>NC_089249.1:277990556-280410616 GCF_963930625.1 Muntiacus reevesi
AAATTCCTATATGTTGTGGTATAAACTTTGCCCTTGGTTATTTATTAGTAAGAGAAGTGATCTTAATTATTTCTGTAGTAGATTTCACTGACTAATGCCAAATCTAATCATATCTTCTTGGACTGAATGCATGTGATTCAAATTTTACAAAGCCCTAACTTGGAAATAATATTTATCATGTCTTATTTGTAATCCTATATCTCAAACTAACTTAAGCAACCATTTAAATTTTTAAAGCAATTCTTAAAATATATGTAGTACTTGATTTAAAAAGTGAATTTAAAATGAAACCCACAAAGCTTAAGTTTCAGGGCCCTCACTTGCATAGATTCCTTTCAATCTCAGCATCTACTTTAGGGATGTGGAGAGGAAGCCCAGATCGTGCTGTAGGTGGTGGTCCTGGGCCTGTGGCCAGTGGTTTTGGCTCATCATCATCTCCATGTCTACCCACTTCCCTGATGAAAACCTGACTTTGGTAGATATCATTGTTCATCTGGATCCTGTTTTTGATTTCCAAGGAGAAAATCTGAACAAATACTGTTCCCTCTCTCAGAGAGAATTAACACCAAAATATAGGGAAAAGGTATATAGAAGAGGTAATTAATAATGCAAAAAGTGCTATGTTGTTTTCTGGATTTTATTATGTTCTTGGCATTTTTCAGCTTTTAAAAACTTTGTAATTTGTTATAAACCCTTTCCTTATTCTAAATATGTACTTTTTTCACTTCTACTTTTGTATTCATAATTTTATATTATTTTCTTAAAAAATAGATCCTCCGGCTATAGAAAGCCTGGATTCACCCTTTATCTGGTACATAGTAGCTCTTTAGTACATGTTTATTTTATTCTCCTCTAGACTCATCAAATTTCCATTGATTATATAAGTAACAATGGCTTTAATAATGTTTGTCACACGCAAATCCATCATTTCTATCAATTATTTTCACTTCCTTATTCTGACATTGGTAGTGGATTGAATGATGACCTCCGAAAAGGCAAGTCCACACATCCTGAAATTGTTGTAGTTTCCAAATCTTATATGGAAAATGAGTTTTTATGACTATAAATAAATTGGGCATCTTGAGGTAAGGAGATCATCCTCGGTTTTCCGGGTAGGCCCTAAATCCAATGACACCAGGAAGACAGGCAGAAGAAAGAGGCCTTGCGACACCGGAGGTGGCCTGCTGGGGGCAGACGATGGAGGAGGGGTGATAGATACTCACGTCAAGGAGTTCCCGGAGCCCCCCAGAGTTGGAAGAGGCAAAGCGTGCGGTCCGTCCTGGGGCCTGGAGGAGGAGAGTGGTCGTGCGGGCGCTTTTGATTCTGCGCTTCTCCTACTCAGAACTGTCAGAGAACAGATTTCTGGTGTTTTCAAATTATCCAGTTTGTGGTTATTTGTCATGGCAGCCAACAGAAAATGAACACACTCTCATTTTATCACCACCATTTTCTAACCTTTCAGCAACACACATTCTATTGTAGCAAAAACAAATGACCAGAAATTGGGTGAAAGAGGTGGAAACAGGCAGGGATTGAGAGGGAGAAACTGAAGAAAAAACTTAAAGACAGGGCAAAATCAAAAATTCATGAAGCTGTCTCTCAGTATTCAAGAATGGTTCTGTAACCTCTGGGTTACTAAAGTCTGCAGATACTCAAGTTCCTCATATAAAATAGTGACGCTTTTTAGCTTGAGTTATCTAGAGATGATGTGTATTATCTCTGGACCACTTAATATAATGCAAATACTATGTAAATAAACTGTTTCTTATGGATAAACAGTTGTGGGGAATGTGGCAAGTTCATCTTGCTGTTTGGAACTTTCTGAATTTTTTTGTGTAATAATTTTGATCTGCCGTTGGTTGAATCTACAAGTGGTTGAATCCAAGGATGTGGAATCCAAGGATTTGGAGGGTGGACTGTGTTCATGAAATAGACAATTCAGGTACATGTTTTCTTCCTCTTCCTGTAACATTCTTTCTGATAAAGCCATTTTTTTCTCTATCTGTTTGGGGGGATGATTAAAGGGTAGAGTTTATTAACCCTTTGGTTGTAGGATAGAAAACAGGCAAGGATCACAATTCAGTTCCAGGACCACAGTCACCTGAGAAGTTAGGAAGAGGTAGTTACAAATCTTTTGAAACTTTTCAGCTCCACAGGTAGGTAAGCTTATGTTTTTGCCTGATGAATAATTATCTCAAATTCATAGTTTTCTTACATACAGACTCAGAAGTATATCTTTACAACAAGAGATTGTTAATTTTCTTTTTTATTCTATGTGCAATCTATTGCACTGCACCTGAGTAAATGAAGATCTCTTTTATTCCTTAACAATGTATATTTTAAAAATATTCACTTAAACCAAGTAGAGTATGTTTTTGCTTCTTTAGTTGTTCAAATGTTTAAATACACATAAGATGAATGAGTTTTTTCATTAAATAGGGACAGTGATCTACACTTAAGAATTAAAGTGAGAAAAAAAAAAGAATTAAAGTGATGTGACTGTTGAAAAAAGGTATCAGTTATATAAATGAATCTTAGAAAATACCCTGAACTGACATATATAGAAAGATTATTTCAGTTTCATCCCAGAAAGAATTCATCCATTTACATTTAACAACAGCTTCCTATTTTGATGTTTTTGTATATTGAATTCTCATATATCATTTTTTGAAGGTATAGTCATTTTTCTTACAAATTGATGAGAAAGTCATGAATTGCATCCATTGAAAATCAAACTCATTGTTCTTTGCCAAAATAGAGATTATGTTCAATGTTATGTTTTAAAAATCAGATTAAGTCAAAAGGATGACTTTCTCTATCTTGTTTTGTGTTAGAGGACATTTTTTCTGAAAGGAATTTAATGTGTTTTGTCAATATTAGCCTAGATTCTGTTGATAGTCTCTGTCCTTTAGAAAGACAGGTGAGAGATAAGGCATTCTCTGCTTTTAGATTCATCTGCCCTTATTCCTCATCCCAGTCTATCCTCTGAATTAATCTATTTATAAGTAATGCAAATGGCTTCCTATTGATATTATTTATAAATAATAAATAACTGTGTTGTAGAACTCATAAACAAGTCCTTTTTAGTTAAATGACTTTATGTCTTTCCTCTTCCTCTCTTCTCTATCCTCTCTCATGTTATATTCAAATTAGATTGAACTACTAAGCCATACTATTCTATATCCGTGTACGTTTTTACAAGTATGGAGGGGTTCTAGGTAAAATGCAAATGTAATGTAATTGGTCCGGAAAACTATTAGGGTGGGCATTTTTTCTGTGCATTGAGAACAGTTTTGGAAGTTGTTCTGAGGGGAAAATAAGGATGAATCTGTTGTAAAAAGGGAACCTTGGCTACAGAGGAATCAAGCCAGCCTCAAGTTCAACATATTGTCCATCACTCATTCATTTTCCTGTTGCACACGTGTCTAAACCCCATGGAGACTGAGTAGGAGAGGGATGAGAACAAAAGAAGCCATCATAAAGCAAAATCTCCCTAAAACCTGTGTAAAGCATTAGGACTCCAGCATCATGGCTTTGTGAGTCTTTTCCTTGAATGGGACGAGACAGAACTCCTGCTGCGCTTTGCCATAGAATTCTCCAGAGCTTCGATTATGTGCAGGTCCAGTGGCAGTCCCCAGGGGAGTGTGGTTCCCCGTTGTTTGATACTCCCTGCATCGGTTAATGCCAAAGAGGTGTCACCGGGAGTATTTTTTTTGATGAGTCTGTATAAGACACTTTATGGATCTCAGAAATATCTAGCTGTGGTGGTGGTAGTTTTGGACATTGTAGGAATTGGACGTTCCGAATTAATAGGTGGAGAAAAGCTACTAGGAAATTGGGATTCTTGACTATTAAGTGTGACCTTGTATCAGTCAGGTCCAGTCAGAAGACAACATCTACAGTAATATGAAAAGACAGCCCTCAGAATGGGAGAAAATAATAGCAAACAAAGCAACAGACAAAGGATTAATCTCAAAAATATACAAGCAACCCCTGAAGCTCAATTCCAGAAAAATAAATGACCCAACCAAAAAATGGGCCAAAGAACTAAATAGACATTTCTCCAAAGAAGACATACAGATGGCTAACAAACACATGAAAAGATGCTCCACATCACTCATTATCAGAGAAATGCAAATCAAAACCACAATGAGGTACCATTACACGCCAGTCAGGATGGCTGCTATCCAAAAGTCTACAAGCAATAAATGCTGGAGAGGGTGTGGAGAAAAGGGAACCCTCTTACACTGTTGGTGGGAATGCAAACTAGTACAGCCACTATGGAAAACAGTGTGGAGATTTCTTAAAAAACTGGAAACAGAACTGCCATATGACCCAGCAATACCACTTCTGGGCATACACACTGAGGAATCCAGATCTGAAAGAGACACCTGCACCCCAATGTTCATCGCAGCACTGTTTATAATAGCCAGGACATGGAAGCAACCTAGATGCCCATCAGCAGACGAATGGATAAGGAAGCTGTGGTACATATACACCATGGAATATTACTCAGCCATTAAAAAGAATTCATTTGAATCAGTTCTAATGAGATGGATGAAACTGGAGCCCATTATACAGAGTGAAGTAAGCCAGAAAGATAAAGACCAATACAGTATACTAACGCATATATATGGAATTTAGAAAGATGGTAACGATAACCCAATATGCAAAACAGAAAAAGAGACACAGACGTACAGAGTAGACTTTTGGACTTTGTGGGAGAAGGCGAGGGTGGGATGTTCTGAGAGAACAGCGTTGAAACAAGTATACTATCAAGGGTGAAACAGACCACCAGCCCAAGTTGGATGCATGAGACAAGCGCCTGGGGTTGGTGCAATGGGAAGACCCAGAGGGATCGGGTGGAGAGGCAGGCGGGAGGGGGGATCGGGATGGGGAACCCATGTAAATCCACGGCTGATTCATGTCAATGTATGGCAAAAACCACTAAAATATTGTAAAGTAATTAGCCTCCAACTAATAAAAATAAAAGAAAAAAAATTAAAAAATCTACACTAATATTTTCAGCAGGGAAAATATAATCATTATTAATTCGATAAAAAAGGTAAAGAAAATTTGAAGGAATAACAGAGTTAGCAATTGCAGAAGCTAGCTACCATCTCTGTGGTTGTAGAGTTAGTGAATCAGGAAGGAATTTAGGGGGAGCTCCCCATAAGGCTGAGATGGTGACCGCAGGTGGGAGAGCATGATTGCCCACAATACACTGTATTCTACTGGGGTCTCCCCACAGAAACCCGAGGCTGGCCTGGGGGTGGGCAGTGCTTCAGAGAACGCTGTGGGGGGCGCTATGCGTCCACATCATCTTGGTCTTCTCTCTGCCACATGGAAACAGAGAACAAATGTGCAGAAGAATGTCAACTACTGCTTCTTATTCCAGAGTTGCAGGTCTCTCAGTGCCCCGTTTTGACCAGCTGGCAAAAGCGAACTATTGTAAAATGTGGCTTCAATACCTTAAGGAGGAAGACTGGGTTTCTAGCTGAGAGGTGATAGGTTAATAATTGGCACACAGCCATTTGTCCACCCTATACATTCAACTCAAGTCAATCCCAAATTGTGCAGTTTTATAGGTTCACCTTCCTTTTAATAGTTGAACACATATTTCACCTCCCAGTTTCCTCCCCAGGTACTTCAATTTTTTTTGAAGACTTTACTATTGATATTTTCCCTGTTTTCTTTGTTGAACTGTTGCTTTGGTTATCGGCAGGTCCCTAGGTGATCCTATATCCTTTGTCTGTGCTTCTGTATCTTTCTCTGGACCACTTTTCCTCCAAAACAGAGACATTTCCTTCCTAAAGTTTCTTTTTGAGAGAGGCCTGGCATTTAAGGGCTAGGAGATTCATGTGCAAAATAAACTAATCATTTCAAATCACATCACTAGCCAAATCATTCTATAATAAGTAGTAAAAAGCATTTGTGCCTAAATTCAGGCTACTATATTTTTAAAATGTTGCCTTTATCTTATTTATAAATTAAGGTCCACAGTCATCATCTGACTTAGAGGAAAGTGTCTTGAAAAATGAAAAAGAGGTAAACGTTTGGAGACTTTGGATTCAGAGGCACATTTTTTTTAGGGAACACTACCAAATACTCTAAGGAAGAACTTGCTTCATTATCATACTATTATACATGTCTTCATCCTATAAAGTTGGACATTCCAGAATATAGTTTTGCTCAATTTTATACAACCAAAAGCCTGTAAAACTGAAGAATGTTATCCTCAAAGATAACATTAGAATACTGGTAACTTTGGAATCATAAAACGTCATTGGATTTTGTTTTAACTTACTTTCTTTTTCTTTTAAAGCCCTCAGAGATCTCATATTCTCTCAAGATTCTAGTGTCTTTCTTGTCCACACACCATCACTCTCATCGCTGTAGATGGTAGGCTTCTGAAAGACACACGGGTGGAGGTCAGTGGAAGATCAGTTCCAATCCAGTCTTCATTGAGAGACAATTCTGGAGGGTTCTTATACGTGGGTGTGGTTTTGTGTTATTTCTAATTATTTTGATAGATGTCACTTCTTTCAAAAAGACTTTCCCTGCCATCTCACCCAAGCTTGGCTTTGGCCATTATGTCCTCTGGATATTTTTCATGTGCTTCTGTTCCTGCTGCCTCCCTATTAAGAGATTCTTGTGAATGCTGATATTCTAAGTACCTAGAACAGTGCCTGGAGCATGTTAGTACTTAATAAATTGTTGAATGAATGAATGCATTGAACGTTGCTTCAAGGCCAAGGCTGTTTCTTCAAACATTACCAAAATTAGGAAGTAGACATTTCCCCTTATCAGTGCTCATTACCTGCATTAACTCTTATCATCTTTCAGGTATTCCTACCTTGATTTTGTCTTTGGAATAGGCAAGTCTATCCTGGAGCTATTTCCCCTCCTTCTTTCCATCTCCCTATCATTCTAAATTGTATTATTTGGTGCCCTAATCAATAGAATCTTGCTAAAGGAATGACTCATTTGATATACTCATTTCTGTTATTATATTAATGACTGGAAACGACTGAAATATGTTCCACTAATATTTAAATGTTATCAGACTTTGAAATTTCACTATAAATTAAGTCCTTAAACTCAAAGATCTGACCCTATGGTGAGATTTTAGTCCCTGTGGCAGGCTTGAAGATCAGATTTTTGATGAGGGGATATTATTCAGATGTTCCCCATGTCACGTCTCCTAATTCCTATGGTTTCATTCCTTCCAGAATTGCCTCCAGATAAGTAACTTTCTTTGGACTCTACGGGCACTCCAGCATCGCTGATGGTTCTCTGAGGAGAGGGCCAGACGGTCCATTTTTGTCTCCTAACTCACATCGTTACCCCCATCTATACATGAGAATCCTCACATTTATCATGGAATATCACTGAACAGGAAAAGATACGTGTTAGTAGTTGCTGGGAAAACTAGTCCAAAGCAATCATCAAGAAAAAATCTGTTCTTTATGTTCCTTTCTGTTTTGCATGATAATAACCCATCAAAAAAAAAAAAAAACCTAGCTAAAATGAGGAAAGAATCTTGGCATAATAATATTATAAGCTAAGATCACGCAGATGTGGTTTCATGCAGAATTCAGCTTTGTGCACTGAAAGAAGTAGTAATCTGTCCAGCAGAGCTCTCGGGGCCTGAAGCAGTAATTGCTGCCCGTTAACCAGCAGTACCGTGAACTACCTTATTAATTAGTGTGCATGTGTGTTTCTAGAGCCCAAATTTTTATCTATTAAACCTTGATTAGAATGAACAAATCAGACATTCTTTTAACACTAGACCTGAGTGGATGAATGAGAACTTAGGCAGTATCAGACAAATCGGGGATGGGATTGACCACCCAGGGGTGTAAGTATCCCGGTGTGCAGCCCTCATCACTGGGTCGCCCGTCGCTCACTGCACTGCCCTGCTGAGGACCCGAGTGAGCTTCCACCTCCTGTTCTGCTGGAGGGCCCACTGCTCAGACCTCTTCCTCCTCGGTATTGTTTCATCCTCAGTTTCCTTGGTTTTAATCCAGATGCCAACAACCAGTTTCTTGACAAGTTTTTGCGTAGTTGACTGTATTCTTTCTGTTTTAATGTCATGTAAATGTTTCCCTTTTAGAAATTGCCTGAGCCAGTCTTACCATTCTATGACACGTGAGACAGTTGGAGAAGTTCAGTGACTTTCTGTTTACATAGTTTGCTAAGACGAGAAAGCAAGCCAGGCCTTTTTCTCTGCCTCCTGGCCATTCATCCCTCCTCTACATCATGCATTTTCTGACTAAAACCTGGAGTAAGTGTCTCGCTTGGTATCTGAGAATGCAAAAATGGCTGAAGTGCCCTTGAAAGTCCTTTGAGCTTATTTCCTGGCAAAGAAAAATGAAGCTAAGTCTGATTGTTTATTTTTAAGTATTTACTAAAAGGATTCTTGGTTGTTGGTGTTGAAAAATATAAAACCATAATGGAGACTATACCACACAATATGGCATATTATATATTTATTTGAAAAAGCAAACAATGAAGTTATTTACAAAGCACAAAAACTGTATTTGCTTAGAGGCAATTTGGAAGTGATGTTAAAATTTGAGAGCATTTACAGTTTTTCAGCAAATATTAAACAGGAACCTACAGAGTATCAGACACATGTTAAGTGCTTAGGATGCAGTGATAATAGCATGCACACAACTCCTGCTTTCCTTGAGCTTTCTGTCTAGTTGGGGATACAGATAAATAAGGGGTAAGATATAGTGTGAAGCTGCACATCTGAGGTGAAGTTCAGGGCATGTGAGTACTTAGCAAGGGGAGTTCATCTTCACATGGGCTGTCTGAGAAGTTTTGCCAGTAGAAAAGACATTTCAACTGAGAAGTCAAGAATGAAGAGAAGTTAACCCAGTAAAAATAGTTGATTGAAGATGGACAAATATTGCAGGTAGAGCGAGCAGCAAGTGGAAAAGTTCCAAATTAAAAAGAGTAAATAATTTTTCAGGGACTGAGAGCAGTTCTGAATTATTGAAATATGCCTCCTACAGACTTGTCTATGACTATTTTAGTGATAAACATACACGGTGGTTTTTTCTCAAATATGTACTTTTTCTGGACTTGAACATTTATGAAACAGTGTTTGTTTCTTTTAATTTTTGGAAGAAGGGGCAGGACTCTAATCTCCATACATACTGGTTGCTTATTATCTCCACCCCACGTGTGTTAATGTATGTGGGAGTAGTGTCCCTAGGAAGAGATACCGTGTTTTCACATAAATCTATAAATCATGAAAAGTGGATGCCATATTTTGCCTGCATTATGACTATTGTCACTTATAACTTAGAACGTAGGCATTATGCTCAAAAGACTTGTGTGACTTGTCATATATAATTGTTAATGTGTTTCCAACTTCTAACTAACTTAAACTTTATTTTATATATCTTATACCTTTATTTTATATACTTATACCTTTACCTATTTTAGATATCTTCTTATACCTTTTTTTGTGGTACAGCACCTCAAAATCCTACTTATAGCTTGGAAGTTTCTGAGAATTCTGCCACACTGGATGATTTAATTGACAACTGAGAGAGAACAAAAAAGACTCTTAGGAATTGATTGTAACTAACTTATGCCTATTCAAAGCAAACCAGTGGTGAGAAACTGTCCTGTTTACATTTCCCTGTACTGAAACCTCTTGCTCCCTTCCAGAACCGCTCATGCTTATATACTAGGTCATTCAGTATTAAAGTGATTATGAAGATTCCCTATGTACAGATATGTTCTAATAATACATCATAAATATTAGCCATTATAATGACCATTGGGGCGTCCCTGGTGGCTCAGTGGTAAAGAATCCGCCTGCAATGCTGGAGACGTGGGTTCAAACCCTGGGTTGGGAAGATGTCCTGGAGGAGAGAATGCAGTCCACTCCAGTATTCGTGCCTGAAAAGCCCCATGGGCAGAGGAACCTGGAGGACTCCAGTCCATAGGGTCACAAAGCGTTGGATACGACGGAGTGGCTGAGCAGCGGCAGCATGGTAATTGTCACTAATAGTGTTGATAACTAGCGTTTGTGTCATGGTACTGTACATCAGATACTGTGCTGCGCATTTTGTCTTCACGATTTCATTTAATCTGCATTTATTATGCAGCAGGCGTTGACCTTTTCTCTCTTACAGTTAAAGAAATTGAGGCATGGAGAGGCTATGTATTTTGCCCAAAGTCACAGAAGAAATATGTGGGGAGAAGGGCTTTGAATCTAGGCTGTCTAACTTCAGAGCTCAGTTGTGTACTAGATAGACTCTACTGCTGAAGACAATGGCATCTAAAAACAGCAAAAAGTGTAAACTAGCGGCCTGCCCAAGAAGCCGGTAGAGTATGACATTAAAAGAGACTTTTTTTTTCACATGATGAGCTATTTTCTTATGGATATTTTCAGAATATTTATTAGGTTCAAATTACTTGCAGTTCTTGTGGATGCTAATAAGCCACCCTATTTACCTTTATGCTGAACTTTACAAGTGATATTTGTACCTTTATAACCTTGACATTTATTAGGGTTTGAAAAGTGCTGTTTACTCCTTGAGAAGAGAGTACATCTACTCCTGGTTTGTTGAAAAAAAAAAAAATAAACGTTACATGTACAGTTGTTTTAGTGGTTCTTTATCATAGACCAAGCTCTTTTGCATTGTTTTATTCTTAAAGCTTTTCTAGAGACAGAGGGTGAATATCATTGCCTCCATTGCATGGCTAAGGAAACCGATTCTCAGTGAATAATGGTTGAACCAGAATTAGAACATGGAACTCTATATGCTTCCCTATATGCTGCTTCCCTATGTATAATTTAGAAGAATAAGTTGAAGAAATTTCACAAGGAATGATAATATAAGGAGTTAAAAGCAGCTCCCTAAAGGGAAGCTAGAATGCAACACTGTCTCCTGATTGCTTAACATTACCAAACATGACTTGGTTGATAACTGCACTGCGGACAATGAAATTCCTGATTATTGCAACTCATGAGTACAGTGCATGGTGCTTTTGCTGACCCTACTTGTGTGTCTGTGTGTGTGAGAAGGCAGCTTCTTGGACGTCAGGGCTACCCTTAGTCTATACTGATGGCACCAGGGAGGGAGGGCAGGTGTTAGTAGAGAGGGACTTTATAAACTCTCAGGAAAACCAGGGAAATGACTCAATTTTTCAATAGATGAAGCCTATTGACTGTCTTAGCAAGGATTTAAAAGAATTTGTCCTTTTAGCAAATAGAGCTAAAGTAATTTTAAAACTCCATTGTAGTTAGGAGAAAAATCCATTCCATCAGCTTGTCAGCATACTCAAATTCTTGCTACAGTTTGTATTCAAATAATCTGTTGTCTTAGAAAATTTAGCTCTTAGCCAAGATTTTCCATATTTAATTAAAAAAAGAAGTGACAAGATGAGTTGGAAAGTGTAGATTTTTGTAAATAATGGACTAAAACCAGAATCAAAAACATGTTGAAAGAGATCTTGACAATAGCTCCAAGTTACCAAAATCGTTAGCCAAAGACAAATATTGGAAGTGGAAAGTATGCATACAGATATGAGGGCAGGTAGGATCAAATTAAAAAGGCAAAAATATTAGCCAATCAGATATGAACTTGATAGTATTTTTTTATTAAAATAGTCTTTAACAGTAATTTTACAGTGATCACACATTAAGGGAACTTTGTGATCTTCAAATATTGTGATAAAAAAAGTTTCCTCCAGTTGAAGAATAACTCTGTTGTCAGGGAAGTCCTGTAGTCACACTCCTGGGGAGCAAAATTGCCCGTTGTCTTGGCCAAAGCATCTAGCCTGATGCAGACCAGAAAGGCACCGCAGCCCTAACAACCTGAAGAAAGTAGAATGACAGAGGCCGATGGCTGATTTTAGGTTCGTTAGAGAGAGACTGAGGTCCGCCCAGGGCAAAGATTTCATGACTCTGTTGAGGAGGTCCAGTTCCTGTGTCGTGCAGACGTGGGCCTTCACCAACTCTGTTATGACTGGGTTCAGCCCAACGCTGGTTTATGTAGTTGCCTTCAGAGATGTCTGTCAGGGGTCTGCCACAGACCTGGGTGAGTACTTAACCTCGGGGGGTCCTTTTCTGTACAGCACAATCAATGCACTCTGGTTCGTTTCCCATCCTCACAGGGATGGCTGTGAGCAGGAACATGGTAAATGTGAGGTTGTTTAGAGTTTCTCAGAGCAAAGACACATTGTGTACTGTGAATTGTTGCTATTATTTATGTAGTTATGTTAGTAGTACGTTAGAGTAAACAGCGCTGTCAGTCAAGATTTGAGTATTTTTTAGCTAAAAATCAACTAAGTTCAGCTTAAATAACATAAGACTTCTACTGGAATGGATAACAAGGTTCAGGTATAATAATTTCTTTTCTTGGAAGGGCACTGAACAATATATTTACTTAGGATCCACGGAAACATTTTCTTTGTGTTTGTTGTTGTTGAAATTGGAAGGTGTCCTAGTACCAGAGAGAATCAGTTCTGTTAGATGAAATTTCCCCAGCTGAGCGATGGCTGACCATCTTCAGTGTTTTATTCTGTTCCCTTCATATACCCTCTCTCCTACGCTCCTTCACATACAACAGTCAAATAATTATAAAAGCCATACCCTGAATACTCTCAAGTCAGCAACATACAAATAGGTAGTATTCAGTTTTTTCCCCTAATATCTTGCTAACATTATTTTCTCTTCCACCACCCACGGGTAAGGCTGAGGAGTGAGGCTTGGTCTTTACAGTAAAAATATCTCAATTTGTGCAGAGAGTTTTTTTCAGGACACATTCAGTGTTTACTGTGATCAGTGTCTTGCAGTGGAGGGGTAGTGTTCTGCACGGCGCTCGTCTGTGTTTGCTGAAGCCTGGGGTTTAGGTGAGGGCCGACTGCTCACGTGAAGGACAGACAGAGTGCTCCTTGTGAGGATTCGGGGCACTTCTGTGACCGGCCATCGCCTCCTCTCCGTCTAACAGGGATGCCTGGTTACATTTGGTGCCGCGGGTCTCTGATGCTGGCTCTCTGGTGTAACACTTGAGATGGGTTTTGGTTCCTAGGGGACATTCTCTGTGCAGCCTTCTAACTTCAGAGATTTCTGTGGAAAATAGTGGCACCTCTTTTTCCTCAAAACCCCTAATGGATGTCCCTGGGTGGGTCGCCTCAGTAACCCCTTCGCCTTTCCTGAGATGATTTCTGCAGGCTCCTCTAAGCCCTTACAAAGCCTCAGAGGCCCTGCCAAGGAGCCTTCGCTCAGGGGGAAACTGAAAAAGGTGGTCTTTGCCTTGTTCCCAAATGTTTGCAGCTCCTGGTGATCAGCAAACACAGTCGGCTGAATAAAGAGCTGCTTTGCGATGTCTGCTTACTCACACAGAGGCGAGAAGGGAGAGGAGAAAGTGCCAGCACTGCAAAGCCTCCCCTTCTGCTTTCTTCAGGAATGTTCTTTTCTTCCCCATCTAAGCTTTTGTTCCTCTTTGTTTTTTTTTGGGCAAGATTTTGGTTTCATTGAAAACTCATAATGCCGGATAATGAGCATAGAGACCCCTATACTTCACATCTTCACATAGTTCTTGAGTGTATCTGAATCCTTTAGGAATGAATTTTACATGTTTTTTGTTTGTTCTCTTTAGGCCAAATAATACGTAAATATTTCATGGTAAATGAAATGTCTCTCCTATCTTAAAAGATACCAAGAAAGAAAAAACCCTGGCAAAGCAAGATTGTTGGGAGAAATACCAACAACCTCAGATACACATATGATGTCATCCTAATGGCAGAAAGTAAAGAGGAACTCAAGAGCCTCTTGATTAAGGTGAAAGAGGTGGGTGAAAAAGCTGGCTTTATTTTCTTAGGCTCCAAAATCACTGCAGATGATGACTGCAGCCATGAAATTAAAAGACAGCTTGCTCCTTGGAAGTAAAGCTATGACCAACCTAGACAGTGTATTAAAAAGCAGAGGCATCACTGCTGACAGAGGTCCATCTAGTCACAGCTATGGTTTTTCCAGTAGTCTTGTATGGATGTGAGAGTTGGACTATAAAGTCTGAGCACTGAAGAATTGATGCTTTTGAACTGTGGTGTTGGAGAAGACTCTTGAGAGTCCCTTGGACTGCAAGGAGTTCCAACCAGTCCATCCTAAAGGAGATCAGTCCTGAATATTCATTGGAAGGACTGATGCTGAAGTTGAAACTCCAAGACTTTGGCCACCTGATGTGAAGAGCTGACTCATTAGAAACAACCCTGATGCTGGGAAAGATTGAGGGCGGAAGGAGAAGGGAGGACAGAGGATGAGATGGTTGGATGGCATCACTGACTCAATGGACATGAGTTTGAGTAGGCTCCGGGAGTTGGTGATGGACAGGGAGGCCTGGCGTGCTGCGGTTCATGGGGTCGCAAAGAGTCGGACACGGCTGACTGACTGAACAACAATCCTTTCCAAAGTGTGTATGTGTGTGTGTGTGTTTTCCTTCCCACAAATAAGAAATGTAGGCAGTGTTTTCCTGAGGAGGAAATGAGTCTCAGAGAAGTTGTCACATACCTAATAAAAGGCAGAGGATTATTCAAGTCTGGCTAACATTGAATCTTTGCTCTTTCTGCTACAGAAAAGTACCTTCTAGCTTCCTGTTCCTCTTGGTTGGCCAGCGTTTGAACCGTATTCCCAAATATGGGAGTTGCCTTTTCATTATGAGTCTCTGCAGGGGCGTATCCTCCTCCCATTATAGACAGTGACGGTATTACCTCCCTAGCCCGTCCCCTCTTGCAGCCAGGGCAAGGATATGTGATCTAGGTGCCCTGAAGTGAGATGTGCCCAGCCCGGAACAGTGGGCACTTTGGGGAGTTCTCTCTCGTTGGCAGTGGAAGTCGCAATGCTGGGTTGAAGCTCACTGGTCAGAACAGTGCTTTCAGGGCCTGAGTCTGGTGTCACAGACCAGCGATGCCGACAGGGCGAGCTGCCGAGTCCAGCGCCCTGAGATGGCAGCCGTGATGCTCCAGTTCGTCAAGTCATTAGGCTAATTTTAGGGATTATTCTTGGCTGCGTATCCACACCTCTGCTTCCCCGACTTTTCCCCTGAGTCTGATATCAATCTAATATCCTTTCAATAAATCTCTTTCAATTTAAATCATCTAGGGTTAGTTTCTTTTCTTGTAGGTTCCAGTCTACAGCTTTTTGAACCATTTTAGGCCTATTTTCTTCTGTGTTTGACTTCTGTTTTCTGTGTTTGGGGTCTATAGAGTTTATCAGAGAGCTGGATAGCATGACTCGGGGATATATTTTTCATAGTCCTGTCTGCCATTTCCTTACAAACTAAGAGTGACTTTTTAGGACATTAAGGATGTGGTTGCTGTCAAGTACCTGGCAGTATGCAAGACCGTAAGTGAGTTGTTTTCCCATGAATTAACAGGCATGGGCTCTGGAACTTATGAAAAGAAGCAAAATAAGCATTTCAAGAGGTTAAGTTTGTGAAGTGATACCCTTCAGTTACCGTCTGTCTAGCAACGCCTGGTCAGTTAGAGCTAAGTTAAGTCACATAAAGCCTTTCTGCTCTCTGTTTTTGTTTCCTAACTGACTGATGTCTCCTTTGACTTTACCTATACATTCTTCTTTCTCACCCTTTCTTCTTCTCTCTTCTTCTCTCCCTCCCTCCCACCCTGCCTCCATTTTTGGACAAGCTTACTCCCAACACACAGGTACAAACACTGGAATCAGTGGCTCTCCAAGGGCAGATACTGCGTCTCATTTGCATTGTTGTCTCCAAAATCAAGTCCAATGCCTGGAACAGACTAAACAGTCAGTGATTATTTATTTGAAGAAACTGTTGAGTACTGCAAATTCTGATATGGTTAATTTCCTTCAGATTTCACCTTTGTTTAAGAGATGTTTATCTACATAGTTTATGTAATTCTTCATTAAGCTTTCATGATTCATTTGGCTTCTTCCAAAACCTTATCTTTTCCACATTCTCTCTCTCTACCCTCCTCTTCCACATAAACCTACGTGTAGCCTTTCAGCGCTTATGCAGCAAGGTGGCCCAAGGCTGATGACTATTGTTTTAACAATAAAAGTTTCCTCTGAAAAACCTTAGTATTAATATCAGTATATTTTAAGCCCTCTCACATTTTCACTTTCTCTGGCCCCATTCCATTGTATTACTTTCAATCCACTAAGTCTTAGGAGAAGGTTTTTGATTGCTTAGTGACACATGATTTGTGATGGTTGTATTCAACATTTTAAAATATCATTTGCGGAGGAGAGAAGTTTAGATTGGACCAGGACATGCCTTTAACTTTATGTGTTAGCGCCTGTCTCCCAAAGTTCTGAGGTTCAGTCATTATCGTAGTCTGTCGTGTAAAGCTCTATTTGTGTTACCGGTCTCAGAATTCTGAATCTCACGCTGCGAAATATGGGGGTTCCGTTTTGTAACACTCCCTTTCTAGAACCTACTCTTTATTTTCAAAGGGAACAAGGATTATCGTGGAAGAAAAGAATGAGGATAATAATGGCTCCATTTTTACAAGCCCCCTGTCAGGTTTTTGTGATGTAACCTCTGCCAATTTAAGTAAAGGCAGGTGAGAAAGACCCAGGGGCTCCAGTCACATACGTCTGCCCTGCGTGTACCTACTGTTCTATCTAACCCTAACTCTCTCCCAGTCTTTTCAAAAGGAGAAAAGAAAAGGACATGAAATAGTGCCTGTCTGTCGTACTGCAGACTGGATAGAATATATCAAAGAGGAAATTATATGTCTGCGACTTGGAAAACATTCATTATAACTGATCATAGAACAAATTGACATGGACTCATGCAATGTGCTGGCCTCACAGTAGATTTAAATACATAGAACAAAGGCAAGGACAGGGAGTATCATGACCTTATTTCCAGTCAGTCTCTCAAAATGTCTTTTTAAGATTTCTGCTACATTTGGGGCTTAAAGAATACTAAGGTCCTTCTAGAAAAAGAAGCTATGTTAAGTGTCACACTGTGTAAAATGATACTTTCAAGACATTTACAGTTTAGTGAGGGAGAAGTTATCAAAGAAATACCATAAGTTAGAATTCAATATGAAATTTAATAACAGCCATCTTATAGTGAATAATCACCCTGTGATTTAAGCTATACTAATTTCTGAACATCCTCTGTCTCCCCCTTCTCCTCCTGCCCTCAATCTTTCCCAGCATCAGGGTCTTTTCCAAAGAGTTGGCTCTTCACATCAGGTGGCCAAAGTATTAGAGCTTCAGCTTCATCATCAGTCCTTCCAATGAATGTACAGGGTTGATTTCCTTTAGGATTGATTGGATTCATCTCCCTGCTGTCCGTTATAGCATTGTTTGAATTTTAAACCACAAAGCAGTAATTGATCCTTAGTTTCAAAAGCAGGCAGTCTTAAGCAACATGACGCATGATGGAGTCTGAAATATTTTAAATTTGTATGTAAGGCACTGCAGTTTTGCTTTTGTTTATGAAAATCAGTAGTCCGTGGTGTTGCAAAGAGTCGGACACGACTGAGCGACTGAACTGAATTTCTGTACTAATAGGGCTTCATTTAGTCTTTATAAAAATCCTGTTTTTATCTGCATTTTACAAAGGAGGAAACTGAGGCACAGAGAGGTTAGGTTATTTGACCAAATTATCCCGCAAGTTAATGGAGGAACAGAATTTAAACCCAGACAGCTAGGCATTGGAGTGTGTATGCTACAAAGTTCTAACTGTTTTAGATAGTAATAGGAGATGCCCTAAAGCTGTGTGTATTATGAATGTCTATTTCAGAGGTGGCAAATGATAGCTTGGGCTAAACTTGGCCCTTAGATGTTTGGACCATACTCTTTTGCCTGCATATTGTTTCGAAAAGTTTTTGTGTATTTACAAGAATTTTTAATTAATTGCCAGTATTTAAAGACAGATATTTTACATAAATATTCAGAGTTTCTCTTCTCTTGATAATTCGGAAGAGTTGTATATCCTCAACCTATGATCTTATGAGGGGGCAGTGTCTGCAGCTGAGTAGCTCCTGTTTACTTTGGAAGTGGCATCATTCCTCAATTTGCCATAGTCCCCACCACTCCCGTTTATCACCCACATGAATGTTGTGTGCCAGTATATCCTTCTGCTTCTAGAGGTTTTTTCCTTTTGGTAGAGTTAGGAGGAAGATTATTTCTCATATTCATGACTGTATTAGGTGTGAGGAAAATGAGAAACATACACAGATACCATATATTTATACTTATTCACTCACATTACCTGCCAAGTTTGTATACTTGAGATTATAGATTATGTAGACTATAACACAGGGCTCCCTTGAGTAGGAAAACTCTGATAAAAATAAAAAAAGGATTTTACCTGGGTCATAGTATTTAGGGTTGTTATAGTAGATCAAAGTATGTTAGGAAAGTAGGGAAGTTAAGTGGATAAAAATTAAACTAATTTTATAAAAATAGATTCAGTAGCCAAACAAGCTACTGAATTTTTGACCAGAGTAATTTGTGGTGGGTTTGGTGGTTTCTGAGGTTGAAATGAATGAGTTGCATAGACAAATCTGAGAATGTTTTAATGGAAATACTAGTCAAGTCTTCTTTTTCTCTTTTTCCCTTGTCTCTAAGACACACAGTCACGTGCACACACATATACTCAGATATACCCACACACATGCAAATATGCATACATACATACACACACAGACATACACATGTATATATACTATTTTTCCCTTCAAATTGTTCAATGGCTTTAAATGATGGGGTCAGACATAATATTGATAAAACTGCCAAAATAAATCAATTAGTAGGCCATAATTATATCAAAAGATTCAGGTAACAGAAAAGGAGAGATACTTTCCTTCAAGCAGGCACTTCTGGAATCCACAGGGTCACGGAATCAGTAGGGACTCCGCCATGAACTGCGAATACCTCACAGATGGACCTGAGAGATGACTGTGCCCGTGTGATTGCCACCTAGCCAAGGTCTGGCTTTCCAAATCACCTGGGAAGGTCTTCTGTTATCTCCTCTAGCTGTGCTGCCTCCTTCAACCCTTGTTGCTGATGGAAAAATAAAGAATAAAAGATATGGTTTTAAATAGGTTATTAGCCAGCTTCTTTTCAAATAATGAAGAACCATTCTAAAACTGTGCCTGAGTGCACCTGACTGAAACATCTTCGTATACAATGAGCCTCACTGAGCATCACTTTGTTAGGATAAGCACACTGACTGAAACCGCCCGCCCTGGCCAGGCACCACAGTAACCATTTGCATGAGTTGTTTTACACAGGAGGTCCTGGTAAGGAACACGGAACCAATAAGCCACCGCCCACCGGAAGCGTTCGGGAAAGGTCAAAAGGAGACACCACGTGTCCGACCACCTCCCAGAATCCTCCTCTCTGGCGTCCATCTTGGCTGAAGGAGGCAGGCACCACCAGGAAGGACCCTGAGTCAGAACAATTGGCCAAAGACAACCCGGAAACTAATCCCTTCACCATAAAACCCAAGACTGCGAACCACGTGGCAGAGCTGTTCTCCTGGGTTCCCTCACCCTCCTGCTCTCCACCAGGGCGCCCTTTCCCATTAAAATCTCTTGCTTTCTCAGCACACGTGTCTCCTCAGAAAATTCATTTCCGAGTGTTAGACAAGAGCCCAGTTTGGGGCCCTGGAAGGGGTTCCCCTTCCTGCAACAACTGTGCTATACTTCACTGTACTAGCGATAGTTCTCACTGCAGTGGTTCATTCCCGTTTATCTTATGCCAAGAAAGCGAGCATTTCCTAAATTCCAGAGGTACAATTTCCTTTCTCATATTTTCTGTTATGAAAGAAAATGTCATTTCCAAATAAAAAGAAAATCGTTAAAAATCTCCCCCTCGTGCCTTCTCACCTCTGTGTTTATTTGTAGTTTCATTTTTGGCGGTGCTGGGTCTTCTCTGCTGCACACAGGCTTTCTCTGGCTGTGGTGGGTGGGGCTCCTCTTCATTGCTGTGTGTGGGCTGCTCACTGTGGTGGCTTCTCTTGTTCTGGAACATGGGCTCTGGGGCGTGCACGCTTCGGTGGTTGTGACTCCTGGGCTCTCGAGCACAGGCTCAACAGTTGTGGCAGTTGAGCTTAGTAGCTCTGCAGGCATGTGGTATCTTTCCGGATCAGGATCGAACCCATGACTCCTGCATTGGCAGGCTGATTCTTTATCCCTGAGGCACCAGGAAAGCCCCTTATTTTAAAAAGATTAGATATCAGAGTAGAATAATCTGTGGTAGCTGTGCAAATTCTTAAGGTGTAGCCCGGCTAACCGACTTCTTTTCAAAACATAAAATATTTCTTAATAAACCGCTAGAAGCAAAATAGGCATTTCACAGGTGTTAGTTTACTTTTCTCTCTTTAAATGTAACTACTGGTTTTAGACATGTCGATTTGGGCCCCATGAATGATGAAATTACTGTCCTCCAGGCACTGAATGGTAAATAAACATAAAAGGTTGAAAGTTTGTACAAGGCACATGCGAACCAAGTGCCTTCCAGGTTTTGGAACTGAAATGTGTCACAGCATTCGCTGCAGTGAAAAAGGCCTAGACCTTCTGAATTTGGGTCTTGTGGACACGAATTTCCATCTGTAAGAAACCCCTTCCTTTTATCCTCCTTCCTGTTTCCTTTCTTACTTCATCTACCCCTTCTTTCTTTCTAACTTGAACACTTACTCTGTGCTAGCTACTGCACCAGTTGCTGGCACACAGCTCCCTGTGTTAGCCTGCTAGGGCTGTCATAACAAAATACCACAGATTGGGTTGTTTACAGGCAAAAATTTATTTTCTCATGGCTCTGGGGTTCAAGGTGTTGGCTGGTTTGGTTTCTCCTGAGGTCTTTCTCCCTGCTTGTCTTTTTACTGTGGCCTCACTTGGTCTCCCTCCGTGGACGTTCATCCCTGGGGTCTTCCTCTTCCTACAGGGATATCATTCATAATTAACTAGGTCCCTAAACTTAGCACTTCATTTAATCTTTTTTTCTGAGCTAAATTAAAAAAAAAAGTCTTTTATATTGAGGCAGAGTTGATTAACAATGTTCCTGACAGAACTCCCCAAACATGTACCACCCCTTCTATAAAATAACTTGCCCCCATAAACCATAACATCAAATGCATACCAAGGAAATCCTTCATGTTCCATATCTAGTGCAATGTGTAAGGCTTGTTTTCATCCATTGTGATTCTTCTTTCTGAAAATGAATTTCCCTTTTTCATGTTACCTTTTATCCAGTGTGAAGTAATTTAAAAATTCATTAACACATATTGCCATGTTAATTAGATGATATTCTTCAAGGTCAAGAAACTATCAATAGATATTGAATAGTGACTATAAATAAACTCATCACAGTAATTAGATTTGTCAATTAAAATTGGGAACTGCAACTCTTTATGGCTGGATTAAAGGTGGATCACTTTGGGAAAATAATTTTGCTCAACATAATAGAGGAAGATTGGATGATGATCTCATATGCAAGTTTGACCCCATGAGTGAAGTAAGTTTCTGACATTTTTCTATCAACAGGTTCAGAAACTCCTAGAAGTATGGATGCTGCTGAATCTTCTCTAAAAATAGTTTAAAAAATTAAAATGTGAAATATCTATCATAATATTTGTCAAGAAGGCACTCTAATAATAAGATCTAACATTTATTGAGAATTTGTCTATCTTTTGCCAGCCTGTGTACTAAAACTTTAATGCATTATCTCTTTTATTCCTCATAAAAACCACATGAGGTATATAATTATCTTCTTTTTGCAGGTAAAACTTTTCCATCGTCATTCATACTATTAATAAATGCCAGAGCTGGATTAAAATTTCAGTTCAGTTCGGTTGCTCAGTCATGTCCAACTCTTTGCAACCCCATGGACTGCAGCACGCCAGGCCTCCCTGTCCATCACCAACTCCAGGAGTCCACTCAAACCCATGTCCATTGAGTCGGTAATGCCATCCAACCATCTCATCCTCTGTCGTCGCCTTCTCCTCCCACCTTCAATCTTTCCCAGCATCAGGGTCTTTTTCAAATGAGTCAGTTCTTCACATCAGGTGGCCAAAGTATTGGAGTTTCAGCTTCAGCATCGGTCCTTCCAGTGAATATTCAGGACTGATCCCCTTTAGTATGGACTGGTTGGATCTCCTTGCAGTCCAAGGGAGTCTCAAGAATCTTCTCCAACACCACAGTTCAAAAGTATCAATTCTTCGGCACTCAGCTTTCTTTGGGTCCAACTCTCACATCCACACATGACTACTGGAAGAACTATGACTTTGACTAGACGGACCTTTGTCGGCAAAAAAGCATCTCTGCTTTTTAATATGCTGTCTAGCTTGTCTAGGATTAAAATTTAGGTCCATCTGACTCCAAGCCCAACACTCTTGTCATCTCTCTGCATGTTCATTACTAGATAAATATTTTAATTAGTTTCACTTTGTTTTTCTCTCCAACTGAGGTTTCTGGTCCAAAAAAAAGAAGTAATCTCTTTTGTTTTTGGATTTAGTAAATTTGGAATGGTTATTCTGAAAACCAAATCACATAATTTATTGCATATTTCTTCATTTTTTAATCAGGGACTTGTACAGTGTATAGAAGTTTGTGGTCAGTGTTTGTATTCTATTTTGTTGGTGACACAGAGCTATATTTTTTCACATGTTCTCTCTTCATAAGGAGTCTGAATTGCATAGCAACTTCAGCATCACTGGTTTGGGGATGTCAAATGCCCTGTGCCCAGTTTTTGATGCTGCCAATCTTACCTATTCACTCAGCCAGTAATCTTTAAGTGCCAGTCATATGCCACAGTCTAGCCTAGGTCCTGACAATAGAGCAGTGAATTAGAAGACCAAAATTGCTGAAGTCGAAGAACTTATATTCTGAGAGTAGAAGGCAGAACCAATAGGTGATCTCAGATTTGTCTGACCCAAAAGTGCACACTTTGTAAGTAGGCTATTCCATCGTTTATCTGCTGAGTCACATTTTTTTTTTTTTTAACATAAAGCCAATATATTTGGTGTTTATGTGTGTTTGTGTGTGTGTGTAGTGGTGTTGGTGAGGTGAAGGTTTGGGAGTATGCAGAATATGTGAATATTGACCAGAAAGTAACATACCAAGCTGTGTTCATCTTAGTTTTAAATTGTCATGCTAACTGCTGACATCTGAGCATGTGATGCCCCATAGGGCATGGTTTATACTTTCCATTTGTTGCAGAAAATTGTCTGGAGTTTGTGGTATGCCAGATCCCCAAGGAGAGTGGCCTCCAGAAACTTCCGTGATGAGTAAGGGATCATTATACAGAGTATCCATCAATGCTGAACATCAACTTGAATGCCAACTTTTTATTATTTTATTAAATATTGAGTATTCATTAGGTCTTAGGTTCTAGATAATGGAGATAAGTAGAAATTTGGGGGAGTGAGACAGTGGTAAATAGCAAATATGTGATATGGATAGATTACTACCTGTAACTGTATCTGAAAATAAAGCTGAAGAGAGTTGAATGTGTGTTTTGCCAAATGGCTTTTGATCTCATGGCAAAGAATGGAAACTTCTTTCCATGGTCTTCAAAATGGAGAACAGATATCTTGGAATATGTGGTTGTTTCCAAGTGGTACAGAGGCCAATATATAAGTCTGTCCTCTCTGTAATATCAACTTTTTCTGACTAGCCAGAAGAAAGTGAAAGTGTTAGTCATTCACTCATGTCCAACTCTTTCCGGCCCCTTGGACTGTAGCCCTCCAGGCTCCTCTGTCCATGGAGTTCTTCAGGCAAGAATACTGGAGTGGGTTGCCATCCCCTTCTCCAGGGATCTTTCTCACCCAGGGATTCAACCCAAGTCTCCTGCATTGCAGGAAGATTTTGTTTTACCATCTGAGCCACCAGGGAAGCCCACCCAGAAGAAAAAAAACCCTAAATTTAAAAATAATAAATCTAGATAAATTACAAAGAAGCATGAAAAATGTATTTTTTCATTTTTAAAATTTGGTAATTATTTATTGAAATATACATAGAAAAAATGAACATAATTATGGAGATGATAAATTTTCACTGATAACTAATAGCATACCAAGAAATAGACCATTAGCCCTCAAACCGCAGTTACACTTTTCCACGTCTACCTCGTTCCACCAAGAGTAAGCCCTCCTGACTTCTAACAGCACAGATTAGTTTCACCTGTTTCTGAACTTTATCGACATGGAACCATAGGGTAGCACAAAACTCTTGCTTTTTTCACTCAGCATTGAGTTTGGAAGAGTCAACACTGTTCTCTGTGAGTAGTTGCAGACGGTTCATTCTTCTTGTATTGTGTTCATTATGTGAATATGCTACATTTTGTTTATACTTTTTCCTCTTTATGGGCATTTGGACAATTTACAGATTTTGATTATTACAAAGAGCTTCGATATGATATAAAATTTTTTTCATGAACATATGTATGCATTACTAAGAGCCAGATTGCAAGGTCATAGTTTTATATACGTTTTGCTTTAAGAGATATAATTTTCCAAAGTGGTGTTGCGAATTATACTCACACTAGCAGTATATGAGAGTTTTAGTTACTTCAGGTTCTTGACATAATTTTTCCATCTTTTTAATTTTAGTCATCCTAATGAGTATGCAGTGATATTTGATTATAATTTTAATTGTATCTCTTAAATATGATATTTTCATAATTTTAAATATTTTCTTTTTAATTTAGATACTCTCATTAAATGTTCATTTTTTGTACACCCTTTTACTGAGTTTTCTGTTTTTGTGTTTTTCTTATTGATTTGTAGAAGTTCATTGTATATTCTGGGTACTGGCCCTTTACCAAGTATCTATATTGCAAATATCTTCTCTTATACCTTGTGTTGAATACTCATTTTCAGCTAATGCATAAGCTTAAGACTTGGTTGCAGTTTGGCTTGCAAGAGGTCACTTTGGGTTATGCCCCAAAGGATGAAAGTTTACTTAAGTATTTGCTCCACTATTCCTAAAGGTTGTAGGTACCTGTCCTGGCCTCAAGCGCCCTATCCTTGAAGTGAAAACCAGGAGGATTCAAGAAACAATGAACAAGGCAGAATCCTTGAAGTCTGTTAATGCACTTCATAGTCTCAGGAATATTATAGAGTTTAGGATAAAAAGTTACATTTAAGAGATATGAAAAAATTAATTAGTGTTTGTAAGAGATGAGTGGCATGTGAAATTGAACTGAATGCCATACTTTAGGAGACAAGGAGTTCTCAATGCAAGGAAGAAGAGGGTTTAGAAAACTCTCCCGTGTTTGGTTGTAGGTACATGGCATGTTTGTAATCCTGGAATGACAACATCAGTACTGTTATTCTGAGCCCAGCCGTGAAGATCACGTGATACCTTCGCCCATGCCTTCTGTTTGTACCCAGCGTAAGTACTTTTCTCTTTTTGTTATTCTCCTTCCCTCTCTATTTAACTATATGTATCATTAGGGGTGCGTTCTGCTGTGGATAGCAGTTGAAACTCGTGGGTCTTGCCGGTTTTATGAAATGAGAAATTGACGAGTGAGGAGTCTGGAGCTGTCCCAGAAGCTCGGGGAGGCGGGCTCTGCTTCCCGCTCCGCTCTCTTTGGTGTCTAGGCCTCTGTCCCCATGCGCCTTGATTCAGGGTCTGGAGATGCCTGCTGAAGGACATGTGCCTCCCAGCTGGGAAGAAGCAAGAGAGCGAAAGAGCTAGCAGGCTGGTTCCCGGTAGGTTTGAGTCACGCGCACATTCTCTAGGGACTCCTCCTCTTCGTTACAGCCTGAGCCCTGACATTTGTCCACACCTGGCTCCAGAGAAAGCTGGAAAGTAGGGCTTTGTTGGTTTGTTTGTTTTCTAGCTGTGACTGGGGGGAAGGAAGAACAAGGAGGCCTGTGAAAGGGACGTGGTCCATGAGAGCCACAGAGCCTTCATCTCCCTCCTTTCTCTCTTACGTATTTTATTTGTCATGATGAAAGTGTGAGACTTGTGAGAGAGCAGAGAACAGGAGCAAAGAACGAAGACGTGTCCATCGTTTTAGCATCCCTAGCAGTCCCTGCAGACGTTTCCGGGTCAGCTCGCATCCTTTAGCCGCTGCAGAAAACAAGACCGGGGTCCCTCTGTCCTGTACTTAGGGCGTCGGTGGTGGTACTGCCCCCAGGCGTTCTCAGCCGACAGAGGTGAGTAATCCACACCCACAGTCACACCGACAGTTATTTCTCCAGGCATCTGTGTGTTGTGCGATCAGTAAGTTCGCACTGAGGTGTTTGATTCCAGCGCCACGTCGAGTTTCATTCCACTCGTGCTTTGTCCTTTGTCCGTTAGCGCTGCCTCCAGACTGACAAACCGGGGTCCTTTTATCCTCCACGCGCTGACTTACTTGATCGATCTCTCCATAGCTTGGACTTCCCTGGTGGCTCAGACGGTAAAGCGTCTGCCTGTAATGCGGGAGCCCTGGGTTCAATCCCTGGGTCGGGAAGATCTGCTGGAGAAGGCAATGGCACCCCACTCCAGTACTCTTGCCTGGAAAATCCCATGGACAGAGGAGCCTGGTGGGCTACAGCCCATGGGGTCGCAAAGAGCTGGACATGACTGAGCGACTTTCTTTCTTTCTCTATAACTTACCTCCCGTCTTACCCCCTCCCTTCCCACTCCTCTGGCCGGCTTCCTAATCCTCCTTCGCTTCAGCACCACCTCCAGCTGCTCCCCCACTCGGACGCGGCCTCTTCCCTCTGAGCGCAGGTGGGTTTGCTGGGCTCTCCATCAGCCCGGGTTCCCTCCCCGCTTCCTAGAGCAAACCCTTCTCCCCACATGTGCTCCGGCTTCTCACGGGCTCAGCAGCACTCCTGCACCGGATTCTGACACTCCCTTGCTTGGCCCTCTCTGTCAGCTTGAGACAGAATTTTGTAGGAAAGGAAGGGAGGAGGAGAAGGATGTAGGGGAAAAAAAATTGTCTTTTTAGTTTATGGTGTGTCCTGATGTTACAAAGTTTAGATTTTCTTTAAGTAAATTGGTCCATCTTTTGGAGTGATTTCTTATCCTTTTACATTTAAAATGTGATGCCCCATTGAGATATTTAAAAAATATATTATTTTTTCTAAGCTTTTTGGCATTTAATTATTGAATCAGTTAGACATTTTACCTTTTAATGTGAGGGCAAGAGATCTAAGCTTTTATTTTTTTCCTGTTATTTAAATTCCACTTTCCTTTTTTCCCTTTTCTCATCTTCTCTTCTTGTAACTTCCCTTTTCTTTCTGTTTCCTCCTGCTTGTTTCTGACTTTTTCAGTCTGGGCCTCTGTATTTCCCTCACATTCTGCCACCAGACGTCACAAGGCCTCCAACTCTGCCCTGCGGTGTCCTTTGCTTCCCACCCTGCCGTCCTTTGAATGTTCTCTTCCACCCTTTGCATAATCGTCAGTTCGATTTTAGGAAATCAGGTTGAGTCATTCACAGTAATGAATGCCAGATAAATCAGAGGTATTTTAAGCTCTTCCTGAGAAAGGCCAGGGAAAGAGAACCCTCTGATTGTCTTAAGATCTTCCAGCTCTAGCTGTCAGTGTGCAGATGAAGTCAGCGGAATTGTTTTTATATTCTTCCCTGTAAGGGGACTGTCCTGCCCTAAACAAATTTCTGCCCCAGGGATACACTGGTCAGAATACTCAGGCCATATATTTTGCGTGTTGGAGGAAGTGAGTCTAAAGATTCCAGAAGCATCCCTGGAGGGATCTCTCAATCCTACTAGCTCTCTCTCACTCCTCTTCCCCAGATAAACAGAAACATGCTTAGTTTGTGTGTTACCAAAAAAAAAAAAAAAAAATCACAGGTGTGAATTGCTTTATATTTATGTCTCAATATGATACTTAGCTCATTTCAGTATAGCAGATTTTATGTTATGGTATAATTTACGTTTTCTGAGGTATTTCCAGTCTTTAAATTTCTGTGGCATAGTTATCAGACTGCAACTTAAAACAAGTAAGGATTAAGGGACTAAAGAGATAAAGATGAGGTTTAAAGAAAATTGGCTGGAAGGACTAAAGGACAGTGAGTAATTTTCCACTCTTTTGATTCCCCAGTGAATGCATTTGTGAAGATCTTTGTTTTAGAAAGCTGCTTATATCCTGAGTGAAGTCAGAGAAAACACTAAAATGATGAGATTATGATTAGGAAATGGTTGGGGATGGGCGGAGAGCCTATATAACATATTTGTGAGCTAAGTGACTTTTGAAAACTGTCTTCAAGGTGAAAGTAATAAGCCAACCATTTGCCAGTGTCTCTGGAACATACTGTCAACCCTTGATTATGTAAGGGGGCAGTGGTATGGATAATTAGCAAAGAGTCAATAGTTCCCCATACTTTTCTATTAACGTGGGCAGGGGAGTGGTTGGTTCAGATTGTTCAGCAGATAGAGGAGAAAGGAAGTCTTTCTCCTCAAACCTTCAACACTTCTTTCTTCTCATTTTAAGCAATAACTCTGTTTCTTATCTCACAGCAGAAAAGTATTATTTCACAGAAGTAATCTGGAGAGAATTTCTCTGTCTTCCTCTCTTTATATTCTTCAACCCTTCTGTCTGTCTGTACACACAAATCCCCCATTTCGTCCTTCACTGCGGATGCCGTGTGTTTCTTTCTATGGTAACTGCCCCTTTCTCCTCCTCCACCACACTCCTGCCGTTTGCTCTCAAGGCCCTGTCCTCTGGTCTAATCAAGGACATTGCTCTAGGAAATCTTTTTTCTCTCTTCCTTTATGATTTGCTGTTGTTGTTGCTTTTTATCAAATAATTCCAATGAGCAACACATAAGTTATTTTTTTCCTTTCTTAGAAACAGATAACTACAATAATAAAACTCCAAAAAAACCCTTCTCTCCATTTTTTGCTCTTCTTTAGAGCAAAAGCCCTAGAAAGAGCTATTTTATACACTCTCTGTATCCTTTGTTCCCATTTGTCTTTGAGCTCACTTGATGACCTTGAAACAGCTCTCATGAAGGCTATCTGACTTGTATGTGGCTAAATGGGTTTTGCATAAAGTATTCCCCGACCAGCCTGTATAGAGGAGCCTCCTCCATCACTCTGGATACCCCTGGGCTCCCTTTATTTTATTTTTTTTTCCTCAGCCCCTCATCAGCGCCTGACATGCTATATATTCACTGAGTCAGGATTTTTACTTTGTTGACTGCTGAGTCCTAGTACCTAGAACAGCATCTGTCTAGTAATAGGTAGTGAGTAAATATTTACTGAATGGGCAGATAGCGGGATGGTAAGGGAGATGGGCATTTCTTATTTGTTTTTAAAGTTGTAAGTACTGAGTTTGAGTTCTGTTTGGATGGCGTCATGGGGAGGGAGAAGAGGATGTATATGTGGAAGGAGAATGGGGTCAGAGTCCAGGTGTTGCCCGTTTGGCACCAAATCACAATCCTTGGAAGGGGATTCTCCCTGTTTCGGTGAGTGGTGCATGTGGCATAAAGATGGATGATGAGCTTTGTTAGGCCTCAGAGGAGCCAGGTAAGATATCCTCATGTGAAGCTGGACAACCTCAGAATTTCTTGCCCAATCATAAAGCAAACGTGAGATACGCTAGGTAGGAGGAACGGTTCCCAGCACTGAGTGGTCTCATGAATTCTTGAAGAAAATCTGTCACAAACTGTAACTTCTTCAATTTTTTTTTTTCTTTTTTAACATGGAGACTAATAGCCTTTTCTTAAGAAGTGTTTTTGGCTTACAAAGAGAGACAGCATAAAAAATAACACGTTATGTATATGAAAATCAGCAGCTGCAGTGCCGTGAAAATAAGCCAATGAGATTTTTAAATTAAAAATATTCTACTTTCAAACCTCCTGTCTCTTACTATTAAAAAGTTCTCCAAGGCAACGAGCTAGCACTATAAAAGCTTGAAATCTGTTTTAATCTTAGATCAGTTGCAGAACTAATGCAACAGCAAAATGGGGTTTTCTTCAGTTTCCTTTCTGTATGTTGGGGATTCTGGACTGGAGTTGAGTTAGCAAACACAGTTCATCTTCTGTGCCAGCTGTGATCGATTGGTAAGGGCAGCCTAGAGTGCTGTGTGGATAAGCATTGGCGACCACACCTAGGTGCAGCAAAAATGAAACCTGAGATTGATTGGTGCTGTCTGCCTTGGGTTTAGGAAAGATGAATGGCAGCTTGCCTGTGCTGTATCTTTGCTATCTTGGACTTTATAGCCTCTAAGATATTTTTTAGTTCTAAAATTCTATGATTGGGAATGCCTAGTATATTATATAGTGACTTCGCAGTAAAGACAATGATAAGATTTTATATGTAAGGTTATAAAAATATGTTTTCGTGAATGCTTTTACAAAACCTGATTATCTTTCATAATAATTTCTTCTAAAGGTTCTGGGATTTATATATTACTCAAAATATTTTCACATTGTATGCTATGTGCAACATGATAAGTGTGTACAAGCAGCGCATGAAAGTACTAGCTAAATTTTACCATAGAAAACTCAAGTTAGCATCAGTTAATATAATTCATCCATATCAGGTTTTAGTTCAATTTAAAATCATCTTGCAGTTTTACCCACTGGTGTTGTTTCTTGGTAAGCCCATAGGAGGTACTATTTTAATGTCCAGTAAACAAAGCATTTCAACGGCAACCTTTTAAAATTACTACGGAAACTTCTAGAATTCAGTTATGCAGTCTTAGTTAAGATAAATATAAGGGTGAGATGAAAGGGAACATATCTAGAGATATTTAGAGTTAGTTCAGCTTTAAACATGGAACTGTAATTATAATACAAACCTGATCTGCTTCAGTTTATATTTCTTAGAGCAGTTCTTACTTGCCCCACCACCTGCAACATGCCATATAAAATAAGTTGGAAACGTTCGAGGATCTAATTTCATCTGTTTCTCAGGAAAAGTATCAAAATATGATACAATTATGTAACTGGATGAAAAGCACCATTATGTTTGGAATATTTTTAGTGCAAAAACCCAAGTGATCACAAGAAAGAAATGTCAATTTATGGAAGTAAGCATGTGTTCGTCATGTAACTGTTAAATGTGTCTTACTCATCTTCAAACTTGGCACTGAATTTGGCACTTAAGTTCTTAGAATTTTGAATAGAAATAATTAAAATAGAACTTTGGAGAAATGTACTTTGAAATACATTATTTCACATATATATATAATCCTGGAGTTATTTGTGATATTTGAATCATCTGAACCAATTTTTTCTAATTTCTGATATTTGAAATAATCAAAGGGATTTTTTTAAGAACTGGAAAAGACATTTAGATATATAACTCAGCTCTCTCACTTTCCTTTCCTCACTTTGCTTTATATTTTATGTGATTTCTGGGTTCATTCTGGTCATTTGGTTTTATCTTTGTGTTCCCGTTTGTCTGGCCTTGGTCATGTTATTTTAGAAGAAATGAAGTGAAATAAATCCGATCCCACTTTCTAGATGAATCTTAGTGTCAGCCAGACACCTGGTTCAGTGACATGCCTGTTAAACTAGGCAAACAGCAGTTTGCTTTCACACCCTGACCATGCCATCTGAGTTCTGTCTGGACTGGGTTGATGGTTTTGTACTCATATTATCTGATTTTGCCCTTTTGGTAAGCTGATTTCCTTAACTGAGTCTGTTCTGCCTCCTTCACTGTAATGTCTAACTAGTTGCCTCAGGGCGTCTGTGTTGAGCAAACAATTCAAGGACTGAAGGTTGTGTGTTTGTTTTTTTTTTTTGCTGTTTTTACAAAGTAGTCATCTCCCGCTGGCAGGGTCCACAATGTGTTTGTTTTTCTTTGAGCAGTTGGACGGTGCTTTCTACCCAGTAGGCTCTCAATATTTGTTTTTTAAATCTCTATGTATTCTTTTATTTAAGATATAGGTTAAGAGGTTATACCATGAATTAGGACCTCACCTGTGTGGTTCTCATATTAATTCCTCTGGAATCTTAGTTTAGTAACTTTGGATGTTCTCAGCTCTTTCAAAGTCTCCCCAAACCATTTTTGAAGACCTCGTTATGAGATCTCCTTCTGGGATCTGAGATATTTTTGGCAATTTCAGATATCCTATTCCTTTTCTTTCCGTTTTTCTAGATTTATTGAAACTCCAAAGTTATTTTTTCATTGAATACCACTCATAAGCTTTTAGATGAAAATTTCTGAATAAAGGGTACAAAGGGAGATGTAGGTAGTTAAATTTCTTCTTGTCGTTTTGATGAACCACAAAAGAGGAAAAAAGAGAATTCCAATATTTAAGAACATTGAAGGAAATGTAGACGTGAGACTCTTGTAACACCATAGTGATTCAGAACTGGATGTAGACGTGTCTCTTCATATTACATATGAGGAAATGAAATTAAAGAAAGACTGAGTTGTCCAAGAAGCACGCCTATTAGTAACTGATGGGTCCTCAGACACCTCTTCCAGTGCTCTTTCAACTTAACTGTCCTGGGAGGTAAATCATAAATTGCTCAGATGTCCGTACCTCTCCATCTTGGTCCCTGCTTTCTTTGGTCTAGAGTAAATCAAAAGTGACCAGGTACCTCTAAACCTTTTTCTGAAATCGTGAAAAGAAACAGTGAATGGTGTGCTGAGCTAGGGTTGAGAGAATGGGTAACGGTGAGTGGTGAGTGATTAAACATGGAAGATCTCATGCATCATGCCTATCTATTATTTGCAGAGGTTTTTTTTTTTTTTTTTAAACTTCACCAAATTGCATGGGTTTTTATAGCAAAGACTAACTGTCTCATGACCATCAACACTCCTTCGAAATTGTTTTCTTCCTTTTTCTGTTATATACGAATGCATTCCAATTTAGGGTACTTTAACTGTCAGAAATATCAGAAGGAGCTTTTGCACTTTATGCAATCTTCCCCAACCCCTCTCCTGTAGACACGGAGTACGAGCAATTTTGAAGCAATCCTTGGTATGCCTTCCCATTGCCCTTTCACCCCGGAGGAGGCTTTCAGCTAATTAGCTCTTCCTGACACCTCAATGAGAGTTTTACTCTGCTCTACCTAGTAAGGTGGATTGGGGGAGGTCACACAACTCTAGCCTTGCTGGGATTTATTTGTAAAAACCATACTTTGTTTAGCTGCTTGACACCTAACATTTCGGTGGCCCGAGCGCTCACAATTTCAAGGATTCAATGAACTGAAACCATTTTAACTTTAGGTCAGCTCCTTTACTCTGCTTCTGCTTCTTTTCTTTAGATATTACAAGTCCCAGGTCATAGTGAAGTCATTTTTATTTTGCTTTTTAAAAAATGTGAAGAAATACTGAATGTCAGGGTAGGATCACTGGGTTAATTTATATAGGCACATTGCTTAAAGATTAAAAGGTAATGGAAGAACAGGAAACTCTCAATATTTTTAGCATACAGTGTGCTTTGGAAAGGCCGCAAATCAGAGGGTCGTCCGTGCTGTGGTAGACCTTCACAGAGGCATGAAGCCAGTTAATGTGCAATTACCGGCATCGGTGCTTTATCTGAGGGGTCTTTTACAATGAAACTTTTAAACAGGATAATTGTAGACATCTGCTTCATGTTACCTTAGCAGCGACATAGCCATTATTTGCTGAGATCTCCTTAGCTTTTACAACTTCACACAAAAGGACATATTGGCAATTCCGTTTTCTATATAATAGGAATACTATGCAAAGTACTGAGCTAGAATTCCGCATTGTGGTAGAAATGCTCAATGTCACCAGAGCGATTGACTTGTTCCACCTGGCTTTCAGACATTTGGAGAAGCAAAACATATGTACCTTAATTGCAAAATGTGGGCTTAATGAACATGCAGCCGTTATGTTATACCAAATGCAACAATCGACATGATGGCAAGCTACTTAAGAACATGTCACAATGTTTGGGTTTTAGGAGGTTTGCCTTTGGCAGTGTTTCAGAGAAGAATGTGTTTCTTACATTTGCAGTCCTGTGAGCCAATAATAAAGTGTTCAGCATATGAAGCTGGTATTTATTTTAAATTGCTATGTCAATATTTTTGTTCGAAAGCAGGTTTGATTCCCTGTGTGGACTTTGTTGAAGCCTTCTATCACTGCGTTTTATTTGAGTTTGATTTAGCTTCCTTTCCCCCTGATTTTGTGTTTTGCAGAATGGCTTGCATGAAAGCCTTCTGATTGGGCTGGGGGGAGAAAGTTGCTGTGTGAATTTCAAAGCCCAGACAATGTGAAAAGAAGCAAACACTTGCTGAAGGCATCAGAGAAGTGACTGCAATCAAGCAGTGTTGGTTTTGTGACCTTGAAGCTTCCCAGAATAGCTCCCACATTGGGAATAATGGAAGCCCTGGATTCAGATGCCTCAGGATGACCTCATCACCGACAGTCCCCTTCCGCCTACTGACATGTCTCCAGGCTCCATGCCAATGTTTAGACGCTAGCAGGAATCCAGAAAATCAGGCTTTTGTTTTCAAAAATACAAAATAAAGGCAGCCATTATGGAATATTGCATAACTGATTTAATCCTAATGTGATGTCAAAACAAATTTCCCCAGTAGTTGAGAGAATGCTTTATCTACCACAGATACAATTGCTTTGCTGATGCCGGGTGCTCGTCCAATAAATGGTTGGGCACTTCTCTTCATGAATTCTCACAATTCTCCATCCCGGGCACATTTCTGTGGGTAATTAAAACAGTCTTTTTATAACGGCAGTATGAAACAGTATGCATCATCTAAACACGCTGAGCTGAAAAAATATTGTATTCATAAATTAAATTGGACATTTTGAAAGGTTAACGCAAAAAGCTACTTTGCTTTCGGTGATCAATAAGGAAAAAAGGATTTCAGGTAATTAAAATCTGTGAAGTGAACATTTCTCATTTGGAACCTATTAAAAAGAATATAAGCAGACAGAGGCGAGAGATAAATATGGAAAACAAGGGCTTCAAAATTTTTGTTATATGTTGGCAAGGGGAATGTAACAACATATATTCTGAGGTCTGAAATAATATAACATGTTATTATAGATATTATAACAAATTATACAGTCTATAAATTATGTATGTATATTACTTAATTTAAGCATTAAGTCGCAATTTAAAAATATGCCTACACTGTATTTTGGACTCTAATTTAGTTATTGTTTAGGTTTTTCTTACTCAAGAGTTTGAACTTGATACTGGTGTATGGCATGGGTAGAATTTCAGGTCCATTCCTGGTTTACAGAATCACAATCTGCAATTTAAGGCATTCCCTATTTGTGATTTATTTTATATCAAAGTTTGAGAACAGGGCTTTCGGTGGTTGTCCCACTAAGGTGTGTTGTCCTTTAAAAATTCATGCTCATTTTTTTAGGCCCAAATTAATCGCGTTACCTGGGCTGACTGTGAGGATAATAGTGAACTCTGCATGGGTTGTTTTAGAGCACGTGACTGCTCCCAGTGTGGCATCTAAGGGAATTGAATACTAGAGGAGCCAGGCTCCGAACATCACTTCTGGGCGCGTGTGCGGGTGTGTTTCTGGGAGAGACACATCTGAGTCAGAGCGCTGACTAAAGCAGATGGCCCTCCCCAGGGTGGGCAGGCGTCGTCAATCTGTCGAGGGCCCCAAGAGAACAGAAGGGCAGAGGAAGGGTGAGTTCGCTTCCTGTCTTTCAGCTGAGACATCCGTCCTCTCCTGCTCTTGGACATGAGAACTCAGCTCCTGGTTCCTGGCCTTTTGGGTTCAGATTGGGTTTTATACTCTTGGAACTGCCCGCCTCCCTCCCACCTCAGGTGGGTCAGCTCTTTGATTACCTGCCTAAATTTTTGCCAGATATATTATGCTAGACTATAAAATTATTTTGCTTTCTCCTCAGTTTTCATATAGCTTTGATAACACTGAAGTAGCACATATTCATTTTAGATTAAAAAATTTTTTTTCCCATTTATTTTTATTCATTGGATGCTAATTACTTTACAATATTGTAGTGGTTCTTGCTATACATTGACGTTAATCAGCCATGGATTTCCATGTGTTCCCCATCCCATTCCCCCCTCCCGCCTCCCTCCCCATCCCATCCCTCTGGGTCATCCCAGTGCACCAGCCCCGAGCGCTTGTCTCATGCATCCAGCCTGGGCTGGTGATCTGTTTCACCCTTGATAGTATACTTGTTTCAGTGCTGTTCTCTCAGAACATCCCACCCTTGCCTTCTCCCACAGAGTCTAAAAGTCTGTTCTGTACATCTGTGTCTCTTTTTCTGTTTTGCATATAGGGTTATCGCTACCATCTTTTTAAATTCCATATATATGCGTTAGTATATGCGTTAGTATACTGTATTGGTCTTTATCTTTCTGGCTTACTTCACTCTGTATAATGGGCTCCAGTTTCATCCATCTCATTAGAACTGATTCAAATGAATTCTTTTTAATGGCTGAGTAATATTCGGTGTATATGTACCACAGCTTCCTTATCCATTCGTCTGCTGATGGCATCTAGGTTGCTTCCATGTCCTGGCTATTATAAACAGTGCTGTGATGAACATTGGGGTGCATGTGTCTTTTTCAGATCTGGTTTCCTCAGTGTGCGGGAGACCCGGGTTCTATTCCTGGGTGGGGAAGATCCCCTGGAGAAGGGGAAGGCTACCCACTCCAGTATCCTGGCCTGGAGAATTCCATGGACTGTATAGTCCATGGGATCGCAAGGAGTCAGACATGACTGAGTGACTTTCACTTTCATTGTTTGTATGCTAAAAGAGACTATTTTGTACAGGGAATTAAAATATATGGCTCTCACTTTTGGATAACAAATATTTTGTGTGTATATATATGTGTAATTTTTTTTCCAGTGACAAAGAAGGAAGGACCTGTGCTGTGTGCTATGCGTATAAGGATGAACTATAAAATATATGGTTTAGAGCGCCTAATGCACATACTGTAATTCAGGTAGGCCAGTGTAGAAGTGCTATGGAAGTAGAAGTGACAAGAAGGGCATTAGTTGCTCAGAGGTGAGAGAAGTCACATCTGGTGAATAGTCAGGAAAAGGCTCAAAGAAGAGGTAGTATCTGAACAGGACCTAAATGGGATAGGGAAATGATATTCCCAGCCCAGAACACAGCAAGGGCACAGATGCTAAAACAGATTTATTTATGATGTACCCAGAATTATAATGGACATTCAGGTGAAGCTGAATATATGTGAACGCAAATGGTGGGAGACAGAGGAATCTGATCACAGTGTGCTGGGCACATGAACTGGATTTCTGGAAGGAGCGTCATCGTTAGTGACAAAAATGGGAGAAAAGGACTGCTGTAAGGAGAAGTGCAATAGGAGGAAAGGCAACTCTGTGCCTGAATGCCTGACCACTGAAGGCTGGCCACGAACAGGTCACACTTAGCAATGAAGAAATGCACGTAAAGTCATTCTTTGTCAGTCTGAGCAAGTTTCTCATCCCGAGGGAAACAGGATATATGTATCAGAAATCGGAGGCCCCATCAAGTGATTGGCGGCCACATAGCTCATCGTCTAAAGAATATATTGGTCATTTGCTTGGCCAAGTGGATCTAATAAACTGAGATTCCAGAAAACCCATGATTGGGGGTTTTGATCCGTCAAGCTATGATTGATCACACTTTTCAGTTCAGGACAGATGAAACAAATAAAGTGATTGGTTCCCATGAACTAGGAGAGGGCAGGTGAGGTAGGGGAGAGTGGAGACTGGTCTCGTGTAGGGAGCACCGACTCAGGACTTCAGGCAGGGACAGCCATTCAGGCTCGGTCCTGCTTCACTGGGTGACTCTCAGCGTCTCTGCAGCTGCGTGGGCTTCAGCGTCCTCAGCTGTCAAATGGGGACAGTCTCTATTCCTGGCCGACGTGGATACACTTCACCAAGCTCTATAGGTCTTTGAAGATCACAGTGAACAAACAAATTTTAGTTGGGGAGACTATGCCAACCAATATGATGAGGTGGGACGTTTACATTGCTTTCTGAGTATCAGGACAGTAAATTTTGTTGACTCGACAGTCCGCAAGTTGATGCAAATGGAAGCATTGCTGGATGCTCAAGCAGTAGTGATAGAGTTGCAGAGTTCACTGCCTTTTTGACCGGTGGACCGCTGGAGGGGTCAGAGAAGGGTGGGAGTCAGAAGCTGTGACTGGGCACGTCCAAAGGTGACTTTGCAGAACAGGGCATGACGTTGGTCCTGCAACAGAGATGTTCTGCCGCTGCTTGTGCCCAAGTCTGTGAGTCTCCGGCGCTTAAACTTCGTGTATCTTTTTGGTATTCATCACTGTGAATGCTGTTTAAGACTTTGGCTTCCAAGTGTCATATAGTTTATGCACTACAGGGAATGTCTGCCAATCAAGTAGTATATCTCAGTGGGATGTATTTTTAAATTCTTGTGACCGTAATCACCTCTCATTACAATTTTCTGCAATGTCTACTCTGGAAAGAATGCTACAAAAATAGAAAGAAAGGTTGTATTTTCAGAAAATTATTCACAATAATGCCAAATGAGTAAAATTCCTAAGTGTTTAAATGTCAAATAAAAGACAATGCTAACCTGACTTTCTTCAATTTTCATATGGAGCCTTATGAAGTTTGGGTAGGATAAAGAGAAAGGTACCTTTTATTCCCAAAGGTTTTTAAAACCTGCCTTTAGTAGGCACTCTGTGTCTTCTCTTTGTAATCTCAGGTTTTATAGTCTCCTTTATCAATTGTGAGAGGTGTGGAATGCTAGTTTATATCTTTCAGAAGGGACACCTGGGTCAACAGGTTGAAAGAACTTTGAAAGTTATTTGTATCTTTGCCAGTCACTGCATTGTGTGAGAATCGCTGTAGCTAGTGTGTAAACTACCTTTGAATAAGAGGCAGAAAATGGAATTTATCAGGGGACAATGCCCTTTGTTTAGAAGGAGCAACAAAAGATGAATAAAAGGACACAGCCAGGCTTCTGCGCTTAGTGTCCCATTTTTCCAGATAAAAAAGGGGATAATATTCAATCTTGCTTGTGTGCCGAGGCCTTTGGTACTTTAAGGAGATGGAGGAAGAAGGGAAATGAAAAAGAATAAAGCAACCAATATGTTCTTGAACTGTGACTTCTAGCAGCTGCATGTACAAAAACAACCATTACGTTTTTTTTTTTTTTTTTTTTTTTTTGAGTGTACTGTGAGGCTTATCCATTATGTGTGCAAACACAATCTGATTAGTATTTGTTATAAGCTCGTCTTGTCTGCTTTTATTATAGACATCACCTTCAGATGTGGGGCCACTGCAGCTATTAAATCAGGAATATTTAGCTATTATTTGTAATAAATGTCAGCAGGGCTGAACTGCAGCCAGCAGGAAACGTTCAGGGCAGAAAACGCACTGACATTCATTCATGCAAATCTGCACCAGTGGTAGAATTAATCATAAAGAGGGAGGGGAGAGCATACAATGCATTTATATGACTGGTTTGGCCGGTTCTCCTCCTTCCTGAATATGAGAGTTATAATGAACAGAAAGCAATCTGCTGACAAATAGTCCCCTGTGAAGTACAGGCAGCGAGATTAACTTTCCAAAGCAGGCATGTCTGTGTCTATAGCGAACCACCTTTCCTTCCCTCCACTCTGCCCCAGCTTCGTGGTGTCCCCTTTCCTCTTTAACAGACGTGGAGATGTACCGTGCACATAGCTCTTACCTCTTAAACTCACAGGGGCAGCCGAAGCACACTCCGCGAATCTTGCTGAGTGCTGGACCAGACTTAGCCTGCTGTGACCCGGGATGCTTACCGCACACTGGGAAGCGTCGGCGATAGGAACTTGGCTCTGGTGACTAAGCAAGTGTGTTTTACCAAAAAAGAGAACATCCAAATCCTTTGTAATCTGCCTCTGTGTAAAGTGAGGTGAAACGGCTCCTACAACCGAATCATCTCCTCAGAGAAGATTATAATCACCATTATTAAACATAGCTATTGCTTGAACCAGAGAGAAGGCAAAGGCACCCCACTCCAGTACTCTCGCCTGGAAAATCCCACGGACGGAGGAGCCTGGTGGGCTGCAGTCCCTGGGGTCGTGAAGAGTCGGACACGGCTGAGCAACTTCACTTTCACTTTTCCTTTCATGCCTTGGAGAAGGACATGGCAACCCACTCCAGGGCTCTTGCCTGGAGAATCCCAGGGATGGGGAGCCTGGTGGGCTGCCGTCTATGGGGTCACACAGAGTCGGACACGACTGAAGCGACTCAGCAGCAGCAGCCGCATTGCTTGAACCAAGCATCAAGAAGTATCATTTAATTCTCTGAGTGAGTAAAGTTATAAACTTCTGGTTAGAAACCAGAAAAGCATTAGAGCACTTATTTTTGTAGAAAGGTGAGAAAAATACAAGATGAAAACATACTTTAAAATTTTTCTCATTTGTTCATTGTGTGACATTTTTGTTCATCAGGAACCAAAAATTGCTGAAAGGAGCTGACAGAAAATGCAGGTGACTTCAAAGATATTAAATTTTCTTATGGTGTTTTAGCCCTATCATTCAAATAAAAAACATGAAGAAAATGAGATAAAAATATGCTTGGTAAAGTTAACACAGAATGCTGTTACAAGTTGTATACTAGTATTAATCAAATTTAAGGTAAAGTCTTCTAAAATATTTCATTCATGGAACTCAAAGTAATGCTTCTCTAAAACAGTGTCCGTCTACCCCCATCCCCTCTGTGATCATTTGTACACATGTTTATAGAATGCGTATCATAAACTGAAACACTTCTCTTACTAATTCTAATCCTTGATGTGACTATGTTTCTTGCATTATTTTTCTTTGTGTAGGTTTTTAGGAGAGAGCTTACAGAAGTCAAATGGAAAAGGACGTTTCTGTTAATTAAGTGATGGTTGTACTAAATATAGCAACTGAATAGAATGACTTATGCTATAATTAGGGAAATCAGTGGTGGCATCAAGGGAGGTGTTGAACATGGTTTCGCCTGTGGGATGTTTGCAGTAACAATGGAGAAAACTAGAGAAGCTGATGCAACATGTTGGCTTCCAACTTTCCAAAGCTGAGCTACTCTTTTTAACGATGTCCTTATGGTGTAATTATTGATTCTGTGTCTCATTCTACAGAGAATTTGCTGCAGTTATCAGAACATATTGAAAAAATAAGGGGGTGAAGTATAAATGAACACTTCAACAACAGTAACAGTAAACATTTTTTTACAGGGAAGGTCAGTATTAGGTGGGTAGATAATTACACTGCAGATACATAGACTGTTTGACCTTACAAAGATACTAAAACTGAGTCAAAATTTTGGCTTTGGGTCTCCTAGTGGCCAAAAAGAAAGAGGAATATGATTCTTATGTGATTAGAATTGTTGGAAAGAAGAAAGCGTATTAGTAATTTGAGGCAGACAGATTCTATGGTGGCCCACGTGATTCCTGCCTCCTGGTATTCCTGTCCAAGCTCAGACTTTCCCCCTTGAGTATGATCAGGGTCTGTGACTTCTGACTAGGAAGAGTCTGGCAAAGGTGACAGGCCATGCATGATCATGAGTGAGTGATTACCTTAGAGGAAGTTATACCGTCCATCTTGCTAGGACTCTCAGATTCTGTCCTTTGCTGACTTTGAAGAAGCAACATGCCATATTGGAGCCGCCATGAGGAGAAAGCCATTGGAGGAGGAGAGGAGTGCCCAGCAAACTGCCTGCAGGAAACTAAGCCCCCAAATCTAGGCTTGCAAGGAATTGAGTGCTGCCAACAAGGGCATGAGTGGTTATTTTCCACTTGCGCCTCAGGTAAGACCGCAGCCATGGCTGAAGCCGTATTGAAGTGCTATGGGCCCCTGAGACAGAAGAGTTGCCCAACTTGTTCCTGGACTTCTGACCCACGTAAACTGTGAGATAGTAAATGTGTCTTGTCAACAGCGCTGCATTTGTAGTAATATTGTTTTGCACCAATAGATAACCAATGGGTAAAAGGAAGAAGAAATCTTCTCCAGTTTCTCTGCTCTTTGCATCCTGAAACTGTTCTTTATTTTTCATTTATTTTTGGAACCCCCGATTTTTTTTCTCCCAAATCAAATTGCCTCTGCCACTTGCAAACATGCTTCTTTTGGTCTAAAAGACAGTTATTTCATATCCCTATGTCCTCTTCCTTTTCTCTCTTAAAATGGTTCTATTCTCTACACCCAGGAAAAGTGAGCATTTAATCTCTGGAGAGACTACATACTGTTTTTCTCTTTCTAGAAGATTTTGATGCTTCTTTAAAAAATAAACATAGCACAATTCATGAAGTATAAGTATTACAAAAATTTTTATACAGGAGCTAAAATAAAAAACTCAGACTACATTCATGTGTCAGGTTCTGTTCTAGGTGCTTATATGTTAAGTTTTTACATTAGTATAAACTTTTTCATGAAAAAATGGAAACAGGTTAAATAACTTTCTCGAAGTCACACATTTAAGTGCAAACTGGAATCTAATTCCAAGTATTCTGGTTTCAGAATCCATACTTCTAACTGCTATGCCTCCCTGCCTCTTAAATGCTATTAGTAGGAGAAGACAGCTATTAGAGTGGACGAAATTGTATATAAAGTATTCCCTGGTGGTACTTGCAGAGAATGAAACATGCTACTTATTTAATCTTAATTGTGTTAAGAATACATTTATGAAGTGGCTGTGCATCAGCCTCCATATAGTAAGAGGAGCTTCACAGAATTGTTTGTGAAGCCATCCTCACCTTTCCAGCTGGGCAACTAGCTCGTATCACGTCCTCATCAGAAGGTACATTTTAGCTCCAGTTTTGTTTAATCTGAATTTTATTTAAAAGGTAGCATTCACGTCTCTTCCCAGTTTGATTATTCTCTTTGAAACCTCTAATTTAAGCAATGCAACCAACTGGTATACCTGTCTTTCAGGATGACTCACCTGTGGCTTCCTGTAGCCGTTCCTCCATCTCTGCATCCCTTTTTTGTTTGTTGAAGATTTGTATAGTGTGATGCTTAATTTTATGTGTCATCTTGGCTGGGCTATGGTGCTCAGATATGTTATCAAACATTATTCTGGATATTTCTGTAACAGTCTTTTTTTTTTTTTTTTTTTTAACATGAGATTAACATTGTTCCTGAAAAGAACAAAAAAGGAAATATTTACGTCACTCCATCAGAATTCTTCCCGCTGACTGCCTTTGACTTGAACTTTAGCATTGGCTCTTCCTGGGTCTCTGGATTGCCATCCTACTCTGCAGATTTTGGAATTGCCAGCCTCCATAATCATGTGATCCAATTCCTTAAAATAAATCTCTGTTTTAATGGTACTGTTTCTCTGGAGAACCCAGGTGCTTCAGGAGAGGCTGGTCTTCCTTTCAGTCAAGAGATGAAAATGAGAGGTTAGAGGCATTCTACTGAGAACATTTTGAGAAATATTTCCTCAATGGTAAAGGGAGATAGGAGAGAGGTGGTTCGTTTATTTTTTCACCCTGGACTTCACTGGCCGGTGTGACACCAGAATCAGTGCTGGTGAGCTTGGAAGGAGAGAAGAAGAGCCACAGAAACCAAGGCTGTGTACTCAGGACTGCGGAGCAGGAAGCGGAGACATTCCAGTTGCTTGAGATTCTGCGGAGCTGCCGAACTAGCCACTGTAAGAACACTGAGTTTAAAACTTCTTTACATCCAAGATGCTGTTAATAAATGTCTATAAAGCTTAATCCTCATTGGGTATTAATTTTGCTTGCTGCTGCAAAGATGCTAATGGATGTTGTTAACCACAGCATACGTTTCTAGGGATTTGAACAAAGTGACCTGACGTGTAATTATTAGATATTGATTGAAAATCAGGTTACAACCTCTTAATACAAGGGCCACACAGTTAATATGTTGGAATGAAGAATAAGGAGTAATAGGGCCTCTAGGGTAACTGAAGAGGGTAGAATCTGCTTTATGGGGCGGCTACTCAGCTCCTATGAATTGTTACCATTTGAAAATGCAACCCAAGTACGGTCAGTTTTTTTGAATTTGAAAAATCTGTATTTTTCTTTGAAATCTCCCATTTTTTAAATGTTTGTAATTAATTCAGTTAATAAGAAAGAAAACATGAGTGTGTCAGACAATCAAGGTTGAAAGTCTGAGAGTCCACTTGTGAGGCTGTGGTTTGTAATTTTGGACATGAAACATGGTGAATTTATGCCAGATATAATTTCTTGTTTCATTTTATGTTATTTTAAGTATTGATTACCTTTTTTATAGGTAGCAAAACTAATGATCTCTTAAGGCTGTTTCTGGACAGTGGTAATAATACCACATTACTCGAGTACAGAATACTTATCTTCCCATTTTCTTTAAAGCGTTATGAGACAGTTATGGTATAAAGTTTATAAGACAGAGGAGTGTAGAATTTATTTTTTTTTTTCACCATCACTTAAAATGATATCTACCCATCAAGATACCATTTCCTCTATCGAAATTTTCTAGGATTTCTTATTTTCATTTTGTTTTGAAACATGCTTACTGAATTAGCAACACAGCCCCTCTAGATTTTAAATTCCAATCAGAGGGTTACTCACGAATTTCTAGGCAGACTCTACCACCATTTATCAGACACTGAGAAGATTATTTAAGCTTTTAAAAGCTATCTGTTCCCACTCAGTGAAATATGAGAATTAAGAATGAAAATCAGTAACATTCTTCTCATGATATAATGATTCTTGGTTTATGGCAATAACACACAAACTACATTTTGGGAAGAGCTGATGATACTGTACTGTCTTTATATTATTCTCTAGCTCGAGAATATTGTCTTTTAAATAGCTTGTAATGGGGTCAATCTGTGTGAATCCACCTAAACTCAGACTTTTTCAGAGTTCCAATTGGAATAATATTTTGAGGATAATGAGTTCCATGTGTTGTGTAATCAACAAGTAATGAAGTACTTCTTTTATTTTATTTTTTTGCCAAGATGGATTTTTAAAAAGAACAACAAACATAAAAATATTTACATAACTTATCCTCATGTGTGAGACTATGACATCCATTCATAATTTCTTTGCATAATTAAAAAACCTCATTATAGCTGTAAAGGTATAATGAAATGGAGGTAGCGATATTGCTGTTACACGCTGAAGTGATGGAAAAAATAGCAGTAACATCACATCAGCATGATGGTATTTATCAAAAGATGACTTACGCTTTCTCGAGGTAATAGGTTCCCCAAGCACACTCCAAACACATTCTGATTTTTCTTTTTGATTTACTTGTTTCTCTTTTCAGCCTCTTAGCTAATTATGCCAAACGTTCTATACCAATCTTCTATGTGAACAGAACAAATATATGTTAAACAGAAGTTTCTCATTGCATGTACAATATTCAATCACTGACAAATATGGCCTAGCTTTTTAGGAAAGGAGAATGAAATGGAAGTGCTTCCAACATAGAGTCTCAGTGTTCATAATGAATTGAAATATAATCTGGTTTTTATCAGACATAGAATTCTCACCTGCTTGAGAAGATTTTTTGTTATCTGGAACCTTTGATGTCCTCCACTGTACATTTTACATGTTTAATGACCATGCTTGTAAAGTAGAATTTTTATAGAAACCCTGCCCAAATCGGTTTATTGTGAGATTGAAATATTTAAGAAACATTTATCAAATCAAATCAAATAAAAAACATTTATCCTTTTCTGGAGTTGCTTTTTCTATATAAAGGATTAGAAGATTTTTAGAGTTCCTAGGAGCAGTGGGGAAGGAAGTTTTGTGTTTATTAAATCTAAGTTTGAAACTCCCACACTTGATTCCTCAGCTGGCATTTCTAAACTAGAGCATTTATGTTTGTTAAAAATTGATTTTTACCATGGCCAAAATGTTGATTTATTTTTGTTTGTATTCAGCCATTCTTATGAAAAGAAATGAATTTGAAGTGTTTTTGAGAAATTCATATAGTACATTCACTTATTTTTTTGGCAGCTGTGATTTCTCTGGTTATTTGAATATAACTTAGTGATCCCACATGACTGTGATCTGAAAAGGTCCTTAAATCTTCTTAAGTTAAGGTGGAAAATACATCAGGCCTTATTAAGAAGTCACCTGTATGCTATATTGATTTATAGAAATTGCTTCTCAAATTATGGGCAGCCTAATACACACAAATGTCACTGAGATTGGATTATATTTGGATGAAATTAATGCATTTTGCTAGTAGTTATTGTCACAGCTATTTTCTTATACTGTGCCACAAGTAACTGTCCTTTGGTAGGTTATTGAAAATGCAAACGTTGGTCTTCATGCTTGTTGAAAGTGTACGCTGAGTGAATTGTGCTTGTCGCCACGTTACCGATGTCTGTCTTTGGTGTGTAACAAAGCAGGAGTCTCCCCTGGGTCAGTCTTCCTGTCCACAGCCATTGCTGAGAATATGACTTGTGCAGATAATGGGTTCCTGCCCTCCTGATTTGGATGATTGGGATAGAGGAATAATTAATGATTAATAAGGGAGCAAAAATTGAAAGATGTCATGGGATGAGTGATGATCACAAGCCAGAGGTCTGAGGAGGCAGAATTATGAGCAAACAGAAGTTACGAAGAAGAGAAAGATTAGTCTCCACTTGTATGAATGGAGATAGGCAGCCTAGCTGAGCTAAAGCCAGAGCCCTGGTGTAAAGATTCTACCACATTACAGGGTTTTTATCCTCTGGGCTCCCGACGGTCCTGGGTTTCTGTAGCCATGGTCACGTATCCTCATGGCACACTTCCTGCTATAAAGTTTATCTCTGTTTCTTTTGTTTTAATAATTTAATTTATTTATTTTTAATTGAAGAATAATTGCTTTACAATATTGTGTTGGTTTCTACCAAACGTCAACATGAACCAGCCACAGGTATACTGTTTCCCTGTTACTTTCTCCATACATCCCACCCTCTCCTTGACATACAATGATAACTATTTTTTTTTTCTAACAGCAGAACCAATTTCTTAAGTGAACTAGTTTTTAGCTCCCTAGTATTTTCAAGCAAGCAAAATCCTGTACACTTGGGGCAATGGTAGGGGGGTAAAGTGTCTGTCACTCTTCCCTTTGTTCTCCCAACTCCCCATCGCCCCCAGCTGAGACAGTTCTTTAGAATCTAATTTCCTCTTCCTGTAGTTTAAGTTTTCCTTATCCGATGTTGTGCAAAAGCTTTTAATTTTCATTAGGTCCCATTTGTTTATTTTTGCTTTTATTTCCAATATTCTGGGAGGTGGGTCATAGAGGATCCTGCTGTGATTTATGTCGGAGAGTGTTTTGCCTATGTTCTCCTCTAGGAGTTTTATAGTTTCTGGTCTTACATTTAGATCTTTAATCCATTTTGAGTTTATTTTTGTGTATGGTGTTAGAAAGTGTTCTAGTTTCATTCTTTTACAAGTGGTTGACCAGTTTTCCCAGCACCACTTGTTAAAGAGATTGTCTTTTTTCCATTGTATATCCTTGCCTCCTTTGTCAAAGATGAGGTGTCCATAGGTTCGTGGATTTATCTCTGGGCTTTCTATTCTGTTCCATTGATCTATATTTCTGTCTTTGTGCCAGTACCATACTGTCTTGATGACTGTGGCTTTGTAGTAGAGTCTGAAGTCAGGCAGGTTGATTCCTCCAGTTCCTTTCTTCTTTCTCAAGATTACTTTGGCTATTCGAGGTTTTTTGTATTTCCATACAAATTGTGAAATTATTTGTTCTAGTTCTGTGAAAAATACCGTTGGTAGCTTGATAGGGATTGCATTGAATCTATAGATTGCTTTGGGTAGAATAGCCATTTTGACAATATTGATTCTTCCAATCCATGAACACGGTATGTTTCTCCATCTGTTTGTGTCCTCTTTGATTTCTTTCATCAGTGTTTTATAGTTTTCTATGTATAGGTCTTTTGTTTCTTTAGGTAGATATACTCCTAAGTATTTTATTCTTTTTGTTGCAATGGTGAATGGTATTGTTTCCTTAATTTCTCTTTCTGTTTTTTCATTGTTAGTGTATAGGAATGCAAGGGATTTCTGTGTGTTAATTTTATATCCTGCAACTTTACTATATTCATTGATTAGCTCTAGTAATTTTCTGGAAGGAAACTATAAGTAAGGTGAAAAGACAGCCCTCAGATTGGGAGAAAATAATAACAAATGAGGAAACAGACAAAGGATTAATCTCAAAAATATACAAGCAACTCCTGAAGCTCAATTCCAGAAAAATAAACGACCCAATCAAAAAATGGGCCAAAGAACTAAACAGACATTTCTCCAAAGAAGACATACAGATGGCTAACAAACACATGAAAAGATGCTCAACATCACTCATCATCAGAGAAATGCAAATCAAAACCACAATGAGGTACCATTACACGCCAGTCAGGATGGCTGCTATCCAAAAGTCTACAAGCAATAAATGCTGGAGAGGGTGTGGAGAAAAGGGAACCCTCTTACACTGTTGGTGGGAATGCAAACTAGTACAGCCACTATGGAAAACAGTGTGGAGATTTCTTAAAAAACTGGAAATAGAACTGCCATATGACCCAGCAATACCACTTCTAGGCATACACACTGAGGAATCCAGATCTGAAAGAGACACGTGCACCCCAATGTTCATCGCAGCACTGTTTATAATAGCCAGGACATGGAAGCAACCCAGATGCCCATCAGCAGATGAATGGATAAGGAAGCTGTGGTACATATACACCATGGAATATTACTCAGCCGTTAAAAAGAATTCATTTGAATCAGTTCTAATGAGATGGATGAAACTGGAGCCCATTATACAGAGTGAAGTAAGCCAGAAAGATAAAGAACATTACAGTATACTAACACATATATACGGAATTTAGATAGATGGTGGCGATAACCCTATATGCAAAACAGAAAAAGAGACACAGAAGTACAGAACAGACTTTTGAACTCTGGGGGAGAACGTGAGGGTGGGATGTTTTGAAAGAACAGCATGTATACTATCTATGGTGAAACGGACCACCAGCCCAGGTGGGATACATGAGTCAGGTGCTCGGGCCTGGTGCACTGGGAGGACCCTGAGGAGTCGGGTGGGGAGGGAGGTGGGAGGGGGGTCGGGATGGGGAATACGTGTAACTATATGGCTGATTCATGTCAATGTATGACAAAACCCACTGAAATGTTGTAAAGTGATTGGCCTCCAACTAATAAAATAATATTTAAAAAAAAAAAAAAAAAAAAAAAAAAAAAAGTTTTCCTTATCCGAAATAAAGATACAGGTAAACGCATTAACAAGTGGTGAAAGGAACAGGGGGACCTAGACACACAGAGGCATTTATTTCTCTTGAATTTGAATCACTAGTTCATTATGATTTGTATCATGATTATTTGACCATGAGACCTCTTCTTGAGACCTCTTCTCAAAGTACTTTCATTCTTCCCAAGATCTCATAACATCTGTATTTAACTATAAACTTGACATATCCAGCCCAAACCACTCCCTTGAACCCTGTACTCCTCCGGCCAGCTGTCTTCTGATCACGCCCTCTGTGTGGCCAGTAGGCATCTCAGAAAGTAGTGGGAAAATGAAGTCACTGCACAAATCAGTTGTGTAGTTACCCTGAATGCAAGAGGAGCTAAGTCTGGCAGCCAGTAATGTTGGATCCGGTAATCTGACTTTAGTCAGCATAGCATCATCAGACATCACATTAAGTTAATATTGAGTTTAATTTTTGCTTTTATAGCTTTGATCATATTTGATTCATGTGTTTTTAATTTTACCTGATGTGAAGAGCTGACTCATTTGAAAAGACCCTGATGCTGGAAATGATTGAGGGCAGGAGGAGAAGGGGACAACAGAGGATGAGATGGCTGGATGGCATCACCGACTCGATGTACATGGGTTTGGGTGGACTCTGGGAGTTGGGATGGACAGGGAGGCCTGGCGTGCTGCGGGTTCATGGGGTCGCAAAGAGTCGGACACAACTGAGCGACTGAACTGAACTGAAGGAGTTTATGTTTGGATTTATGTTTTAAATATTTAAATTACCAAAAACATAGTTGAAATTATTACGGGTGGTTTATGATGGTTTCTGTTCCTCTAAAATAAAAAGTTTGTCCACGAGGACCATTGACTGACAGCATCATTACATGTCATTAACCCTGTTTTGTGTGAGCTGGTAGGTGGCTCAGAGGGTAAAGCGTCTGCCTGCAATGCAGGAGACCAGGGTTTGATCCCCGGGTCGGGAAGATCCCCTGGAGAGGAAATGGCAACCCACTCCAGTACTCTTGCCTGGAAAATCCCATGGACAGAGGATCCTGGAGGGTTAGACTCCATGGTGTTGTAAAGAGTCAGACACGGCTGAGAGGCTAACACTTTAACTTCACTTTCAACTCTGTTTATGTTGTTCAGAGTGGTCTTTTATTTGTTAGCATCCTAGTAGCAACACTGTTTTTTTTTTTTTTTAATCAGACACTTTTAGAAGGGGAGCTGTATGTTTTTGCTAAATAAAGCGGGATAAATTGATGAGGCTTTCTTGATGTGTAAAAGAAAAGTGCTATTTAAAACTGAACACAAATATATTTCTTACATTCATTTTATTTTTTACTGTCACCATGTTTTAGAAGATAATGGTTATGATGATAGTGTGTTGGATGTCATTTAGTACTACAATTAGAAAGTTAAAAGGTTAATTTTTGAGATGTCATTAAATGCCACAGCTTCAAAATATACTGATTTGCTGAAAGTATTTGGTTTAACTTATAGCTGGATATTCTTTTAGGAGTGCATGCTTTTGTTGATACCAAAAGACACATTAGTTTACCTGTCTTTCTACCTCTCCCTCATTAATAATTGTGTTATGGGAAAAGGATAGAGATTATGTATAATTGGAGGAAGCTAAAATTGAAGTAGAGAGGAACCAAGGAAATTATAACATAAAACAGAATTTCATTGATAGTGGTAATAAAAAATAAAACTTCCTCTTGCCACTAGTATTGCCTTTATCACTAGTGATATTAGTAAAATAATCTCCAGAATTAAACTTAGAAATGATTCAGCTGTTGCATTTTACATAATTGTGGAGAGGTTGTTTATGGACAAATATTTCTTAAGCAGCAACTATGATTAAGAGACTGTGAATAGTTCTTTATACATAAATTTTACCCTCACAAAAGCCTTCAAGGTCTGTGTTCTTATCTTTGTTGTGCATACTGTGAAACAGAGAAGCCAAGTAGTTAGGTAATGTAACCTGCATCAGACAAGGTGTAGTGAACTTAGGTATTTCAAAAGCCAGATTTGTCTGCCTTCCAAATTCATACAGTTGCTGTTACATCTCTTTAATAAAAATGAGAAACATGGCCATGGAATCCCAGTAAAATACAAGACCTGTGTTTTTGTAAAATAGTTGTAAAGGTAATTCCCATTGATACTCTATTAATATTTGGAGCCCTGTCCACATTATTGAGCTGGGTAAAATAATTAAAGAGAACAACAGCATTTATATGTTTGTGACTTCTAGAATATCAAAAATGATACAAATAGTTATTTTTTAGTTGTACTCCTTAGTGTATACACTATAAGAAAAGTTATGGCAACTGAAGTATCTGCCTGTCATCTTGAGGTGGTTGTCTTTCAGAATCCTTAATTGTGTATTTAATGTTCTTAAAATATGTAGACCAATGCACTAGGTACTTATTATTTCTAACATTGCTGATATTATTGTTTCTACTAGTTTCTAAGATTAGAGACTTTTGGGGCCAGTAAATAGGACTATTGGACTCCTTACTTCATTTCTTGAATGCTAAAGCATTTGATCCTGTTAGGTCATGATTATGACCATCAAACAATTCCAATATTCAATGTAACTGTGCAGCTATCAAGAAAAAGATGATGGTGTGTGTCTCATAAATGATTAAGTAAGAATTAGAAAACACTATAGTTCCCCCTGATGGTCCTTTACCACTGACTTTCTAGAAATCAAGGGTAAACTTAGTACACATTTCTAACAAATAATCCATATTCTTGGGGGGGGGGGTTGCTTTTATATCTTAAATTTTTAAAAAAATTTCTTTCTGAAATTTTTATTGTTTTGTACTCACCTATACATTTTTTGGTAAGCTTGTTGTTTAAACTCTCTCCAGTTCTCTTCAGAAAGCATATATATTCTCTTTCCACTGAATAATATTGAACTACCTTGCATTAAATAAAAATAAAGGATAATTTAGTTGTTGAATCTGTGAGGCTAAAGAAAATTATAATTGGAGAAAAAAATTGTTGAGTGTATTGGTGAGATTTATCATTGTCTAACCATGTAGAAATACTATCTTTCAAAGAGTTACCTAAAAGGAATTGTCTTAGTAAATTTTCTTCAGAATATTACTTGCTAAATGCTTGAAAACTGGGAAAAGGAAAATCACCAAATGTGCATGTGTTTATAAGTTGATCTTTACAACTAAGAGGAAATAGTGGCTTTTGACTTAGTTATTCATTCCACACAGCAGTGGGTGGGTTGTTATTGTACAACATCAAACAATCTGGGGTGAGATTTGCTGTAATAACATAAACCAACAGGTTTAAATCTCAGAAATGACCTTTTAAAGGGCAGGCGTTCAATTTTGACAAAAGTGATCAGCGGCAGGCTTGAGGGTAAAATATAAAAATTTAAAATCCTACAATTAGGCAGCTTATTTAAAAACACAGGGTGAGAGACACAGATGGTTCATATTAACAAAAGCAAATAAACAAAAGACTAAAAACAGGACTATAAAATCAGCAATGGTAAAATTTTAACAGATTGGCTCTGAAAAATGTATCTCTTTATCAATCAGCATTTATTGAGAATTGGAGGTAAAATCCTAAGGGAAATCAGTCATTGAGTATTCATTGGAAGGACTGATGCTAAAGCTGAAGCTCCATCCTTTGGCCACCTGATGCAAAGAGCTGACTCGTTAGAAAAGACCCTGATGCTGGGAAAGATTGAGGGCAGGAGGAGAAGGGGACGACAGAGGATGAGATGGCTGGATGGCATCACTGACTCCATGGACATGAGTTTGAGTAAACTCCTGGAGTTGGTGATGGACAGGGAGGCCTGGCGTGCTGCGGTCCATGGGGTTGCAAACAGCCGGATACGACTGAGCGACTGAACTGATAGTGAAGTGAAGTCGCTTAGTCGTGTCCAGCTCTTTACAATCCCATGGACTGTAGCCTCCCAGGCTCCTCTGTCCATGGGATTCTCCAGGCAAGAATACTGGAGTGGGTTGCCATTTCCTTTTCCGGGGGATCTTCCTGACCCAGGGATTGAACCCAGGTCTCCTGCACTGCAGGCAGACGCTTTACCGCCTGAGCTATAGTAGTTTGAGGTAATAGATATTACCGGGAGTGAGGGGAAAGAAATGACAGTGAATATTTGTGTCCCATAAACTATTCTTCATTCATTTTTCTGCCGTTTCTTCTTGTGTTTGTTTCTCCTTTTTTTTTTTTTTTAAATCTTCTTCTTCTTCTCCTTTTTTTTTTTTTTTTTTAATATTTTCCAGATGCTTACGCACTGAGCCCCACGTGGTTTGAGTGGAGGAAGTGTATGGTTGAATTGCTTATGCGGCAGTATTTTAGTGTTTCTTCTCCACTGATCTCAATTCTTCATCATGGTGTATCCATCCACTTTTGTGCATGTGTGTGGAAAGGAGAATTTGATGCTTTTGCTAATTGAAGGGTTTAGAACCCTTGATTTTTTCTCATTTGAGGGCCTGAGCAAGAGAAAAGAAGCAGCCTCCTCAAATTCCAACTAATTGTAAATTTTGGTTTTATGAATGCCCTCGGCATTTGAGTGTTGTCCTTCATGGATACTTTCTGTGACAGCATGCAAGGCTGTCAATAGGAAGCTAATCTATTTGATCTCTTAAATAAAGTGAATGGTTTCAAGGACACCTGCTTATATGGAACACTATTCTATATCAAATTGCTTTTATTAGCTTATTTTATAGATTGAAAAACTGACTAGCATGGAAGGTTTAGTGACTATCCAACACAGCCCAGCAAGTCACTATCAAGATAACACGGACTTCTGTAACTGAATGTAAAGCCTCACAATCAGGCAATTGTGTATGTGCGCTTTTTTTTTTTTTGCCGAGGCCTCTTATGGGCTCCATTTTATTTTCTGTGGTTGCTTGTTTCTTTCAGCTGGGCTCACTTCAAAAGCACCAGCTCTCAGAAGCAGCAAGCCACTAGTGGCACTGTTGGCAGCATCTGGCTCATCACTGACCTGGGGACCGCGGCTCTAGATAGCAGCCCGTCCGCACAGACATGCCTGCGCTTGACCCACAAAATGCACTCATTCTGCGAGGGGCGGTTTTTACCCAACTGAATGCCTTGAGTGGGCCAGGGGTAACCAATGTGTACACACAGATCTACGCCCTCTTTTTCTTTTTGGAAACTCTGAACTCCACTAGTCAGGATAAAGAATATATATACATTTTTTTCTTTTTTTTTCATTTACAAGCCTTCTCTCCCTGTCTCTGATGTCTCCACGTTTCCTCTCTGCTCCATTAGCCCTGAATGAACCGTAAATGGCATGATGTAGACCTTGGGGAGGGCAGGACATTCAGGGGGGACCCGGCAGGCAGAGGAGGGGTGTCCTTCTCCCCGCTGATCGTGTAGTGGCTTGTTCGGTCTGCCAGACGGCTGGTGCGGTGATCAGTTCTAGCACTTGAGACAGCACCAGCCCAGCTGCCAGTACCTCTGTCATGCCTATGGTTGCTTTCAGTACCAGTCTGACAGGGCACTGTTGGCAGAATTTTTCTAACCTTGGGTACAAAGGCAAAGCAGAACAGTTTGTGATAAACGGATCGGAACCATTTCCTGTCTCCCTTTGGAAAGAATACTTTCCCCCCCCTCTTTTTCTCAGACAAATGAGGGTGAAATAATGCAGGTTTGTTGTGGGGAAGGAGTTGAATCAAAGAATTTCCTTCTGTTTCAATCAATCCTAAGTGCTCTGACATCTGTTCTCCACTGGGAGGGCGGAACTGGGGCTGTCATAGAATAATTAGGGCCTGGTGCCCTGAGCGGTGTGTACACCGTTCAAGCAGATACCACAGGCAGTCACGCCTGTTTCTGTGTCTCGGGGGCAGGGATCCCCCTTCCCGCGGTCACGGAGGTCTGTCTACAGATGTTTTCTGCAGATGTCTCCTAGCAGGAACTCCTTTCACTGACTGCTCGCTCGGATCGCTTGCTTCCTTCTTCATTCTGTGTCTATCAGCTTCCTTCCAGTGGACTTCTTGCTGCTTTTCTCTTTCTCTCTCACATCTGCCTCCTGCCTCCCTTGACTCTAACTTAACTTTGTCCCTCCCTCCTTGCACCTGCAACCTGGCAAGAAGGCCACCTGTTCTCTTCCAAATCTCTTGTCAAAACTCAACTTTGGGGAAATGTTTTCAGTATATTACCATAATAGGCACATTTCAGAAAGGTTAACAGCTGAACATCAAAAGAAGAAAAAAATGCACAAGTAAGTAATAAAAATAGTACCTTATCTCTAATTTGTCATCCATTAAATGAGAACTATAGGATACATTTAATGCATTCATTTATTTCATAAATTTTTAGTGACTAAAAGGGCCCAGAAATCTAGATTTAGGAATAAATTCTTCTGACTTGAAATGAAGCAGTATATGAAAAAGTAAATAAGTAACTTTACTAAAAATCAAAAGTTAGCCCATCACTATTGAAGCTGTATTTTGTCCTACTAATATGATTGCCGTGAGGCACTACTGTTATGCTAAGGAGAATAAGAAAATCTAATAAAAACTATTGGACCAAAGAAGATATCTTGTCAACAGTTAGTTGTTTTTTTAAAGTTAAAAAAGATAATATATACAATATTTTAAATTTGTTTAAATACCCTGGAAAATTATTTTTCCTTTGCTTTATGTACTTCTACTATTTCCCTGGTGGCTCAGACAATAAAGAGTCTGTCTGCAATATGGGAGAACGGGGTTCAATCACTGGGTCGGGAAGATTTCCTGGAGAAGTAAATGGCAACCCACTCCAGGACTCTTGCCTGGAAAATCCCATGGACGGAAGACCTGGTAGGCTACAGTCCATGGGGTCACAAAGAGTCGGACACGACTGAGCGACTTCATTTTCACTTTCACTATTTATCCTTTAGATTTTTCCACAAAAATTCTTGTTCTGCTCTTCATTATTCTCATACTATAGCTAGATTCCTTTCCTTGTACTACTGTATCCTCAAATTATACTAGCATGGAGTTTGAAACAAATGTTTTTAAAATTGTAATTTATGTTAGGTTTTATAGTCAAAGATAATCTGCATAAACAGCAAAGATTTAGTATATATTGCTTTTAATTCTTTTAGCAGATGACATCAAGTTAAGACGGATAAAGAATGCTTGGGATGCATTTACCTTTAACTGTTTGCAAATCCTATCTTTCCATCTCTCTAACTGGTGTCAGAACCTAAAAACTCAGGGAAAATACACACCTTGCTAAAGACAAGAGACACATACTGTGCTGGAACACAAAAGTTTTGCACAGATGTGGAGAAAGTGTTCCAGCTAACTCGGGCTCATAATTGAGAACCAGATCTTTAAAAACAGCAACAAAAAAAGATGATCCAAAAGTGTGTCCTCAGCTTCTTAGTAGAGGTGATTTAAAGTAGAAGCAGAGAGAGATAAATGGGGGGAATACAGAGAGGCATTAAATTTTTCTTTGAGTTAATTCTTACTTTTGTGAGGAGATGCCTTTGTAATGGCAAAAAATTGATTGATCCCCATTGCTTTAATTTCTGTCCTGGATGAAATTCATGACCATGAATGAAAATCAGAATTATTTAGAAAACATCCCATGTGTGGAAGAGTTCTACTGGTACTTGTATTTTTGTGTTGGAATATGTTTGGAGAGTGCTTGGATTTGCAAACTCTGTGGATATCTAACTATTTCCTGTGCCATAGTATCTGACAATATATCGCAGATGTTTGTGAATTAGTGACTATTCCCCCATTTGCGGTTTTGATGCTTGAGGATAGAAGAAAAGCTAAAATGATTTATAATAATTTTATGTACCTACGATTTTTTTTTGGGTGGAGGGCAAATGCTTAACTACATAATTGGGTGACTTCATTTAGGGAAGAGAAATTAGCACACTTCATAAAAGAAAAGACTATTTCACGGGCAAGCAAACCTTTAATGAAAATTCATTGAAACTTTTTAGAAAGTATTTTAAAAGTTTTTTTTTTTTTTTAAAAGGTACTTTAAAAGCCCTTGGGTGGAAATGTGCTCATTTTCAGACATAGGCTCCTCTCTGGCATCATTATATGAACACTAAAGGACCATCAGAGCCACTCCAAGGGGAACAGACTTGAGCTGAATAAAGTGAACAAGTATCTCTACTCTAGGGAAAATTTTGTTTAAAATCAGATATTTTTATGCTTTACTGGCATAAAACAAAATTTCAAAATTTGTGTCTCCCATGAGTCTCTTTACATGGTTTCCCCCAACACTGTACTTTGATTTTTTTCACTGTAAGTAGTAACTGTGTATTTTCATAAATTAGTACTTTTCTGCATTTATTCTGCAAACCCAGATTTAGATATGACACAGTAAAGGCATGAATATTGATTAATATACATTAGCTGCTCAGATGGAGAATCATTGTGTGTGTGTGCACGTGCCCAAGACCGCTGTATTTTCCTAAATGTATTTACAGAGAAAACAATCCCAAATGTGTGTAATAATTTGCATAAAGGAAAGGAGAGAAGGACTCCAGGTATGAAGAAGTGTTCATTTGCAGTAAATAGTCAGGGACTCTCGTCACCGATTACTTTATGGTGGCATTAAATTTGAACATTAATTCAATATCGATTCAGTAATGATTGAACAAGATAGTACAAAATGGAAGAATTAAAACAAGTGGGCTACAACCCATTTCTCTTCTGATAAATAACTACCAGATTACCAGACCGGCTGATTCTCTCGCAGTGAGAGGAAGCAGGGGACCAACTCCAGTATCATCATAGACATGCCGAGAACCCTCCTGCCGACATTCCTAGCAGGAGAGTCCTTGTCTTTGGAATGCTAGGAAGCTTGATGTCCTTGTTTTAGGATTGCTGAAGGCACACAGGTGCAGAGTCTGTGGATTTACAGGGCATCCTCTCTGGGTTCTCAACTTACCATGAGCCAGAAAGTTCCTGGGATTTAGAAAGAAAGGGCTTGTAGAGCTGCCTGGGGTATCCCACAGATCTCCCTGCTTCGCCTTTGCCTCTTGGGTCTGGGTGAGATCTCTAATTCGTTCAAGGCTGATTTGACAATCTAGACTTTTGTGTCAGTTCAAAAATAGTTTTCGTTTGTTAAATAGCTAAACTGGACAACACGTGGTAGTTTTATATACATACATTATCTCCTGGGACTATCACAAGGGTCGGTTCATTGCCCTCATTTTACAGAGGAAGTAACTGAAGCTCAGAGCGGTTACTAATTTGTCTTAAATTACACGGTTAGTGAGTGGTAGAGAACTGGCACCATGCTAGGTCCCTTGAGGGCAAATGAAAATATAAAACCCAGACTCTGCTTTCTGCAGGAATCCCCTACGCTCCCTACAATTGGTGTTCCTGGTCCCTGCCGATGACACAGCAGACTTTTCATGAAAAAGAAACATGAGTGACGTGACAGCAGTGGTAGAAAAAAGGCTATTTAAATCTGTATATTAAAAAAGTCTTGTTGAGAAGAAGGTTTAAGTGTAGAGGAGACTGAGAATACTGTGTAATTTCAGGGAAATTGAGAAAATTTGAACTTTGAGTAGTTAGGTTAAAGACTAAAGAGTGGCCAACCTCACTTATATTCTGAGATGTGTGAGAGGTTAGAAGTGTTTAAATGAAAGTTTGAAATCATTTTATGCCATCTACTTGGCAGAGATGTAAATCTCAGTTTACAAAATCAGGTGTGCTGGAAATGTAACTGCATCTTATTACTTATTTTAACCTACTCCAAGCCTCCCTTTTTCACTGGATAATAGAAAATCTAAGTCAGTGCAGTTTTCATCTCTCCCTGGCGTGAGTCTGAGAGCTAGGGGACTTTGAAGAGTCCAGGCAATGTGTTAAGATGGGAGCCTTTTGGTGCTCGATACCTGCTGATCTGTACCTCATCTCATTGGGTCCTTGATCTTTGCATTTTCTCCCCGGATCATTGCTCTGCCTGTGCCACGTCTTGCTTTTGGCTAAGAGGTCTCTTCGGGGTTAGCCGAGTCCCCATCTGAGTCTCCATTTTTTCCCTTCCTGAATCATTCTGGTGGACAGCAGAAACTACAAGAGGACCTGAGGTCGAAGCTGGTGGGTTCAGGCAGCCTCTGCTCTTGTGCCGTGACTCGTGAGCAGGGAAATTCTGAGGTCTTTCCACCTCCCTGGGGTCTCCTGGGAAGTGAGATAGCTCTCTGTAATCTGGACTTCCTCGCAGTTCTTTGGAATTGTTTTTCCCCTTCTGTCTATCTGATCCAAATTAAAGGGCATGGTTAGTGTGCCAGTAGCTAATTTAGGGACACATCAATGTCTCAGCTATCTTTGCTTCTCTTCCTCATGGAGATAGAAAGCTTTACTTTTATCTTCTGTATTCTTTACATCCTTGAAGCCGCCTACACCTTAGATTTTTGACACTTCAAAATTTATTCTATGTTCTTCTGCTCTCCCAAACTTTGCATGTTTGCCAAGTGTTTAGCTGCCCAAATGGGAAAAGTTTTAAGAAGTAACATGAAGTAGAAGAAATATCACAATTAGTATTATTTTACCACCTCTCATGTAAGATGAGAAATGAGAGCTGTGAGATGAAAGAAGGGAGTGAAGTCAAGAAGCAGAGCCAAGACTAGTAGGTGGAGAGTTCAACTTTCCTTTCTTCCATGGTGACATTGCCCCATTCAGACTCCGAGGACAAGACAGAAATGTTTTATCAGCAGTAGTAATAATGGCCAAGTTTTATTTAAGGCTTCCTCTGTTGGGAACTCCTCTAACAAGTATTTGTGAACTGTCCACTGAATACTCACAATAACTCTAGGAGGTATGTGTATATTCTTCATTTTATAGATAGGGGAACTTATCTATAAATGAGGCACAATGAGGAATGCTGAGGTATCCAAAGAGATACAGCAGCCTCCTCCTGTGATACGATACTAAGCTGATTGTGGAGACAAGATTATTGTCCTGGTTATGTGTTATTTCATAACAAGCTTAGCCGCTAAAATCAGGAAAACATCCTATGGAGTTTCTATTGGTCAGAGATTTGGGAGCATCTTAGCAAGGGATTTCTGACTAAAGGTTTTTCAGTGAATTGCAGTTATGGAGTAGGCTTGGTCTGCAAGCACCTGGAGGCTTGACTGGGACTGAAGAATTTGCGTCCAGGGTGGGTTGCTCACGCAGCTGGCCGGGCTGTTGAGGCTCCTGGCAGGAGACCTCAGTCCTTTGCCTTCTGGACCTTTCCCCAGAGCTGCCTGAGTTGTTTCCTCCTTGCATGGTGGTCGGCTTCCAGAGAGAGTGATTGGAAAGGGAGAGGGAGCAGGAGAAAGAGAGAGAGACCTTCTATGCCCTAGGCTTGAAAGTCATACTCTGCTACTTCTGCCATGTTTGTTTGTTAATATGTTAGTTTCATTTCTCTTGTTAGAAGGCAGTCACTAAGTCCAGCTCATATTCTAGAGCAAAGCAATTAGTCTCTACCGATTCTTTTTTTTAAAACTGAAGTATGATTGATTTATAATATTGTGTCAGTTGCAGATGCCCAGCAAAGTGATTTGGAGATATATATTTTCAGATTATTTTCTATTATAGGTTATTATGAAATACTGAGTACAAATCTTCACCTTTTAAAAGGAGGCATGTTGATATGGAGGCATGTTTCAAAATCACCACAAGGGTATTCCACACTCATGAATGTTATAATTTAGTCCAGTTTGACTTTTAACTTACTCTTTACACTTATGTGTGATAAAATAGTCTCCTCATTAACAAACACATCCAAGGCAGAATTGAATCTGCCTACACCTTGTGCCAGAATTATGCATATAAAACAATCGTAGATTTGATGTTTGCCTCATTGTACTTGGGAAGATAATTTTTAAAATTATGACACATAAAAATGTGTCATTTTTATAAATTGTGCTTTTGTTTGTGTCCCTTCGTGATATGTTTTCAATTTTTCCCTCATTTTATTGAAGCCAGTCTCAGTGACACATTCCCTGGATTCAAATCCCAGCCTCGCCAGTTATTAGTTTTGTGATCTTGGACACATTTGATAGTCTTAAGTCTCAATTTCCTCCTCTGTAAATGGAGCTAATACTAGGTAGAGCACAGGTAATATGGTTGTGATGATTATGTGATATAATTTCATGTAAATTATTTATCACAGTGCTTATAAAGAAAGCTGAGTGCCAAAGAATTGATGCTTTTGAACTGTGGTGTTGGAGAAGACTCTTGAGAGTCACTTGGACTGCAAGGAGATCCAACCAGTCCATCCTAAAGGAGATCAGTCCTGGGTGTTCATTGGAAGGACTGATGCTGAAGCTGAAACTTCAATACTTTGGCCACCTCATGCGAAGAACTGACTCATTGGAAAAGACCCTGATGCTGGGAAAGATTGAAGGGGAGAGGAGAAGGGGATGACAGAGGATGAGGTGGTTGGATGGCACCACTGACTCAATGGACATGGGTTTGGGTGGGCTCCGGGAGTTGGTGATGGACAGGGAGGCCTGGCGTGCTGCAGTCCATGGGGTCTCAAAGAGTCAGACACAACTGAGCAACTGAACTGAACTGAACTTGATATATAATTGATCAATGTCATTTATTGTATTTTTTAGTTGAAGCATAGTTCATTTACGATATTGTGTTAGTTACAGGTATACAGCAGAGAGTGACTCAGTTATACATGTGAGTGTGTATTGTTCTTGAGATTCTTTTACATTATTGGTTATTATAAGATATTGAATATGGTTTCCTGTGTGATGCAGTAGGTACTTGTTTTTATTTATTTTACATATAGTAGTACATATCTGTGGATCCAAAACTCTTAATTTATCCCCTCCCCACCCCATTGTTGTTTTTCTAATCATCTCACAACACAACTGGCATAATGTCTGCCAAAAGATACACTCACTGATCCTGCCTTTTAAAAAAATATTTAACTGACATATAATATGATAGTGCCAACCTTTTAATTATGGGTGTTACCATAATTTAAAAGTGCCCCCTTTTTATGAATGAAGCTTTAGATCAATCAGTTATCAGACACCTGATGTTCAAGCACCTGATTTTCAGATAATTTATCCATATTCTCATAGAGTCAGACCAAATGATTTAATTGACTTCACTATGCCCCTTTAAGGTCGGTTGGTTAATGACAATAAAACACTGCCAATTGTGGTAGAGTCACAGGCCAGACTTCCCAGATCACTCCAGCGTTATTGAGAGTTTGCCTTTTGTTCTCTCTTCTCAGTCTTGTTCTCCATTAAGTGGATCTCAGATGACTGTGTTATCAATCATTGGCTGCAATTGTTCCCTGTGCCCAATAATATGCTCGGAAAATCAGGTATTTTCCTTCATGATGCCGTTCTGTAGCTGTTTTCATTGTACATGATAAGCAGAGCAATATGCAAGTTTTTATGCTGAGAAATGGAATGTACCAAGGCATGAACTGAGTCTCTTTTATAAATTCAGGAATTTTTCAAAGTGGTCAGTTCTCAGACTTTTTAAGATGATGCTTCTTGAATTGACTCTCAGGAGAAGTAAGTAATTTAATTATCTGAATTCACCTGTGTGGGCTAGTCTTTCTTATTACAAACATCACTATCTGATGATAGCATTGGAATATTCTGTTGTATGGGATGCAATCAATCATCCAGCTGTCTTTGGAGGCAGGGTATGATGGATGTCACAGTCTACAGAAGATTCTGTCAGGTAATTTGGCTTCAGTTTACCTCTACCAGCCTAGTTCAGTGCATAAAACTATGTACCTCTTTAGTGTATAAATGGGTATTACAGTCCAAGACGGACTGTGCTGCTTTTTCTATTTTTCCAGGGAAAGTAGTGGGCGGGAAGAAGACTTTTGAAAACTTTTTCCCTTGGCTGTCGTATAGAGGTTCTTAATTCCGCATGTGTGTCAGAATCACCTACTGGGCTTCAAAACATCCAGACGCCAAGGCTCCATCCTAGACTTAGTAAGTTATTGATAGATAACCTAGAGGTAGGGGACAGAGATATATAAATTTAGAGATCTCCATGATTCATTTTTATGTATTTTTAAATTTAACAGTAATCACATATGCTGAAGTTTTATTGGGAAAAAAGTACCAGCAGTCACTTTGCAATTTTCTTTTAGCAAAAGCGAAGAAAGACTAGGAATTAATGTAGTATCCAGTAAATAGCAACAAACTCTGACATGGGTGGGAATTTTGCAGAGATTCAAAGCCAAGTTGAGGGAAATAAGGAACCTCTCTATTCCCATAGCTTGGGTTAGAGTAATTCCTCGGAGAAGCCCAGCTCTTACAGGAAATCTAGTAAATCAATTCTGAGCTGCATTTCACTTTTAATTTTGACAAACAAAACATTCCAATGTTTTTGTCCTCATGTTTGATTTCATAGACTTTGTGATTCAAAATAAGGTTGTAAATGACTGCATTTTTGTGATAATTTAAACATTTTGTTTAGAATCTATTAGATTTTATAATGTTGCATGGCTTATTTAGTAATCTCAAGATTTAAAGTCTCAGAATGAATTCTCTGTTACAGTAGTCTTACTGTCAGTTGTAATCCCTGAGGATAGTTACCATGTTTTGCTCATAAACTCTGAATCTGGTCACGTTTATTTAGCTCACTATTTTGTCTCTACCTCCCGTGTCTTAGCACAGTGGCTGGCACATGCTTGGATGTTAATATCTATCGAATGATTAAATCTTCCAAATTACTCAGTTTTTACTGTTATTCTACTTCTTCTTTGTTGCTGTTTAGTCACTAAGTCGTGTCTGACTCTTTGCGACCCCATGGACTGCAGCACGGTAGGCTTCCCTTTACTTCACTGTCTACCAGCGTTTGCTCAGACTCATGCTGATTGAGCTGGTGATGATGCCATCTAACGATCTCATCCTCTGTCGTCCCCTTCTCCTCCCGCCTTCAGTCTTTCCCAGCAGCAGAGTGTTTTCCAGTGAGTTGGCTCTTCGCAACAGGTGGCCAAAGTCTTGGAGCTTCAGCTTCAGCATCAGTCCTTCCAATGAATATTCAGGGTTGATTTCCTGAATATTCTGATTGACTGATTTGATCTCCTTGCAGTCCAAGAATCTCTCAAGAGTCTTCTCCAACACCACAGTTTGAAAGCATCTGTTCTTCAGCGCTCAGCTTTCTTTATGGTCCAACTGTCACATCTATACATGACCACTGGAAAAGCCATAGCTTTGACTAGACAGACCTTTGTCAGCCAAGTGATGTCTTTTTAATAAGCTGTCTAGGTTTGTAATAGTATTCCTTCCAGTTAGCAAGCATCTTTTAAGTTCATGGTTGCAGTCCCCATCTGCAGTGATTTTGGAGCCCAAGAAAATAAAGTCTGTCACTGTTTCCACATTTTCCTCATCTATCTGCCATGAAGTGATGGGACTGGATGCCATGCTCTTCGTATATTGAATGTTGAGTTTTAAGCCAGCTTTTTCACTCTCCTCTTTCACCTTCATTAAGAGGCTCTTTAGTTCCTAGTTCTTCTGGCCTGATAGAAATGCATGGCATGCTTTATTATAGCAGGTTTTTTTTTTTTTCTTTTCATACCTGCTGTGACTATCTAGTACTTTTGGGAGCATGAAGAAACATACCCACTGAGAACTGAGTCCCTCACTCTGTTCCCTTTGCTGTTTCACATGACAACACCTTTCAGAGATGTAGTTTTAAGCATTGAACTTGATATGTTAATTGGTGTATATTTATGAACTGCGCAAATTCCTTAAAATCATCACCATCCTGCTCCTTAAAATACAATGAGTCATTTTGCCCTTAACTTTTCTGGTGCCAGAATGCATTTATGTTACTCTGGAAAAACATTTTGCCTTTTGTGAAAGATGGTCTGGGAGAATTAAATGTGTGCAAGGTGAAGGAAAGTGACAATAAAAATTATTTTTGGAATGCTTGTCTTTAAAAACTAGTTTTTCAACAGAAAATGAGACATTTTGTATTACTTAATGGTAAAATATGTGTAGTTTTTTTATAATTTTTAAATGATTTTTCATATGTTGTCATTTAATATCTTTAATGTTTAGTATGTTTAGTATCATTTAATCTTAAAATAACCAGGGATAAACTTAAAACCTTACATTCAAAAGATGAACCAATGGAGAAAGCATTGTGACTTCATTACAGCAGTTCATAGTTTTAATAATATCTGTTATTTAATAAAAATTATAATGCATCAGGAGCTCTGCTGATTGCTTCATGTATTTTCTCATTGACTTTCACAAACCCTCAAAAGTAGGTGTCATGAATGGGGAAAGTGAGGCTTAGAGCAATTACCTTAGTAATTGATTGAAAACCATATCGCTCAGTTGTGTCCCATTCTTTGCTATCCCACGGACAGTGTCCCACCAGGCTCCTATGTCCATGGGACTCTCCAGGTAAGAACACTAGACTGGGTTGCCATTCCCTCCTCCAGGGGATCTTCCTGACCCAGGGATCGAACCCGGGTCTCCTGCACTGCAAGCAGATTCTTTACCACTGAGCCACCAGGGAAGCCCAAATGGCACAGTAAGTGTGTGAAATTAGCCTCAAATCCGTTGGAGCTGGTTGTTCCTAACCACACTACCATGCCTTGAAGCTTGAATGAAACTTTCCTAGTAATGAATTAATTTTCTCCGTCATATGTAATATCATACTTTCCTTTTATCACAGCTACTATAGATCCCAAATCAACGAAGACAGTGTAGATGTACTGGCCACATTATAAACTGCAGATTTGTTTTAAACTAAATAAAGCAGTTTAAAATTTATACAATAGTGTATAATGAATTTTATTAGTGATACTAAAATAATTATTATTTGATTTGACTTTACAGTTTTACTGCTCTCTAGTTTGCAAAAACAGTAGTTTGACTGTTATTTACAGTGAGATTTATTGTTTTATAAACTACAATACTTAGAGAAGAAATATTCAAGTATCCCATGCATACCATTATTCACAGATGTACTCTAAAGAAACCCTTTCGGATTATGGTGATTTAAGTAGTGCATTAGAAAATCCACAGAAAAGCGTAGCCATGGAAAGGCCAAATAGGCTGGTTTTGAGAAAAATCCATCTTTTTTTTTTGAACAGCTCCTCACAGTCACCCCTTACCCATTGCGTGGCTGATTTTGCAGTGCTTCTGTAAATGTGCTGTTTCTCTTTGTCCAATTTACTGGCCAGATGACTGTGTCATAAAACCAACATCACCACCTCCACTCCTGGTGCTAATTAGCGCCCTGTTTGTCAGCTGCAGAGCAGCGGTGAGGACTTGAGTGGCTATAAATACTGTAATACTTGTTCACCTGTGAAAGCAGCTCTCCCAAAGACAAAGAAGGAAGCTCGGCAGGTGAGAAGCCTGCTTTATTGCCACCTGAGCTGTTCCTTTCTCTGGACAATTTCAAGCTTTAACATCTGTTCTAAATGCTGCATTTATTAAACTAAATAACAAAATACATTCATCTGTATATAATAGTCCTCACAAGGGAAAAAGATGGGATTTCCCTCTTTTTTTTAATCTTTAAAAAGTGAAACAGTTGAGAGAGTCTCATGTCTGTTTAACATCAAGAAAAGGAGCCTGGGGAATAGGAAAGGAACGTATTAGGAAAGATTTTTCCCCTCTTTGACCATGGTCAGAGGAGACGCCGAGGATATGCTTATGTGTATTCTCCTACAATTTTTAATTACTGGCTTTAATTGTTGGCAGGTGGATAGGAGTTCTGTTACATGTTATGTTTAATTGTTTATCCTTTGCTCTTTGTTAGAAATTGAATGCATTAGTTTGAAAATGATACTCAAGAGGTCTGTTGTGGTAATGTGTTCTTTTTCCTGCTAGAGGACAAAATAAATTCAGGTTATAAAGTTCTAATTCTTGCAAGGTCAAAACTTTCCTCACAAATAGAAGTCACGCAGCTACCAAGGCATATGTAGGTCCCACACTTAACATTCTTAATGAATGTAAAAAATGGGAGGAAAATATAGCCATTTTTAGATGGATAGAAAAGTCCTTTTCTGAAACCAATATATAGAGAGCACCAGTAAATATTCCAGCTTTTCTCTCTCTTTTATCTTAGCGACAACTTAGACCTTCTTTCTCTTACCTTCCCCTCTTCCCCCCAGCCTCCTAAAGACTTCATCTAGATTAAAGTCCATTAATTAACACTTCCTTGTCCTAAAGCCTCAATTGTCTGTAGACTCTAACCTCTAGGAGGCTGTGGAGCTCAAACTGGGTGCTTGACTTTTAGAAAAGGGACTGAGAAAGTGAAAAAGGCTAAAGGGTTTCCGAGAAGTAAAAACAGGCTGGTTATAGATGTATCAAGGAAGTCTCATGAAAGATGTGATTCTAGATTAAGAATGATCGTGAAGTGTTGGAGGTAGTGGAAGGTAACACTTAAATAGGATCAGAAGGCTGGGGGTAAGAGTGGGGAATAGGACTTATGGAAGATGAGAAGTAATTTGGTGAACCCTGGAAGAAAATATGCTCTGAGGAGGTCAGTGAAGCATTCAAAAATGAGGGAAAGAGTGTTCAGTCAGTACTTACTGGTCTTGTATCTACTTGAATGCCCAGGGTGAATATCACATGATCCATAGCTACATTATTTTTCATATGACTCATATGATTGTATGTTTATGATCCATTCATGACTACTGGCTCACCTGTCCAGTATCTGTCTAAGTGATAAATGAGAGCTTAACCCTTTGTGAAATTGCACCTGTGGTGTGAAATGCAACAAAACTACTGAGTGGTTTGAATTACTGCTTTGACAAAAAATGCCTTTTATATAGCTGAGCTAAGCAAGAAATGCTGTCATTTCACTTGCAAAGAACTTCTAACTCTGGGTTTTATGAACCCAACGGAAACGTTTAGTTTGCCTGCAAAACACTTATTTGTGTTAGTGATTTGGATTACTAACCTATTGTAAAGCATCTTCTCTTTGATTTTTATAAGAAAAAAAAAAACTTAGATCATTTAACTAGATTTTTCTCTGTCCAGCCAATACTGATCATTAATTCACATTCTCACATATTTCATCTTATTCAATTTGAAATGACTCAAACTGATTCCTTTGGTGTCTGCCTCCATTATCTTTAAAGAACGTCTGTATATTGTGCTTCATTTTAAGACATTGTTTATTGACTTTTCATGAGTAAAGGTAAGGATTTAGTTTATTTTATCTATCACACATGCTTGTCATCATTCCTCCATGTTCCCCAAATATTATAGTATAAATTTAGGTATTTTCTGTCATTTTTCCTTTTTTAAATTTATTATTCCTAGAATAATAATATAAACATTCTCGCACTGAACAATAAGGGAAAAAAATCTCAGAACATTTACAAATGCAGCTGCCCCTCTATATAAATCTGGTTGTTTAATATTCACCTAACCTTCAATTTTTACCCTGGATATATATATTTTACATGTTTTGATCTACTCTATTTTTGGAGTAGCATTAAAACGAAAGGTGAATTGATTTCAAGGTAGCTCAGACAAAGCTAAGGAGTCTAGTACAATTCTTCTAGCATAAAGAAACAAGTTGCAGAAATGATAATTGCCACCAACTCAAGAGGAAAAAAATAGTTTAGATCTTAAACATAACACCCATAGTATGCAGAAATCAGTAATATTATTTTTTAAATGAGATTTTACTTAATGGATGTCAACAAGAATTTAATCCCTATCTTTCACTGAAAATTTTTTCATCCATTTGAATACATAAGTATGTTTTTTTCCTTAATTTGTGGCTTTAAAAATATTTTTCAGGCATTAGAACAGCCACCAGTGTTTTAAATTATGACGTACACCAGGTAGAATTGCATTGAGTACTTAAAAGGAAAAAAAAGAGAAGTATACATACACCTTTAAAGCATTAAACTGTTCAGAAAAAAGCATTCTTCTTGTTATCCCCAAATACATGTAAAATTTCATAAATGCTGCCTAAAGTTATTGTTAATTTGGTTTCTTTGGAGGGAAGCTTGAGAGTAGTTAAAACAAGGCATTTTCTGTCTTTTTGCAAGATGTTTCTCTGTCATGCCTGCTCCTATTAAATAGCTAGTTTTTGTATGTGATGTGTATGTGAATTAGTGATACTTGAAAGATTAGAGCTTGTGCAAAGACATAAAAGGAAAAAACTTTCAGGAACTGATGTTGAAATAACCTGAAAACTCCTGATACTGTTGTTTTTCAAGAATTTCTTTCATCATTTTAGAATTCTGAGCCAGTATATCTACACAGAAAAGCAGTCACTCTCTACATTTGGTTCTCCATGGCTTCATCCTCTCTCTCCTTGGTTCTGCTGCTGCTAAGTCGCTTCGACTCTGTGCTACCCCATAGACGGCAGCCCACCAAGCTCCTCTGTTCACAGGATTCTCCAGGCAAGAACACTGGAGTGGGTTGCCATTTCCTTCTCCATCTCCTTGGTTCAAGGGAACAAAATACTTCTTTGTTGATGCAAATGGATTATTATGAATTAACTAGAGCAACTGTTCTGCTTAAGACAATCCCGATATGGAAAGAGCTAGATTTCACTTTTTAAAGAAGTTTTTCTATTTAGTAATGCCGTTTTGTGCATGGGTGTAATTCAACTACAGAAAAGGCTTGATATACAATATTTGGAGCCTAATGGGGACCAAAGCAACAAGCAGTTATTCCCTTACTTATCAAGGAGGTAAAGGATCTTTGTACTTCCTCTATGTGGATCCCAGGTAAAACCGAGTTGAAAAAATAAGGCTTGTATGTTGCCAACATATATGCTCATTTACTAAAGCTCATGAAGTGTATTCATGGGAAGGCTTCTTAGATTCTCTCATAGCTTTCATTGTTTAAGTTTCTATTATGGATTATTAACAGTCCAATATGTTATTTTCTGATTACCCTACTCGTACTATTTCAAAGACATTTTAGAAGAAGAGGAAGAGCAGATAGAGAGCTGGAAGGACACTGACAGCTTGCAGGTGAGGGAGGACACAGGCTGAAAAACCTCTGTGATCTGTGAGGTTAGCCCTGCACAACTCAGAATAATGACGCTGATGATGCTAGCAGTAAAAATGGTGGTAATGGTAAAATAGTGATGGTGACGATGAAAACGGTAGTCGTTGTAGTGGCTTTAATTTCCTGAGAAGTTTCTCTGAACCAGGATATGCTTTTTGTGAACTTTCCTATCTGATCTTTCTGAAATCTATGGAACACATACTGCTGTTTACTCCATTTTATCAATGTCGTAACAGAGGCACAGAGAAGTTAAGTCATTTGCATGAGGTCACACAGGTAAATGAGGCAGAGGTAGAATACACACTCCTACAGCTGGTAAAGAGTCCACTGGCGATGTGGGAGACCTGGGTTCAATCCCTGGTTGGGAAGATCCCCTGGAGAAGGGGAAGGCTGCCCACTCCAGTACTCTGACCTGGAGAATCCCATGGGCGGTATAGTCCATGGGTCACAAAGAGTAGGACACGGCTGAGTGACTTCCACTTCCTTTCACAGATCTATTATGCTCTACTGAATAGCTTTCATTTGACGACTGGGTCACCAAGAAAATGTTAAATTGTATTCAGCATTTTTGTTTAAGATAGAAAATACTGTAGCTTGATTAGAGGTGTAAGTGTCAGTGGTAAAGAGCCTGCCTGCCAATGCAGGAGATGTGAGTTCAATTGGGAAGATCCCCTGGAGAAGAAAATGGCAACTCCACTCCAGTATTCTCGCCTGGGAAATCCCATGGACGGAGGAGCCTGGCGGGCTACAGTCCATGGGCTTGCAAAAGAGCTGGGCACTGCTTAGCAACTAAACAACAAAGTGTATGTGAGAGACGACTGCACAAGGCTCGGGAACAAAATTCCAGAGGACAGGGAAGGACTGGGTGATGTGCACCCATTACGGGGTTCAGTCATAGCAGAGGGGTCTGACGAGGGACGTTTGGGAAGCCTGAGATAGGGTAGACATGACTGCAAACGCATTAGGGTTTGCTAGTGAAGATTTATTTGAGGATGTGCTGTGCTAAGGTGCTTCAGTCTGACTCTTCGCAGCCCCATAGACTGTAGCCCTAGTGAAGCCTTTCAGAATTGTCCAAGGGAAAGTTTGTTTGTAAATGGAAAAACAATCTTGTAAGCATACATGAGTTAGAGTAAAATTCAAATGTAGGAGAAGTACTTGAACGTTTAAAGTTATTCCTACCTCTGGGTACAGACAATGGCACCATTTTTTCCTCCTGTGAGTGCGTACTGTCTTGGATAATTAAAGAAAAAACATAGTCAATGTACCCCATCAGGTGTCAGTCTTATAGCGTGGTGGGTCTGCTTAGGACGAGAAAAAACACATGAACAGGTTGTGCTATCTCAACCTCAAAAGTAGGGACAATTTTCTTTGACATAATTGATTTTTATCAGTTAAAAAAAATTCAGTAACTTACTAGATGATATTTGGTGCATGTGAATCAAGATGTACATGGTTGTTAAGTAGGATGGCAAATGTGTTAAATCGAACAGATCATAAAAAATGAGGAAGATGGCCAACAAAACTAAAATTAAGTCGATGGGAAGTGGCTACTTGCAAATATATTAATAACCAAAGTTTAACAATATGTGTATGATTAGAAAAAACCTGGCTTGAAAGAAATGTGGCTGACAGAGTAAAGTGAAATAAGGATCCCAAAACTAAACCTTAATTATGTACATGGATTTATAACTTTCAAGCTTATTAAAAGTTAACTTAGTTCTATTTCTGATAGTTTCTTTGATTAAGTTCATCCAGAAGTGAAAAAAGTCCCAGTCAAATGTTCAAATAGATGTCAAAATAGTAGCTGAATTGGAACACAAAAGAATAGTGTTAAAATTCCCAAGTATTCACACTTTCTCAAGCATTTTTTGGAAATTTTTTACTATGCATCTTTTTCATGACCGTAATTTAAACCATGATTTTTAAAAATGACCTAGTGTTCCTGAATGGAACATGGAAAACTTAAAGTCAGCTCTTTGAGGTAATTACATGTTCAATCCATATTATGGATGAATTTATACAACATTTCTTTCATATTTTATACCTTTTCCTCATTTTCACTTTATATGTAATGTTGTGATAGACACTATATTTTTTAATGTTCTCAAGTTGAATTGTAGCGATTTATCTTCATAAATAGGCCAAAGTCACAAAGGCAGGATTTAATACTTTTTCTAAATAACATGACATTATATATTATATAATATATATTATATTAAATATCTTAAGTAAGTTAATGCATAAATAATGTGATTCTTTTATGTTATAATCTTTTATGTAAAACAATGCAATAAAGACATTAAAATCTATATAGTTTAGTTTGGTTCCAAATGTCTTAGGCCACAAATTTATTTTACGGTAAATATACTTGAGATATTACTTTTGAAAGAAATTTAGAGTATCCAGAGTTGGAAAACAGGTATTTGAAGTTTGGGGATTGTTGAAGTCTTGAAACAAGACTTAACACACACTTGGGTACACAAATCCCACTGTCTCATGCTCCTTATTTTATGACAGATGATTTATTTGTACTGGGGATGTTTATCATGTGCAGCTCTAATAAAAGTTAGACAGTATAGGGAATAATTAGAGGGAATACTTTTCTCATGGAAAGGAATTTTTAGGGGGGAGGTTTGTTGATAGTATATCAAAAGGTTCCTATTATTTTTGGTGAAGTTAGATGTGAAAATAATATATATATCTTGGATTTAGAGCTACCTTGCACGTTTGGATTTACAAATAAGATACATTATATCCTCATCATAGACAACAATATGTTTAGAATTGTGGTTCTCGGTTTCATTCAATCCATGCTTCCCCTTATTGTCTGTATTCACTATTTATGATCATATAATTCTGATCCACCAGATTCTGCTACACCAGTCCAACCTATCTTGTGAATATTAATTTAGAATGTGACTCTGAAAACAGTGACTCAGATTTTTCCTTGGGAACCACCTTCTGTTTTTTTACTTTATTCAGTTTAGCTGATTTGAATCTAACCTAGTGAGTCAGGAGTGGCTCATGTGGGTTTTTTTATTCCTCGTTGCAGTTCAGAGATTGGTACGTGAAGAAGGTGGATGCACACAATTCAGTTCCAGGAAGAACTCTGCCATGAACTAGAATGAAGAAGCTGTTTTATTTGTTTATTTGTTTTTGTGGGATTGCTTTTCACAGGGATAATGCAAGACTAGAAGTGTCAGTACTCAGACAATATAGAGAGGTCATGCTTAAATTACAGCCGCCTCAGAGCAAAACCGAGCCGAGAGAGAGAAATGATGAACTACTGATCATATCGTTTGAGCCTCTGGGTCCAACCATGCCTGCAGCTAACATCTACTCTGAAATTTTCAGTCACGGAAAATTGCAAATTAGTGCCTCCTCCATTTTTTCCCTAGGTTTCATGAACTGAGTTGACTTTCTTTCCATGGCAAACAAAAACATCCTAATACAGAAATGACTTGTGGGAATATACACATTCTACTAATTAATTATTTTCTTATCATGTGGGTATAAAATGCAATATAATTTTCCTCCAGCTCATTACCTCTCTTATCCACAAACTCCCTAGCACCATGAATACTGATTACATATTCAGTAATCATAATATAAATTATACTTGGGGTACAAACAATCCCTTTCTTCAGGTTGGATGCTAACAGTCACGAACTTTTCAACCAGTGTAGTTAGCTTATTACCCTGTTCACCTGTAGCCTCTTTATCATTGAAGCTGGCACTGTTTTTTGTGCTCATTTTGTTTCTCCTTTTAATTAATGGTGTAACTGTGGCTTGACTATTTTATTCCTTATTCTTTCTCTCTCTTTTTACAACTGGGTTTCTGGTTTTGATGTGTGGGGTTTTCTTTTTTTTTTTTGCTTATAGCTCCCTTTCTCATATCCACTATATCCCTCACTGAACAAAGTAGAAGAAAATGTCACAGCTGCACTTTGCTGTTCTCCTTCCTCCTTTTTCTTTTCTTTTTCCCTCAACTGGTCTTGAAGCAGGAGATACATGTATAGAAGGAGTTTTGTGCATTAGGCATGTTTGAATTTCCTAGTATGGTCAGTACACAGTAGACATGCAATGAGTGTTATTGAATCGATATAAACTTACCTTATTTAAATCACATTGTAGAGTTCTACGACAGTTGAAGTTGTGTCACAGCTTCCTGATTCATGCCCAGAGGCAGATTAGACAAGAAGAGAATTGAGTTAATAATCTTACCTTCGGCGTATTGTGAGTTTTGATGCCCGTTAATTCCTCACTACTGTTTGGAAGGTAGCAGACACGTCTCTTTTTTAGTGAGGTTAGATCTCCTAACAAATGTTCCATGAGCTAAATAGTGAGACTCCAAATGGTGGTAAGCAGTTGTTTATCCTTCAGTACAGGTTCCAGTATTATTTCATTCATTTTTTAGAGTTTACGTGACTCTGGGGAGATTATTAAGAAGAAAAGGCAGCCAGCCCTTTGTATCGTAAGATGGCTGAGCTCCCTGTTTCAGATCCTCTCCCACACCCGTTGACCGGGTTCTGTCCCATAGACACCTCTGATGGCCCAGCTTCTCATTTCCCTTGCTCATGATTCATTCTGCCTGCATTTCAGTCCTGGCTCAGGTGAGAATTTTCATCAGTCACCTTTATCCAGTCCTAACACCCTAGTTTACATTGTACGTTAAAACCTATAGCCAGATCTGCTGTGTCTGAACAACCCCCTGGCCGATCTATTATGTTTTATGCTCCCAGGCTAGCAAATAGCTGTGTTGATTTGACTTGCTGCGACCTCTAATTTACCTTTAAACTCACGGTGAATACCAAGACTTTTATTCAGTTATCCCTTTCCTAACCAGAGTTTTCAGCAGTTTCTGTTGCTTCAGTCCTTGAATCTCATTTCACCAGACCCAATCCTGTCAGATAATCTTACCCACAAGTTTCACAAGAAGGATAGAGGTCACCACTTTAGTTATGACTTTGCCCGTCTACCGTCCTTCCTACTCATCTTTCTTCCTTGCATCCTCCCTTGTCTGTTTGAGGAAGATGTGCCCTATCTTCCTTTTTTAGGGCTAGTGGCAATCCATTTGCTCCACAAAGACCCTGCTGACTCCTAATCGATAGCAGCAGTCCCCAACCTTTTTGACACCCAGGACCAATTTTGTGGAAGACAGCTTTTCCACAGACTGGGGGCTGGGGGAGTGGTTTCGAGATGATTCAAGTACAGTACACTTAATGTGTACTTTAATCTGCTGCTGCTGAGCCGACAGGAGGTGCCTATCAGTCTGTGGTCTGGAGGCTGGGGACACTTAACCTATAACATCTTCAATCTTTCTACCTCCGAACTTTTCTTCCCTATAGCCACAAATGTACAAATGCCTCACCTCCCTTTCACCATTGCCAAAATTTGGGATTCAGAATTAACAGCCACTGTCTCTTCATACTTATACTTCATGCTCCAAGCCCCTGTTTGTTTAGCTTCACTGTATGGGCCTACTGAAACCCTTTCTTTAATTCACTGAGGAAATCCTGTGCTGTTTGCTCACTTTGCTAAGGTAGTTACCGTGGTTAGTGTTCCTTTTCATCACCTAAAGTTTCTGTGACTGGCTAAAGATACCTGAAAGCTTCTGCTAAAATGTCCAAGCATCTGTGAGGAACAGAAATACTAACTCACTCCTGCTTGCTTTGAAAGATTTCCTGCCTTTGAAGGGGTGAAGGTGATATTCGTTAACTTCTAGATGAGATGTAACCAGGATCTTGGTCTGTGCTATTGAATATCTAACATGTGTTAGAACTGAGCTAGGCTGAGGCATTGCCTTAATGAAAAGACTGTGTCTGTTCAGACGGGTCTCACAACTAGCTGTGCATTAGGGCATGAAACTGAGCTTCAGCTCATATCTGAAAACTTTAGTTTGAATTTGGATACTTTAAAAAAAAAATTAAAATACTCCTACTCATGAAAGTTAAGTAGTTGTTTTATTAGTATTTTAGTATTTAAAAATCTATTTTTAAAATGGCAAGCTTTTTTTTTTTTTAACCAAAATCACTGACTTGTGACTCAGCATGTGAAATTTAATTATTTCCCAAGATGTGTTGTTTCTTGTCCCATTCTAGAATATGGAAAAATTCACATTAGTGAGTTTATAATTACTGTATGACTTACTAACACACTCAATCAAAATTATATGCATTCCTATTTGAAGGTTTTCAGTAAAAGATACATGTATGTGGTAAGGAAAATGTGTTATATATTTATTTACCCTGTTGCCTGATGAAAGTACAAGCAAATGTTGGATCCTTCAACTGAAGCGTGTTTATCCAAATGTATAGTTATCCTGTTTCTATATCTTTAATAGATTATTGTTGGTTACAGGGATTATAATTGGTTAAATATGTAATAATATCATATTCAGGGCATCATATTCATGGAAAAACAAGAACATTAACTGTGTGTGCACCAGATGCTGGACTTTTGTTATAAATGTCATGTCTTGTATATAAGTTTAAAATATGTATGTACTGTCATTTATGAGTTCTCTGTACGTTGTAGTTTGCAACCAGCACTAAAGTAAATACAGTGAATAGAGAGACAAATTTAATTCTTCCCCTTGTAATTCGGTTACACTTAACTTTGTGAAGAATTACTGGTAATTTATCTGATGACTTCAGTTGATTTAAAGAGCTGTTTTTGATATAATCATGTTTTATACACAACAAACTAGCTGTGCTAAATTTTCCTGCATTCAAGCAGGGATATGAAAATACTGTTTTTATATATTATATATTTAAATATATATATGTCTATATAATTTGCTTTCTCTTATATTACTCTTTAAAGTTATGACCAACCTTGACAGCATATTAAAGCAGAGACATTACTTTGCCAAAAAGGTCCATCTAGTCAAGGCTATGGTTTTTCCAGTGGTCATGTATGGATGTGAGAGTTGGACTGTGAAGAAAGCTGAGCACTGAAGAATTGATGCTTTTGAATTGTGGTGTTGGAGAAGACTCTTAAGAGTCCCTTGGACTTCAAGGAGATCCAACTAGTCCATCCTAAAGGAGATCAGTCCTGGGTGTTCATTGGAGGGACTGATGCTGAAGCTGAAACTCCAATACTTTGGCCACCTCATGCGAAGAGCTGACTCATTGGAAAAGATCCTGATGCTGTGAAAGATTGAGGGCAGGAGGAGAAGGGGATGACAGAGGATGACATGGTTGGATGGCATCATCGACTCGATGGACATGGGTTCGGGTGGACTCCAGGAGTTGGTGATGGACAGGGAGGCCTGGCGTGCTGCGGTCCATGGGGTCGCAAAGAGTTGGACACGACTGAGCAACTGAACTGAACTGAAAAATTGTCAGTTAGTTTTAATTTTTTAAAGTGTTCGTATATTTATTAGCTGTGTTGGTCTTAGTTGTGAGGCCTGTGGCTCATGTGGGCTTCTCTCTGCTTATGGCTCTCAAGATCTGTGGTTGAGACATGCAAGCTTAGTTGTCCGGCAGTGTGTGGGATCCTAGTTCGCTGACCAGGGATGGAAGCTGTGTTCCCTGTATTGGGAGGAGGATTCTTAACCACTGGACCACCGGGGAAGTCCCTCCAGGTTAGTTTTAAATGAACTATGTCCTGCCATAGTTCATTTAACACAGGAGAGTTTAAGAATATTAGTCTGTTTTATAACTCAACTGAAACACTTTCCTTAATAACTCAAAAAAGAACAAAACTTGAAGAGTTACAATATTATGGATTCTAAAGAATCTGAAATACGGGTTCTTCTTATTTCATACTCTTAACGTACAAGTCACAAAGCTTCTCCATGGTTAGGATTCTTTACTCCCACCTCATGAGAATGTTTGTGGGGATAATGAAGTCATATCTTCCACAAAAATCTTCCACTGGTGTTCATTTTAAGATTGTGAGGCGTTGTCGTTGTGGTTGGGTTTGGACTTGGAACACATGTGAACTTTGTGGCCTTTATCAAGTCTAAGGCTTCAGCAATTAAGCCTTCTTAATCAGTCTGCGGTCCTCTGGGGTATAAACCTGACTCCAAAGATAGTTTGGCACAGGAGTGAGGCAAAGTCTTTATGTGCTGCAACAGTGACTTGCCTGGAAGTCTCTGCCTCACTAGAAATCTGATTACCTGCCTTGAATACTGCAGAAATGCTTTTTAACCATTTTTAACTGAGTCGCTTTGCCTTGAGCTCCTTTGGACTAAACCCTAATGTCATGTTTTGTGTGTTTAGGGGTCTAATGAGGCATTTCCAGGATGTCTGAAAAATCCCTAACACATAGCATCTTTGAAATTAAAGTTTCTCCTAATGTGAGTATACAATTGAAAAGACTGGTCCAGTCTTTGAGATATCTAAATGTACATAGAGGGTCAGTAAGAAAATGGTTTTCAAGGCAAATTCTGTATTCTTCATTGTGCGCTTAACCAATTCACAAGGATAGCAAACACTCACCATTCTGTTCACAGCCTGCCCCCTCTGCCCAGGGCCTGCTGAAGGCGGAGGGCTAACAGTCTGCTGACCTGCTCGGCTTGTCTGGTGTGTGAACTGTTCCTGTATCAGTTGGCTTATATGCTTACCACAGTGTATTCCCAAACCAGTTGTGTCAATGATTATTATAATTACATAATTTGCTTGATAATCCGTGAATTAATGTAGTCTGGGTGTGAAAAGAGGTGTTTCCATGATAACTAATTAGAATGCTCTGGGAAAGGCTTGATAGAGGTAAATTGCTAAAAATACTGTGTCTGCTGTCAAATTAGGTGTGAGCAAACCAAATATAAACAACTGGAGTAGAGTTATTAAAATGTAGACTTTTCTGATGGCATTTAAAAATTCTTGTTTGAGAGACACTAAAGAATCACATATTATGGTTTATATGCATGAGTAGTGAAAGAAGGAAGATGGGGGATTAGAATCAGACCCACACTTTATTAAGAAAAGACCTTGTCCTCTATCAAAAGTAGTAGGTAATGATTGTGTCTTATGTGACATAAAGTGAAATATTTAAGGTATTACATGAGTTTTCCTTGATTTCCTACTTTTTCAGTTATCTGACTGATCACTGTTGTAGATAACTAACATAAGACCCTGTCTCCTGTAACTGCTTTGGTCTGAACACCTGTTTTTTGCTGCTTACTTAACCTTGGAATCCCCAAATCCCCACAGTAGGAAGTAGATTTTTTGCTCGGTCAAGTTGAATTTCCTTAGTATACTAAACCCTTCCAAGTGGAGCTTCTACTATCTTTGCAGCATCCATCTTTTCTCCATACATCTGAGGCTGCAGCCGCATCTGACTGTTTGCTAATCATGTCATGGACTTTTTGTCTCTGAACACACTGTTTGGGATTCCATCAGGCTCTTCACTCACCTCATTCATCTGCTTTGTCCACTAGCAAAGTCCTTCTCAAATATTCCAGCTCCTACAATCACATCTGTATAATCATCCCCACAGAGAGCTCCCTGAATTCTACTCCTCTAAGAGTGAGTAATTTGCTTTAGCACTCACCACTCCCATTGCAAGATGATTTCTTATGCAGCATGTGTCTCAGCCAGAGTCTAAGCTCCTTAAAGGGGAAAAGAAACCATGTATTGATTGCTTCTGTATCCCCAAATCCTAGCAAATACTAGGTATTTGGTAATGTGTGTAGAATGAAGTAACAAAGAGATCGAATTTGTATCAAATTGAACTAACACCTAGAAGCTTCTGAGAATAAGGCCTCCCTCAGAAACTAGTCAACTCCTTGGTCTTTCTACCTTAAATTATCTTTTCTTTTTTTTTTTTCTCATTTTACCATAGAATTTATTGTCTCAACTTCTATACCTCTCATTAATCTTAAAACTGCTGTATTTCAATTTCAGTCCCTACAAATTTATGGGCGATTTTTAGGAAAATAGTAAACAACTACTGACAGGGAATTCCAGAAGGAATTAAACTATCAGATGGTGAGCTTGACCAGATTAAATTTAAGGTTCCCTCTTGCCCTGATATTCTGTGAGTTATCTTTCAGCAGGTATTCGTTCCCTCACAAATAACAGTGCCCTTCACATTCCACCATATGGGCTGTCGTCTCTTCTTCTCGGTAACCAGGAGCCTCTTTTGAAGCCTCTCTTTCATCATCTCATTACTGCTGAACAAGGGCAAATGGGTGAAGTGTCCACTTACCATACTACCTAGCTCTTAAATCCGCAGCCTTTGGGACTGGCTCGGCGGCATTGAAAGTTGACTGAGCTGAGGGCTGGGCTTGCATATATATTTGCATGTAGTGCTCCGGTTGTCTGAGATTAGCAGAATGATAAAATCGTGTGTTTGTGTGTGTGCGTGCACGTGTGCATTTCCTCCTTGCAGCCATATATATATATATACACTTCTCTATAAAGGAAATAGCAGGAAGGAAGATTCTAGAGACAAATTCAAATACTAGGTCACGTCATACTGTCAAATGTATTCAGATGGACTGGGCTGAAGATGGTCCAATGCATCATCCCAGTTATTCCTGAGCACAAAAATTGGCCACACAGGTCTGATAGGGTGAGCCATTCTCTGGGCTTCCCAGGTGATGCAGTGGTAAAGAATCCCCCTTCCATCACAGGAAACGCAGGTTTGATCCCTGGGTTGGGAAGATCCCCTGGAGAAGGAAATGACTGCCCACTCCAGTATTCTTGCCTGGAAAATTGCATGGACAGAGGCGCCTGGTGGGCTACAGTCCATGGGGTCGCAAATAGTTCGACATGACTAAGCACACACACGCACCCACATGAGCAGTTCTCTTGGACTGGGTAGGAATGGGAACTGTAGAATACTAAGAACTAGAAAATTTTTAAGTTAGTCAGTCATTGCTGTCCAACTCTGCAACCCCATGGACTGTAGCCCACCAGACTCTTTTGCTCATGGAATTCTCCAGGCAAGAATACTGGATTGGGTAGCCATTCCCTTCTCCAGAGGATCTTCCTGACCCAGGGTTCCAACATGGGTCTCCAGCATTGCTGGCAGATTCTTTATCGTCTGAGCACCAGGGAAGCCCTAACAACTCAAGGAGAATGCCAATTTCTGTCACAAGTACTGTCACGAACTCAGAGATTTCCTTATTAGCAAAGAGTAGCAGCTTTTTTCAAGGGGTGGGTGGTGATTTAATAGGACAACTGAAATCATAGAAATTACCTATGTCCCAGTATTTTTAACAACAGTACTCAGTGTCATGATGCCCCATAGAGAATTCTGCTAGTTCTGGTCAATGGGTGATCATTTTGTTTCTTTGTCGATTATCTCCTGAGGACACACCATATAATAATATTGTACCACAAATGGTTAAAAACTCTGCATTCTTATTTTTGTGTGTGTGATTATATGTAGCTGACAAGTTTATTTCTCTAAAGTTGTTTCAGTTAAATGGGAGTGATTTGGTTTAAGATTCTAGGGCAAAAGTGGGAATTTAGCCATATGACTTTCTATTTTATTTTCAGAAACTAAGTTACTAAATCAGTTTATCCCGGGCTCTGAAATTTTACTCTTAGTGGGACTGTTGCCCAAATCTTGGCTCCCTGATTCTTTTAGACCCATTTATGTTTCTTCTCTTGCCTGTTCATTGCTCTCTTTACTTTCTTTGTTCATAGTAGAGGAAAAACCCAATTTCAATTTTTGCTGCAATAGGGCTAGAAAATAAACATTTTGAAGTAGTTTTCTGGAAATCTGTTTGATGCTATCATCACAAATTGTGTGTGTGTGTGTGTGTGTGTGTGTGTGTGTAGGGGGAGATATAAAAAGAAACAAAATGTAGTAGATGAACCATCTGCAAAGTGAAACAGGAGCACTTTCAAAACTTAATAAAAGACCCAATTGAGGGTATGTGGGCTAGAGGCACAGTTATATCTTTTAACCCTGTGAAATTGCATTTCATTTCAAGTTCTTGTCTAACAAGGCTACATATCTCAGACACTTGAAACGAAAAATGACGCTAGCAGCGGCTGTTGGGTGAAGGTATGGAACCATCCTTCTTGTTAAGTTTAGCTGTTAGCGATGTCTGTAACCTGCAGTTAACTGTGAGTGATTCAGTGTCCTTGAGTTAAGAGACTGAAATACTCTGGTAGATAAAATTATTTGATTAAATTTAGGTACATGATTTAATGCACCAAAAAATAAGTCACATGGAAGATAGAAATTAATGTACATTTATAATGAAATTACCCCTTGGCTCATTGACGGCAGGGAGCAAAATAATTCTGGGATCAAGGGGAATTCAGGTTAGAGCTGAGGGAATTTGCCAGCTATACAATTACCTTGTGGCCTCGAGGGGCCCATGTCTTGCCCTAGGCAATACTATCACTCTCAAGTACTCCAAGGCCCTAAACGCTTCACTCAGTTCTCTTCCGAAATTGTATGCATGGATGATAATCCAGGGGAATTGGAGATCTCCAGATGCCCTATGATTAATTTCTGGCATGCAATATTTCATTCATAAAGTAATGACTTGGGTTCCTTGGACCCTCAGCAAGAAGCTAAAACAAATGTGACTACACTTTATAATAAGTGACAAATGTCTCTGTGTTCCATTTTGGTATTCACTGTGACATCATTAATCAGTGCTGAACTCCTGATAATAAATCTTGATGTTCCAAGAATGCAAAAGTGCATTATACCTCTGTTGTCCAGTATTCTTTGTTAAAATCAACTAGCAGGTTCTAGGAAAAACATTTAGTAAAAACTCAGCTATCCAACTATTTCACTTTTGACACCATCATGATTACCTCGGGATCTCAGTAAGAATTATTAAGAACTGTTTGTCCCTGGAAGGAAAATAAAATTCTTTCTTTTAGATTTTGAATCTGTAGTCTAGGAGTATTTACTTTTTCAACCTATGTGTTATGAATATACATATTTGCCCATTCCAGTATCTATTGCAGATAATGGACATGAAAAGGGAGAAAAAATTATGTCCATTTGATCCACTTCCTAATGAAAACATTATCCATCTGTTCTTAATAAACTGTAATCAGCTCTGCTTATTTTTGATTTTTTTTTTCCTAAAGGAAAAGGACAAAGACAAAATAAAAGATACAGTTAGGATTTGAGAAAAATAGCTTTCTCTTTATGAATCTCTACTGGATCAAATCTGTACCATGTCACAGATCGCATCATGAAAGCAGTATCAACAGATTAAAATAATACTTGCACCATCTGCAATCAAAGCAAGAACACTTGGCATTTAATGTCTAACACTCATATTTTCCAAGTGTATTTTTAAATCTAAATAATAGTAACATCTACTTGCAAAAAAAGTTAAATGGGTTTATAAAATACAGTTTAGAATGAGTTGTCTCCTGTACCACACCCCAGATCTTGTTTTAAGAGAAACTACATTCAGTTCTTCCAGCTGGTTTTATTCTTAAGAGTCACCCCATATTACTTAATTAAATGGATGTATACATATATGTTATTTTTCTTTTAATATTGTCCCAACAAAACTATGCATGATATTTTGATGTAACTAATATTCAGTCTTCACACTAATGATGACATAAATACTGTTAACTGACGTGCCGAGTAACACAGTCTACTTTACACTGTTGTTCAGTTGCTCTGTTGTCCGACTCTTTGTGACCCCATGGACTGCGGCATGTCAGGCCTCCCTGTCCTTCACCATCTCCCGGAATTTACCCAAACCCATGTCCATCGAGTTGGTGATGCCATCCAACCATCTCACCCTCTGTTGTCCCCTTCTCCTCCTGCCCTCAATCTTTCCCAGCATCAGGGTCTTTTCCAATGAGTCAGTCCTTCACATCAGGTGGCCAAAGTATTGGAGTTTCAGCTTCACCACCAGTCCTTCCAGTGAACACCCAGGACTGATCGCCTTCAGGATGGACTAGTTGGATCTCCTTGCAGTCCAAGGGACTCTCGAGAGTCTTCTCCAACACCACAGTTCAAAAGCATCAATTCTTTGGCGCTCACCCTTCTTTATAGTCCAACTCTCATATCCATACATGACTACTGGAAAAGCCATAGCTTTGACTATACGGACCTTTGTTGGCAAAATAATGTCTTTGCTTCTTAATATGCCGTCTAGGTTTATCATAGTTATTCTTCCAAGGAGCAAGTGTCTTTTAATTGTACGTGGTGCTCACCTTTCCAGCAATACAGATATTCTTGGTTTTCCTAGAGTTGAAAATTGCCTCACTTTGAAAGCTTTCTTTCTAAAGATCACTAATTCCTTACAGACTCTTTCATGGAACTATGAAACACCATTGGGTCCTTTCTTCTTTATGGTAAAACATATCATAATTTTATCAGTTTCTTTCTTTTTTCTTTTGAACAGGAGGCATCTTATTTAGAGCCCCTCCAAGCTTACTGATGCCCAAGGTGACTTGTATTGCATACCTCCAGGTTTGCATTTATACCGACTATGTTGTAAATGGTATCCCTTGCCCCCACTCCAACCAAAGTGGACAGTGCAGTAGCTCTCAGTTCTCTCGTATACTTTATTATTGTTCCAAATTGCAATAGCTATTCCTTAGGTCTGAAGCACGACTTGCCCGGCCTGCTCTGTCTTTATTGTGAACATTCCCTGTATCTCTCAGTAGGCGTCCTATTTCCTGCATTTTAGGCTTTCCTCATTCTTGATTATCTGCCTCATTTCAGTGGACATTTTAGGAATCATACAGAGAATGTAAAGCTTGCATGTTTAACAATACTTCCATTCTACTCCCAGACTTGCTTGATCGGTGGTTGGTTATGTAATTATAATTTGTATTGTTTTCTTCAAAATTTGATGGCATTTCTCCCTATTGTTGCTGAGAATTGCTATGTCATATTGTACATTGTGTCATCCTCTGAGTATATTCCTTTAATTTTTTCTATAGAAGCCTATTATACCCAATATTTTAGAACTTTATAATAATATAACTTAGTTGGGCCCTTTTTCAATTCATTGCACTTGGTATTCAGTGGTCCCTTAACCTCCAGTTGTTGAAAGTATTATTTCTTGTTGTTGTTTTTAACTTAGAACATTGATTACATAAGTATTTCACTTCCTGCTCTGATCTTCTAATTTTCTTATCCTTTCTTCTTATTTTCCCACTCTCTTTTCTTAATTTTTTTTTTTTAAATTATCTTCCTACAAGGTAGACAGGGCTTCCCTGGTGGTTCAGGTAGTAAAGAATCTGCCTGCATTGCAGGAGACCTGAGTTCAATCCCTGGTTCGGGAAGATCTGCTGGAGAAGGAAGCAGCAGCCCACTCCAGTATTATTGCCTGGAGAATCCCATGGACAGAGGCGTGTGGAGGGCTATAGTCTATGGGGTCGCAAAGGGTCGGACATGACTGAGTGATTAACTCTTTCATTTTCTTTCACAAGGTAGACTATTAAGACTTATATTTCAGTTATTCTAACATTTCCATGTTCTCTTCCTACTCTGTATACCCCATTAAAAAAAAAAGCAAAGTGTACCTTGTTTTTTTGTTTTGAGGTTAAAATAACTTCTTTTATATCTCAGAAAATATTTTTTCTCTATTTTGTGAATTTTCTTTAATCTGTCTCTTTTGCATGCTGAAGGACTTTTTTTTTAAAAAAAAAAATCTCTTTTGGTTCTTGGCAACCATTCAAGTTTAGAAGTGAGGACAAAAGACTGATGGGGAACTTTATAGTGTGTGTGTGTGGAGTAGGTTTTATTTATACAAAGTGAGTCTAACAGTCATTCAGAAGATTCATTCTGGGACCCCTGAATGTCTTATTGGCTTTTTCTCTGATCTTTTTCTCCAGAGATTCATTTACTCTATTGTTAGAATATGTGACTTCTAGCATAATGAGAATTTAGGTGGGAGAGAAGACTGGAAACTCATTCTTCAATACATGGAATTTAACTTTATTATCCTCCACACTGCCTCCTGTGTTTTTATCCTGTCTAGTTAATTTCTTTAAAGGCTAAAGCTCTCCATCTCCTTCCAAAGGGAGTTGTTCCTTGTTTATTTGTAGTAGGGGTCTGGGCCTGAGGAGAAGGTTTGCCTGAGGGGAGGTTTGTTCTGATGCATACTTCCGCTTCTAGCCCACCATTCACCAGGTTCTCCTCTTGCAGAGGTGTTTATGAGGTCATCCTGACTTCACCTCACGGGTGTGCCCCACTGCACATGCTGACATTTTAGTTTTCTCCGCACATTTAAGTGTGTTACAACTTATTCACTTCCTTTCCATATCCTGGCATTTGTTGACATAGATTGCCCACTTTTGTTTCTCATTTTCCTTGTGGTTTAAAACTCTATTATCTTGTTATCATTTTTATAAGGAGGTAAAACATAAATACATAAATGGAAAATGTGTCATTTTGAACAGAATATTCTCTAATAGAATGCAATGTATCAAAGAAATAGCCCTATTGAAAATATCTGTTTATGAAAGTGCAGAAGTGTTAGTGGCTCAGTCATGTCCGACTCCTTGCGACCCCATGGACTGCAGCCCGTCAGGCTTCTTCATCCGTGGGATTCTCCGGGCAAGAATACGGGAGTGGGTAGCCTTTCCCTTCTCCAGGGGATCTTCCCAACCCAGGGATCGAACCCCCGTCTCCTGCATTGCAGGCAGATTCTTTACCATCTGAGCCACTAGGGAAGTCCCTCTGTTTATATACAGAGTACTTTTATGGCCCTAAAAACCCTCTGTGCTCCGTCTATTCATCCCTCCCCATCCAAACTCCTGGAAACCATTGATCTTTTCACTGTCTCCTTTTCTGTGTCATAGGACCCAGTGTTGCAAAAGGAAAGCAGTTTTGATGAAGAGTGGCCCAGAACCGGGTGATTAGAGCATACTCAGTTCTTTCTAAATGTATCAGGTTGATAATGTAGTGACAATTAGTCGCATAGTGTTGTAAACGTAAAGTCTATGGAAATATGAGGCATGAGAGATAGTTATCCCTTGGTAGTTTTTATTGAAGCAGGAATAAAACAGTTATTCCCACTTTACACTCACTATTCAATATTGTATTGGAGAACCTGGACAATGCACTAAGCCATCGATGAGGTTTAGTTTAAAGAATTGAAAAAAAAGGGACAAAGAGCTTTTCTTATTTTCAGATAATAAAATTATCTAAATGCAAAATCAAGAAAAGTGTGTAAGGTGTCAGAAGTTTTAAGAGAACATAACAAAGTTGCTGGATATAATACTGACATTTGAAAAAAAATGGAAGAAATTTATAAAAAGGCATGAAAGAAAACTTGAAAAATAGAGAAATAGATTATGTTTATTAATGAGATTGTGAATTTTCCAGGATGGGTGTGTTTTCTGGGTTAATGAAAAATAAAAATAGTATACTGACTTGAAGTGAATTCTAGGAATTGTCATTTTGTAGTTTGAAGAATACTTATAAAGATAGATGTTGTGATAAGCAGAATAATGGCTTCCCAATGATGCAAAATTCCTATTACAGGGAATCCATGCATATATACTATGTTACATGGCAAATGGGGATTAAGAATACAGATGGAATGACGGTTGCTCATCAGTTAAAGAGATTACCTTGGATTATCCTATCCAGCAGGCTCACGGTAATCCCAGGAGTCCTGAAAACTTCCGGAGGGAAGCAGAAGGGGAGTCTGAGTCAGAGAGAGGTCTGAAGATGCTGTCCTGCTGGTCTTAAAGATGGAGGCGGGCTGCAGTCAAGGGCTGATGGCAGCCTGTCAAAGCTAGAAAAGGAGAAGAAACGGTTCTCCCCTGGAGCCTCCCGAAGGAATGCGGCTCTGTCAGGATCCCGAGGTTAGCCGCGGAAGACCCTTTTCAGACTTCTCACTTTCAGGACTTAAAGATAATAAATTTGTACAGTCCTAAACCATTGTGTTTCTGGTAAGTTTCTATAGCAATAATAGGAAACCAATGCAGACATATAATTCATGTAACACGAAAGATTTTTAATTCTTAGGCTAAAGTTTCTCTCTTCTGAGATGGTGTATTGGCTTGGTAGTTTACCTTTGAGCCACTTTGCTGGGGTTTATTATATGTGAGTATTTTGTTAGTAAGTGCTTTACATATTTCAGTCTTATTTCTTCCCCAACCAACTAGGTCAGTTATTATTATACTTCTTCATGTAAAAGAGACTGCACATCAGAGAAATGAATCCGTTAGCCCATTTTTGAAAAGCAAAATAGATCTATCTGAATTGAAATGTTCTTAAGTATCATATTATACTTTATTTTCATTAATGCAAATAGCTGATATGTGAAATACGCACATAGTTAAAACAAGTAAGTATGTTTTTAGTGAGGAGGAATAAACGGTTCTTAAAGTTCGGCAGGTTAAAGAAGTTAAAGGGAGAACCCTGGGTTAAGAAAAGTTTGCTTGTATCATTCATAATACTAAAGCCTGGGTAGACATTTTAAAGAAGTATTTTACATATTTTCTGACATGCTAGTGCTAAAAGAGAGATATTTTACATGGACTCAAGTTGTAACTTTTCTTCACGCTGATGTTGGCATTTTGTTACACATTAAAAATTTTTTTTTTAATATTAATTCAAGTTGTGACCTTAATTTATGTTGGTTGTCCTTTGGGGCCTGATAAAGAACATGACTCTAGATGTAATATTGTTAGAAGAGACATTGATAAGTGCTCTAAGCAGTTCATAGAAGTAAACATCATATTGTCCCAAATGAAGTAAAAGTTACATTTGGCCAACCTTAATTGTGTTATCAGGGCTTGCTAATGGAACAAAAAATGTGGTAGAATCTGCTTTACTAGTTAATTCTAAAAGTCTCTGATAGTATATTTTTACTTTGTGTTATTCCATTCAAGTTTATTTTGAAACAATCAGGAATCACAAATAGGATGTCTCCTGTGTTATTTTTTTCCTCATCTCCTATTTGAGGATAATCCCTCTGAGTACTGGGAATATGTCCCATCAGCTCTGTCAGGAAAGAAGACAAGCCTCTCTCCCTCCTTTAGACTCTGCTCTTGTTGCAGGCCGTGAGAACGCTCTCCTTTGGTCTCCTGACTCCCTTGAGCTAAGGTTTATATATTTGTGTGTGTGTGTGTATATATGCATTATGTCAGTGATCATGTAAGGGCATCATATCACAGGAAGCAGGGATAGATACTTGGCTACAAAGCCAACAAATAATAACAGATCTTAGTTTTCCCAACCTTGCTTCACAACCTAAATGTCTAGGGAGAGAAAACAGTCATACTTCATTATTTTGGCACCTGGCACTGCATGCGCTCTTTCTATGGCTAGAGTAAGTTGAGTTTAGTGTTTTCTTAGAGGATTATCCAAGTGGCTTGACCTTCCCAAGAATAAAAGTAACACTACTGACATCAGCTCAAATGAAACTACTTCTCTATGATTAAGTGCGAAGTTGCTGAACAGTGTCCATTCCAAAAGCAGATTGTATTGAAAGATGACACGCAGAAGAATTAAAGTAGCTGTTAATTTTAGATTCTAGTTTTCGTTGTAAGAAAGAATTTAACTAACTTCAGTTTAGGTAGATAGCAGAAGAGAACATCCACTTTCTTGACCTACAGGGAGTTAAAAATCAAAGTTTTGAGCTGTTAAAATAGAAGGGCTGGGAATCCTGACTGAACGTTATAGCAGAGGAACAAATGTAAGAGTATTACTTTTCCAGAGCTACTGAGGTGACTAGCTTGAGTATTTTTGGACTGACTTAATGGCAGAGTGGGTTGGTTATTAACCAAGCAAAACCCTAAACATGTTCAGCTTTATGTATAAGTGCTGTGTTATTTAAAATTATGTGTGACTGTCTTAGAAAAAGATGTGAGGAAAGCAAGTTTAGTCACTTAGGTGACCAAGTTTATTTACTCACTAAAGTAAACTTTTAATCAATTTTTTTTAATGACAATGACATTGGAATCCAAGAAAATGACTCTCACCCACCACTCATCCTACTGATTGAATGAGTAAGCTTTCGGTGCTCTGCTGTGAATAGCTCTCTGGTCTGATTTCTAATCCAGAGAACTCATTGATGTGGCAATGCAATGCGCTGAGAGTTCCGCAAGCTAAGAGAAAAATGATACACAATGTATAAGACACTCCTCTGAAATCCAGTTCAATGAAAAATAGCATCGGAGCCTGCCTGAGTGAATTACAGCCGGGAAGATACTGCTATAAAAGCAGCAAAACCATTAGCATAGACAGTAGAGATGCTAGGTTGGAATGCTTTTATATGCCAATTTAATGTTTGTGATTATGCTACAGAGATTCAGTCCTTCATAAACCCATTTCTATGGCAACAGGGAAATGTTGAAAGCCCATAGCGTATAACTAAGACTTTTGAAAATTCTGACTAGTCTGAAGAATACATTATCTTCTTTTAATGCACAAATTTTGAGAAATTGAAAATTACTGAATAACACATGAAGCAGAAGATCTGACATCTTATAGTTAAGCCTGCTGAAAGCCTTATTTGATAGCTTATTAAATGCAGCTGGTATGTTTAAAAGTATGACTAGAGGGGGGAAAAAAGAGATGAGTCTGTAAAATGCTTTAGTCCAAATAGGCCTTCAACACTTTGGTGATAGTAAAGAAATGCAACCAATCTTTCTGCTGGAATTTACTTTCAGGATTCCCTTACTGGTTTTGAATGGAATATTGTGAGATGTAACACAGAGATTTCAATAGCAAATAGAAGATAACCTATGGAAACTTTTAATGATGTGATAGCCTTATAAACGCTTTCTTCAGAAATTAACTTTGGGGACTTTGACATTTATTTTCTTATAACAAGGGTGAATTGATTATTGAATGGTTGAAAGCACACAATGCATATTGATTTGTTCATGCGTAGCCACTCTCTCCCAGCAGGCACCTTCTGCCTGAAACATATTTTTAAAGAGGATTGCTGCTCATTAAATTACAATGACCTGAAGCAATGGTCAACAAAATGAGATTGCCTCGGTTCATCATGGTTTGGAGCATTACCATGGACTCTCTGTGGCTTGCCTTTCCTCGTGGAGCTTGACCTGAAGAATGTACATGGATCACTGCTTCAATGTCTGGAATTTAGTGACTCAAAACCCCAAATATGTGCCAATGACTGCAACTTAAGTACGGCCAAAGTTTTATATCATTATGATAAGCAGTTTTATGGAATCTTTATTAAACATGATATGTTAATCAAATTGCTGATGTTTTGTATAGCAATCTATGGGATACTGATGCAAGAGATGGGAGTTTAATTTAAGGAAAACTTTCCCTTTTGTTTTTTGCTTCTTTGAAACGGTGGTGGTTGTTCATTCAGTTGCCCAGTCGTGTCTGATTCTTTGTGACCCCATGGACTGTAGCACACCCAGCCTCACTGTCCCGCCATTAAAATGTTCCTGCCAAAATGGCAAAGTGTAATATATTATCACTTTAAAAGGATGTTAATGGAAGTGTCCAGATTAGATGATCGTAGGAGGATGGGAAGAGATATGATGTGAACATATAAACATTTTCCCAAAGTTGAGTATTATAAGTCATTTTTGATCATTAGAAAGAAAGATAAGTGCCTCATTATTCTCTTCCTGTCTGTATATTATCATTCTGTGTTTAACCTATATTTATACTTTATAATCTAGCTCATAATTTCTACCTTCTCAATTCATTTTCTGACACATAAGCACTTGGTATATGTATCAAATCTTTCTTAGGGCCCAGGAGATGACAAAAAATTTGGGGAGTTGAGTCCAAGGCTTGCTTTCAACTATCTTGTAATTCTATATCTACCAGGCCTCCCCCATTATATACATTTAGGCATTGAGGGTTTGCTGTTGGTAGAAAAATCATGTAATCTCTTCCTTTTCTCTGAGAAATTGGGGCCAAGTCACCAAAGCTCCTACAGTAAAGTGTCAGGACCTGGAGGTCAACCAGAAGCACTGAATCTGCTTTCCTCTTAGGCAACATATGTATAACTGCTGTTTATACTTCCATATTTAGTTGTAGGTCTTCTGTCTCTCTGAAGTTCCATTTCTTGCCACATGTCTTTATTCTGGCCTGGCTCTGACTGTTTTAGATCTTCTTCAACTATGGTGACTCTGGAAACTCAGCAATGTCTTCACGATTTAGTTAATCCGTTGGGGCTCTAGGCTTGGATGGTTAGAAGCTTAGAGTTCCTTGATGCCACACTAGTGACCTTACTTTCCAGGTGTGGTCTTAGCGTTTGCATCTTGTCTCTGTATCCAAACTATTGCTTTACACTCACTTCCTCTGGGGTTCCGAAATACTACCCCAAGGATCATCCTGTGTAGACTGGCCACTTCTCACTCCACTGCCTCCAGCTTCCCCTACTGTGTTACAGAGCTTTGATTTCCTCCACAGGACTTCTCACCTCACACACTGTGTATCTGATTGTGTATCTGTCTGTGTTGGTTTTCTTTCACTTGAGAGCCTGTAAAGCAGAGATTCTGTTTTCTGCAGCTTCTTCTGTGTCTAGTACACCATTTGATTATGAGTGCTAAGTCCATGCTGGTTGAGTGACTGACTAAATGTCTAAAGGGCAGAGCTTTGAGGGGGAAGAGCCTCATCACAGCCTTATCTTAGGAATACTCATTGACAGTGAGTTCACCTTCAACTGCGATTCATGGATCTTTGAGGCAGATGAAAATGGGAGATCAAACTGCATTCTTGAGATTTATAAAAACTTGTAATTATTTCCTCTCTCTCTTCTTCTCTTTAGTCGCTAAGTCGTGTCTAACTCTTCGATCCCATGGACTGTAGCCTGCCAGGCTCCTCTTCCGTGGGATTGTCCGGGCAAGAATACTGGAGTGGGTTGCCATTTCCTTCTCCAGGGGATCTTCCCGACCCAGGAATCGAACCTGGGTCTCCTGCATTGCAGGCAGATTCTTTACCGATGAGGCTATAATTATCTTAGCTGAATAGTTTCACATTCATACCAATTCTCCTGTTCTGAAAATTTAGCTCTGCATAAACAGATAATGTCTTCCTTCCAAAGAAACAGGAATAAGTGGAAGATGAAAACTTGTTTCTAAAGAGAAAGATGTCCTTTTGGAGAGTTGTGTTAGGTAACACAAGTGAGTAGGAATAATAGCTTTGCCTAATTCCTGATGCTGAATTTGTGTCTCTTCTCCAATGGTGTAAGTATTGTTTAGGTACAAAATATCAAGACCTTGATAATGTAATATTTAGAAAACCGAGCAGTTTTTTTTTTTTTTTTAGCCATAAATCCCAGGAGGAACTAACTCCTGGGTAGGTCCCATAATCACTTATCAGAAAGAACTGTCGCCACAAAAGGGAGATCATTGCTCAGTCAGGGTGAATTTAAGGACTGGAATTTAAAATGCAACAAATAACATCAGCTGTTTAGAAATAATTGGTCAAATGGAACATTCAGTCTCACAGGAATGATTTTAGATTATGAGACACGATTTTATCTCAAAAGTTAAGTATTGCAAATCTCTGTGAATTTTAAAGTCTAGTAAATAAACTTTAAAAAAGGAAAACTAAGCTGGTTAGAGTATAAAAAGATGTGAAAAATGAAAGTTCACTTAAGGATATGAGCAGATGTAACATTCCAGAAAATATCTGGACTTGATTTTTCATTCCTCTATGCTGCTCATCATTTCCTTCTAGGAATTGTGTTGTTCTTCTGCTTGGAATTTGTCCCTCCCAGATTTTCTTATTCAAATCATACCGATACTGAGGCTATTGTCTAGGACACCTTCTGTGTCAGAATTTATATTGAGAAATCTCTTCTATAAAATCTGGGAGACTTATTTACGTATCAGACCTCTAAGACTGTAGTTATTTCATTCCTCAATAAGCTTTAAAAGTAACTTGGGGTTGCCTTTTCTTTCTCCTTCCTTGTTTTTTCTTCCTCCTCCTCTATTTTATTATTTTTATTGAAATACAGTTGATTTATGCTTCTTTCACCTCTTTTTCTTTTGTTTTCTTCTTCTTTTATTTCATGTAACTGTTGACCCAGATAGAGTTCAATATGTTTTCTATTTTAAGGTGCTTAATACAGTTTGGGAAATGTGGTACAGTCAAAAGGTTTGGCGTCAGACAGACTTGGCTCTTAATTTTCTGCCATCTACTAGTTCCTTGACCTTTGGCTAGTTTCTTCTCGTTGTTTTTCAGTGACCTCTTTAAAATGATATACCTTTTAGTGTCATTGTGAAAATTAAACTTGATAATATATGCAACCTGTCTGTCATATAGAATGTGCTCAACCATATACTATCTCTTCTTCTCGTCGTTAACTTTACTCATTTGACCTTGAAATGACCCTAATTATTTGTCTGGGTCATGTAAACGTCCATGGAGATTCTAAATGAGAATTTTCTGTCTGATCAGCATAGTGCTTTCTAAACGTGTTTGGGGAAATGGAAGATAAAAAGAAATATGTCATCAAATGAATGGTTATCTGGAGGATATGAAATGTTTTTTATTTCTTTCTAGTTTCTTTTTTTCACCTCCCTTCTTTATTTTTTTCCTTCTTTCCTCATTTTTTCTTGCCTTCCTTTCAAAAGTATAACATTTATAATTCAGGGTTAAGAAGCATGTAAAGTCTTTAATATAGTCGTTTGTAAAAGTGATATAATTATACAAATGTAACATAATTTTATGATGTCTCATCCCAATAAAGTGATGCTATTTCACCACTTCAATCCCTTCCTTTAGTGTGGCAAAGAGTAGTCGGTATACACATAATAAATTACTTTGACTGAAAAAGTATATTTCCTAGAAACTCAGATTTGTGAATTTGAAACTGTACTTGGTTCTTATTATGTGTGTCTTGCTATCATCTCAAATTTTTATCTAGTTCTAGTGCTTCAACTTGGCATTTATTTCTTACATTTCCTGCTGTTTGTTTATATTTCTGATAAAGTGCAATGTTAAATTTCATTTTTCTGGACTGAATATAATTTTATTTCTTGCCCATTCTTTTTTCACTTAGGTCCATTTGTCTGGTTTCTCTGCCCTTACTAAATTTTGCAACATGATCAAATTTATCATGAACTGAAAGTTTAATAATCTTTCTTCCAAATGATTATTGATAGTGTTAAATGAGACAGATTAATTTTCAGTCTTTTAATTGCTTCCTCAGTAGGCTCTGTATAGAGCTTCTCCATCTTTGGCTGCAAAGAATATAATCAGTCTGATTTCGGTACTGACCATCTGGTGATGTCCATGTGTAGAGTCGTCTCTTGTGTTGTTGGAAGATGGTGTTTGCTATGACCAGTGCCTTCTCTTGGGAAAACTCTGTTAGCAAATGCCCTTGTTTATTTTGTACTCCAAGGCCAAACTTGCCTGTTACTTCAGGTATCTCTTGACTTCCTACTCTTGCATTCCAGTTTCCCTTGATAAAAAGGACATCTTTTTTTGGTGTTAGTTCTAGGAGGTCTTGTAGGTCATCACAGAACCATTCAACATCAGCTTCTTCAGCATTACTGGTTGGGGCATAGACTTGGATTACTGTGATGTTGAATGGTTTGCCTTGGAAACAAACCGAGATCATTCTGTCATTTTTGAGATTGCAACCAAGTACTCTATTTCAGACTCTTTTGTTGATTATGATGGCTACTGCATTCCTTCTGAGAGATTCTTGCCCATAATAGTAGACATAATGATCATCTGAATTAAATTCACTCATTCCAGTCCACTTTAGTTCACTGATTCCTAAAATGTCAATGTTCACTCTTGCCATCTCCTGTTTGAACACTTCCAATTTGCCTTGATTCATGGACCTGACATTCCAGGTTCCTATGCAACGTTGCTCTTTACAGCATCGGACCTTGCTTCCATCACCAGACTTGTCCACAGCTGGGCGTTGTTTCTGCTTTGACTCTGTCACCTCATTCTTTCTGTAGCTATCTCTCAGCTCTACTCCAGTAGGATATTGGGCACCTACCGACCTCGGGAGTTCACCGCTCACTGTCATATCTTTCTGCCTTTTCATACAGTTAATGAGATTCTCAAGGCAAGACTACTGAAGCTGTTTTGCCACTCCCTTGTCCAGCTGACCATGTTTTGTCAGGTCCTAACTAGCAGGGCCATGCCCTTCAGCCGCTCAGCATAGTCAGATGACATGCCTGCTGCCCTGGCTGTCCCACGGCTGGTCCTCGTTGAGCATTTAAACCTTCACTGGCCGCCAGGTGTCGGCCAACCTGTGTCCAGGGGTCGAGGCAAAGGCCCTGCTGCGGTGGCTGGGAAGGGGATCTCGGGAAGGGTGGGACTGATGTTGGATGATGCCCAGGAGCGGGGGGCACTGCAGTCTCTTATTTTTATTATTATTTCTTTTTTTAGTAGTCCTCAAAATGTATTTTATTATATATTATAATACTTTTTGGAGGCCAATTTAATTTGTTATTAAATTTCATGATACACAAATAAAATGTTACCAGAATTGGAATGTGCTATGATATTTCCCTTAACGTTTTTTTTAAAACAAAATTAAAATATGAAGAAATTGCAGATTTCTTTTATAATGGATCAATGTTACTTTGTCTTTTTATAAAAATAATTAATATCTTTCATTTTTTCTTTTGCTTTTCATTTGATCACTCCAGAAATGAAATGTTTTGTACACCAGAAAGGATGGATAGGATTAACCTAGCGTTATTTCAGTCTGCAACAATATATTTAAAACTATGTTTCTTGAGAAAAATTTAGTTGGTTGACTTTAATAATAACTACTTGAGTATAAGAGAGAAAGCCCTGTACTTCTGGGACCCTAAAATAACCTTGGATAATTTAGAAACAGTGTTTCTAATTACTGAACTTTTGTAACTTTGACTATAATGCTTATATTTCTAAACTTTTTCCATATTCATATGAACAGATTTGTGTATATTATTGATCCCATGACCTAATTTTTCTCTCTGGGCCATTTTTTTTTTTTTTCCATTAGAAAGAAGATGCATTTTCAAAATACCTAATGACCAGATTAAATTAAAAAAATATTTCCAGCATTAAAATTTTAGTTGCAGCTGCAGTCACCTTTTTTGGGGGCAAATGTTTGGAATAATTTTTCCTAAAGCAAACTCTTTTTTATTGCTTTCTTACTCGGTATTTAAAAAAATATGGCCATCTGAAACTGGCATCCTTCCTTCAGACTTAATGTATCTGCTTAAGAGTCACTATAAAATCTCAGTTTAAAGTAATTGGGTATCTGCTTCCTATACCAACAAGCTCTAATGGAAATGAAAACATTTGAAGGGGGGCATATCCAAGAATGATTTAACTATAAAGATTTATAGTTTATATGAAATACTCTGTATTTATCATTTTAATTGCTGTATGGTAGATTTCAGTTACTCTTTGCTAATATTGATTATTTTTTCATTTGGCTTCTTTTGGTACCAATTTAAGGAATGTTTTCTAAGAAGTAAATCACTTTTAGGATATTGTGATTTTTAATGCTAGGGACAACAAGTATTCAATCAGAGACCTATAGTCAGAGATTACTTTTAATTTTTGTAGTGCCTTGCTGTAAATGGGTACTTGCTTTTATTTAATAAAGCCTCTATTTCCATTGCTGAGAGCTAGTCTTTTCAGAATTTAAAATTAAACCGTTTTCTTTAAGATGTCTATCCTCTATTTAAATCATTCCTTTTGGATATTTAACAACATAGTAACCAGCTACTAGGAGCGTTCATCTCTTGTATTCTGTAAATCTGGGAAAGATTCTAGATTGTTTCAAAATTTTCCTTTGTGTTATCTTCCTTTGGTTACCTGAACTCCAGCTAGAGTAGGTTGTGTCAAATTATGTGACCTGATTTATGCTAATGTGTTAGCTAGCCAATATATCGTAAATTTCTAAAGAGTTCTTCCTGATTCTTACCAATAGGGAGAATTTCAGAAAAAGTGATTTAATGGTAAAAGAGGTAAATTTGGCCATATTTATACATATCACATCTCCCACATCATAACGTCTTTATGTGCTATTTTTCCCACAAGCAAAACCAGTTCCTATTGAGTAGATTTCTGTGTTAGGGGCTCATCTGGGTTAACTCAACCTGATCATGTTTATCTCATGAGATTTTAATTGGTTTTATGTAAGTATGATGCATTATGCATTCAGTCCAAAGTTAGTGATAATCTGTCTATGGAGTACAGTATAGTTATTGATTGACTTTATCAGGTTTTATATCAGAAACTCAATAACTATTTCTAAAATTTTAAAATTTAAAATTTAATATAGTTTGAATAGGGAGTCATTTACATGGCTCAGACATTCAAAAACTATAAAATAAAAAAAGTTATCTTTAAACCAGTGTTTCTCAGCCATCTGATTTTTCTCATATAGGCAACTGGAGTTATCGCTTTGTTCATATCTATACAGAAATATTATACGCATATATAGACAAGCATATAAATACACACACTTCCTTGTTTATCTTTTTAAAACAAAGGGCAGTAAGAGAATATTAGTCATTTGTATCAGAGATTGTTATTTCATATTAGTATGAAAAGATCTTGGTTATCTTTCTACTCTGGATGCAATGTTTAAATGTACCACAGTTTATTTAATTAGTCCCCTATTAATGAATATTTAAGATTTTTTTCTAAACATGCTAATACAAATAATCCTTTGTTGGATAACTCTGTATGTAAGTTATTTTTACCTATCTGAGTTAAGAGGCTGTTGAATGAATGGTATTCTGTTTGATGTCTTGCCTTATTTAGTTTAGATAAGTTGTTTCCTCTTTACTGAGTCAGATTTTTAAGCATTTCCAGTTAAAACAACTTTTTGTCACGAAAAACAATGGGAAGTTATACTTTTTATGAACTGCCTTTTAGAGAATGAAGTGTTAAGTGGTTGATTTAGTTAAATTGAAGGATGAGGAAAACTCATTTGATGTTGATTTTACCAATTAAACAAATGTGGCATGAAAAAATTAAAACAAAAGAGATTTCCAGGGCAGTTTTCTGTAGTAAACCAGAGAATCAATGAATGGGGAATAAAAACTTCACTTCTTCATTCTGAATCCAATTATAGTAGTTGTGAATCTGAATGTGGTGAAGTTTCTGGTTTTCTTGCTTCCCGAACTCGGTGTGCACTGTAAGGAATAGGAGGAGCCCATTTGGGGTTGATCACTTTACGGATGCAGGGGCAGAATCACAGCGTTTCTCTTCCTGTGATCACATTTTCACCCCCTCATACGGTGCACACCTGTGCCTTGCTGGCAATTGTGCTCAATGGGAAGTCACACATCACCTACTTTCAGTAAGGGAGGAAATTAGTTTTTTGCAATATGTGTCCTTTCAGATGACACTGGGTGTTTCTTACTGAAGATTTGCAAAGTAAATAAATAAAAAGTCAGAAGAGAGGCTTTGAACAGATTTCAGTGCAAAGAGTGTCTGGCATGATGGGTACAGATTTGCATGCTGTGGGTGATGGAGTCATAATGACTTTAGTAAATGCTCATGTCTCAGTTTATTTAAAATTTAATAGCAGTTCAAGGAAGAAAGCATTAGAATAAAATTATGTGTACTCACTCTGCACTTTACACGAATTTTGAGGCTGGCTCCGCTGAACAATAGGCTGTGGCCGTGCATTCATTTGCCACATGAGTTCAACGTTGCCTTCACTCACCCCACCCCCTGCCCAGCCTGCTGTGAAAATGTTTTGCAGCTGTGTGACTTTTCCATTGTTGGACTCTGTCTGAATTCCTCCTTTGCTGATTTTATCTTGGATTCTTGAAACTCTTCCCTGACATATTTCAGCTTCCTTGGTATTTTGTATTTTTTTTTTCACTTTGTCTTAACAATTGTTATTAGCTATATTCCATATCGTGGAATACCGCTGAGCAATAAAAAGGAGCAAGTGTGATTCATGCAAAATTTGGATGAATTTCTAGAAAATTGGGCTGAATAAAAAGAGCTAATGCCAAAAATCATATGATTCCATTTGTATAACATTTGTGAAAGGGTAAAATAATAGAAATGGAAAATAAATTAGTGGTTGCTTTGAGTTGAGAATAGGAGTGTATGTGAAAAGTGAGTGTGGCTGTAACAGGACAGGAGGAGGGGTCTTTGCAGTGGCGGAAAGGCTCTGCATCTTGACTGTGTTAATATCAGTATCCTGGATGTTGTCTTATCCTGGAGTTTCATAACATGTAACTATTAGGGAAATGGGGCAAAGGGTATATGGGACCTCTTAATTACTTACAACTTCAGTTAATCTACGGTTATCTCAAAACTAAAAAAAAATGTAGGAAATTAATTTCTGTGTCCATAAATAATGGACAGTACCTTGTTTAGGATTTGTTTTTTCTTCCAACAAATACTTATTAAACGACTATTATGCCAGGCTCTAGAAATTCAGGATCAACATGGTGGACAATTTTAATACTCTTATTACTCAAATTCTAGGGGGAGAAATAGTCAACATACAAAGCAAACAAACAAACAAGATAATTTCAAATAATAAAAATTGTTGTGAAGAAAACAAAAACCGGTGTGAGAAGTTAGGGAGGGATAGTATGGGTGGCTGGACTCAGGCCAGATATTCTGTCTGTGGAAAGGACTGCTTCACTGACCCACCTATGGGAGGGTAGGAGAAAATCCTGGGGAAATGCATTTCAAGCCTTTTTTCTAACAATTACTGAAGGCCCGAGTTACACTTTGCTTATAAAGTTTAGCTTGATTGACCCAGGAGCGTGGCCGGTGTGCCTGGTGTATGAGATGAGATTAAAGAGATTGTAGAGGCTAGGTCAAATGGGGCCTCACGGGCCCTGATGAAGGTGAGGTTAGACTTCACCATAAATGCAGATAGACCACTGGAAGGCTTTAAGCAGAGGAACAGCATGAACTCATTTACGTTTTTAAAAGATCATGTAGACTGCTTTAGGAGAAATGGAAAATTTAAAGTCAAGAAATTAGCAAAATCACTCGAATCATTTGAGCAAGAGATGGTGATGTCTACCCATACCCCTTCAAACTGAATTAATTAAAAGTGCATGTTAAATGAATAAAGGGAAGGATAGAATATTGAAAGTAAGTGTTGGAAGTGGTGGCTTATTTCAGAAATTCTCCGTGGAAATTGGAACTTAAGTCACGGAGTCTTAGCTCTTAGTTGTTTCATCTGTTGAGGTCTGAGTATCCTGGGAAATCAAAAGGAGAGAAAGGTTCACGCTAGCATCGAATATCAAGGTTTGCTTCCAAAGTAGTGTGGTGTGTAGGGTGTAGTATACTTACCAGTCAGGGTTCTCTAGAGAAGCAGAGTCAATAGGATGTATATTCATATTCATATTTATATTCATAGTCATCTTCATACCTAGAGAGATATGGAGGGAAAGAGATTGATTTATTTTAAGAAATTGGTTTACAGAATTGTGGAGGCTGGCAGGTTCAACTCTGCAGGGTAAGCGGGCTTCAGGCTGTAAATTCAGGGAAGAGTTGTTGCTGTAGTTGAAGTCTAAAGGCAAATGGCAAGCCGCCTTCCTTCTTACTCGGGAAAGAAAGGTCAGTCTTTGTTTTATGGCCTTCAACTGATTGGATGAAGCCCACCCACATTATAATGCTGATTTTAAATGCTTATCTCATTTAGAAAAGTACCTTCACAGAAACATCCAGATGTATTTGACCAAATATCTGTGTTCTCTGGCCTAGTCAAGTTGACACATAAAAGTAAGCATCATACTTAGACAAGTTGGATTCTACATAACACAGCCTTGAAAAGAACATGTATGCCATGAATAAGAACCTCAGCAGTAATCAGTTCAGTTCAGTTGCTCAGTCATGTCCGACTCTTTGTGACCCCGTCGGCTGCAGCACGCCAGGCCTCCCTGTCCCTCACCAACTCCCAGAGCCTACTCAAACTCATGTCCACTGAGTCGGTGATGCCATCTACCATCTCATCCTCTGTCATCCCCTTCTCCTCCTGCCTTCAGTCTTTCCCAGCATCAGAATCTTCTCTAATGAGTCAGCTCTTCGCAGCATGTGACCAAAGTATTGGAGGTTCAGCTTCAGCATCAGTCCTTGCAATGAATATTCAGGACTGATTTCCTTTAGGATGGACTGGTTGAATCTCCTTGCTCTTCAAGGGACTCTTGAGCATCTCCTCCAACACCACAGGGATGGAACCCAGGTCTCCTACACTGCAGGTGATTCTTTACCAGCTGAGCCACAAGGGAAGCCCTCAGCAGTAATAGGCGGAGACAAATAAAAATGATCAGAGTAACTCAGCTTGTCTCTGGGGCTCTACAAGTATTGTCACAACTCTTCTTCAGGTTATGGATAGAGCCTTGGAAATAACTAAGATTGGATTTATCAACTGCCTGGAAAGATGAAGGCTTATAGTTGGCTTTAAGTTGATTCAGAGCAAATAAGGAAATGTGATTCATTTTCCATACTCAACTTTGTGGACTAAGTTTTAAACATTATGCACAATGCCAAAGAGGGTAAGACTAGTTCACAAGTTAGGTTTTAATTTTATGAGAAAATGCCCATTTACAAGGCACAAGTGATACCTCTATTACTTGTCCTGACAGACCGAGGGTGTGTGCAGGCCTCTTGCTGCTAATTCAGGTTAACTTGGTTCCCATCTCTCCTCTGAGACTTAGGGCCCTGGAGAATCAGAAAATAAAGAAAATGATTCTGAGAGTTTTTTATGATTGTCAGAGTTCTCACTGGAACAAGTATGCATTGATCTTTACCTATTCATAAAACACTGGGCTAAGAAAGTGCTCAGGGCAACACAGAGAGATAATTTCTGCTCTGAAGGAATTAACACCATAGGTGGGAGGTGAAAAAGCAGGCAGTGTACCTCTTCACCACTTTGACTTTTAGGTCAGACCAATAGGGGTTACAATTCCCCTCTTTAGCTAATTGCTAGCTATATGTCCTTGGGCAGATAATTTATTCTCTTTGAGACCATTTTCTGACCTGTAAAATGGTAATAATACAGTGGATCCACATGTTACACTGAATTACTTTCTAAAGTAAAAGGTAGGATGATAGCCCCATATATAATCAACATTATGCTTGAAAATATCCTATTGATTATGAAATACTACACCCACAATTTAAAATGTATATATACATATATATTATATGGCTGTACAGTACCTCTTATACACTAAAATTTGACAGTTATTAAACTGGAGTAAATGAAGAATTAAAAGAAGGTCTGTAAGTAAATGTTTGGGCATTCAATCTATTTTTTTTTTTTTAAATGACTACCAATTCAGTTCAGTTCAGTTGCTCAGTTGTGTCTGACTCTTTGTGACCCCATGAACCACAGCATGCCAGGCCTCCCTGTCCATCACCAACTCCCGGAGTTATTCAAACTCATGTCCATTGAGTCGGTGATGCCATCCAACAATCTCATCCTCTGTCATCCCCTTCTCCTCCTGCCTTCATCTTTCCCAGCATCAGGGTCTTTTCAAATGAGTCAGCTCTTTGCATCAGGTGGCCAAAGTATTGGAGTTTCAGCTTCAGCATCAGTCCTTCCAATGAACACTCAAGACTGATCTCCTTTAGGATGGACTGGTTGGATCTCCTTGCAGTCCAAGGGACTCTCAAGAGTCTTCTCCATCACCACAGTTCAAAAGCATCAATTCTTCGGTGCTCAGCTTTCTTTATAGTCCAACTCTCACATCCATACATGACCACTGGAAAAACCATAGCCTTGACTCGACAGACCTTTGTTGGCAAAGTGATGTCTCTGCTTTTTTTAATATGCTATCTAGGTTGGTCATAACTTTCCTTCCAAGGAGTAAGCGTCTTTTAATTTCATGGCTGCAATCACCATCTGCAGTGATTTTGGAGCCCAGAGGAATAAAGTCAGCCACTGTTTCTACTGTTTCCCCTCTATTTGCCATGAAGTGATGGGACCAGATGCCATGATCTCAGTTTTCTGAAAGCTGAGCTTTAAGTCAACTTTTTCACTCTCCTCTTTCACTTTCATCAGGAGGCTCTTTAGTTCTTCTTCACTTTCTGCCATAAGGGTGGTGTCATCTGCATATCTGAGATTATTGATATTTCTCCCGGCAATCTTGATTCCAGCTTGTGCTTTATCCAGCCCAGCGTTTCTTATGATGTACCCTGCATATAAGTTAAATAAGCAGGGTGACAATATCCAACCTTTCCCTATTTGGAACCAGACTGTTGTTCCATGTCCCGTTCTAACTGTTGCTTCCTGACCTGCATACAGGTTTCTCAAGAGGCAGGTCAGATGATCTGGTATTCTCATCTCTTTAGGAATTTTCCACAGTTTATTGTGATCCACACAGTCAAAGGCTTTGGTATAGTAAATAAAACAGAAATATATGTTTTTCTGGAACTCTCTTGCTTTTCAATGATCCAGCGGATGTTGGCAATTTAATCTCTAGTTCCTCTGCCTTTTCTAAAATCAGCTTGAACATCTGGAAGTTCACAGTTCATGTATTGCTGAAGCCTGGCTTGCAGAATTTTAAGCATTACTTTACTAGCATGTGAGATGAGTGCAATTGTGTGGTGGTTTGAGCATTCTTTGGCCTTGCCTTTGTTTGGGATTGGAATGAAAACTGACCTTTTCGAGTCCTGTGGCCACTGCTGTTTTCCAAATTTGCTGGCATATTGACTGCAGCACTTTCACAGTGTCATCTTTCAGGATTTGAAATAGCTCAACTGGAATTCCATCATCTCCACTAGCTTTGTTCGTAGTGATGCTTCCTAAGGCTCACTTGACTTCACATTCCAGGATGTCTGGCTCTAGTTGAGTTATCATACCATCATGATTATCTGGGTCGTGAAGGTCTTTTTTTGTATAGTTCTTCTGTGTATTCTTACCACCTCTTCTTAATATCTTCCATTTCTGTCCTTTATTGACCCCATCTTTGCATGAAATGTTCCCTTGGTATCTCTACTTTTCTTGAAGAGATCTCTAGTCTTTCCCATTCTATTGTTTTCCTCTATTTCTTTGCATTGACTGCTGAGGAAGGCTTTCTCATCTCTCCTTGCTATTCTTTGGAGCTCTGCATTCAAATGGGTATCTTTCCTTTTCTCCTTTTCTTCTTGCTTCTCTGCTTTTCACAGTTATTTGTAAGGCCTCCTCAGCCAGCCATTTTGCTTTTTTGCATTTCTTCTTCTTGGGGATGATCTTGATCCCTGTCTCCTGTACAATGTCATGAACCTCCATCCATAGTTCATCAGCCACTCTGTCTATCAGATCTAGTCCCTTAAATCTATATCTCACTTCCACTGTGTGATCATAAGGGATTTGATTTAGGATGACTATCAGTCCCCAGTAAAAAGGGAAAGTTAGAGAATTATTAACGTTGCTGCTTGATTCAAGTATTTCCTCCATATCAAGTCTTTTAACTTATATATTTGTACTTACAGATTTTTTTATTGTGAGGATTAAATGAATAGTAGGATAGCTACATTTATTAAGGGGTCGAAGGAAAAGAGGTTTGTGAGGAATATGTCCTGAATCAAGGTAAATTGCATTGTCAGTATTGTATGACTGCTATACAGAGTAAATAAAATACTTAGATTAATCACCTATTACCACATCTGACACAGGATGAACACTGAGATGGTAACTTTTTAATTATTTTAATTAATATTCTGTTGTAGAAGTAATTTGATCATCCCAAGGCTAGTTTTTTTGTCAGTTTCTACAGTTTTATAGAGTATTCTGAAAAGGAAAAAATAATTCCTGGTTTCGAAGTCAGGATAGACCTCATGAAAGAGGGAGTGTTTGACGCGGACCCTTGAAGAGCTAGTGATTTTTTGATAGATACAGAGAATGATTTTGGGAGCCAGCTTTTGTGGCATAGTTCCTCCTCTCCTCAACCTAGCACTTCCCCACTTCTGTGAGTCAGAAGCAGAAACCTGAGTCCCAGATCAGAAGCCCACTTCCCCAACTTTCCTTGCAGCTCAACATAGACGTGTGATACAGTCCTGGCCAGTGAATGGCTGAGTGACTTCTAGGAGTGCTTTCCTTCCAGATTATAAGAGAGGAAGAGGAAGAGGGAGAGGGGGAAGAGAGAGAAAGGAAGAAACTAGCTTTCTCCATAAGCACAAAAATTATAGAAAGTATTTATGTAATGCTGTTTGCTAGGTCCTATTTTAACAGTTTTGCAATTTTTCATATTAAAATAGTAAATCTTCCCTTTGTATATATTAAGTCATTAAATCCTATATACTATTTTTACCTACATGTTATAGATGAAAAAACTAAAGCTCAGGGAAATTATGTACATTCTGAGGGTTGTAAAACAAGTAGATTTTGAACTCAGTCTAATCACAGTAGCTGTGTTCTTGACTATTACACTATGTAATGAACCCCATTGGTGGTGATGTAACTGAAAGAAGTAAAACTCTAGCTCATTGAAAATTTTTGTGTCAGAAAATTAACGAAAATGTGAAGCTGAGTTCCTCTGCATTTATAGAATTTTGGAGTGTTTAAGGTCTTTATTGTTTAGCTCACTGTTAGGTGGATTTTCTATTAAGTGCAAGTGATGGAAGATTACTTCAGGACCAAGAAAGGAGTATGTCAGGGCTGTCTGCTGTCACCCTGTTTGTTTAATCTATGTGCTTAGCACATCATGAGAAATGCTGGGCTGGATGAGCTAGAAGCTAGAATCAAGACAGCAGGAGAAACATCAACAACGTCAGATATGCAAATGATACCACTCTAATTACAGAAAGGGAAGAGGAACTAAAGAGCCTCTTTTTTTGTTGTTTGCTTATCTAGTTATGTTTATTTATTTATTTTTTACTGAAGGATAATTACTTTATTTTTTTTTTTTTACTTTTTTTTTCCTTTTTATTTTTTTTATTTTTTAAATATTATTTTATTAGTTGGAGGCCAATCACTTCACAACATTTCAGTGGGTTTTGTCATACATTGACATGAATCAGCCATATAGTTACACGTATTCCCCATCCCGATCCCCCCTCCCACCTCCCTCTCCACCCGACTCCTCTGGGTCCTCCCAGTGCACCAGGCCCGAGCACCTGACTCATGCATCCCACCTGGGCTGGTGGTCCGTTTCACCATAGATAATATACATGCTGTTCTTTCAAAACATCCCACCCTCACCTTCTCCCACAGAGTTCAAAAGTCTGTTCTGTACTTCTGTGTCTCTTTTTCTGTTTTGCATATAGGGTTATCGCCACCATCTTTCTAAATTCCGTATATATGTGTTAGTATACTGTAATGTTCTTTATCTTTCTGGCTTACTTCACTCTGTATAAAGGGCTCCAGTTTCATCCATCTCATTAGAACTGATTCAAATGAATTCTTTTTAACGGCTGAGTAATATTCCATGGTGTATATGTACCACAGCTTCCTTATCCATTCATCTGCTGATGGGCATCTGGGTTGCTTAGAATTTTGTTGTTTTCTGTCAAAACTCAACTTGAATCAGCCATCAATATACATATATTCCCTCCCTTTTGAACCTCTCTTCCCATCCCACCCTTCTAGGTTGCTAAGAGCCTCTTGATGAGGGTGAGGGAGGAGAGTGAAAAAGCCAACTTAACACTAAATATTAAAAAATCTAAGATCATGGCATCTAGGCCCACTTTTCATGACAAATAGAGGAAAGGTGAAAGTAGTGACAGATTTCCTTTTAATGGGCTCTAAAACCACTGCAGATGGTGACTGCAGTCATGAAATCAGAAGATGTTTGCTTCTTGGCAGGAAAGCTACGACAAACCTAGATAATGTTCTGAAAAGCGGAGACGTTACTCTGCTGACAAATATCCATATAGTCAAGGCTGTGGTCTTCCCAGTGGTCACGTACAGTTGTGGACTGTAAAGAAGGCAGAACACCAAGGAATTGACGCCTTTGAACTGTGGTGCTGGAGAAGACTCCCGAGAGTAACCTGGACTGCAAGGAGATGCAGCCAGTCAATGTTAAGGGAAATCAACCCTGGGTACTCGTTGGGAAGATTGATGCTGAAGTTGAAACTCCGGTATTTTGGTCATCGGATGCGAATAGCTGATTCATTGGAAGTGTCCCTGATGCTGGGAAAGATTGAGGGCGAAAGAAGAGGGTATCAGAGGGTGGGATGGCTGGATGGCATCACCGATGCAATGGACATGAACTTGGGCAAACATTGGGAGATGGTGAGGGACAGGGAGGCCTGGTGTGCTGTAGTCCATGGAGTCACAGAGTTGGGCATGGCTGGGTGATTGAACAACAACAGCAATAGATTATAATCTTGGGATTCCTTAACCACTCTTGGTGGTTTTGTAGTTAGAAATGAACATTTCAGTCAGGGAGAACAGCGTGAACAGATTCAAGGATAGGTTGTGTTTAGAGGATAGCTATTAACCTCTTTGCTGGATCAGCATCCATGTGATGGAGTTGTAGGCTTTGAGTCCTGAAATACAGAAAGAGCCCTAAGGTAACCACCTCTCATCCCAGTTTTCACTAATTTTAGGCAGAATTTCTCTTTAAGATCATTGATCTTGAGAAAAATAAACTTAGAACATTGCTTTAAGAAAAGCAATCAGTTAATACAGAAGGTCCATCCTCCTAGGGGTATGGACAATGTGAAAATTACGTTTCATAAATGTGGCCAGAAAGAGATTTGTATGACATCTGTAATTGAAGAATTATCTCTGGCCTTGATTTCTAGTTACAGCTTTGCAAATCTCTAAGAAAAAATAAAGTATATTAGGAATATGTGGTATCCATTATGTTCACATGGAGATGTTTGATTTCTCACTATTATCTCTTTGATCTATTGCAAAATATTTTACAGCAAAATTGCTTCCGTTATCAAGTTCTCAAATCCTCTTTTCTGAGAAAGCATGTAAAGTACTGCTTCATAGGCCCCCTGTCTAACGAAACACGGCAGCAAAGACTAAATCGAACCTGCGCTTTACTTCAGTCCTCCTTTTTAGGGAGGTCTAAAGACAGAGCACATGTGTCATCAAAAGTGGTTGTTTTCTCTTTTTAACATTGCTTCTCTTCTCCTGAACATTCTTTTAATGCCAGAGGTAGTGTAGTGCGAGGATAGAAGTAGAGGATTTGATTTAAACAGAACTCATTTCTAATCCAGCTCTAACTTTTCTAGTGTGTGTCCTGGGATAAATTCTATTTAGGCACTCCAACCTTCAGTTTTCTTATTTATAAAATGCAAATAACAACCCTCCCCTTGTGGAGCTTGTTGTGAGGAACAAATCGAATGATGCCTACATTCAGTAAATGCTGGACTCCTTTCCCTGTTTTCTGAGTCCTAGTGAAAAAGCAGAGGTGATCACTGGGGTATTTTGGAAAATATCCTTGTAATCTAAAACAGGATTATTTAGAAAGAAAGGAGCTGAGTAATTTTGAGACTCTTTAAATGTTATTTTTGACTATGGTTCAGCATCAAGTGTTTGCTTCTTTTGAAAATCTTTGTATCTTTAAAATTCTTATATTGCATTGATTTAAAAGAAGCTTAACCCACAGTTTTTATTTCTGAAAAAAATAACTGTTTCTGCTATACTCTTCTGCTGCCAAGACAGCCACCATCAAATGGTAGCAAAATGGAAAACCACATGAAACATGGGAGACTTTCATTGTGTTCCATCAGTACTTTTTCGTTCTTTGAAAATTAAAGAAGATTTCATCATGGGTTCTCAAGCAAAATCTTACTAAATTTGAATTTATGTCTACAGATTGATAATATCAAATTTCTACCTTATTTTGACGTAAAGCAACCACGACATTCAACAGTGATCCACCTGAGGGAGGATCACACAGAAATGAAGCAATTGATGAGATGAAAATCAGTCATTGAGTCAAATATAAATCAGATTTACTGTAATACTCACCTTTCATTTAATTCTCATGAGTATCTCTATGTCTGAAAATTCCAAATGTATCTCCTGAAAGCATATGCTTTAATGGTTCTGAATTTAGGGATATTCTGAGCATGAAAGTTTGGGAACTAGGGAGAGCCATAGGGAAAGATATGAGATAAATAAATGTACCTAGGAATGTACTCTCTAATGTACTATTTTCATAGGACTGATAACTTCTAAAAAGAGGAGCAAAACTAAAATTAATCTTTGCAAATTTAAAGCTGTGTCATAATTTCCTGCTAAATAGATGTTGATATAATTTGACATTGGGCGTCTAAAATTGGTTTCACCATGTGTCATTCACTGCTGAACTCAATACCAAAATCAAATTGATTATATTCATTGCAGTCAAAGATGGAGAAGCTCTATACAGTCAGCAAAAATAAGACCAGGAGCTGACTGTGGCTCAGATCATGAGCTCCTTATTGCAAAATTCAGACTTAAATTGAAGAAAGTAGAGAAAACCTCTAAGACATTCAGATATGACCTATATCAAATTCCTTATGATTATACAGTGGAAGGGACACATAGATAGATTCAAGGGATTAGATCTGATAGAGTGACTGAAGAACTATGGATAGAGGTTTTAATATTCTACAGGAGGTGGTGACCAAAATGTTCTGAAAGAAAAAGAAATGCAATAAAGCAAAGTGGTTATCTGAGGACACATCACTGAGAGAAAAAGAAGCAAAAGCCAAAGGGGAGAGGGAAAGATATACCCAACTGAATGCAGAGTTCCAGAGAATAGCAAGGAGACATAAGAAAGCATTTTTAAGTGAACAGTGCAAAGAAATAGAGGAAAACAATAGAATGGGAAAGAAGAGAAATCTCATTAAGAAAATTGGAGATACCAAGGGAGCATTTCATGAAAAGATTGGCTCAATAAAGGAAAGAAATAGCAAGCACCTAACAGAAGCAGAAGACAGTAAGAAGAGGTGGCAAGAATACACAGAAGAGCTGTATGAAAAAGCTCTTAATGACCCAGATAACCACAATGGTGTGGTCACTCACTTAGAGCCAACATCCTGGAATATGAAGTCAAGTGGGCCTTAGGAAGCATTACCATGAATAAAGCTAGTGGAGGTGATGAAATTCCTTCTGAGGCATTTCAAATCCTGAAAGACGATGCTTTAAAGTGCTGCACCTCATGTGCCAGCAAATTTGGAAAACTCAGCAGTGGCCACATAACTGGAAAAGGTCAGTTTTCATTTCAGTGCTAAAGAAGGGCAATACCAAAGAATTTTCAAACTACTGCACAATTGTACTCATTTCACATGCTAGTAAAATAATGCTCAAATTCTCCATGCTAGGCTTCAACAGAACCAAGAACTTCCATATGTACAAACTGGATTTAGAAAAGGCAGAGGAACCAGAGATCAAACTGCCAACATCTGTTGGATCATCAAAAAGCAAGAGAGTTCCAGAAAAATGTCTACTTCTGCCTTATTGACTATGTCAAAGCCTTGGACTGTGTGGATCACAACAAATTGTGGTATATCTCTTAAAAAGATAGGAATACCAGAGCACCTGACTTGCCTCCTGAGAAACCTGTATGCAGGTCAGGAAGCAACAGTTAGAACTGGACATGGAACAACAGACTGGTTCAAAATTGGGAAAGGAGTGTGACAAGCCTATATATTGTCACCCGTTTATTTAACTTACATGCGGGGTACATCATGCGAAACGCTGGGCTGGATGAATCACGAACTGGTTCACGCTTGCCAGGAGAAATATCAACAATCTCAGATATGCAGATATGTGCTTGGTCGCTCAGATGTGTTCGACTCTTTGTGACCCCATGGACTGCAGCCTGCCAAGCTCCTCTGACCATGGGGGTTCTCCAGGCAAGAATACTGGAGTGGGTTGCCATTTCCTCTTCCAGGGGATCTTCCCAATCCAGGGACTGAACCCAGATCGCCCACATTTGGGGGATTTTTTTACTGATTGAGCCACCAGGGAAGCCCCAGATATGCAGATACTACCACTCTAATGGCAGACAGTGAAGAGGAACTAAAGGACCTCATGATGAATCTCTGGGATAAATCCCCACTTGATCATGGTGTATGATTCTTTTAATGCATTGTTGCATTTGGTACTCGTGTTTTGCTGAAGTCTTTTGCTTGTGTTCATCAGTGATGTTGGCGTATAATTCTCTTGTTTTATGCTGTCTTTGCCTAATTTTGGTATCAGGATTATGGTGGTAATATAGAATGAGTTTTTAAGTGTTCCATCCTTTGCAGTTTTTTGGAATAGTTTTGGAAAGATAGACATTAACCCTTCTCTAGGTGTTCTGTAGAATTCATCTGTGAAGCCGTCTTGTCCTGGACTTTTCATTACTTGTGATTGTTCTGTTCATATTTTCTGTTTCTTTCTGGTTCAGTCTTGGGAGAGCGTACCTTCCTAAAAATTTGTCTGTTTATTCTAGGTTGTCAATTTTTTTGCTGTACAGTTCCTTGCAGTAGGCTCTTATGATCTATTTCTCTGTGTGTTGGTTGTACCTTCTCCTTAATTTCTGATTTTATTCATTTGAGCCCTCTCCTTTTTTTTTCTTGATAAGTCTGTTTGAAGGTTTATTAATTTTGCTTATCTTTTCAAATGACCAACTTTTACTTCCATTGATCTTTTCTATTGTTTTTATTCATTTCTATTTCATTTTATTTTGGCTTCAATCTTCATGATTTCTTTTATTTTACCAACTTTGGGTTTTCTTTGTTCTTTTTTCTCTAATTGCTTTAGGTATAAGGTTAGGTTGCTTGAGATTTTTCTTGTTTCCTGAGGTAAGTTTGTATTGCTATTGTATCCCTCTTATAACTACTTTAGCTGTATCCCATAGGTTGGTATTGTCATGTTTTCATTTTCATTTTTCTTGAGGTTTTTTTTTTTTTTTTTAATTTCCTCTTTGGTGAAAAGCATTTTAGATTAAGCAAATAACAGAGTGTGAAAGGGATTGACTTATCCTACTCATTTCGCAGCAGAGACTGAGTTCGCAACAATACCAAGTGTTATCAAGGTGGTCCAAATTAGATGAGCAATCAGTGTCATCAAATTAGTTACATATGAACATCGGTTATAGGGAGAAACTTTATGATAATGCTTTTTTCAAATAGTTAACACAGAAAAGACAAGAAATCAGAATGTAAAGAGAGAAGGATGGTTGGCAAATAAGCATATGAAATGATGCCACACATCATATGTCATCAGAAAATGTAAAATAAAACAGCAGTGAGATGCCACCACACATCTATTAGAAGGCCCACAATTCTGACCACTGATGACACCAAATGCTGGAGAGGATATGGGGCAACAGAACTGTCATCTGTTGCTGATGAGAATACAAAATGGCACAACCATTTTGAAGACAGGTTGGCAGCTTAGAAAACTAATCATATACTTACTGTGTGATTCAGCAATTGCACTCTTTGGCATTTCCCCCAAAGAACTGAAAACTTACATTTCCACTAAAACGTGCACACAGATATTTTTTAGCAGTTTTATCCATAATTGCCAAAACATGTAAGCACCATGAGCCTTTCAGTAGGTGAATGGATAAACAAACTAGGATCCATTCAGACAATGGGAAATTATTCAGCGCTAAAAAGAGGTGAGTTATCAGACTGTGAAAAGACATGGGAAAATCTTAAATGAATATTACTAAGTGAAAGAAGCCAATCTGAAGAGCCTCCGTGCTATATAATTCCAATTATATGACATTCCAGAAAAGTCATATCTATGGAGACAGTAAAACCCAGATTGCCAGAGGTCTGTGGGTGGGGTGGCGTGGAGGATGGAAGGGTGACGAGGCGGACAACAGAGATACTTTAAGGCGCTGACAGTACTGTGTATGTATGATACCATAATAATGGATGTATGTCATTATGCATTTCTCCAAACTCATAAAACGTACAATACCAAGAGTCAACCCCAAAGTAAACTATGGACTTTGGGTTATTATGTGTCAGTGTAAGTTCATCAGTTGTTAACAAATATACCTCTCTGCTGGAGGATATTGATAACAGGGGAGGCTATACAGCTATAGGGGCAGGGAGTATATGGAAAATCAGGAAATTGTCCTTCACTTCCATTTTTGTTGTGGACCTAAGCCTGCTCTAGGGCTTCCCTGATAGCTCACCTGGTAAAGAATCCGCCTGCAATGCAGGAGACCCTGGTTCGATTCCTGGGTCGGGAAGATCCTCTGGGGAAGGGATAGGCTACCTACTCCAGTATTCTTGGACTTCTTTTGGGGCTCAGCTGGTAAAGAATCTGCCCACAATGTGGGAGACCTGGGTTTGATCCCTGGGTTGGGAAGATGACTTGGAGAAGGGAAAGGCTACCCACTCCAGTATTCTGGCCTGGAGAATTCCTGGAAGACTCTTGGGTTTCAGCACAGAGAGGATTTAGTTTCCAAACGGGTGGAGAAAAAGTTTACTACTGAAACTTTTCTAAAGTAAACACTAAGAAAAGGGAAATCGGGCATATAGTCAGGAAGACTCCTGGCTGCTCACGCTGAGGAGAAAGTTAAGGCTGTCTTGACCTGTTTCTGTGACTTTGGACCTAACTTTTTATCTGTATTCCCACATAAGTTTTACAGTTGTTTAGATGAGTTATCTGATCCTTACAAGGGCTTCCTTGAAAGTTCAGTTGGTAAAGAATCTGTCTGCAATGCAGATGACCCTGGTTCGATTCCTAGGTCGGAAAGATGAAGAAGGGAGAGGCTTGTCACCATCATTTTGCCGTGGAGAATGGGATACTCAGGGAAGTAAGTGTTCACCCAGAGTTCTGAAATAAGGACTTGAAGGGAGTTACGTTTAAGTTTTTGGCTCTTAGACAGCTAGACTCATTCTCCCATTTAGTTATTTCTTTTAATATTTGGGTAATATTTACAGTTTCTATATCACTTTCATGTAGATTATGCAGTTTGCATTTCACACCATGGAAGAAGTAGAAAGATTATTTTCAGTTTTAAATGAGGTAATTGAAACTCTGAGAAATTAAATGACTTTCCAAATAATGAGATTGGATCTCAAATCTCATTTCAAATAATAAGATCCAATCTCCTGGTCACAATAACTAATTAATTAAATACGTATTTAGACAAACACACAATATATATTCAGATTCTATGTCAAGAGCTTAGGGATTCAAAAGGAAGCAAGGTCTCTGCCCTCATGGAGCTTGCAGCCTAATGACAAAAAGAATGAAAAGAGAGAGACGTAAGAATGAGATAACACAGGAACAGTGATGACACTGAGAAATTGCAGCCTGTCCGAGTGTTGTTGCTTTGGATGAGGTATTTGGGAAAGGCTGCTCTTAGCAGTAGACATTTAAGCTCAGTACTGGCAGAATATGGCTTCTCAGGTGGTACTAGTGGTAAGGCATCTGCCCGCCAGTACAGGAGATGTAAGAGATGTGGATTCCATCGCTGGGTTGGAAAGATCCCCTGGAGAAGTGAAAGGCTATCCACTCTAGTGTTCTGGCCTGGAGAATTCAATGGACTGTATAGAGTCTGACACGATTGAGCAACTTTCACTTTCATATGCATATATATATATGGTTCATTAGTTTTTACCGTTTCAGGCATCAACTGGGGATCTCAGAGTATACCCTCTATGGATAAGGGGGACTTCTTTATAGATAAAGCTGATGTTGAAGAGGGTCTTTGGAGTCAGACCCCTCAAGGTTTCTGAGCCATTAGAGGGAGCTGAGATTTTACTCTACAATCTATGAGAATTCACTACAGTATTTTCAGCTGGAAGCCGTAAGATGTGACTTACCTACACCTTCTGGCCTTTTTCCTCCTAATGTTTGATATTCATAATTAGGAATTGATTCTGCGGCCTGCTACCGTCAACCTTCTACCTATGAAAATAGGTGAAGGGAGAGAGGAGATGGGCATGGTTGGGAAATCTGAGACTGAAGCTATCCCACTCACTGTTACGTGGAAACACTCCTTCAGAATGCCGGGGGATGTGTCACAGCATCAGTATTGACAGATGTCCGTGTCCTGCCAACAGGAGAGAGCTGCATGGGATATAAACACCACTAGTACCTTGCTACTCAAAGCTGTTGGCGTGTTGCCCTGCAAATTTATTTCTTTTTGAAGAGATCATGTTTGTTATTAATGTGTCAAGGTAGTATATCAAGACCAAATTACAAGTGAAAACAGCCAACATCCTGCACAGGAGATTCAGGAGGAGAGTGGCAATTCTTTCTTAAGTCTGAGCACATGGAGCCTCAGATTTAAATTTAATATGCACTTGGGGAAAAATGTGATGAATATATCGAAAGTTAATGGGAATAAAAAAATAAAAGGTGTATGACCCACAGTGTTAAAAATGGATTTTTAAGACATTTTTTCAGCAATTTGTATCATGGATTTTATAATCCCTTTAGCATATTGAAAACAGAACTTTCACAGAGAATGAGTGACTTTCAAGTCAAGCAAATGAGTTGATGAAAGGCGATCACACAAGAATATTTTTCCTGATGCGAAAGGCTGAGATGAATAAAGACCCTTAAGATCAAAACGCTAACAAGATTAAGCCAATTGAGTTGCAATCAGCATACTTTTCTGTAGACAGAAGAGTATTTTCAGCAGTGTTCAATGAGATTAAAAAAAATGCCATCTGAATGATGAAGTGACTATGCAACTATTACAATATGGGAAGGAAAGCTGATGGCACTTCTCTCCCTCGTGATTTGCAGCACTTCCTTCTGTACAGTTGGTGGTCTTGTTACAGGCAGAAGGGCCCACTCGGCATCTCCAGTGTTAGACACTTCCTACTTACAAAGTAACATCTGGGAAAGATCGGCAATAAATGCATTGAGAGCTCCGAGTGTCACAGGGTGAGGCTTGAGTGAGTGCAAGTGCGAACACGTTTTGTTTTTTTTCCTGGGAGTAAGCAGTCGTTTCCCTTTCTCCCTAGACTTTGGTAGAGTATATTCTCACGAACATCTAGGTGAGTTCTGTCCTTGCTTCACAAACCCTGCTTCCGGGTTGTCTGTTTGGTAGCTACTTGCAGAGGCTTCATCCTGCCAGACACATGCAGCTGATTTTGTTTGATTGTCAACTGTAAAATGCACCTCCTGACCCTTGCCTGTGAGGGTAGCTTTGGCAGAATTTTTAAGAAGGAGAGAACCTGATTCTGTGATGTAGCCACATTTTAATTGATACAGTTCATTTCCTGATCATGTAGGTCTTGAAGCTTTGCCGGTGAGTCTTCCCTGTGGAAGTCTCAAGTATTTATTCTCTAGAAGTTCTTGGTGATCTGGTATATTCATTTGACGCTATTTCTCTTTGGTGTGATTTTATGTTTATAAATTGCCAGTTTTTTTCCTTTTGTAATGAGGCACAAGACCAGTTACTAGGGAAGAAAGGAGAATAATTCGTGGGGAAAGAGAAATACGACCAAACTTTCTTGTTTCCTTGAAGCACTAGGATCCACTGCCATGATGTGGAAGCATTTTGTGAATCTGCAAAGATCTTCAAGACTAACTGTAGTTTACCAAGTTTGTTTCTTAATGATTTTCAGCAATTTCAAATGCTTGAGGCATAGCTTAGCATGCACTTCTGGATTTTTAAAATTAGGTCTGTATGTATCAGTTTAATGGATTGATGGAACTTTTATGACTTGTTTTACGATTTAGGAGAAGGAAAAAGTACGTCATTCTTTTATTTGGTAGTCATTTTCTTCATGAAGACTGAGGTGGATGGATACAAGGGAAATGTTTACTGCTAGGGTATTTTGAATATTTTTGAACTTCTTTGTAATACTGGGCTTTGAAGAGTTAGACTCCACTGTAAGAGTTAGATCTTGACATATTTGTTATCCAGTGTAAAAATAAACTTCATGAAATAAGGAAAAGTTAAGATTTTATGTTGTTTTAGAGGGAATGCATGCAGTTTTCACTTAATTTTATCTGCTGGTAATTTGGTTACTAAGAGATCCATAAATTCTCCTTTTATAAACTGGAAAATTATATTGCTGGTAAGTCTTCTCTGTGGAAGTCTTGGGCATTTATTCTCTAGAAGTTCTTGGTGATCTGGTATATTCATTTGAATGTATGAATATATATGAAATATATATATATATATATATGAAATATATGAAAATCATAGGATGGTTTACTTAAGGCAATGCGTGTGGAACAACGTCCAAAGGTTTTATAACCTCTACTTCTTCAGTGAGAAATATGGTTTAACATCCCCCACCTGGATAATTTTGTTTCCTATATCAATCAGACGTGTTTTATCTTGTTTCCACTCTCATTGTTTTCCTCTGGGGTTCACTTAGAACCTCTCTGACTTGTCTCTTCATCTCTGTTCTCAAACACCACCACCACCCAGCTCACTGTGCATTTCAGGAGAAAGCCTGATGCACTTTGCTAAAGACTTGGCACTGAGTCTGGTTTGTGCAAATAAACATTGTGATTATGGTGAATTGCTTTGCTAATAATCTTTCCTGTAAATGTCTCAGAGAGTTTTGTGATGGGGACAGGAGATAAAATACCCTGAGGTGCTTTTAAGGATAAAGTACCATGTAAAAGCAAAAGCGTCATTATTTCTGAAGGACAGAATGTATTATGTCATCCCCCTCTCTTTTTTTTTGGCTGTGCCACAAGGCACGCGGGATTTTAGTTCCCCAACCAGGGATCGAACGTGTGGCCCCTGCGATGGAGGCACAGAGTCTTAACCACTGGACCACCAGCAAAGCCCCATGCCATTCCCTTACTCAAAAAAAATATTCATTCCTCCCTGATTACTTAAATGATCAATTTAAAGTTTCCTGTAATTCAAGGACTCCAGTCTCCCACCAAATATTGTCCTCACTCACCTCTCTGATCCTGTTTCCCTCTCTCTCTTTCTCATGCTCTCTTGATTCTAGTGATGTTTTCCAGATTCTAAGGTTTATGCGTGTCCCTCCCCAGATATTCAAACGAACTGTTTCATTTGCGAAGTCTTTCATGGCACCATTCTTCTACATATGAAAGCAATCTCTCATATTTTTGATAAACAACATCCGCTTTTCTTTATTTTTTCCCTTTCTACCTTGTTTATAGACAGCCCTTATCTCCTGTACCATACATTCCTGAGGAGAAGGCAATGGCAGCCCACTCCAGTGCTCTTGCCTGGAGAATCCCAGGGGCGGGGGGCCTGGCGGGCTGCGGTCCATGGGGTCGCACAGAGGCGGACACGATTGAAATGTACATTCCTGAGTGGGTTCTACTTTTCCCCAAATGCCTAGAACTTCCCACTGCACATTCTATCTGCTCTATAAATACTGGAATAACTATTAAAAAATATTGTTTTTCATTAAAAAAAGACCTTTTCTAACGTCACTGAGGTATAACTGACAAAACTTTAAGATACCTAGTATTGACAGTGGCTTCCCAGGGGGCGCAGTGGTAGAGGATCTGCCCGCCGGAGCAGGAGACACAGGGGGTGTGAGTTTGACCCCCGCGTCAGGGGGATCCCCTGGAGGAGGAAATGGCAGCCCGCTCCAGCATCCTTGCCGAGAAAACGCCTTGGACAGAGGAGCCGGGCGGGCTACCGTCCACAGCCCTGGGGTCAGCCGTGACCGAGCGACTGAGCAGGCAGCAGGGTTTGATGTGCTCACCCTCTTTGTGAAGATTCCTACTGTTGAATTAATTCACATGTTTTCCACCTGGCACACCTTTTGTGTGTATGTGTGAGAAATTTTAAGTTCTGTTATGAAATTTCAGATACGTAATACAGTACTGTCAACTATAGTCACCATGCTGTACATTAGATCCTTGGATCTTTTGTTACAATTGGAAGTTTGTACCTGTTTAGCAACATCCCCCTGTTTCCCCATCCTCAACCCCTGACCCTGTCATCTTTTACCTGGAGGTTGTTTCCCCCATAGCAGCACCCTTCTAGAAATCTTCTCCCATTGCCCCCATTCCCCAACCCCTAGCAATTACTATTTACTCTCTTTCTAGGAGTTTGACTGTTGTTTTTTAAGATTCTACATACAAGTGATATCATGCAGTAGTTGTCTTGGTCTGGCTTATTTCACCTAGCATAATGCCCTCCGTTTTTATCTATAATGTCATAAATGGTAGGATTTCCTTTTTTAAAGGTTGGATAATATTCTTGTCTCGTGTGTGTGTGTGTGTGTGTGCGCGCGTGTGTGTTTGTGTTTAAAAACATTTTTTTGATCCATTCATCTGTTGACAAAATCTTAGTTGGTGTCCATCCCTTGACTATTTGAGTAAGACTGCAGTGAGCATGGAAATACAGACATCTCTGCAGGATAATTTTTTCATTTCCTTTTAGTATATACCCAGAAGTGGTATTGCTGGATCTTGTCGTAGTTCTATTTTCAATTTTTTGAGGAAGCTTCTTACTATTTTCCAGAGTGATTGTACTAATAGTTTGCATTCCTGTTGGCCGTGCACCAGAGTTCCCTTTTCTCCACATGCTTGCCAACATCATCGCTCATCTTTTTTCATATCAGCTATCCCAGCAGGTACCAGGTTATATCTCATTGTGGTTTCAGCTTCTGTTTCCGGGATGATAACTGATGTTGAGCACCCTTTCACGTACCTATTGTCATTTGTACGTCGTCTTTGGGAAAATGTTTATTCAGTTTCTTTGTCCACTTATTGTTATTAATTTGGTTATTTGCTTCTTTTGTTGTTGGGTTGAGTTAGTTACTTCTGTGCTTTGTTTATTAACCTCTTACTGGATACATGGTTTGCAAATAATTCTACCGTTTCATAGGTTGCCTCTTCATTTTCTTAACGCCTTCCTTTGCCGAGCAGAGCTTTTTAGTTGGATTGAGTCCAGCTTTTTTATTTTTGCTTTTGTTTCCTTTGTTTTTAGTGTCAAAAAAAAAAATCTTGCCAAGACCAGTGTCCAAGAAGCTAACCCATATGTTTTGTTTTAGGAGTTTCATGGTTTCATGTCTTACATTCAGATCTTTAATCTACTTGGAGTTGACTTTTATGTATGGTGTAAAGATAGGGGTTCAGTTTCATTCTTTTGTATGTGGCAACCCAGTTTTCCTATCATCATGTATTTCAGAGACTATCTTCTTCCCACTGTATATTTTGGGCTTTGTCATAAATTAATTGACCATAAATGTGTGGGTTTGTTTCTGGGCTCTGTATTCTGTTCCTTTGATTTACATGTCTGTCTTTATGCCAGTACCATAGTTTTGATTACAGTAGTTCTGTAATATAGTTTGAAATCAAGCAGTGTGATATCTCCAGTTTTTTTTTTTTTTTCTTTTTTTTTTGTCTCAAGGTTGCTTTGACTCTTAGGATCCTTTTGATTTCTTACAGATTTTAGGATTGTTTTGTCTATTTCTGTGAAAAATGTCATTATAATTTTGATAGGGCTTTCTTTGACTATTAGGACACTTTGGATAATATAGGCATTTAAACAGTATTGATTCTTTTAATCCATGAGCATGGGATGCCTTTCCATTTATTTGTATCTTCTTCAATTTGTTTCATCAGTGTCTTTCACTTTTCAGTGTATAAATCTTTTCACTTTCTTAGTTAAATTTATTCCTACATATTTTACTCTTTTTGATGCTATAGTAAATTGGACTGTTTTCTTAATTTCTCTTTGTGAAAGAGAAATTTATTTTCTCATCCCCTGACTTCTTTTTAAGAGGTTTTTGTGCTTTATAGGTCCTAAAAAATATTTTTGTTACTATGATAACAGTGGAAAGTGTGTACAGATAGCAAAAATATGCACATTTAATTAGATGTCAACCTTGTTTTTTTTAATTGAAAGTTAAGTACTGAGCAAATCCTTCATTTAAAACTATTCTTTCTTTCTGTGAGGAGATTTTCCACTGACGGTTATCAATTTCCTCTGAGAATCCCCTCACGTTAGTGATTTGTCTTGCTTGGCCTTTGTCAGGGACAAGGTGCTGGAATGTTGGGGATGAGAGGTGAAGAATAAGAGAGGTGTATCTTGCTTGTTCTTTGTTTTATCCCTTGGCCGTATTAGAAATAATGTGTGTGTGTTTGTAGGGGTGGAGATGAAACTGTCCCAGGAAAAGTGGGCAAAGGACAGATCTTCAGAACTTAATTGGGAAAAATTTGCACTTCATTTGATCTTTTTGACAGTTCAGAGTATTTAATAGCCACCATATCATTTGTGTTTTTGTGGGACATGATATTCTCTTATTTCATTCAAAGAGTCTAATCAGATACAGAAGTGTTCCACCATTCCTCTAAGATGATAAAGATGGAGGGAAGAGTCCGATTCATTAAAAGGAACATTTCCTACAAGTTCAGCCTATGTTTCTTGTATGTGGGTTTTTCAGTGCCCGTAGTTGTGTAATAAAACATCCTGAAACTTAATAGCGCAAAGCATCATTTATTACATTCACAGTTTTGTGGGCTTGTCTCTGCTCCACAGTGTCCATGGCCTCCGCTAGAAAGCTGGAAGGCTGGGGCTGGAGTATTTGAAGGGTTCCTTGGGCGCCTCTCTCGGCCTCCTCTCTGGGCCTCTGTGGTCTCTGTGTGAACTTGCCAAATCTGGGGCAAGACCCCAGGGTACCTGATGTCTTATTAATTGGCAGAGTGCCGCTCCCAAGGCTCACACCCAGGAACAGAGGGAAAACCAGTGAAAGTCACTATGCCTGTTTTGACTAGTCTTAGCAGTCACACAGCATCTCTTCTCGTGTCGTTCGTCAAGGTGGTCTCAGGGTCCTACTCAGGTTCAGTAGGAGGGAAAATAGACCACACCTTTTGGTGGGAGAGAGGCAAGGATCTGGGAGGCTAAGTGGGACCAGAAATTGTATCATGACCATTTTTGGAAAATCCTGCCAGTGCCTGTCCTAAAATTTCAACTTAAACTCTGGCTTAGGAATACAATTTAACATAAATTACAGTGCTAAGTCATGGGTTGAGAATCTAAGTCTATTTCAGATACTACTATTCTAGCTTTATTGTCACTTTTTGAAGGAACTGGAATTAAAAATTTTTTTCCTTGGTGAGTTGCCCCAGGATTGCTCATATGCCTGAGAGCAAAAAACAAAATTAAACGGACATACTTAAACAAGTATATGCTCCTGGGATAATTTCCCCAGAAGTAATGACCATTTTGAAATAATTAGAATTTCGAATTGTGTTAAAATGGATTTCATTTTGCTGACCTGCTTCAGCAGATGCTAACCAAGCTTAGGAGGACTGTTCTAATTTCAGCATATGATATCCAGAAATGTGAGCATGGAAGACATCATGACCTTGAGGGATGGAATCATGCCCTTTCTAGCAGAGCCTTTTATTTCTAAAATGTGTTCTACTTCCAGCAGACCTGACTCATTACTGCCTGTCCCGTTTCCATGTTGTTCTGGACGGCCAAAGCATCATTACTGAGAACCTCTCCTCTGTGCAGGGCACACTTTCCCCCTAATTGCTTTGCATAGAAATGAGTGCTTTTTTAAGGTTGAAGGCTTTGGATCAGATAAAGACTGCTATTGAGTTAATCAGAGCATGTGTGGGAGGGTAAAGGGGTCAATGTTTGTCTCAGAACAGAACCTTTTCTCTTTACCTTTTTCTCTTTTCAAATACAGATCTCTTCTACAAACCTGAACGTTTGCTTATTGTTATCTTGTTTTATTCCCTTCTGCATATTTATTTCCTCTTTCACATGAATACTTCTTAAACACACAATGTGTGCATGTGTGCACGCTCACACACATTAATTTTAAGAAATAATAAATCAGTATCTTTATGATATGTGCTCTCTTTTAGAAAATGATTTATTTTGCATTGTTATAAACACTGTAATCATTTGGTATATTTCTGTTAACCCACTCTAAATTTATACTTTACAGAGCTGAAAGCAGAGAATACATACTTGGTCATGCACCTTTATGTTTCTGGAATAGTCACGCTTCTAAAGTATATCATAATTTATTTAAGCATAATGATAGGCCCCCTTTTTAATAGACTTTACTGATAGGTTGATAGCTTAAGCTTATACTGTAAGTGCCATTTTATTATCCACTACAGTTGTTTTTGTGATTTTGATTTAATCTATTATACTTTTGCCCTGAGATAATTCATGCAAAAAATGCCATTCAGGAAAGCAGACTACAAATCTGTATGATTCTTTATGTGCTTCTTTTTATATAGATGAAGAGAAAACTAAAGTGCAAATGAGTCAATACTATAAATTTAATTTTTTTGCAATCTTCTCTTTCTCTTAATCTTTATTTCCTTTCAGAATCTAAGGCTCTGAAGACATAGGCATATTTTCTCTGAGTGTTTTGAATTTTCTTCTGAAGTCTAGGCTATATCAAACATTTAGTTGTTTGCTATGAAATTTAGGTGACTTAATAATTTTTTATATTCAACAGTAATATCAACAAAATGTTAACTATCTACTCTGAACCTAAAATGCTACCATATATATGAAAAACAGGTAATTTCTACTTTACTATGTATATAGTAAACTTTGCTTCAAAAAATAATTTTTAACTGGCAGACTCCAAACCACATCTTCTTCATTAAAAGCCTGTTTTTTTTTCATACTATCCTGTCAGTTCTGTTGGTCAGAATTAAGTCATAAAATTTAGAATAATATTATTTTTATTGTGATTTCTGCTTAGTTCAATTCAGTTCAGTCACTCAGTCATGTCTGACTCTTTGCGACCCCATGGACTGGAGCATGCTAGGCCTCCCTCTCCATCACCAACTCCCGGAGTTTACTCAAACTCATGTCCATAAAGTCATGAGGCCATCCAACCATCTCATCCTCTGTCAGCCCCTTCTCCTCCTGCCTTCAATCTTTCCCAGCATCAGGGTCTTTTCAAATGAGTCAGCTCTTTGCATCAGGTGGCCAAAGTATTGGGGTTTCAGCTTTAGTATTAGTCCTTGTAATGAACACCCAGGACTGATCTCCTTTAAGATGGACTGGTTGGATCTCCTTGCAGTCCAAGGGACTCTCAAGAGTCTTCTCCAACTCCACAGCTCAAAAGCATCATTTATTCAGTGCTCGGCTTTCTTTATAGTGAAACTCTCACATCCATACATGACTACTGGAAAAACCATAGCCTTGACTAGACGGACCTTTGTTGGCAAAGTAATGTCTCTGCTTTTTAATATGCTGTCTAGGTTGGTCATAGCTGTTCTTCCAAGGAACAAGCATTTTCTAATTTCATGGCTGCAGTCACCACCTGCAGTGATTTTTGGAGCCCCCCAAAATAAAGTCTGTGATTGTTATCATTGTTCCCCCATCTACTTGCCATGAAGTGATGGGACCGGATGCCATGATCTTAGTTTTCTGAATGTTGAGTTTTAAGCCAACCTTTTCACTCCTCTCTTTCACTTTCATCAAGAGACTTTTTAGTTCTTCGCTTTCTGCCATAAAGGTAGTGTTGCTTTCTGCCATAAGGGTGGTGTCAAGACTTCTGCTTAACAAGAGATAATACTATATGTAAGTCTGGACAAATTTTAAGCAGACATGCCCTTGTAAGTTGAAAAAGGCTTGAGCTTGTGTTCAGATGGTTGTTGAGTGCTGTCATGGTTTTCATTTGGCTCAGTTTTGTCATCTCTGTTAGAAACTAGCATCTACATCCTTTGCCTCACTGATCATGCCGCAGTGAAAATGGCCTTTGAAAAGAGTAACTTACAGATCAGAAGTTTATGATGTAAGCAAAATCAAGGAGGAATTTAATGGTTGCTTTCACATTGATAGAAAACAGGTTGTAACCCATGTGTTTCCTGCTTCTTCCATCCTCTGCCTTTAGTAATCTGTTTGCATTTCCCACTTTCACTGCTCAGTTGTCAAAATCCCACTCAAAGCTGAAGACCTAATTCAAATGCAGCTTTGTTTCCAAAGTTCTCCCTAATACCTCTCCTGCTTCTCCAAATGAAGCAACAATCTTCTATGTTCTGTTTCCCTGTAACACTTTGCTTGAGTCTTATAGCACAATTGTGTTATAGTTGATTACTTGTTTGTTACTTACAAAGTGTCTTATCTGTCTTTTAAGAATAACCCTAGTATCCTCCATGGTGACTGCAGACATGAAATAAAAAAACGCTTACTCCTTGGATAGAAAGTTATGACCAACCTAGACAGCATATTAAAAAGCAGAGATGTTACTTTGCCAACAAAGGTCCGTCTAGTCAAGGCTATGGTTTCCAGTGGTCATGTATGGATGTGAGAGTTAGACTGTGAAGAAAGCTGAGCGCCGAAAAATTGATGCTTTTGAACTGTGGTGTTGGAGAAGACTCTTGAGAGTCCCTTGGACGGCAAGGAGATCCAACCAGTCCATCCTGAAGGAGATCAGTCCTGGGTGTTCATTGGAAGGACTGATGCTGAAGCTGAAACTCCAATACTTTGGCCACCTGATGCGAAGAGCTAACTCATTTGAAAAAGACCCTGATGCTGGGAAAGATTGAGGGCAGGAGGAGAAGGGGATGACAGAGGATGAGATGGTTGGATGGCATCACCGACTCAATGGACATGAGTTTGGGTAAACTCCGGGAGTTGGTGATGGACAGGGAGGCCTGGTGTGCTGCAGTCCATGGGGTCGCAAAGAGTTGGACACGACTGAGCAACTGAACTGAACTGAAGTATCCTCCCTAGGTGGGGCAGGGAGGAGGGGACTTGCTTTCTGCTCGATCCTTACCAGCATTTCAAAAGGAAAAATTGCTGGAGAACCTAAATAAACATCGCCAGTTCCATGTGACTTCCTTCTCATCCTCACGTACTCATTTAATTATGTTTTATTGGTGTGGAAATAGCAAACAGCTGATTGGCATTTTTAACATGTGCTTTGTACATCAGCAGAAGAATATTTTAGAGTAAAGTTATTGATGGAAAGTTTGAAAAATAGTACAAGTAGTCATTATGGGAAAAAAATCCATCTCTAAAATAATTCTTCATATCAAATTGATATTTATTTGTGAATAGCATATGTATGAGAGTGAAGGTGAAAGTGAGGATTGGGAATGAGACCTTTTATATTTCGGAAAATACTAACTCCTCCGTGATTTCCGTTCACGGATCCACAGACGTCCATTTAGTTTATCTCACAGTCAGACCACTCACTTGCTCTCCTGTTAGATTTTCAGTGTGGGTTTCCTCCCTCTGCACCATGAACAAAATAAATCACTTTATTCAGTGAGTCCTTGTCCTGTGACGTGGTATTTATTTCTGTATGCCAATGTTTACAGCTGGCTTTGTCCAATGCCAGGATGCAGGGCAGTTAGATGTGGTTTGGCTGTCTAGCACAGAACTGAAGTGGCCTGGTGGCCGAGGCAGACACGTGGAATGAGCTGGTACACAGCTCGTGGGTGTTCTCGCAGGGAGGCGGCCCCTTCAGGGGTGTACCGTCTTCTCTCTAGTGTAAGCACTGGGCTTGCCATTTGAATCTTGCCGCACAGCAGTTATTCTTTTAAAAGTGTTGATGTTTACTATAACTCTTGTATTTCTGAGAAAGACTGACAAATATTTCTGTCTTCTATAATATTAGTTCTATATTATCTTCTGTATAATATTCTATATAATATTATCTTCTATAATATTAGTTCAATTGCAATTTTAATAGGGAAATACCTTAAATAATTTAATTTGGGATACACAAAAACGAAATGAGTAGGAACAGAGTTTGAAAGGAAAGTGGAGAGCTGCTATATGGGGTCTTTATTCTTTAGGAAGTTGACTGTTTACGTGTGTGTGAGAGAAAATGTGTTAGGATCCCGTGGTGCCTATTAAGGGCTTTCTAAGTAACAACCTGACTTCACTGGTCGCTGAGTGCTTAGGGTGGATAGATGGCTAAAGTTCAGATTCAAATGCTACTCCTGCCCGAAGCCCCTGGATTTTTGAAATACTGAGATAGCTTGTAAATTCACTGGATGCAGGGGGGGAGAAAGTGACTGCTATTCACCAATTAAATTCTTTCCTCCCAGTGCAGAAATCAATCCTGTACTTTAGTCAGTGGGGGCAATCAAACTCTAGGACAGCAACCAGCTCTGGTGGCCAAAGGAAAGGCAATGAGAGTTTAGAGGCAGGAGCCACGCTTGGCTAAAACAGGGGATGAAAATGAGCTCAAACTGGCATTGGGTGTTTGCTCAAGGCCGTGTATACTCCATCCTTGGCATGAACTGATGGAATCGAGATAGACGACGTGGGGCAAGGAGCTGACTTGAAAAATCAGTTCAGACAGATGGGTTGTCTCCTAGAGATGTGAAGGAGCATTCCGTGGTCACATCTCAAGGGCAGCCAGAATGCAAGTCAGTCCCCATGTTGCTGGCAGTGACTGATAAAGCAAAGTCTAGCAGATGACTGTTGGAGTAATGAAACCGGCATATTATGGGTGAGTGGTGGCCAGCGGGCTGCGAGCATTGTGAACTGAATGAAAAGTGCAATAGAATGAATAACCAAGGCAGTGATGATAACTGAGTGAGATGAAATTGGAGAGTTTTCAAGGACAGTGACTAAGGCATCCCATTGCCCACCAGCTAGAAGAGAGCACGTGTGTAAATTCATTGAGCAAATGTAGGCTAGAACATCTTTGATCAGAACATCTATATTTCAGAAATGGTCTTTATGGACAATTCCATCTTTTATGGGTACTTATCCATTATTGGTGGTAGAAAGAATTCTTTCCCGTTCATTAGTGGAAAAAAAAGCAACTCAGGAGTATTGCAATAGTGAATTGAGTCTGGAATTTCCCCCATGTCCAGTTCCCCTTTTCTGCTGGAACTCTGCCTTGTGGAAATAGGAGCCGTGATTTATCCCTGCCGTGGAACATGGTGGCTCTGGGTCCTCCACGGGAACTGAGCAATCTCTGATGGTCTTGTCAGAGTCTCAGTCTGCTTGCCCATGGATTGATAGGTCTTTCTGGGTCAGCAGTAGGAAAAAAGCAATCCCAGAAATTCCTCCCTTTAAAACGGTACTCTTAGGAAAATCCAGTATTTTCAGTATTTTACATCAAAGGCCAGTGCAAGAATAGCTCACAGGATTGCAGCCTTGAAGAAGCATGAGGTTGAAGCTTCAGAGGCCCTGGGCTTACTTTGAGTTCTTTTTTGTAAGGCTCTGAATAAGCCATACACAGGGAACATCACAGTGGTAACTGTGGCTTAGTGATCACAATTTCCTACTTTGTATTTTTGAAAAGTTTTACTTCTCAAAGGACCTAGATCAGTAAGGCCTTTAGATCAGACTTGAGCAGAGTTTCTGAAACTTCATTTAACCACAGAAATTTAAAGTTGTCAATGACAGTGGTATATGCATTACCTCAAAGTGAATGATTTCATCTGTTGCACATTGGAGGGGAAAATGAATTTTCTCTATACCCATTTAGGTTCTTGAGTGAGACATACCCTCCCTATGTAAGACAGAATAAAAGAAATGCTTTAGGAGGCTAAAGATTAGTGATCACCAGTTGCTTTTCCCTCAGGTATATGAAACAGAAGTGAATTACTGCCCTTCCCTGGATCTGAGTGCTGAAAATTTATCAGACCAAGGACACATTCCAGGAATCCCAGACAGAGGGTAAAATTTTAGGTTAATGGAGCAAGATGTTTATTGAAAACAAGACCGAAGTCTCAGAATCCTACACTGACTGCCTAGCAATTGCTACCTCAATGCCTTCGACTGTACCCCACCAGGCTCCTATGTCCATGGGATTTCCCAGGCAAGAATACTGGAGTGGGTAGCCATTTCTTTCTTTAGGAGGTCTTCCAGACCCAGGGATTGAACCTGTTTCTCCTGCATTGCAGGCAGATTCTTCACCACTGAGCTACTGGGAAAGCCAGTGCTTTATATATATTTATTAAAAAAAAATACATGTGTAAATAGACTCACACAGATCATCCACATCATCTACCTTTAATTATTAAAGGGGAGCAGAATTTGCCTTCCCATAATAGGTCTGTTTGGAATAAGAATTATCTTGAGCTCATTATTTTTAGGAAATTGCAGACCCAGGGGAATTCTGGAAGCTGAGGGGAAGTTACCTTTCTGTAAGAGAAATTCACCTTTATAAGGAATCTCTATTTGTCAGGATGTTTCCCTTGCAGTCCCAGGAATAGGCAGATAGCCAAACCTCTAGAAACTCTATCACTGGAGCCGGCAAGGCTTAAATCCGTGTAAGAACCATACCCTTGTCTGCTGTGCTTTTCTTCATAGCCTCCTGTAACGGGCTCCCCACCTCACAACGTCTTGTCTTTAACTGGAGATGGTAAGTACGGTGGTGGCTCGGGCCTTTTAGAAGAGGTACTCACTTTTCCTGGGTATCTTCCATGTACATTGGAGATACGCATGCTATTAAGTGTCTGTTAGTTTTTCTCCTGTTATTTCAAGGGGTTTCTCAACCGAGACTCTAGAAGGGTAGAGGAAAAATTATTTTTCCTTTTCCTGCATATACTCTTTCATTCATTCCATTCAAAATCCAAAGTCCAGTTCTCCTTCCCATCTTCCTTCCTTCCCTCTCTCTTCCCCTTCCTTTCTTTTATCACCCCCGTTGCCTTGCTTTCCTTACTTAGGTTGAAAATAGAATAATAATGAAAATAACCTTATCAATAAAAATAATCCCCCCCCCCCTTTTTTTACTGCCCTTCATTTTCCTTGTTTTGTCTTTAAGTGAACCTCTGCAAACAGGCCTGTGCTCAGGAGGCATGGAACTATGAAACGGGTTGCATCCAGAGTCACATAGTTGACTATGATCATCTCTTTCCTCTTACTTATTTCTTAAGCTTCTAAGCATCATGGTCTTACCCGAAAACTGGGTTTGCCTCTTCATGGGTGTGGAGCCAAAAGATACAGTCAAGTTAAAGAGCAAGAGAAGGAACGATTTATTACTTGCAGCAAGTAAGGTGAACACCGTGAATAGATCTTTCCTAAAGCAATGTCTCCCCAAACAGCAAAACTGCTAAGTTTTAAGCTAAGGGTATATGCATATTCATTAAGTGGCTTAAGCAGAGGAGAATTCAGCAGTCGAACTGGGGCAGAGGTTGACAGTGTTCAGACTCTAGTTAAAGTCATAAGGATTAGAGAAGGTCGACAGTAAACAGTCTACAGTCTTAGGTTCCAGTTCATCTGGTGGTTGAGTATTCCAAGAGTCTGAATTCTGTGAAATAGCCCAAGAGTGTCCTTCAGGCTGATCTTTACTATGGAAACAGAACTGGGAGTCTTTATAGCTAATTTATTATCTTTGTTATTATTAAGTTCTCTCCTTAGCCTGATAATAACTGTTTTTACCTTCCTTTGTTTCCTTCAGCTCATAAACCACGGGGACCTATTCTTCTGCAAGGGCGTGTTGTGGCCAGGGTTAATTATCTCTTTACTTGCTGGCCGTGCTGTGTGGCATGTGAGCTCTTAGTTCCCTGACCAGGGATCAAGCCTGAGCCCCTTGCAGTGGAAGCTCGGGGTCCTAATCTCTGGGCTGCCAGAGAATTACCTGTGGCCAGATTTAGATCACAGAATGGCTTAGACCTAAAACGGCTCCTTTTATGTTAAAAAAGTTATGTCTGGTCCTCCTCTTCTGGGGACTCCTTACCTTATCTGCTTATAATGGCAAAAAAACAAAAACTGACATGTGATTTTATTCCCTTCCTTGGACATAAAGACCCTGTTGCAGTAACACAGATTTGATTGTCTCTAAATCATTCAAGATTACTAAATGTAAAAATCTTTTTCCAAATTTTATTTTGCTTTTTAATTTCCTTCTATTTTTTGACATGCATGCTGTTAAAAAATGTTGTACAACTGCACAAATACATACACATAAATGTTTATTTTCCTTTCTTATTTACTTAAGTTCTTGCCCTTTCTGAAATCAATTATATAAGTCCTTATTTTTCTGATAGTGCTTTTTATTCCCTTCAACTCAGATTCATCTGAGATTTGTGTTGCAGTGTGCTATATAGTGGGGCTTCCCCGGTGGCTCAGGGGTAAAAAATACACCTGCAATGCAGAAGACACAGGAGACGCGGGTTCCATCTCTGGGTTGGGAAGATCCCCTGGAGGAGGCCATGGAAACCCACTCCAGTGTTCTTGCCTGGGAAATCCCATGGACAGAGGAGCCTGGCAGGCTACAGTCCATAGAGTTGCAAAGAGTCGGATACAACTGAAGCGACTTAGCACGCACACACACATGCTACATAGTGGGGCTTACCGGGGGGCACAGTGGTAAGCAAAGAACCCACTTGTCAGTGCAGGAGATGCGAGACGCGGGTTCCATCCAGGGTCGGGGAGATCCCCTGGAGTAGGGAATGGCAACCCACTCCAGTATTCTTGCCTGGGAAATCCCATGGACTGTGGAGCCTCATGGGCCATGGTGTTGCTGAGTCAGACTCCACTGAGTACACACACAGACTGCAGATGCTATATTCTGTAAACAAGACTTTTTTATATATATAATTAATTCTCCCACCTTATCTTGAATAATTTATCACTTTATTACTGGTCTCCATGGTCCTTTGTATCACATATTAAATTCTTTTTTATACAAAGGTCTGTTTCAGGAATATCTTTTTTTTATGTATGTAAATTTTCCTGCCAATATAACATTTTCTTATAATTGTAGATTTGTAATTGTAAGGGAGGATAATTTATACCCTTAAAATGCATCTCTGGCATATTAATTGTTTTAAGCTGGTTATTTTTCTAAGAAATAGCAGGCAGGGGGAAACTCTGAAAACCAAATGGGGAGGTTACCCTTTTTTAACAGACATTTATCTTTATAAGAGAAATTTCCATTTGTTAAGGTGTCAGCTTCCCTGGTGGCTCAGACTAAAGAATTTGCCTACAGTGCAGGAGTCCTGGGTCCCCCTGGAGAAGAATGGTTACCCGCTCCCCCCTGGAGAAGAATGGTTACCCGCTCCAGCTTTCTTGCCTAGAGAAGTTCATGGGCAGAGGAGCCTGGCTACAGTCCAAGGGGTTGAAAAGAATCTGACATGACTGAGCAACTAACGCACACTCTTTTGAATAGAAGAAGATGACCACATCTCCGGAAACTCTTAACAATGGAGAAGACAATGGCTTAATTATGCATAACGATCTTATCCTTGTTCACTGTGCTTTTCCTGGTAACCTCGCATAACTGACTTTTGTTTTTAGCTGTGGATGATATTAAAAGTTAGGGCTTCTGTCATTTGAGTGAGTCACTTGGTTTTCCTGGTTCTTTCCCGTGTATGCGTATTATCAGACTTTTGTTTGATTTTCTTCTGCTAGTTTTTCTCAAATCAGTTTAATCCTTAGACTAACCAGATGAACCTAGAAGGGTAGAGGACCTTTTCTTCTTGCCTGACATAATATATGTCATAGTATTTAACACAGCAAATTTTTCTCTATTATTTTTCTTTATCAAAAATATCTGTTAGATATGTTAACTCTTGAAAACTTGAGAGTCATTCTGCTAACTTCAGAAATTATCCATCTGATTTTTGTTGGTAGTGGCATTAAATCTAGATATTAGTTGGGAAAAGTCTACACTTTTATATAAATCATCTTTACGATTTATAAAAATGGAATGGCTCATGATTTACTCAAATCTTAATATTTTATATATTTTTCATAAATATATGAAACTCTTAAATTGTGTTTCCTATATAATTGCATTTTTAAAGTTATAGTTTATAGTTTCGTGGAACAGAATTTGCTACCCTGCAATATGTCGCTTTGGCATATTGTTTTTGTTTTAATTAAATTTATTTATTTTTAATTGAAGTATAATTGCTTTACAGGATTTGGCATATTATTTTAAGCTGCTATTGAGAAATAGCAGATGTGGAAGGGCTCTAAAAACCATATAGGAGTTGCCCTTTCGTAAGAGACATTTGTAAGGGGAATCTCCATTTGTAAGGTGTTTCCTTCTCTATACATGGAAGTGGAGGATGACCAAAACTCTAGAAACATCCATGGAGAAGGTAGTGACTTAAACCTGCGTGCCTCACGCTCACCTCGTTCTGCTCTTCCCGGCATCCTCCCATAACCGACGCTTTCCACCTTCAACGTCCTCTTCTGTCTCTAGCTGAGTGTGGTATCTAAGATGAGGTCCTTTTGATGAATTCCTTCGTTTTCTTGTGTCTCTCCTGGGTGTTCATGCAAGTTTGTGTGCCTGACACACAGTGAGACCCAACAAATGAAATGGAGTTTGGAGCAGAGAAAGGTTTATTGCAAGGCCATGCAAGGAGATGAGGTGACACATTGTCCTCAAAAGCTTGCGCCCCCACAAAGGGTTACAGCAAAGCATTTTTAAAAAGCCAAATGAAGGAGGGGGCCCACTGGTTATGTGGGCAGTTCTCTGATTGGCTGATAATGAAGGAAGAGGATGGTGTCACAAGGGATAACTACATCGGTCCTTAGACTCCAGGAGGCCTGGGGATGTGTTCTCATGGTCATCAAGAAGGTAACTTCTTCTATTTGGTGGAGGGGAGGTTTATATTTGCAAAACAACCAAAGAAATTTGTATCAAATACTGTTATCTAGGGGCTTCCCAGGTGGTGCTAGTGATTAAAAAAACCCGCCTACCAATGCAGAAAGCATGAGGGACGTGGGTTTGATCCCTGGGCTGGGAAGATCCCCTGGAGGAGGGCATGGCAACCCACTTCAGTGTTCTCGCCTGGGGAACCTCATGGACAGAGGAGCCTGGTGGGCTACGATCCAGATGGGTGCAGAGTTGGACGGGACTGAAGTGACTTAGCCCACACACACTGTTATCAAGGTACTTCAGAGAGAAGGTAAGGCCGAGGATGTGGGGGACCTGTCCAAGGAAGGCTCCGAAGGTCCTGCTGGGCTACACATGCATGCTTCTTATTCAGGTTTTATTTGATTTTCTTCTGTTAGTTTGCCTTACATCAGTTTAATTCTTAGACCAACCAGGAAAACCTAGACAGGAAGAGGAATATTGTTTTCCTCCGACAGTGATAACTAATTATAATCATTTGCTTTTACTACTTTTCTTATAAGGCTACCCTGCTTAACTTAATTATTGATTATAGTTAATTTAGGCTTTCCTGGAGGCTCAGCAGTAGAGAATCACCTGCAGGAAACGTGAGTTTGATCCTTGGGTTGGGAAGATCCCCTGCAGGAGGACATGGCAACCCGCTCCAGTATTCTTGCCTGGAGAATCCCTGGGACAGAGGAGCCTGGTCACAAAACGTTGGACGCAACTGAAGTGATTTAACATGCACACATAATTAATTTTCTGCTACATTTTAAGGATGCTACCAATAAAGAATGATGCCAATGAGAATATTTTTTTTCCTCCTTTCTACTTGCTATATTTTTCTTCCTTTGTCACAGATTTATGTATAACATTCAGAAAAATGTTAAATAGTATTGGGGAAGCAGTATTCTAGTCTCCTTAATAAAACCTTTAGAATTTAATTGCCCAAAATACTGTTTTTTGATACATAATGGTGAATTGCTCATTTCTTAAAATAAGTAATAAGTATTGATTATCACATGTGCTTTTGAAGTGTATCAAGATTGTCAAAAGCGTCCTCTTATTTGAACACATATCTTTTAAAAGAGATTTCCTATGATTATAAAATCTTTGTATTCCTAAATTAAAGCCAACTTGATCATGAGACATGCACTGTTGAGTTTAATTTGCTTATGTCTTATTTACAAATATTCGTGTCTCCATTCATAAGTGAATTTCCTCTAAGCCTATTTTTATGTGTCAGTATGTAATAGTAATCAAACTGAGGGTAAATTTAAAACTGAATCATAAGTGAGTATAGAACAGTGGAGCATTTCAAACTTCTCCTTGTGCCTTTCTCTGCTAGGCTTCTGACCATGCTTTTCTCAAGGCAGAACAGCCACACATTTGCATAATGTCTTTCCTGTTCCTTTGTTCTTTGAGTTGTACCAAACTAATTGCCTTACAGGTATTTCCCCCCAATTCCTCCCACTGGTAACATTAAGGTAAATCAGGCCCTTCAGAGTTAGAATCAGGGACTTGATAGTACTGATATACATCCTGGAACATCAAAGAGCAAGGCCAAAGACTGCTAAGAAACACGATATCAAAAACCTTCCCTCCCACCACCCCTTTGGTTAATGTCTGTTCTGATTAGAAAGGAATGGAGAGGGATGATGGAGCTTTGACGTCTGTATCCTGGTGCTGAATTGGATCTCAGAGACAGAATTTGGAGTTAGAGAAACAGCTTTATTGCTTTGCCAGGCAAAGGGGGAGACGGTGGGCTTGTCCCTTTGAAAACTGTGTCCCGACCCGCGGATTCCGCGAGGAGTTCTGTAACAGTGGTTCAAGGGCAGGGATGCTGATGAGGGTCGGGACGTGTGCAGGGCCTTCGCTGCTTTCATCTGTGGTCTCTGGGTGAGCTCCTCTGGTCCTCAAGATTATCAGGTTGTGACCCTCTCTGAAACGAAGAATGCTTCATCAGGTAGTTACCGTCCTCCATTGGTGGGGGGTTTAGCACTGGAGAAGAGCTCAGAGATGTTGTTCTGTGTATCCCTTGAGGGGCAGCCAGGACCTTGCCCCTTGTTGTTTTTTGACTGCTCCATCCTTTTCCCTATGCTACCTCTTTTCCCCGATCAACAACTATTTGAACTTGCCCTTTGGAACCTACGAAAGGTCATGGAGGCTGAAGCCTATTTGCTAAAAACTAGAAACAGAGGACAGAGAAAAGCTTCTGTGCTCAAGAGCCCCGCAAGGTCCTACTTGGTTTCAGGAGGGAACCAGGAAAAAGGCAATATTGCTGCTAGCGAAGTCTTAAGGGAAGGTGTTCCTTCGCGAATGGGTTTGGATGAGGACACTAACTTTTATAAGGAAGTGACATCAGACCATCAACAAACTCTCTTAAGATTCTTCCATTCACAGTGGCTCTCTCCTGTTTTCTTTAATGTGTTTATACCAGTTATCTGTTCCTGGAGAATGTGGAAGAAGTTTCGGATAAAATTTTCTTCTGAGACTGATGGAGAGTTCAGGGCAAGCTGCTCTGACATGTGCCCCTCTGGCATGTGGATTATTTAGAGCTGAAAAGAAGTAGGGCCTCAAAGACTCAGGAAGAACCTTTGAACTTCACCCTCACTGCCTAAAAATAAATTAGCGTAGAAAACCTGCTCCAGGAAGGAGTTATCACCATGGATAACCATATCAAAGTACTGAACTAAGTGTGTTAAACAGGGAAGGACCTAGCAACGCCCATTTGATCAAAGTCCTCTCTGTGTTCTAGTCTCCAGGTGGCCCAGCAAACATCTGTTTACAAAGCATTAGTTATTTTCATCTTCCTGTGGATTACCGTATTTCCCTTTGAAGTCCCAGGCCCCTACCTTCTTCTTCTTAGTCCAAAATAGTGTATATAACCTCATCTTGTCTTACTATCTTTGAGATTCTTCATGCTTATGTAGATTCCCCAAATGTACAAAATAAATTTATTTTTCTCTTGCTAATCCACTTTGTATCATTTTAATTGCCAGTCAAAGAGCTAAGAGGGGGAAATTGCCCCTACCCTACTAGAGATTTGTGATTTTTTTTCCACAATTCTTTTTTTTTCCCCTATAACTTTTGGTTTCTTCAGGTTTTCTCCTTCTCTTTGAACTAGACATAACAGTTCCCTCTTTTTTTTTTTTTCTGTCATAATGTTGGTGTCATATGCATATCTGAGGTTATTGATATTTCTCCCGGCAATCTTGATTCCAGCTTGGGCTTCATCCAGCCTGGCATTTTGCATGATATACTTGGCATATAAATTAAATATGCAGGGTGACAATATACAGCTTTGACGTACTCCTTTCCCTATTTGGAACCAGTCTGTTCTTCCAGGTCCAGTTCTAACTTTTGCTTCTTGACCTGCATACAGGTTTCTCAGGAGGCAGGTCAGGTGGTCTGGTATTCCCATCTCTTGAAGAGTTTTCCAGTTTGTTGTGATCCACACAGACAAAGGCTTTGGAGTAGTTAATAAAGTAGAAGTAGATTGTTTTCTGGAACTCTCTTGGATTTCTATGATCCAAAAATAGAGCCTCTTGATGAAAGTGAAAGAGGAGAGTGAAAAAGGTGGCTTAAAACTCAACATTCAGAAAACTAAGATAGATGGGGAAATAATGGAAACAGTGAGACACTTTATTTTCTTGGGCTCCAAAGTCACTGCAGATGGTGAGTGCAGCCATGAAATTAAAAGATGTGTGATCCTCAGAAGAAAAGATATGACCAACCTAGACAGCATATTAAAAAGCAGAGGTATACTCTGTCAGCAAAGGTCTGTCTAATCAAAGCTGTGGGTTTTCCAGTGGTCATGTATGGATGTGAGAGTTGGACTATAAAGAAAGCTGAGCACTGAAGAATTGATGCTTTTGAACTGAGGTGTTGGAGAAGTCTCTTGAGGGTCCCTTAGACTGAAAGGAGATCCAACCAGTCCATCCTAAAGGAAATCAGTCCTGAATATTCATTGGAAAGACTGATGCTGAAGCTGAAACTTGAATATTTTGACCACCTGATGTGAAGAACTGACTCATTGGAAAAGACCCTGATGCTGGGAAAGGTGAAGGCAGGAGGAGAAGGGCATGACAGAGGATGAGATGCTTGGATGGCATCACTGACTCTATGGACCTGAGTTTGAGCAACTTCCGGGAGTTGGTGATGGACAGGGAAGCCTGGCCTGCTGCAGTCCATGGGATGGCAAAGAGTCAGATACAACTGAGCAACCGCATTGAACTGAACCTAACTATTTCCCCAGAAAGGAGTGCATCTCATTGATGCTTTCACATTTATCATCGTAGAATTGTTCATACATAATTAAAAAATCTTCTCTGTTTTTGCTTGCACAGGTCCTTTGACAATTAATCATTAATTTGGTAAATCATTTCAGGTGGCTCCCTTTGGGCTATTTTTTCTACTCTGAAGGTTTTGTTGAGATTTTTCCCATTAATTTCCAGTTACAACATTGAAATTAAGTTCTTTTTATTATTTTCTTGTGCTGTGTATGGCAGTTATAACTTGATGCCCTTTTTATCTCTCTTGGATTTCTGTGTCTGGCTGTTGTGTGGGAACATAGCTTTTCTTCATTCTGAGTTCCAAATTTGCCCTTGGCAGTGAGCCGTCTCTGTTTTATGACATGCTGATCTATGAGCTATGTCTCTTCTTTGTCTGTTGTTATAAACAAACCTGAGCTGACTAGGAGTATTTCTCTAGTGAGTCGGTAGTCTGCTTAACATTCTACAGTTTCCAGCATGACAGAATAAGCGACTCATAAATACCCTGGTTGTCTCGCCTCATCCCTGACTTTCAGGAAATCATATTTAATTTCATATCTTTACTTGGGAATGAAACTTTGGAGGTCTTCTGAGAAGGCTGAAAACAATTTCACTGAAAAATGGTGAGATTCTGTGTATTAGCTAGTAATGGAAGTGTAACATGTCTGTTTTCTACTTTTTGATTTTCTTAATGTGTACCTTTATTGGATATGAGATTTAATTCCCTCTGTCTCCCTGTTGCAAACAGTAAATGATTAAGAATCAGTGATTTCCATGAATTTTGGAAAATAAGAGGACAAACATATCATCTGGAAATGAGAACTATTTTTTTCTTTAAGGTAATGATTGTCTTAAGCTGCCTTTTCCCCTTATTATCAAAGGCATGGATCCACCAAGAGGCTCATATCTCTCTTCCAAAAGAGTTTTTTCCCTCCCAACTGATGATTAAAACCTGATTGATTGCTTCCTCTTGAATGGTTCTTTAGTATACATGCATAGTCATTTCATCTCCCAGTTTAATCTATTTAAAATAACCCTACTCATTGTTAAACTTTTATTTTTTTTATATCCTTCTTCAGTGACTGGAATAATATTTATTCATATTTAAATTTATGAATTTCTACCAAGATATAAGCTATGTGACACCAGGGACTTGTTTATCTTTGTTGATGTTCAATTGCTAAGTCAGTTATGTCTGATTCTTTGCAACCCCATGAACTGCGGCACACCAGGCTTCCCTGTCCTTCACTCTCTCCTTGAGTTTGCTCAAACTGATGTCCATTGAATCAGTGATGCCATCCAATCATCTCATCCTCTGTTGCCTCCTTCTCCTCTTGCTCTCAGTCTTTCTCAGCATCAGGGTCTTTTCCAACGAGTCAGCTCTTCACATCAGGTGGCCGAAGTATTGGAGCTTCAGCTTCAGCACCAGTCCTTCCAATGACTATTCAGGGTTGATTTCCTTCCCATCCAAGTACTAACCAGGCCCGACCCTGCTTAGCTTCTGAGATCAGACGAGATTGGGCGCGTTCAGGGTGGTATGGCCGTAGACCAGGGTTGATCTCCTTTAGTATGGACTGGTTGGATCTCCTTGCAGTCGAAGGGACTCTCAAGAGTCTTCTCCAACACCACAGTTCAAAAGCATCAATTCTTTGGCGCTCAGCCTTCTTTTTGGTCCAGCTCTCACATCTGTACATGACCACTGGAGAAACCATAGCTTTGACTACACAGACTTTTGTCAGCAAAGTGATGTCTCTGTTTTTTAATATGCTGTTTAGGTTTGTTATATCTATTCTTCCAAGGAGTAGGTGTCATCTAATTTTGTGGTTGCAGTCACCATCCACATTGATTTTGGAGCCCAAGAAAATGAAATCTGTCACTGTTTCCATTATTTCCCCATGTATTTGCCATGAAGTGATGGGACTGGATGCCATGATCTTTGTCTTTTGAGTGTTGAGTTTTAAGTCAGCTTTTTCACTCTTCTCTTTCACCTTCATCTAGAGGCTCTTTAGTTCCCCTTAGCATTCTGCCATTAAAGTGGTATCATCTGCATATCTGAGGTTGTGGACCCGATCCACCACCCAGAAGTCACTGTCTGCCCTGGGGCCTGTCCGCTGCCATCTCCATACTGGGAACTGGGGCCTCTGGTCACTACCCTGCTCCACCTGTGTCTCCAGGGAGATCCTTGCAAGGCTGCTTCCCAGGCCACCAATGCCTCTTCAGGCTGCCATGGCCCAGTATTGTTTATCTTACTCTTTACCATATCTCTGTTGCCTAGACGTGCCCAGCAATCAGGAGTAAATCTTTCCAAATTTTCTGATGTACTTGCCCTTCTTTTTATTGGTTGTATTACTATTTATATTTTAAATTGAACAGTCACTCTGATATGTATGTAAAGTTATAAGCTTCCTTAAATGTTCTAAAAAACATAGTAGAGTATCAATAAATAATAAATAAAAAGCCAACCAACATAATGTACTTGCAGATAAGGTTTGAATTTTCTTTCCTTAAATTGTTGTTACTTTAAATAATGTCAAGAGAGAGGGGAGATAGATACCCACATGAGCATGTGAGTTGGTGTAATTTTTTAAAGGGAGATTTGGCAGTATATATAGCACAGTACATTGAACTTCCCTGGTAGCTCAGCTGGTAAAGAATCCACCTGCAGTGCAGGAGACCCGGGTTCAATTTCTGGGTCAGGAAGATCCCCTGGAGAAGGGATAGACTACCCACTCCAGTATTCATGGACCTCCTGCTGGCTCAGATGGTAAAGAATTTGCCTTCCCATCTCTGGGTTCGGAAGATGCCCTGGAGGAGGGCATGGCAACCCACTCCAGTATTCTTGCCTAGCGAATCCCTGTGGACAGAGGAGCCTGGCTGGTTACAGTCCGTGGGGTCACTAAGAGTCGGACGTGACTGAGCGACAAAGCAAAGCACAGTACACAACAGTGATATCACTGTCATCCATTGTACATCCCAGTGTACAAAGCCATTCCAGTGTACAAAGATTTTTATAAACGAATATTATTTCAGTTTGATTTTAGTAACAAACAAATTAAAGCAAAACAGCCCCCCTCAACCCCATGGACTATACAGTCCGCAGAATTCTCCAGGCCAGAATACTTGAGTGGGTAGCCGTTCCCTTTTCCGGCAGATCTTCCCGACCCAGGAATCAGACCAGGGTCTCCTGCATTGCAGGCAGATTCTTTACCAGCTGAGCTACCAGGGAAGCTCTTAGTAACAAACAAAGTAAAGCAAAACAGTCCCCCTCCCAAAAATCTGGAGAAAAAATCTGATGATTAAGATCCAGTGAAAATGATTGTGTGATATCATATGATATAATACTATACACTTGTTTAAAAGGTTTTTGTTTTCATGTGTATGTAAGAATAGTTTACTAATAGCAGTACCAAAATAGCTAGATTCTGTGTTTTAAAATGATTAAGAATCAGTTTGTCAGAAATATAAACCCATTAAAAATACATGAACAGTGTGATGACTTAACTCTGGATGAGTGTTATCACAGAATTGTGGATGATCTGCAGGTGAGGATCTCAGAGATCATCCAGTGTAGTGGAGGGGAGCTTGACTCAGGGACTGTAGACAGGGTTGATGTTTAGCTCTGACCTTTGCTCGCTATTGACTTAGGGTTGTTCCTCACGTTCTTTGAGCCCCACTTTTCTCACCTATAAATTAAATCTAACAAGAATAGTCCACGTGCATTAAGTATTTGTGTGATTGGATACCTTTTCTGATTTAAACCCCACACCGCTAAGCCCATAAGGAAAGTAATATTATTTCTGTCTTACAGAGGAAGAAATCAAAGACACTGACAAATTAACTTGCTCAAATGATATGATTAAGGAAGTACTAGCCTTGACATTCCAAACCCAGCAGACTGACTCTGCATGCTAACCACTAACCAACACTCCACACTGCTTCTTGCCCGAGTTAATAGCTTGGTTTTCTAGAAAAATGAATAGTGTACATGACTATCATAGCAGAAAACCTGACATGTGTTGACTGTTAGTCACCCAGTCGTGTCTGACTCTTTGTGACCCCGTGGACTGTAGCCCACCAGGCTCCTCTGTCCATGGAATTCTCCAGGCAAGAATACTGAAGTGAGTGGCATTTCTTCTCCAAGGGATCTTCCTGACCCAGGGATCAAATCCTGGTCTCCCACGTTGCAGGCAGATTCTTTGCCATCCGAGCCACCAGGGAAGGCCAGTGAGGTCTCATTAAATGTAGTTATTATTTTCTTATCCCAGCAATTATCATACTATATTTCACTGCCAGAGAGCAGTCAACAAACAGCCAGGCTTTTGTTTAAAATATTGGACCTGGCCTTAGACTCCTTTAAATATGGTTGAAAGTAAAATTGTACAAAACAAGTAGGTTGTGAAAGTAAAATTGTTAAAAACAAGGATTTACATGTTATGACTGAAGAAAAAATTTGACACCCAGGCAGGTAAGCTTTCTCCCATAATCAACCAGGTAGAGGTAGAACTTTTCCTTTCTTCCTTCCTACCCTCCTTCCTGCCTTCTTTCTTTCTTTCCCTCTCTCTCCCCTTCTGTCCTTCCTTCCTTTCCTTTTTTCTTTCCTCCTTATCCTTTTCCCTTCCTTCTTTCTTTCTTTCTTTCAGCATATAGGGATATTAGGATGGTATATACCCACAACAAGGGTATATGCTACCTTTAACATTAAAGTTAAAACACCTAAGTTTATGAACTGTTATTGAAGCCGCTGCAAAAATAACAACATGATTTTGATTTTGAGCTTGGTGATAGATAGCTGGAGGGGTTTCCTGGTGACTCAGATGATAAAGAATCTGCCTCCAAAGCAGGAGACCTGGGTTCGATCCCCAGGTCAAGAAGATTCCCTGAAGAAGTCAGTGGCAACCCACTCCAGTATTCTTGCCTGGAGAGTTCCATGGACAGAGGAGCCTGGCTGGCTACAGTCCTTGGGGTCACAAAGAGTCAGACATGACTGAGTGACTAACACTTATAGACAGCTGGGGGTGAAGATCTGAGTGTAGAGAAACGTCACTATGTGGCTGCCAACTAGATAACTGTTCATCTGCGATGAAGATGAGTGTCCAGTAAGCTAAGATGGAATCCTGGTAGTCAGGGGTGGGAGACAGAACAAATCCCAAACTAGAAATGCAGAGTTTAGAGACAGTTACATACTAATGGTAAACTTAAAGTTGATGGTGGCATGTGAGACGGCAGGGTGTCATGGTTATGGTACCTCACGTCTGAGGGAGGTTAGCAGAGCTGTCTTGCACTTGTTTAAGGATGGAACATCGTAACTGCTGGGATATAGTTTAACAGTCCTATGCTAACAAAAGCTATTATGTAATAAAAAGCAGCTCTGGGCACCCATGCTCATTAACTTTGCCCAGAGGCAGAGGTGAATGGCTTCCTGGAGTGCTTCAAGAATGCCTTAAAAATTCTCCAGCGTGCGGGAGAGCGGTCAGACCAGAACGTGGGGCAGTTAACATGGGGACTCTCACTGGTCAGCGCTGGACCGGAGGAATCAGACTTTATATCCTGATTCTTATGGATCAGATGGATGGTTGCGCACAGCGTGCGTGTGATGGTGCAGTAAGCCTAAATGATGCTTTATTGCAATTTGGTCCTCTCAGTCTTCAAAACCTTGACATAGAATTATTCCTTTGCCTACTGTTTTCCATTATTTTACTTCTTTGTAATTAATACTGCTTATGCTTAGAAGTGTATTTTCAGCAAAATTGTTAACTGTAAATTATATATTTTCCTTTGAATCTTTGCAGGATACATTTTGAGTTTTTAAGGTATATTTTGGTTGTCATTAAATCATTGTCAAAAGCATTACCAAACTGTCAAACCAATTTGTACTTAAAAAAATCCCAACAAAAAATAAAAAACACAGAAAAACCAAAGTAGTAACAGTTCAGTTTTTTAGTAGAAAAAGTTTTAAAATACCTGGTTTGTAATTGAATATTTTAATACAGTTTAGAACACTAATTAGCTTAGTCTGTGGGCTGTTGCTCAGGTATTGAGAGTAAACGTTTCCAAACACCAGGATAAAATAAAATGTTGCATATTTGCATTAGAATTCCTTGTATTATAAGCTTAATTTCTGTGCAACTTCTTTTAATTCAGAAAGGCATAATAATTTGCTTAGCTGATGCTGTAAGTTTGCTGTGCTTATTTTCCTTATGTAACTTAATTTTTGAGTTGTAAGAATACAGTAAAGCTTTAATATATCTATTTCAGTTTTTTTAAATTGAAATAACATACTTTCCTAAATGTTACAAGATTCAATCTCTTCCAACCACAGGTGGGTTATCAGAATTTTACAGTAGATTCTTTTGTTGCTGAGGGTTTCTAATGAAGACTGTGACAAAGTCTCCTTTACCCAGGTGAGACTGAATACTATTTCTAAATAAAACATCTGCCTTCTAGTGCCTAAGGGTCCAAAGGTCTAAAGGTGTCATTTTAACTGATGAAAAGTATAAAAGAATGAAAGCTAAAAGCTATGCAATTGCAGCAGGATGCCTTTTGTTTAAAATAATACTAATATACTAAACAATTAGCAAACATGAATAGAATCCTCTCCCAAATTAAATGTTTACCTAAATTTTAGTATCAACCATGTTGACATCATGAAGAGCTGTCAAGAGAGCTGACATTCTTAGAAGACAGCACTTCACCTGTAACCTTTAAAGAAAGCGGCTTTGTGAAAGCCCTAAAGGCAAAGTGGTCAGACTGGCATTTGTACTGTGTGGTGGGAGATGTTAAAATAGCGATACACAGAACCCTTTCAAGCAATTTTTATGTCAGAGAGAGACTTTTGGAAAGAAATCTATAAGTAGCGATTTGTCACCGCGTATGTAAAGTGGAATAATTTCAGACACTTTTTTTTTCCCCCAGATCAGAAAGTGTTATACCCAAAGTGAATAATAAATCAAATTGAATCTTTTCGTCTTGATATATACATCTCTGAGGATATTATTTTCAGAGCTAACATTTATTTCTTCATTCTCTGTAGAGCTGAAGTCCAATTTTATAACTTTGCAAATTTTTTTCAATCACTTTCTTTGGTGTAACAATTACAAGTGCAACATATTTGTAATAAAACTGTCAACCATGGTTCAATTCAAAATGTATCATGGGGAAGTCAGACTTCTGAAGGGGGGATTGTGTCTGGTACTTTTCTTTGAGAAACAGTGAAGGTGGACTCTCAGGATACTTAAGAATCAAATAGCAATTCCCCCACATCAAGGAAGTTTAGAATCCAACTTTTTATAATTCTAAAACAAAATCTGAGCATTCTTCTAAACTGCTGTTTCCCCCTTTTAGAGCCAACGTTAGTGGGCAACTTCTTTTCCTCAACTATTGTCTACCCTGAAAAAAAAGTTAGTTACATGTTGGAGAAAGCAGTATTTAACCCTAAATCACTTGTGGTTTTCTCATCAGTGGGCTTCTTGAGATCATTGTGATTCTTATGGTTATTTTTAAATGTGTGTTTGTGAAATCTAAAAATGAGCCTATCTATCTCCCCACCATCCAAAATATGTAAGTCCTCTATTCTTTATACACTTAATAATTCTGAATATACACTATAATTATTTAATGAAACTGCCCTCTTGAGTTTATACATCAGAGATTTAACCTTGTTGGGGTCCTGGATAGGCCAACCCAAAGTATTTCTCGATGGCATGTTGATTATTGCAAATTAAAATTACTTAAGGAACAGTGGGTCAGGAGGAACACTTTCGATTCTTCTCTATGTCTTCCTGAAAGCAGCAAATAAATCCCTCATATTAAAAGTTCCCCCCCGCACGAGGTGCAAGGGTGCCATTATGGCCAGAGAGTGGGAATTGGGGCTGAGAAATCTGTACACTCAAAATAGCCTTGTTACTTCCGTAATTTACTGCCCAAAGCCCAAGCTCTGTTTCGCTTCTTCAGTAATTATTAATTAATTAATTATTTTCACTTGAAGCCCAAGTTCTTTTGTCCTGTTAATTGTTCACAGATTTATTCTTTGTCCAGAAGTGTAAATGCTGCCTGCTCCGGCCGTGTCTTCTGTTCTATTTCTATGCGATCTTTGTGTGCATGCATTAAACTTTGTTTCTTTATCTCCTATTAATCTTTCCTGTGTCAGTTTTATTATTATTCCAGCCACAGGATCTCTGGGTAGGTAGAGGGAAATTTTCCCCGCCCTGACAATCTCATTGCCCAAGTTTTCGATTTTGTTTACAGGAGCCAAGGTTTCAGTTATTCAGAAGTAAATGTTTGATGATCTGTAGCGTTCATCTCGTTCAATGCTTTCATCGCAACAGCACTTTATAATGTAATTTGAGGAGGTATTGTCTCTGAGGTTTCCGTTTTCTAAGAGTCAACATTTTATAAGAGGAAAGCAGTCTGAAATTACTGATGATCCTTTTCTATGTAAGCCAGCAAAATATTGTACTTGAATACCCTTAAGGTTAAACAAATCATGAAGAATTTTGAATACAGTAATTTAATAATACATTTTTGGCTAGGGTTGCAACCATTGTTTACTTAATACATGGATAAAGGTTTACTGTTTGAATGCTGTCTCTTAAAGCAAGCTTATGTTTATAATATTCACATTTATGTCTTCTCTTAATTACATTTTAATTCCTAGAAGGATAGAGGTCTTATTTTCTGCATGCTCTTAAAACAGGTGTTTTTTTTGTTTGTTTGTTTGTTTTTTATGTAGTAGGCATTCAATTGCCAAAGTAAAGCTCCACTTTTCTAGTGATTCTGAGGGTTAGCTAAATCATAGTGTGGGTATTTTGGTAGGGTATTTGGGATTCCAGAGTTTAAATGTCAGGATATTATGAGATTAATTGTAATGTCCTCATGCCTTCTGAAGCAGCCAGGTGGTGGTAACCCTATATAGAGATTTCCCTAGGTGAAAACTCTGTCCGTGGAGTAGAAGTTTAATTAGTGATTCTTCTTTGCCACTTTGATCAGTCTAAACCTCTGAGTTATATGTAATTTATTACAAAGATATATTACCTAGGAAGTTTCACAGATTCATCTTTAAAGAATTGAACTTCTCAATATGTGATTCTGTCCATTATCTCCTTAATGTTGGAAATCAGCAGTATATTCGTGCTAAAAAAATAGCATGAAAATTCTTTCATATTGAAATCCTTTAAGAATCATATTGTAATTTCTTTTAAGTGAAAGGTATGAAAAAGACTGTGTTTTCTATTTCTGACTAACGTTTTAGTAAAGGAAATTTATTTATTGTTCTTAAGTCTTTAGTTCTGATAAGGGATTCTCTTTACTAATAGGAGCATAATGTTTTGAAACATACATTAAATCAGCTTATATATTTCCACAAGTAGCTTGTTCAACATCAAAAATAAATCGTTACATATTAGGAAATTCTTTATCCTCAGAGGTTGGAATAATGGAGAATGTCATCTCATTCTGAGATAATGGTGACACAAATCTGATCCTTTTAGCTTTCTTGGCAGAAGAAAAAAATCTATTCTGGAGTTTACACGTTAGTGAAGTTACTTTTCTGAGATATGATTATGTAACAAAGAACAGGCTTTATTTGAGATATTTTAGACAATACCTTCTTCTTACAAGTAAGAAATAGACACGTGCGTGTGTGTGTGCATGGGCATTGCTTTAGAAAGTATGTATGGAAACTGTGGCAAACTTTTAATTCACTGGGTTACTTGATTTGTGAAGTTCATTATGACCATCCTGTGTAAGAGATAGTGATAGTTCATAACTGACTTTGAGATGGCCATATCCTTTTGGGGGGCATGGGAATAAAATATAAAACTTAGTGAGAACCAACTGGTCTGATATGCTCTGATGTTTTCTATTCTAGATCTCAGTCTTTCAAACCATAAACCTTTGATCTGATCACTATTTCTGGTATATCTGGACATACTTGAGGCATCTAGTTGCATTTCAATAATTCTAATTATTACAAACAATGCTGTTTTCCTCCAAAAGAGGGGTACGTAGCCAAGAGCAATTTGTTTGGTCAACATAATGCTTTGTTAGAAAATAAATATTCCTAGTTCCAGGGTTTTTTCAAACTTAAAAAAAATTTTTTTTGTATTTCATAATCTTCCTTTAATCAGTCATTTTTACCTTGTGCTCTTTTTAATACTGAAATGTTTTGGTTCTGAAATATATCATACAAGTGGACTAATTGGAAAAATGTATTGGAAAAACAGTAGATGCAAATATTTCATGTTAAGAAAAATATCCTGAAGAACGTGACTTGTGTGTCTGTATGTGCATAGAAGGTGGAAACAAAAATTGCCTCTGGATAAGTTAGAGGAGTTATGGTTGTTAGTTATAGATTTTCGTATTTCTTGCTCGGGGGCCATGCTAATTTTCTCTGTATCATCCCAATTTTAGCATAGGTGCTGCTGAAGTGAGGGCTGCTTATCTGTAATTCTTGATTTCTCTTGAAGGGGCCTATCTTGTTTTTGTAAAGTGAACTCTGCTTCCATTTCTTATGTCTCAAGAAAAAGAAGGTCTAGTCCTAAGCTTTGTAAGATACATGAAGTGAGAGTTGAAAGGCAATACTGGGCCTAAGAAGGAGACTGAAAAACACCAGGAAAAATGCCAGTGGGCAGGTTACACAGATGTGAGCACGTGTATGTACATGTCCATGTACACACACATACACACAGAGATTTCTGTTCTCCGTTACTATTCTGATCACATATTAAACAAAAGAGTGCTTTGAGAAAAAGACTTGACTAATAATACTCACATGCCCTATAAATATTCACAATGGGCTGCAAGCTGGAAGCTGGTCCATTCTGCCTAGTATTTTATTCCCCCGTGACTCCTTTTCAGTGCAAGGAAAAAGATACTTGACGGAGCAGACAGGATCAGCATGATACAGCTTCTGGTAAGAGATGCATAAAAGAGTGTTGCCTTGAGAACAAAGTCATGCCTCATTGCAATTTCAAAATATTTTTAAACATTTTGTAATTTTGGTCAGTGTGTGGTCTCATATTTGCAGTTATAAAGCATTATATTTATGCATAATTCGCAGACTCAACACTTGGTGAGATTGTGGCTTCTCTTAAGACATCGACAGCATTTTAGAAAGCTTATGTGTGTGAAAGCTTATGTGTGTGTATGGAGCATTCACATTTAAGGGATGGGTTTCTGAAGACCTAGTATAGTTAAAAGTTATCATAATTCAAGAGAATTTCTTAGAAGAATAAATATAAGCAGTGGATGCCTCCTTCAAATGCACTAATATTCACATTTCTAGCATATTTTAAAAATCATTTTTTCTCTTCTCAGAATTTTCTCTAAGTTATTTGCTGTGATCTAATATTATTAACATTATGGACAAGCAGAATGGTTCTGTCATAGTTTGTATCAGTTAGAGTCCATTTGAAAGTCAGAATCCACTGAGTGATTTGAACAAAGAAATCTATACTAAAGAATTATTAGCCACCACAAGGGACTATAGTTACCAAGAGTTGGCTAATAATAGAAAATTCTAAAGAATATAGGATCAGATGATGCAAAGAGGAACCCTATTCCTAGGGGTGAGATAAAGCACCCAAGGAGGAACTGCCTCTTCAAAGCTGAGATGCAGATCTTAAAAGTCATGGCCCAGGTGTGGCTTGCTGAATGACGGATAAATCATTGTGTTGAGGCTCCGGAGGAATCTGCTGGAACTCTGACCCTTGGAACTTGTCAGGAATCTCCCTCCAAGGAGGCTGGGGAGCGCCCTTGCCATGATGTCTTCAGTTACAGGCTGCCTCAGGCAGATGACCGCGGGAGCTTCTGGACTCGTGGTGCAGCCCCTACCGCACGTGCATGTGATGGGGCCCGGTGTTCTGGAAGCTTCTGTGCTGCCAGTGCAAGTCCGTGCCCCGGGAGAAGCTGCCTGAGCTGCAGGAGCCAGCCTGGGAGCACCCCAGAACCGAGAAGGAAAGGCCTTTTCCCATGCTGTGTCCTTCCTGTAGTCTCTGGACAAGTGTTCGCGTCATGCCAGCTCGCAAAGGGAGGAGTCCTTAGAGGGTCCTTCTGTTTTCATGGAGCAGGCGATGCAGGAGGCATTTGAATCCAGCAGACAGTAAAGTTGGTAGCAGGCACAGCCTTTGTCTCAGTATTTTATTGCCTTAAAATTTTACGACCAAATTATTGATTCCAGGATTTTTTTTTTTAAACCCCTAGTACTAAGCACCATTATGGCCACTTAATCATTTGAAAAATAAAGACTATAAAAAGATTTTAAATCATGCTGATGGTAAACATTAAAATGATGACATAACATGCACCCTGAATTGTCTACAAAACATAAACATGTGTTTCTCACATAGTAAGAGTATTTACTGATTCAGGGAGGTGGGAGGGAGGTTAGAGGGAGAGGACGTAGGTATACCCATGACTGATTCATGTCGATGTGTGGAAGAAACCAGAACAGTATTATAAAGCAATTACCCTTCAATTAAAAATAAATTTAAAAAAGGAGTAGTTAATGATTCAAATGAATTTAAAATTCAGCCAGCTCACCATCATCTTAGAAATTAAGCAATTTGTGAGGTGTTTAATTTTTTATATTCATATTATTTTCTACTTTGTATAAAATGAGTTATAAATATATTTTTAATCACATTATTTCAAATTTTCTAAGTCAAGTTCATGTAAACTGTGCTTGGTTAAACCATTATCTTACTTTTTGCTGTAAGGAGAACAGACAGTGTAGAATGATCACTCTAAAGCTGTCACCAGTATAAGGGAAAAAATTTGCTCATTCTTCCAGTGATGATTCAGTCATTTTCCAACATCCTAAAATTGTTCATTCAACCTATGCTTGACTCATTCTCAATGCATAGTTAAAATTATATTTTGGGGGGAATTTCCTCAACATCTTAGCCATTTCACTGTTCAGAGTTTTACATTATTTTTAGAGAATAGTAATTTGGTGTTCTGGTCCCAGAGCCCAGCATCTATATCCAAACCTCTAATTTGAATTAGTCACTCTGTAACATTCTGCATGCCATTTAAGTCTTCTCTTTATCGTCTCAACCTCTGAATAAGAGGCACCATTTTCACTGATCATGCGGAAACCAATATCCCTATTTTTTAAAAACACCTTCACAGCTAGGAAAAATAGGCTTAAGTTGTATTTTATGAGCATTTCTCTTCAAGTTGAGTTTTCCTTCCGTAAAACCAGTGCTAATCCTACAAGGAGAAAAGCATTTTCCATGATGGGTACTCAGTCGACATTCCTGGCTTGCGAAAGACAATGATTTCATGTAAGAGGCTGCCAGGTGTGCCACGGGGCTTTATATATTAATTTGTGAAACATTCCTTTCATTATGTTTCCCGTTCAAAAATTATACACATTTGAATCAAAGCCCAATGACAGTGTCTAGTAACTGGAAAATATTTATTTCTCCTTGGAAATCTTACCTGCTTAATTACCCAATCTTTTGGGAACACAGCCAAAGCCTGGAGTGAGTCTTTTGTTGTAGGAAGAAAAGAGAAAAATAATTTGGTGCTGAGGGGAAGCAGGTCCCTTACAGCTCTCGTGGGCCGTCTTGTCATCTTTGGAATTACCTTGCAAGGCTGCCGTTGGTCACGTGGTTTTGTGTCGTTAGAGTTCAGATCATAGAATAACCCCAAGATAAAGAACTGTGCTCCTGCCCTACCCTACTTTTTTCTTCCGCTCTCCGATATTCATGTCCAACTTGTTCTGACTTGTTCATATTCTGGGAGTAATGGGGTGAAGTTAATATAAGACAGTTAACTCTCAATTACTCAGAGGCTAATTATCCAGGCTATTGATTGCACAGTCCGGCCTCTGCTTTTCCTGCCTTTCAAAGGGTGGTTGACTGCCCCTTAGCACTTAAACCAGACAAGAGTAGGGGGTGGAGAGGTAAAGTCGTAAAATTCAAATCTATCTATTTTGCAGCTTATTAGCACTAGCTAAGAGCTTAGGTGGCTGGCAAAAGTGTGGTTTGGGGACACCTGTATATTTAATTTAGCCGTACTTTTCCTTGTCATCTCTTACCATGGATAATTGAGTTGGCCGCATTACCTTATGTTCATATGGTTAATTCTCAGAAGTTGGGTTTTTATTGCTTTGGAGCAGTGACTTAATTGGTACTTAAGGCATTTGAAGAAGGTAGGGTGAGCTATACAAATTTCATTTTTTCTTTTTTTTTAAATAAAGAGTCTGAGACTAGGTATTCAAACTGAAAAATGGCACTTGGTGGGGTTGTGGGCTCGCGTGTTTTTTCACTCTTTGGTCTGAGTTCACTGATGCACGGATATGGAAGGACCACCTCATGATAATTCTTACCCCGTGGCCCCCAGCGGTGGTTTGTGGGTCTAGTATAATACAGCCATGCTGCTGCTGCTGCTGCTAAGTAGCTTCAGTCGTGGAGTCATGCTTTCAGAGCTGGCTTGGGACATCTCTCAGTTGTGCCACTTATGGCTGGTAGAGCTTGATATATATTTCACTTAGCCAAATGTATGGAATATAGTAAATGCTCAATAGAGAGCCTTGGACTCCAAAGAACGCTGAGTACTGAATAACTGATGCTTTAAAACTTTGGTGCTGGAAAAGACTCTTGAGAGTCCCTTGGTCAGCAAAGAGATCACACCAGTCAATCCTAAAGGAAATCAGTTCTGAATATTCATTGGAAGGACAGACATCCAACAGTCATGGGTTGCTGAAGCTCCAATATTTTGGCCACCTGATGAAAAGAGCCAACTCATTGGAAAAGATGCTGATGCTGGGAAAGATTGAAGGCAAAAGGGGAAGGAGGCACCAGAGGATGAGATGGTTGGATGGCATCACTGATTCAATGGACATGAGTTTGGGCAAACTCTGGAAAATAGTGAAGGACAGGGAAGCCTGGCATTTTGTAGTCCATGGGGTTGCAAGGGGTTGGACACAATTTAGCAACTGAACAACAACAATATAGATTATCTGTCTGTTCATGCTGCTCAACAACAATAAAGAGCCATTTTAATTCAATTTGTAGTAAATATAGTTTTAGTGGGAGGAGTACAAATAATAAAGTCTCTGAGTTATTTTTAATATTCAAGAATAAGTGAAATCATACATTTACCATTGGCAAGACCATGAGGTTATTAATTAATGCAGGCTTATGTAGTAATTTAATCACAAATTATGGTTTATGAGGTTGTCCCTAGTACAGTTCCATTACTTTATAATTGCAAAAACATAGGCTCAAAGAGCACAACTGATTTTTCGAGTTTACCCAACAGTTAAGGGAAGAGATGCCAGTGGGATAAAGACATAGGACCAGTGGCTCCCAGTGCAACCCTTTCCCCAGAAATTGTACTGATTTTAGATTATCGATGACTTGATTCCTAGGATCAGGAAGTGACCTCCACTTACCTATCCCTCACTGTCCTGCTCGGTCCTCGGTGCCTGTGTTCTTAATTTCTGAGTAGAAAATGGGACAAAAGAGTAACTTCTGTGAACTTTATGAACTAAGAGAGTTGGGAGAAAAAATGATGGCAGCAAATCCTTAGGTGGTAGTCAAACAAAATGCAGGGGAATGGAGAGGAAATAATGTAAGGCAAACCTTTTAAAAATAGATAGACCCTTTACATATTCTTTTTCTACTGGCTGGGTGCAGAGAATCACAAATCCCTGTGGGGTAGAAGACCTACAAAGTAGGTGGATCCTGAATCCCTGAATCACTGCGTGGAAGAAAGCAGCTCTCTGCACAGGATTATCAGCATTGAATTACAAAGTGAATGAGAACCTTCTGTCATCATAAGCTAATGGCATTTGGGAGTATACTAGTATGACTCCAAATAATATTTGCACTCTTTTTCACAATAAATGTAATAAACTGTCAACCTCTGAACCATAATAAATATGTACATAGATATTGTATTTTCTTACAGAAAAGAAAACTCAGCTTGGCATGAATATTTATTTTGAAGAGGCTTCTTATAGTTGTTTGATAAACAACTCACATTAACACTATCAGTAGTATTGAAATACACATTTTCATTCTTCCAGAGGGATGGGATGGGGAGAGAGGTGGGAGGGGGGATTGGGATGCGGAACACATGTAAATCCATGTCAATGCATGGCAAAAACCACTACAATATTGTAAAGTAATTAGCCTCCAACTAATAAAAATGAATGAAAAAAAAAATATCTTGTAATGGCAAACAAAACAAATTATATTTCAATTATTTGGGCTAAAACAATAGTGACCAGAGCATGCCGAAACGCTCATACTAACGCAAGAATGCATAAAGTCAAACAAAGCAGCAGTGATCTAGTATACTTTTAATATGTATAATAGCTTTTATTCAACACAGCCAAAGGCCAGCAGTGCTATGAAATTTATGTGGATTTCTGTAACTAATATTTCTTTTTCATAGTGAAATCAAATTTGTGATTTCCTCTTTTGTCTATCACTTGATCAGTGTTTTAAAACTGTGTTAATGTTTGCAGTTCCTCCTATTACCAGCCACAATGTAATCACCATATATTCACACTCAGGGATGAGAATATACTTTAAAAGAAAAAGTTTTTCATTTGACCGTCCGCATACTCCTGATCGCCACGCATTTGTCTTCAGTGCTTTAGCTGAAAGCTAATGCCAGCGCTTTATGACTCTCTTCCTGCCATCTTATTTATTTCCTGCCATGCCGCTTTTCATTTCAGAGATTCTTTACGATCATCGCCAACCAGGGGCTCCTTTCCCAGAAGTCCCAGTCTTAAGGGACTGAGGTGTAGAGCTGACTTAAGCTAAGAGTCTCCATGTCAAGAACTGATGGGTGCTCCTGTTAGATCCTTCTGCCAGATTGAGACTGACTAACCGATTCTTACCCGGGCAGCTTTTGGATTCCTTGGCCCTAAGTGAACAGTTGTGTCCATCACTCTGCCCTGTGATGTTGCATGCAGCATAGCCTGAGATGGAATTCCGCTTTCACTCAGAGTCAGTGGCAGCTGGCCTCGCGTAGTGGGCAGGAGTCCGCCTGCACAACCGGAGGGAACAAAACAACTCTGGATCTGTGTTGAATTTAGTGAATTGACATTAATGAACAAAACTCTTGATGCTAGCTTTTAGGTGATTTTCAGCGTATACGCCGACTTGAGAGCCTAAATCCTGAGTAGGGTGTGGGCGTTAGAGCCCGCTAGGATGGGAATAAACAGATGGTCTGCACATGCTCTCTTAGGGACATAGACCCTTGTGCAGGACACTTTTCTTTCCCTCCCGCCTTCCCTCTTTCTCTCCATTCCTCCCTTCCTTTCCTTTTTCAATGGGAGCAGCTGAATAAGGCTTGTGGAATTGTGAGAATACGTGGGTGGACCTTTCTCATGTTGATTCTTTCTGTACACAGTTTCCTTCCATTTCTCCGACACAACAGAAGATGCTTGCCTTCAAAACCAATTCTGAGAGGAGGCCAGTACAGTTTTCTTTTGAGAAATAAAAGTTCCCACTTGAGCTTCTTCCCAAATATATCTTGTTCGACCTCTCAGTTTTATCTTTTGTCGTTGAACACTATCTTTTACCTCCCCCCCCCTTCTCTAACTGGAGATGGTTTTTTAGATCTCACAAACAGAAGTTTAGATTAAAATGCAAATATCTCAGGGAGAGTCATCTCAACTTAGAATCATTTGTGTTGGGAATCAGAAATTGCTGTCAGCCTTTGACCTGAAGCAAAGTGCAAGGTGAGTTTGAGGTATGCGCATATGTTTCAATGTGTGTGGCGGTTGGGTGTGGTTGTGGAGTCTGGGGGTAATTCGTAATTTAGGAGGATTAGACACCACAGAAAGAAGCTGGACTTAGATTTCCAGCTTCATCTTTTTGCCCAAGGTCAGCTCTGTTCCTCAACTAGTGGATGCAAATAAAAAAGAGAGACATTGAAAAGAAGCTATTGGTGCAATTTACTTTTCCATATGCCTGTGTAATGTGGTTCTCTATCAAGTTACAGGTCTGATGAGAAATTGCCTCTGCAACTATGGAGTGTGTACCAGTGTTTTGGAATAATCCTGCTGAGAATGCAGGAAAATACAAGCGAGGGACAGAGTGTTGCAAATCAACTCATCTGAGGTTTTTGTTGTGGGTGGGGGTAGGCAATCCTACTCCATTCCTGCTGACAGAACTCTGGCTCAGAAATAATTATTGACAACATCCCTTTTGTATCAAATACAATGAATAATTTTTTTTCAGTATAAATGCCATAATAAACTTGCTCTGTGAAGAAAGAACAGAGATGAATAAAGCTTGGCGTTCCCTGGTTTATACTCAGAGAACAGCTATTCATTGTGTTTTCATTCTCTTGCTGCAAAGTAAAATATGCAAGTTTATCTTTTAAAATTACTCAGGAAATGGCAGTGAATTGCAAAAGATAGCACAAAAACATGGAGGGGAGAAAACAGAGGAAATACTATTTTCTACGAATCAACCAAAATGTCTTCTTTCCTCCCACAGGAAACAAACTAAAAGATATAAAATTTTTCCTTGACATAAACCTTTATTAATGATCAATAATTTGATGTCTTCTCTGTTTGTGTTTTTAATACTCAATTCAATTTCTGGCAGTTTTGCCATCCTAAGTCCGAGCCTGTTGTCGTTCAACTGAGGTAGAATTTTGTTTTGCCCACGAGTCTAACAAACCTTTCTTCCCTAGTTTTGTATCAAAAGACTAAAGACAATCAGTGGCTTTTTTTTGTTTGTTTGTTTGTTATTGAGAAAAATTTGTAATGGGAAAAGTGACAATTCTGGAAAGAACAATTAATATATTTACTACTTTATTCAATTAGACCTACTGTTTCTTGATGGGCACCCATGGTGTGTATTAACACTCTCCAATTAACATCAAAGACACACAAGGCCCCCAAGAAATAGTTTCTGCAACAACAAAAGCAAGAAAAAATTGAGCAAAGAAGCAAAATGTGACCTGAGGAGACCCCTCAGTTTGAGACTAGTATGTTAGGAGTATGAAAGGAAAGTGAAGTCGCTCAATCGTGTCTGGCTCTTTGTGACCCGGTGGACTGTGGCCCGCCAGGCTCCTCCGTCGATGGGATTCTCCAGGCAAGAGTACTGGAGTGGGTTGCCATTTCCTTCTCCAGGGGAATCTTCCCGACCCAGGGATCGAACCCAGTCTCCCGCATTGGAGGCAGACGCGTTAACCTCTGAGCCACCAGGGAAGCCCTATGTCAGGAGTACGTCCAGTTTCAAATCATACCGGGTAGGATATGTACAGAATTCCACTGGTGGAACATCATCCAAACTGAATGTTAGCACTCTGCTTGTTCATTTTCTCTGAAATGTAGTACGAATGGGCTCATCTTTGTTATAGTCTTTAAATAATTATTAGGCTTAATTGCCACACTTCATAGAAATTTTAAAATTAGCAAGTGGCGCTTATGTCTCTGCTGGGCTCAGTGTTAATAAAACATGCTGCTCCATAAACACATTTCACATCATATTTGTCCATGATTATTTCATTGTTTTTCCAAGTACAGATGCCAAGAGACAAAGTGTTGCCGAATTCCTGTAATTACCAGCATTTCCCTCCATTTGGGGCCTCGAAGTATGTAGTCAATCTCTATTGTCTTCTGCCTTCGTTTTGAATCTGTCCCCAGTGCAGGAATGTCAAAAACACCATTTAGCTACACAGCCTGCTCAATTTAAAAAAGGGAAAATCACATTCAAGCTACTAATTAAGAAAAGAAGAGAAGTGAGCTATGAATAAAAAGAACTGCCTTCTAAAAAGGCTTTAAAAGGGAACTTGCAACTATGCTGCCTTCAGAAAAGGAATGGTTCTTAGTTATCAAAGCTAAATTCTAATATAGCAGTTAGAGGCACAATTTTACTAACCCCTTAATATTTTAAAAGCATCCAAGTGAATGAGAATTCAGGTAATGTTCATTCCTTTTCTACCTTTAAAGGGGAGCTTAATTATTTTTTTTCAATTATCAGACACTTCTTTCCTAGAAGCTGCTTCTAGCCCTTTAAGATCATTTTGACAATTTTAAAAACTGTGCATTCTTTTGAAAAAAATATACCAGCGTCCTTTTCTGCACAGCTGTTTGGCAATATTGTTAATAGAATTGTCTCTGTGATATAATAATTCTTCCAAATGATTTAATAGAGCGACTGCTTAGAACTATTTAGAATAAACTGGTTGACTACCATAGGCATAGGGTGGTTGGATAAGTGGCAGGCAGTGAAAAAGCCTCCCTTCATTTAATATTATTCTACAGAACTGTTTCTATGAGCAGGTGATTAAAAAAGGCAGGTGTAAACAAAGAAACAGAGTCTAAGTAGGCTCAGTAACTGCATCTACCCCGAGAGCCGAAAATGCGTCATATGTTACTCTCTCACAATGCTTCATTACTCTAATACTCTATATATTGATTGATCAAGAATATGAAAAGGTCAATACATTCAGCCATACCTTACTGACTTTTGTCTGACTGTGCAGGAAGAAATGCAATTCTACTAAACTCTTTGGCCAGCTTATGCCTCTTTGTGTTCCCCACGGTGCTTTGAACGTGGCAGTCTAGACAGCTGCCCTCTTTCCTCTTATTCTCCCCGAAATAAGACACCCATTAAGTCCGTCAGTAGTTCACCATGGTTATTCAGGATCTCACTGTTTCTGCCTCAGGACCTAGGGGCACTTACATAGAGAGACCACTAGATGCTGCTAGTATGCTTTTTACCGTTCAGTATTCTGCAGAGAAGTCTTCCTTCCCCGGTGAGTCATGAGACCTTGAAGTCTGTCTTCTCAAATTGGAGCCATTTGGCTTCCAGCCTGAGGAGGAGCTTCAGTCTATTTCTTATCTTGGGTGGAGAAATTTGAGAAGGTTCAGATTTTGAGACCATCAAATGATCTTGTAGGGTACTATCCCAAGACTTCGTCCTTACCTTAATTCTGTATTTCCCTTGTGCCTGCATTTCTGCCTTGGGCCTGATGCAGCGTCCCTGAAGAACTGGATTCTGGGCGCTTTTCACTCTCCCTTTTTCCTTTGCCCCTGAAAGACAGGAGTTTTACTTCTCAGCTTGATTTTGACCACTGGGTCCCTGCCACCTTTTGAGAAATCGCTCTGCCTTTCAATTGCTGATAAGTATTTGGATTTCTTGGTGGTTAAATTACATGTTCTATGCACACGTTCAAAGTTAGTTCAGATGGAAAGGCTTTATGGCTTCTTTTTGGTGTCCAAAGCAATACATGAGTTTCAAGTGTTAATCTGGCTACCTGGGAGAGTGTCCTTTTCTTTCCTGTAACCACAGCTTACCCTGTTCCCTTTACCAACCTATTTAATAGAAAAAATAGAATGAGGCAATGTTCTTAGATATAGGAGATTGTTCTTTACTCAAGGTTATATGAGAAGTATCCCCTTTTCTTATAAAAAAATTAAAACTTTTATTTCGGGTCTTACTTGAGTGAGTCATGTTTCCTAAAAGTTAAAACTTTAGTGTGCTTCTTATAATGAGATATTACCTTCTAAAATAGTGACATTTTCCACCTGGCAAGAAAATGTTCATAAATAAATGATATCTTTTTATTTTCAGGAAAAAAAATAGTAACATTTTGAGGTTATTTTAGTTAATGTATTTTTGTTTTTGAAACTTCAAAAAGAAATTGAAATAAAGATAACTTCAAAACTTCAATTATTTATGTTATTGCTTGACACTTTTATTTTGAAAATATCTAGACCTTTTAATTATGTACCTGTACTGTACTAAACCATTTATAAGCAGTATCTCTTTTAAACTGCATAACCTTATTAGGTAGGAACAATGATTTACTTCACCTTCCAGTTGAGAAAATATAGTGGAGAGAGGCTGCCTATCTTGCCCAGTGTCATGCAGTTGTTAAATAGTGGGTCATGAATTCAAATACAGATTTGATATTGGAGTTCAGTCTGTTAATGTGATATTTATATACCCCTTATTCTACTTTATTGATCAAATTTGTTTGGAAGAATTAGAATAGGTAATAGCTCTTTATTTAAGTATATTTCTGTGAAAAATTATGAAAAATGAGCTTTGTTGAATTGTATTCTTTAAACATAAGCTTATTCTTTCTATGTGGGGTCAGTCTCCTCTCATACATTTTTCATTGGAACTACTTGCTATGAAATGTCTGTGAAGTTCCTAAAGCAAAAATCCATCTTTAAAGAAATGTTAGTGTTGTGTTGGCAAAGTTGTTTTTTCACATTGGATTTCTGACTTCCTCAGGGATCTGAATTTTGTTTATAGATGAGTGGTGGAGCTTCAGTCAGGCAGATTGATCACCTTTCACGTGTGATGCTTGCTGTCTGTCATTTGGGGGAAATACACAGATCCATTTTGTTTAACGTGGTCTCTAAAGGACAAGCTCGATATGGGAAACATTGAAAAATAATTGGGTGTAGTAATACTTATGGATTTTAAAAACATATTCTCTGTAATAGTTGGGTTTGATCTATAGAGTACATAGAGAGGGTTTTCCCCCTCATTCTGATGATAATGATTATTTTTATAATTGTTTAGTTAAGAGGAAAGATAAATCAAGTTCTTATAGCTCAAAAAAATAATAACTTTGAAACATATTTTGTATCTGTGCAACAGCACCATGGGCTGTGAAGAAGATAGGGACACAGCCTCCTGCAGCAAATACTGAGCTTTATTGGGTGAAAAGGAATTACTTTATAGCACTGGTTGGAGAAAGATGACTCAGATGTGGAGGCTACTCTTAAGAATTTTTTTTTCTTTTTTGAGTAAAAGAGGCAAGCCATACATAGAATTTGAGGCAGAAAAATTCTAGGTTCCATGATACTTTATATACTATGGTGTCAGAACAAAAGGACACATTTCCTACCTGAGATGATTTTGCAAAATGTACCTGTGTTTGTTGACAAGGCTTTAATAAATATGTAAAATGCATGCATCCTTGTTGCAAATAACATAGAGAAAAAAATATTGTACATAGCATGCACTATTGTGATAAATTTTAAAGACCGGTGATGTATTTCAGTATTTCTGTCTTATTTGGTGAAATCTGACCCTGATTTCTTAAATTTGTATTGGGGCTTCCCTGGTGGCTCAGAGGGTAAAGTGTCTGCCTGCAATGCAGGAGGCCCAGGTTCAATCCCTGGGTTGGGAAAATCCCTGGAGAAGGAAATGGCAACCCACTCCGGTATTCTTGCCTGGAAGATCCCATGCATGGAGAAGCCTGTAAGCTACAGTCTATGGTAGGTTACAATCTATGGGGTCGCAAAGAGATGGGTATGACTGAGCAACTTCACTTTCACTTTCTTCCTTAGACTCAGGGCAGGACACGCTCCTGCCATCTGTACATGGCAGACGGTAGTCCCCATTCTCACGAAGCCACAGGAAGGAGGAGCAAATGGGATCATGTATGGGAAGACAATATTTGAAAGTTTATGAAAAATTTGTATTAATCAATGTAACTTGGATGTCCACAGTAGATATTAAGAACCAGGCTCTGTGTTTAGACTTAGCATTAACGTATTATAATGTTGTTAATGATCTTTGTGTCTCAGTTATTTTATTTCTAGATGTGGGATACAGTTATTCCTCAATATTTCAGAGAGAAAATTGTGACACTTTCTAGGCAAAAGCTAAGATGAGTTGTTCACATGGGGAGAAAGTCTACCAGGGGAGATTGTTTAGGAAGTGGGTGGAAGGGCAGTAAGAGAAGGAAGGTGATTAAAACAGGCTGTTGGAATAGACAGAGAAAGAGGGCAGAATAAAAGTTGTTCCCAGGAGAATTAAAGAGGAAAGAGAAAAGTTAGAGTTTCTTAGGGGTGGAGGACAGATCCCATCTTTCAAAGGACAATCAGTTAGGATATGACCAATAAAATATCTGCAGTTCCTACTTGAGTATCATGTTTTAGAGGCCTTGATTATGAAGTCAAGGGGATGACCCTGGAGTTTTCAGTGATTCAAATACCAAATGTAAAAACCATAACTTTAGTCAAAATGATATGAATTATTATTTTCAAATTGATGCCTGGAAAAAGAATTAAAGCACCATTTATTTAAGGGACTACTTTTAAGCAGACAAAGAAAGAAATAAAAAAATACATATGTTTATAAATTATATCATTTCTAGGCATCTTTTAATGTTATAAAGGTAGTAAATATTTTAAAGTTTTCTAAATTTAAGAGTGGTTGATTTCAAATGTGTAAGACCTAGCTACCACATAAATAGTGAGGCTCTTCCATTTAAAAAGAAAGAGAGCAAAGAAGATAGTCAGTTTACATATTGAGATAAAGCATTTGAAAAATAAGTAATACATACTTTAGAAAGAAGCTGGTCACAGTATAAAAAAAAGGATTGTCAGAGAATGCTTACGATAGGTCAAATCCATTTCATAAGAAGCAAATAAGAAACTTTCCTGATACTGACAAAAGCCTGGTAAGAAGAAAGAGTCCTTGGTTTTTAACTGTGGCCACCTAGCTGAATCATGACAAGCATTCCCTTCATCCCTCTGAGTCATCTCTAAGGAGGAAGGGCAAGAGGACATTAACCTGAAATCTTGGTTACAAAGCTTCCTCCTCAAAGATGTCCTCTAAATGAAAGGAAGGCAGTCTGTCGATATAGCAGCAATACTGCTGAAATTTGCCATTAGTTTTCAAAAACATCTTTGTTAAAGTATAATTCATATATCATACAGTTGACCAACTTATGCATTGTTTTTAGTGTAGTCACAGACTTAGGCAACCATTAGAACACTCCCAATATTCCAGCCACCCTCTCCAATGCCGTACCTGGGCGGCCTCTGTTATCTTTCTGTTGTTTTGCTTATTTTGAACATTTTATATAAATGGAGTCCTGCAAAATTTGGTCTTCTGTGACTGGCTTCTTTAACCTAGCAAAATGTTTTCAGCGTTCATCTCTGTTGTAGCATGTAGCAGTAGGTTTTCATTTATGTACAGATTGACCACGTTTTGTTCCTTCATCCGTTGATGGCTATTCAATTAGTTTCTACTTCTTGGCTATTGTGAATAATGCTTTTGTGAACATTCCTGTCCAAATTTGTTGCATGTAAATATGCTTTTATTTTCATAATTACTTTTTACATTAGAATTTTTTAAAGTTATCTGGCTAACTTAAGTTACATAGACAGATTAAAAAGTAGGACAAAGACAAAGAAAGGTGATAAGCAGTATATATTTACATTTAAGAGTTATCTGTTTCCTACATTGTCCTTAAGAAAAATAGTTTCTCCAGAATAAAATTTACAAAGACATGAAATAGTTATAAATGTAGGCATTCTTTTGAACTACTTAAAAGCTAAGTATTACTCTCAGATTTTGGTATTTGTTATTGTGACTATGGACTGGAAAATGATGTTGAGGTTGAATTCTATCATGGAGGGGGCAGGTGGTGTAATTAAAAAGTGTTTTGCCAGTAAAGTAAAACTTCTATGATTCGAGAGCATTTGAATTTGTTACACTTGATAGTTTATGTTGTAGAGATCTTGTAGAGATCATCTGGCATTGTGTCTTTTAGGGAAATTTAGTCTCCCCAACACCAGGTGAATTTTCAACATATGGTACCTCCCTTTGGAGCAAATTAACTGGGAATAGAAAGTTGTGGGTATGTATTTTCTTATTACTGAGTGATTAGTGAACATATACACGGTAGTGATTACTATAAATAAAAATAATCAATAAAAATAAATATCTATATTATGTTTAGATGTGGAAGACATATTCAGAAAAAGGTTAAAAAGATGATTTATATGACTAAGGATATACTTAATAAATGGGTTACTAAATTTATGACTTTTAAAGTCAAGGAAACAACTGAATGTTCTAATTTCAGTATGATTCCAGTTTGAATTTAAAGCTAAATGCTGTGATGCTTGGAAAATCTCTGAAATTTGTTGTTTTTTTTAACCCTCATTTAGGAAAAAAATATTGGTCTTATCTTTTCATGCTTCTTGCAGATCTAGACTTTGTTTCCAAATAATTATAATCACACAAAATTCACAAGTATGCTGAGAAGAACTTCCTGGAGAAGTCCTAAAAAACCAATAAGCACATGAGAATGTAAAGCGACACTATGAAAGGTAACTGAAGTCAAATTTGGAAGATCTAAATATGCTTTTTATGGAACTGGGTTTAAAGTAGGTAAATTTACTGTAACTTTTGTAATTCTAAGCACGAGGTAATTTAATTGTCTTTGATCTTCATTTGTCAACTATTCTCAGACATAGAAACTATTTAGATAGTAAGGATTGTTTCTTAGCAATTCATTTTTACTTTTTTTTGTGTGTGTGGGGGGTAAATATGGAGCTGTTTGCAGCAAATCAGTCAGGAATGCATGGAATGACACAATTTGTTGCATTTTAGAGTTTTGATAGAATATGTAATATATGTCTAATAAAAATAATAAATAGTGTTTGCATACTCGTTTCTTTTACCGGTAAGTTCAGTTCAGTTCAATCACTCAGTTGTGTCTGACTCTTTGAGACCCCATGAATCGCAGCACGCCAGGCTTCCCTGTTCATCACCAACTCCCGGAGCTTGTTCAAACTCATGTCCATCGAGTCGGTGATGCCATCCAGCCATCTCATCCTCTGTGGTCCCCTTCTCCTCTTGCCTTTAATCTTTCCCACCATCAGGGTCTTTTCAAATGAGTCAGTTCCTCGCATCAGGTGGAAAAAGTATTTGAGTTTCAGCTTCAGCATCAGTCCTTCCAATGAACACCCAGGACTGATCTCCTTTAGGATGGACTGGTTGGATATCCTTGCAGTCCAAGGAACTCTCAGGGGTCTTCTCCAACACCACAGTTCAAAAACATTAATTCTTCAGCTCTCAGACTTCTTTATGGTCCAGTTCTTACATCCATACATGACTACTGGGAAAACCATAGCTTTGACTAGATGGACTTTTGTTGGCAAAGTAATGTCTCTGCTTTTTCATATGATGTCTAGAACGGTCATAGCTTATCTTCCAAGGAGCAGTCATCTTTTAATTTCATGGCTGCCATCACCATCTGCAGTGATTTTGGAGCCCCAGAAAATAGTCTTCACTATTTCCATTGTTTACCCATTTATTTGCCCTGTAGTGATGGGACCTGATGCCATGATGTTAGTTTTTTGAATGTTGAATTTTAAGCCAAATTTTTCACTCTCCTCTTTCACTTTCCTCAAGAGGCTCTTTAGTTCCTCTTCATATTCTGCCATAAGGGTGGTGTCATCTGCATATGAGCATAAAATAAACATAAAATCTTATTTTTTCACTTTTTAAATTTTCACTTTTTATTTTGATTGCCTGATTTTATGGATTTGTATTCTAGTGATATATCTAACTTGTTCCATATGCATTAGTATAATGATAATCATAGCTGAAATTTCTACCTCGTGTTTACTACAAGGTTCGCACTAAGTACTTTCAAATATTTCATAACAATGCTTATCATCAAAACAAGCTATAAAGGAGATCGGGTTTACTCATATAAAGAACTGAAGGCAGAGAAAAGTTAATTATCATAGAATATTGTCAGAATATTGAACTCAGGTAGTGTGATTTCATAGTTAATATGTTAAAAATTTGTATATGCATCTGGTTTTGTGTATGTTAATATAATAAGCAGTCTTGATTTTTTTGTGGATGAAGGTGGTGATATAAAAATTAACCTTGAGTATAGATTCACTTATTTGCCACATTTGCATGTTTGTGTATGTAATGCACCCTTTGCTTAAAATTATTTGCCTATTTGAAAACTGAGAAGCATTAAGGTCACCTGTAAAGTACATGGTTATTCTGATTTTACCTGAGATGGAGGAAACCACTAAAGGAAGATGCGGTATTCCATACCAGCCGTGCCAGCACCGAAGTTGGATCTGGGAGTGAATTTAATACTCCCAGTCCTGTTCAAAACATGGCACTTCCTTCTAGGAATTAAATACAGCATCCTTTAAATTTGTCAAATCTATAGTTATGTTGTCCATATCTACTAGGAAAATAATAACCTTCATGGGGCAGAGAAAACAAAGATGTGTCATTTAAAAGAATAAGTATTATAGTATTTTAAATACAACATAAATATCATGTCAACACTTTTGAAGGGATAAGGAAAAAATAAGTTGAGTTAATTAGCTAAATTCTCCATAGTGCTTCAACATCAATGTCCTTTAAATACATTTCTTATTAAAAGCTCTTCTGAAGAAAATGTCTTTCATCACTTGAGTGTGTAGCTTAAAATTAAACATTATCCCTCCTAATATGAATTTGCTTTTAAAATGATGTCAGGAATTCAGATTTCATTTTTTTTCCTTTTATTCCATCTCAGGATGTAGTGCCTTTAGCAATGACAAGAAGAACATGGCAAGAGGCTAAGTTATATTGTCCGCTACTGCCTTTGCTGGTCTGATCACACAGGGTAAGCAGGCCCCTTTAGGTAACCAGGACTCCTAACAATAAGGTTTGGTGATTATATGAACTCAGAGGAATCAGTGTCAAGTCATAATTATAATATGGTGCTATTTTTAACTCTTCAAGGCATTTTCCTCCCTATTTTAGGGGAAAAAAGTGACTTTGATGTGTTGTGATAGACTACCGGGTATTGATTCAGTCTTAAAAGAAACAAGCCTACTTTAATGTAGAAAGATACCCAGCCGTAACAAAGCGACAATGAAGAGAAAATGAGAAAGCAGGTTAATTTGGTCACTCGTCTATATCTACTTAGGAGCATGTCAAGATGACTTTTTAAAATTCAGTAATTAGGAATAAATCCTCTATCTATATAAAATATCCAATGAGTAAATATTTACACTTAGAGCAGTGAATGGAGTACGCCCAGAAATCTGAAAATAGTTTTCTCAGTTGTGATTTGGGATTTAGTGATGATGCTGTAGGAAATATTTTTTTGTGGGACTGAGTGTACCAGTGTGGGGTTTCTCAAGGAACCTTGGTCAAGGAGTTTAACTTCACCCATGTGTTGAGAATACGCAGCCAGCTTGCTGTACATTGAAATGCTGCTATTAAGGTGGATGATCATGGTTCTTAGCATAGCCATATCATGGAACCAGCATGTGTTTTACCAAATAATAATAATAATAATAATAAAAGTAGAAAATTAAAAACATGGTACTTTTACTAAAAACGACTGGAATATAAGGTCTCAAGACGAAAGGGATTATGACTTGAAATGGTGTTTTGTATAGTTTTGCAAAAAATGTAAGTACTCAAATGCAAATATGTGATTGATGTGGTAATCCTTTTATCTGTATTTATTCTCTCTCTCTCTCTCATAGTGCTTTTAATATTCTGCTCTTTGACACAGCAAGCAGCTGAATTGCAAGAACTTTGTCAAAAGCACTTTGAATATGATTCTGACAAACTTGGTGGCCATATTTTTTTTTTTTTTTTTTTTTTTGCGTTTTAAGGAGACAGGTGAATAACCTAGAGAGTTAAGGGGGAAAGAAACCCTTTTAGGTGACAGAAGCTACAAGTTGCCAGTCACAAATACCACAATACATACGAGTATTACTTACCAAGGGTAACTAAGAAAGAGAGAAAGAGAGAAAGGGAGAGAAAATATTTGAATTTGATTCTAACCTCCTATAAACCAGATGACATGCTTTTTAAGGACGGTGAGATCCACAGCTTTGCAGTTCATCTGAATAACAAATATCAATTAGGAGTGCTTCATGAATAATACATTTGCGTATTTAGGTATACAGTGTTAGGAAGCAAGATGTCTGTAGAGGTAGCTGGCGTGTGTTTCTGGTATGTGTGAAGTTACATAAAATTGGGCTGTTGAAAAACATTATTCTTTTGTAACTATTGATACATCTTTATTAGGAATTCAGAAAGTACTTACAATGTTGTCTGAACAACTTCCCAACGTGTAAGTTATGTGGCAAAGCTTAGATGTGATAAACGATATGATGGATTTGAAAGAGACTTTATCTTTAAAAGAGAAAGCTGTTCAATTGTATTGTCAAAGGAGCTATACTTATTTGAATTAACGGCTGCTGACTTTTGCCTGGGGTTTTTTCCCAGATGCCAACTGGAAGGATAAACATAATCCTCAGTTATTCTCCTTGCATCTGCCAAGCACCCAGGCCAAGTCCAGGTGAATAGCACAGGAGGCTGAGGGGAAAGGAGTCCTGCAGTCCCTTCACCATTCCTGGAAGCACAATTGGAGTGAAGTGCCTCAGTCGTGTCTCACCCTTTGCAGCCGCGTGAACTGTAGTCTGCCTGGCTCCTCTGTCCACAGGATTTCCCAGGCAGGAGTACTGGAGTGGGTTGTCATTTGCTTCTCCAGGAAAGCACAGTTCGTGTCACGCTAATTGAAATGGTTTCATTTTGTTGAGTGTTTCTTGAAAATTCTGGCACTAGGAAGTATCTATTGTTATGCTTTAGTTGAAAATGGATTTTAAAAGTATTTTAGATAGTGTTGTATTGATCTTTTAAAAATAACAGCTGAGTACACGGCCCTAAATAACAAACGTAACAAAACTCCGGTTTTTATCCATTGAAATTTTAGAACCCAGTGGGGATGAAGCATCAGGATTCTTTGGTCACTCTTTTGAGAGTGCACTGGGAAGCAACGTCAGAAGGAAGAGTAATACCTTTCTAACAGTGTGGTACTTGATACTAGCGTGATAATGGGATAACACTGGCCAAGCATCGGGCTTCCACCGGCCTCAGTGTCCGTTTGTGATGCAGAGAGGTGTTAAGGTCCTTCCAGGTCCTTTCTGGCAGGCATCTTCACCCCCTGAAAGGGTCACATCTCTGCAGGTTCAGTCCTACTCTAAATCCGGGTGGTATTTGTGGATTTTGCAAGAAAATGGTTGGATAAACCCCCTTCCCAAGTGAAAGAAGAAACTCCTCCGGTTCATTTTTCCTTCTTCCTGCTCTTACTGAAGTGTGTTCTCCTTTCCCCTGTCTCCCTGTCTTCGTCCTTCCAGGTCCTTCCCTAATCTCTTCCTTTCGTTTCTCTCTGCTCCCTCGTCCCCTGGCTTCCTTTCACCTTTATTTCTCTCTTTGGTCTCAGATGCTTATTAAAATCAATAAAAACTACCAGCACATCTGTTTGAGTTAAGATGCTTATTGGTTTACTTAAAAGTTCAGGTGTATTCTGGGTTCAGCTGATAGTTGATCAAAGAACCCTGAGTAGCTAGCTTCTTTCCAGTTTTCTACTTTACCTTCTGCGAGATCATTTCTGAATCCAGACCTGTCTTTAAAGATTATCTTTTTGAGAGCTTTCATGGGAAATTAGGAAAAACTTTTGCTCCAGAATTCACCTTTTTTCAAAGCCAGAACAGAACCTGACACAAATCTGAAATCATTGTTATCCAAGGAAATGGAATTTCTGATTCACTTAAGCCAAGGAATTTCAGTTTGGGCTCAGTACCAACCCCATTTTAGGCATGGCCTAAATGAGGGAGATGTGATTCACTAGAACGAATATGCCTGCTAAATTTATTCTCCAGAGAATTTCACTTAGTCCTGAGACTTTAAATTTAGTAAAACACTAATGACTATATTTTATATTACATAATATATAATAATCAGTAAATTATATATGTGTGTACCTCCTGTTGTGTGTATGCATGTGTATGTGTATATATGTGTGTATGCATGTATGTTTGTATATACGTGTGTGTGTATATATATGGGCAGGCATGTATGTGTGTGTATATGTATGTATGTGTGTATATATGTGTGTCTGTGTGTATGTATGTGTGTTTGTATATATGTGTGTGTATATGTATGTGTATATATATATATGGGTAGGTATGTATGTGTCTGTATATGTATGTATATGTGTATATGCTAGTGTATGTATGTGTGTGTATCTCCTGTTGTGTGTTTGCTTATGTGTATGCATAAATGTGTGTAGGCATGCATGCATATGTATATGTATGTATGTGTGTGTATATATATGTGTGTGTGTATGTATGTTTGTGTATATATATATGTGGGTAGGTATGCATGTGTATGTATATGTATATGTATGTGTATATATATGTGTCTGTGTGTATATATGTGTGTGTGTCTCTTGTGTGTATGCTTATGTGTATTCATATATGTGTGTATGTATGCATGCATATGTATATATATATATGTATGTATGCATGTTTGTATATATATGTCTGTGTATGTATATGGGTAGGTATGCATGTGTGTATATGTATGTATGTGTGTATATGTGTGTGTTTATGTGTGTGTGTATATATGTAGGTTATGTGTGTGTGTATGTGCATATATGTGCGTGTATGTGTGCATATATGTGTGTATGTATGTATATGCATATATGGGTAGGTATGTATGTGCCTGTATATGTATGTATGTGTGTGTGTGTGTGTATATATATATATATATATATATATGTCTGTGTCTATGTCTGTGCATGTATAAGTGTGTGCATTTCTCCTGTTGTGTGTAAGCATATGTGTATGCATATATGTGTGTGCATGCATATGTATGTATGTATGTATGTACATTTGTATATATATGTATGTATGTATGTGTATATATGGATAGGTATGTATGTGTGTGTGTATACATATATATATGTAGGTTATGTGTGTGTATGTATGTATGTATGTGTATATGTGTGTATGTGTGTATGTATGTATGTGTATATATATGTGTGTATGTATGTATGTGTATGTATATGTATGTGTGTGTATATATATATATATGGGTATGTATGTATGTGTGTGTTTGTATATGTATGTGTGTATATATATATATGTAGGTTATGTGTGTGTGTATATGTATGTATGTGTATATATTTGTGTGTGTATGTATGTTTGTGTATATATATATATGGGTATGTATGTATGTGTATGTATATGTGTGTGTGTGTGTGTGTGTGTGTATGGGTATGTATGTATGTGTATGTATATGTATGTGTGTATACACATATATAGGTAGGTTATGTGTGTGTATGTATGTATATGTATGTGTGTATATATATATGTAGGTTATGTGTGTGTATGTATGTATGTGTATATGTGTGTGTGTGTATGTATGTTTGTGTATATATATATATGGGTATGTATGTATGTGTATGTATATGTATGTGTGTGTGTGTATATATATATGGGTATGTATGTATGTGTATGTATATGTATGTGTGTATATATATATATAGGTAGGTTATGTGTGTGTATGTATGTATATGTATGTGTGTATATGTATATGTAGGTTATGTGTGTGTATGTATGTATGTGTATATATATATGTAGGTTATGTGTGTGTATGTATGTATGTGTATATATATATGTAGGTTATGTGTGTGTATGTATGTATGTGTATATATATGTGTGTATGTATGTATGTGTATATATATGTGTGTATGTATGTATGTGTATATATATGTGTGTATGTATGTATGTGTATGTATATGTATGTGTGTGTGTATATATACACATGGGTAGGTATGTATGTGTATGCATATGTATGTGTGTGTATACATATATTTATCTCCAGTGTGGGACGCTCCTCTTCCATTTTTTGTGTGCACCCAGTTTCCCATTCAGCACTTCTGCTTTGACGTCTAACTGTTGTCCTTGTTCAGTCACTCAGTTGTGTCCAGCTCTTTGTGACCTCGTGGACTCCAGCACACCAGGCTCCTCTGTCCTCCACTGTCTCCTGGAGTTTGCTCAAGTCATGTCCATTGGGTTGGTGATGCCATCCAACCATCTCATCCTCTGCTGCCCTCTTGTCCTTTTGTCTTCAATCTTCCTTTTAGCATCAAGGACTTTTCCAGCGAGTCAGCTCTTCACATCAGGTGGCCACAATACTGGAGCTTCAGCTTCAGCATCAGTCCTTCCGGTGACTATTCAGGGTTGATCTCCTTCAGGATGGATTGGTTGGATCTCCTTGCAGTCCAAGGGACTCTCGAGTCTTCTCTGGCACCACAGTTTAAAAGCATCAGTGCTTTGGTGCTCAACCGTCTTTATGGTCCAACTCTCATCCATACGTGAAAACCATATAGCTTTGACTATACGGACCTTTGACATCTAACAGAGCCTTACAGTTTAGCATGTCTCAAACCAAATTCCTGAATTCCATCCCGTGCATACGACTTTCCCCTTCTATTCTTTCCCATCAGTAAAATCTTGCCCGGTTGCTCAGTGCCAGCAGTGCGGACTGGTTTCCTTTTCCTCCTGCTTTGGGTCTCTGGCTCCACACTCACTGTGTATCCTGACTTTCCCCCGCCTGCTCCTCTCGGGAAGCTGCCATCATTTATTTCTGTAATGACCTAGTGATTCTTCTTGGAGCTTCAGCTCTCACCCCCTCACTCTATTCTATTCTATCTATAAACAGTGATGTTTTAAAAGCATTGGTCAGATTTTCTGAGACTCCCTACTGACATCCTATCACACTGAGAATAATTTCCAAATTTCTCAGTAGGACATAAAAGGTCCTTCATAATCTGACCCTTGGATATCTCACTACCTTCATGGTTTTCCCACTGATAATCTGCTCCAGACACATGCCTTTCTGGCAGCTCCTCACGCGCATTAAGCACTTTTACTGTTCTGAACTTCTTCACTTGCTCTGCCTCAAATGCTCTTCTCTAAAGTTGTGTCATAATTCAGCCTAATTCCTCATTTCTTTTTCTTGGTTTGCAACTCAGATTTTACTGTTGGAAAGAAAACTTTTCTGACACTCCCCCTGCCACCTAAAATTGCGTACGCTCTCGGTATCTTTAAGTATCCCCTTCCTCTTCTTTTGTTTATAAAAATAATTTTTCAACTTTTTTCCAAGTTCTACCTAGTTATATGTGTATGTATATATATCTTATATCCTGTCCCACCCCATCTTACCCTATTGTATCATCATTTATCACGCTTGCATGCCGCCTCCATGAATGCAGAAACTTCATTTTGGTCACTTCTGTCTCCACAGTACGTGGAACACTGGTTGGAGCTTAATGCTCAGTAAACATATAATGAATAAAAGTCTGTAATGTCAGTTTTCAAACTAAGTTCTCATTTGAACTGCAATTTGAAAGATCAGTGCCTGAAAATTATTTTCTAAAATTCCCCCCCCACCCCGGTATAATAGCTAAAGTGCTTGCTACCCATTCTGGGCACTGCAATTCATTCTTCTCTTTTTCTTCTTTTCTTTGAGTGTGTGTGTGTGTGTGTGTGTATGTGTGTATATGTTTGTGTGTTGTATGTGTGTGCATGTATGTTTGTGTGTGTTTTTGTGTGTGTGTTTGTGTCTGTGTGTATATGTGTGTGTGTGCATGTGTATGTGTGTATCTATGTTTGTGTATGTGTGTGTATGTGTAGATGTTTGTGTTTGTGTGTGTATTTGTGTGTGTGTGTGTATGTGTAGATGTGTGTGTGTGTGTGTGTGTGTGTGTGTGTGTGTGTATGGCTTGGCTTTGGCTCTTTAGTGAGTGCACAAGAAAAACAATGATTAGAAGAAGATAAGAAATTATGTATTTGGGAGACTATTTTCAATGATTAAGCATCCATTCTTCTGTTAAAGATGAATTCTTTTTCTTCTTTGGGTGAAGTAATATTTTCTGAACAGAAATAAGAGTCTGCCTAAGTCACAGGTGTCCACACTCATGTTAATACACTGCTTTTGCTGGATACCTGTGTTTTACGTAAGAAATGGTGGGCTAATACATTTTGTACTTCAGCAATTGCACCATTTATAATTGCTTGTTGAACATGTTCAATCCCGGTGTTGAAGATCCCCTGGAGAAGGGAATGGCAACCCATCCCAGTGTTCTCGCCTGGAGAATTCCATGAAGAGAGGAGCCTGGTGGGCTACAGTCCATGGGGTCACAAAGAGTTAAACATGCCTGAGCAACATAACGCTTTCACTGTCACCAAACATGTCCATCTGTGGGACTTTGTCATTTGCCTTTGAAACAGAAGTGCATCTTTGCGAAAGTGCTTTTAAAAGGCCTCATTATACATTATTTATTTCTTGTGTTTTACCAGTACTTTTTTGGGGGCCTAATCTGTTGATAAAGGATAAATAACTATAGGCAAAGTCCAGATTTGGCGATACTTTCATCTACCTTTAGAATAAGAACTTGCACCAGGTTTAAAAGAGATAATATCACATTTTACCCATGCTTTGGAATCTATATAATTAACGGCACTTGTAGGATACTCTATAATCTATTTCTTGATTGAGTATTGCTTCTATGGGTATATTTCTTTTGTGATAATTCCCTGTGCTCATTCTACACTTTTGTGAATTTTTCTGTATTGTGTTATATTACCGTAAAGGAGTTAAAATGCTTAATGCTAATTTTGATCATCTTTCACTAAAACATTTAGCCATTTCAAGAGATACTTTTAAAGAAGATACACAGGATCCAAATGTTGTTAAGTGTAAACAGGCTAATTAATCATGTAGATGTGCCATTTCTCTGTTGTAGCAAACGATGTACAATAAGTTGATATTTTCTACATCTACCAGAACGCCAAATATGCTAGCACAAACTATCATAATAAATGATGGCTCTAGTACTTAGAACTCATGAAGGCAGTCAACTATTTTTCTGTACTCAATTCTGATTACTTATAAGATTAAATATTTCTTGTTAAAATGATGGTCATGTGGCTTCGTGATATATCTGTTTGCCCCAGATGCCTCAGGCCAAAGGCAGATCCTGCAGAGAAGGTGAGTTCTGTGCACTATTTGTACTGAAAGGTTGTGGCACTGTCGCAAATATTGGAGATGCAGGTGCCCCTTGGATTTTCTAAAGGATCACATTCTCCATCGCATCCGAGTCTGTTAAAGGCCGCTGTGAGAAAGGGACACAGAAGTAAGAGATCCTCTTGGGTTATGGGAAGGGGCATCTCAATCAATTCATTGATCATTGGTAAAGTCAAACCCCTCCATCCCGCTGAAACAAGGCTAACACACACGTCTTAAAGACGTAAAGATGAATCCTGTGTCTTTAAGGCTCATTCACTGCTTTTTTAAACCTCTGAAATGACTTCCCTGATGATGAATTCTGCTTCTACTGATAGGTGACATTAGAAAGGTTAGAGGGGACACTTGAGAATGAAGGCGGAGTGTGATTTGGAGAGGTCCCATTTTCTATATGTAAAAGCCACCACGTTCACTCTTGGTAGAATTCTGAGCTGAAATGAAAATTAATATATGGTAATCAGAGTTCACCTCTTGAGAATACTTACCTTGAGAATACCACTTTTATCTAAGTGTTCATTAGCAAAGGTAATAAATCTAATATTCTCTCCCAAATAATCATGCATTAAAAAGCTATTTCCCAGAACCAGGGTATAAATGTGCACCATCTGAATTAACAAAGAACACTTTTAAAGAAACTTAAAGACGAGTTTCAAGCAGGTGCTGGGATTTTTTAAACTATTTTTTTGCATGCCATGAAACAGAGCCATCTCTCTCTGTCAATCAAGGCTCATAGGCTTCATTTAGAATTTTTGACATTTGTAGATACAAATAGAGCATCTGAATAAGAGCAGGATATTTAGGCGACTCTTTTAGCAGAGCTCTGAAGGACGGGGTTATACACACTAATAATATGATTATCAAAATTGTTTTTGATGATGTACAATATTGAAAAATGGGTCTGATGATTTCTTAGTCTGCACTCTACCTAAGGGAAATGGAAATAGATGAAAAGATGTACAGCAGTTAAAAAGATCAGAATACTGAAAGAGCAGTTATCATTATTACAGTAAATTTGGTCTGGAACATTTGAAGATGAGCCTGAGCCCTTGGTTGATAACCATTGCCCTGAAGAAACCTGCAAATGATTTCCCTTGGAAGTAGGCTAAGGAAGATAATTCCAAAAGGACCTTCTTGGTTACAGTTAATATGCTTTCAGCCTGTAATGATGTCCATGAGCATAGAATGAACAAAATTTCTGAAGTGGGCTTCTGAATACAATGGGGCTTCAGGATTTTGCTTAGAAAAGAGTAGTCCTTTGTTTGTGTGTCTTAACAGCGGAGGTCTCTATGTATAGGTTCATTTGTACGCGGAAATTGGAATTCACACGGATGGTCTATCCAGAGAGTACGCATTCTCACTTTCATGAACATTCAGTTCTTTGCAGCATGGCTGTCTGGGAGGTTGGATATTATCCAATGGGAGTGGCACAGTAATTCTCATTTCATTTACGTTGAATAGTTTTCTAGCGGTGTGAGTCACTTCATGTGTAGTACTTACAACTCAAAACAGCTCCATTTTAAGCCTGCAGTTGTGAGTATATATGTGTTTGTAGGTTTCTGTTTTAAGAATATAATGGTGACGCTCTTCACCTGAACGGTGTTTTTCAAATGGGGCATTGTGTGGGGCAGTCTAGATCAGAGAAGAATGTTTGGTGACTGCCATGGTAACGAAAGAGGAGAGGAGGGCTTCAGAGCATGACAGCTGGACTCTGAATCCTGCTCACAGTACTTTCGTCCCTAGTTTCTGTATCTGTAAAATGTGAATAATGGTAATAATACCCTACCTCATAAGATATTTTAAAATTAAATGAGCTAAAGCATGAAAAGTGCCTGTATGTCATTTGAAGTACACTGAACCGTGAGTAGCCAGCAGACATTATCGCCTTTCTTTCTAGATCAGTGAACTTCATGAAAGGGGTGGTGATGGTGGTGGAACCGCCTTCTGCTGTTTCCAGCACAACCAGCTGCTCGACATTATATGCCGTGGGCCACAAGAGCAGAGGGACTGCAGATGGCCTGGAACAAGCCATTCCCTCTGCCTGAGACCTAATTCAGAGTGGATTCTCAGGCTCGGTCTTCACAATTCATCAATAGTCTATCATTTAATAGACAGAATTAGAAGGCCAAAAGAGGAGAACAGCACATTTTAAGGCTTCAAAATTTGGTATTCCAGGGCAGTTTGGAAGACTTTATTCAAGATAGGCATATGTGCCAGGATTGAAGAGTAAAAATGAAGGGCAGAGTTATTTAGAGTACATTCACCATTCCAAAAGGTAATCTGGGTAATTTATAGCAAATAATGGCAGCTTTATAAGACATCATCATCAATAAACATTTAAAAGCATCCACCAGGGCGAAGACCATACCTGGCACTAGAAATTACTGAATGATTGCTTAACTCCAAGTCTCATTTTTGTTCGGGAGACATGGTCATGCATTGGTGCATAAGGGAGTGCTCGTGATGGTGAGTGATCACAGTGCGATTTTATCATGACTACTGAAAAGCATGCCACATATGATGCCAATTTTTGACGGAGCAACAAAAATATGGTATGCTCAAATATGTCATATTGTGAAGACTTTATTTAACATATAAGTTGTTCCAATGAAAATTTTTAAAGCCTTGTAAACAATATTTTCTTTGATGCTTTTTCTTTTATCACTTTATACTAGCCAATTTTGTGATGGTTTTACAACCATTGGCACATACTCACGGACACAGTGAAGCTATGCACAAAGGGAATTCTCTCAGAAAAAAATATTTAAAGATTGGAATTTTATTTCCGGCCACAGCAGAATGCTTTAGAACAGATAGCAATCTAATGAGTTATCCATTTGCACCAAGACTCTAAGCTCTGTCTTACAAATGGACTTGATATAATTCGCGTTAGCCTGGCAGGAACAAATTAACAGTGGAAAGTGTGGGTTTGTTCATGTACTGTGCTGGTTTATTGACATTAGTGTACCTCGCTAGATAAATCTACACATTTTCATCATTGGAGGCTAAACAAATGATATTAAAACTATCTTTGAATTTCAGAAAGAAGTCCTTAATTACTACTTAGTTACATCAATCTTTAATAAAATGTCCTCCCCTCCTTTTTTTCTTTTGTAGAAGAGAAACTAAGAGAGAAATATCCTAGACCAGAGGGCTCCTCAGATTCTGTTAGACACATCACAGGGATTCATTCTCTTAAAATGTGGATTCTGATTCATTAGGTTTGGGAGGGATCTGAGAAATTTGCATTCTGACAACTCCCAGCTGATACTTTTGCATGTAGTTCATGCACCACATTTTCAGTAGCAAAATCTGAGCTAACTCATTGGCATGACTTCATTTAAAAGGAAATAGCTGAACTCTAGGGGAAAATGTGCTTTGGTTATTATTGGAATTTGGTTGCTTTGAGTTCCAACCACATTGAGGAATGACATTCTAATCATTATCTGTGAACCTGTGACAGCAAATCTTATATTCCAAGATACTCCTTATTCTATGTAAGAGTTCTTTCAGATTTTCTAGACTGTGCCAATGGTGAAGCCGCATTTTTGTTTCTGTTGTAAATTTATGAGGATAGCATATCAGGAAACCTTCATTCTGTAAACAAAGTCTGAAATGTTTTATTTCTATTCCTTTGCAAATTAACATATAAGACTGTTTTCAATCTTGGATGTTACGACCTATCCTCTTGTTTTAGTGTCTCATTTATTATGTATTGGTTTAAAAATTTTTTAAAGAGTATCAGATATAGTTTGCCTTTTCTTTATTCTTTACATTCTGGAGCGTTTCTCCCAATAAAACTAATTTGAGAAAGTGGGGAATATTGCCCATTGAAAGAAATGCAGAAGTAATCTTAAGGGAATGAACAAATTCTTGGGTTTTTGAGCTCCCAGGTAGACTTTTAAAATATCTACTGCGAAGTCAATAGTCTGAAAGTCAAAGCTCTTTTGAGTTGGAATGGGTAGAATTTATTCAGAGAGAATAGTTTCACTTTGTTTGAATTCCAAAAGATGGACTCTGACTATCAAGGGCAAAACCTGGAGGTCCCAGGGCACAGGGTTTACGTGGTGAGCCTCAGAATGGGGAAGAGTATATGAATGACATGAAAGTATTGTGCCCGCTCAGATGGAGCTGGCTTTGTTTCGATTGGTGATTAGAAGAGGACCAGAGGATTGTAGTCTCAGAGGCTGCCTGGAATCATGGTCTGGGTACAGGGGAAGGTAGTGGGGTTGGAGAGTATGTATCAAACACAGATCTGTTTAGGGCACTGTGGGAGCAGAAAGAGAAACATGCTCTGCCTCCCAGAGGACAGTTGATGAGACTAGAATCCTCTCTGGAACACTTGTGTCTAGTGGGTTTTAGAGGGATAGAGCAGCGAAGACTGAGAGGAATACCTCTGACACTTGACCTTGGTGGATTCTCTCAAAGTCCTGTCCTCCTGAGTGGGGAAGGAGACCTTTCAGCCTGGATCAGAGTGAGGAGTAGATACATGCTCGGACTGGGTACGACTGAGGCCTTCAGGAGGAAATAGCAATATCTGATGAAGGAGACTAGATGTGATGAGTTACATACAACCTGGAGAGTTCAGAGTCCTTGGCAAGATGTCCAACAGTACAAATAACCCTTTGCTGCTGCTGCTAAGTTGCTTCAGTCGTGTCCGACTCTGTGCGACCCCAGAGACGGCAGCCCACCAGGCTCCCCCCGTCCCTGGGATTCTCCAGGCAAGAACACTGGAGTGGGTTGCATTTCATTCTCCAATGCGTGAAAGTGAAAAGTGAAAGTGAAGTCGCTCAGTGGTGTCCGACTCTTAGCGACCCCATGGACTGCCGCCCACCAGGCTCCTCCATCCATGGGATTTTCCAGGCAAGAGCACTGGAGTGGGGTGCCATTGCCTTCTCCGAAACAACCCTTCAGAACATAGATAACCTCCAGTAAGAGAGGAAAGGGAAGTCAGGTGGGGATGGGAGTGCTGGAAGAATCCTAAGGAGTGAATGCAGATGTACTAAAGAGAGACCAGTTTAAAGAAGTAACTGTGGTTAACTTGAATTGAAAAGTCTAAGTTATCCTTTCATTGTTGAGGCTCATGAGGCAAATTAAATTTAACAGTCGAAAATGGAAGAAAAAAGAAAAGCACAACCTGAAACTTGAAAGTTATGGTTTATTCAGAGGGCAAAAATGAGGAATTAAGCCCAGGACACAGCATCTCAGATAATTCTGAGAAACTTCTACAAAGAGCAATAGGAGTTCCCCTAAAGAAACCAGGTCGTTGGAACATCCAAAGATTGCTGTTCCTAAAAGAAGACCGGATATCTCAAGTTAAGGCATTGAGCGCTTTTCTGGGTATGAGAAGATGCAGGAGTCGGAGCTCAGGGAGACGGTTCCCTTTCCCAGGCGCCTGAGCTCCCTGGGGCCTGCCCTCTGCTTTCTCCGCCCGCGTCTTTTCAGGGTGCAGCGAAGGGTGCAGCAGCTCGGCCTGTTTCCACCCTGAGTTCTCCGGGCTCACTGTCGGGCAGCTCTAATGGGATGGCTTGATGGTGGCAGCGCCCTCTGCTTACTGACCTGACAGGCAGTGTTTTAGCTCTGAAATGTAGTAATACAGTTACAGTTTATCCATCTGAGTTCTGTGCCTGTGCCAGCTCATCACCTCTGTAGTAAGGCGACCACCGTAATAATGCCAGCCCTGCTTACTTTAGTTTTAAATAATAGGAAGAGCAAAATTCCTATGGAATTTTTAGAGTACTAACCTCAGGGTTAATTGAAACACGTCATCGCCCTTCTTACATTCTTTGAACTCATCTCCTCATTCTCAGAACAAAGCCCTGCCCCCTTCCCTGGCCTGCAAGGCCCACCGTGTCCTGCTGCTCGCCAGCTCTGCAGCCCGGCTTGTTCTGTCGCCCCATAACTATGCTCGCTTGTGGCAGCCTCACGTTCTCATGGTTCCTTAAGCTTGACCTACACTTTCCCACCTCAAGGTATTTTCAGATGTTATCCTGTCTCCTTGGAAGACCCTCCCACCCGTAGGTCAAGTTTCCTTGCCAAATACTTTGTATCACATACTGCTTCTTAACAGTCTTGATCACGGTTGAAATAGATTTTTGTTGCTGCTGTGGATAACGTCAGTCTTCCCTCACAGGTCTAAGCTTCACTAGTCCAGAGACCGTGTCTATTTGCTGATGCAGCCTCTGTGTATAGGATAACCCGACATGTTATACTCCTTCATATTTGGGGGAACACTCAAAGTGAATGAGTAAATGGTATGATCTGATATTCTCATTCTACCTAAAATGTAGGATCTGATGAAAGTGAGTTTTATCGTTGCTTAACTATAATCAAAGTTGTTTTTATTATACCTTGGGGAAACTAGGGGAAAAAAATTCAGAGATACTAAAAATACATTCAAGAATATTGTCTTATTTAAGAAATCAATAATTACCCCATCCCCCAGTGTTACAATCTTTTTAATATATATTATGTTTATTTATGAAACCTTCTCTTAAAAGAATCATTTGTTGTACTTCTATTGTATTTCAGATAGGAGGTCATGGTTAGAACATCACACTGTTTTATTTATTAAAAGAAAATTGGTCTCTTTGCCTAGCTTATTAAGTTCTGTGTTTTTTTTTTTTTTTTTTTTTTTAATGAGTAACCATGGTTGGCCCCTGTAGATATTTTTCCCTATGTTAACTGGAAAGCCATATGATATTTTGAGAAGATGTTTGCTATATCTGCAGGAGTGAAATAGTAAAGACCAGTGAGATAGCCAAGACAGTCAAAAATGTCACCAGATAAATGAATCCCAGCTTGTATTCTTTTATACAAGACTACACAATTTTAAATTGCACTAAAATGGTACTAATTTGGCAATCTTGTCTTTGATATGCTTTGAGTCTTAAAATTCTACGAACTGTGGAGTTGAGGGGCAGTCACACCAGGTTTGAATGAAATGTATTTACAGCACAGTGGGAGAAAAGTTTTATTTTATTCCTGGTTTTCTCTGTTTCTTAGTGTTGAAACAGTGGCGCCAACAAAACCATATCAATATTTAGCATCTCTTCTTTAAAAATGACAAGCTTTAGAAAAATAATTCAATATCAAGGTTAATAACCATAGCTCTGACTGCCCGGATATATTTTAAACACTGTTTGAGGAAAGAGAATATTTCTCCTAAGAAAACCATATGAATGTCAGACAACTATATTTTCTGTAAGACCTTATAAATAATAACTAATATTGTACTAGGACAATAGAGGATTTTCTCAATATCCTCTGGGTGCCAGGTAGAATACTGGCTGTTAGCTCGCATTTATGACAAAGTATTATTTTTCTGCTAAAACAGATGGATTTTGAATTGACATTTTGACATCACAGGAAAATGCATACTGTCCTTTCAAACACCCCTCTCGGATACATCAGGAAAGCAACTATTAAGTGAAATGTATGACAGCAGGACTTCATTCTACTTTTCTTATTCGAGTGTTTATTTGTTTGAATTGGCCATAGATAGGTTCCTAAGAATTTGAACTGTGTCAGAAATGATTTGATTAAAGTCAAACAACAAGCAGAGTTACACCTTATCACCACTTCCCAAATGACTTTTTTGTGGGAGGGGCCACCTTCATGGACAAAATGTAGCAAGTTCAGAAAAGCTTTTCTGGGCATTATTTGCAAGATGTAGTTAAAACTGGAAAATAACAGGAATATTTAGCAAATACAGATACTAACAAAATAATTTCTGTTCCCATAAGTGTGGAAGTATTTAGCGTTCAGTCCTATGTGACAACTTGAAAATAACATATACATATTATTGAATAGAGATATTTCCAGAATAGTTCGGCATCTATGTATCTGTAAAGGTAGACTAAGAGACATGTTAAAGTTGTGATTACAGAAATGTTTGCTCAGGGAAATCACAGTGAGGATTTTATTGTAAATTTATGTTTGAGATTGTGCATACATGCTGCGTGCTCAGTCATGTCCCACTCTTTGTGACCCCATGGTCTGTAGCCCACCAGACTCCTCTGTCCCTGGGACTCTCCAAGCAAGAATACTGGAGTGGGTTGTCATTGCCTACTCAGGGGATTTTCCCAACCCATCTTCCCAACCAATCTTTTGCCAAAGATTGAACCAGTATCTCTAGCGTTGGCAGGCGGAGTCTTTACCACTGAGTCACCTGGGAAGCCAGGATGTGCGATCCGGTCAATGAAGTAAGACTTACTGATTATTGCATTTCTTTGTTGTTACTGTTGTTTAGTTGCTAAGTCATGCCCAGCTCTTTTGTGACCCCATGGACTTTACCTCATCATGCTCTTCTGTCCACAGGATTTCCCAGTCAAGGTTATTGAAATGGGTTGCCGTTTCCCTCTCCAGAGTATCTTTCTGACCCAGGGATTGAACCCATATCTCTTGCATTGCAGATGGATTCTTTATCCCTGCATCACAGTCAGCGGTGGATTTTATTAGGTAAAATTAGTTATGTGCAGCGGAATATTCAAATATATTTTATTTTTATGTGAGAATTTTCTTTTATCCTTCAACTTCTCTAAGTGTTCACACATTTGATAGGTACAATTTGCTTTTTGAGCCACTTAATTGCTTTCCATTCAAATACAAGACTGTTTCCAATATAAAGCTATACCAGGAGCATTTTGACAACTCAGCTGAAGACTTTCCTGCAGCCCTGCTGGTCTTTTACACACTTCCCCTGCTCATGTGAACCATTTCAGTAAGCTACCCGTGGTTGTGCCTCTACTTCACTTCCTCTAACATAATCTTCAGTCATGTGGATGAAAGCGGTCAGTCCATCCCTTATACTTTCCCATCTTTCAAAAAGACTCGGAAGGCACACTGCTTTGTCATTTGTGTGTCCAGCCGTTCCTTTCAGTCCTAAATTATTCTTAGCAGTACATTTGCTTCTCCAACATGAACTTAAGACTGTAAAACAATACTGTTTTGTTAAGACTATCAGTAAATATCTTTATATGCAAAATATTATTACTAATATTCCAGACGTTTAGTTGTGACTTTTTTTTTTTATTAACAACTTAATTTGTAAAGCTGTTTAAAAATTATGTTTAGTTTATATTAGCCTTATCCTTTAAAAATCATGTTTCTAAAACTTGTGGTGAATACAGTAATAAAAGAATGTTTTGAGTTACCTTTTCTTTTATATGAAACCAGTTCAATCAGCAGAGTGAAAGAGCATTGACTTCTTTTTAGATTTCTCATTATCTCAGTGATCTAGCTTTTGCTGCAGTGATCACAGTGAATCACTTGAAAATGAATATACCAAGGTAAGTATATGTTCTAGAAAGTTTGGGTACGTTTAAATTGTCTATTCGTATAATTTAGACCTCAAATTCATGTGAACCTTATAATTTAATCAAAAGGATGATGTTGTCAAGCAATTATTTTGAATTCCTAAAGTATCCCAGATACAAGCAGTGTGTCATTTCAATCGTACAGATGGGGAGGACTCCACACACATGAGGACACTGATGCTCAGCAAGGTTGAATAACTTGCCTAGTGTTCAGTTTAGTTCAGAGGCTCAGTCATGTCTGACTCTTTGCAACCCCATGGACCGCAGCACGCCAGGCCTCCCTGTCCATCACCAACTCCTGGAGTTTACTCAAACTCATGTCCATCACGTCAGTGATGCCATCCAACCACCTCATCCTCCGTCGTCCCCTTCTCCTCCCACCTCCAATCTTTCCCAGCATCAGGGTCTTTCCCAGTGAGTCAGTTCTTCGAATGAGGGGGCCAGAGTATTGGAGTTTCAGCTTCAGCATCAGTCCTTGCAGTGAACACCCAGGACTGGTTTCCTTTAGGATGGACTGGTTGCAGCAGTCAATTGACTGGATTGCCTGGTGTCACACCTCTGAAAATGGCAGAGTGAGAGTCAGATTGAGTCCTTCTGATTCCAAAGATGGCGATCCACTTAATGATGAAATTAGGGTCTTTCGTGTTTGCTTCTCTTACCTACAATGCTAAAGATATTCCTTCAGACTCTTGGATAGTGAATCTATCTTGGATAGGGTTTTCTTTTCTTTTTCAGCTGAATTTTAAAATGATTTAATGAGAGAAACTCTTTTGTTGAAACTGGAAATTTAAGATGAGACTCAACATTTCTGAGTGTCAGAATTCACACCTTGCCCCCATCACAAGAAACTCTCTCTTTTTTAAGTTTATTTTGTATTGATGTTTAGTTGATTTACAGTGTTGTGTTAACTTCTGTTGTACAACAAAGTGACTCAGTTATACACATATATGCCTTCCTTTTAAAAAGATTCCTTTCCATCATGGTTTATTGCAGGATATTAACTATAGTTCCTTGTGCTAGATACAGTAGGACTTGATTGCTTATCCATGAAAATATCTCTTAATAGGACATGGTGTTTGAAGATAGCAATTAGAGAACCTCAGTTTCTCAAGTTGCAGACATATTTTACGTGATTATTAATTCATTAAATAGTTTACTACCAATTTAATTGTTTGGTTTCCTCCCACTTGTAAGGAGTAACTGTAGAATAGGCATCTTGTGGGATGTCCTGGATACTCTGCTCTTTTTCTCAGGGAGCAATTTTACGATACTGGCTAGAGTTTGTTCTGAATTTCAGATGATGATTGACAATGAGATAGTAATTAATAGTTGTAGAATATCCATAAGGTATGTGGGCAAGATGGTGAAAAAGGAACATATGTCAAGATATTTGCTAATATACAGACGGCCTGTTCAGACCCCGGCTTGTGAGTGATGGAGGTCAGTGAGTGTTTAGAGTAACTACGCTTCTCTTGGTGGAGGAGCGTGAACGCTAAAGGAATGATTCCTTGAATCTAGAGTCGGAAAAAGCCTGTCTCTTCAGGGCCCATCAGGGAGGGGGTCGTGATGCGCGCTCAGGCTGTCCGATGCTGCGTCCCGTCCTGTCGCAGCCCAGCGGCTCTGGCCGTCTCTCCCGGAGGCCGCAGGGGCAGCGGCCTGGATCACCCGGGTCCTTCCCGAGGTCGTCGGGTCTCTCGGGCAGGGGCCGGGGAGGAGTCGGCCCCCGGGGTGAGCTCGCGTGGTGCCCGCCGTCGTCGTGGAGTGAGCCGCCTCGACACACACAGCCCCTCGGCCGGCACCGGCCGGGGCTGGGGCGCTTCTGCGGAGTCGCTGGCTGGGACCGCCAGCCCGGGACCACCCAGCCCGGGACCACCCAGCCCGGGACCACCCAGCGCTGGACCACCCAGCTCGGGACCACCCAGCCCGGGACCACCCAGCCTGCTTGCGGATGCTCTGCGCCGGCAAGCGCGTTTCTCCTTTTGGCAAGTCGCTTTCTTCCCAGGGGCCACAAGGTCCCTGCAAGCTCCGAGCCATGCCTGGTCCGGCATCAGGCTCCGAGTGCTTCCTCCTTTTCTGCAGCCTCGCCCAAGGCAGAGATCGTGAGACTCCTGGGAAATATGTGATGAGGACAGAGAAGCGAAGGGGCTTGCTTGCTTGCTTTCCTACTGTTACTGTTTTAGAGAGGCCGTGAGTTCCATTGATGAAGGGATTTAAACCAAAGGGCCATCCACAAAGCAGGGTCAGAGATTAAACCCCACAGGTAGAAGGAAAGAGTGTGTTAAGGATAAGGTCCCCGGGACTGAGATTTAGGGGCCTGACAGAGAGAGTGGATGGAAGCTGATGTGAAATCAAATGTGCCTATTCAGCCGCTGATCAGAAAATGACAGATGGATTCACTCAGCAAGTTGAAGAGGCACGCACCCCAGAAGAAAACAATACTATTATTTAAGATAATGGGGACATTCTTCACAGATTGTTTCTGGAAAAACCAGCAGGCGAGTTTATCCCCTGATGGAGGCACTGACTACTTCTCAATCAAAGCACAGTGAGTTGACTGTGCAAAACTTTTCAGAGCAGAAGTAAAGAGGAACAGGAGACATTATAAGCAGTGAGCATTCTACCTCTGTGCAGTCGGCTGTGCCATTGAGCAATCACATTTGCCATCTCAAAGCAGTGCTTCCCCAAGCGTCCTTCCAGGGGTTCGGTGAGGTCAGACTTTTTCTGGAATAAGGCAAAGATGTTATTTACCTTTCCTGTAAAGGCGTGGGTACACGATAAAGCGTTTCTAGAGGCTACATAACATGTGATATCATAACAAATCGCATGCAGAAGCAGATACGTGAAAGTAAGTAGCTGTCTTCTGTTTAATAAAGATTTCCAAAAATAATAATGACAAAATACCACTTCTCCAAGATTTTTTTGCTCCATTTGGAAATATATTTTTCACTAAAAATTATGTTAAAATATGATGGATATATTACTTTTCTCTTAAAATGAATTACTGTATTTTAAAATTCTCAGCTTTACTTTCAAATGTTAATAGACAAAACCAACATCAAAAATAGCTTATAGGGGAAAAAAAATAGCTCTGAAGGCCCTGTATTAGGTTTCCCAGGTGACTTAGTGGTAAAGTATCACCTACCAATGCAGGAGATGCAAGAGATGCAGGTTTGATCCCTGCGTCGGGCAGATCCCCCGGAGCATGGCACAGCACCGTATTCTGGTATTCTTGCTGAAAAATCCCCTGGGCAGAGGAGCCTGGCAGGCTTGGTCCAGGGGGACGCAAAGAGTCAGACAGCCCTCTGTAACTTATGAGTACATAGAGATCCTGAAAGTAACAAGTTCAGAACCTTTGTCTTTAGGGATATGAGAGTGTTTCTTCTAAAAAGGGCCTGAGTATGACACTGCAAAGGGTCATCATACCTTTTTTCCCTTGGAAGACGGAGGCGCACATCTCCTCGTCGCCCTGCGACAGAGCAAGCCTGCATGTCTAGCTCTGGCAGGGTGTTGTGGGTGGCAGTGACGTGTGTCACTGTCTGTCCCAACGTTTGGTATCTGATAAGAGATTCTTAAGAACTCTGCTCTTCTGCTGTTGTGACTGCGGAAGCATGTGTTGACGTGAAGGTACCAGAGATTACAGCAGCCTGGAGCACCAAGCCACGTCTGCGAGGAAAGCCACTCTGGAGAACGCCCTGGCCTGGCAGTGGACCTGGCAAGAGCTCAAGGAAGATGCTATTAGTGATAAGCCTCTGGGACGTCAAGGCTTAGGCCACTCTTGCTTAAACCCGTCTCTCCTGGCTTGTACCTGGCTTTTCATGGGAAAACCAGCATGGGCAGACCGTTCTTGGGGCTATACACTGAGAGCTAAGGGAAAGTGCTCATACCATTAGAATAAAAGGTGATTCTGAATAGTTTTTTAAAATGTCATTTGGTATTTTTTAAGAGGTAATTATCTTAAAAAATGACATCAGGCTCTGTGTACTTAATATGCTGATTATGGATAATACGTATGTCCTTACTCTTGAGGAATAAGTGACCTAAATAGTCTTCTGTTATATTATTACCTCTTATATTTACAGAGAGCAGTGTTCCCCCATGTATTTATTAACTCTTTGAATAATAGTTATTAAATGACAACTATGCCATGTGTTTTTTCTTGGAAATGGTACAGTGACAAAGACAGTCTTCAGTGTCACCACTTAATTTAGAGGCAAGAGATTGAGGGAAAGCAAAGGGCAAAGTCTGCATGCCTGTTGGGTTGGCACATTTCAAGAACTTTCCAGGAAGTCCCTCCAAAGACTTAGGCTTACATCTTGTTGAGCTCTTGGAGTGTGAGGAAAGCTGGAAATCATAGTTGTTTTTTTCTCTTTGGGCACGTGGACAGCCTGAAGAAAATTGGTTCCTGTTAATAGGGTGGAAGAGTCGATAGATATTGAGGAGACAGCCAGACATGGCTTCCACGCTGGCCCTTGGTCCTTTTGAGAATCTTTCCACCTCGGTCACACCATGACCATCTGGACTCACGTGCATTGTCATGGCATGAAGTCCTGAGTCCTCAGTGCTCTGGAATATCCCTGAGTCACCTGCCAGCCTGCCCCAGGGGGGATTTCAGGTGCAGCAGCATTCTGCCTCTCATGTTACTTTTGGGGTAAGGCTGTCTGAAAACTGAAGACATGTACCACACGGTTATTCTTCCTCCTGGACTCTGCTCTGGGAGCTGACCCCGGGTCCTCTCTGCTCTGTTCTCTAACCCCTCCCTGCCCCCGTGACAGAGCATTCTGTTAGCAGGGAAATCTGTTTTCCTTCATGATACAAACCTAGTTATTTTGCCTCCACCTAGAAATCCTCTCCATCCTTTTTGGAAGTCAGAAGATTCATGGGCTATTTTTCCTGTCTACTCTGATGCAAATGGCAAGCCACTCCAGTATTCTTCCCTGGAGAGTCCCATGGACAGAGGAGCCTCGTGAGCTGTAGTCCATGGCGTTGCAAAGAGTTGGACATGACTGAGTGACTTAACACACACACACACTCTGATGCATCTCTCCCTGAAGCGCCGTTTACATCACCAAGTACCTATTTGAATTAAAGAGAGGGAGAAGAAAATTCAAGTTAATGTCATAAAGTATCATTCTGCCATCTAAGTGGTTGTGTTTTCAATGTAATGTAAGACTTGTCATACGCATATGCACAGTCTGTTCTGGGAAGCCCTAGGAGCCAGTTCCAGGGAGTCTCAGGCATCCCTGCAAAAGGTGGTGTCTAAATTGAAAAGTTAGTAGAATTTACCCAGTTGAAAATAAAAGGTGGGGGCGGGGGAGAGAAGCGGAAGGAAGTGGGAGAATGAGCAGTACTTCAGAAAAAGGAAGTGGCACATGTAGAAGCAATAAAAAGTATGACGAAGTCAGGGGATTGTCAGTAGCTCAGTGTACGGCTTCAGAGTACAATGCGAAATAGAGAGAGCTGCAATGGGGAAGGGAGGGAGGGGAAAATAGCTTGTTTGGGCTGTATGGAGACGGGCCTGAGCACCCTAACAGTTGTGCGTTAGTAAGCTCTCTCTTGCTACAGTACGAAAAATGGATTCAAGCTGTGCAAGATGGGGCTAGGGAGACCTTTTAGAGGTTTGTTGTAATTATTCTGGCAAAAGATAATGTCAGGTTGACCTAATGTCATAGCAGTGGGAAGGAAACAATTGAATGAATTGGAGAGTTATTATGGGTATAGAATAATTGCACCATTGAACAGCACCCTTTGTCTTTGGATTGACAGTTGAGTGTGTGTTGGTGACATTCTGAGACCACAAACACAGAAAGAGGGTCAGTTCTTCAAGACGACCCCACTGTCTAAAACTCCTCCCCGTTTCCTGCTCTGATTGTTTTTAGAATTTATCATTATCAGGTACATTTCATTTTCTTCTTCTTTGTACATATCTAGTAGAATATAAGCTTGTGTAAGACATTTGTGAAATTTTATTTTTCTCTGTCATATTGGCAGCTTCTAGAACAATACCAAGCACATAGTAGCCACTGAGTAAATATTGGGTAAATAATTGACTGTCTAAATGAATAAGAATGGGCCAGTAATAAATTAAATAAGGTCATTTTTTGGACCTGCTGAGTGTGTGTTGTCTTTGGGATGTGCAGTAGTCTTTACAGATATAGATATGAAGTTCAATGAAGTCTGGTTCAGAAATAAACTTTGGGAAGTCTACCTTATAAGATCTGGTGATTGATAATCAAGTAGTTCCCAGAGGCAATTCTTTGTCTTCCATTCTTTGCAATCTTATGAAAATTCTCTTGAAAAAAGTTATACTCACCTAAGTATTTTCTTAACACTTCCCATTTTCTTTCTGTCTAATTATTCCTCTTTATGTTACTTTGGCCACTTGATGCGAAGCTGACTCATAGAAAAGAGCCTGATGCTGGGAAAGATTAAAGGCAAGAGGAGAAGGGGATGACAGAGGATGAGATGGTTGGATGGCATCAACAACTTGATGGACATGAGTTTGAGCAAGCTCCAGAAATTGGTGATGGACAGGGAGGCCTGGTGTGCTGCCGTCCATGGGGCTGCAAAGAGTTGGACACAACTGAGCGACTGAACTGAACCGAACATTCTTTAAATGACCTATACCTAAATGATTTTTATCAGGAGGACAATTTTATAATATCAGACTATTTTTTTCCGTCTTTTTTCTGTAGCATGCATATAAGTTGCTTCAGTCCTGTGCAACTCTTTGTGACCCTATGAACTATAGTCCGCCAGACTCCTCTGCCCATGATATTTTCCAGGCAAGAACACTGGATTGGCTTGCCATTTCCTACTCCAGGAGATCTTCCCAACCCAGGGATCAAAGCCGGGTCTCCGGCATTGCAGGCGGCTTCTTTTCCGTCTGAGCCACTTTTTGTGTGTAGCTAGCCTCTAGTTTGCCATCATTTGTAATAATAAGGAATTCAAACATCTGCCCACTAGTCAGAGCCAGAGCCAGATTTCGCGAATGAGTCCTGTAAGGTAGAGTTTAGTGGCAGTTCTCTGTAGTGGTTGTTTTGGGAATGGCTTAAAATTTTTTTTTTCTTCTTTAGTGTAAATATGAGAGGAGTTCTGAGATGTGGGAGAAGTGCTGGTGCTCATAAAAGCAGGGCGTGCGGCTGAGGACTGGTGGGGGGCAGGAATCGCTAGCGTATTGTAGTATTTTTGCTCCAGGCAGCAAGGCGCACCACGGGGGACTTAGGAGGCTCAGGCTCAGGGGGTCCTGGGGGAGGGGGTACAAAGTGATGATCTTGGTACCAGAAGGCGTGTTTCCAGGCTTCATGCAGCCGAGTATATGCTTTCTTACAACTCGGAGTTAGTTGAAACCTATTTCTCTGTGAGCTCTTAAAAGAGTTTAAGGGTGAGGAACGTGAAAAGGCAACTGTTTGCCTAGTACTCTCTTTCTCAAGAAACTAGGTCAGGGTAGGCTGAGCTTCCTTAAAAGTCACCCGGCCTCTTGTTTCTGCCCGCCCAGTATGAGGGAGGGCTCCGAGGCTGTTAGGAAACGGTTCGTGGTCCATCTGTGAATGACTCTGGAAGCGTGAGTCAAGCCACTGAAAACTTGGCTTTGGCTTTACCGTATGTATTGTGACAAGGTCCCCTGGAGAAGGGAAAGGCTCCCCACTCCAGTATTCTGGCCTGGAGAGTTCCATGGGCTGTGTAGTCCAGCGGGTCGCAAAGAGTCGGACCCGACTGCATGACTTTCACTTTCACTTTTCTGTACATTGTGGCATTTGTGAAGTCACGGACTATGCATTCTTAAAAAGAAATACTATTCATTGTGTATCATAGTGCCCTGTATACATAAAAAAATTATGTTGATCATTCATTTAGTAATTATACAAGTAATTTAAAATTGTACTTTAATATATGATTTTTTGGTAGAAACTCAGCATTTACTATATGCCAGGTATTCATTTTTAGTGCTGAATTACTAACTCAAACATCTTATAAGTAAAAAAATTGAAGTACAGTGTACATCACTCAGAAAATTATCAGGTGAGTTTTAAATAAAACCAAGGATATTATATTCTCTGTCTTTGCATTAGACAGTAGAAATGATTCTTAAAATGTGTTCTCCTTGTGATTAGAATAATCTTGTGTTTACAGAATCAATCATTCTGCAACTGTAAAATGAATGGTTTTCTCATCTTTTCTTAAAAGATCTTAGAGATCGGCAGGTATTCATTAAGAGGAAGTTCTGGGGATGGCACATGGATCCACCCATTTCTAATTCAGTTCCTAATAGTTGCTTGAATTTCTCTATACTCCACATCTTACCTTCCTTATCATAAGAAATTCTGACATAGTTATAAAAAGCTATTAAACAAACAATTTGATCCTCTCATACCTTTGGGGATAGGTAATGATGAAGTAATTATTGTGCGTAGAAACAATCCCAGCTTTTCGTTGAAAATCCAGTGACAAATTGCAAAGGGAACCTAATAAACATCATTTATTACCTTCCAGTTTAAAAGTCCGGTAAACTCCAAAGGCAGATTGTTCTTTAATTCCTATTTGTAAAAGATGTTTTTTTTTTTTTTTAAATCCTGTGCACCAGTCTCTACTTTGGTGAATAACATGATTTTAGATTCAAACCCCTTTCCTACCTCGGGCTTAACATTGAAAGTCACAATTTTAATAGAATAATTCATTTCAGAGAGGTAGGCAGTCAAGCAATCACGTTAGCTACTGCTATTTATTAATAATAAATGTAAAATGCTAAGAGAAAATATACATTCTTAAGTTAATCAGACAATGTGGCTTTAGGAATTACAATGCAAAATCTTTCAACTGTTTCTTGAAAACATTGGAGCATCAAGTTCAATATTGATTGAAAAAAATCTGTAAGCACAGGCATGGAATACACAATGACTTCTCTTTGTAGGGTCTACACAGTGAATGCATTTTATGTCAATGGATGTACACGTATGGCAAAGGAATCTGTGTCTAGGAAAGTGGGACTTGTGCTTAAGGACTTGCTCGAGTAAGCTAAATTACTTTCAAGTGCCTGGCTCTCAGTAAGGCCATATGATTTAACGTCACTCCTCCTGATCCACTCACTTCTATGTGACAGCAACTTCTAAGGAAGGTCAGTGTTCTATCGAAGAGATTATGACAGCTGAGTTATGGTTTCAAACAGGTTTGGCTTTTACACTACCTTAGAAAATGAAATAGCTTTTGATTTATAGTCATTTTGCATTAATATGCATTTCTCTCCTGTATTTCATTTGAAATTGGGCAGGCCAGGTTTATGTATTCCTCATTACTTCTTGAGGTGCCTACTGAATTACCTGTTTTAAACAAATCATTCTGACTGAGTTGACATCAGGGGCAGACAGTGAGAGAATAGGTAAGAGGTTCTGAATTCCCTGGCTATTAATAGCAATGTTAGCGGCATGGAGATCTCTGCACGACATGCTAGTCCAGGTGTATTTCTTTGTTAATAATCTTTACCCAACAAAGTTTTAAAAAGTGTACCAGATTAGAGAGTTTATGATATCAGACATGTGATTTTTTTTTCTAAACTATGATTAAGTTAGGAGATAAAATTTTCAAGTTTCTGGGTCTTTGGTGGTAGGAAGCCAAATCTCCCATTTAATAAACATATCAGTTGTAGAAAAAGAATGCATTTTCTTCTACCTACTAAAATGTACTATTTCCATTTTGGGTGGTCTTGTGATTTTCCTTATTTTAAAAACTCTGCATGGTATACTGGATAGAAACTTCACATCCCTCTGCACCCTCTTATACTCTGGAATATTTTCAAGGGCACTATAGCTCAGGATTTAGAGGGATAGGAAGAATGTCAACTGAGAGTCTTGGCACTGAGGTTGACTGCAACTTTTGAGCTGATAGAGTATTCTACTCTGGATTATCTGAAGTCTAGGTTTTTGAGTGAAAAAATAATGTGTTTTATAACAGGAAGACTAATGTACATTGACTTTTATTGTTGTTTAGTCCCTCAGTCGTGTCCGACTTTTTACAACCCCATGGAATGCATACGCCAGGCTTCCCTATCCTTCATCATCACCTGGAGCTTGTTCAAACTCATGTTCATTGAATCAGTGATGCCATCCAACCATCTCGTCCTCTGTCGTCCTCTTCTCCTCCTGTCTGCTATCTTTCCCAGCGTCAGGGTCTTTCCCAATGAGTCAGTTCTTCCCATCAGGTGGTCAAACTATTGGAGTTTCAGCTTCAGAGTCTGTCCTTCCAATGAATAGTCAGGATTGATCTCCTTGGAGTCCAAGGAACTCTCGAGAGTCTTCTCCAACACCACAGTACCAAAGCATCTATTCATCGACACTCAACCTTTTTTATGGTCCAGCTCTCACATCCATACATGACTATTGCAAAAACCATAGCTTTGACTAGACGGACCTTTGTTGGCAAAGTAATGTCTCTGCTTTTAAATATGCTATCTAGTGTGTATGCCCAGAAGTGGTATTGCTGGGTCATATGGTAGTTCTATTTCCAGTTTTTTAAGAAATCTCCACACTGTTTTCCATAGTGGCTGTACTAGTTTGCATTCCCACCAACAGTGTAAGAGGGTTCCCTTTTCTCCACACCCTCTCCAGCATTTATTGCTTGTAGACTTTTGGATAGCAGCCATCCTGACTGGTGTGTAATGGTACCTCATTGTGGTTTTGATTTGCATTTCTCTGATGATGAGTGATGTTGAGCATCTTTTCATGTGTTTGTCAGCCATCTGTATGTCTTCTTTGGAGAAATGTCTGTTTAGTTCTTTGGCCCATTTTTTGGTTGGGTCATTTATTTTTCTGGAATTGAGCTTCAGGAGTTGCTTGTATATTTTTGAGATTAATCCTTTGTCTGTTTCCTCATTTGCTATTATTTTCTCCCAATCTGAGGGCTGTCTTTTCACCTTACTTATAGTTTCCTTTGTAGTGCAGAAGCTTTTAAGTTTCATTAGGTCCCATTTGTTTATTTTTGCTTTTATTTCCAATATTCTGGGAGGTGGGTCATAGAAGATCTTGCTGTGATTTATGTCGGAGAGTGTTTTGCCTATGTTCTCCTCTAGGAGTTTTATAGTTTCTGGTCTTACATTTAGATCTTTAATCCATTTTGAGTTTATTTTTGTGTATGGTGTTAGATAGTGTTCTAGTTTCATTCTTTTACAAGTGGTTGACCAGTTTTCCCAGCACCACTTGTTAAAGAGGTTGTCTTTTTTCCATTGTATATCCTTGCCTCCTTTGTCAAAGATAAGGGTTAGGGTTAGGGTTAGGGTTAGGTGGGAGGCATGAGTCAAGTGCTCGGGCCTGGTGGGCTGGGAAGACCCAGAGGAATCGGGTGGAGAGGGAGGTGGGATGGGGGACCGGGATGGGGAATACGTGTAACTCTATGGCTGATTCATATCAATGTATGACAAAACCCACTGAAAAATAAAAAAAATTAAAAAAAAAAATCATCTGGAAAAAAAAAAAATGCTATCTAGGTTGGTCATAACTTTCTTCTAAGGAGCAAGTGTCTTTTAATTTTGTGGTTGCAGTCACTATCTGCAGTGATTTTGGAGCCCAGAAAATAAAGTCTGTTACTGTTTCCCTTAGTTTCCCCCTCTATTGCCATGAAGTGATGGGATTAGATGCATGATTTTTGTTTTTTGAATGTTGAGCTTTAAGCTAAGTTTTTCACTCTTGTCTTTCAACTTTCATCAAGAGGCTCTTTAGTTCCTCTTCACTTTCTGCCGTAACGGTGGTATCATCTGCATATCTGAGGTTATTGATATTTTTCCTGGCAATCTTGATTCCCGCCTATGCTTCATCCAGCCCAGTGTTTCTCATGATGTACTCTGCATATAAGTTAGATAAGCAGGGTGACAATACACAGCCTTGATGTACTCCTTTCCCAATTTGGAACCAGTACTTTGTTCCATGGCTGGTTCTAACTGTTGCTTCTTGACCTGCATACAGATTTCTCAGGAGGCAGGTCAGGTGGTCTGGTATCCCCATCTCTTGAAGAATTTTCCTCAGTTTGTTGTGATCCACGTAGTCAAAGGCTTTGTAAAGCATAGTCAATGAAGCAGAAGTAGGTATTTTTCTGGAATTCTCTTGTTTTTTCTATGATTCAGCGGATGTTGACAATTTGATATCTGGTTCCTCTGCCTTTTCTAAATCCAACTTGAACATCTGGAAGTTCTCAGTTCACATACTGTTGAAGCCTGGCTTGGAGAATTTTGAGCATTGCTTTGCTTTGCCTCACTTTATTTATTCTAAAGAAAAGTAGATCTAATATGATTAATTCACTGGTTTATTTAACAAATATTTGTCATGTGACTGTTTCTAGACCAGACTTGTTCCAGAAGTTGAGGATACACAGCTGATTACAACAATGCCCATGATTTTATAATGCTAACCTTTTGCTACCTATTTAATATGTTATTAGTATTATATATTGAATTTGACTTCAAAATTTGAGTTTCTGTTAACGGGTGAAATCCTCCAATTTTTTATTCATATAGGAAAGGAACTCTAGGCAAGAAGCAGTAGTTTTATGTGTGAATAACGGTGGATGAAAGGAAGGGAGAATGTCCTCAGGAAGCACTTGCTCAAGCTTCATTCATCATGAATGGGCTCTCCTTGATGCAGAGACATTTTTTCCTTAAATTTTAGTTCGGAGAGTGACTCATTGCTCACTAAACCTCATGCCTGATATAATTATCTAAATTATGTGGAGCAAACCATTTTTTTAAATAGTATTCAGAATGCTTAGGTTAAAGGAACTATTTTAAAGGACACAGAAAAATTATATGGTTCTACAGAGGAAAGAGATATGAGACTCTAACAATGATAAAATGACCTGTAATAAAGTTAGTTCAATTTTTAAAATTTCATGAAAATATTCTCCCAATCACCTGAAAATATTTAAATGCAACTGAGTTCTTTTTTAATGGAAAGTTTACAGTCACATTGGTGTATTAGAAGCTTTTGCTCTTAGAGGAATGACAACCAGAAGCTTGTGATCCCCTCTGCATGAAGTATCTCCTCTTCTTTAATACAGATGTATGCCTGAATACAGGAACCAGTTTGTTCTGCTTGAACGGATGATCCTCTCATCATTCTTGTCTCTTCAGCCAAGCCTTCCTTAAAGATCAGGGATATACAGGCCTCCATGCGTTGTTGATTGAATCCTGATTGATCTCCCAGCTCAACCTGTACTTCTCTATATATTTCTTTTTTTTTTTTAATTGGAGGCTAAATACTTTACAATATTGTGGTGGTTTTTGCCATACATCCTATCTTCATCATTGATATTTAGGACTACATTATATGCTTCCCTAAACATTGCTCTGTGTCTGCCATGTGTTTGAATCAGCAAGCTGTAGGCATATAAGCAAGAAAAGCTCTTTGGCATTGAGGCATTTACAGTTTAGTGCAGTTAGTCCTAGCTATTGATGAGCACTTTACTTGAGGACTTTAAAAATATATATATAGAATCTTATTCCTCCCCAAGACTGGATGGGTAGTGATATCAGTAACTTACAAATTTTCTCTGTGTGATTTTAATGCATATTTGCAGTTAATATCCTTGAAAGTGGAAGTTTTGGTCTTGACAACCAGTAATCATAGAAGAATACAACAAATATCATTGTCCAGGTACCACAAACAGTGAAATTATAGACGAGAGAGTGCCTAGCTTTGTGTGAACAGGTCACCTCACTGAGGAAGTGATGTTTGAGCTTAAAGATGATTAGAATTATTGAATGGAGCACATGTAGAAGTTCAATATATGCAAAATGCATAGAGGCATAAAGTAACTCATACTACAAGTATTTTAACATATAGAAAAATTCCAGGAGTAGGATAATGAGCACATATATTACCTCCACCTGTATTCAAAAATTGTTGGCATTCTAAAATAGCCTTTTGAAAAAACAAACCAAATCAGCACCAAAGCCAAACCAAACCAAACAACAACAAACCTTTAATTTCGTTATAATGCACATATCTGGAAAACAAGGCAGCTGATAACTCAGTCGTGACTTTTTGATTCATAAATAATAGGCTCATTAAAAATCAATATTCCCCTACCTAAAATAATCTGGTTGTCTTTAGGAAGAAACAGTCTAGTTTATCTGCTCACTTTCTTCTAGTCCTAAAGTTTGATTCTGTGTGTGTATGAGGGGGGATATGTTTTGCCAACAAAATACAATAAACATATGGTTTGCTCTACATGAGTGAGTGAGTGAGTGAAAGTCACTCAGTCTTGTCTGATTCTTGAGACTCCATGGACTGTAGTCCATGGGATGCTCCAGGCCAGAATGCTGGAATGAGTAGCCTTTCCCTTTTCTAGGGAATGTTTCCAACCCAGGGTCTGGACCCAGGTCTCACTCATTGCCGGCGGATTCTTTACCAGCTGAAGCACAAGGGAAGGCCAAAAATACTGGAGTAGGTAGCCTATCCCTTCCCCAGGGGATCTTCCTGACCCAGGAATTGAACCAGGGTCTCCTGCATTGCAAGCGGATTGTTTACCAACTGAGCTATCAGGGAAGCTTTTGCACTATATAAATATATCTATTTTAAGATAATATTTTATGCAAACCCTTCATACTCACAGCAGTCCCAGATTGTGACAATATGTTGCCATATTTCTTTGGAAAACCATTTGATATATTCTAATACTGAGCTGCTTACTTGTGCTCCATGAAGACCTATGGTGATACTGAGGATGGAAAAAGAGGATTATCAGTGAGGTATTTGAGACGCAAATATACAGCAGTTTTCCATTAGAAGTTCGGAAATTAGAGACAATTGAAAAAAAAGACCCAGAGTTAAAGTTCAAGGTGACCGTTTTCTTTTTATGGCCCCCCAAAAATGAAATATCAAAAGTAGACAGTGTATTAGCTTTTGTAACCTTTTTTCTAGCTATGTATTTCTGATATTCAGGAGCCTGCTGATTATTGTGCAGACCCAATCTTGTTTTCTGTGTTGACTTGTCTGAACTATGTAATATACATTATTAGAGCTTTGAGAATCTAATGAAATAAAGTTTGGACAAAAATGTTTCTCAGTTACCTTCTTTTTTTTTTTTCTCTCAGTTACCTTCTAAGAAATATGTATGTAACATTCTTTGGAAATTGTATCAAAGTATCATCTCCATTCATAAATAAAATGATTTAAAATTTGGGGGAATTATTTAAACTTGTTCACTGATTTTTCACTATATAAGAACTATTTATTAAACAACACACAATATACATTAAAGATAATGCTCATGTCATAAAGATTTATTTGCACTTAGATAATTATTAATTTGGAAAATATATAAGTTGTTGGAACCACCGATATGGAATTTAGAGTTTTACTTGGTGTTAAGCATTATTAGTCATCACATTAAATTGGAGTTATTTGATTCTTTTTATGGAGGTTCATTTTTGCTCAGAACAGATAGTGCTTCATGAATGTAGATATGTGAAACTTCTGCAACATTAACTGTTACCAGAGTTTAATGTTTATGACTGTCAGTCAAAACTATCTGATGCAAATTTCTCTCCGGTGTTCATGCAGTCAGAACTTATTTTCAGGATTTTCATGCTAGTCCGAAGCATGAATGAAATAATATCTGAGGTGATCCCTCTTCTCTTCCTTGGGCCAGAACATAGTGACTATCTCCACATTATACCATGGTGACTCACCAGATGTATAAATATAGTTTGATTTGTGACTCTAGAAAAAAATAGATTGTTGGTCCCACAGGCACTCAGACTGCTGGTGGTAAACAAAGATATTCATAAACATTATCACTTGAGGGGGCACTTGTCCCAGATTTTCACTGTATCCTTTGCTGTCTAGGTGTTGGGAAACTTTAATCATGTATATATTTCCTTGTATGTATGATAATAGGCATATTTGCAAAGTGTAGCACTCAGAATAATAGGGGAAGTTTGAGGGCAGGAGGGAAAGGGGTGACCAGAGGATGAGACGGTTGGATGGCATCACTGACTCAGTGGACATGAGTCTGAGCAAGCTCAGGGAGATAAGGAAGGGCAGGGAAGCCTGGCGTGCTGCAGTTCCTGGGGTCATGACTTAGCAACTGAACAAACAGTGGTAGTAATAAAATACATTTTTTCCCTTTCAAAATCAACACTAAGAAGTTTTACTAGAGGTGGATAGATTTTATGTTCTCACCACCCAGAATCAGTTTCCATCTCTTGTCAATACCATCCTTTTTTTTCTTTTTTTTTTAAGGTGATCTCTCTGCTATTGTATGTAGTCTGGAAGGTGGAATCAATTAGGTTTTTTTTGTTTGTTTGTTTTTTTTTTTTTTTTTTAACTTACTGAAGCTGAAGGGGTTTCCACATCTGAATACACAGTTACAGTCAAGGGGTATGTGTGAAACCTAAGTTTATCCAGAAAGATCCTCTCATCTAGAATTTTAAATCTCCAGTGGGATGAAACAGGATGGAATAAATAACTGCAACTCCATTATTTCAGCATTTTTTCAGTTTTTCAGAAAAGCTGTTCCAGTGGGCTCTTGCTTTGATTCTAATCCTGGTTTTTCCAGGATTGGAATGTATCCATTTAGTAACACTCTGATAGCCTTCTAATAAATTTCTTTTTATTAAGTGGTCTAGAATAGATTTCTGTGGTTTGCAAACAGATAACTCTAATGTAGGATACACTAAAGTTAAGTTGCATTGGTAACTGACATGAGCAACTTTGGCAAGGAAATAATATGCCTTTTAAGCTGCTAGTCCAGACTTTTTTATTGGTGTCTGGAGACTATCAATTAGCTGCCACCTTTTTTGAATCTTTTTTAAACTTTGAAAAGTCCTTTTGCTCTTGACCTTCAGAAATGAACAATTCTAATAAAATATTAAAAGATATGGACCTGATTTATTTTAACAGAAGGAAAATGAAAGGAGAGAGTGTTCTTTTTTTTTTAGCTTGACAATATCGATGTCTACTTGCCTCAAATTTTAATGCAGAAACTGTCAGTGTACATTAGAGACAACTCAGTAAATCTTTACAGAGAAGAGACATTGAAAAATATTCTCCTGATTATCCATTTCCCTCTTCTGACCAGAGCTACACTGCACATGATATACAGTATGTCTCAACCAAAATGGAAAATAAAGCTAATTACCATTTGAGTCAAAGGGATTTTGGAAAAAAAAAAAAGGTGAATATGGCCTATTTCTAATTATCCAGAGCAAGAAACTTGCATTTGTGAGTGATGCATTTTCATATAGCTGCTTCTTATCTTTGTCACTCTTCTCTGCTTTTGTCTTCCTGTCATTTGTATCTCTGTGTATGCATGTTACATGCACACATGTTTGTGTGTGTGTGTGTGTGTGTGTGTATGTGTGTGTTAGGACCTATTTGAACTTTTCTGTTGCTTTTATGCCACACAAAAAGAATGTATGAGAAGGATTTGCAGTCCACAGTACTATTGTAAAGGATAGGTGGAAAGAAATCCCTTTAGTTGAAATCACGGCCATTTTACTAATTTCCCTGATACACATACAGAAATAAGCGAGGGAGAGTCTCTACCATTCCACTGGTTTTTCACTGTCATGGAAGAGTTTGATCCTGACAAACATTGCAGCTGCTTACTCTCCATGTGATGTTGAAAACACATAACCTGAAGAGGTGTTTTTCAGGACTTGCTTTTTATGCTGTTTGATGAAATGCTTGGCTTAAGTGATACCTAAGGACTTTTCCCCTCTAAAATGAGAATAGTAGATATCCTTGCACGTAATTGTCAATATAGGCATCCCTAGGAACAGTTTCTTCAGCAGAATGAAGTCAAATTCCAGTAACTAGTTTACTTTTCTGTGGGAAAAGCCAACAATAAAGATTGTGTATAATCTGCTGTATTTCCCCTGTGTTCGTTTTAGGCTCTGATAGTCTCTTCACCATGCAATGCAGTCCTTACTTAAAATATCCCATGAGCAGGATGACTCATCTCGCTTTAGAATTAGATCTCGCTGGCCAAAACACAGAGGGCTTCCCTGATAGCTCAGCTGGTAAAGGATCCTCCTGCAATGCAGGAGACCCCAGTTTGATTCCTGGGTCAGGAAGATCCCCTGGAGAAGGGATAGGCTACCCACTCCTGTATTCTTGGGCTTCCCTTGTGGCTCAGCTGGTAAAGAAACTGCCTGCAGTGAGGGAGACCTGGGCTCAGTCCATGGGTTGGGGCCAGAACATGGTATTTGAATCACATCTTCTGAGTTTTAACTTGAAATTGAAGGCTTATGTTTGCTGTTGCTTTTGAGTAGTTTACGAACTTGGATATAGAACATTCATATTCTGTCTCTATATAGAAAGTACTTTACAAAATAGACACTGTATGGTTTATCTCTCAATTAAAAAATTCTATTTGTCTCAGAATAAGTTTAATTTGACAAACATTTATTGAGTGACTGGCATGGTGGAAGATAATGAAGGTACAAAACAACATTATTGCTATCTTATACCATAGTAAGTTACGAGTCTACTTACTGAATATATCCATGCATTAAATTTAAGATAACTCTTAGTTCCTTAATTCTCTAATTTTCTGTTTCTCCGTCCTGTTTTCATTCTCCTCTGCATTTAATCTTGAAACCATGAAACCTTCCCTTAGTCCTTTTCCTTCATGTCTTTCTATATAGCTGCACTTAGAGGTCCCGTTGTCAACTTGGATTATCGTTTACTATGACCAGGCAACTGAGCACCGCAAAAGGAAACCACATTCCTATGGGAGTATTGGAGAGTGCTCCCTAACTCAGGGACTGAACCTGGGTCTCCTGCGTTGCAGGCAGACTCTTTACCATCTGAGCCACCGGGGAAGCCCATTGGAGAGAGCAGATTTACAGCTTCTAGCTTCGATTGGGTACTTAAATCTTCCTGGAAATCTTAGAAGCTTTTCATCAGTCACCCATGCACTATTATTCTAAGCTCCCACAGCTCTTCTCAGATTCCCTAAGCTACTCATATTCTTTGACTCCCAGAAGTAGACTGGGCCTTGGAATTAATAAGAGAAAACAGACTAGATTAGACCAGGGGGAGTCTTCTAGTTTCTCAGCCTTTCACCTGCAAGATATCTGCATACACTGAGTAGCCTTTTATCCTCTCTTCTCATAAGAAGCTGTCATTTTTTTTTTTTTCTGAAAAAATGCACTCCTACTTTGCTGTGAATCCCACATCATCCCCATTTCCTCAGGTACTTCAGTTCATCAAGTATCATGGCTGAATCTCCTAACTTGAATGTTTCTTTCTATACTGACTCCTTTTAACAAATTTCTACCTCTCCAACCAAACACAATTAAATTAACACAATTAAATCCAGAGCTCAATCTTGTATATTGTTGCAGGCATTACATCATATCATTCTGTCCATTAAAAAACAAAAAGTAGGAAAAGAATATCCTTGGTTCTTATTCTTGCCTCTTATACATAGCCCATTATAATTAGAATTCCACTCCTAGAAATCAACAAAAGGAGTTTTGCCAAAGTTTTGCAAAGCTTCTAATTTTAATATTGAGTCGTTTATGGTTCTCATATGATTAACTTCTGAGTAATGTTTGATAGTAGACTTGACTCTTTCATTTTTCTCCTCATTGAGATGCTCTCCTCTCTTGGCCTCATCATTTTCCTTGTTTTCTGAGCTGTTTTTCTTAGCCTCCTCTTTGGACCTGTATCCTCCACCATCCTCCATGTTTCTGTCTTTTCCATGGTTCCATCCAAAGCCCTACTGTCTCCTAAAAAATATTTTGGGTGACAAATATGTGAATTCTATCACCTCAATATTGCCATTAGATGCCTCTGTGATCTCGCCTGCCTCAGAAAGTAGAAACTGGAAACTGTGTTTCTGAGGAGACCCATGTCTATAACAGAGGCATAGTTTAATGATTCCACAGTCCTGATTTGAAGCAGTTTCCTCCCGGGCATAATGGCCCATCTCTGACTCCTAAGAGAGCTCCTTTTGGCTGGCCGGGGGCACCGCAGTTTGAGGTTGTGTAAGACTGACCTCTTAATTTCTGTGTCCGAAATCAGGCATTGTGTTTTATCTCTTTAGCAAGCGGTACTTCAGTTTGACTTGGTTTCATAAGCTGAACCTTGGGAGTCATTCTGTATTGTTCCAGCCCTGCTCTTTCCTACTGTTCACAAACCCTGTATATTTCTGAATGTCTCTAGTGAATTCTGTCCTCTTTGTATTCACAGACTCTTTCTTAGCTTGTCTTAGCTCTGTTCATCATGATTCTCAACTGTTATGTTAATAGTCTTACGGCTAATGTTTCTGCGTCTCATTTAGCGTCTTTCAGTTCTTAGATATCTGTTTGTTCAGATTCTTATGTGATATCTTCCAACTGTTTTTTCATTACCTTCATGAAAGAACTCAAACCATCTTGGGTGTAAAAGAAAAGGCCATCTTTTTGGCCTATTTTCTTCTTGTCCTGTTTTCCCCAAGTCATTCTCTCCATGGGGCCCCTGTTTGGACCATACCTTAATGATGTTCTTTGAGTTTTTGCACTGTGACTTTGCACTATAATGACTTAACTCGCTTCTTTGCTTCAAGAATTACCGTAAATATAATTTTCTTTCAAAAGCATTTTGATGGTCCTCAGCAATCCATTCTCAACCGCAATTGTTAAGTTCTTTTGTGCCTGCCACCCCACACCTTGTTCTTATCTTCCAACATATCACTAATTATGCAGTGTTGTAAATACATTTTAATAGCTGTGGAACTTTTACCTAGTTTATGAGAGTGTGAGATTTTTGAGGACAATGATTATATCTTTTTCTGAGTGTCTAGCGCCTTTTGTACTACTTACCAAATATAGTGAATACAGAATAAAAAACTGATCAATGAATGTGACTTTCAAAATCCAGTGAGAGTACGGATCTATAAAAGTACTTTATATATTTATAAGTGTATAAAGTGGGATTTTAAAGGTGAGTTGGTCAGTCATGGACACGGAGTCCTTATTTTTAACTTCTCTTTACCATAAGCTTATAAGTGACACAGACCTTCTCTAATCTCATTGGTGAATATTTACCCATATCAGAATAATGTGAACAAGGTCGGCGATTAATGACTTCAATGGAAAATACATAATTTTCACTGTTAGGATAATATAATTTCATTGTCTGGACAGGTAATCAGGTTTCACATGCAAGGAGCTAGGAAGCTAGTTTTTCAATTTGGAATGACTTATTCAATTATCTCCTGAATCCACTTTCTGCTAATGATCACAAGTCATAAAAACTATTCCACAAAACTCCTCCAGTCTGCAATCGTGACTTTCCTGTCCCTTAACTTTATTCTATCTCTTGATTGATCTTATTTGCCCTTTGGAGTCAGTACAGTTTTCTTGCTACCAGCTTGGACAATAAATATTGTGGTTCTAATTCCCAGTTACATGGCCTGAGGCTTCCTTTTGAAGAGTAACCCTTCCTTGGTTCATCCAGGCTAGTGTCTCCCACTATAGCTGTGTATCATATAAATATCTATAGAGCTTGAAAAACACAGATTAGCAGTTTCGAACCAGGCCAATTAGAGCAATCCCTGAGTGTAAGGTTCAAGCATGAACATTTTTTAAAAGCCAGGCGTGAGTGTTATTGACAGAGACCCAGTGGCCTTCCACAGTGACATTTATGTGTTTTTGAAGCAGAATAAAGTCACCATCCTCTGTTCTTTGGAATAGGGAGTTGAGAGAGCCTATAACTCAGTGTAGAGGTATAAGTTTCGATCGAGGCAATGTTCTAAAGGAATTCACAGATAAGGTAGGGGAAAATAGGTTTTAGAATGGTACAGTAAACAATTCACAAAAATTACATGGTTACTGATTCAATTTAACTGTGTTCTGAGACACACCAGATGCCCAAAATTTTGCCTAAAATTTTTGTTTTGGAAATGAAGCTTTCTAGTATTACATAAATTTTTTATTCTTCTCCTGATTACATTGAGTAGTAGATACAAGATTTTTAGTTTTCAGAGATTCAATTAAATTTTTTCAATGCAAATTTTAAGTTTAATCTGATTAAACTTCAATTTATTTTTATTATTATTACTACCATTATCATCATTATTTTGGTACCAAACTATTAAAAAGCTATTAAGGACATATACTCAATAGTTTCCAATAATGGCATCAGTGCTGTAAAAATTTGTTTCCAACATTTTTGTTTCTGGGAAGCTCTGAAATCTGAAAAGCTAAATCTCTGAATACATTGTTTTTATTTGCAGGACAAAAATGAAATAGGTTTACTTTGAAATTAGAAATTGCTAATCCTATTTCCCAGAGTTGTTAACAGTGAGTCACTGTTTACAATTGGATTATCCACTGAACCAAAGGCTGTGTACCATGTGCGACGGAAATTGAAAACGCTTGTATGACTAGCTGCCATTGATTTTATGTTACTGAACAAGAGGAAATGTGCCATCTCTTTAGCACTACACTCTGTAGCGTTTTTAAGGGCACTCTCGTGATTAGAAGCACATGAAGACAAATCATTTGGTGAGGAGAAAATTAAAAATACAATTATTAATGAAACTCACTTAATTGTTTGGTACCTAAATAATAATATCATTTTTTTTCAGGTAAGCATTTTATAAAAAAATGCACAGATATTATCAAAGGCACCATGTTGTGCTGGGGGATAGCCTTTTTTTTTAGTTTAATTTCCATCACTGGATAATATACGAAGCATGAACTGATACCTTGGTACTCATATTATGATGGAGATGTTGTGCTCAGTCCTCCTACATGTGTTTTAGTTGGAGCACTGCAGAGAAACAGAATGTGTGTGTGTGTGTGTGTATAATGGCACAATACAGTAAACATTTGTTTCTAAATTTTTATATATCTATCTATCTATATATTTTTTAAAGAGACAAAATTGAACCTGTAATTCCAAGCAGAGTGCCCCCTCCCCATCATTATCATATGCATCATGCCCAGGCTTTGGACAGTAAAATACAGACTCAGAGATCTCTATTTTTATCTCTATCTATAGATCCATATTGACATATAATTATATACAAATACATATTCATAAAGCAGAAAAGCTGGGAGTGTGATTAAGGCAGGGCAGAGAACTCTCTAGGTTCTGTATCTAGGTGAGATTCAGTGTGAGGGGGTAGAGTCCCAATAAATGATGTGCTTTAGGTCTGAGTATGAGTAGGACCTGGAGCCGGGACACTCAGAAATGCTCCTGTCGCCAGGCCTCTCGATACCATCCACAGGGGTCTGAAGGCTTGGGTTCTGCCCATGATTTGGGCTGGAACTGGAAGGTGGGATTCTAGCTGACATCTCCTGGAGACTAATGGTGAGCAAGGGCTTTGTTTAGGTGACATCTCCACTCTAAGCCAAGGTGTTAGGGGAAGACAGAAGTTCGGAGAAAGAGTCTCTGAAGCTTGGGAGGTGCAAGTAATTCAGTTCAGTCTCTCAGTCATGTCTGATTATCTGTGACCCCATGCACTGCAGCACACCAGGCCTCCCTGTCCATCACCAAATCACAAAGATTACTCAGACTCATGTCCATCCAGTCGATGATGCCATCCCGCCATCTCATCCTCTGTCATCCCCTTCTCCTCCTGCCCTCAATTTTTCCCAGCATCAGGGTCTTTTCCAATGAGTTAGCTCTTTGCATCAGGTGGTTAAAGTATTAGAGTTTCAACTTCATCATCAGTCCTTCCAGTGAATATTGAGGACTGATCTCCTTTAGGATGGACTGGTTGAATCTCCTTGCAGTCCAAGGGACCCTTAAGAGTCTTCTCTAACACCACAGTTCAAAAGCATCAATTCTTTGGCACTCAGCTTTCTTTATGGTCCAGCTCTCACATTGCAAGTAGAGAACAAGGCAAACTAGATAGATAGGCAGGGCAGCCTCCCTTTTTGAGGTCTCCTTGAGCTGGAGTTTTTTCTTGCTACAGAGTCGGAGAAGCTAGAGGTCCAGGTGATGGGGGAGCTGTCAAAGGTGAGATGAGGAGGGGTGCTTGGGGCACACAGGGTTCTGGAACTTTCTTTGCCTACCTGGCTGCTTCTCATTATCACCCTCCTCCTTACAGGGCTAAAGGTTCTAGGCATCCATTGGTCAAGATAGCCAATAGATCTGACCTCAAAGGGCCATATTTATTTATCCTTAATTTCCTCTGGGAACCTTCACTTGGGGGTGGAGACAGGGAGAGGTCACAAACATAAACGCTGTGTGCACTTGGGTCCAGACTGGGTTTGCCCTGTGCAGTGAGTGTCAGGGATGAGGGGAGGAGGACTGCTCCCTCGTTATGGGGAAGAAAGCCCATGCCCCACAACCCCAGGGCTGCAGAAGGCATGGAGACAGCCTTGAGAAGTCCTCTGCTGCCAAGCACCTGTCAGACCTGGAGGCAACTTGGTTTGCCCTTAACTGGTCACCAGCAGTATTTCATAGGGATAGACCTGGGGGTCTAGCCTTTCATTCTCATGCCTTATAAGCTAAAGTCTGAGAATTGTCAGCTCAAAGTGGTCCTGCCATAAGCAGAGAGAACAGTTAGACTTTCCATGGTACAAGGATGTACTGAAAGGGTGTCTGGTCCAGTATGGACTGGTACCCTCTGGGAAGGCAGTGATTTCTCCATCTCTTCTTTTTTAAGACTGTCTTTCCCAAGTTGGGCATCACCTTACTGAGTTTCTCTCTCTGACACTTCTTTGAGAGCCTTCATTTCTTCTCTAGAGTCACCTTCCTCTTCTTCCTTCTCTCCTTCTACCTCCTTGTGAGATGTTGTCTCCTTTCTCCATTCTGTCGCCACAATGAAGAGTCATGGGGGGCAAAGCGGAAGGCAGTTTCGATCTTGGCCATCTGATTGGAGTCTGGGGCCCGAGATGCAGGGAACTTGGATGACTTGGTGATAAGTTCCTCAATGAAAGGCTTGCTCTGAGGGCTGCCTCCCATGAACTCTCTCTGTGTTTAGATGAGTGACTTCTTGTAAATGTTGGAATCTGGGTACATGGTCTTGGGATGATGGAAATAGTACAAGCTGGTTCTTGGAGCTAAAATATGAAAGATGGTTCTGTGGTCCAGCTCTTCGCCCACACCTCCAGGATGATGGAGACAGTAGGGGCTGTAGGTTTGAGTAACAGTGAGCTTTTGGCTCACTTGCGCTCTCTTGACTTCTGGGTGGCTCCATGTGTTCCATGAAGGAAAGAAAGTGGGGCTTACAGCTTATGAGGTCAGGCTGCCCCGTGTCCAAGATGGCCTTATCCTTGGGGATGCCAGCATGTGATTTTCCATTGAGTTTGTGTGCTCGCTCTGTTTTTCCAGCTGCCATTAAGATAAATGCATACATTTAAAAAATGCATTAAAACATTTTTTTATATCTGTACCTTGTAAAATAAGCCAGGTTATCATCTGCAGTTTGGGAGGGATTAAAGTTTCTAGTGATTCTTTTCAAAGAATATGGTACCATCCATTATTAGAAAAGTTTAAAGCAGCTATTTTTAATTTTTTTAAATGCCTATGAAATAGGCTATCTGTGGGGGTTTTGTAAACTAGATGCTGCATAGTAAGAAAAATCAGTGGTAAATTTGGTTACATAACATTAACGGTATTATATAGGAAATCTAGTCCCCAATATATGAACACTTATGAATTTATAAATGAATTTAACATAATACATGACATTAATATAATTTTGTGAGCTGGAAAGCATACATTAAAATGAAAATTTTAAAGTATGGTTCTATAAACATGGATAGAAATAGATGTATGAACAGTTCCCCCCACTATTTATCTCATAGTCTTGTGTAGTCCTTAGTCCTTACGCTCCATTGGGTCAGATCTGTGACTCAGCAACAGAATTAGACTGATCAATATTATATTTTTAAAAGACTCCATCTTGTACCTCAATCTCTGAGATTATGTTGTATTACCCCCCTCCACAGTATCCAGTTATTTGGATATTTTTATTTTAGCTGCGTCTTAGTGGTAGCAAAGCAAAACAGCAAGTCATGAAATCAAGAGAACAGCTGAAAGACCAATACAAGCAGACTCAAGTCAAATTAGTGATATTCAAGAAAGCTAAACATAGATGTGTTTTCTCGGGAACCTTTCACTAAGCCTTTCACTAAAGCCAAAAGCAAAGCAAGGGTAGATGAGTTGGCAAAGAGATACTTTGCAGACTGCCGACCCAGTATTGTATTACTTCCCAGTTGCCCTTAAGGACAAACAGGGCTCCTTCAGGTTTTGCTTATGAAGACAATGGGGAAATCATCTGTTTTAAGTAGCATGTGGCTTATAGAAGCATCTTATTAAAATGACATTCTCCCTGTGGGAATGTGTATTAAGAAACAGTTCACCCAGTCTAAAATCAATTACTTCTGCCTGTGGCAAAGAAAGTCTGAGTTAAACATAATTCTCAGAGGTAGTTAGCATTCCATCGAAGGTTATCGCTTCCATCCAAGAGAGGAGTTACCCAATTTAATCAATTCTCTGAATGTGAAATCTCAGATAGTAAACAACTTAGATTACAGACAGTGCAATTATTAAGTATAACAGTTAAGGCACTGTGTTTTAACTCGGTAATTCAGAGTAATCAGTGGTTAGCTAGAGAGTTCTGTTTGTTTAATACTTACTTGAACTTTTATTCAGAAGTAAACACAGAACAGGTTTGAATATTAACTTATTTCCACGATTCTAGACCCTCCCCCTCTCATATGTTCTGCACATTGCAGTCAGTTTTCTTTCTCAAGGAAAAACTTAGGTCTCTGTCCTGCTTCAGTATTCATCTGTTCATCTGTGTTCTCTTGGTAGAATTCAAACAACCTTACATGGCTAATGGGCCCTTGATCTGGCCCTTCCTTAATTCTCTAGTCTCATCTTTTTTCTCTATACCTCTCAATCTCCTTTCCCTTTATTCCACTTTATTTCTATATTGTGGTCATTCTGGATTTCTTTAGTTCCAGAAATATAATGTAATTTCACTGCATTCATGATCAGTTGCTAAGTCTTGTCTGACTCTTTGCGACCCCATGGACTTTTCTTCTAAGGAGCAAGCGTCTTTTAATTTCATGGCTGCTGTCACCATCTGCAGTGATTTTGGAGCCCAAAAATAAAGTCTCTCACTGTTTCCACTGTTTCCCCATCTATTTGCCATGAAGTGATGGGACCAGATGCCATGATCTTAGTTTTCTGAATGTTGAGTTTTAAGCCAACTTTTTCACTCTCCTGTTTCACTTTCATCAAGAGGCTCTTAGTTCTTCTTCACTTTCTGCCATAAGGGTGGTGTCATCTGCATATCTGAGGTTATTGATATTTCTCCCGGCAATCTTGATTCCAGCTTGTGCTTCTTCCAGCCCAGAGTTTCTCATGATGTACTCTGCATATAAGTTAAACAAGCATGGTGACAGTATACAGCCTTGACGTACTCCTTTCCTGATTTGGAACTAGTCTGTTGTTCCATGTGCAGCTCTAACTGTTGCTTCCTGACCTGCATACAGGTTTCTCAGGAGGCAGGTCAGGTGGTCTGGTATTCCCATCTCTTGAAGAATTTTCCACAGTTTGTTGTGATCCACACAGTCAAAGTCTTTGGCGTAGTCAATGGCTATATGCAGGTATTTATTATGTCCCAGTGTTTACCCAGATAGCATGAATTTTAAACTATAGGTATAGCTATGGTCCAATAAAAGGTTAGCCAATGTATTTATAATAAAATAAGTTATGGATATTAGTAAGATGTTTAGAAAGTTTTTTTAAAAAGTGATTTTTGAAATTAACAGTTTTTAGGGATAAAATGAGAGAGGGCCTCAGGTTTCTCTTACTTTAGTCTTAATCCTTGACATGATTACCTGTAGTATTCAGGGAAGCATATGAGGAAAACGCTTTTTTTTGCATTGATAATTTGAATCCTTAAACTCAATATTAAAAAAACTAATATGATGGCATCTGGTCCCATTACTTCATAGCAAACAGAAGGGGAAACAATGGAAACAGTGACAGATTTCCTCTTCTTGGGCTCTAAAGTCACAGTGGATGGTGATTGCAACCATGGAATTAGAAGACAGTTGCTTCTTGGCAGGATAGCTACAACAAACCTAGACAATATGTTAAAAAGCAAAGACATGACTTTGCTGATAAAGGTTCGTATAGTCAAAGCTATGATCTTTCCAGTGGTCATGTATGGAAGTGAGAACTGGACAGTAAAGAAGGCAGAGCACCGAAGAATCGATGCTTTTGAACTGTGGTGTTGGAGAAGACTCTTGAGAGTCCCTTGGACTGCAAGGAGATCCAACCAGTGACTCTTAAAGGAGATCAGTCCTGAATGCTCTTTGGAAGGACTGATGGTGAAGCTGAAACTCCAATACTTTGGCCACCTGACACGAAGAACTGACTCATTTGAAAAGACACTGATGCTGGGAAAGATTGAAGGTGGGCGGAGAAGGGGACAGCAGATGATGAGATGGTTGGATGGCGAAGAGTCATACATGACTTGATGACTGAATGACAACAAATTTGTTTTTTCACTGAAGTGCAGTTTATTTACAATGTTGTGGTAATTTCTTCTGTACAGCAAAGTGAGTCAGATATATGTGTGTGTATGTGTGTGTGTGTGTATTTTTTTCTTTTTTATTATTTTCCATTATGGTTTATCTTAGGGCATTGAATGTAGTTCCCTGTGCTATAAGTAGGACTTGTCCATCCATTCTATATGTAATAGTTTGTATCTACTAACCCCAAAGGCCCACTCCATCCCTTCCCCACCACCTCTTCCCCTTGGAAACCTCAAGTCTGTTTTCAATATCTGTGAGTCTGTTTCTGCTTCATGGATAGGTTCATTTGTGTCATATTTTAGATTTACATATAAATGACGTAATATGGTATTTATTTCTCTTTATGTTTTACTGTGCTTAGTATGATAATCTCTAGTTCCATCTATTTTGCAAGTGACGTTATTTTGGTCTTTTTTATGGTTGAGTGATATTCCACTCTGTGTATGTATTGCATCATCTTTATTCATTCGTCTGTCAATAAACATATAGGTTGTTTCTATGTCTTGGCTATTGTGAATAGTACTGCTATGAGCATAGGGGTGCATGTATCTTTTTGAACTACAGTTTTGTCCAGATATATGTTCAGGAGTGGGATTCCTGGATAATACAGTAATTCTGTTTTTAGTTTTCTGAGGAATCTCCATATTGTTTGCCATAGGGGCTATACCAACTTACATTCCCACCAACAGTATAAGAGAGTTCCCTTTTCCCCACATTCTCTCCAGCATTTGTTACTTGTAGACTTTTATATTCTGGCCATTCTGACTGGTGTAAAGTGGTACCTCACTATAGGTTTGATTTGCACTTCTCTAATAATTAGTGATATTGAGCATCCTTTTATGTGACTTTTGGCCTTGTGCATATTTGGAAAAGACGTTTATGTGGATCTTCTGCCCAGTTTTTGATTGGGTTCTCTTTCTGTTGTTGGGTTGTGTGAGCTGTTTATACATTTTGAAAATGAAGCCCTTGTAGGTTACAGCATTTGCAAATGTTTTCTCCCAACTTGTAGGTTTTCCTTTCATCTTGTTTAGAATTTCCTTTGCTATACAAAAGCTTATAATCTTGATTAGATCTCATTTTATGATTTTTGGTTTTGTTTCTATTGCCTTGGGAGACTGATCTAAGAAACCATGGGTATGATTTATGTCAGAGAATGTTTTGACCATGTTCTCTTCTAGGAGTTTTATGGTGTCTTATCTTTAATTTTTTAAGCAATTTTGAGTTTATTTTAATGCATATTCTAACTTTATTGATTTACTTGCAACTTTCCCAGCATTATTTGTTGAAAAGACAGTCTTTTTCCCATTTTATATTCTTGCCTCCTTTGCCAAAGATTAATTGGCCATAGGGGTATTGGAGAAGGAAATGGCAACCCACTCGAGTATTCTTGCTCGGAGAATCCCATGGACAGAGGGTCCTGGCAAGTTACAGTCCATAGGGTCACAAGCAGTTGGACGTGACTGAAGCGACTTAGCACACACTGGTTTATGGGGCTTCCCTGTTGACTCAGCAGTGAGGAATCCACCTGCAGTGAGGAGCCGCAGAGGTGCCGGTTCCATCCGTGGACCCATCCCATAACCCTGGAGGAGGAGACGGAAACCCACTCCAGTATTCTTGCCTGGAGAGTCCCATGGACTGAGGGGCCTGGCGGGCTACAGTCCTAGGGGTTGCAAAGAGTCGGATGTGATGGAGGCACCTTAGCAGGCAGGCAGGCGGGTGCTGGTTTATTTCTGAGCTCTCCTTTCAGTTCCGCTGATCCATATGTCTGTTGTTGTGCCAGTACCACACTGCTCTGATGAATTGTGTAGGATCGTCTGAAGTCTGGAAGGGTTACGTGTCCTGCTTTGTCCTTTTTCTTCAGAATTGTTTTGGCAGTTGAGTCTTTTATGATTCCATATAGATTTTAGTATTATTTGTTCTAGTTCTATGAAAAATGTCAGGGGTAATTCGATAGGAATCACATTAAATCTGTAAATTGCTTTGGGTACTATGGCCATATTAGCAATATGAATTCGTCTAATCAAAGGGTACGGGTTACCTTTGAATTTCTTTAAATTATCTTTAATTTCCTTTATTAATGTATTATAGTTCTCAGCATAATTCACCTCCTTTGTCAGATTTATGACTAAGCATTTTGTTTATTTGTTGTAATTTTAAGTTACTACTTTTTACTTTCCTTTTCTGGTATTTCATTATTAGTGAAAGACACTAACACACCAATTTCTGTGTATTAATCTTGTATACTGCTACCTTGCTAAATTTATTTATTACTTCTACTAGCTTTTGTGTGGAGTCTTTAGAATTTTCTGTATATAGTATCATGTCATGTGCACATAGGAGCAATTTTACCTCTTCCCTTCCTATTTGGATATATTTTATTTCTTTTTCTTATCTGGTTGCTGTGGCTAGGACTTACAATTCTGTTTTGAAGAGATGTGGTGAGAGTTGGCATTCTCGTTTTGTTCCAGATTTCAGTGGGAAGGCTTTCAGTTTTTTATCAATGCAATTATATTGGTTGTGTTTGGGTCATAATGGACTGTTACTATGTTGAGATATATTCCCTCTATATCCACATTGGTTAAGAGCTTTTTGTCATGAATGGATGTTGAATTTTGTCAGGCGGTTATTCTGCATCTGTTGAGGATGATCATATGGTTTTGTCTTTTCCTTTGTTGTGATATACCACAATGATTGATTTGTGTACATTGACCCATCCTTGTGAACTTGGGATGAGTCTTTCATGGTGTATGATCCTTTTTGTGTGTGGGAAGATTCAGTTTGCTAATATTTTGTTGAGAATTTTTGCATCTATATTCATCAAAGATATTGGCCTGTAGCTTTCTTTTTTGATGGTGTCTTTGTCTGATTTTGACATCAAGATGATGGTGGCTTTACAGAATGTCTTGAGGAGTATTCCATCCTCTTCAGTCTTTTGGAAGAATTTGAGAAGAATAAGTAAAAATTTTCCTTTGTTTGGTAGAAGTTTTCTGTGAAGCCATCTGCTCCTGGGCTTCTGTTTGTATGGAGTTTTTTGGTTTTTGTTTTTTCCCAATTATATATTCTATTTAGTTTCTAGTGATCAGTCTGTTCACATTACTGACTTCTTTTTGATTCAGTTTTTTGATGGGCCAGGAATCCTATGGACAGAGAAGCCTGGTGGGCAATAGTCCATGGTGTAGCAGAAGAGTTGGACACAATTTAGCAACTAAACAACAAATGTTTCTGTAAAGTTGTCCATTTTTCTAGATTGTCTAATCTGCTGGCATATAATTGTTCATAGTATTCTTTTATGGTTTTCTGTATATCTGTGGTAAGAGTTGACATTTCTCCTTTTCATTTTTTATTTCATTTGGGTAATCTTTTTTTCTTTATTGGTGAGCCTAGCCAGAGGTTTGTCAATTTTGTTTACCATTTCAAAGAAGTATTTCTTGAAATACCCAGTATTTCTTGTTTTATTGATTTTTTTCCTATTGTTGTTGAATCTCTATTACCTCTCTGATCTTTATTATTTCCCTCCTGCCGCTAACTTTAACTTTTGTTTGTTCTTCTATTTCTAGTTTTTTTAGGTGACTTGTATCGCTATGAATTTCCCTATAATAAGTTCTTTTGTTGTATCCCACAGTTATTATATGGTTGTGGGAAAATGTTCTAATGAATTATTTTTAAAATTCTTCCAACATATATCTTAGAGAGAGAATGCCTTTGTTTTCTATGTTTGTGAGTCTAAAGTATAATTAACATTACACTTAGCTTCAAGTGTATAGCTTAAAATTCAGCATTTGTATACAAATTGTCGCCACTAAAAGTCTAGTTACCATCTGTCACCATAAAAAATTACAAATTTCTTTCCTTTGTGATAACTTTTAAGATTTACTTTCTTAGCAACCTTCATATTTGCAATACAGTGTTATTGACAGTAGTTGCCATACTGTGCAGCATTGCATCCGCATAACTTATTTGCTTTATAACTAGAAGTTTGTACCTCTAGATCACTTTTACCCACTTCACCCACTCCTCAATCCTTCTCCCTCTGGCAACTACCATTCTATTCTCTGTATCTATGCATTTTGTTTTATTTGTTCACTTTTCTCTTTCTCTCTCTCTTTCTTTTAGATTCCACATATAAATGAAACCATAAGAAATGGTATTTGTTTTTTTTCTGACTGGCACTTTTTAGCATAATACCCTCAATATCTATCCATGTTGTCATGTATGCTGAGCTTTCATTCATTTTCATGGCTGATTAGTATTCCACAGTGTGTGTATGTACATCTTTGCTATCCATTCATCCATGAATCAGCACTTGTTTCCATATCTTGGCTGTTGTAGATAATATTACAATAAACATAGAGATACATATATCTTTTTGGCAGTATTTATTTTGTTTCCAACCTTTATTTGGGTATAACTGACAAATAAAATTGTATATATTTAATGTGTGCAACGTGATGATTTCATATACTTATATGTCCTAGAATGACTAGATTGCATTATAAAAGTGCTTGATGTCATTATATTCCCATGTCTCCCAAAAGCACATATACTAAAAATGGGGAAACTAAGCTTAAAAATATACTTGATTTTAATGCAAATTCAAGAATATAATTTCAAATTTCGTTGTAAACAGTCAACCATTTCTTTTATTCCTTTCATTTCCCATGAGATTTATTGTTTTATTTCTGAGTTTACAAGCAATACATGTTCATTGTAATCAACCAGAAATACATAAAAGCCTCAGTTAAATTCCCTTCAGTCACTCAGTCATGTCTGACTCTTTGAGACCCCATGGAGTGCAACCCACCACCTTCCCTGTCCTTGACCAACTCCCGGAGCTTGCTCAAACTCATGGTCATCAAGTCAGTGATGCCGTCCAACCACCTCTTCTTCTGTCATCCCCTCTCCTGCCTTCAATCTCTCCCAGTATCAGGTGTTTTCTAAGGAGTCAGTTCTTCCCATTAAGTGGCCAAAGTATTGGAGTTTCAGCTTTAACATCAGTCCTTCCAATGAACACTCAGGACTGATTTCCTTTAGGATGGACTGTTTGGATCTCCCTGCAGTCCAAGGGACTCTCAAGAGTCTTTTCCAACACCACAGTTCAAAAGCATCAGTTCTTCAGTGCTCAGCTTTCTTCATAGTCCAACTCTCACATCCATACATGACTACTGGAAAAACCACAGTCTTGACTAGACAGACCTTTGTTGGCAAGGTGATGTCTCTGCTTTTTAGTATGCTGTCTAGGTTGGTCATAACTTTCCTTCCAAGGAGCAAACATCTTTTAATTTCATGGCTGCAGTCACCATCTGCAGTGATTTTGGGTCACTGGCAGTGATTTGGATCGCCAACATTCCTCATGATGTACTCTGCATATAAGTTAAATAAGCAGGGTGACAATATACAGCCTTGGAGACGTTTAGGTCAAGGCTGAATACTGTCACCCTGCTTGTTTAACTTATATGCAGAGTACATCATGCGGAATGCTGGGCTGGTTGAAGCACAAGCTGGAATCAAGTTCACCGGGAGAAATATCAATAACATGTAACCATAGAATCACCCTTAATCCCCACCCCCAGAGATAAAGATCATTAGCATTTTGACAAAATTTTTTACTTCCTATACATTTCAAGTAATATACATATCTATTTATATATGTATTTTAATTGAAGTATAATTGATGTCCAATATTCTGTTAGTTCCAAGTGTAAATATACTCTACAGCCATACCACCCTGAACGCGCCCGATCTCGTCCAAGTGTAAATATAGTGTCAATATTTCAATATATTACAAAATGATGATTGTGAATGTATGTTTTATCCTTGTGACTTGCTTATTTTGTATTTGGAAATCTGTACCTCTTAATCTCCACCTATTTCACTCACCCCCTCCACCCTCTCTTTACTGGTAGCAACCTGTTTGCCTGTCTGTTCTCAGTGTCTTTTAGTCTATTTCTGTTTGGTTATGTTTGTTCATTTATTTTGGATTTTAGATTCTGAATATAAATTAAATCATATGGTATTTTTTTTCTCTGCTTGACTTGTTTCACTTATTTCACTTAGCGTAATACATTCTATGTCAATCCATGTTACTGAAGATGTTATATTTGTATAAAACAGATCATCTTTATCCATTCATCAACTTATCAATGGACACAAGAACACTTAGGTTACTCTTGTATCATGGAAATTATAAATAATAGTGTCTTTTTAAATTATTGTTTTTTTTTTTTTCAGTAACTACCCAGGAGAGGATTTGCTAGATCATATTGTAGTCACTTTTACTTTTTTTGAGGAAGCTCCAAATTCCTCATATTTTGAGGAGCTTCTGTACTAGCTGAAACAGTTTACATTACCAGCAGTAATGCATGTGGTTTCCCTTTACTCTGTATCCCCAGCGACACATATTAATTCCTGTTCTCTTGATAATAGCTATCCGAACGATTTTAAGTGTGAGGTCATACCGCATTGTGGTTTTGATTTACATTTTCCTGACGATGAGTGATATTGAGCATCTTTTTATGTGCCTGTTAGACAACTGTAAGTCTTCTTTTGAAGATGTCTACTAAGATCCTTTGTCCATTTTTTAAATTTAGTTGTTTGCCTTTTTTGATTATTGAGTTGAGTTCCTTATGTATATTAAATATTAATATGTTAATAGATACATGGTTTATAAATATCTTTTCCCATTTAATAGGTTGCCTTTTAATTTTTTTCATGATTTCCTTTACTGTGCAGAGATATTTTAGTTTGATATAGTCTCATTTGTTTATTTTTGCATTGGTTGGATTGACTTTAGAGTCAGATCTAAAAATATCTTGCCAGGAGAGATGTCAAGGAGCTTACCTTGTTGCTGTCTTCACGTCCTTCGCATTTTAATGAGCTACATTCTCTTTAAGTACCTTTTGTTTCATAGAATATGAGCCCCTAACCTCTCTCTGATGGTTATTTTATTATATCTAGTTTAATATTACTTAAAATATTCTCTTTTCCCCAAAAGGCCTTGTCTTTTGTATTTGTGGAAATTCCTCCATTGTTCTGAATGTGTCACAATTTTACCCTCAGTTTTTGAAAGCATAATTTTTAATTAAAAAATTTTATCACTCCAATTATTTTATACACCTTATGGCAATTAACCATATATTTGTGTTTTTCTAAAGATGTAATTTCCACTCATAGAATATGTTTTTTGATAATATGGGCTAATGTCTTATTTATCAGTTTACACTGTATAATGAATAGCAAGACATCTTGAATAGAACTGAAGCTGGGTTTGCTAAAACTGCTGTTTTATTCATTCTAAGTCACTGTTTTGTTTCATTTTACAGTAATTAGTATATGTCAATAATCTTATCAGATCACACATGCAGGTGTTATATTAAATGTAGTTTTAAAGCTAGCCCGAGTAAGATATTTGAAACTGATGCCCAAAGAATTTTTTGTGATTTTTTCTGTCTTACAAATATCTGAACTCTTTTCAGATCCATTTGAGAATATAAGACCAGAGAGTTTAGATAAGCATCTCAGGAATTATGGCTGTGTTTTCTCAAATGTGGCAGGTGTGTAGCACTTTATTTTGGCTTTCATACCGAATCTTAATCCATGCAGGAAGTATGCCGCTTTATCTGTCTCAGTCATTAGTTCTACTGACACCGCTAAGTTGTGAGATCCAAATGCAATCACGGATAGCAGACATCTGTTTAATACTCAACAGCTCTTGTCACGGTGGTCATTTAAAAACAGGGTGGTTCTAACTGCATCCTTATTCCCTGGGCAAGACGTTGTCAGGCTGCCAGATTTCCCCACCGAGACACTTGTCCAACGTGGCTTCTCCGTCCATCACATCTTTTCATCCCTCTATTCAGAAGCAGTCATTCAGATGGGAGTTCTCTGTTGCCCCCGTTGGACCCTGAAGGCCTTCTGAACTTAACAGTACTCGGACACTCCAGGACTGGCTCTTTTGATTTCTTTTTTCCAAAAATAGCCACGTAAATGTGTGTTAGACTTGGGCTTACGAGAGAGTCAAAACAAAACAACTTGCTCCACAGCTAAAAACAGAGAAATCTCACAATGAGTTGTCCCAACTCTCTGAGCTGGGGTTTAAACAGGACTGATTTATTTTAAAAGCTTTTTTGCTCAGATTTCATTACAGAGCTTAAGAGGCTGCCCCAATGTTCTCAGGTTGAATAGGAGAGGAAAGTGCAGCCCAGGGAAAGGATTGAGCACAGCCGTCCTGAAGAGATCAGGCCTTTTTATTACATACGGCAACAACAATAACAGCAATCACCATCCCAGAAAGACAAAGTATTGTCTGTTTTTTACTTACACCCACAATGCCTGCCTCATCAGGTCATACATTAGCCTAGAGAATACCACTGAAATCCTTTCAGACCAGATTTTGATGTTATTCTTGTCATGATGCTGTAATGTCAGGGATGAGATCTTGGTATTTTGAATATGTAGTTGTAATTTGCTCTTTTTTTCTTTGTTTTCAAAGGTCAAACATTTTAGCAGTTTAGGAAAATGTTTCAGGGTTTCATTTTTTTCTTTAAGGTGAAGACAGTGTGTGCCTGCAGCATTCATCATTTAAGAAAATGGTGTTTTTCTCTTTCAGACCCCAATTTCCACTCATTATCAGAGAGCTGAATTCTAAATCAACGATTGTGGAAAAGAGATGTGCAAGTTGAATAAAACATTTCCAGAAGAGCCTGAATAATGGTCCTGAATAAAGGGAACTGAAATGTTCTTGAATTGTAATTGGAAAAAAATCAAGTGTATGTACTCAGGAGCACATCTACTAAGAAGAGGTTAGTTATTATTATTCTTAGTGCTGTTTAACGTTTATGGGCCTCAATGGTATTTCTAGTTCTGAATTGAATACGAGTGGTCTGATAAGTGATCTCCCATCCAAATTATCCATGTGGAGATTCACCTGTAATCATCCTCTGTGCAGAGAGAGATGACGCTGATAAACAACCCCAAAACAGGGGGACTGTTCATGCAGCAATATAATCTAACTCAGAGCAAAAGAAAGGGACCAGTTCAGACAAACATGGCCTTTGAAAGTATCACTTGATACTTTCTTCTCTTGCCTGGTTCCTCCATGGCTGGACATTCAGAACTTGGCAAACACATTTGTTGGACTCATGCAGAGTTGCTGAGACACTGAAGGAGGCAGTAAGGGCAGTTTGAGGAAGACTGAAGATTAGGGTCTATGTCTGATCACAAGGATTTTATGCTCCGCAGATAAGTAATGGAATGCCTTTTCTTCTTTGTCTCATACTGATCATTTAGAAAAATAGTGATGCTCTTTTTGAGAAACTATCTCTGATACTTGATTCTGAAAAACTATAATAGAAACATTTCTGAAGTAATGACTATTATCGTCCAGAGGAAATTAAAAATAAGAGAGTGTATTCCTATAATTAAATGTTAGATGGAATTGAGAGTCAGATAAATGAGTCATGATGGAATGTGTAAGAATGAATACATGCTTCTATGTGTAAATTTCTGTGCCAGTTACTTACTATGTATAAAGGAAAAATGGATTCTAGTACCTAAGATGAAGCTAATATTCAACAATTATTATAATAGAGGATACAGTTTGAATTCTAAGCTAAGAAGTATAGACTTTAAGCATTGACGAGCTGCTGAAAATTCTTGAGTAGGTGAGTGACATGCCCAGAATTGCGTTTTATGAAGATTAACCTGATGGCATTTTCAGGATTGATTAGCGTGAAGTCTGTATTGTGACAGAACAGATTGTGATAATGCAAGTCTGAAATATGGCGCTGGCAAAGAGAATAGAAAGGAATAAATTGATTTAAAAGATCCATGACAGTGGAACTTTAGGACTTGATTATTAAACATGGGACCTGAAGTAGGGAGATGTCAGAGATGACTCCAGACACTTTGAGCCTGAGATGAGAAATCAAGAGTGTCTTGACTGTCGATGGTTTATTATTATATCCTGGATGCTGTGAATCATGTAATCGATTGCATTTTAAAAATCCTGGGTCCAAATCTGTTCCGCATCTACTCAGTGGCCTGCGTCATCTTGGAGTCTGTTTTCTGCACAGTGATCCATGGCCAACCACAGGTTTTACATTACTGAAAATTAGAGTGTGTGGGAAAACTAAAGTTGACAGGACCAAGAAATTCAGAAAAAAAAAATTGCACTTAATATATTTTAAAAATTAAAGCTCAGTAAATAAAAATTATAGTAAAAATGCAATTTCTAGATCAGTCTGAGTTAGAAATTTATATGAATTTATTCATCCCATTGAAACCAAGGCACTAGTTAAACACGCACACACACGCACAGGCACACACGCGAGAATGAGGGCGAGCTTTTCTCTGGTGTCACTTTTAGTTGTTCAGAAAATACTGCTGAAGTGGTGTAATCTGCTGAGGCAGATTTTCCCAGAAGTTTTATATTATGCAAAGTGATTTCTTTTTAAAGTTTTCAAACCAACCCTTACCGACTTGAGATTTAATATATCTTATACTTAAATTTTCTTTTGCATTTTTAGTAAGTCTCAGGCAAATGCTTGCAATAACTGCTTGGCATGTTCACAAAGTATGAAGATCCTGAAGGACATGTATTTATACTTTCTTATCTGCATATTGAGAACATGAAGTTTAAATAGATGCCTTATACCTGCAGTATGCCCTAGACTCATTTAAGTGGTCCAGAAAAGTGGGGAAGTAATCATTCCAGTAGACTATTTTGCTTACAGAGATTCTAACTCTTCCAGGTAGAAATATATGGATGCAGTTTGAAAACTTTATGCAGATGTATATAACCACCCTATAGAAAAATAAAAACATGATTGCCAGAGCCACAAATAAGACATTACTGTCCTATCTTCATTTATTCATGATTTCAAATGTTTTCTACCTTTATTTTCTTGTTTTGAATTTCTCATCTTTATTGAAAGCTTTATTTTCTTTTATAGTATCTGGTTTTGTAATTCTCATATATCATTTAGCTGACATTCTCAAACTATAGAGGTGTCACAGAGGAACATAAAGCCAGAGGATAAATGTCAGCATCTTCATGGAAAGTGTGAAACTGTTTTTCTTTTTTTTGAGGAGTTTTCAAAGCTTTAGCATTAAAATAAACATTTACTTCTGTTGTTGTTTTTACAATTCTTAGAAATTTAAGTGATAAAGCCAAAATTTTGTCAGGTTAAATGCAAACAGCTTTGCCCTCTCCACGATTCTCGGAGGACTTGCTCACAAAGTGATGTGCAGCTTTGGTGTCAAGACAGACAGGTCTAGTTTAAGTTCTGAATCCATTATTAACTAGCTGGAACACTTTGGTAGCTTACTTAATTTTTCTAAACCTTAGCTTCACTGTAAAAATGGAGAGAATCATGATACTAATTTCATAGGGTTGCTAGAAAGGTGAGATGATATATTGTGATAAAATGCTAAGGACCTGTCACAGGGCTAGTGGTTCATATGTGGTCACCTGTATTAATTCATGGCTGCTATTAGCATTATACAATAGTCTTAAGAGGAGATACCTGCGTGAGGCTGTGCATTTTAAAACACCTTCCTCGGATATCTCATAGTTGGGCAGTTGTTTTTCTCTTAACGGCTGTATCAACCTTGTGCCTTTTCCTTCATTACCACATACACTTCTATATTATTTTGATTTAATAGTGATTTTTGCCTTTGTGACACCAAAGAAACCATGGACTTCCTGAAAACTTGTTCTGGGATTGTATATAGATCTTGAAGTAATACAGTGAGTGGGGATGTTTACATATAATCATATGTGCATTATTCAGCTATATAAATGTTTTTATGTATATTCTTTTTCAGATCCTTTTCCATTATAATTTATTACAAAATATTGAGTATAGTCCCCTGTACTATATAGTAGGTACTTGTTGATTATCTATTTTATATAGTAGTACGTATATGTTAATTCCAAGATCTGAGTTTATCCCTCCTTGCCCCGTCTTTTGGTATCCATTAGTTTCTGTCCTACGTCTGTGAATCTATTTCTGTTTTGTACATAAACTCGGTTGTACATAATTTTCTTTTAGATTTCACATGTAAACAATATGTAATATTTGTCTTTTTCTAACTTACCTCACTTATCATGATAATTTCTAGGTTCATCCATGTTGATGCAAATGGCAATGTTTTCTTTCTTATGGCTGAGTAATATTCCACTGTATGCATATGTGTGTGACTATACATACATATATAAATGCTATTTTTGTTGTAGTTCAGTTGCTAAGTTGTGTTCAACTCTCTGCGACCTCATGAACTGTAGCACACCGGGCCTCCCTGTCCTTCACTATCTCCTGGAGTCTGCCCAAGATCATATCCATTGAATTGGTGATGCCATCCAACCATCTCATCCTCTGCCACCCTCTTCTCCTTTTGCCTTCAATCTTTCCCAGCATCAAGATCTTTTCCAATGAGTCGGCACTTCCCATCAGGTGGCCAAAGTATTGGGGCTTCAGCTTCAGCATCTGTCCTTCCGATGAGTATTCAGGGTTGATTTTCTTTAGCATTGACTGGTTTGATCTTCTTGCTGTCCAAGGACCCTCAAGACTGTTCTCCAGCACCGCAACTCAAAAGCGTCAATTCTTTGGTGCTCAGCCTTCTCTATTATGGTCCGCCTTTCACATCCGTACATGACTACTGGAAGGACCATAGCTTTGACTATACGGGCCTTTGTCAGCAAAGTGATGTCTTTGATTTTTAATACTCGGTGAAGGTTTGTCACAGCTTTCCTTTCGAGAAACATGCGTCTTCTAATTTTATGGCTGCAGTCACCATCCACAGTGATTTTGGAGCCCAAGAAGAGAAAATCTGTCACTGTTCCCACTTTTTCCCTTTCTTTTTGCCGTGAAGTGATGGGACCAGATGCCATGACCTTAGTTTCCTTAATGTTGAATTTTAAGCCAGCTTTTTCACTCTCTTCTTTTACCCTCATCAAGAGGTTCTTTAATTCCTCTTCACTTTCTGCCATTAGAGTGGTATCATCTGCAAATCTGAGGTTGTTGATGTTTCTTCCAGCAATAGATAGATAGATAGATAGATAGAGAGTTTCATCTGTCCATGGACCTTGGGTTGCTTCCATGTCCTGGCTATTATGAACAGTGCTGCTATGAACATTGGGGTGCATGTATTTTTTTCAAATTATAGTTTTTTCCAGGTACTATTATCCAAGAGTGGGATTGTGGAATTATATGGCAATTTAATTTTTATTTTTTTAAGGAACTTTCATACTGTTTTCTATGGTGGCTGTGCCAGTTTACATTCCCACCAATAGTGTAGCAGAATTCCTTTTTAAGTACACCCTCTCCAGCATTTATTATTTGTATAGTTTTTGATGATGGCTATTCTGATTGATGTGAGGTGATAACTAATTATAGTTTGGATTTGTGTTTCTCTAATAATTAGCAATATTGAATAAAATATTGTGAATCACCAACTTAATTTGTATATTTCCATCATGGTGGAAAAGAGAAATGCTTTATTAACTTGATAAAGTTCTTTATATTGAGGTTTAATCACATGAAAATATTAAGTTCTAGTGAGAATGTAAAGGTAGATTATGGAAATATCTCTATTTCATGGTAAACTGTGGACAGAGCAAAACAGTTGGTAAATCTGAAAAGATTAGGGCTTTATCACTTATAGAAGAGTTTTTATCACTTATAAGTTTAAAAATTCTAATTTTAAGTGAATAAAAAATGCAGACATTTCAAATCAATCATGGTCCAATTTGTTATATTAGTTCATTGGCAAAAGTTGATAATTGAAATAATATTCAGTTTCTGCAATGGATTTAATTTATTATTTTGAGTTTAAATACAAATTATTTTGAAATAAGAATGCTCCCCTATTAAATTTTGCTCCTCAAGTGACTACAGATGCAGGTATTATTTTCACTGGAAAGCTAAATTTCAGAAGTATTCTGAAGGTTATGGGTAATTCTTTTCTCCTTACTTCTGAGTTTCTTTGTGTTATAAATTAGAAACATACATAGCCTTTTTATATAATTATAATGACAATTAAGCCAATTGTCTGTCTGCTTCTGAGCCCCAAATCAGACATGAAATAGAAATAACTTAGGTAAAACTGAAGACATTAAACCACAAACAAGGTAGACTTAAATTAGGAAATGTGATCCATTGGACTAAGGACAGTTCTCCTTATGCAAATCTGTGGAAAGAGATGGTTTCAAGTAATTTAGAAATAATGTCTACCTCGTCTTAGTTTGAGTGACCTTGTCAAATTGAATCTTATAGATTTACATTTTTTCCCCTCTATAACATGGAGAGTGACTCTAGAGATTTTCCGGGGACTCCTTCAATTTAGCCTTAATTTTGGAAGTGTGGAGGAGGTGGGAACAAAGACAATCCAGGTCACCACTTATATTTCTCCTGTCAAAGATCATTGGGCAAAGACGTTTGATATTAATGTTAAAGTATTTAAACATTTTAAGTCTTTTCTACACATAGAAAGATTTGGAGTAGCCCTTCATGCATAGGTGAGGGTGAGAGTATCTGAGAGGCTACTGAGATTGGGACTCTGAGTATAGTTTCTCAAAATACTGTGAATAAACCACCTAGGACATGAGCTAACTTTAGGTGGTAGAAGAACAAACATTTTTTTAAAAACTTTTAATAGCTGAGATTTTCTATTTAAGTGTGGAGTGGGTAAATACAGCTAAGAAAATAAACCAAAGATGTTAGGAGATAACTGAAATTAGTCTGAAATAAAGTAGGTAGTGTATACAACACACACCTGCTTTCTTTTTCATGATCTATTTACATGTCTTACAAGGATATGGCCAAAATTATGAAGATATTATACAAGTATCTGAACTTTGAGAAGCATTGTCTTTAAAGGGGAGAATTAGATGAATTATATATTTTTCATTCTGTTTGTCTTGTTTCAGGGATGACTGAGAATTTTGTTACTTTCGCCACCAATGAAGAGTTGAGAATATTAGAGTATCTTCCAATTGAGAAAATATAAGCAACTCCGTGTGTCCTGCCTGCTGATTTATTTCCTTTGTACCTGAACACACACATACTCGGTCGTGTCCGACTCTTTGTGACCCCATGGATTATAGCCTGCCAGGCTTCTCTGTCCATGGGATTTGCTAGGCAAGAATAGTGGCGTGGGTTGCCATTTCCTTCTCCAGGGGATTTTCCTGGACCCAGGGATTGAACTCTTGTCACCTGAGTCTCTTCCATTGGCAAGTGGATTCTTTACCACAAACCCACCTGGGAAACCCTTCTTTTGCTTACTTGCTGCTGCTGCTGCTGCTAAGTCACTTCAGTCGTGTCCGACTCTGTGCGACCCCATAGACAGCAGCCCACCAGACTCCACCATCCTTGGGATTCTCCAGGCAAGAACACTGGAGTGGGCTGCCATTTCCCTCTCCAATGCATGAAAGTGAAAAGTGAAAGCAAAGTCACTCAGTCGTGTCCAACTCTTAGTGACCCCATGGACTGCAACCCACCAGGCTCCTCCGTCCATAGGATTTTCCAGGCAAGAGCACTGGAGTGGGGTGCCATTGCCTTCTCCGTTTGCTTACTTACTTTAGCTTAAATAACACAAGAATCGATTTAAAATTGTACATTATGAAGAAAGTTAGTCAGTTTTACATAGGGTTCTTATTCCAGGTTAGAAGTTTTAAGTATCCAGAGAGTATGTGTTGGGTAGATCTGCTTGCATATTTATTCTTTTTTGTACATTCAGCAAATATTTAATAGATTAGTTTGTATCATCTAAGTTAACTATACAATACTTATTATAATATTCATTTCAAAAAAATTGCTAGCTTGATTTTTGTTGGTAGCAAGGAAAAGAGAAAAGTACCACCATTTTTAGGTTAAACCATTTTAGATTCTTGGGTTTTTTTTTTTTTTTTTTTTTGTCATAAAAGAATCTAAAGCAGTATTTTGCAAGTTGTGGGTCCTGCACCTTCTGAATAAAAGTTTCCTGAGATACTTTCCAAAATGTAAGTTCTCTAGGAGTGCAGTCTGGGAGTTCACACTTTTGACAAGATTTTAGGTGATTTTTATTTGTACTTCAAAAGACTGAGTGCTACTCAAAAAGAAAGTAGTGATTGAGTCTAGAGTTTGTGGAGAATTTCACTTGTGAATGAATGTTAAACACACTCCTTACATTATTCATAAACATGGGCCCATACTTTGAGGAATAGTGGATTGCTTCTTTTTGTCGTTGTTGTCCTCAACTCCCCTCTGCTTATCCTTTGTCCTTCTTGCTTCAACCCTCTCCTAAAGCAAATACTTATAGCTTTCCAACTTTTAAATAAAGACTACTTTGAAAAATCTGACTCCTCCACTATTGTATCTTTAAATAATCTTGGAAACCACCCAAGTGCAATGTTTTGATTCCATTTTCAAAAATGCTTAAGAAGTGAACTTAACTCACCCATAGGTTCTAATAATGGAACCTGAAAAATTTGCCTTGTTTCACAGAATGCTACAACTTGAATACCTGAGTATGCTGTGTGATATTTTCATTGATTCATTTGATTCCTTTTCTGTTGAGATGATCAGAAATCGTCAGAGCAGTTGTTAGTTTTAGGATAATTTTTCTGCTACTTCTAACTGTACCCTGGTGAGGAAAAAAAAGGGGGAGGTGGAGGGAAAAGTGAAACACATCTTGTCTTAATGCAGAGATGAATTGCACTGATGGAGTCCCAGTGTGGCGCTTCTGGCTTTGGTCAACAAGGCTGAAAAGCCGCGTGGGACAAACAAGGAAAAATGGCAGAGTCGGGGGGGATGTGCCCATAAATTCAAAATTAAGTTCCTCCTTCAATTTCCGTGAAGCAAACTCCCTGTGGTGAACATCTGGCAGGCCATTAACTTTTGTTACTTTATTTTATTAAAAAATCTTAAGGTGAGAGAAATCGCTCCATTTGGAGCCTGGAGTTAGCTGGAGCCTGAAGTCAGGGCATCGTGCTGTCATCTGCCGAGTGCCCAGAGCCAGCAGACCACATTGCCCTCACAGCCTTTACCAAGTTTTCCACCAAAGATTGCGGCTCTTTGTCATTTTAAAACATCATTACTCCTGAGAGTTATTTTTTAAATATATAAATCAGCTGTTCAGTGGCCTGTGTCTGCTGAGGGGAAAGTGACTGCAAGATTCTTTATGCTTTATAGCTTCTTGCTTGCATGTTTTTTACTGTATTATTTTCTACCGGAGCTTGAACAGCAAAACTATTTACACAGAGCGTTTTCAGCGATCCATCAAAGGGATGTGAACTGTTGATTGCACCATTTTCTTTATTTGCACAGCTGCTCTAACCTTCAGTCGAAATCATTTTCTTACCGTGTCTTCCCTTTCTCTTTTCTTTTCCTTTTTTTTCTCTTTCATGAGCTGTCAGTCTCTAAAGTAAACATTTCATATTCCACCACCAAAACTATTTGTGTACATTCACTTCTAAGCCAGGAAGTTACTTATTGTTTATCAGATTATTTTCTGTTAAAATATCTGGTTGTATGTTAGACAAAGGAGTACAAATGGCTTATTTTTTGTTGGATTGGATGTAATTTTTGAACTTGCATCTTTATGTTTCATTGATTGTGTGCATACATCCATACATTATATTTTATCAGTCTACAATAGATCTATCTTAATTCTTCAACATGATTTTCCAAACCAAAACAATTTTTAAAGTATTTATTCAGTTTTAGAAATGATTCTAATAGATTTTTCCAAAGTAATACAGATGTATAGTTTCTGTTCGTTATAATTAATTTGTCTCTGAACATTCATGCAATAATTAAAACAAACTGCAAACAAATTCTGAATGTTTTGCTGAAAAAATTTAAATGGTTTTTTAGTCTTACAGAACTTTTTTGATTATAAGCTTATAATAAAACTTCTGAAACAATTCCAGTGGTTTTCTTCACTTTAAAAACATTTTTTGATGATAATATTATTTTTGAGATGTAAAAGATTAAATACAAGTAGCTGAATGTTGAATTTCCTTTCTAGATTCTAGTATAGCTGCTTAGCGAGTTAAGTTAAAAAAATTATCAGTCATTACATATTTTGTCTAATAGCTTCAGTTTAACTGAATATCTTCATCTGCCTCTATCAGTGTATAAAATGCTGTGTTGTTCCAAAGTGAATTTTATCAAATTCTTTTGCCTTTGACAGTAGCTCTGGAAGTTGAGTTAGGGTGGGTATGATTATGGAAATGAGAAGTCAAGCAGGAAAGACATGATTTTGAATAAGGAAAACAGGTTCAGATTTCAAAGGACTTAAGTTTGTATGAAGAATAAATGCAAAGTTCTATGATTCTAAATGTGAGTTCTTTCCTTTCAGAGGGATTCACTGTATTTTTTTTGGTAATTTTTAATTTCACTGAGTCATTTTTAAACACATATATTTAGTGAGGTATACAAAGTCAAACAGACAATTTTATGTGTAAAATTGAGGCCTGTAAGTCCTTGAGAGAGGTATGCTGAGTCACTTCAGTCGTGTCCGACTCTGTGCGACCCCATAGACGGCAGCCCACCAGGCTCCCCCGTCCCTGGGATTCTCCAGGCAAGAACACTGGGGTGGGTTGCCATTTCCTTCTCCAATGCATGAAAGTGAAAAGTGAAAGTCACTTAGTCGTGTCCGGCTCTTCGCGACCCCATGGACTGCAGCCTACCAGGCTCCTCCATCCATGGGATTTTCCAGGCAAGGACACTGGAGTGGGGTGCCACTGCCCTCTCCATGAGAGAAGTATAGAACCCACAAATAATTTCATATTTGCTTGTTTTTAATTACATGAGTGGTACAGAAACACTATAAATTATTTCAAAATCCAGAATTATATGGAATTAAGACTGGGGTAGCTACTTTTACCGTCTCAGCAGCGAATCCCATTTCCTTCTGCCTGTGTAACAATCCAATTTTCTTATCTATTTACTACTGTTTGTTTTTTCTGTTCTTAAAGAGGATCTTAGAGCTCTTTTCATATGATTTATCTTGTTCTTTTTAATTACTTTTTGAGCTTCCATAACATAGGAGCAATATGATATAATTTTACTTATAATTCCCTTATTGTTGAGCAATTTGTTCATATTTTTGTGATGAAGTTGTGCTCATTTGTTTATTTTTTTCATATGCGTGAGTACACCAGTGAGTATTTCTTACAGATCTTTCTACAAATAGGATTAATGGTTCTCCGTCATGCTCACTTCTGAGTTTATTCATCCTGCCACACTACCTCTGCTATCAACAACTTATAAGTGATCTTTTGCCTCCACCAGTGCCGAGTCAGATTAGTCAATTATTATTTTCTACAAATGATAACATTATTATTTTAATTTCCATTTTCTTGATTATTATAGTGTTGGTTAGCTTTTCGGATATTTGATGTTTCCCTGGGAATTGTTTATCTGTATGCTTTGAACATTTTTCTATAAAGTTTCTTTCTCATTGGTATGTAGAAGTACTTTGTATAGTCTAGTTGAAATCCAAACATAAAAGGACAAAAGGGTGAGGGAACTTTCCAGTTCCACGTTCTGTCATTTGCAAAATGGGGACAATAAGAAACGTTCCTCAAAGTAAGGGCTGAGTAGTTGTTAGTTGTTTTTATTAACTTTCTGTGACTATAAATATAAATCTACAGTGTGCTTTATAAAGAAGTCTGTTAAGACACTTTTTGAAGCACAACAGTAGAAAATAGATAGACAAATTCCCAAGATGTTAATTATATGTATTTCTGTTAATTAACTTGCAGATTCCTAAAGGGAGTCTTTAAGAGGACCTGTTGGTATTTGTCAAATATTAAGTTGAAACTCATTGTCTGATTCATTTAATCAATACTGACAAAGGGAGTTTGCTCAGGTCCCCTCTCCAAATATGTATCTATCTGATTCATCTGACTTTACTTCTTATATTGAATAATTTAGTCAAATATTTAGTGATCTCCAATTAATATATTATTTGTAAGTGTAAATAATATTACTCTTTCCGGAAAGCTCAGCTGGTAAAGAATCTGCCTGCAATGCGGGAGACCTGAGTTTGATCCCTGGGTGGGGAAGATCCCCTGGGGGAGGGCATGGCAACCCACTCCAGTGTTCTTGCCTGGAGAATCCCATGGACAGAGGAACCTGGCAGGCTACAGTCCATGGGGTCTCACTGAGTCCTACACAACTGACAGACAAACACACATAAATGATATTAGAGAAGGGAGTGGCAGCCCCCTCCAGTGTTACTGCCTGGGAAATCCCACAAACAGAGGAGACTGATGGGCTATGTCCATGGGTTGCAAAAGAGTCGGACATGACTGAGCGGCTAAAGCAAGAAGAATAAATGAGGTACTTACAAGATTTATGATAATTCATTTCATACTTAATTTCATGAAATTCCACCATTAAATCTGCTTTGTTTGGCTCTGAACTTTTAGTTCCACTCTTTATGTATAAGCATGTAAGTCTGTTTGCATATTTAAGCAGAGAAAGAATGTTTAGTAAAATGGAGGAAAGATGAATCCAGATCTAACCAGAAGGCATATCTTGATTCTGAAGAATAAGAACCTAATTCTGTTGTCCAGGCAGAGATTTTGACAGGTGCTTTTTCTTTTGTGAAAGACTAAAGACTTTTTACCATTTCAGCTTTCTGATTATTGTAATTCCCTAAAATTCTTGCTAACCTCCTAAGACTCTTGCATAGTTTTATCACCTTTTCTCTTTTAATCTTCTTTGACATTGCTTATCCTGTTGCTTTTTTTAATCTAAAATTTATTTTTTACTTCCTTAATCTGCTAATTGGGGTTTTCCCTTCTGTGTGCTAGCAACATACTTCTTTACACTCACTTTCTGCCTTTTCATCTTTCAATTTATATCATCTCTCTTTCTCTTTTCAGCTGCATTGAGCTTGTTTTATTGTGTGTTCATAGACAAAAAAATGCCCTCATGACAAGAAATGTCATCACTAATCTTATTTTCCATTTCTAGTGTGTATTTTTTAAAAAATTTTTTCTCGTTTCTTAACCTACGTACTGACACAGTGCCAGGCTTATTTCAAGATTTTTAACTCAGTCAACACCAACTGGCGTGTGCTAAACTAGGAGAAAAAAAAGAAATGAAACAGAGTAAGTATTACCAGAGATCAACTGCACTTTCTGGATGAAGAACTTTGGTAATTAAATTGTTACATAGCCACTAGGTGAAGGGAAAGGAATACAAAATGCCCAAGATAAAACTGAGGAGAATTATTGAGTCTGTTAAATGAGATTTGAATAATTTGCTCCTGTGATAGTACCTATTCCTGGAGAAAGCCTCATAGGACTGAACTTGAGAATGAAATTACCGTCAGACCTAAAGCTCATTTGACAGTGCATGGCTCTGCCAGATACGTGGCCCATTAAGTAACATAACTGAGGACCTGCTCATGACTGACCGTCAGCACCAGAACACAAATATCCTGCATATGTGTCAGGTTTAGAGTAGCTTTTTTCTTTATATGTATTATTAATAATGAACATATTGAAAGATTTGAAGTTTTTTCTGTTTCTGACATTTTACTGAATGCATGGAGGCTAGCCTGGAATTTTAAAATCTGTTGAAAATAGATTTTTCAGTGTTTCCAATACAGGCCCTTTGTACATTTTGGTGTAAACATTTGTTTAGCTAACCCTACACATGTGAGGGTGTACCAGAAGGTAAAGACAAGACAAATAGAGTATCAAATAGGATAATTCTGCTGCAGGAAGAACTGTTGGTTTATAATGATGCAAATGACATTAAATATTAGATACAATGAGAAATACTGATTTAAGCTGTATGACAACAGCAAATTGCAATTATCTTTTCCAAAGGCAGAAGTCATCTTGGCAAAATTCTAGTGTTGCTGAAGAATTATATATACCTTAGAAGCTTTCAAAATACTCTTCTCCTCTTTTTGATATTTGCAGAGTACCCTCTACTCATTCAAGTGCTTTAACACAGTTTTTGAGGGCCAGATTGCTTGTCTTAGTTTTAAGGATGGGTTTACTGGTCTTCTATAAGAACAACAGTTTTGGATTAAACTTTAATATCTTGCCTCCTTAAAAGAAAGTTTGGATTTTCATTTTTTTTTAAATAAAAAATATGGTAGCCTAAAAATGAACAAAGCACTGAGTTGGGATGAAATTCAAATATATTCTTACATATTATGGGTAGGTTTTTATGAAGCTTAGATCACAATATTAATCTTTTTTATCAATCTGATGTAGATACATATCTCATAAAATGTTGCAATTTCCATTTCCACATATTTCAGTGTAATTTTACCACTTTCACTTTAAAAAACCAGTTAGTTGCCTGGTGAGAGTTTTGCTTGTTAGAGCTTGTGAAAAAGGAGAATTGATGCTAAGCCCATTCCTATTTCCCTTCATTTCTTGAGGATTAGTAATTCTCTGGTAGATAAATGATACCGATGGAAAGCTAAGCGCGCACTGCACTGAGAAAGGTGTTTTTTACAGTGTTGGGCTTGCATCAAAGGCCTGATGGGTCTGCTTCCACTGCCTTAATGCTTTATCAGCATAATCAAGAAATACTCAAGGCTGAAAGAGCAAGTGATGAGTCAAGCCCTTAATTCCGGTGCTGTTTTGGAGACGTGGGTGAAAACCTCTGCTTGCTCGGCCGGCTCAAGCTCTGCGATCTCTGTATTTCCCCAAATGTTGGCGTCCAGTCGGAACGCCAGTCTGTGTGGGGGTGCACAGGTGACGGCGCCGCAGCTGGTCCTACGTATTCTAGGGTGAAGTGGAAAGAGCAGTAGTAGCTAAAGAAAAATGACACATGACCTTTATTATATGCCGAGTCCTGAGGAAAACAGGACTTCTTATACACTCTGTCACAGAGGCAGAGATTCAGCACACTTTTGAAGTCCTTACTGTTGTTGGCATGAAGCAAAAAGGTGGTAGTTTATATATATATATATATATTTTTTTTTTCATTTTCTCCAAACTGATGTTTCTTATCTTTTCAGCTGACACTAATACTATCTCTTAGAAGATTGAGGATGTCTTCCTTTAGGAGCTCAGATTATAATACAGTATTTATGTAAGACCTTGCAGTTAACAAAATTTTTCTCATTCATCAACCACTTCGTGTGGACTTTATTGTTTGTATTTAAGGACTAAAAGTGAGACAGATTATGTAATGGACTCTAGCATTCTCCAACAGTATTTCATACTGTTTTCTGTAAGCCAGATTGTTGGTCCCTTGAAATACTCCAAAGCTAGAAACCATAAAGAAAATAAAAGGACTAATCAGTTTGAATAGAAAATAGTATTTTTTGAATGGGGGAACATAAAACCCAATGGAATGATGAGGAGAATAGCGATATGATAGCATATTTTTAATTTGTATCTCTCTATATATTTTTAATTTCTTTCTCCCAATAAAGTTCTTTTTTTTTTTTTTTTTAATTCAGACAGCTAAGCATTCAGTGCTTTGCTTTAGGAAAGAGATGGGACCACAGAAAGCAGAGAACACAAAGTACCTGAAATCTTGGGTTTTGATATTCAGATTGCCAATCCAAATTAACAGCCAAGAATTATGGTTCCTGTTTACATCCTGTACTCCAAAAAGAAGGGCAGAATTGGAACTGAAATGATCGTGTCATAAAAGAACTAGTTAATAGATGGATACATAAATGGCAAGCCACTCTAGCGTTCTTGCCTGGAGAATCCCATGGGCTGGAGCCCGCCAGGCTCCTCTGTCCATGAAAATTTCCCTGCAAGAATACTGCAGTGGTTGCTGCTTCCTTCTCCGGGGGATCTGAAGTTTGAGCGGTCAGAGAGAAATACATGGAGTTAGAGAGTGCAGTGTTCGCCAATGTCGTTGCAGGAATGAACTATGTGCCTGGGGCCAGGTTGCCGCAGTAAATAGGCGAGGCGTGGCTTCTGAAGAGGTGTAGTCGGGGTGCGAGATGGTTTAACGCTGACCTCTGGATGTTGCTGTTTAGTTGCTCCGTGGTGTCGGGCTCTCTTGCAACCCCACGGGCTGGATGTCAGGCTCCTCTGTCCATGGAGCTCTCTAGGCAAGAGTACTGGAGTGGGTTGCTGGTGCCTTCTCCAGGGGGTCTTCCTGACCCAGGGATCACACCTACGCCTCCTTCACTGGCAGGCAAGTTCTTTACCGCCCTGCCACCTGGGAAGCCGCAGGGGGGCCGCAGGGGACGGCTGCAGCCCAGGCCAGACGCACCTTCCCTCCGCCACCGAGTTCTAATCTGTGAGCTGAGCTAAAGGCAGTGAGTGCGGAAACGGGGGATGGTGGTGATTGCTAATACTAAACTCTACAGCAAGGACCGTGTAAGCTCATAAGAGAAAAAGAGTGGTTCTATAGTCTAAGTTGCTCAGTCATTTCCGACTCTTTGTGACATCTTGGACTGTAGCCCACCAGGCTCCTCTGTCCATGGGATTCTCCAGGCAGGAATACTAGAGTGGGTTGCCGATTCCTTCTCCAGGGGATCCTCCCAACCCAGGGATCGAACCCAGGTCTCCCACATCACAGGCCGATTCTTCACCGTCCGAGCCACCAGGGAAGACCCATTATTCTGTGGAGAACAGATCTTTTGTTGTTGTGATAGAAAAGTTAATGATTTCTCAATCAACTGAGTTTATGGAATGTGATTTTAATCTTTTATTTACACATCATTTTATACCTTTCACAGCATATTCTTTTTAAAATTAATTAATTTTTTCATTTAAGGATAATGACTTTGCAGAATTTTGCTGTTTTCTGTCAAACCTTAACATGAACCAGCCATAGGAATACATATATCCCCTCCTTCCTGAACCTCCCTCCCATTTCCCTCCCCACCCCGCCTCTCTAAGTTAATACAGAGCTACTGTTTAAGTTTCCTGAGACACACAGCAAATTCCCGTTGACTATCTATTTTACACATGGTAATGTAAGATTCCACGTTACTCTTTCCATACATCTCACCCTCTCCTCCCCTCTCCCCATAAGTCTTTTCTCTATGTCTGTTTCTCCATTGTTGCCCTGTAAATAAATTCTTCATTACTATTTTTCTAGATTTCGTATATATGTGTTAGTATATGATTTTTCCACTGGTCATGTTTGGATATAAGATTTGGACTATGAAGAAAGCTGAGTGCCAAAGAATTGATGCTTTTGAAATGTGGTGTTGGAGAAGACTCTTGAGAGTCCCTTGGACAGCAAGGAGATCCAACCAGTCCATCCTAAGGGACATCGGTCCTGAGTGTTCATTGGAAGGACTGATGCTGAAGCTGAAACTCCAATACTTTGGCCACCTGATGTGAAGAGTTGACTAATTGGAAAAGACCCTGATTCTGGAAGGGATTAGGGGCAGGAGGAGAAGGGGACAACAGAGGATGAGATGGTTGGATGGCATCACCGACTTGATGGACATGAGTTTGAGTAAACTCCGGGAGTTGGTGATGGACCAGGAGGCCTGATGTGGTGCGATTCATGGGGTCGCAAAGGGTTGGACATGACTGAGCGACTGAACTGAACTGATAACGGTATTTATCTTTCTCTTTCTGACTCACTTCACTCTCACAACATATTCTTTAACTCCAAATGCATATCAAGCAACAGCAAGTTTTAGACGTTTTATTTTACCCATGCTTCTAAAATAGAGTCTTTAAAATTAAAGCCTTCTAAAATTGTACATTTCAAATGTCAGGAATGAGAATTTCTGTTCTTTCTTTTTTTTTTTAAAGTTTAGAAAAAGTCTAGTACCTGAAAATCTATGTAAGCCTTAACTTTTTCAATCTTTTTTTAAATTGAGGTAAATTTGATGTACAATGCTATGTTAGTTTCAAGTGTACTGCATAGTGATTCAGTATTTTGGCATATACTCTATTATAGGTTATTACAAGATAATGAGCATAATCACTGGTGCTACACTTGTGTAGGATCCAAGGGTATCTTTGTTGCTGATTTATCTTATTGACATATGTTTGTCTGTATCTGTTAACCCCATACCCCTAATCCATCTCTCCCCACTCTTCTCCCCTTTGGTAACCTCAGGTTTGTTTTCCATATCTTAAGTCTGTTTTTGTTTCGCATATACATTTGTTTGTATTATTTTTTTAGACTCCACATGCAGGTTATATGATGCAGCATTTGTCTTCCTCTGTCTGACATATTTACTAAGCACAATATTCTCTAAGTCTATCCTTGCTGCTGCAAATGGCAGTGTTTCATTTTTTATGACAAATATTCCATTGTACATATTTGTTGGTGTTTTTCAGTCGCTCAGTCATGTCTGACTCTTTGCAACCTCATGGACCACAGCACACCAGGCCTCCCTGTCCTTCACCAACTCCCAGAGTTTACTCAAACTCATGACCATTGAGTCAGTGATGCCATCCAACCATCTCATCCTCTGTCGTCCCCTTCTCCTCCCACCTTCAGTCTTTCCCAGCATCAGGGTCTTTTTAAATGAGTCAGTTCTTCGCATCAGGTGGCCAAGGTATTGGAGCTTTGTCTTCAGCATCAGTCCTTCCAATGAATATCCAGGACTGATTTCCTTTAGGATGGACTAGTTGGATCTCCTTGCAGTCCAAGGGACCCTCAAGAGTCTTCTCCAACACTACAGTTCAAAAGCATCAATTCTTCAGTGCACAACCTTCTTTATGGTTCATCTCTCACATCCGTACATGACTACTGGAAAAACCATAGCTTTAACTATATGGACCTTTGTAGGCAAAGCAATGTCTCTACTTTTTATACACTGTCTAGGTCTGTCATAGCTTTTCTTCCAAGGAGCAAATGTCTTTTAATTTCATGGCTGCAGCCACCATCTGCACTGATTTGGGGCCCAAGAAAATAGTATCTCACTGTTTCCTTTGTTTCCCCATCTATGTGCCATGGAGAGATTGGACTGAATATCATGATGTTCATTTTTGAACGTTGAGTTTTAAGCCAGTTTTTTCACTCTCCTCTTTCACCTTCATCAAGAGACTCTTTAGATCCTCTTCACTTTCTGCCATAAGGGTGGTGTCATCTGCATATCTGAGATTGATGATATTTCTCCTGGCAATCTTGATTCCAGCTTGTGCTTCATCCAGCCTGGCATTTTGCATGCTATACTCTGCATATGAGTTAAATAAGCAGGGTGACAGTATACAGCCTTGACGTTCTCCTTTCCCAGTATTGAACCAGTCTGTTGCTCCATTTATGGTTCTAACTGTTGTTTGTTGAGCTGCATACAGGTTTCTCAGGAGGCAGGTGGATGGTCTCGTATTCGCCTGTCTCTAAGAATTTCCCACAGTTTGTTGTGATCTACATAGTCAAAAACTTTAGCGTAGTCAATGAAGCAAAAGTACATTTTTTTTTTTTTTTTTCTGGAATTCTCTTGCTTTTTCTTTGATCCAACAGATGTTGGCAATTCGATCTCTGGTTCCTCTGCCCTTTCTAAACCCAGCTTGAACAGCTGGAAATTCTCGGTTCATGTACTTTGAAGCTTAGCTTGGAGAATTTTGAGCATTACTTTGCTAGCATGTGAAATGAGTGCAGTTGTGCGGTTAGTTAGAACATTCTTTGGCATCGTCTTTCTTTGTATATATACCATATCTTTCTAAACCAGTTGTTTGTTGATGGACACCTGGCTTGCTCTCATGTCTTGACTATTATAAACAGTGCTTTGTGAACAGTGGGGTGCATGTATCTTTTTGTATTAGTGCATTCATTTTTTTTTTTTTTAAATATTATTTTATTAGTTGGAGGCCAATCACTTTACAACATTTCAGTGGGTTTTGTCATACCCAGGAGTGGAATTGCTCGATCATATTGTAGTTCTGTTTTTCTTTTTTTAAGGAATCTCTGTTATGTTTTCAGTAGTGACTATACCAATTTACATTCCCACCAACATTGTAGAGGGTTCTCTTTCCTCCACATCCTCTCCTATTATATTTGTTATTTGTGGATTTTTTCATGATAGCCACTATAACAGGTGTGAAGTGATATCTCATTTCTCTAATAACTAGCTATGTTGAGCATCTATTTATGTGCTTGTTAGTCATCTGTGTTTCTTCTTTGGAAAAATGTCTCTTTAGGCCTTATGCTCATTTTTTTTTTGGATTGGGTTTGTTTGGTAATTGTTTTGGTATTGAGTCGTATGAGCTGTTGGTATGGTTTGAATATTAACTATTTGTTGGTCCTATTATTGGTAAATGGCTGTAATGTTTTTTAGACTTTTCTGATTCTTACTTAGAAAATCATTACAATAATGAAACAAATTTAGGAGCTAGACATCAGGAGTTAATTCTGGCCACTATATTGCCATTAAACTAGCTTTAAAATAAATTACTCAAATCTTGCTTGGATGCTTATCACTATGAAAAAAATTTTACATCATAAACATGAATCATTTTTTCATAAAGACTTGGTGTTTCACCTTTTTTTTTTTCTTATAAGAAGCCTATCCAGTCCTTTATTGTTGTTTAGTGGCTAGGCTGTGTCTGACTCTTTTGCAACTTCATGTACTATAGCCCACAAGGCTCCTCTGTCCTTTGGATTATCCCGGCAAGGTTACTGGAGTGCGTTGCCGTTTCCTCCTCCAGGGGGTTTTCCTGACCCAGGGCTCGAACCCGCATCTCATGAGTCCCCTGCATTGGCAGGATTCTTTACCACAGAGCCACCTGGGAAGCCTTAGGTGGAAAGGTAGGTTGTTCATTTGAGATTTTTCTTGCCTCTACAGGCAAGATTATACTGCTATAAACTTCCCTCTTAGAACTGCTTTTGCTGCATCCTATAGGTTTCAGATTGTCATGTTTTCATTGCCATTTGTCTCTATTTTTTGTTTCCTCTTTGATTTCTTCAGTTATCCATTGGATATTTAGTAACATTATTCATCCTACATGTGTTTGCATTTTTAAAATTTTTTCCTGTAATTTATTTCTAATCTTCTAGTATTGTGGTTAGAAAAGATGTTTGATATAATTTCAGTTTTCCTAAATTTTCCTTTGAAAAAAGCATATATATGGGTCTAGTTTTTGTACCCACTGAGTCACTTTGTGTCATTCTGTTGGGGTGTTTAATCTGTTTACATTTAAAGTAATTATTGATATGTATGTTTTTACTGCTATATTCTTAATTGTTTTGGATTTTTGCGGGCCTGTTTTCTTCCTTTCCTCTTTTGTTCTCCTCTCTTGTGATTTGATAACAATCTTAATTGCTGTGTTTGAACTCATTTTTCTTTTTTGTGTGCACATCTAGTCTTCCCCATTCTATTGTTTCCCTCTATTTCTTCACATTATTCATTTAAGAAGGCTTTCTCAGCTCTCCTTGCTATTCTCTGGAACTCTGCATTCATGTGGGTATATCTTTCCCTTCCTCCCTTGCTTTTTGCTTTTCTTCTTTCGTCAGCTGCCTGTGAAGCCTCCTTAGCAACCACTTTGCTTTCTTGCATTTCTTTCTCTTTGGGATGGCTTTGGTCAATGTTTCCTATACAATGTGATGAAACTCTGTCCCTAGTTTATCAGGCTCTCTGTCTGCCACATCTATTCCCTTGAATCTATTCACCACCTACACTGTATAATATAAGGGATTTGATTTAGGTCATTCCCGAATGGCCTAGTGATTTCCCCTACTTTCTTCAATTTAAGTCTGAATTTTGCAATAAGGAGCTCATGATCTGAGCCACAGTCAGCTCCAGATCTTGTTTTTACTGACTGTAGAGATCTTTCCCATCTGTGACTGCAAAGAGTATAGTCAGTCTGATTTTGATATTAATCATGTGATGATGTCCACATGTAGAGTTGTCTCTTGGGTTGTTAGAAGTCTGTTTGCTATTTACCCTGCTTCATTTTTTACTCCAAAGTCAAACTTTCATGTTCTTCTGGGAATCTCTTGACTTCTTACTTTTGCATTCCAATCCCCTATGATGAAAGGGACATCTTTTTTTGGTGTTAACTCTTCAAGGTGTTATACAGCTTCATAGAACCGATCAACATCACCTTTTTCAACATCAGTGTTTGGGGCATAGATTGGATTACTGTGATGTTGAATGGTTTGCCTTGGAAATGAACTGAGATCATTCTGTCATTCTTGAGATTGCACCCACGTACTGCATTTTGGATTCTGCATTTGTTGACTAGAAGGGCTACACTATTTCTTCTAAGGGATTCTTGCCCACAGTAATAGATATAATGTCATCTGAATTAAATTTTCCCATCCCCATACATTTTATCCACTGATTCCTAAAATTTCAATGTTCACTCTTACCATCTCCTGCTTGACCATGTCCAGTTTATGGACCTAACCTTCCAGGTTCCTATGCAATGTTGCTCTTTACAGCATCAGACTTTACTTCTGCCATGAGACTCATCCACAGCTGAGCAGGGTTTTCACTCTGGCTCAGCCACTTCATTTTTACTGGCATGGGTACATGTTTAGTTGCTTCAGTCGTCTGACTCCCTGTGACCCTGTGGACCGTAGCCCGCCAGTCTCCTCTATCTATGGGATTCTCCTGGCAAGAATACTGGAGTGGATTGCCATTTCCTTCTCCAGTGGACCATGTATTATCAGAACTTCTCACTTTGACTGGTCCATCTTGGGTGGTCCTGCCCAGCATGGCTCATGGCTTTAGTGGGGCAAGCCCCTTTGCTGCAATAAGACTGTGATTCGTGAAGGAGATATAATAGATACACACACACACACACACAAATCCTTGATGCTGCGATCACTCACTTAGAGTCAGACGGATGGTGAAGTCGAGTGGGTCTTAGGAAGCATTACTACATGCAAAACTAGTGGAAGTGAGGAAATTACAGCTGAGCAATTTAAAATCCTAAAAGATCCTGCTATGAAAGTGCTGCATTCAATATGTCAGCAAATTTAGAAAACTCAGCAGTGGCCACAAGACTGGAAAATGTCAGTTTTCATTCCAATCTCAAAGAAGGACAACGCCAAAGAATGTTCAAACTAGCACACAAGACACACAAGACTGTGCTTATTTCACAGTCTAGCAAAGTTATGCTCAAAATCCTTCAAGGTAGGCTCCAGAGGTACTTGAACTGAGAAATTCCAGTGTACAAGCTGGGTTTCAAAAGGGCAGAGGAAACAGAGATCAAATTGTCAACATTCATCGGTCTTGGAGAAAGCAAGGGAATTCTCAAAAAACTTCTTATTTCAGCTTCATTGACGATGCTAAAGCCTTTGACTGTGAAAATCACAACAGACTATGGAAAATTCTTAAATTGATGGGAGTACCAGGCCACCTTACCTGTCTCCTGAGAAACCTGTATGCAGGTCAAGAAGCAACAGTTAGAACTGGACATTGAATAGACTGGTTCAAAATTGGGAAATGAGTATGACAAGGCTGTGAACAGTCACCCTGCTTATTTAACTTACAAACAGAGTACATAATGTGAAATGTGGGGCTGGATGAATCACAAGCTGAAGTCAAGATTTCTGGGAGAAATATCAACAACCTCTGATATGCTGATGATACCACTCTGATGGCAGAAAGTTAAAAGGGACTAAAGAGCCTCTTGAAGAGAGTGAAAGAGCAGAGTGAAAAAGCTGGCTTAAAACTCAACATTCAAAAAACCAAGATCATGGCATTTGGCTCCATTGCTTCATGGCAAATAGAATGGGGAAAAGTGGAAGCAATGACAGATTTTTTTCTTCAGCTCCAAAATCACTGCAGATGGTGACTGCAGCCATGGAATTAAAAGATGCTTGCTTCTAGGAAGGAAAGCTATGATAAACCTAGAAAGCCTACTATAAAGCAGAGATATCACTTTGCCAACAGAGGTCCATGTAGTCAAAGTTATGGCTTTTCCAGTAGTCGTGTATGGATGTGAGAGTTGGACCATAAAGAAGATTGGGCGCTGAAGAATTGATGCTTTTGAACTGTGGTGTTGGAGAAGACTCTTGAGAGTCCCTTGGGCTTCACGGAGATCAAACCAGTCCATCCTAAAGGCAATCAATCCTGAATATTCATTGGAAAGAATGATGCTGAAGCTCCAATACTTTGATCTCCTGATGCTAAGAGCAGAGTCTTTGGAAAAGACCCTGATGCTAGGGAAGATTGAAGTCAAAATGTTAAGGGGACCACAGAGGATGAGATGGTTAGGTAGCATCACTGACTCAATGGATAAGAATTTGAGCAAACTCTGGGAGAAAGTGGAGGAGCCTGGCCTACAGCAGTCCATGGGGTCACAAAGAGTCTGACACAACTTAGCAAATAAACAACAACAGGAACAACAGCAGTAGCCAAAATATCATATATTTTTGGCTTACATTTGCCATGAGCTATTGGTTTAGCTGTCTATATAAATACATGATTGCTTTAATTTGATGAACTGTTAATTTTAAATGCAGTGTAAATATCCTGCCTTTGTCCTATCCTCCTCTCACAGTTACCGGTTTTGATACTGTATTATTTGCAGATGTTTTCCTACCCTAATTGTGTGTTTGCCTTTACCACTGAGCTTTGCTATTTGTGATTTCCTTGTTTGTAGTTGTGGTCTCTTTTCCCCCCCTCTCTAGAGAAGTTGTTTTAGCATTTGTTTTAAGACTGATTTGGTGGTGCTGAATTCTCTTAGCTTTTGGTTGTCTGGGAAGCTTTTGATTTCTCCATCAAATCTGAATGAGAGCCTTGCTGTTTAGAATATTCTTGGTTGTTGATATTTCCCTTTCATAGCTTTAGGTATGACATACCTCTCTCTTATGCAAAATTTTTGCTGAAAAATCACCTGATAACCTTATGGAGATTCCCTTGTATATAATTTATTGCTTTTTCCCTTGTTGCCTTTAATATTTTCTCTTTGTATTTGAATTTTGTCAGTCTGATAAATTTGTGTTTTGGCATGTCCCTCCTTGGGTTTATCCTGTATTGAATTCTATGTGCCTCCTAAACTTGGGTGACTGTTTTCAGCTCTAATGTCATCCATTAAAAAACCAAAAAACAAAAAACCTCCTACTTCTTTATGTAGGAGTTACTGAGATCTCTGTTTTCTGTTTTTCTGTCTCTTTATACTTTTTATCCCAGAACATCCCCACCCAGGTTCAATCCCTGGGTTGGGAAGATCCCCTGGAGAAGCAAATGGCGACCCATTCCAGTATTCTTGCCTGGAAAAGTCCATGGACTGAGGAGCCTGGTAGGCTACAGTCCATGGGGTCGCAAAGAGTTGGACACGACTGAGAGACTTCACTTTCTTTCTCAAGAGCTCTTGATCTCCAAATTCATTGCTCCAATCTTTGAGTCTTAAATTTTCAAGTCTTTCATCTTTTTTCTCTTCATCTCCATCTTCAGGATTGATGGGAAGGACACAGTTAGGAAAGAGAAGTCGAGCAGAGGTGCTCAAACTTTCCTCTGAAAAATTCCACATTTATGATTCTCAGAGATTACCTTACAGGACATGCTCATTTCAACCATGAGATATAGGACCTACTCCCTAATGTTTCATATCCTGGAGTAGATTAATCAGTCTATGAAGGTACTTAGATGCTTGATGGCCAACATTATCTCATGGGGTCTGTAGAATCTATATGTGAAAAAAGAAACTGCAATTTTAATACTTTTCATTATTTTATTTTCTAGTTTGACTTTCTTTCTCTTGCTTAATTCACCATGGCATGAGAGTCCCAACAGATCACTTGGTGAAACAGCCACTTGGAAACTGAGGTGTTCTGCACCCCATCCCCTGGTGGGTTTTTAATATGCTGTGTAACCTTGAATATGCCTCTTAATATCTCTGTGCTTTAATATGGGGATCTATTAAAAAAATAAAAGAAAGAAGCATTAAACTCCAGGCATATTTGTGAAGAAAAACTAGTAAATGTGGTTGAGAAGCACTTTGAAAATATAAGGTCTTCACCTTAAGAAAAAAAGAAATCAGTCAAACTCTAGAACAACTGATGATGGCCTTCAATGTACTTAGCCGTTGATGTAGAGATTTAGGTTTAAAGTGAAGAAAATTTTCCTGAGAGTGAGTTGTTAAAATAGATTACTCCTTTGGCTTATATTTCCCTGCTGTTTCACATTTTATTATGTCAAAGACAATCTTCCATCAAGGTATATGTGGAAAATATAAAATAGAAACCGTGTTTTAACTGTGGCTAGTTGTATGAGACCCAGACGGGCTTTGAATACGCAGCCTTCAATAGTGGTCAATTTTTATATATTGTTTAGAAAGTCACTAGGCTGATATCAGACAGAATTTGTCAAGTAAATGATGCTATTTGGAAGCTTTAGAATTTCATAGCTTAAAGCTGCTTTTTCTAAGAATGCATATTGTTTGTAGAATTTCAGCATTTGAGAAAAGGGGAAGGGTATATTATTTATTTACTTTTTAGGTAAAGAGTCCTTCTTGGGGCTACGGGAACCACGTCCAAAGTGGTCATTTATTCTCTTTTTATTTCTAAGTTTGTTACCATGCCTGTTTAATGTCTTCCTGGAGTAGATGGTAAAGACTTGTCATATGATATGGGTTGACCTTTGGAAGGAAAGATTAAACTAGTGATCTAGGAATTGAAATGTATACATGAAATATTCTTTAAAATGATTTGAAAATAGTTGCCTTTAGAGATCATGTAATAAATTCATTAAAACACATTAGTTTCTGGAATGCTAATGTTCTCTTGAACTTAAATATTAAATTTTTTAGACCTACTTTTTTATGGTTGGAGCAGCAGTCTCCTGAATCTTTGCTTAATCAAAAATCCCAGCTTTGAAATCAAAGTTTTTGCAGTGGTGTTTGAGCAAGATTCAGATGTTGCTAATACTATTGGAAGTTTCAATTAGATATAAAATCCAATGTAAAATTTCTTTACATTATCATGTGGTTAAGAGGTTTGCTTTGCATTTTTGAAGATTGCCCTAAATATGTCAATTAACTCTGATGGATATGTATAATATTTCCATAGGTTTATCAGAAGTAAATCTTATGATTCTTACATAAGAAGAAAGGAGATTGAAGATTGTGAGATTGTTTGGTTTACCCACAGATTTTAAATTGAAATTTTATCTAGCTTATTTTAACTTTCAGTACCTAACTTGTCCATCCTGGAAGAAGAACTGTCAAAGACTTTAGAAATGTAATTCTCAAGAAATCACTAAATCTGCAGTATTTCCTTATTGAAATCTAAGGTTTTAGACGTTTAGCTTTTAATTGTGACTGTAGTATGATTTTTTAATTGTTGAAAATACATACAATGCAGGCCTTTATAAACATAATTTCATGTACAACTTTCAGTCTCTGAGCTATAGTCATAGCCTAGCTGGATATCAAATCATCTGTCACTGTTGGCCTTGAAATTTTCTCTTAATGTGATTTTTTTTTCTGTTTTCAGTTTTCAAATATGTAAAAAGCAATAGTGACAAATGCTTTACTTTGTATCATGATGTGATTAAAAAATTCTTGGTTACCATCCAATGCACTATATAGTATTAACATCTTAGGCCCTTCAATGAGTTTTCTTTATGATCACAGAAATTATATCACTGTCCAAGAGGAATACACAAACTTTTCCCTATAGAAGTGTGGGATAGAATGAGAGAATCTTAAAGAAGAATGGGAGAAAAACAGAACCAATAAAGGCAGAAGTTATATTTTACTTAGAAAACCAGGAAGTAAATTTACAATACACTTTTAAAATAAAATGTTTGACTCCTGCTTTACTATATATTTTCATGTGTTTAATGTGAACCTGGGGACTCATTTATTTTGGGCAAGTTCATCTTACCTGCATCTTTACCAAGTGAAGTAGCTACTACATATAGGACATGAAGGAAAATCAGTAACATATATGTCACTTCTGTGAGACTAGTTGAATTGTATCAACTTATCACAGAACATTTGCTTTGTATAGTATGAAAAGCACTAGTCACTATGTTAAGCTTGTTCATGTTGAATAAATTCTATTGGTCATTAATATTATTAAAACTTTTCGTTCCCATGATTACTGAAATTGGCGTTATAGTCTCTATTAGAATGGGATATGAAGAACTGGCAATTACATCCTGAAATATATTCTTTTGGCTGAAAATAAAACAACTATATAAACATCTTGCCTTCAAATTTAATCTATAGGAAAACTCTTTTCCTAAGACCTATTTTACACAGACCTCCCAGTACATCAAGTTTTTTTTTTTTTTTTCTTTCTTGGTGAGGATTGACTGGTTAATGTTTACAAAGTATTTTGAAGGTGTAAAATGCTATGCAAGTGCTAAGCTCAATAAAATGTATTTTATACTGAATCTGAGAGCTGACTTGTGTGGCATCCAGCTTTGTGAGTGCATTGAGCAAAGATGATTAAAATCAACATCATTTGTAATTTAAAATACTGTGAACAACAAAGAAGATCCAACTACGGCTTTCGTTTTGGCAGGCTGCAAATATAGATCGCTGAACGGCGGTAGTCTGTCAATATAAAGCATTTAGCACTTCACTAAGCAACTTGAGAGTTTTCCACTTTAGAGCAGAAAAATATATATGAAATCAGATTTGGTGTAACATTATTTTGATGGATTGACTGTGTCATTATTAAAAAGAAAACTGCAACTCAACAAAATCTAAGAAAGAGTCTTCACGATAGAACTTATCAGTGTTGTGAATATTCAGAAACAGGAGACAGTCCCCTTGAGGTTTCTCCACATTCCCATCCTGAATGTGCAGAAGGCTGATGAGGGTAATCAGTTGCAGAGTAAAAAGGCATAGTAATCGTTCAGAAAGATTCAGAATAAAGATTGACAGCCAATCAGATGAGAAGTAGCTTTGAAATGCGTTTGTGTAATTTACACAATCTAATTTCACAAAATGCAAAAATATTTTTTTATTGAAGTAGTAAATGTTGATTGAGTCCAAAATATATTCTCAGAACTTTGGGGGAACACTTCTATTTATTACACTTTTATAATGCCAGTCTTAAAAATAATTTAGTTCTGCTTTCAAGGGATATAAAGTGTGTAAGACACAAATAATGAACTCAAAACTAACAGCCTGAGAAGTATAATAAAATGTCTAAATAAATATCTATAGTAAAGTAGAGAATGTGCAAGTAATATGATTAAGATACCAATTCGATATTTTGGGTATCCAGAGGAAGAAACTTTGTAGCCATTAGGGGAAATCAAAGAATAAAATGGTAGAGTTCTGCCAAGTTATCTATCTATTATGTATTGATATTTTGGGGGAGAAGTGTTTAAGGTAATAATAATTAAAAATTAATTTGGTTCATTAATTCTGCAAGTATTTATCCTGATTCTTATATTTAAAAACAAAGGTCTTGAATTTATAAAATGCATTACTTTGTTAGTAAATCAAGGCTGTGTATGTATACGGTTCATAGATTATTTTTTTCTGTTGTGAAACATTAACAAGACTTGTATGTTTAAGGACAATCCATATATTATTTTCTAAAAAGTTGCAACAAGATTAATTTCTATATTTTTATTTAAAATTTTGGACAGATGGGCTAAAATCATTATACTTTATTCACTCCACTGGAAAATGCACTTTCTCAGTAACAAAACTGGAGCTGTGACTTGCCCCAAATATAAACGGAACTAGATATTATAATATCTAAATCTGTATTTTTAATATCTACATCATTCTAATCCCTTCTGTGGTTGATCTTATTCTTCAGTATGTATACCTCAAATACCTAAGACCCTTAATGCTTTTCATAATTTCATAATTACTTTTCATCCTAGGCCCCCATAATTTCATAATCCTGGGTCCCCCAGCTTCCCTGATAGCTCAGTTGGTAAAGAATCCGCCTGCAATGCAGGAGATCCCAGTTCAATCCCTGGGTTGGGAAGATCCCCTGGAGAAGGGATAGGCTACCCACTCCAGTATCCTTGGGCTTCCCTTGAGGCTCAGCTGGTAAAGAATCCGCCTGTAATGCGGGAGACCTGAGTTCAATCCCTTGGTTGGGAAGATCCCCTGGAGAAGAGAAAGGCTACCCACTCCAGTATTCTGTACTGTACAGTCCGTGGGGTCACAACGATTCAGATACGACTGAACGACTTTGACTCACTTATCTGTTTCCTTTCTCCTATCAGAGTTCCTTCTATGTGTTTCTCTCTTTTACATGCACACTCATGAAGAAGCACTTGAAACATTTAAAAGTGTGAGGATATCACCAAATCTCTCATGGTCCTACCACCCAGAGATATTCATTTTTTAAATTTTTGTATGTATTTTTCAAAACATTTTTTCTACCTCAAGTACTTTTAAAAGCTTGTATAATATTACATAAACACATGTTAAGCCTCATGTCATCAGCTTCTTAGATAATTTCTTCTGGAAGATGGTGGTGGTGTCTTTCACCATCCCTTAAACCTGAAGAAATAGGAAACCCCCATGTGTGTAAAATCTACTCCAAGATGAAAAGAGATTAATTTATTAACACAGTGCTCCAAACCAAAGAATTTTGTGAAGGGGTCAGCATTACTATCAGTCAACACATACTGAGTGCTGACTGCCTGCTCTGGAGAGCGTTGTGTTCTAGGATGGAGCGTGGTAGAATGGGATGGCAGGAGCTTTGCCCCGGCAAGCCCGATCTGTACGAAAGTGGAGCAACTGTTTCCGGACATGTCAGCTTTTCCACTAAACATAGGGCACCTTGAAGCTAAGACAGCTTAATTCGTTTTTAGTTCAGCAGAACCTAGCACGATGCATACCACACATTGAGTGGCTAATGAAGGACTCTTAAACAGACTGACAAGCCTATCCTGGATAACTTTAAGATCACTTACAGTCTATTTTTGATGAACGATTGCTAAGCTATATGTGAATCCCTCATAACTAGACAAATTAGTTAATTCTAGTGTTTCTCATAAGTGAAGTCCTTAATCTATTACAGTCAATGTTCTTTATATATATTGGCTGATATCACTTTCACAGATCTTAAGGAGAAAGTAACCTTATTTTCTCCATTTTACAATGACTGAGGCTCAGAATCTTAAAGCAATTTTCTCAAGGCTCTATAGTGAGTAAGTGAGAAAGAGCATGTGGGCACAGTTCCGACACCAGCGTGACTATGAGGCTGGTCCGGATCCCTGAGGGAACCAGCTAAAAGGGTGAGAGAACCGCACTTTCACAACTTCAAATCACCAACAGCTCAGAAGTGATCTGAAAAGTTCCTTAAATTTGTTTGCACCACTTTTTTTTCTTTTGGCTAAGAATTATGACACGGTATTCTCTATAAGGGTGTTTGCCATGACCAGTGTGTTCTCTTGGCAAAACTCTGTTAGCCTTTGCCCTGCTTCACTCCGTACTCCAAGGCCAAATTTGCCTGTTACTCCAGGTGTTTCTTGACTTCCTACTTTTGCATTCCAGTCCCCTATAATGAAAAGGACATCTTTTTGGGGGTGTTAGTTCTAGCAGGTCTTGTAGGTCTCCATAGAACCATTCAACTTCAGCTTCTTCAGCGTTACTGGTTGGGGCATAGACTTAGATTACCTTGACATTGAATGGTTTGCCTTGGAAACGAACAGAGATCATTCTGTCGTTTTTGAGATTGCATCCAAGTACTGCATTTCAGAATCTTTTGTTGGCCATGATGGCTACTCCATTTCTTTAAGGGATTCCTGCCCACAGTAGTAGATATAATGGTCATCTGAGTTAAATTCACCCATTCCAGTCCATTTTAGTTAGCTGATTCCTAGAATGTTGACATTCACTCTTGCCTTCTCCTGTTTGACCACTTCCAATTTGCCTTGATTCATGGACCTAACATTCCAGGTTCCTATGCAATATTGCTCTTTACAGCATCAGACCTTGCTTCTATCACCAGTCACATCCACAACTGGGTATTGTTTTTGCTTTGGCTCCATCCCTTCATTCTTTCTAGAGTTATTTCTCCACTGATCTCCAGTAGCATATTGGGCACCTACCGACCTAGGGAGTTCCTGTTTCAGTATCCTATCATTTTGCCTTCTCATACTGTTCATGGGGTTCTCAAGGCAAGAATACTGAAGTGGTTTGCCATTCCCTTCTCCAGTGGACCGCATTCTGTCAGATCTCTCCACCATGACCCGTCTGTCTTGGGTGGCCCCACACGGCATGGCTCAGTTTCACTGAGTTAGACAAGACTGTGGTCCTGTGATCAGATTGGCTAGTTTTCTGTGATTATGGTTTTAATGTGTCTGCTCTCTGATGCCCTCTTGCAACACCTCCCGTCTTACTTTGGTTTCTCTTACTTTGGACGTGGGGTATCTCTTTACGGCTGCTCCAGCAAAGTGCAGCTGCTGCTCCTTACTTAGACGAGGGTATCTCTTACGGCCGCCCCTCCTGACCTTGAACGTGGAGTAGCTCCTCTCCGCCCTCCTGCGCCCAAGCAGCAGGCCACGCAGCAGGTTCATTGGAAGGACTGATGCTGAAGCTGAAACTCCGGTACTTTGGCCACCTCATGCGAAGAGTTGGTTCATTGGAAAAGACCCTGATTCTGGGAGGGATTGGGGGCAGGAGGAGAAGGGGATGACAGAGGATGGGATGGCTGGATGGCATCACCAGCTTGATGGACATGAGTTTGAGTAAACTCTGGGAGTTGGTGATGGACAGGGAGGCCTGGCGTGCTGCAATTCATGGGGTCACAGAGTCAGACACGACTGAATTGAACTGAACTGATTCTCGATGAGATAATCAAGTTTTGTTAATAGAGATAAGACTTACTAGGGCTTTTTCTGTTACTGTATTAATTTCTCAGCAGAATTTTGATAAGAATATTTTCAAATTGGGACTATCCCAAAAGAGAGTGAAGAAATTAAAAAAAAGCATTTCACTAAAGAGTTTTAGTAACAGGATTGTAAGAGCTCAGAGGAGAAAAAAATGTGTGTATTCTTTTGAAGAAAGGTTATTTGTAGGACTCAGGGAGTGCAGTGAAGGTTTGGGAATGGATGTTAAAGGGAATATATTGAGTTGACCAAAGGTCATCTGGTCTTTTCTGTAAGATGGCTCTAGTAGCATAGTCTTTAACTTCATTCAAAACAATTTTGTTACATTATATTGTGACAGTTGTCATTCCAATGTGCGCTAAAGAAAACTTATCAAAATCAGTAAATTTTTGTGTAGTCATTTTAATATTGAAGAAGGGAGAAAAATAGCAACATTTTCAGTATATTATGCTTTATTATTTCAAGAAATGTAAAAAGGCAACTGAAATGCAAAAAAACAAAGGATTTGTGCACTGCGTGAGAAGGTGCTATGACTGATCAAATGTGTCAAAAGCAGTTTTTGCAAAATTTCATGCTGGTGGAGACTTCTCACTGGATGATACTTCTTGGTCAAGTAGACTAGTTGAAGCTTACAGCAATCAAATCAAGGCATTAATTGAGAAGATCAAAGTTATATTATGTGGCAGATAGCCAACATACTCAAACTATCCAAATCAAGTATTAAAAAAATCATTTGCACCAGACTTGGTTATATTACTTCCTTTGATGTTTGGGTTCCACATAAGTGAAAACAAAAAACTCTCTTGGCTGGGATTCTCTACTGAAATGTAATGAAAATGTTCTGTTTTTAAAACAAATTGTGATGAATGGTGAAAAGTGGATATACAATACTGTGGAATGGAAGGGATCATGGGGTAAGCAAAATGAACCATCACCAATCACACTAAAGGCCAGTTTTCATCCAATGAAGGTGATGTTGTGTATATGCTGGGGATTGGAACGGAGTTACTAGTATGAACTCCTTCCAGAAAAGCAAGTGATTAATTTCAACAAGTAGTTGCTCCTGATCAGGCCAGATGAAAGCTGCACTCAAGAAAAAGCATGCAGGATTAATCAAGAGAAAAAGCGTGATCTTCAATCAGGATAATGCAAAACCACATGCTTCTTTGATAACCAGGCAAAAACTGTTAAACTTGGCTGGGGAGTTCTGATTCATCTGCCAGATTCACTAGACATTACACTGTCTGTTGTCCATTTATTTTGGTCTTTACTAAATTCCCATTCCCTAGAAGATTGTAAAAGGCACCTGGGACAGTTCTTTGCTCAAAAAGATGAAAAGTTTTGAGAAGATGGAATTATGAAGATGTCTGAAGAATGGCAGAAGGTAGTGGAACAAAATGGTGAATAAGTTGTTCAATCAAGCTCTTGGTAAAAATGAAAAAAATATGTCTTTTATTTTTACTTAAAAACCAAAGTAACTTTTTGACCAACCCAATAATACTATTCCAGATTGGAGGGTAGATTTGTGAAAGTCTGAATGGAAATCTCATGTGACTTTACACTTAAGACTTAAAAGCAGTAGGTGAAAATTTGGTGAGACCAAATCTAACTCTTTGCCAGAAAGATCATTTTAATAGTTCCAACGGTCTCTCCTATTAGAGGGCGGGTGACTTTGCCTTTGTTGCTGTTGTTTAATCAGTGTCTGGCAGCGTGCTTGATTTGTAGTCAGCTTTCAGTGTTGATTTACTAAATACATGAGTGGGTGTTCAAACAAACAGCACACAGGGCTACATGATGAGGAAGTGGGTTCCCATTAATGCAGGTTTATTCACAGTGAAGCTGCAGGTTGGACAGTGAGCTCTGGGTTCCTGCTTAGAGGCCTGATGAGTCCCAGGGCTTGGGCTGGAGATGAAGCTGTGGAGCCACGCTGAGAGCTTCCAGCTGTCAGGGAACAGGCAGGCTGTTTACATGAGTAAGTCTTAGGCAACTTTGATATAAAAGATTTTAGCATTTTGATGAGTTAAGATTACTCGAACACTTGGAAAAATAAAATTGCAGATCTTTTCATAAACTGTTAGTAATTACTAAAAGAAATCATTTCCAGAAATAGTATATTCAAATCAGTGGTTCTCAAATATGACAGCATAACTCCCAACTCAGAGCATTAATTCTGATTTAGGAGTGGGATGAAATTATTTCCAAGTTAACTTCTCTTTTTTAAAAGAAATTAATCAGTCCCCTCTCCTCCTTCCCTCACCAAGAGGATATAATTATACAGATTTGAAAAGTTTTGTATGCATCTGATATAGAGAAAGATTTCCTTACATACATTTATGAAAGTCAGTGGATTATTCAGTTCAAAATAAAATTTAACTAATTTTTGTTTATATTATGGGCTTCCCTGTGGCTCAGATGGTAAAGAATCTGCCTGCAATCTGGGAAACCCAGGTTCAATCCCTGGGTCAGTGTTCTTGCCTGGAGAATCTCATGGACAGAGGAGCCTAGTGGGCTTTAGCTATTGGGTCGCAAAGAGTCAGACATGACTCAGCGACTAACACTTTTACTTTTTTTTTAATGTTAAGGTAAATAACAGTTTGAATATTTTCATTCTAATTATTTGATTGTATCATCTAGTAGGTTTTTTTTTTTTAATTTCCTCCTAGGAGGATAAGGGTCTGTTTTTTAGCTTTTAAAGTAAGAGAAAAAATTGTATATACTCTCAATATCAGTTCTCCTCCTTTGCCTATTAATAAGAACCCCACATTTTAGCTGACTACCTTAGCTCAGCTGGTAAAGAATCTGCCTGCAATGCAGGAGACCCTTGTTTGATTCCTGGGTGGGGAAGATCTGCTAGAGGAGGGACAGGCCACCCACTCCAGTGTTTTTGGGCTTCCTCGGTGACTCAGTTGGTAAAGAATCTGCCTGCTATGTGGGAGACCTGGGTTCAATCCCTGGGTCGGGAAGATCCCCTGGAGAAGATAAAGGCTACCCAGTCCAGTACTCTCGCCTGGAGAATTCCAAGGAATGTATAGTCCATGGGGCCGCAAAGAGTTGGACACGATTGAGCGACTTTCACTTCCACCTTGCTAGCCGACTCAGAACTGATTTTTCCTTTCATTGGTTATGACCTTGTAAACCAATTTTGACCAATGAAAACTTTTATGTGTAAGTTTCAGGAAATATCCTCCAAGATTGTAAGATTTTCATACTTATTCCCTCTAATGCTTTTCCCTGGGATATGGACATGACGACTAGCGTGCAGGCAACCATGTTGTGAAAGGAGGCAGCACGGTAAACGTGGGAACCTTACCAGACTACAAAAGACGCCTGGCTTTCCTAAATCTGTCCCTCGGTTAGGATAAAGGTTCGTCTTGTTCGTCATCTTTTGTTGGTGCTGTTATTGTCATTGCTCTTGTTACTGTTACATGTAGCTCAACGTAAAGCTGGTACACCAGGGGATGTAATAGTCAAGGTCACACACACGCGCATGCCCTCACGTCTGTGCAGTAATGTTGCAATTAATCTGTGTCAGAGCTGCGCAGTAACCTTTAGAGTTGTGACAGTGATTAAAGTTTACCAAACACCTTTGGCAATTTGAACTGCCACAGACTGGCACAAGTGACTGATGCATTTCTGGGTCTTGCCTTTTGCGGAAGAGGAAGGCTGCCCCCAGATTCCTGTCCAAACACGGTACTTTCTGGGTTGTTGACAAATGTATTTGGAAAGTCAGTCATACATGGAAAAGATAATTTAGAAAAACATAATAGTAAAGTTTTTTTTTTAGTTAAATAAAATGCATTCTTGGCACTTTGAAGCCTACAATAATATAAAAAGATTTGTGATAAATGTTATTCTATTTGGAAACACTACAGTTTAGGCTGTTCATTGAAATAACATGAAGTGACGTAGACTGGATTGAGTCCTAGCTTCCTGCTTCTGCCTGGTGGTCTGGTACCTGTTTGTCTCATGGGTTTCTCTTCATCACAGACTTGACTGCGATTAGTGAACTGAAATTTTTCTGAGCACCATTCGTGGACCCTCTGGCTGTAGCCGCCCTCCCAGTTTCGGGTGCGAAGGGCATTGTGCTGATATTTTGATTTGAGGTCATGTTTATTCCTCTATTCACACTATTCCAATGTGGGTGCTAAATGTAGCCCTGTGTTAAGAGTTCCTGCTATTGGTGTAGGGATAGCAAACAGAGTCCAAATCATGCACAAATGCTCTACAGGGGGATTGGGCAAGATCTGTGAAACTGGTTTTGTTTTTTTTAGGCCCCGAGACTGTTTTAAGAACATCTTTAGTAGAAGCATCTAAATTACATTTCTGTTTAAGTCTTGTTTTAAACAATAGTTCATCTGAGGCAAGAGGAATGTGTAAAGAATTCTGTGACTCTGAGAAGATCTATGAAAGAAAATAATCAAAGAAACGCTTTACACCAAAAGTAATTCTAGTTATTGTTCTTAAAGCTTATGTGTCAAAAATAACTTCTGGAAAGAGTTGTGTTTAGCAGAGATTTGCAATCCACTTGCTATTAAAATGTACTGTCCCCATGTAAACATAATGCATGTCTGTCCTCATAAACATTCATCGACACATATGGATAGAAGGAAAGAATGAGTTTTACAGTTTCATTTCAGCTGATTCTTAGGTGAGACGAAGGTTTGAAGAAATCGACTTATTTTTTTTAAATCACAAATAAGGAGGTCTTATGTCATACATCACAACACGCAAACATACAGATACATATACATTTGTTTCTCACTCATTGTTACTCTTTTAACCTGTAAAGTATAATATGCCTACATAAATATGCATATATTCTAAGTGTACAGCTTGATAGATTTTCGTAAACAGAAAATACCGAGGAAAGAGGGACTTACATTAAGTAAAAGAAAATGTCTGACCTTCCAAATGCCTACTCTTGTTCCCTCCCAGTTACAAGCTCACCACAAGGGTACCAGTATCCTGACTTCTAAGAGTATAAATGAATTTTGCCTTTCTTGCATGGTTTTTGTTTTTGTTTTTTTTTCATTTTTAAAAAGTAAGCAATGAAACCTTTTCAGTGAAGGGAAAGAAATACAGAAATGTTAAGAGTTCAGCTCATTACATGTATCCACACTTATGTACTTGGGTAGCCATCATTCAGATCAAGACAGAGATTGCTATCATGCCAGAAGGTCTCCTCCTGAGCAGTCAGGATGCAACCCCTCCCCAGAGGTCACGCCACTCTTAACTCTATTTCTACAGTGAGGCTCTTTTTGTTTTAACTGCGTGTCTGGCTGCTCAAAGTGAGCAACCTAGCCTGCGCTTCCAAGGAATTTATTGGAGAAAATCCAGATCCACAAGCAGGAAACGTTAATACTGTGTGCTACAGGCTGTGATTAAGAAGGGAGCACTCTGGAAACTCCCAGGAAGGGCAGCTAAATCCAGCGCAAACGTTGGGTAAGGCATCCCAGTGGGAGGGACGACTACACCAAGAGTTAGGAGATGGGGAAACATCAGCCAGCTAGAATTACAAAGGAGCCACAAAGGCGACACTTCTGCTGGTCTGGAGTTTGGGAGGACCGGATCTTAAAATTGGTGAGCAGTAACAGAACATGGCTTAGAAAGACAGAGACCAGGCTGTGTAAGAAATCTGCCCTTTGTCCTGAGCTTCTGGCAGACACGATATGATCAAATTGGAACTTCCGAAAGTTCGTGGACTGTGGTTAGAGATGTGGGTTGAGGAGAGGATTCACCCGAGGCAGTCCAGTTTTGAGCTGAGGACAGGAGATTGTCTCAGTGTTCCAAGTGACTGGAGAACCAGAAATAGGAGTAATGAGAATCACAGCAAACGGTGTAGCCACATAAACTAAACCAAGGGCTAACCGACAACCTGCGGGTTTTCAGCACAGCAGTGGGAGGTAGATGTTACCAGCTCCATGCTATTGATGGCAAAACAGGCATGGAACTGAGCAACGCACCTGAAATCACACTGTAAATGATGGAGTCAAGAGTCACACTCAGAGCGTCTAACTCGAGGACGTGCCTCCCTGGACTGTGAGTAGAACTCTTCAATTAACACCATAGATGCATCGCTAGTATTGCGAGCTTACATGGTTCTCCCCCATGGGAAGAAACCTATCGATTTCCCTTTCCTTTGACTGGTTCTCCCATCTCTACCCCTACACATATGAAATTTCCTCTACTGGGATCTAAGGTGTTATAATAAGAAACCTCTGGCAACTTTCTGGTTGCTCTGCCGATGTTGTACGTGATAACCTAAGGATATCATTACAGGTTTTCCCTACCAAAAAAAAACCCCACAAAAACACACACACAAAACAAAATAAAGCAAACCCCATTTTTATTCTGTGCTCTAATTGCCTTCTGAATTCAGCGCACACTCCTTAACATAGAACTCAAAACCCTCTGAAATCCCGAGGCAGTCTATGGTTACACTCATTCTTCTTCCTCCAAATCCCCACGTATCGCACGTCAAACTCCACCTGAAACTCTTGCGTTTCCTTGGGCTGCCCTGCTCTCTCATCCTTGTTTTCACTCCTGCCTTGAATGCTTTCTGTCTCTGGGTTGAAATCCAAGATACTGTTAAGGGCTCAGCTCTGGGAAACTTCTCCAACCCCCCACCCCTGTCCCTCAGCCTCCATTTAGGCTCTTTCCTCTGAGAAATCATAGTACTTTTAGAGTATTGTACTTTTTTCTTTTTTAAAATACCTTTATAGCACTTGGTGAGAATTCTGCTCGGTGCAGTTTCAAGGAAATTAGGGAGGACTGCTTGTCTGCTAAAGTGATCTCACCATCTGGCTCCTGTTGCCTGAAGTTTTACAATTAAAACCAGAAGTGAATTTGCTGTGAAGCTGACAGTGTTTCAGCTCCAGGGCCCTCTACCTGAATGGGCCTCCGTGAGTTCCGGGAGTTGCAGAATGTTCTAGGTAGAGAACGGGGCCAGACTGCTGTCAGAAAGCATGTTTATCTAGTCATATTTGTAAATTTTCTAAAGAGATCTAAAAATATAGATAGACACGAATCTCTGTGGCTTCAGTGTTTCACTGGCATTTTTTTTTTCTCATTCCAAAGCAATGATCACTTCTATAACAGGCCCTGTGTTGATAATTCCATATTCTTTTTCTTAGTGAACCACGCAAATCATACAGACCTCAGGCCTCACAAAATCTGGGTCCCTGTCGCGTATTCCACTGACTTAAGTCGCTCAGAGTATTGACTTGCCTGGCTTCCTCTTCCAGCTTATTTCATTTTTACTGCTGGGGATATTTAGCCATCTCTTAGATACACATTAGGCCTGGTTAGAAATTAGTGCTGTTCCCAGTCAAGGGACCAAAAGCAGTAGTTCATTCTGTCTGCAAAAGCCAGTGATGTTATGGATCTTTTTCTGGTTTTGTCTGGTTCCAGGAATTGTGAACCTTTTCCTGTTTCTTGGTCTTCCCAAGTTGCTGAGTGGTAAAGACTCCGCCTGCTATTGTAGGAGATGTGGGTCTGATCCCTGGGTCGAGAAGCTCCCCGGGAGGAGGAAATGACAACCCACTGCAGTAATTTTGCCTGGAGAATCCCATGGACGGAGAAGCCTGGAGGGCTACAGTCCATAGGCTTACAAAGAGTCAGCAATGACTGAGCCACTGAGCATGCATGCCCCTGGTGCTCACCCTGGCTTGGCCTATTCTAATAACTTAAGCCCCTTTCTTGTTTCCCTGTGTCTGAAACCCTGCCTTAAATATTTGTCAGGGAATATAGTCTCAGAGCTGGGGAAAAGGACATGCTTCTTGGGGAAGCTTTGACTCAAGCCTTTAGGAAGAGTAGACACTGGATTGGTTAAATATACACATAGTAAGGTGAAACCACATCAATGGCAACAGAAAAGGCAATGTTGCAAGAATAGAGAACAGCATCAGTGAAACCAGCAAGGAGGAAATGAAAGACAAGAAGGGAGCAGATTTACTAAGAGATAAGTATTTGCCAAGTGAAGGGTAGAGGATGATCTGTTAATGGCTTCCCTGGTGGCTCAGACAGTGAAGTGTCTGCCCGCAATGCAGGTGACCTGGGTTCCATCCCTGGGTCAGGAAGATCCCCTGGAGAAGGGAGTGACACCCCACTCCAGTACTCTTGCCTGAAAAATCCCATGGACAGAGAACCTGGTGGGCTACAGTCCATGGGGTCGCAAAGAGTCGGACACGACTGAGCGACTTCACTTCAAGACACTGGGAGGGCCTTGATAGCTAAAATTGAGATTTGCTGTTTATCAAGGCATGTGCTGATAATAGAGAATGTTTCTGGTTTTTCTTCCCTAAGTTAACCCTTCAATTCTATTTTGAGATATTCTGAAGCATAATAAAAAGATTGGCATCTATTTGCAAATCTATTTGTGGATAATAGAAGTGCTGTACATAGGATTCAAAGTATATTGATTGTATCAGTATATGTATAAAATTATCAGTAAATTGTTTTGGTGAAGATTATGAATGATTTTATTACATGCTTTTTTCCTCTCCCTTAACCAAATTTTTTGCATCAGGCACTTAGTAGTTTTTTATTTAGGGGGAAGCAAAAGTATTACTGTTAAAATGTTTGGAGAAAAATACATAAAATAAACATTCAAAAATGAAGTCAAAGAATACATGCCAATTTATTTAAGTGATTAGATGATTGAAATATGTGGTTTTTAAAACATCAATTTATTATTATTATTTCTTTTATTATTTTAAGTTGTATCAGTGAACTGATACAAGTTTTCATAACTGACACTATTTTTGAGTTAGGAAAAATAAATGCATTGTAGAAGGAAAATATGGGAAGAAATATTCTGAAATATTAAGGATGCTTACCTTTAAGTGGTACCATATTAGAAGACTTTTTCTTTTGACATTTTATTTTGAGTAATTCTATAATAGAAACCATTAGCAATTAAATTTTTATCTAAAATAAGTTAACATGTTAATATCTAAATATTATAGTTTTATGTGTAACTGTTTCTAGAACTAGTTTCAGAAAACTGTATTACATTGCTACTTACCATATCCCATATCTTCTAAATAAAAACTAACATATTTCCTCTTATAAATATCTTGTTGGCAATATCTATTCTGATAATCTCATAAAATTGTTTTAAATGTTGGATGAATTCATGTTTTCATGCAGTAAACATAAAGTTAAGAATTAAATATTTATTTCTTCTGTAACAGTATTTCAAACTTCTTTCTTTTTAGTGCTGGCAATGTCATAATAGATGAAAATATTTTCAAGACTGTTTTTATCAGTAGTCACTCTAACACAAGTGATTAAATAGAAAAGCATAGTCTGAAGTTACTAAATGATAGTTTTAGTTTCTTCAAAATAGTTTTTGATCTGGGTTGGCTGCTCTTGCAGAAATTTGTTTAAGACGTTAGGACTTGTATTAGAAGGCAGATGTGACTTAGTTTTACTTTAAATTCTTCTTAATATAGTACACAAAGAAAGGACAACAATTCAAAGAACCAGAAAGTATACATCTTAATCCTGAAAGTACTATCACTTCAAAGTGAATTACAGCGCTATTTGGAAAAAGGCTTGCATTGTTATTTAAGTTCATCCATTCATTTCAACAGGATTAAAATAGATGATGCACTTACCTCACACTGCACTGAAATTCCCGGTGATGAAAGGAAAGGGTGAACTTCAGAGATGCAATGTACAAGGTTTAAGATCTGATGGAGGGATTTACTTCTCAAATTGTCATTGCCATTGATTGGATTTACTAATCAATGAGCAAGAATTGACTAAAATGAGAAGCTGTGCCTAAAACTCGTAAATCTATATTTCATATTTTACTTCTGCTTTTTGCAAGACAGAGCAATTTGATCAGTGGCTGAGGTAATGTTATATATGAACCGGGTAAACTTATACTCTGGAATCTTACTTAAAGCTATTCCAAAGATCATCTAAATTTTCCTTCAACTCTAATTATTAATTTGGAAATGTTTTGCTAATAATAATATATTAAAATTCTAGATTTAATCATATTTTGATTCTTCTGGCCTGACACAGTCATCTTTGTAGTTTCACATTTTTAGCCTTTTTGTCACATCTACTTTTTTTATTTTTATCATAAAGCATTTTTTTTTCAATTATTAGGATGATTATCTAGGTAACCAATCTTGATCATTGAAATTCTAAATTATACAAAAATGCCTGACCAGTTAGATGAAATTAATCAAAGCTACAGTATGGATCGTACATGTTTAGTGATCAAGTGACGGTGGTTTTACACTTCCCTGATAATTATTTTAGGCTAATCCATTTCCTTTTAGAAAATACCTATATAACTACTTCCTGTGATTATTTTGAGATTGTGTTGAGCACAACTTATGGAAATCAGGATACGAAAAAGCATTCTTTAAAAACTTTTTTTTTTCTTTTAAATAGAGTTTGTGTAAGGAATGATGAAAAAGTTTTGGGAATGATGATGTTTGCCCAGTGTTGTGAGTTAATTAATGCCACTGATTTAGACACTAAAATAGCTAAAATGGTGGTATCTTATGCTCTCTATATTTGCTACGGTAAAAAGTTTAAGAGAAGCAGAAGAAAAATTAATTGTATGTTTTTTAATCAAAAAGTAACATTTCTGAACTGTTAGGTTGAGGAGAGTGCAGATGATCAAAGTTCTTCACTGGAAACTTTAGAAAAGAAGCAGTCTTCTGGAGCTGGCAGAAGGAATGTTGTACTGCATTCAGCATGGTTAAGAGTCAACTTGATTTCAGAATCTGCTGAGTGAAATCTGACACTTTGAACTGATAATGTTTTGAAATTTTCTGTGTGATTTAGTCAGCAAGGGGTTTGAGAGTGTCCCTCTCCAATGTGAAGTGGAGGTTGAGGTGGCTGGCAACTTGATCCTTTCATTGCTGTTGGCTGCTGCCTCACACTGCCCACCCCCAACCCGCCTCAGCACCTTCCTCCAGCCCCCAGCACCCCTCCAGCCCCCAGCACCCCTCCAGCCCCCAGCACCCCCCCCAGCCCCCAGCACCCCCTCCAGCCCCCAGCACCCCCTCCAGCCCCCAGCACCCCTCCAGCCCCCAGCACCCCCTCCAGCCCCCAGCACCCCTCCAGCCCCCAGCACCCCCTCCAGCCCCCAGCACCCCCCCAGCCCCAGCACCCCCCCCAGCCCCCAGCACCCCCTCCAGCCCCCAGCACCCCCCCAGCACCCCCTCCAGCCCCCAGCACCCCTCCAGCCCTCAGCACCCCCCCAGCCCCAGCACCCCCCCCAGCCCCCAGCACCCCCCCCAGCCCCCAGCACCCCCTCCAGCCCCCAGCAACCCCCAGCACCCCAGCACCCCCTCCAGCCCCCAGCACCCCTCCAGCCCCCAGCACCCCCTCCAGCCCCCAGCACCCCCAGCACCCCAGCACCCCCTCCAGCTCCCAGCACCCCTCCAGCCCCCAGCACCCCCTCCAGCCCCCAGCACCCCTCCAGCCCCCAGCACCCCCCCCAGCACCCCCTCCAGCCCCCAGCAACCCCCCAGCACCTCCATCTCTCCACAGCTGAGTGCTGCTTAGAGGCACGTGGGGAACCCAGGAGTGAGACTTTCACATCTTCTTAAAATTCTGTCTCTCTGTTTGGACTTGTCATCCCAGTCCCTAAAAACATCCCTGAGAAATGGAAAGGGAAAGGCTGAGGGTGAGAGAAGTGGGATATTTCAAAGTTGTGCCAAAAACAGCAAAGTCGGAAAAGCCTTGGCAAAACAGAGGAGCTGGCTACTTCAACACCTTTCTCATTCCTGGGATCCCTGGTTACCGGCAAGTGCTACTGTCCCAAAGGTTCTGTTTTTGCAGGTGGAAAAGCAGTTGGGCCAGCACCTTCTCTCCAACCCAAACATTCTTTTCCAGCCCTCCAGGAGCAGCCTGCTCCAGTGAGCTCAGCGTTCAGCTGTCAAATCTCAGAAGGCCCATTAGCCCTTAACCAAATGACAGGCTGTAAAGTTCCGTGGAGTGAAGAATTAGGCTAAGCCGTTAACCTTCCCCATGCAAAGGACAACAAAGAAATTCTAGTAAGAGGTAAAAAGACAGACACTTAATTTACTGTTTCACTCTTAAATCCTCATCCGTTGCTCATGGAAAAAAACGTGGGCTTTTCACAAGCATTTTCCTTGGGCAGTTGGCAGGGGAGGCTACTTGCAGCAGCGGCCTCTTTGCTTCTCTGCCATTTATTTTCCCATTCCCACTTGCTGCCTTCTCCACTCAAGCACTTTGTATGAAGTGATGCCACTTCAGCTGAAGTGCTAAAATCTGCCCGCCCTAAATGGGATATGGAAATGTGGGAATATTAGCCCTTAAACAGTAGGCTAAAATTTCTTTCATCCATGTATCCCTAAGGCAAACTGGGTTTTAAAGCCAAAATCACAGGTTGCCTTTTGCTTTGTAAATCAACAGTTGGATGTGTAATTGGGATTTTTTTTTTTAATGTCAAAATGACTCTTGGGTGTTGATTTGGCAAGTGGAAGTAACATAGAAAGGCTGTATAAGTAGTTTTAGAATGGCAGTTAAAATCTCATAAACTGACTCTAACAATTGATTTTGCTCCAAATTTCCATATTGGTATTATTCAGGTTTTGGCTGAGGTTCTAGAAATGGAACTTTTCCCAGTGAAACTCAGACTAAGTCTAATATTAGACTTCTTGTGTTCATAGTTTGGGTAGGTCGATTTTATACATCTAATTTGCAGACTAGCTTATAGTAACATGAGATGAAAGCACCGTTTCTTTTATTCCCTTGGTAAGGTGGAACGTTTTCTTCCAATACGTTTGGCAATTTACTTTTGAAATTTATGGACGTTAAGAAAAGCACCATTCCATTATCTAATAGGTCTTGCTAATAGGCAGTTTTCTTAAATGCTCAGCTTAAGTTTTCCATTGCTCATCTGACTTCATATCTTCATAATTTTCCAATCTTATGAATTTGATAACTTAATGTTTGCATATAGTTAAGAGTGATTCTCCAGATTATGATTTTTAAAAATGTACATTAGGTGGTTTGCTCCCTTAGAAATTCTGTAAACTACTGATTGATTGAATGTGTGAAACATATTTAGCCCTATTCATAAAAGTAAAAACTGTTGACAAAGTATCACTCAGGATAGCAGGAAATGAGCTCATCTGTCTAGCAAAGAGATTGGTTTTGCTTAGCTTGATGCTATCAAAGTGTTTTTAAGAAGGAATAAGATGTGAGTTGATCATGCTTGTGGGTAATTTTCTGAGGTTGTGTCAAGAATGGTATATATGGAAGGACACCCCAGAGCTGAAGAGTAGTAATTTTTTTCAATCACTAGTAAACTATGGGGTCTTCAGTCATTGACTTACCAGTAAAAGGCTGTATCTTTCATTACCAGCTCCCTGTAATATTTGGATCTTTTAGTATATTCACATTTCAGATCTTATATTAGATATTGAAAGGCTGTCCCTAACTCTTCTCAGTTTCAGTAAAGTAGCTCAGTTGTGTCTGACTCTTAGTGACCCCATGGACTGCAGCACACCACGCTTCCCTGTCCATCACCAACTCCCAGAGCTGACTCAAACTCATGTCTACTGAGTCAGTGATGCCATCCAGCCTTCTCATCCTCTGCCATCCCCTTCTCCTCCTGTCTTCAATCTTTCCCAGCATCAGGGTCTTGTCTCATGAGTCGGCACTTAACATCAGTTAACCAAAGTTTTGGAGCTTCAACTTCAGCATCAGTCCTTTCAATGACTATTCAGGACTGATCTCCTTTTGGATGGACTGGTTGGATCTCCTTGCAGGCCAAGGGACTCTCAAGAGTCTTCTCCAACACCACAGTTCAAAAGCATCAATTCTTCGGTGCTCAGGTTTCTTTATAGTCCAACTCTCACATCCATACATGACTACTGGGAAAACCATAGCTTTGACTACATGGACCATTGTCAGCAAAGTAGCGTCTCTGATTTTTAATTTGCTGACTATGTTTGTCATAACTTTTCTTCCAAGGAGCAAGTGTCTTTTAATGTCATGGCTGCAGTCACCATCTGCAGTGATTTTGGAGCCCAAGAAAATAAAGTATTGTCACTGTTTCCATTTTTTCCCCATCTATTTGCCATGAAGTGATGGGACCAGATGCCATGATCTTAGTTTTCTGAATGTTCAGCTTTAAGTAAACTTTTTCACTCTCCTCTTTCACTTTCATCAAGAGGCTCTTTAGTTCCTCTTCACTTTCAGCCATAAGGATGGTGTTATTTGCATGTCTGAGGTTATTGATATTTCTCTCAGCAATCTTGATTTCAGCTTGTGATTAATCCAGCCTGGCATTTGCAGGATGTGCTCTGCATATAAATTAGATAAGCGGGGTGATAATATACAGTCTTGATGTACTCCTTTCCTAATTTTGAGCCAGTCTGTTTTTCCATGACAGTTCTAACTGCTTCTTTTTGACCTGCATACATGTTTTTCAGGAGGCAAGTCAGGTGGTCTGGTATTCCCATCTCTTGAAGAATTTTCCACAGTTTGTTATGATCCACACAGTCAAAGGCTTTCATGTAGTCAAGCAGAAGTAGATATTTTTCTGGAATTTTTTTTTTGCCATTTCTTTCATACAACAGATGTTGGCAATTTGATCTATGATTCCTCTGCCTTTTCTAAATCCAGCTTGAACATCTGGGAGTTCTCAGTTCATGTATTGTTGAATCCTAACTTGGAGAATTGTGATCCTCACTTTACTAGCATGTGAAATGAGTGCAATTTTGCAGTAGTTTGAACATTTTTTGGCAATGCCCTTCTTTGGGATCGGAATGAAAACTGACTTTTTATGGTCCTGTTGCCACTGCTGAGTTTTTCAAATTTGCTGGCATATTTAGTGTAGCCATTTAACAGCATTATCTTTAAGATCTGAAATAGCTCAGCTGGAATTCTATCACCTTCACTAGCATTGTTTGCTAAGGCCCACTAGACTTCTCACTCTAAGATATCAGGCTCTAGGTGAGTGATCACATCATCCTGGTTATCTGGGTCATTAAGGTCTTTTTTTAAATATAGTTCTTCTTTGTATTCTTGCCACCTCTTTTTCATATCTTCTGCTTCTGTTAGTTTTTCTCCTTTTCCATCTTTGCATAATATGTTCCTTTCATATCTCTAATTTCCTGAAGAGCCCTCTAGTCTTTCCCATTCTATTGTTTTCCTCTATTTCTTTGTGCTGATCACTGAGGAAGGCTTTCTTATCTCCCCTGCTATCCTTTGGAACTCTGTATTCAGACGGGTATTGTTTCCTTTCCTCCTCTGCCTTTCACTTCTCTTCTTTTCTCAGCTATTTATAAGGCCTTTTCAGACAACCATTGTTCCTTTTTCCATTTCTTTTTCTTGGGGATGGTTTTGATCACCACCTCCTGTACAATGTTATGAACCTCTGTCCATAGTTCTTCAAGGACTCTGTCTACCAGATCTAATACCTTGAATCTGTCTCTTCCATTGTATAATCATAAGTGATTTGGTTTAGGTCATACGTGAATGGCCTAGTGGTCTTCCCTACTTTCTTCAATTTACGTCTGAATTTGGCAATAAGGAGTTCATGATCTGAGCCACAGTCCTCTCCTGGTCTTGTTTCTGCCAACTGTATAGAGCTTCTCCATCTTTGACTGCAGAGAATAATCAATCTGAAGTCGGTGTCGACCATCCGGTGATGAGCATGTATGGAGTCATCTCTTGTGTTGTTGGAAGAGGGTGTTTAGGTGCTATTATGGACTAAAATTTTTACAAATATTATCTACATGTTTCCCTTTAATTAAGTTCAGCATTTGGTAATAATATTTTTATATTCAATACTTCCTGTGTATTGATATAAAAAATTATTTGAAGTGCTTAATCAGAACTAATTTACCTGATCTTCATAGAAATCTTGTCAGGTATGTTTGCTATTTTCATGTCACAGGTGGAGGAAGTGAGGTGCTGTTGTATTTGATTTGGCTAAACTTTCACCACCACAGTGAGGCAAAATCAGGATTAGTTCCCGTGTATTCCGTCTCCAGACCTCATCCTTTTAACCACAATTCTACCGCTGTCAAAATGTAAATATTTATACTATTAAAGAATACTTCACAATAGCACTTCTGGAGTATTCTTGCCAAAAATATTAAACACGTGTTTGATTAATCCTCTCGATCCAGTTTCCAATTTATAGGAAATAAAGAGTCTAGAGAAAATATTAAGGAGACACAGGCATCCTGTCAGCAAAATCCAGGCTGTGGGAAACTGGAAAGTAGAAGAAATCTAGTTTCTTTTAGTATTTATTCTGCCAGAAGGAGCACAAGAAGTTTAGATTTTTTAACAAGTGAATTGCAAAGAAGAGATTGAGAATGTGCATGTGAGAGGAGGGGAAGCCTATAGATTTAGGAACATTAAAATACACACCCTCCTGTTCATTGCAGCGTTGTTTACAATAACCAAGAGGTGGAAACTGTCTAAATGTCTATGATTTGATGAACAGATAAAGATAATATAGTATATACATACAATGAAATATTATTTGGCCTTAAAATATGACAGGAAGTTCTGCCATTTGCAAAAAGAGAGATGAACCTTGAGAACATTATCCTCAGTGAAATAAAGCACAGGGACAAATAGCATATGACACTACTTACATAAGGAGCCTTAAGTAGTCAAACCCACATAAGCAAACTCATACAACAACACATATAAGATCAGTTGTTGCCAGGGGCTGGAGGCAGAAGGTGCAAGGAAAGGAAAAGGTTCCCAGTTTCAGTTCTACAAAATGAATAAATTGACGAAATATCCTGAACAACATAGCATCTGTAGTTAGTGGTACTGTTTTGTATTTAGCAGTATTATATTAAAAATCTGCTAAGAAGATACATCTTAGGTTAAGTGCTCTTATAACACACAAATAAGTAAATATAAATAAATAGGGCAGGAGGAAGCTTTTGATGGTGAGAGATATGTTTGTGACATCAGTTGTAGTGATGATTTCTCTGATATATACTTATCTCCAAACTCAAGTTGTATACATTAAATATGTACAGCCTTTTATATTCAGTCATACCTCAACAAAGTGACTTTTTTTTAAAAGTAGGAGGTTTTATAAAGTTAAGCCTCCAATAACAGTTAGCATTAATACGCTTTGAAATAAAGAGAGAGAGAGACTTAAACAATTATCAGCCAGTAGCAATGTGTGGATTTTATTTAGATTCTTACACAAGAAAAACAATTTTTTAAATTATATGAGGTCTAGGATTTTCTTCAAAATATTATTGGATGGGACAAGTAAGTAAAGGTATAGAATATGTCAGATTGGCCATAGATTTAAAGTAATTGACAATATGTGATAGAGATATGCAGGTTTATTACACTTTTGATCTCTTCTTATGTATTGAAATTTTAAAGAAATTAAAACTAGAAGAATAATTAGTATTAGTTTGATGCAAAGGTAATTGCAGCTTTTCATTGTTGAACTTTGCCATTTGATATCGGAATACATTCTTAATAAAAGTGGTTATGTTATGCATCATTTTAATGCACATTTACCACTTCATGTTTTTTTGCTAATGGCTTATTACTTGCTGTGTGCTTTATATTTATTTTAGACTAGGGGAATGGTGTTAGACAGAAAGCAAACTTGAAGGATTTTCTTACTTGAGTTCAGGGTGGGTCATAAAGCATTGGAGACAGTTCACAGCATCAACAACATGTTTGACCCAGGAACTGCTAACGAACGTACAGTGCAGTGGAGGTCCAAGGAGTCTTGGAAAGGAGGAGAGCCTTGAAGATGAGGACCGCAGTGGCCAGCCGCCAGCAGTGGAGAATGACCCACTGAGAGCCATCGTCGAAGCTGACCTGCTTAGAACTAGAGGAGAAGTTGCTGAAGAACTCAACGCTGGTCATTCCGCAGTCACTGGGCGTTTCTGAACAAACTGGAAAGGTGGAAAAGCTCGATAAGTGGGTGCCTCATGAGCTGATTGAAAAAAAAGTCATTTTTGAAGTGTCTCCTCTTATTCTACACAGCAACAACAAACCATCTTTCTACTGGATTGTGATGTGTGAGGACAAGTGGATTTTAAATAACTGGTGATGAACAGCTCAGTGACTGGACCAAGAAGTTCCAAAGCACATCCCAAAGCCTAACTTGCACCAAGAAAAGGTCATGGTCACTGGTGGTCTGCTGCCGGTCTAATTCACTACAGCGTCTGACTCCTGGCAAAACCATCACATCTGAGACGTGTGCTCAGCAAATCGATGAGATGCACTGAAAATTGCATTGGTCAACCGAAAGGGCTCAGTTCTTCTCCATGACAACACCCAACCACATACTGCACAACCAGTGCTTCAAAAGTTGAGTGAATTGGGCTACAGGCTTTTGCCTCAACCTCAGTATTCACCTGGCCTCTCGCCAACTGACTGCCATGTCTACAAACATCTTGACAACTTTTTGCAGGGAAGAGGCTTCCACAACCAGCAAGAAGAAGAAAATGCTTTCCAAGAGTTGGTTGAATCCTAAAGCATAGATTTTTATGCTACAGGAAAAAACAAACTTATTTTTCATTGAAAAAAATGTGTTGACTGTAATTGTTCCTATTTTGGTTAATAAAGATGTGTCTGAACCTAGATATAATGATTTAAAATTCATAGTCCAAAACCACAATTATGTTTGACCCAACCTACTAGCAATTCCTTTAATAACTTGAAAAAATGGTGTGATTTATAACAACATATGAAATTAGTTACTGCATAGAAATAAGCCAAAAGGTTTCAAATGCTTATGGTTCTATGTAATGAGCTGCCAATTCATATATTTGAATTAGCTTATGTTTTCTTTCACAAAGAATCCTGCAAAGCATCACTGTGTCTTTAAGAGTGAGACTATAGTGGGAAAATTTATTTTCAAAAGAAATTGACAGTAAATAAAGAGATTGCAGAAATCCTTCAGAACAGAGAGAGCAGAATGTGATAAGATTTACTGTAAGTGGTACTCATTTACCAAAATTGATTAAATTATAGTCAGGATGTACCCTGAAGTACCCACTTTGGTAGGCAGGCTGGAATATATTTAGGAAATATAGAATACTGCACTATCTCTATGCTCTCTCTTTCACAAGACACACTTGTGTTTTTATGACTTGGAAAATATTGATACTTACTTGTATTTTCATTGGTGCTTAGGACATGGAACTTGTTGCAAAGAAACACCATGTATTTCTTTTAAAATTGATTAGATTTAGTTAAACCAAAGGTACTATGTGCACTGTGAGTTTTTTCCTATAGATAGACGAAGATAAACTTCCCAAAAAAGGGAATCCCTGACTTAAAAAAAAAAAAAAAAGGTGGTATAAACATAAAAGCTAGAAACTACCACAAGTGGGAATAGAATCAGGCATAACAGGAGTGCTAACCTTTGTTGGTAATGCATGACTGATTTCCTTCAAGCAAGCGTAAATATATGCTTTGGGAAAACCATGCCCTAGTGGTTATTGGATGTATTTCCTTTAGAAATAATTGCTCTTAAAATTAACTATTCAAAGTAAGAACTTCAAAATATATAAATTGTCAAAAGTCACATTTTGGCTTGAGATAGCCAGAAGGAAATCATTATGAATTTATGGGGTTAGAGTCATAAATATGTAGCATCTGCAGTACATTATGCTTGTGAGAACTACCTCACCTGCTAGATTTACATGATTGCAATTGAGTATAGAGAAGCAGAGTAGTTCTAAACCTAATTTTGCTCTAGTTTCACTTTTCCACCATGAGTCATCAGGGTTTGTAACAGAGGGGACAGTTTGAGAGGTGTGGACCTCCAGATTCTCCTGCTTATTTCTGTTCTTTTTCATAGAAATTACAAGTTTGTATTTTCTTTCAACAATCTGCAGGGGAGAGGAATTAAGATTGTGGCTAAGGCATGTACCTAACAAAATGTCTCTTGCATTGCATGGCACAGCCTTGCTGCCACCAGTAATCATGGAATGACTTGCAAGTTTATACCACTGTGTCAGATCAGTTATTTTTATTGGTTTTATGTATTAACAAATGATATGCTTTTTTATATAACATGACAAGATTTAATGAAATCTTTTTTCAGTAAAATGTTGAAGACCCCCTAGTTGTCTATAAATATTTTAAGTTAAAGAGTATACCTAGTTTTTAAATGTTCATAAATAAAAACAGAAGCATTTCACCAAAAGGTAATTGAATTTCTAGGAAATTCAGTGTTTGCTAATTGTGTTTGATGTATAAAGGATTTTTTAGTGTACTTTTAAAAGCAGATTATTTTATATACTGTTCTGGGCCATGCTTTATATGGTTTATTTAGCTTAAAGAGATAAGGAAAATTATTATGACCTTTTGTTACTTAATTGGAACATAATGACACTCTTCTACTAATAGTTATTTTTTCTCATCAAGAAAAGGATTGTTTAAAGTTAAAAATAACTATTAAATAATTACATTATGACAGTTATGATTCCCTGAAAATCATCTTCCATTATCTGTACAAAATGACTATGAATGAAGAGTTAGCACATTATGGAATCAAAGTGTTTATGATGATTTCATGTATCCCTCAGTTCAGTTCAGTTCAGTCACTCAGTCATGTCTGACTCTTTGCGACCCATGGACTGCAGCACGCCAGGCGTCCCAGTCCATCACCAACTCCTAGAGCCTACTCAAATTCATGTCCATTGTGTTGGTGATGCCATCCAACCATCTCATCCTCTGTTGTCCCCTTCTCCTCCTGCCTTCAATCTTTCCCAGCATCAGGGTCTTTTCCAATAAGTTGGTTCTTCTCATCAGCTGGCCAAAGTATTGGAATTTCAGCTTTAGCATCAGTCTTTCCAATGAATATTCAAGACTGATTTCCTTTAGGATGGGCTGGTTGGATCTCCTTGCAGTCCAAGGGACTCTCAAGAGTCTCCTCCAACACCACAGTCCAAAAGCATCAATTCTTCAGCGCTCAGCTTTCTTTATAGTCTAACTCTCACATCCATACATGACTACTGGAAAAATCATAGTTTTGAATAGACACACCTTTGTTGGCAAACTAATGTCTCTGCTTTTTAATAAGCTGTCTAGGTTGGTCATAACTTTTCTTTTCAAGGGGCAAGCATCTTAAAATTTCAAGGCTGAAGTCACAATCTGTAGTGATTTGGGAACCGCAAAAAATAAAGTCTGCCACTGTTTCCATTGTTTCCCCATCTATTTACCACGAAGTGATGGGACCAGATGCCATGATCTTAGTTTTCTGAATGTTAAGCTTTAAGCCAACTTTTTCACTCTCCTCTTTCACTTTCATCAAGAGGTTCTTTAGTTCCTCTTCACTTTCTGCCATAAGGGTGGTGTCATCTGCATATCTGAGGTTATTGATATGTCTCCTGGCAATCTTGATTCCAGCTTGTGCTTCTTCCAGCCCAGCGTTTCTCATGATGTACTCTGCATATAGGTTAAATAAGCAGAGTGACAATATACAGCCTTGACGTACTCCTTTTCCTATTTGGAACCAGTCTGATGTTCCATGTCCAGTTCTAACTGTTGCTTCCTGACATACATATAGGTTTCTCAGGAGGTAGGTCAGGTGGTCTAGTATTCCCATCTCTTGAAGAATTTTCTACAGTTTGTTGTGATCACACACTCAAAAGCTTCAGAGTAGTCAATGAGCAAAAGTAGATGCTTTTCTGGAACACCTTGCATTTTCGATGATCCAGCGGATTTTGGCAGTTTGATCTCTGGTTCCTCTGCTTTTTCTAAATCCAACTTGACATCTGGGATTTCACGGTTCATGTACTGTTGAAGCCTGACTTGGAAAATTTTGAACATTACTTCGCTAGCATGTGAGATGAGTGCAATTGTGCAGTAGTTTGAGCATTCTTTGGCATTGCCTTTCTTTGGGACTGGAATGAAAACTGACTTTTGCCAGTCCTGTGGCCACTGCTGAGTTTTCCAGATTTGCTGGTATTTTGAGTGCAGCACTTTCACAGCATCATCTTTTAGGATTTGAAATAGCTCAACTGGAGTTCCATCTCCTCCACTAGTTTTGTTCATAGTGATGCTTCCTAAGGCCCACTTGACAGCATTCTAGGATGTCTGGCTCTAGGTGAGTGATCATACCGTCTTGGTTATTCCTCAGAGTTACCCATAAAACTGCAAAATGAAAGGTTGAAACAATTGAAGATTTCTTTTTACCTTAAAATAGTTTCAAAATGAGAATATGTTATGAGCTTATTTACTAAATTCTGAGAAATAGGATCACTTATATCATTTTACCCAGTGTCCTTAGTTTGTATCTCTGCCGTGAATCCTAAAAGCTGGAAAAAGCATTCGTTTGTCACTTTTTAAAGTTTTTCTCAACTCATAAGTTAGCTTGAAAAGCTGACCCCATTTGAAATGTTTCTGTACATATGAATATTTTGCTTCACAACATTTTCCTTATGCTAGAATGACGATATTTTCTTCTTGGTTTACAACTTTGCTAGCTGAAATTTCTAGGTGGTGCATCGGTGAAGAATCTATCTGCCAGTGTAGAAGCCACAGGGGACATGAGTTTGATCCCTGGGTTGGGAAAATCCCCTGGAGAAGGGAATGGCAACCCACTCCAGTATTCTTGCCTGGGAAATCCCATGGACAGAGGAGCCTGCTGGGCTACAGTCCATGGGGTCACAAAGAGCCAGACATGACTGAGCAACCGAACACACAACTGTATAACTAATCTTAGCACCCATTCTTGCTCTAGAATAATCTGATTAGAAAATAACTTGTATAGTCAGTATATTTCATGTGTGTGTGTGTGTGTGTGTGTGTGTGTGTGTGTGTGTGATAGTCACTCAGTCATGTCCGACTCTTTGCGACCTCATGGACTGAAGCCCACCAGGCTCCTCTGTCCATGGGATTCTCCAAGCAAGAATACTGGAGTGGGCTGCCCTCCATTCTCCAGGGCATCTTCCCAACTCAGGGATCGAACATGGGTCTCCCGCAATGCAGGCAGATTCTTTACCATCTGAGCCACCAGGGAAGCCCCAGTTTAGTTCATACCTGTTTGCATAACTGATTTGAAAATTATAGTTGATTTTAGAATTCCACCCTGTATGAAATTTTGCCTGCCCAGGTAAGTAGGTGCCCCGTATGCTACTGGAGAGAGTGCAGAAATAGCTCCAGAAGGAATGATGAGGCTGAGGAAAGAGGAAACAGTGGCCAGCTGTGGATGTGTCTGGGGGTGATAAAAGTACAGTCCAGTGCTATAAAGAACAGTATTTCATAGGAAACAGGTGTTAGGTCCGTGAATCAAGACAAATTGGACATGGTCAAACAGGAGATGGCAAGAGTAAACATTGACATTTTAGGAATCAGTGAACTAAAATGGACTGGAATGGGTGAATTTAATTCAATTGAACATTATATCTACTACCGTGGGCAAAAATCCTTTAGAAGAAAAGGAGTAGCCCTCATAGAGAGCAAAAGAGTGGGAAATGCAGTGCTTGGGTGCAGTCTCAAAAACGAGAGTATGATCTCTGTTCATCTTCAAGGTAAACCATTCAAAATATCACAGTAATCCAAGCCTAGGTCTCAACTACTGTTGTTGAAGAAGCTGAAGTTGAATGGCTCTATGAAGACCTATAAGACCTTCTAGAACTAACACCAGAAAAAGATGTCCTTTTCATCATAGGGAACTAGAATGCAAAAGTTGGAAGTCAAGACGTACCTGGAGTAACAGGCAAGCTTGCCTTTGGAATCCAAAAGGAAGCAAGCAAAGCCTAACAGAGCTCTGCCAAGGAACACACTGGTGATAGCTTGCACTTCCTTCCAACAACACAAGAGACGACACTGCACATGGACATCACCAGATGGCCAGTACTGAAATCAGATCGATTATATTCTTTGCAGCTGAAGATGGAGAAACTCCATAAAGTCAACAGCAAAAACACCAGGAGCTGACTGTGGCTCAGATCATGAGCTCCTTATTGCAAAATTCAGACTTAAATTAAAGAAAGTAGGGAAAACCACTAGGATATTCAGGTGTGACCTAATCAAATCCCTTACAATTATGCAGTGGAAGTGAGATGTTGATTCAAGGGATTAGGTCTGATAGACAGAGTGCCTGAAGAACTGTGGATGGATTCATAACATTGTACAGGAGGCAGTGATTAAAACTACCCCCAAGAAAAAGAAATTGAAAAGGCAAAATGATTGTCTGAGGAGGCCTTACAAATAGCTGAGAAAAGAGAGAAGTGAAAGACAAAGGAGAAAAGGAAAGAATACCCGTCTAATTGCAGAGTTCCAAAGAGTAGTAAGGAGAGATAAGAAAGCCTTCCTAATTGAACAATGCAAAAACAGAGGAAAACAGTAGAATGGGAAAGATTAGAGATCTCTTCAAGAAAATTACAGATATCAAGGGAACATTTCATGCAAAGATGGGCTCAATAAAGGACAGAAATGGTATGGACCTAACAGAAACAGAAGATATTAAGAAGAGGTGGCAAGAATACACAGAGAAAAACTATACAAAAAAGCTCCTAATGCCTCAAATAATCACGATTGTGTGGTCACTCACCTAGAGCCAGACATCATGGAGTCTTAGGACACATCACTATGAACAAAGCAAGTGGAAGTGATGGAATTCCAGCTGAATTATTTCAAATTCCAACTGTTAAAGTGCTTCACTGAATATGTTAGCAAATTTGGAAAACTCAGCAGTGGCCACAGGACTGTAAAAGGTCAGTTTCCATTCCACTCCCAAAGAAGGGCAATGCCAGAGAATGTTCAAACTACCACACAATTGTACTCATTTCACATGCTAGCAAAGTGATGTTCAAAATTCTCCAAGCTAGGTTTCAACAGAATGTGAACCAAGAACTTCCAATTGTTCCAGATGGATTTATAAAAGGCAGAACCAGAAATCAAATTGCCAACATCCATTGGATCATATAAAAAACAAGAGAATTCCAGAATAATATCTGCTTCTGCTTCATTGACTACTCTAAGGCTATTGAGTGTCTGGATCACAACACACTGTGGAAAATTCTTAAAGAGATGGGAATACCAGACCACCTTACCTGCCTCCTTGTACACCGAAACTTGTATGTGAGTCAAGAAGCAACAGTTAGAACTGTCATGGAAAAATGGACTGGCTCAAAATTAGGAAAGGAATACCTCAAGGCTGTATATTGTCACCCTGCTTAACTTATATGCAGAATGCATCATGCAAAATGCAGGGCTGGATAAAGCATAAGCTGGAATCATGATTGTGGAGAGGAATATCTATAACCTCAGATATGCAGATGACACCACCCTTAAGGCAGTAAGTGAAGAGGAATAAAGACACTCCTGAGGAAAGTGAAAGAGAAGAGTGATAAAGCTGGCTTAAAACTCCAGATAAAAAACTAAGATCATGACATTTAGTCCTATCACTTCATGCCAAACAGATGGGGAAAAAATGGAATCAGTGTCAGACTTTATTTTCTTGGGCTCCAAAAATCACTGCAGATGGTTACTGTAGCCATGAAATTTAAAGACACTTGCTCCTTGGAAGGTAAGTTATGGCAAATGTAGACAGTATATTAAAAAGCAGAGACATTACTTTGCTGACAAAAGTCCATCTAGTCAAGGCTATGGTTTTTCCAGTGGTCATGTATGGATGGGAGAGTTGGACTATAAAGAAAGTTGAGCACTGAAGAATTGATGCTTTTGAACTGTGGTGTTGGAGAAGACTCTTGACAGTCCCTTGGACCACAAGGAGATCCAACCAGTCACTTCTAAAGGAAATCAATCGTGAATACTCATTGGAAGGACTGATGCTAAAGGCAACACTTCAGTACTTTTGCCACCTGATGGAAAGAGCCGACTCCTTAGAAAAGACCCTGATGCTGGAAGGAATTGGGGGCAGGAGGAGAAGGGGACGACATATGATGAGATGGTTGGATGGCATCACCAACTGAATGGACATGAGTTTGAGTAAACTCTGGGAGCTGGTGATGGACGGGGAGACCTGGCGTGCTGCAGTCCATGGGGTCTCCAAGAGTCGGACTCAGCTGATCCACTGAAGACAACACTGAAATGAATCTTATTCAATTATAATCTGAGTTGTGATCTGTAATGTAGTTCAGGACACATACCCCCAAAATATGAGGCTTCCCTCATAACTCAGTTGGTAAAGAATCTGCCTGCAATGCAGGAGACCCCAGGTTTAATTGCTGGGTTGGGAAGGTCCCCTGAAGAGGAAATGCAACCCGGCCCAGTATTCTTGCTTGGAGAATCCTATGGACAGAGGCGCCTTGCAGGCTACAGTCCATGTAGTCACAAGAGTAGGACACAACTTTAGTAGTGACTAAACCACCACCAACCCCCAAAATGTGGTACCTTGGCATATTGAATATTTTAAGCTGAAGGAGTTTATGAAAATATTAATAGCAAAAGCAAGAAGGTCATTTGTACCTTTCTCCCACCCTTCTCCACTGAAACATCTTAGAAAGCGTTCATGGGAGATGTTTCTTCCTTATTTTTGGAGGAATGGAGCACCCTTGGTCAAAGAAAAAGGGATACTGATAAAAATCCTAACAAACAGGTTTCCTCAGTTTGAGTATACTTGCCTTATACTCTGTTGTGTATCATATTTCTCCATGACTGTCTGTTCTTCCTCAAACCTAGCATAAAATTACTCAACTATGTTCTTAAGTCTTCCTGTCTTTATGCAGGTTCCCATGTCACATAGACCTTACATTAAATACATTTGTACAGTTTTCTTCTGTCAACTTGCTTTTGTCAGTTTGATTTTTGCACACAGCCAGGGACTTGAGAAGGATAAGGAGAACCTTTACCTGCTTTATATTTGTGCTGCTTTTTATATCAATGTAAAGAATAAAATAAGAAATAATGAAAATTTAAAGGACTTTAAATTATGATTTTATCAGACTAGAAAATATGAATCAGAACTTACTATGTTAAACATTCATATTTTATTAATTTTTGTGAAAAAGTAGAGCATAAGAAGTTGTAAAAAATACATTTGAGCAATAATGCATAAATACCTAAGCATATGGACAGAAATCTCTCACCAACTAATGTGCATTAGTCTGACAAATACTTCAACCAGTATTTGCTCTGAAGCAGACTGTTCAGCAATGTCATTGATACAGAATATTAAAAGGAGAGAGAAATTAAAATATAACAATGCATGTATTATGTAAATTCTGTTGGAAAGTTAACTTCGTGCATATATATTTTTTCAGTGGGTCAAGTACAACACCTTAATTGATCAATGGGGAAAGCAGTTTATGGCATTTAGATTCACCCATGACCTCATGTTAAAAAAAAAAGGGGTTTTTTTTGTGTGTGTTCATTTTTTTAAGGACATAGGATTGGCATCAGTTATCTCCAGGGGAATGGAAAACCCTGAACTGACACTTTAAAGAATAAAGAGCCTTGTAGGCAACCTCTAAAGCATGTTTGAGTAAACCATGCAGATTGGTACAGTAGGATCCTGAATGTAACTTTCAGAATGAAATATGGATAATAATTAAGTAAAATGTTATTTTGAGATTTTTATTCCCAGATGGTTCATCACTTTCATATTCTAAATTCCAGTGCCCTTGTAGGTCCAATTAAGATGCTTAATTGAAAAATTCCAAGTAAGCAGACTGTCCTGGCCCCCAGAGGGGATTACATCTAGTGATACTTCTGAAAAGAAAGAATACTCACAGCTGTTAACAGAGGTGCAGATATTTAATAATGAAGCATTTATTCTTCAAGTGCAAAGAAAATCAAACCTAGGAATCAGGCCTGCTATGGTAACTTAGAATGACCTTGTTTTCTTTTTTTCATGTCTAATTTTAGACTATCCATTCCTTATTCTTTCCCTCACAATCCTTTGATTCTTAAGTAGAGGATAAAAATACAACTTGCAGTGGCAAATTTTGATTTTTTAGTGTCATTTCCTAGTTACTATCTGTAACGCTTTTTGAAATGCAAGATGAGGCAAGCCATTCTATGACTGCCAGTTACTCCTTCAAGGAGAACTAGTGAACTAGTTCCACTTTGGTTTTAGAATGCACATTAGCACCCAGTTATGCCTTATGTTGAGCTGCCACATTTTTATGATGCCTTTTAATTCTCTATAAGGACTTTGCTTATTGTTTTATTTGTCTTATGTCACATTGCATGTTTTCTGTATTGTGGATGAATACTACATAAAACATGACAGAAAGTGAATTATTTGTGTGGTATTTACGTTTCTCTGACATAAATGGAAATACTTGTGTTGTGTCTTTAACATTTCTCTTTTATGCTTTAACTTACATCTTATTTGTGAGTCATTCCTAAAACAGGAAGAAAAAGTAATCAACAATAGAGTGTCATCAACCTTAATTTAGAAAGTTTAGAACCCTGTCAATGATATATTATAAGAAAAAGATTAGTAAAATATAGGGTCCAAAGGTATTTCCGTAATAATTTTTTAGATATAATTGACTCTGGTCATTAACAAACGATACGATGAGAACCAGTATTTGTGTTTCCTTATAACAAAAGGAAAGCTAAAACCGGATTATAGAAGTTTTCTTTGTATTTCTATGTAAAGATGATTTCCTTTTAATATTTGCTTTTCGTGAATTGCAAATAATTGTGAATAATTTCCTTGCTCCCACTGCCTTGCTCTCCTTGTTAAAACCCTCCCCTTCTATTTGAAGGTCATTCTGTTTTTCCTCCATTGGCATGCTAACCCAGTACTCAGACAAACCAACTTCTCTAATTTCCATACATTAATTTTCTCTGAGTGTGGCAACAAGAGTGCTGACACTCTTCTCACTGACCCAGCAAATATTGGGAGTCCTTAGTCCCCATCCAGAGAGTCCCTGCAGCATAACTCGCATATAAAATTAGTGCCCTAGCTCATGGGACAAAGGACAAGGTTTATATTGTTATAGGGCTGCCTGGCGGTCAGATCTTCTTTTTTATTGCAGGTTTCTGGATTTGTCTTCTGATTTAACACATTTCAGCATCATATATCTGGGTTAGACAAACACTGCTTACGTTCAAGTATTCTATATTTGTCAAGAAGTTAAAATAAGTTGGAATTAAATTGCTCCTATTCTCTGTACCTCTAGAGGAACAAAAGCTAGAGAAACAGTTATGGTTTTGAAGCCAGTTTAGACAGGTCTGTTTTGCTTAATTATATGAGGACTTGAAACAGGTCTTTTCTTTCTAGAGGTGATCTTTTGTGCGTCTTTAAAATATACAACCAAGAGAAAATTGCTAAGGATATAGTTTAGCCGCACTTCCTGCTGGACAAGCCGCTTCATCCGACATGGGTGTTTATCTTCCTTATACTCTTTGAGAGAATGAATCTGGGTGTAGTTTTGCTTCCAACAGGTGTCATGACAGAAATTTTCAGAACTGTTTGTTCTTTGTTGTATATACAGCTTTCACAATTTGTTTCAATCTTTCTGCCTATTCCTCTTCTTGATAATTGTATCCCTAAAAGAAAAAGCTTCCTTCAGTCTCCTGACTTTTAAACTAGTGGTTAGTTAATGACTGCTGTGAGGCATTACTAAGACTCCTGGAAACAAACTTGGTTAAACAGAATATAGAAAATCATGGAGAAAGTAGAACGCTAAGAGTATGGTGTATACCAACTGAGAATGCTTTATCTCAAAGAGGTTGCTTCAGTTTGCAGTTGGATGATCTTCCCGGGAGAAGGCAATGGCAACCGACTCCAGTAATCTTGCCTGGAGAATCCCATGGACAGTGGTACAGTCCACGGGGTTGCAAAGAGTCGGACACGACTGAGCTACTAACACACTTTAGGTAATTTTGGTCCTGGAACATATGATCCGGTGTAAACAGGATGTCTCTATTTTCATTGAGAGTAAACAATGCTTATTAAACATGATTTTTATTTTGCATGAACTTGTCTTTAACTTCCTTATTTCAGAGACAGCAAGATTTAGCACATCTTTCCATTTTGGCAGAAGTTTTAGTCCACTGACATATTTATTTGCTATCCAATAGGAGTGAGAAATTCTTCCCGGTGCTGCCTTATCCAGAGGGCATCACTACAGACAATGTTTGCCTCTTATCACTATTATTCTCAAAGTTAAGACAAAATACAAGCATCTAGGTTAAACCCGTTGAGAAATTCGGTATCTGTCTGGAAATTAAATTTGAATTGAATAGTTTCTTATGGAATATCCTTGTGCCATGGTTTATTTTTTTAATGATCACACCCACGCAAAACGTATGTGTGAATGTGTGTGTGTATTGTGCTTGACGAGGAAATGCAGTGTACAGGATACTGCAACTGATGCAACACTGGAAGTGTCTTAGGGTTTAATTTTTCAGTATTTAATGGCTGTTTATATATATCTAAGTTTAACATTGCAAAATAAGTTTATGTTTTGAGTATAATTAGATCATATAACAAATGAATATCTATTTAGAGCAAATTGTTTATATAACGCTTTTAGACAAAGCTTTGTTTTAAATTATTTTAAGCATCTTTAAAAACACTGTGAGTTAATAGCAGCAAATATTAATAATTCCTGGAATTTAAATTGAATAACTATACTGAATTCAACACTTTTGGATCTGGAAAAAAAGATAGCAAAATACTAAATGGTACCTTACATAATGTATAAATCAGTTGCATAGGTATTTACGTTTTTATTTTTAGAAAGTGCTAAGTCTCTTATTCTTTGCAATTTCTTATAATAAAAAAGAAATGGGTAGTATCTTTTATTCAAATGTGTGTTAGTCACTCAGTCATGTCCAACTCTTTGTGACCCCATAGACTGCAGCGCCGCCCCCCCTGCCCCAGGCTCCTCTGTCCATGGAATTCTCCAGGCAAGAATACTGGAGTGGGTTGCCATTTCCTTCTCCATTTATTCAAATGGTTGTAAGTAAAATAAACAGTTAGCCTGACCTTAACAAATTTAACTCCTGCATTACCTTTGTACATACTGGAGGAATTATAGACACAGCTGAGGAAATTACAGGGAGAATAATTAGAAAAATAAGAACAACAGGTGATGATTTGATCAGGATATGAAAATCCCAAGTTATTAATTTATTTATCTATCCTTTTCCATTTTACAGTTTTCCTCTTGTTATTGGATACTGTGCTCATTCCCTATTGCTCATTTTAATGAATACTTAACAATATGAAATATTTGTTCATTTCAACAGAATTCCCTCTGGTTTCCAAAAAGAATGCAAAAACCATTTTAGAGCTTAATTAGGGAGACCTGGAACCTCTATGCTAGTTCATTCAATTTTATCACAAGTAAAAATCATTTTAACTATTCTCTTTGTCTATACAATCATTTGCAACCCAGCAGAAAATTCCATTCCTTCCACAGGAAGCTTAACCAAGCAGGACAGCCGGTTGGAGTGAGGTCATCCTGGAAAGTGTTTTTTAAAGGGCTTTCTAAACCTTTTAAAAATTTAAGTTAAGTTTTAATGAGCATTGCAGGAGAGTTGGATCCCCAGGGGGCAAATCAATTTTGAGCGTTACACTGCCTGTTCCTTTTAGCCTCTGAAGTACCACCTTAACTGACTTCTCCCTGGTTATGTTGAGCCAGATATTCAAGATGAAAGAATGCAAATATATAGCCTGTGAAGTTCTGTCTCACCCAGGGGTCACCAAATCCTTCAGCCAGTTTATTTTTTCAAGTGGCGAAAGGTATAGTGTAGATGGAACAAAGTGGTTGGCTGTTTCAGCCACTAAGAGAAGTGTGAGTGGTGAGATGGGCTGAGGGTTTGGAAGCCTTCATTAGGATGCACTTACTGACTTTGCTCCTTTGGGTCTCCATCAGCTCCTGGTGCTGAGAGTTTACATTTCAGCCTGGGACTCCTGTGACTTAACGTGACTGCCTCCTGGAGGATGAGGAAACCTGCCTCATGAATTCAGACCCATGTTTGCTTTCACTTTTCCCCTCACGGGTGTATTTGTTTGGGGGATTTGGGATTCATCATGTTAGAGATGTAGGAGTCTCCCCTACAGTTGCACAATTGCTTCTTTTTCACATATTACCTCAGATACACTAACACCGCATGTCTTCCTAAAAGGGCATTATGCACCAGGGTGCACTTCTCTGGGCCTATTTGCCACGTTCTGCTGTCTCCCTGCAGAAAGGAAATTATATATTAAAGATTAACTGAGCATGTCATTTCCTCTCTCCAGGCTGCCATGAAGTGAGTCTACACACTGCTGCTCAATGTTTTTGCAGCTTACCCCTGTGAAAGGAAAATTTTGAGACTAGACGAGCCACATGTTCTTCATTCCATCCCTGAATCAACATTTAGTCCCCTACAAATGCTAAATAATGCACCCTATTGAGCTCCTGTTCTAGAAGATCATTTTATTGCTGTGTTTGCCTCATATCTTTTAAAATTTTTGCTCCAAGGTTTTCTCAGTGAGGCCTCTCTGCATGAATTCTCTCAGTCATGTCTGACTCTTTGCAACCCCATGGGCTGTAGCCTATCAGGCTCCTCCATCCATGGAACTTTCCAGGCAAGAGAATTGGAGTGGGTTGCCATTTCCTTCTCCAGGGGATCTTCCCGACCCAGGGATCGAACTCAGGTCTCCCACATTGCAGGCAGACGCTTTACTGTCTGAGCCACCAGGCCTCCCTGACCATCAGGCCTCCCTGACCTTCCTGTTTAAATTTGCAACAAGAACCACACTCCACTCTTTATTCTCCAACGTTGCTCCGTTTTTTGTTGTTGTTTTTCTCTCACGGCCTTTCTTATCACCCAGCATAGTATATCCTTTTTCTTACTAATAAAAATGTAATTGGTAGGTACAGAGGCAAAATAAGAATCTATATAAAGTGAGATTGTGTAATACTGTACTCATTTTTCATAGCTGCATTTCATATGATTTCATATTTACACCAAGCCTATGGGTAGCCTAAGTCCCATTTCATCGAAAAGAAAATAAGTTAAGTAACTTGTTTCAGATCATGTAGTTTGTAAGAGGTCAGGATGGTAGTTAGACCCATTTACATCTGACTTAATTGCTTATGTTCTTTATACTTTTTTACTTTATTTAGGTAAAGTTGTCTCCACTTCTCTAAGATTTCATTTTTTGCCATTTCAGTTACCTGCAGTCAACCGCAGTCTGAAAAATATTAAGTGGAAAATTCCAGAAATAAACTATTCATGAATTTTAAATCACATGCTATGCCAAATAGCGTGATGAACTCTTAATGATATCACACTACTTCCTGCCCAAAATCCCCAACCATCAACATCTTCTGCTCCTGATATCCAACCGCTGACACCATTATAGCTGGATGATTCAGGATTACCTGAAATAGATGTGTGGTCAGAAGGAGACTAGTAGTAGCCTAATGCTACATCACAGTGTCTGCATCATTCACTTCCCTTCATCTCATCACGGAGGCGTTTTGTCATCTCATAATATCACAAGAAGGGTGAGTGTAGCATAATAAGATATTTTGAGAGAGAGAAAAAAAAATCACAGTCACATAACTTTTATTACAATATTGTTATAACTGTTCTATTTTATTATTAGTTCTTGTTTTCGCTTGTTTTGCCTAACTATAAGTTAAAGTTTATCATTGGTATGTATGTGTAGGAAAAAATGTGGTATATATATAGGATTTGGTATTCTCAGAGGTTTCAGGCATCCAGTGGGTATCATGGATCATATCCCCTGAAGATAGGTGGAAACAACTATAATCTTATTAATGTGATTAAATCTTGAGTTCTGAATGGATTTCTATTGATTAGAAGCTTGCTTTCCTTCCTATCATCTGAATTTGCTTTGGATGCTTTAGTTCCACTACAGTAGACTAAATAATCCCCAACTTTGGATAGCTGGATTCTTCTCAAAAATGGAGTCTAATTACTGGCCAAAATTCAAAGCTGAATTTAAATCTGTTGGCTCCTTAGCATTTATTTGACTTTTATGTCATCTTTAGACTTCTGGTGCTATGTGACACTAAGGATGACTGACATCTTATTCTTATACTTAGATATTTTGTAAACATTTTGTAGCTGCTTCATAAGAAATTGCTTGCAAGTATAAGAAGCATAAACAACAAAAATCATAGCCAATTTAATGTAATTTTCCCTGGGTGAATTATTTTAAATGTCTTGAGTGAAGGTATAATTTCTTTTAGACTTTGTGATTGCATCTGTCCTCTGGTTTGGAAGCACCATAAAGAACACAGGCTATTTAAAATCTCATCAACAGGGGAAAAAAGATTAAAAAGTTGGGCTTATTCATGTGACTTTTTCAATGCATTCTTCTATCAGACAGGGTAGGTTAGATTATGCTGAGGTAACAACCTGAAAGTCTAAGTGGTTTACAGCTAAACATTCCTGTCTTATATAACACATCCTTCACTGGTCAGCTGCAGTCTGTTCTCACCTATTTACTCCAGGACACAGGCTGATAGACTATCTAGAACATCACCACCGGTTGTTTCAGAGCGAGGGAAGAGACTTGGCAGCTCACACGCTGGTTCTTAAAACTTTTGATCAGAAAGCACACTTCACGGGCCTAAATGAATCACCACGCTCATGTGAGTTCAACAAGGCAAGCAAGGAAACAGGAGTCACATATCACAACCCGAGGGCGTGGGGAAAGGCTGTCTGATACTTTTGAAGGGAAATGAAATAACTCTAACTGTTAATGAGATCTACTTAAATAGCCTTTGAGAATTTGACTCACAGAGTTTTAAAAAAAAATTGTTGCTGTCTCGAAGTAATATGAGAATACTTTCCCTTAGTTTTTGGGATGTCTTAAACCTAGCTAATGAGCTTCCCTGGGGGCTCAGCTGGTCAAGAATCTGCAATGCAGGAGACCTGGGTTCGACCTCTGGGTTGGGAAGACCCCCTGGAGGAGGGCATGGTGACCGCTCCAGTGTCCTTGCCTGGAGAACCCCCACGGACAGAGGAGCCTGGCGGGCTGCAGTCCACGGGGTCACGAGTCAGACACGCCTGAGCGGCTGATCACAGCACAAACAGCTAGCACCGCAAGTGCTGTGTTCACGCTTGTGTAACTCTCCCAGATCACCAGTGATCTCCATCGATGGCCAGTTCAGCTAAAAAGCAACACTCCCTACTACGTGTTTTGGAAGTACCGGCATTGACACGGATGACTCTTCTGCGTTCTGAAAGTTCTCTTGCTGGAAGAGCCCCACTCGCTCCCCCAGTCTTCAGGGTCACCTGCAGGCTTACAGAGACACGTTCGTCGGCATACTTCTGCCAGAATGGAATAATCCGTGTCAGCCATGCTGTCCAAACTACCGTGCATTTTACATAATGAGAACCCAGCTGGCGCAGGGGCTTGAGTCCATACACTCTGAACATATGGTTTCGAGAAGCCCAGAGACGCTCTGATCACGAAACTTGACTCCAATTAGGAGAGATGTATTAGAGTCCATAGTCCTGTGAAGAAAAATATTGTTTTATAAATGCAGGCTTCATTAAGCACCTGTCTGCACCATTTACTGAGGTTATTCAAGTTTAAAGTAAGAATAGCAATGAGGGATTATGCTTCAGTTTGAATATCAAAATTTATTTTGACTAAGGTCAAGACTACAAAGAGAAGTGAAATATAAACCTCTTTCATGCACCTCTAACTCCTGGCAGTCTGAAGACTGTCTTCCGTATCCCTTTGGGTTTCCAAATCACTGACAGGCTACTATTTTTCCTGTTTGTTCAAAGAAACATTTGGGCAGCATTTGTCCTCTGGCTGGAGGCACTCAAACAGTAAAGGTTACATTCTATTACAAATCATTACATAGCCCAAGAATGGGCAAGGGGGAGGTAGGAGGGGCAGAAACGCGCACACGGCCCTGTGGGCTTCAAGCCTTTCTTAGCCCCGGAAAGAAAGAATCAGATGGCTCTGTGTTACACCTTTCATTCCAGGCATCATTGGCGGCCCTAAGCTTCGCGTGCGTTGTTACACAAACGTTCCCTCAGTGTCAGAGCCAAGTGTTAGAGTCTTGTCAGCTGCTTCCAAAGGCTTTCCCGTGTTAGCCTTGAGCTCCCAATATCCTTAAGAGAAAGCTCTTTCAGGGGGCTACTAGCCAATAATTGTGTGACCACTTCTGAGAAGTAGCAAGCAATAGTCGTGGGGGTTGATTCTTCCTCCCCCTGCTTAATGGACTGGTATATTCATCACCTTTACTACCTCTAGTGCCTCTTAGACAATCCATTGCTGAGCACTATTTCTTCAGGCAGCAGCTCCTTAGGAAGCATTTTTTTTAAATTTTATTTTTTATTGAAGGATGATTGCTTTACAGAGTTTCGATGCTTTCTGTAAAGTCAAACATGCATCAGCCATAGGTATGCATGTGTTTTTTCATCTCCTAGGATTTCCTGGTGAAGTAAGATTTTGAAACCAAGCCTGAGATCCTTGTATTTTTTCCATAGCCCGTTGGTTAAGGCGACGTCCAAGACTGAGTGCCTTAGTGTGTACGGAGTATGGGGGTCAGTCGCTCCCTCTCTTCAGGGTCTCGCCTTAGAGATTTGAGATCTAGAAATCTGAGGCCTTGTGCACAGAACCTGATGGCTCAAGGACTGGCTCTCAGTTCCCGGCATCTTATGAGAAGCCAAGGCAGATGTCCCAGGGATTCTCCAGGAATTCTCTATTTATCCTTCCAGATCCGCCCCCTGGTTCCGCGGCCGGAGAGGCTGTCATCTTGGACTGTATGAGTGGGCACCCTTGACCTCTGGCTCCTGACTTGGCCACGGATGTCCCGGGGAGGATATTTGAGGGAGAAGGCGAACGAGGCAGGAACCCCGATTCCCGCAGCGCGCCCCAGCATTCCTTTAGGGCGGCTGCTCTCTCAGTCCTAAAGCGTGCGTGGCTTTGCACGGGGGCCTGGTACTGCGCTGGTACTGCGCATCACTCATCTCTTCTTGGTTTTCTTTAACACTGTCCGCAGTTCGAAAATAGTCCCTCAGGTAAGTGTTCCCTCCTTGCTCCTTTTGTTATAGTATCTTTCCTTCTGTGGCTTTGACAGATACAAGGGCATTTTGTAGTCATATGATTGCAATTGAGAATAACTGATTCAACCCATATGCATTTTTACCAGGTACAATGCATTCCCCAAATACTTTCTATACTCTGTGGATGCAACAGAGACTGTGTCTCATCAGCTTTTATTCTAGAGTCTGTTCTTAGTTTCTTGAGATAAGACATCGCCCTTACCTTACTGCATAATCTTCGGTTTTGATAATGTGCATTCCTACATTTGGAATCCAGTAGTGTATGGACACTCATCTTCCATGACACTGAGCAGATGTCACTATTTGTTTCCAAGAGAGCTGGGGGAAGATGATTAGAATGTGAAAAGGGTCAGCTGGTTCTCTGATTTTGTAACGCTGAGCAAAAATTTTAGCATCTCTAGATTTTAATTTCCACTTAAATGAAGTAAGAGAGCTGGGTCCAGTGAGTATGATTTTTCTATCAATGCAGTTTTAGTCCTTTATGATGCCTCGTCAATATGCCTGGCACTCAAAAGACTGATCTTGGTGTGTTAAAAAACCTAGAGCAACTTGATGGAGAATGATGCTAGGAAGTGTCATTTTTACCCTTAAATTATGTTCCTTGATTCTTGCATTTCCTCACTTGGGATCCATTCTTTTTTTGCAAAGTTCATGGACTGTCTCTAGGCAAGATGTATAGTCTCTTGATTGTATGTTGGAAGACCGGGTACATGTATGTTTCTCTGGGGTGAGTGTCCATATCTGATTATTGGATGCATAATTTTTTCCTTTCCAGCAAAAAAATTAAGGATTACTGTTCTATTCCTTTTCTTCACACCTATTCCTTGAAGACATGGGAGTGCTAAAGTTCCAGGCTGCCAAATATGTAATTAATATGTGACCTACTGCCTTCATATATGCATTTATCATGTACTGTGAACCATCTTCTCTGCACAGGCTTTCACATTTCTTTAAAATATTCTGATGTATTTTCAGATCAACCTTTGACTTCTAGAAATGATAAAGAGGTTTTTTGTCTATGTGACTTTCTTTTTAACTATAAACAGCAAGCATATTCAAGGACTCTTTTAGGATTAAGACAAGAAGGAAGACGCTTGCTCTCACAGAAAGAATCAGATGAGGAGGCTTCCAGAATTAAGTGTCTAGGTTCTGTTCTTTGGTGTTTTTCCTTCTCTGAAGCACTAACCTGTCCGATGGAATTCTCATTGAAGTTTCTGTCTCTATCACACTTCTATCAAGCCTTTAGTTTCCCTTTCATTGATTTTTTTCCCCCGCTCCTGTTTCTCCGTATAAAAGATGTCAGGTCACATCTATAGCATAGTAAGTGGGGGTAACACTTTAGTATTTTCATACAGGATCAAACTCTAGAGGAGGCAGAAAATAAATTTGCCTATGGGTGATGTTTGTGTTTCCAAAATATATCCCTCCCTCTAATATATTTCAGTCTGGTTTCCATCCTCAACATTACCCAAACCACTTCAGTTAATTTAATCAATTATTGTGTATCTGTCTCTCTACCTGCCTCTCTCTCTTTTATCTATCTAATCTATTTTTCTGTCATCTATCTCTATCAACTCAAAGCATTTTGTGACAGTGTTCTAAGTGCTTTACAAGAATTACCTAATACTTCTTAAGAATTACCTTACTTTATCCTAAAAACCCTTGATTCTCAAAATCAATTTATGCTCTTAAAATTATCAAGGATGTCAAAGAGCATTTGTTTATATAGGCTTATTATGTTGACATTTTCATATTCTAAAATAAAATTGCAACTACTTGAAATATTTATTTAATAGTTTGATAACAATAATGATAAAGACAATGTAACAAATTTTGTATAAAAATAAAAATATTTTCCAACACAAAGCAATGTAATGAAAAAAGTGGCTCTCTTTGATATTTTTCAATATTTTTTTAAAATAACATTTGACAAAAGACAGCTAGACTCTCATATCTTTTTTGCATTCAATCTGTTGTGATATGATATTTTGCTGGAAACATATAAAGAAATTCCAGCCTCATTTAGATATCTAGTTAGGAACAGAGAACTGTTTGTTATTTCAATATTGAATTCAAAATCATGTCAATACATTTTTCATAGTCTGTTGCATTTGAACACTGGAGTGTTTTAAACATCAAATGGATATTTTTGCCTATGTGGAATTTTGGAACATTATACATTAGACATTTGGTTCACTGAGATACACAGGTATTGGCAGTATTTACACATTTCATTATATAATATGGAAGATCAAAATATATTAAAATGAATATTTTTACTGATTCTTCCATAACATTCTTTTAGGAAATTGACCTTTTTTTTTTTTCTCTTTTCTTCTTTTACCTGAAAATGGACTATGGAGAAGAATACAATGGCAATAATATATTTTAGAGCTGCTTTTCTTGGCTTTGCAGGTCCAATCATTCAAAAAGGCAGATAATGTCTGAGCATTATTGTGAAAGTAGTTTTGATCTCACAAATCTCCTGAAAGGGTCTCTGGAATCTCCTTGTGTCCACAGAGCACGCTTTGATAAAATAACTGTTCAAAACAACTCTGTATTGCAAATGAGAAAACTGAGGCAAGGAGAGTTTAGGTGGGTTTCTCTAGGGTACAGAGCTAGCTAATGAATGAGGTGGGATTCTTACTGGGGTGACCTGCTGAAATCCTTGCTCTTAAACTCCATGTTAATAAATCAAGCATTTTTCCGGCTGTCACTTTATTTTACAGTGTCGTTTGTCCTCACTGCTGTTTCCTCTCTCAGCTCACTCTTCCCTCTGCTTTCCTAGTGTCAGCCTCTCCTAGTTTTCCTGCACCGCTCAGACGGTTCTTGCTCTGCCTTCTTTGCAGTGACTTCTGTAACTGTACGTCCTCAGGCTGAAGTGCCTGCAGGGTTCCTCTTTCCTCTGGTCTCCTCCTCAGTCTCAACTCCCTCTAGGCAGATCCATGTGCCTGCCTTCCTTACCATTGATATGCAAATGACTCAAAGCTTTATATCGCCAGCTCTCATTTCTCATCAGTAAAACACTTTTATTTTTAACTCATTTTGCATGATTTCTTCCTTCAAACATATTCTAAATGCTATAGGATCATAAGTAGGACTAGGCACCCTTTACCCACTCGTGACCTCAGCCTAAAGCTGCTTATTTTCTATATCCTATGTAATAAAGCTCTTACCATCTATCCAGCTGTCAGACAGAGCCTAAGAGTTACGGTTACTTTTTTGCTCTCTCATGCCACCACCTCTTTAATACTCCCACCCTCGAGTTTGTTCCTGTATCTTGTATGGTGACTGCAGTATTCCCTCTCTTAGCTATTTTCAACGGTAGGGGCAAAGTATCATACACGTTCAGATCTGTTTCCCTTCTGCTTAAAAATTCAGGGTCTCTTCACTGCCTTTCTGATAAAGCCTAATACTTTAGGGTAGCCTATGAATAGAATGACTGTAGGCCCCCAGTCACTCAGTAACTGGTAACTCATCTACACCTAATGTTATTAGTAGAAACCCATTTCACTCTGAAAAGTGTCTTGGTTTGTATGAGGAGTGTATATCACCACCATGCCTATGGCTGTTCTGCATACTTGGATCTCTGATCTCATCATGTACGAAGCTCTTCCTCACTCTAAACTTCAACGGAGGGCTTTTTTAAGTTCTTGAACTACAAACGTTTTAATCCACTTACCTCCTAGTATTTTTTCAGATTTCATTTCAGTCCGCACATTTTGGGGTAGGCTTCCAGATTTTACCTGATTCAGTCTCATGGCACCATCAGCATTCTCTTTATAACTCTTGTTTCATTTGCAGTGAATAGCTTTGTGCTGAATTTCCATATCCTGTTTTAGACTATAAACTGTGGAGACATTGAGTGTGCCCTCTAAGCACACTGTTGTGTCCTCAATATCTTTCAATATTTGAACAAAATGGGCTTTCAGTAAAATTATTTTGAAGAAACAATCAATGCCTGAGATAGTAATTCATAGATTTTTACTAACATCTGTGAAAAAAAGTCAATATTTTGCTATTTTTGAACACTCTTTAAAATGCAAATATGAATAGCTTTAAGCATTGTTATGTTCTCCTTTTTCTGAGCTCGTTCATCAGAGATCTTTTCATCTTTTATAGGAAGAGCTGAGGAGATGAAATGAGTGGGGTCACGGAAAAGAAAAGAATAGTGGAGTGGCAGGAGTTAAGAGTGTGCTATACGATTGTGTGTGTGCGTGTGTGTGTGTGTTTGTATGTGCGTGTAGAGTTTGTTGGTGGGATGAAGCTATTGGGAGGTGATTATTTTTCTCTGTTTGACTGCTGCTTGGCAAGCCCGTGGGGCAAAACCTCACAACAAAGTTAAGAACCCTGCCATGCAGGGCCACCCAAGACAGACGGGTCATGGTGGAGAGTTCTGACAAAGCGTGGTCCCCTGGAGAAGGGAATGGCAAGCCACTTCAGTATCCTTGTGTTGAGAACCCCATGAACAGTATGAAAAGGCAAAAAGATATGATACCAGAAAATAAACCCCCTCAGGTTGATAGGTGTACAATATGTTATTGGGGAAGGGTAGAGAAATAATTCCAGAAAGAATGAAGAGGCTGGGCCAAAGGGGAAACAGTACTCAGATATGGATGTGCCTGGTGGTGAAAGTAAAGTCCAATTCAACATAGAATAATATGGCATAGGAACCTGGAATGTTAGGTCCATGAACCAAGGTAAATTGATCAAGCAGGAGATGGCAAGAAGCATTTTAGAAATCAGTGAACTAATATGGATGGGAATGGGAGAATTTAATTCAGATGACCATTCTTGTGGCCAAGAATCCCTTAGAAGAAATGGAATAGCCAGAGTCCAAAATGCAGTACTTGGGTACAATCTCAAAAAACGACAGAATGATCTCAATTCATTTCCAAGGTGAGTCATTTAACATCACAGTAATCGAAGTCTGTGCCCCAACCTCTAACGCTGAAGAAGCTGAACGGTTTCATGAAGACCTACAAGACCTTCTAGAACTAACATCAAAAAAGATGCTCTTTTCATCGTAGGGAACTGGAATGCACAAGTAGGAAATCAAGAGATACCTGGAGTAACAGCCAAGTTTGGCCTTGGACGTGAAGCAGGGCAAAGGCTAACAGAGTTTGCAAGAGAATGCACTGGTCATAGCAAACACTGTCAACAACACAGGAGATGACTCACACAGGGGCATCACCAGATGGTCAGTACCAAAATCAGATTCATTATATGCTTTGCAACTGAGGATGGAGAAGCTCTATACAGTCAGCAAAACCAAGACCTGGAGCTGACTAGAGCTCAGATCATCAGCTCCTTATTGCAAAATTCAGGCTTAACTTGAAGAAAGTTGGGAAAACCACTAAACCATTCAAGTATGACCCAAATCAAATGCCTTACAATTATACAGTGAAAGTGACAACTAGATTCAAAGGATTAGATCTGGTAGACAGGATGCTTGAAGAACTACAGATGGAGGTTTGTAACATCATACAGGAGGTCATGACCAAAACCATCGCAAAGAAAAATGCAAGAAGGCAAAATGATTGTCTGTGGAGGCTTTGCAAATAGCTGAGGAAAGATGAAAACCAAAAGACAAAGAAGAAATAGATGCAGATACCCATGCAATTTTATCATTAACCATTCAGTTCAGTTCAGTCCCTCAGTCGTGATCAACTCTGTGTGACCCCATGGACAGCAGCACGCCAGGCCTTCCTGTCCATCACCAACTCCTGGAGTTTATTCACACTCATGTCCTTTGAGTTGGTGATGCCATCCAACCACCTCATCCTTTGTCATCCCCTTCTCCACCTGCCTTCAATCTTTCCAAGCATCAGGGTCTTTTCAAATGAGTCAGTTCTTTGTATCAGGTGGCCAAAGTATTGGAGTTTCATCTTCAACATCAGTCCTTCCAATGAACACCCAGGACTGATCTCCTTTAGGATGGACTGGTTGGATGTCCTTGCAGTCCAAGGGACTCTCAAGAGTTTTCTCCAACACCACAGTTCAAAAGCATCAGTTCTTTGGCACTCAGCTTTCTTTATAGTCCAACTCTCACATCCATACATCACCACTGGGAAAACCATAGCCTTGACTAGATTGACCTTTGTTGGCAAAGTAATGTCTCTGCTTTTTAATATGCTATCTAGGTTGATCATAACTTTTCTTCCAAGGAGCAAGCATCTTTTAATTTCATGGCTGCAGTCACCATCTGCAGTGATTTTGGAGCCCAAGAAAATAAAGTCTGTCTCTGTTTCCACTGTTTCCCCATCTATTTGCCATGAAGTGATGGGACCATTAGAGTAAAATATCTTGATCCAAGCAAGCCAGTGGGCCTTCCTTTTTGTTTAGTTAAGTTTTGTTTTTTAATTTTTCCTTGGTGAGAGGATTCATTCTTGGCTCACTGGACCCTCTGGCACCATGGCATTTATTTCACTTAGTTCACTGAAGGAGAAGCAAGGGAAAATCGTGCAGTCGTGTGCCAAGAGGGTAGTCAGAGAGGTTACTGTGTGTAGATTTGTTTAATGAGCACATGGAGGACACAGCCTCTGCCCCCAAGTCATCAGAATTTTCCAGAAGCTGAATACTGGTATAATACCGTGAATCACAGGTAATTTGAAAATGACCTCTGTTATAAATGCCTTGAAGAAGTCTTCTTCAGACAGGGCCACTCTGGGATGCTGGTCAGTTTGGTAAATGTGCCCACATATTTTAGCCCAGTGTTTGCTAGTGGACTGAAAAGTGTAAACTCTGATACTAATGGCAGGGACTGTATTTTTAGCTAAAATTATGAGAACACCTAGTGACCTCTGTTCTACTGCAGAGGAGGAATCGTTACGTTACTTTGCTGACTTTCAAAGTGGCACACGACTCCTGTAACTAAATGAGCCAAGGCTCCTCCTAAGCCACTCTGCTTCTACCTTGAAGGCAAATGGTGTAATAACTACATGTCAAAACATCTGAGAATATGTTAAAGGTCTATGCTACTGACTTTATTTAGCCCCAAGGTGTGGTATGTAATCTAGTCCCTTGAAAGGTACCAAACACAGTTGAAATACTTTTTTGTGTTGTGAATTTTCTGTGGTTTAGTGATAGTTTTTGCTTATCAGTTTGTACAAATCTTCTCAATGTCTAGTGTTCAGTCATCAAGATAATGACTAAGAGTATAAGACTTTTTTACAAAAGAAATGAAGAAATAATAAAACTTGTTCTTAGGAGCCATCAAAGTTTTCTTTCCTCATAATTTTCTATAACTTTGCATTTTGTGATTATTCTCTGTAACTTTTAGGTTGTAATTCAGTCATTGGTACCAATATATAGAGAAAGAAAATTTATCTCTATAGTCTCCCTGTCATATTAAATGTATAGCAATAATGATTAAATCTAGAAAAATAGTCAAAGAAATAAATTTTAATTAATGCAGATCTCACCATAAATTTAATATCAACATATTGGGCAATTTAAGTAAAATGTCAAGCTTTGCCTTACTTTGCCTTACTTGTTGGGCTTCCCTGTGACTCAGCTGGTAAAGAATCTGCCTGCCATGCAGGAGACTCCGGTTCGATCCCTGGGTTGGGAAGATCCCCTGGAGAAGGGATAAGGCTACCCACTCCAGTATTCTGGCCTGGAAAATTCCATGGGGTCCCAAAGAGTCGGATACGACTGAGTGACTTTCACTTGCCTTACTTGTTATTTTTGCTTTATAAACAATGTTTTCAGAAATAAATCTGTCTTCTAGAATTAAGGGCTGAGAAATAAATAAGATAATGTACATGTAAAAACTAAAAAAATTCTGATCATTTTGAAACTTTTTGCTTAGATTTTATAAATGTTATGTTTTCCACTTAGACTATAAATTAATTGCCACCTCTGAACATTTTTTGAAGTAGATAATTCATTTTGAGGTTTGAATTGTATTCTATACATTGGTCCATGTATTCTAGAATAAATGTTCTATTAATATCTTTGATAACACTTATTAAACACTATTAATGTTGAAAATCATAATTAAAACTATGCATCTTTACCAGTCAATATCATTAAATAAACATTTTGACTTTTCTTTATTATAGAATGTGACATGCTAAATTATCATTATTTCTTTAGGTCTCTCCCTCATATCAAGTATAAAAACATCGATTGGAATAATATTGTGATTTATTTAAAGTTGTGTCTACCAAGCAGGAACAATTTCTGGTCCATGGCCAGAACTCAGTAACAACTTGTTAGATGGGTAGAATATCTATAAAATGCACATAATCATAAGGGGGCAAACTTACCAAAGAGGGAATTGACCACTGAAGACCCAGATTCAGACAGGTAACCCCAAAACAAATGTGTCAGCAAAGAGGGTTGCTGACATGCTGTGGAATCAGTAGAATTAATTCACTGCTTCTTGCTTTGTGGTGTGTGTGTGTGTGTGTGTGTGTGTGTGTGTGTGTGTGTGTGTGTGTGTGTGAGTGACAGAGAGAGAGATTTTGCAGGAGAAAAGGGACTGTCATCCCTATAGGGCAGGGAAAATGGAGTCTGAACAAGCCATATGATTTGCGAAATTCAAGATAGACTTAATTTGAGAAACATCATCCTAAAGGTTCATCAATTCATTCAGCAAATATATATTGAGTGCTTGCGATACACACTGTTTTATATCGTGAGAAAACAGCAGTGGACAAAACAGAGCCCTACTCAGAGCCCACATTTTAGTTAATAAAAAATAAAAGTATTTGGAGGATAAAGGGGGTTCTTTGTTAGAGAGACAGTAGAAAGTTGTTCTTCTTGTAAATCCAATGTTTTAAATCATGTCTGAAAAAGAGATGGCCAAGGGAGAGTTCCCAGGGTTTCCACCCAGTTCTTTCAATACTTCGTAGATCTATCTGGAAAGAAATCATTCCCCTTGGTTTACTTAACCCCCACACGCTACAACTGAAGCTAGTTTCCTCAGAGTCTGTATCCATAACGGGAATGAAGACAAAGAAAGGATAAGCATGAGGATGAAATAAAGGTCAGGAGAGGCGTTTTTAACAGGAGAGAAAGGGTGAAAGTGAAAGCGTTAGTCACTCAGCCTTGTCCGACTCTCTGTGACCCCGTGGACTGCAACCCACCAGGCTCCTCTGTCCATGGGATTCTCCAGGCAAGAGTACTGGAGTGGGCTGCCCTGCCCTTCTTCAAGGGATCTTCCCGACCCAGGGACTCCCACATTGCAGACAGATTCTTTACCGTTTGAAAAATGAGAAAAATGAACAAGAAACTGTATTTAGATTTATTTTGAGAGCAAGGGGAAATGAGAAAAGATGTTTGTGAAAACACCATCCCTACTTGGCTAAGATCCCAGATGATTATATTTAGACCTAGATATTAATTTCACAATCTCTTATATTTATTTTACTCAGTGTGGTAAACAGATATCCTTTAATCTATTTTTATTATTTGCTTCTCATTAAACTTAAATATATCATAATTTTCTTTACCATTTAAGGGTAGATTTCATTGACTACCTTATTTTTCTTCTGATATGCAAGTCCCCAAATAGACCATAGTCATCTGTTTTGCAGGTAGTTTTTGTATTTCTTACTCTGTGCTATTTTGAGCTTCTTAGAATTAATCTTTCTGTTTTAGACATTAGAAGTAGCATGTTTGTATAGTAAAGGAGTCTCAAGATTTCATTGGCAGCTTTCTTGAAGTTCTGTCTTTATGAAACTCTATTTTGACATGTAATTGGAGAAAAGACACTTGCCCATATCAAAACTTGGGCACGAATGGAGAATGCAGGAGGGGCTCGTCTTCCCCAGGTGATGTGACCAATATACAATGCCTCTCTCAGTAATGTAGCTTTGGTGATTGATCACTCTGGTTTCCATCTCATTCAACATCATTCAAAAAATATTTTCTTGTGCCACTTATAATTTTATTTATTTGCTTTTCTGTTTTTTTTCTTTTGTTTTAAATGCATTTTAATGAATTGCCACCTTCTCAAAATGTCCTTCTAAAACAAGGTAAACATTCACTAAGACCTTTTTTGCTTCTCGTGATGCTTCCAGTTCACCAATTGGCTTCCATGTACAATGGGTTCAATTAAAATTTCCTGCTTCTGCCTACACACCCAGTCTTCTCTCTGCATAGTCTAGTTTTGTGAGGACAAAAACGTTTTCTGTAGGTAAAATCATCAATTCACTGAAAGCATGTAATTTAATAGTCTCCAGTCTGTGCAAATTTAGGGACTCAGGTATTCTTAACCTCAGGTACACTTGATTAAACCTAAGGATTTAATAGTTAATACAAGTTACACATTTGCACAGTCATCCCTAATGTTTATAGAGTCGTACGTTTTGCATAACATTTGCATTGCTCTTCTTGTCAATCATCTTTAGCTATTCTTAGTCTGATGAGGCTAGACAGGTGTTTAGGGTATGTGCACACTCATGAGGTTATAGGAAAAGCATTTAAGCATGTTTGGTCACATGGATGTGTAGAAAGATAAGGAGGAATGCAGAGAGACAGAGGCAAGTGTGGTTTCCTTCGTGACTGTAAACTTATTGAATGTCATTCTTTCACTTTAAAACTATTCAGGGCTGTGAGTCCAATTCTTCATTTTCTCCATAGACTTGCACGTTTTAACGTGAGTAGTTTTACTATCTGTGGTTCTACTTTGCCCTTTTAAAAAGCTACCTTCCTATGTGGTTGCTCTCTTCCTTTTCCAATGATAGCGCCCTAGGAAATAGTTTAAACCGTTGTAACCTCTAAAACCACTTACGCAGATCTCACCTATAAAATGGAGTGTGTATCCTCACCACAGTACATTCACATTGGCATTGGAAAAGTAAAACCTTAATTTTTAGAGTTATGGAGTTGAAAGGCTACCACCACAAAAATGTGCATGATGACATTTACACAGCTTCAATGACATGGCACTCCGGAATGGGAGCTCCAAGTCTCCTGACTGTGGCCCAGCTGCAAGTCATTACAGACCATCATAGTTTCTCAAGTCCTGACCATATTATTTATAGAGCTTGACCAACCTGTCAGAGAATAATAACAGCATTTTATACTTCTGGTGTGCCCTACATCTCCATGTTCCTTACTAACATGAATAAATTCCTATATCACTTCTGTGCGGTTTTGGATAAATATTATGACATCAAGTTTTACAGATGGGGAAGTTAGAAAATGAAGCACAGATGTTACATAATTTTCTCCAATCCCGAGTCAATATGTAGCACTTTTCTACAGGCCATATAAATAATACCAAGGATCAAAACTGATGTGCAGGGAAGTAGAGATGGGTGGAGGGAAGTGGGGCTTATTTAAGCCAATTGAATGTGGAAAAGCCACAGTGGGAGTAGTTAAGCTAAGAAGGTGATTAAAAAAAAAGAGGTATTAAGTCACTATAATTTATTTATAGCTTCTATCCTAGTGACTTTCCAAATGAATTTACAGTTAGAGAATTAGGATTCTCTTCTCCTCTAAGGTATTTCTGCAAGAAAAATAATGAGAACAGACACTAGGAAGAAAATTGCTTTAGATTCCTAATGAGGGATTATTGTTCAGTTGATCAGATTGATAATGAATTTGCAGATGGACTAAGGAAATAATTGATGGAGAACTCATATTTGTGATATCTTTAGCACTAGAACTCTCATCTTTGCTCTTTTTGTCCCCTTAATCTTTATCCACATCTGCTTATGGTTACATACTTCCTCTCTTTGCACAAAATATATATTGTATGTGTAATATGGAGAAGGCTATGGCACCCCACTCCAGTACTCTTGCCTGGAAAATCCCATGGACGGAGGGGCCTGATGGGCTGCAGTCCATGGGGTCACTAAGAGTCGGACACCACTGAGCGACTTCACTTTCACGCATTGGAGAAGGAAATGGTAGCCCACTCCAGTGTTCTTGCCTGGAGAATCCCAGGGACGGGAGAGCCTGGTGGGCTGCCGTCTATGGGGTCACACAGAGTCGGACACGACTGAAGCGACTTAGCAGCAGCAGCAGCATACGTAATATACATACTTATAATATATATTGAATACAAATTGGATGTATTCTTCTATATATAGACACCACTTTTTTTTTGTTTGGTTGTTTTTTTTGTTGTTGTTGTTTTCTAGACACCACTTTTACATTCTTAATAGTTTGATTTTCTCAGGATCTCAGATTAAATAAAAGTTTTTTGCACATGCAAATTCCACATGATTAAAAATCATTTGAATAGTTATGTCTTTAATATCTGTCTCCCACTGTACACTCCTTAAGAATAGCAACCATCTGTCAGTTTTCCACGCCTTCTTCTACGTTTGGCACATACCAGAGGGTCTAACATATAGTAGGTGCCCATTAAAAATTTCGTGAAAGAGTGATTGGGTAAGTGAAAGAAGGAAGCAATGAAATGTTGCATTTGAATGGATCTTGATCAGAACCTGAGGAAACCCCCAAGACTGAAGCCATGACTGATTTGTGAAATTCCCTGCAATTTCAAAAGCTTACTAAGGCTCCCAGAAGGATAGAGAGTAACGTGCCAGTGGACGGTATAAGACACTTGTGGAAAGTAGCTTTAGGATAAGAGTTAAAGGGGGCTTAGCTTTTTTAGCTGTGGCGAACCTAGGCTTCGAGTGAATAGTCTAAGCAATTTGAGGGAACCGCTTGAGAGCAAGCTCTAAAATTAAGTTAAAGAAGTTTGTCATCATCGTAAAAAACAAGTTAGATGGGCATTTCAGTTACCCAGTTTTCTAGTTTGCAAAGGATTAAGTGGGAATAATTCTTGCAGACCAAAGCATATAGGTGCACTGACTTGTGAAGACGGCATTTGGCTCCATTCAAATGCTACACGCAGATTCTTGATTACTCTACAGTATCATGGATGCTTTTTCAGTTACTTTGATTTACGCAGTGGAGATACATTGGCAGTCAGAATCCCTGTCCTCATAGAGGCCACATACGATCACGTAGAACCACACATTACACACGTAAATGTGTATATATGGTCATTTATATCATGGTAAGTGTTACAAAGGAAATAGCATGGTGTATTAGGGATTAGGGACTGACTAGGGTAAAGGTGGAGGTGGATGGCTTTTTTCAATCCAGTTGCCTGAAACAGTTTCTATAAGGACATCAAAGATGAATGTAAAAGGATAAAAAAGGAATTGTATATGTTAAGAACTGAAGGAGGAACACCCTAGGATGGAGGGTAGGGTAGTGACTCTCAGCCATAAATGCAAAGGCCCTGAGGTGGGTAAGAGCCTGGCAGAGTATATGTGAGGAAGGGAATCGGGGGTCAGCGTCATTGTGAACATAGCTGGGAGAAGGAACTGCTACGGAAGGAGTCTGGAGATGCAGGCAGCAGGCCTTGCTACTCGAAGCATGGCTCGTGGAAGAACAGTGAATTTACATGGTTTAATTTACTTTTATAAAGATTGACTCTGGGTCTTAATGGAAAAATTGAATTTGTATAAAGACCATAGCAGAGGTTGAGTTTCTGGCAGAAGTCTGGTGACATCGTGGTGACTAGGAGTTAGAGGTGGAGTTAGAGATGAGGATATAAGGAAGTGAGTATCGGTGGAACTGGGAAAGTACTGGTGGGCTGATTGGCTAAGAAAAATGTTTAAAGAAAGAAATGTCCCTTAGACATTTGGCCTGAGCAATGGATAGATGGTAGTATCACCTACTAAGATGGGAAAAGACTAGAAGAGAAACCAATTTAGATGTTATACCCACAGGTTTGAAATTGGACAGACAAAAATATCAAATTGGTCTTTTAAAGTCAGGATTTCCTAATAGATAACTGTACTGGAGATATATCCTATTTAAAGCCAGTGGACTATGTGAAAATCTCTAGGGGTGAAAAGACAGGAATATACCAGACTCAGGCCCTGAAGCACCCTAGCATTTAAAGATTCTGTAAGTCACAGTTACTCAAACTATGCTCCATAGACCTATGGCATCAGCATCGTTTAGAATCTTACTAGAATTGTGCAATTGCCAGATTTACTGATTTATCATCTGAATTTCTATAGGAAGTTCTATTGCACAAGATTATATTATAATAAACAAAGAAGACAGAAATGTTACAATGATTGAAATAGAAGACTTGTAGCATATGGTATCAGAAATATCAGAAGAGGGAAGTGCTTTAGGCAGGAAAGTATGGTCAAACCTATGGAATGCCCTGGTAGGTCAGATAATGTAAGGACAGACAATTGTTCCTTGAATTTTATCATGTTATTTTTGGTAAAATCTGTTCTACATTTATCCACATTATTATTAATAATCTTCATCAGCATAAAACATACTTTGCTGGTTCCCATTAAGTCATTTTAAAAATCTCACACCTATGTCTCATACTAACTCAATGTTTTCCTTCTTTTTTGTAGGAAAGCTTATCAAAATAACTGATACAATTAATATGATTTGTGTCTTCATTTCTTATTTCCTATTCAATCATTTCCAATACGGTTTCTGTCTTTATTGTACCAATTATGGAGAGTAGAGTTACTTAACAGCTGAACTGGTTTTAAATGCTTTTATCTAAGAATTCCTGGGTATTTTAGTTAAATATAAAAAATATTTTATTTTAAAATACTTAAATAGGTACTGCGAGATAGGCCAATTTTATGTTCATTATGGGAATAGCTTCCATTTCCACAGACCACTCATATTTGGTATTAAATGGAGCGTCTATGTACAGAAACATATAAAAATGAGTTGGGACAATCACCTCCATGGTGAAGTGGATAAAATTAATACTGCACCAAGGGATCTGTCAAGATAAATAAAAAGAGGAAGGTGAAGATGTTGACAGCTATATCTGTCTGGGCCATGTGTTGATGGGGAATTTAGCAGAAGAAAAAAGCTACAGTGTGTAAAAAATAGTCTTCATCATTAGGTGAAAAGCTGCCCCCGCCCCGCAAAAAAAGGAAAGAAAAAATTCAGACAGCCATATAATTCTGCCATTCTGTCTCCAGCTGGACAAGTGCCACATGTCTGAAAGATGCCACTAAATGCTGGTTGAGAATTCTAGTGAAAGGGTGTAATCTTTAAGTAACTCAAAGCGCAATGGAACAGAAAACGCTCAGCGCTATTGACCTATTAAACAAGGGCTGAGTTACTATCAGAATGTGGCAGTTCCGGTTACAGGATAGGTGATGAATAATTCAACTGAGTTTAAGTCTTTTCTTCAAGTTACAGAGCTAGGCACTGTTCTGGTTACAGAGATTTTTAAATCTGTGGTATCAAGTTTAACGGCAAGGAAAGAAAGTGAAAGTGAAGTCGTTCAGTCCTGTCCCACTCTTTGCAACTCTTTGCAACCCCATGGGCTGTAGCCTACCAGGCTCCTCCATCCATGGGATTTTCCAGGCAAGAGTACTGGAGTGACTAGCCATTTCCTTCTCCAGGGAATCTTCCCAACCCAGGGATCGAACCCAGGTCTCCCACCTTGCAGGCAGACACTTTACCCTCTGAGCCACCAGGGAAGCCCACGGCAAGGAAAAGGTCTGTTTATCAAAACATTGCTAGAGACAGCTGCAAAGGCAGTTTCCCAAAGGCAAGTGCAGGTCAAGTATTGTGTGTGTTGGGCAGTGAGCTGCTTAGGGAGATAATCATAATGAGGAATCATAAGGAATAATTGTAATGAGTTGTGGGGGTGAGAAGACATTTCCATGAATCGGAAATATGCAATTTCGTGCACCTCCAAAACCAATCATAAGACGTGCTATGTAGGCACACACAAAATAGAGCTTGAGTGCATATACCTGAATGAGGTAAAAGTTAGGAAAGTTTAAGAAAGGCTTCAAAATATGGAAATTGAAAGGAGGAATGTGAATAGGGCACCAGCGTAGCCATTCATAGGGGTTACTTTGGAGGAGAGCAGATGGCCCATTTTAACAGGGACACGCAGTGTGCATGCGCAGGGATGTCGAGTGTGTGGTTGTGAACCTTGTGATGGCCTGACAAGTCTTCTAGAGGAGCCGTGTGCCCTGGTGTGGACGCCGTGCTCATCTGAAGGAAGGGGCGTCTTTCTTCTTGCAAAGGCAGTCATGCCCTCTGCCTACACTTGAACCTTCAGGCTTTTATCTTCCCAGAGATGGTATCTTTTTCTAATTTTCCTGAGTGTGCCCTATAGGCTAGAATGCTTTTATATAAGAAGATAGTGTGGGATTGGTCTGGAAAGAGGAGTTAGGGCCATGAATCCTGAATGTTTCTAGAAGAGATGTTCTTAACTCAGGAGGGAGCCTGCAACTAATCAAAAGTGTTTTTCAGCAGAGATGGGGCCATGTTTGGATCTTTAAATCAGACCTAAGAGTGAGTAAGATGGGAAAAGATGGGAGTGGTAAGACCAGTTAGAGGAGTAGACCCCAGAGCTTTGCTTAATATAAGAAGACAATGTATTTCATGAATTAGACAACATCGATTATGGTATGTGACGCATGAAAGTGAAAGCTGCTCCGTCATGTCCAACTCTTTGCAACCCAGGGACTATACAGTCCATGTAATTCTCCAGGCCAGAATACTGGAGTGGGTAGCCTTTCCCTTCTCCAGGGGATCTTCCCAACCTAGGGATCGAACCCAGCTCTCCCACGATGCAGGTGGATTATTTACCAGATGGGCCACAAGGGAAGCCCAAGAATACTGGAGTGGGTAGCCTGTCCCTTCTCCAGTGGATCTTTCCCACCCAGGAATCAACCTGGGGTCTCCTGCATTGCAGGTGGGTTCTTTACCAGCTGAGCTATTGGGGAAGCCTGTGTGATGTATGAGTTTGGTGAAATAAGATAATACATCTGCATTAGTAAACAGAAATCAATGTCTATGACTAATAGAAAAAAATCAATACACTAATATATATCTTCTCTTCATGTTTTTGGAATCTAATTATTTTTAAGTTAAATGTTTCCATATTGATGGCAAGATAAGAGTGTCTTTTATCACATGCAGTTCCTGATTTTCACTGTTATTTTACTCTTTCAGTTTTACATGAGAAAATCAACTCCATCAAAATATTATGATGGGAATTCTCAGAAGACTTAGATCTAAATAAATAGACATTAACCTTTAGATCTTATGTATAAACATTAGAAAAATTTATGAATATGTTGCTCCTGATTCATAGACTGGAGTGCCTTTAGTCTTTAGCCTACCACGTTGTCAATGGAAGCATACAATTAAAGGAGACATGCATTGAGACATGTAGGTCACTACATGTTATGTGGTTAGTCCAGGTTGGGGGGGGGGATTGTTAGATGGTTTCCGTTTGTCCCTCCCAGTTTGCTGTCCACGCCTTCTCATTCTGCTCCCAAAGCCAGTGTCCCATCCAAGTGGACCACAGCGGTAGGCCTTCTATATTCCAGTAGGGTGCAGACTATGGGAATGCTGATCTTCTCCTGACTTCCTCGTTGCAGGCTTACCTGGGGTTTTCTACATCCCTCACAAGTTTTCTGTTCTTCCAATAGCAACCTTCTCTGCTGACCTTCATCTTATGGACTCTGGTAACCATTTCCCTCGCTTGTTCCTTTGGGCTTTCTAGGACTTATAACAACCTGCTTTTACTAGCCTCTCATTATCACACTGTTACTTGTGGTGTTCTGAGATTGTGTAAATAATCTCTGTATTAAACTCTCTTCAAAGTATCCTCATGTGAAAATGACATCTGTTTCCTTTTGGGGACACTAACTTAGGAGACAACTATAAAGCTGGAGGTTGTAATAGTGTGTGCCGTATGGAGTGGAGGGTACACCCAGATATTGCCTGGAGGACAATATTCAAATATTAATGTTGGGAGCACAAAGTTAGGCGAAGGAACGGTTCCTTGGAGAACACAGTTTGGAGATTAGAGAAAATAAGCTGATCTAAAGTTCTAGAAAGCTATCAGAAAATAAAAATTTAAATATCAGGGCAAAACATAAAGTAAAAGAGATGTGGCATCAGAAAACAGGATAGTATGGCTATTACTTTATTCCCCATTTACCCAAATAACTGCAGGAACGGGAACAGCATTATGGATTCATACACATTTGAACTGCTGATTGCAAACACATGGCTAAACTAAGACTGGAGGTTTTGAAGATACAAAACAATTTTATATTGGCAGATGAAAACAATGATTTTCTCTGTCCTTTAAATTTAATGAGTTTTAGAGGAAAGATTGAAGGCAGGAGGAGAAGGGGACCACAGAGGATGAGATGCTTAGATGGCATCACTGACTCAATGGACATAACTTCGAGTAACCTCTGGTAGTTGGTGATGGACAGGGAGGCCTGGTGTGCTGCGGTCCATGGGGTCACAAAGAGTTGGATACAACTGAGCGACTGAACTGATACTAAGATGTATATGTGCTGAAAGTGAAGTGAAAGTGTTAGTCACTCAGTTGTGTCTGACTCTTTGCAACCCCATGGACTGTAGCCCTCTAGGCACCTCTGTTCATGGAATTCTCTAGGCAAGAATACTGGAGTGGGTTGCCATTCCCTTCTCCAGGGGATATTCCTAACCCAGGGATTGAACCCAGATCTCCTGCATTGGAGGTGGATTTTTTATCACCTGAGCCTTCAGGGAAGTGACCATATATATGCTGAATCCCCCAAATATCTTCCAGTTCTTATACCAAATCTGAATCTTCACTTTTTGTAATGATCTGAAGACAAGATATGTTGTAGTTAAATTGCTAAGTCATGTCCGACTCTTTGCATCCCATAGACTTCAGCAATCTAGGCTTCCCTGTCTTTCACCGTCTCCTGGAGTTTGCTCAAACTCATGTCCACTGAGTCGTTGATTCCATCCAACCATCTTATCCTCGATCACCCCCTTCTCCTCCTGCCCTCTGTCTTTCCCAGCGTCAGATGCTGAATCTTTCCCAGCATCCAGTGAGTTGGCTCTTTCCATCAAGTGACTAAAGTATTGGAGCTTCAGCTTTCGCATCAGTCCCTCCAATGAACACCCAGGACTGATCTCCTTTAGGATGGACTGGTTCGATCTCTTTGCAGTACAAGGGACTCTCAAGACTCTTCTCCAACACCACAGTTCAAAGACATCAATTCTTTGGTGCTCAGCTTTCTTTATAGTCCAACTCTCACATCCATACATGACCACTGGAAAAAACCATAGCTTTGACTAGACGGACCTTTGTCGGCAAAGCAATGTATCTGCTTTTTAATATGCTGTCCTTGTTTGTCATAGCTTTATTTCCAAGGAGCAAGTATCTTAATTTCATGGCTACAGTCCACATCCACAGTGGTTTTGGAGCCCAAGAAAATAAATTTTGCCACTGTTTCCATTTTTCAGCATCTCATTGCCATGAAGTGATGAAAATGCATGCCATGATCTTCATTTTATGAATGTTGAGTTTTAAGCTAGCTTTTTCACTATCTACTTTCACCTTCATCAAGAAACACTTTCGTTCCTCTTTCCTGTCTGTCATTAGGGTGGTATCATTGGCATATATGAGGTTGTTGATATTTCTCCTGGCAATCTTGATTTCAGCTTGTGATTCATCAAGTTTTGCATTTTGCATGATATGCTCTGCATATAAGGTAATTAAGCAGGGTGACAATACACAGCCCTGACATACTCCTTTCCCAGTTTGGGACCAGTCTGTTTTTCCATGTCCAGCTTTGACCGGCATATCAGAAGACAGGTAAGATGGTCTGGTACTCCCTTTTCTTTAAGAATTTTCCACAGTTTGTTGTGATTCATACAGTCAAAGGCTTTAGCATAGTCAATGAAACAAAAGTAGATGTTTTTCTGAAATTCCCTTGGTTTTTCTATGATCCAACAGACGTTGGCAATTTGAGCTCTGGTTCCTCTGCCTTTCCTAAATCCAGCTTGTATCCTGGAAGTTCTCGATTCACGTACTATTGAAGCCTAGCTTGAAGGATTTTGAGCATTTTCTTGCTAGCTTGTGAAGTGAGTACAGTAGTTTGAACATTATTTGACATTGCCCTTTGGGTTTGGAATGAAAACAGACCTTTTCCCATTCTGTGGCCACTGCTGCATTTTTCAAATTTGCTGCCGTATTGAGTGCAGCACTTTAACAGTATCATCTTTTAGGATTTAAAGTAGTTTTGCTGGCATTCCATCACATCCACTAGCTTTGTTTGTAGTATTGCTTCCTAAGGCTCACTTAACTCCACACTCCAGGATATCTGGCTCTAGGTGAGTGACCACAATATCGTGGTTATGTGGATCATTAAGACCCTTTTTGTACAGTTCTTCTGTGTATTATTGCCACCTCTTCTTAATCTCTTTTACTTCTCTTAGGTCCTTGTCGTGTCTGTCCTTTGTTGGTAAATCATAGCAAATGAGATTCAGGGGAATTATTCAGATGATATGGTATGAAGAATGATAACCTCCCAAGATGTCTACAGAATAATCCACAGAGTCTGTGAATATGCTCCTTTACTTGACAAAGGAACTTTTTAGCTGTGATGTACGCTTAGAATCTTGAGATTAGGAGATTACCTTGATTATCTGTTGGGCTCAGTATATTCACCAGACTTTCTGAGAGTAGAGAATCTTTCCTGGCTATGGTCAGTAGAAGGGATGAGGAAGGAAAAAAAGAGAGAGCGAGAGAGAGACTTGAGGTTTCTGGCTTTGATGATGGAGAAGGAAGACCATCAGCCAAAAAATGTAGGTTGCAGACAAGGAAACAGATTCTTCCCTAGAGTCAATGGAAGAAAATACAGTCCTACTAAAAACTCAAGGATAAGATCTATGCTTGATTTATGGAATCATAGATAACAAATGTGTGTTAAGTTTAAAAGTTTATGAGAATTTGTCAAAATAGCAATAGAAAACTTTTACCATGATAGATTTACAGGTCATAAAACTTGAAAATTTTGGATAAAGAAATAAAATACAACAACTAATCCCAGTCATCTTGGAACTAAGTTGATAAGGGTAAATGCCTATGGAAGAAAGGCCCTATACAGAGGTGTCTGTGTTGGGGGTGGGGCAACTTAAAAAAGAATAAGAAGTCAGCAGGTTAATGGTCAGTTCTGCCAATTAGCTAACTACATGAAAAGTCAATAATTTATGCATAGAAAGCTTGGTATTATTCCAAAACTCAAGAATATCTACTCTTTTGACTTCTGTAGACTATGACAGTGACGGAGATAGAGAGAGACCCCTTGGAGGAGGGCGTGGCAACCCACTCCAGTGTTTTTGCCTGGAGAATCCATGGACAGAGGAGCCTGGTGGGCTACAGTGCGTAGGGCTGTACGGAGTGGAACACCACTGAAGCGCCTTAGCTTGCAGGCACACGTGGAGACAGAAAGACCAAGAACTTAGAGCTTACAGCTGAGCGAAAGCCCGTTTCTGCCGCCCGAAGTCGCCCCAAACATCCACGCTCCTGCTCGCTTCTGTGTGCTCTTCTGTTGAATAGCATACCTGTTTACCTTTCTTAACTGCCGTCTCTAGGGCCGAACATGCACATTTGGTATATGATTCCCAGGAATGAAACTTAGGCTTGCACTGGGAATGATTATGGAGATTTTGATCACACTCTCAATATTTACTTTAGTTTTGATCCTATCATTTTAATACTGATTTCTCAAAGATTATGAATTTACTTCTGCATTTAAGAAGAAATAAAACGTTCTGACACCTTGTTTTGCCCGTTTCAGAAGGAATGACTACAAGAATCTTGATATGCTGTAGGGACTGATTTTCAGAAAGTGACCCATAGGTTCGTTATAGCCAACAATTCCGGGAGAGACTAGAGAGTTGGAAATGGGATTCCCCCCTCATTTGGAGGGAAGAACCAAGCAGGTTTCCAACACTTAAATGAAAGAAAGGATGCTGCTGGTGCCGCTGCTAAGTCGCTCAGTCGTGTCCAACTCTGTGCGACCCCACAGATGACAGCCCACCAGGCTCCTCCATCCCTGGGATTCTCCAGGCAAGAACACTGGAGTGGGTTGCCATTTCCTTCTCCAATGCATGCATGCATGTTAAGGCACCCCAGCCGTGTCCGACTCTGTGTGACCCCATGGACAGCAGCCCACCAGGCTCCTCTGTCCATGTGACTCTAGGCAAGAGTACTGGAGTGGGTTGCCTTTTCTTCCTCCGGAAAGAAAGGATAAGATATGCTAATAAAATAAATCCATGCATGCAGTTCATTTCAACAGGTCATAACTCAATTTGAAAAGAAGTTACACCAGGAGAGAAAGAATTTTAAAACTTCTTTTAAAGGCATTCAGTATTTTTTAAAAAATTGATGCTTTAGATTTTATGATGAGGATGCATTAAAAAAACAGAAGTCAGCTGGACAGTTCAATGCCTGGAGATTTTTTCCCCCCACATTGTCATGTTTCAATACAGTTCACAGCTGTATAAATAATGCCATTCATAAACAGAACTTGGGCAAATTCAATTCTATTTCTATTAATGTGGAATGTGCTAAAAATTTCCATTTTTGTTTGCTTAAAGGGCATGTAAGTCTTGGCACACAAAAGCTCTCTTGTGTTCACATAATTGTTTAAAAAAAAGTTAAAAAGCCACCTCAAAATCCTAAGGGCACCAACCAGTCATCCTTCCAAAGAGGTCTATATTTTCAGACATTACGTGTATTACTGATTGTGGAACAAAATCCACTGCATAATTTCTGTGGGTGTCTAAAATTGACAAAACAGCTGGGAGATAAAAACTTACTGGTTGTTCTTTCCCCAGATTTTCTTTCATCTCCCTCTGAAGAATTTGTTTTCAGAGCATACACAACACAATCCGAAAAGGGAAGCTTTTTTTCTGAATGAAACATTTTCTGTCTTAAGCAAGTTCTAAAGTGGTCTAAATGAGCAGCTTTAGAATCTGATGATACCTACTCCACGGAGGCCTGACGGTAAGTCATGTAATACATCGATGAGTTTATGGGTTTCTCGGTTAGTAATTCCAGATGGCGTGTCTGTGCTTCAGCTGTGCACTCCGTGTAAATCATCTCACTCACAATCAACAGATATCCAGAAGCACTTTAAATGGAAACATTTATTTTTACCAGTTATTTATAACTTTCAATAGCATCTCCTTCAAGAACATGGAGCCCCTTGTTTTTCGTAAAATTGAGCTCTTGCTCTGGACAGCAGGTTTTGGCCGGGTATGTGCTGCCTGAAACAAAGTTTTTCCTGAGGTTCTTGTGCATTCAATATATTTGTGGTTTAATCCGAAGAAATATGGCTTATTGAATCTTCTGCTTCCCTCAACACTACCTTCTTGCCAACTCTTATTTCGGACTGGAACGTACTTCAAAAGGAAAGCGTGTTTGCCACAGTTGAAAAATGATTGCTGTTAATGCCAGGGTCTTGGTATCAGCTCTTCAAACCACTCTCATTTATCTTAATTAGAAAACTAAAGCAAAGATTTTTACCATTTGCAATTAATATGGGGCCTAATTTGGATTCAGATTCCACACTGAACTCACTTGTCTGCCTGTGTTGGAGAGCGTGTTTTATACCTGCCAGTACCAATATTGTTCTAGCGACCGAGGAGAGAGCAGTGCCTTGACTGACATCAGAATAATCTGTGTCGACCGTAAGCATTAATCTTATTTAGAAAGTCAAGCTGAACTTTGTCAAAGAAGAAAGGTCTACGGGGGGAAAGAAAAGAGAGAGGAAAGAAACTGACTTCAAGGCTCCGCATAGTATCAAAGCACCAAGGTTTCATCTTTGACGTTTTTCCACGGGAGAGCTGGTGGATTTGGCCATCTGTAATGAAGGTCTTGTCCTTCACTCTTCCTTGTCTTATTCCTCCTTCTTCGGAGGAAACATGTGGCACTTGAGCTCTTCATGGGAAAACTGTTCTTATTAGATAGTATTTTAGAGAAAATATCTCTAAATTCTTAGAGACATCACCTCCAACTTGGTACATGTTTCAAGTCACTCTTAATTGAATTTATCTTAATTTACTAAACACAGAAATATCTGTAAGAAGCTATTAGCCTAGACTATTTATTACATATTTATTATATTAAAATCACCATTGAGCTCACCTTCAATGTGAACCTCTAAACATGCATGGGCTATTCTTTTCTAAAGGTCTGTGAGTGAGGCTGTGAGTTTCATATCTTCTCAGGAGTGCAGTGGCTGGTTGGAAACAACTGTGGCGCTTAAAATTTAAGCGAAAATTATCTGATATTCAGAATATTTTATTTTCAAAAATTTTACCAACTGATGTAGTAAACTGATACTTGTATCCATGTGCATAAGCATACAAATGTATACACACACACACACATATATAGATAGATGCTTATATGTGTATAAATTCAGTTTATCAAAGCCTGTGTGAATATACATATCACATGGTTACACATTTTTTGAATATGAAAAGAAGAAGATTAAGACAGGGTATATAGTAGTAGTCAAATCAGGATGATATTCTTAGTATCTAATTTTTAGTAAATTGATTATTAACTTGCTTTTCAGTTTTAAAACACACAGACAAAGCTAAGGATCAGTATTTAAATGTTTTATCTAAGTTTTATTTGACTGGAAATATGGAGTCTGACTGCTAAACATTTTCCTAAAAAGGCTTTAAATTAGTTCTCATATTGTCTCTATTTAATTAAACTTTTTATGCCTTGATCATAGTGAATAAAGAATACAAAGCATTAACATGACTGAAACTGGGTGTCCATATATGAGTATTTATCATATGAATTTATGTATATTTTATCCATATCTGAATTTAAAACATTAATGTGGTCAATAAATATTGATTGACAGAAGAATAAAATCAAATAAAGCTTACACATGCCCTCTGACTCTACTGACTTCAAAATATATCTCAAATGCATACTCTAACATAAACCTTTCCTCAAAATTCATCCTTCTTACTACTTGCTTGGACCCAGAAGCTTACTCTAACCAAACAGCTGAATTTCAGCCACCATGAAACACCCTGGAAGTAGCATTAAGGGAGATTGGCGACTGTCAAGAATTTTTATGCTTTCAAAGTGTATTCCCTTTTGCCTGGTCAATTTCATCATGGGAACAGTGTTTCTGTTTTATATAATCTGGTTTTCTGTGTGTATACAAGTGACTTTTCAATGTTAGAAATTCCCTATCAGAATGCTCTTAAATAGTGCTATTCTGGCTCTGAAAGATGGTGGATGAATTAACATGGGAATCTTTGTGTAGACAGTATTCATTCTTCTTAGTTAGAAAGTCATATTTTCTGATGGCCATGAAAGGGTTTTATTTTGTTTCTGAATTCTCAGTTGGCAACTAAATCAAAAACCCATTACCAATAACTGCCGGTACATAGCTCACATATTCGTATGCTTCATTTTCTTCAGCTATCCTATAAAGTGTAAGTGTGATAAAGCTGCTGAATAATCTTCTCTTGCAAAGGGCATTAGTAGACACCTGGTTTGTATTTTCTTATCACTATTTCTCACTAAATACAGCTTTATCTTTATCTTCCAACCTCTAGTTATAACCTCCTTCATTATAATCTGGGGGAAATTGTGCTAGTAAACATGGTGATTTGGGAAATGTCTTTAAAATCTGTAGTCTGGTAAAGAATTCCAGTAACAAGGAAATGCTTTGTAATAAATTTGAAAATACTTTAACTGTGGAATATATTATCTTCTTCTTTCAGGGTTTTTTTAAACTTATTATTTGTAAGGTTTTAAAATAGTGAAAGGACCATATTGGAGGTAATTTTGACAATCCCAGAGGTGGTCCCTGTTCTGCATATAGTACCATCTGTAGAAAGATACCAATGGCAAATTGCCTATTACGGCAAGTTATACATTTTTGTTATTTCTTGGGGTCCCTTTCTAATCAATACTATCTTTTCTTTAATCATAATAGGGAAGAGATTCAATGGATTAAAATATCAATAAAGTTGAAATAGTATTACATTTTGAAAATGTGAACTAACTAATCCAGTATTTCTTGAAGGACACATTATTAAATTGGTTCATCATCTTAATTGCTTTTTAAATTTAAGGTCTTTAAATATATAGTGACTCTGGACCAAGATGTAAATGGCAGGTTTCATATTGAACTAAGAATAGTGACATTCATTTTGACATCTGTCCATCAGCTTATTTATTCTGCCTGACGTAGTATTAAGATATGTGTGTTTCAGAATTTTAGGTAAGAAACCCAGGTATTCTAGAAAAACATACATTTTAAATTAAATTAATTAAATTTATTTTTGAGTTAAAGGTAAAAAGCTTATAACACTCATAAACAAAAATTTTTATATTTTATTATGTCCTTTTGAAAAATATATCATTAATTTAGGGAAATGCTTTCTTATAAAGTCTAAATATTGATACTGAACTCTGGAAAAAATAAAAAACAGCAACATGAAGAATAGAATAAATATTTCCATATTATTTTCCTATAAATTTATGTTTAGAAATAGTAGCTTTGGAAAAAGGGGGGCCAAAATCTAAAACTATCAAATAAAAGCATTATATTAACTCAAAGGGCTTCCCTTGTGGCTCAGCTGATAAAGAATCTGCCTGCAATGTGGGAGACCTGGGTTTGATCCCTGGGTTGGGAAGATCCCCTGGAGAAGGGAACAACTACCCACTCCAGTATTCTGGCCTGGAATATTCCAGACTGTTTAAGTTAGAATAATACTCAGCATTTTGGAGTTTTGAATCTCAGGAGATAGATGTGTTCAGTCTGGCAATATTTTGATTGTATGCTTTTTCCAGACACCACTAGAGGCCACACAACTCCAAAAATGAATGAGTGATAACATGGATTGCTAATGAAAGCATAAAGGAAAATAGAAAGTTAAGTGGAAGGATTACCAGTGTCTGCATGGTAAGATTTTAAATTCAGATTTTCCCTGGAAGACTTTAGATGGCCCTTGTGAAGTCATTAACACTTCTGCACCTTTTATTTCCTTCTCTATTGCAACATATTCTGACGCTGCACATCTCTTACACACATTCACTTACACAGAACGTGTGTGTGTGTGTGTGTGTGTGTGTTAGTCATTCAGTCGTGTCCAACCCTTTGGCAGCCCCATGGGCTGTAGCCCGCCAGGCTCCTCTGTCCATGGGATTTCCCAGGCAAGAGTACTGGAGTGGGTTGCTATTTCCTTCTCTAGGGAATCTTCTTGACTGAGGGATCAAACTGAGGTCTCCTGCATTGCAGGCAGATTCTTTACCATCTGAGCCACCAGGGAAGCCTATAAACATATATATATGTAACTGCCCACAGCAAGCAGAATCTTGAATTAAATATACCTCTGAATCATCTGAACCATCCATTAGATAACTGAATTTTAAAATGTACTGTATTATAGATTGCTAAAAAGTTGCTTGCTTTCTTTTTATGCTTATTTTTATATTAGGGAAAAAAGACTTTAAATAGCAGTTTATACTTGTAACAAAAATATGGCCATTCTCAGTGTCAAACTTTACATTATGCCACAAACATATTTTTATAATAATTATGTGAAGACCCGTGGAGACAAGCTGCCTTCTTTCTCCCAGAGCACACCTCCTGCCACATGGTCTGAAAATAGTGTGGGGATAATGTTTCACTGCCAGTAAACAGACCCGTCTTCTGGATCTTTTCTTACATCCTAAGTAAAATTGAATGTAGCATTTTCAGCCTGGGTTCTAAATGTTGTGTCTGCCGGTCGGCAGCTTGTCACCTTGAGCAGACTTAACCAATTAGTTCAGTTCTCTGGTTCCTGGCTAGACTTAAATCCTAGGAAGCTTTCACGGCATCTCCGCGGAAGTTTAAGAAGTGGCCTTTATGGTGAAGAAGTAGCGTCTAGGCTCTGGGAATTTGTTCTGTGAAAAACCAGTAGCACCTGGGCTGATTTTTATAGAAGGCATAATAATATTTCCAGACTTTTCCCTGAGCACCTTTCATTGTGGGCACCTCTGTTTTCCTGATGAGTAAACATAGTTTTCCCCTTCTTTTTCAGCTAGAGAAAGAGCGTAAATGACATCATGATAGGAAAGTAATATCTAAGGCAGAGTTCCCCAGATTTTTAAACTGCAACTGCTCACATTGACAATTTCTAAGTGATGCTATTTCAAAATTAGCAGATCTGAATCCTACAGGACTTTTCTTCTGTCCAGAAGGATGTAAAGACCCTTCGGGGGATATAGAGGCACAAGAAGCACAGTGTTTCCTCCCAGGAAAATGGCAATATAGATATAAACTTTAGAGTTTATCTTTAATAACAGTCTAACTGCATGCTATTTTCTGAGATACGTCTGAAGTAGTTAGAATAAAAAACTAGTAAGAGATAGAGAATTATCACAAGCAAGATAGGGAAGCAGAATGGCAATACTATTCTTGAAGAATTCAAAGCAGAAAGTGTTAAACAAAAAAAATGTATGTCTACTTTATATCATTAAACATGATTACAGCATTTGGCAAAGCTCAAAAAATTAATATTTGCCCTCTAAACAAGATAGCTTTGTGACACAAAAATATGTGATGAACACAATGAAATATAGACAAAGACTATTGATAAGATTCTTTGAAACAACTTTATCAATGTTTGAAAATTAAATAAGCTAAAATAAGAGGTGTAATGACTCGAGTAATATAAGTAGTTTTGAGATATGTAGATATCCTTGAGATATATATATGTTATATATAATTTGTCTTTGGATATGTGGCCGCTTCTCATATCTAATATATTTAAGTATATTTTGTGTTATATTTATACATCATATAAAATTATATATTACAGGTATCTACATAGATATGCTGTTTAAAGAAAAAAGCCTACATGAGATAAAAGATCAGTCAATTCCAAAATTCAGATTATATGTTTTTGCTTTAAACACCTTAAAAATTACTGTAAACTATTAAAAACTTTAAATATTGATAGCTTTTGGCACTCATAAAAATTATCATGCCAAGTAACTCTTACATGATGGAGAAAATTTGCAGTATTCTTGCCTAGAAAATTCCATGAACAGAGGAGTCTGGCGAATTACAGTCCGTGGGGTCACAGAGAGTCAGACATGATTGAGTGATTGAGCACAACTCTAACATGAAGATGTAATTGAAAAGATATTTAGTGTTCATGCTCAGGAGTGCAGGGGCATTTTATGTTTTAAATGTGTCAATAGTACCGAAATCTAGACTTAGTGTTGCTCAGACAAGCTTCTTCTTAAATGAATATAAACTGTTTCTAAAATCTATGTGGAAGTAAAAGGGCCAAGAACAGTCAAACCTTCCCAGTAAAAAAAAAAATAAAATAGGGAAGCAGATTGAAAAGCTTAGCATAAAATGAAAATATTACTGTGTGGGGGTCATTCTGGGATAAGTAATTGCCAATAGAAGAGAGTGGAGGATTATTAAAAAAGGCCCCTGCTTCTGAGAAATTTGCTCTATGACAGGGGTGAGATGGCAGAATTTTGGGCAAAGGAATGACTATTACATAAGTGGACTTGGACAATGCAGGTTTCCTGAGCAAACAGCAATAAAACAATGGTACGTCAAAGACTGTCAGATTTTATTGTATACAAATTAAGAACTTTAGCTTGTGAAAATGTGTTTAGTGAAAAGACAGAACACAAACTGGCATTAGATATTTGCAATATATGTAAACAATAAAATATTAATTTTCAAATATATAACTTTTACAGGACAATCAATAGAGAAGTGAACAAAATTGAAAAAGTATTTGGGCATGAACAGGTATTTTGCAGGAAAAGTAATACAAATGACTAAAAGAGGTGTGAAGATGTGTAATAATCACAAAATTACAAACCAAGATAGCTATATGATGCTATGTTAGACTCATTCATTAGGTAGAAGTTAAGTCTGACTCTACTGAGCTTCACATGCAATGTGCATCACTGGGGTCAATTATGCAGATAGGAGAATAAATTGTGTAATAAATATGGAAAACAATTTGACTTTGGCTTGTAAAGTGAACTTTTTTCCCCCCTATAATCCAATAATTTAACTCCTAAGTATTTACATTGTACAGGAGACAGGGATCAAGACAGTCCCCAAGAAAAAGAAATGCAATAAAGCAAACTGGCTGTCCAAGGAGGCCTTACAAATAGCTGTGAAAAGAAGAGAAGCAAAAAAGCAAATGAGAAAAGGAAAGATATTCCCATCTGAATGCAGAGTTCCAAAGAATAGCAAGGAGAGATAAGAAAGCCTCATCAGCATTCAGTGCAAAGAAATAGAGGAAAACAATAGGATGGGAAAGACTAGAGATCCCTTCAAGAAAATTAGAGATACCAAGGGAATATTTCAGCCACAGATGAGTTCGATAAAGGACAGAAATGGTATGGACCTAACAGAAGCAGAAGATATTAAGAAGAGGTGACAAGAATACACAGAAGAACTGTACAAAAAAGATCTTCACGACCCAAATAATCATAATGATGTGAAAACTCACCTAGAGCCAGACATCCTGGAATGTGAAGTCAAGTGGGCCTTAGAAAGCATCACTATGAACAAAGTTAGAAGAGGTGATGGAATTCCAGTTGAGCTATTTCAAATCCTGAAAGTGTGCTGTGAAAGTACTGCACTCAATATGCCAGCAAATTTGGAAAACTCAGCAGTGGCCACAGGACTGGAAAAGGTCTGTTTTCATTCCAATTCCAAAGAAAGGCAATGCGAAAGAATGTTCAAACTACCACACAATTGCACTCACCTCACATGCGAGTAAAGTGATGCTCAAAACTCTCCAAGCCAGGCTTCAGCAATACATGAATCGTGAACTTCCAGATGTTCAAGCTGGTTTTAGAAAAGGCAGAGGAACCAGAGATCAAATTACCAACATCCACTGGATCATCAAAAAAGCAAGAGAGTTCCAGAAAAACATCTATTTCTGCTTTATTGACTATGCCAAAGCCTTCGACTATGTGGATCACAATAAACTGTGGAAAATTCTTAAAGAGATGGGAATACCAGACCACCTGACCCACCTCTTGAGAAACTTATATGCAGGTCAGGAAGCAACAGTTAGAACTGGACATGGACCAACAGACTGGTTCCAAATAGGAAAAGGAGTATGTCAAGGCTATATATTGTCACCCTGCTTATTTAACTTATATGCAGGGTACATCATGAGAAACGCTGGGCTGGAGGAAGCACAAGCTGAAATCAAGATTGCCGGGAGAAACGTCAATAACCTCAGATATATAGATGCCTCTGCTGCTGCTGCTGCGTCACTTCAGTCGTGTCTGCCTTTGTGCGACCCCACAGACGGCAGCCCACCCGGCTCCCCCGTCCCTGGGATTCTCCAGGCAAGAACACTGGAGTGGGCTGCCATTTCCTTACCAGTGTGTGAAAGTGAAAAGTGAGAGTGAAGTCGCTCAGTCGTGTCTGACTCTTCGCGGCCCTGTGGACTCTAGCCCGCCAGGCTCCTCCATCCATGGGTCTCTCCGGGCAAGAGTGCTGGAGTGGGGTGCCTGTTACTACTCCAGGGATTACTGCTCCGGGGGTTGGCGACGGACAGGGAAGCACGGCGTGCTGCAGTCCATGGGGTCACAGAGAGTCAGACAGGACTGAGCCACTGAACTGACTCCAGGGGATCATCCTGACCCAGCGATTGAACCTACCTCTCCTGCATTGACAGGCAGGTTCTCTACCACTCTACCACCTGGGAACCCCCCCCCCCCCACCAAAAAAACCTCTGATGCATCATAAATGCTTTAAATAGATAAAGCAGATAGATAACTAAAAATAATAGTAAATAGATAAATACATTTTACTGCAATCACAAAATGGAATATTATGCATCGGAAAATTAAATTAATTACAGCTGTATGCTGTAACACAGATAACTTAGTTATGATAGTAATGAGTTGGAAAAATGACATGCAGTATGATGACCTTTATATGAAATTCAAAAAAAGAAATGTAAACTGATATTTTCCATATGCAAAAAGACCCTCTAGTAACAGTGGATGTGAAAAGATTGTTAACATCAGAAATATGACTAGAAAAATAAAAATGAAAGGTAATGAAGTGCTTAGTCGAGCAAAAGGTGTGCAGTCAGATTAACAGTGTATTCACTTTTGATTAAGGAATAAATGAACACATTCTCCCTGAAAAATAATTTATTAATATCTAAAGAAATTTTAAAACTTTTTTTGGAATAGTGATTCTTAGGATAATTCTTAGAAATAATCAGTGTACAAAGTTTTATAGGTAAAGATATCTATCACATTATGATGGACAGTAAAATTTAGATGTAAATGAAATGTAAACTATTATGATTCAATAAATTATAGTGTATACATAAAATGGAAGTTAAGCAATCATTAAAATGATATTTTCAACTTTTTAGAATAATTATGTAATTATTTTGTACAAACTAATATACATTTAATAAAATTATTTTAAGAATCAAGCAGAAGAATCAAGAAAGAGAACAGTAGTATATCTTCATCCACAAATTACATCTTGGGCAAATATCATTCCTAGTTTGTGTTTCTCTGTCTCTTCACATACATATGAACATACATGTGTATATATCTTATATTTATTTACATAAAATAAATGAGTGTTTATATTTTATATGTGTGTATTATACAGAGGGAGATTCCCTGAGTTTACTAATTTTCAGGAATATCTTTTATATTGCCATTGTATATGTGTGTGCCAATGTGCTCAGTTGGGTCCGACTCTTTGTGATCACGTGGACCATAGCCCACCAGGCTCCTTTGTCATGGGGATTCTCCAGGCAAAAATACTGGAGTGGTTGCCATGCCCTCCAGGGGATCTTCCCTACCCAGAGATCAAACCAACCCATGTCTCCCGTGTTGCAGGCAGTTTCCTGCATAGCAGGCAGACTCCTTGCCCGCTTAGCCATCAGGGAAGCCATTGCATAGAAACAACAAAAACAATGACTTTTTAGATATTTCCCTCAAATATAGATAATTTGTACATTGGTGTCTAAAATTTGTTCTGGGAAAGTTCAGTGCAGAGATAATGGTTAGGTCTGCCTTTAACCCCTATTGGTGACTTATTTTCTGCAAGAATCCTGAAGAATTGTTTGTCAAGTTCAATGATATAACCACAATATGTTGCAATGTTTTTTATTCTATGCCAGATTTTTTAAAATGTGATGTACCATTTTGATCTTTGTATATACTACTTTTATTACAGTGTTTCATATGTTGGATTATCTACTTCTTTCCCAGAGGAAGCCTCTTTTATGTTAATATTGTGATTTCTATGCACGGCTAGTCTATTCCAGAACGTTTCTAATCTATTTTTGTCCTCTTAATTATAATATTCCTGGATTTTCTTGATTGTGAGCAGTCTCAAAGAGTTTTTTTTTTCTGTACCTTCTTTTTTGCAGAGAAAAGAGGTTTCCTTTTAGATTGGACACTTTGATGTTTTAAAAAATGTGATGTGCATTTCTTTTGTCAGTTTCTGTGGTACGCTTGCTTACTTGCCATGTATTTTCTCTTCATCTTGCCCCGTTGTTATATCCGTGGGTTAATTCTCCTTGACTCCATGACTACTTTATCTGAAACCTATCTTCCTTCTCCTTTACAAGTATAGTATGTGACTTGAGATGTGACACTTTGGTCCAGTTTGGAGAAAGCTCTTTGCTGGAATTATTTGTAGGCTTTGTTGGATATCCTGGGCATGTATTCCATGTAGTTTATATAAAATGGTATAAAGCAAGGTTCCCACTTCTTAGCTGGAAGGAAGACTTGGGTACCTCAAATCATTCCCTCCTGTTCATCATGCAGCACTTGAAAGCGGTGAGGGGCCATTATTCTGTTTGTTTCTAGATAAACTTGCTTGTCATGTTTATCATTTGTCTTCAGATTGGTGAGTATTGGTCAGTTCTGGAGATTTTCTTGATTTACATTCTTTCTCAAAATGACTTCTAGGTGGTATTAACCCAAACACTGCCATAGCAGAATTCTTTCCTTGGTTAAGATTTCTTAAAGGTTATGGTATATGAAATTTTAGTTGTAGCATGGTTTGCTTGTAGTAGTTGAGATTTCTGTGTGGTTATCTGTTTTTCCTTTTATCTAGATCACGATTTTATAATTCTGCTTTGTTATCTAGAATTATTTTGAAATGCTACGTTTCTGGAAAAAAAGGTAGGCGGTCACATGAACAGCAAAATTCCTATTTTCTAAAACAAGAAAATGGTTAGAAAATAATTTTAAAATAATGAGTACTTTTTTGTTAGGGCTTTAATGGTTATTGTATTCTTAATTTTAGAGTTTCCACCTTTTTTCAGATTTATTCTTCTGAATATTTGGAAAAGCTGCATTGTTTTGTGTACTGTGCTAAGTCGGTCAGTCATGTCCGACTCTTTGCGAATCTCTGGACGGTAGCCTGCCAGGCTCCTCCATCAATGGAATTCTCCAGGTAAGAATATTGAAGTGGGTTGCTGTGCCTTTCTCCAGGGGAACTTCCCAACTCAGGGATCGAATCTGCATCTCTTACGTCTATGCATTGGCAAGTAAGTTCTTTACCACTAGCGCCACCTGCATTGTTTTGGAAAAAAAAAAATCCTCCATCATATAAATATGGAAATAATTATTTGCATTTTGCAATATACAGTTATTTTTCTTTAGGTTCACATGTAATATATGACCAACTGGTAGAACCTTGTTTATGAAGTCTATTAAATATATGGTACAAAGAAAGGTTAAATACAGTAATGTGCAAATGTGAAAATTTTTGAGAGACAGAGGATGGTTTAACCTTAAATGAGTTTCATAAAATCAAAATTTATTCAGTTTTATATCTAGCACTCATTACATGGGAAATAAATTCTTTTTAATCCCCTTTATTTTCTGAGTCTCCATGCTTGAAGATAGTGATGAGTTATTATCTTGCAGCACTAGTTTTATTTACCCACTATGACTTCTGGTTCCCAATGACCAGGCCCATTTCAAAATCAAGGCTGGATTTGGCAGAATATTGCCACTGTTTTGTTTTTTCAAGCTCCAAAAATGAAACAAAGATATAAGTAGCATCTCTTTTCACCTTCTCAAAGAAAAGATTGTATTACTATATACCTGAACCATCCCAAATAACTATAGGGCTCTGAAACACAAGAGCCATTTATCACATTTGGTTTCCTTCACTTCAACAAATGCAAAACAGGACACTTTAAGGATCTCCCCAGAAATTTAGAGGGTTAAAATTTCAGTCTTCAAAAGTGAAGTTACTCATTTAAGATTAAAAATTTGCTGACAGTAAGTTTGGGAGTCATGATGGCTTCAGATACTTATAGTTTGGTCCCAAACTATTGGCTTGTAGAATAGCTACAGTAAGAAAGATTGGGCTTTTGAGTCTGTTGTTCCAATGTGAGATATATTACATATAACACACTACTCGTCACATTAGGAGGTGAGAAGTGTATATCTTCACTTAATTGGAAATATCCTTTTCCCCTAGAAAAGGTGATTTACAAAGCCCAGCTCGGGCAAGGACGTTCACAATTCAAAATACAAAATAAACTAGTTCAGTCACGGAAACAATGAGGAACTGAATGGACTGCAGGCACGTCCCTTCAGTTCATTACAAAATGAGAGTTAGGCCTGGACTATTTCATTTTGGATTGTTTTTTGGAACCTCATAATCTCTTTAGTGGCAGTAATTTGTTAATAAAACAGTGGTAATGAAACAGAAGTATCTGTTTACAGCAGTGCCCATGTATTTCTTGTGCTTAAGCCTGCTTTCATTATTTACAGGGAAAGGTACACATTTGCTCTGGCATGCATCAGTAATAGAAAACCACTTTACAGGAGGATAGGAAAGGACATCACCAGTAGCGTATAATGTGTGTATCTGGAATCATTATTGCCCCCTTCAGAGTGATTTTTCAGTCTTAAAGCAATAGATCTTGAAGCAAGCTAAGAGCTGCAATACAAACATAGTTTATCTTTAGTCCTTTAAACAACAGTTCTTTGATCTGAATGGGTTCTCTGAATCACCAGTTACCTCTTAAGTTTTTCTCATTTCTTGATTTGGAAACCTACATTCTAGTCTGAACCAATAGTAATTCTAGAAACAAAATTATATTTCAAAGATAAATGAATTTATTTTTCCTTACGTCTACAAAAGTTTATTTTTTTCTTCTGTTTCATGTTTATTGATAGCACAGTAGATTTGTGCCTATAATTTGTATAAAATATTGAGGATTCTTGATGAAAACATCAAGAAAACAATCAAAATTCCCCAAATCTAAAATAACAACAATGAAAAATTCAATTCATTGAATATAAGTAATATAATTTTTAATACTCTGTATAGAAAGACCAGCTTTTTTTCAGTTTTGAAAAATTTATTTTAGTTAAACTTAATAAATAAATTCAAATATGATATTTTTAAAGGCATTCACTATTTAAAATATATTTTGCATTTGATAGATTTTTCTCAGTATGACAGCACAGAATGCTGTTTGAGAAGAAAGGCTATCTAAAATGCGATTCCTTAAGTCTACTGTAAGCAAAAGTCCCTTTGTAATGCAGTTTATGTTGCAGTACTCTGTTATATCTTTCATAAAAATCTGAATTCTTTGAAAGTTAGTAGACAGTTACAACAGAAGGGTTGTAAAAGCTTTATCTATTATGTCAAAACATGTTCTATTAGTTAATAATGGATTGGCAAGAGAAGTCTTCTCATTTTAATGATTCTCAGATCATGCATTTTTCTGTATCATAGGACTTGCCAATCTATATATGTCATTTTGCCGTATATCAACCATGATGCAATTCCCAACTAAATCTCATTGCATGGCTGGTGGCATAGCATAACCCTTTTTAGTTGGCTTCCTCATATGTAAAAAATGAACAATGACAATTCCTGCCATGGATGGAATTTATTCCTAAAGAAGATCTTGCATCAGAACACAAAATGGAAATAGAGGAAACATTTGTTTAACATTAGCTTATCAATAGTATATTTCAAGGAAGTAGTGAAGTCATCATTTACAGTGGTGTTTATTGGGCTGTATATTCGTGGCTTGAAACCGAGATTAAGGGATGGGAGATTTTATGTGCCTATTAAAATTATTTTCCTGCAACTAATTCTATAAGATTGTAAAACAAACTGTGAAATAATTCAGGAAAACTATGAAGTCAGAGTACTTCGGGAAAGTCATTCTGTTCATAAATGTTGCAACTTTCCAGTCACCAGCCCTTATGATGCCACATGCAGGCACGGACACAGAAGTATCTCCACGGAAAGGGAGGAGGCGTGTGTCTAGGAAGAAAACTGGAATGTTTTTATGAATCTTCTGCAGAATCTGCCAAATGCACGTGAGTGATTTCACCTCTTAAGATCATCTCCTGTGGCTAAGAGCTGAGAGAAAGATCAGCTACCTAAGTTTCCAGGCTTGGTACAAAATGAAAATGTAGGACCCCTTTCTTAAGGAGCAGGAAACAAATGCTAGCCAAGGTATGCCAAATAAAATTCCTTTCTTCTGTGCTTCTTCTGTGTCTTTCACAACCTGAACTATACGCTTTTAAAAATTTACTATGTAATGGCCTGCCCCTTGGGCACGGGGATTTCTGGCGGGCTAGTGCAGACATTCACAGGCCCCTCGGGGGCCTCGGCCCTGTGACTGGGTGTGCAAGTGTGCAAGGCCCGCCCGCTGCCCACCTCCTGCCAGACACCAGGCCAGCACTGAATCACAGTGAACCGGGGAGTCAGGCAGGGTCAAACCACGGAGCACAGACGCCTCGGGGGTCACTGTGACCTCTGCCCTGGGAGGTACCAGCCCCCTGGACGGGGAGTGTCTCCTGCGGGTTGTGCAGAGGAGAGGGACAAGCACCCCTTGGTCTCACCAGGACCAGCCTTCACCTTCTGGGCACTGGTGACCAGCCTCAGGCTGGCAGTGCAGGGCGGAGGCTGCGGCTCTGAGATGGAGCAGGTGCTGAGGTTCTAAGTTTCCAGGGGGGGCTCCCTTGCAAACCCCACGTTCAAAGCTAAAATTCTTCAGAATTGCAAGGCAGCGACCCAAGAGGCCTTAGACCCTATGTGCGGGCGCCGGGTGTAGACAGGGTTTCTGCCGCTGCTCTGGTTGCGGGCATGCGAGGACAGCCTTGGCCCAGAGGAGGCACAGCCTGTCCTCCTGGGCTTCTGAGCAGATCACTCCTGATGTGAAGGACGTGCCTTCCGGAAGCATCAAGAAATGTTGGAATAGTGGTATTTCAATTAAAAAAAATTATTTATGAATCAAGATCCAAGCAGTATCCTCTGAGTGACAATCCTGTGGAGTAGACCATCTCTGGAGCTGGCAGCTGGCCTGCCCACGACCTGGCTTCCCAGCAAGTCTAACTGCTTTGGGGACCTCCCCACAGGGGGGTTTATGTTTATGACCTAGCCGATCCTCCCGCCTGCCTTTCCCACTGCCTTCCTTGAATAGGGTCACTAAATGTTTTTCCTCCCATTTCAATAGATAGCCCCTATTAGGGTTCTCTGTGTGATTTAATTAAACAGGTTTCTCCCTGGAATTCAGAGGCAAGGTCAGAAAATGCTTTCTGAAATGGAAATAGGAATACCTGTGAAATATGTGAAATTAGGTGGAAAGATCTCAAGGGTGCTGTTTCTATTGCTTTTCTCTTTAGAGAAATCTGCTATTCTCTCACCCCTCCCTGCCCCCAGCTTCATCCTGAGAGGGCAGGAATGAGTCTTCCACTCTTGGCCAAAAGACCTCCTCCTTGCCTGCTCTTGCCTGCTCAGGACATTGTTTTGTTCCACCCACTCGAGACCACACTTGTCATATATTCTTCTGAGAATCTGGCAACCAATTCAGGGTCTTGTCATTACTTGCGGTCTCTCAGGTTATCCTGAGAAACTCAGGGGCTGTTTGCGTGACGAATCCAGCTCTGGAGACATTTGGTTTTCATGGTGAAAGCACCGTATTTTCCGAGGCAACCCACTCCGGAGGTTATCAGTGCTGCTAGTCTTTGTGACAGTTCTTCCAGATTTGGAGATCCACTGCTCCCCTCTTACACAGCTCCCAGTTTCTTTAGGTATCTCACCAGCTTACTCCCCCTGCATTTGCTCTCCCACACCCATCACGACTTGCAGAGCCTTGCCTTCCCACCCACCCCTGAAGCTTCTAAGCCCTACTGTGGTGCCTTTTTTTTTTTTTTTTTTTTTTCCCATTTTGCACTCTCAAATCCTTGGGCTGTTACCTAATTCTCACTGTGTTTTGTTTTGGTTTTTCAACACAGCCACTTGGCAAAGTTTCAACTTTGATTCCACTCACATCCTCCTCCTCTGGTTCTATGCCTTATAAGTGACATAAAGAAGGGGAAAAAACTCTTAACACTATGAATGAGCTTTACTTTAAATTTATGGTTTCAAGCCTTCAACGGAGCCAGACCTTTGTTGTCCTCCAGAGTTTGGTGTTTGTAGCCATAGCCAGCTTTTGCACCCATTCCCTGGGTGTGCACTCACTTTTTTGTCCCCTTCCTCCTGTACTGGAGTCGATCTAAGTAGACCCAGCAAATGACTTTCCTACTTCATGGAAAAACTGGAAGCTGAACATTTCCACATATTTATTTCCTCTTCCTCTCAAAACGATAAAGATATATGTATCTCTGCTAACTCCACTCCTCTACATTCTGACTCTATTAATCATCTCTTCTTTCTTCTTTATCTTTAGACGCATCTTAACTGTCTCTTTTTATCCAACATGTAAACAGTTGCTAATTTTCCCCACTGTGTGTGTGTGTGTGTGTTTATCTATATATATAGTGATATATAAAACAAAAATTATTTTCCCATATCATTTTACTTAATCTCTATTTCACAGTTTTTGAAAGACTATTCTATATTGGCTATCACAGGTACTCACATCTCATTTATAAGCAAACATTTACCTCCAATTCATTTCTGAACATCCTGGGGACACCAAAGATATTGTAAAGACACTTTGTTCTTTTATCCAGTGTAACTTACTTGAGGTGATTGGCATCATTGATTATCCTTGCCTTCTTGATTCTACCTTGCATACGTGCTAATTCACATAAACATTTGCTATTACTCTTCTCTTTTAAACAATTTTATTCTTCCTTCTGTGACCACTACTGCTTTGTCCCTTTCATAGGCTTCTCATTTTTTTTTTTTTTTTTCTGTTTCAATTTGGGAGAAATCAGGACAGCATCTTTATTTTCTTCCTTCAATTTCTAGGTGAAATTATCCAGATATATGAATTTCGGGCTCCTGCTTCTGACCAAAATGGAATAAGAAAGATGGAATTTGTCCTCCTGCCTAAACAACTGAAAATATGAATAAATCTATGAAACTTTTATTTTCTTAACACTGCACATCAAGCTATCAAAGCCAGTGAACCATGAGAGATAGGAAATAAGTGAAATGAGCACTGATTGTCCCAGTTCGGTGCTTCAAGGACTTTATAGGTCATAGTTCAGTAATGTGGGCAACCAGGAGGAATTCAGCAGGCTCACTGGGTTGAAAGAACAATGCTGAGAAGAGAGGACAGGGGAACCAAGGAGATTTGCAGAGGTCCTCTAGTCTTCAGCGGAGTAATGATTGGCAGAATTTTTAAGGGACCTATTTGAGGCAGGAAAAAGATTACCCTAAAAGGTTAGAAGAAACAGTATCTAGAGCTCACATAGGGCTGGGAAGAGTAGCTGTTCCCCACTTTGATTGGACAGCTACACACACACACACACACACACACACACACACACACACTATTTATTTATTTATTTAAGTATGCTTCTTGTGTTTGTTTATTTATTTATTTATTTTTATTAAAAAAATTTTTTTTATTAGTGGAGGCTAATTACTTCACAACATTTCAGTGGGTTTTGTCATACATTGACATGAATCAGCCATAGAGTTACACGTATTCCCCATCCCGATCCCCCCTCCCACCTCCCTCTCCACCCGACTCCTCTGGGTCCTCCCAGTGCACCAGGCCCGAGCACTCGTCTCATGCATCCCACCTGGGCTAGTGATCTGTTTCACCATAGATAATATACATTCTGTTCTTTCAAAACATCCCACCCTCACCAATATGTTACGTTTTATTATTGTGATGACTAAAAGATGAAAATACCATGGATGGAGAAACCAAATCTGACTGGGAGGGTCAACTTAAAATGTACCGTTATTTCCGTTAAATGCTGAAAGTTGCATCTTGACACTTTTTTTTTTTTAGCTTTTATTTTATTTTATTTAATTTTAATTTTATTTTATTAGTTGGGGGCCAATTACTTCACAACATTTCAGTGGGTTTTGTCATACATTGACACGAATCAGCCATAGAGTAACATGTATTCCCCATCCCGATCCCCCCACCACCTCCCTCTCCACCTGATTCCTCTGGGTCCTCCCAGTGCACCAGGCCCGAGCACTCGTCTCATGCATCCCACCTGGGCTAGTGATCTGTTTCACCATAGATAATATACATGCTGTTCTTTTGAAACATCCCACCCTCCCCTTCTCCCACAGAGTTCAAAAGTCTGTTCTGTACTTCTGCATCTCTTCTTCTGCCCTGCATATATAGGGCCATCGTTACCATCTTCCTAAATTCCGTATATATGTGTTAGTATGCTGTAATGATCTTTATCTTTCTGGCTTACTTCACTCTGTATAATGGGCTCCAGTTTCATCCATCTCATTAGAACTGATTCAAATGCATTCTTTTTAACGGCTGAGTAATATTCCATGGTGTATATGTACCACAGCTTCCTTATCCATTCATCTGCTGATGGGCATCTAGGTTGCTTCCATGCCCTGGCTATTATAAACAGTGCTGCGATGAACATTGGGGTGCACGTGTCTCTTTCAGATCTGGTTTCCTCGGTGTGTATGCTCAGAAGTGGTATTGCTGGGTCATATGGCAGTTCTATTTCCAGTTTTTTAAGAAATCTCCACACTGTTTTCCATAGTGGCTGTACTAGTTTGCATTCCCACCAACAGTGTAAGAGGGTTCCCTTTTCTCCACACCCTCTCCAGCATTTATTGCTTGTAGACTTTTGGATAGCAGCCATCCTGACTGGTGTGTAATGGTACCTCATTGTGGTTTTGATTTGCATTTCTCTAATAATGAGTGATGTGGAGCATCTTTTCATGTGTTTGTTAGCCATCTGTATGTCTTCTTTGGAGAAATGTCTGTTTAGTTCTTTGGCCCATTTTTTGATTGGGTCATTTATTTTTCTGGAATTGAGCTTCAGGAGTTGCTTGTGTATTTTTGAGATTAATCCTTTGTCTGTTTCTTCATTTGCTATTATTTTCTCCCAATCTGAGGGCTGTCTTTTCACCTTCCTTATAGTTTCCTTTGTAGTGCAGAAGCTTTTAAATTTCATTAGGCCCCATTTGTTTAGTTTTGCTTTTATTTCCAATATTCTGGGAGGTGGGTCATAGAGGACCCTGCTGATATTTATGTCGGAGAGTGTTTTGCCTATGTTCTCCTCTAGGAGTTTTATAGTTTCTGGTCTTACATTTAGATCTTTAATCCATTTTGAGTTTATTTTTGTGTATGGTGTTAGAAAGTGTTCTAGTTTCATTCTTTTACAAGTGGTTGACCAGTTTTCCCAGCACCACTTGTTAAAGAGGTTGTCTTTTTTCCATTGTATATCCTTGCCTCCTTTGTCAAAGATAAGGTGTCCATAGATACGTGGATTTATCTCTGGGCTTTCTATTCTGTTCCATTGATCTATATTTCTGTCTTTGTGCCAGTACCATACTGTCTTGATGACTGTGGCTTTGTAGTAGAGTCTGAAGTCAGGCAGGTTGATTCCTCCAGTTCCATTCTTCTTTCTCAAGATTACTTTGGCTATTCGTGGTTTTCTGTATTTTGAGGTCTTTTGTGACAGTGCAGTTGCACTGCCCGGCAGGTAGGTGGCCTCACGGCTCCAGTGCAACCTGGCTGCCTCTGCAACAGGCAAGGCTCCTTCTGCCCAGAAATCTACCTGCTCAGACATGCAGATGACATCACGCTTATGGCAGAAAGCGAAGAAGAACTAAAGAGCCCCTTGATGAAAGTGAAAGAGGAGAGTGAAAAAGCTGGCTTAAAGCTCAACATTTAGAGAACTAAGATCATGGCATCCGGTCCCAACGCTTCACAGGAAATAGATGGGGAAACAATGGAAACAGTGTCAGTCTTTAATTTTTGGGGCTCCAAAATCAGTGCAGATGGTGACTGCAGGCATAAAATTAAAAGATGCTTACTCCTTGGAAGGAAAGTTATGACCAACCTAGATAGCATATTAAAAAGCAGAGACATTACTTTGCCAACAAAGGTCTGTCTAGTCAAGGCTATGGTTTTTCCAGTGGTCATGTATGGATGTGAGAGTTGGGCCATAAAGAAAGCTGAGCATGGAAAAATTGATGCTTTTGAACTGTGGTGTTGGAGGAGACTCTTGAGAGTCCCTTGGACTGCAAGGAGATCCAACCAGTCCATCCTAAAGGAGATCAGTCCTGGGTGTTCATTGGAAGGACTGATGTTGAAGCTGATACTACAATACTTTGGCCACGTGATGTGAAGAACTGACTCATTTGAAAAGACCCTTGTGCTGGGAAAGATTGAAGGCGGGAGGAGAAGGGAACGACATAGGATGAGATGGCTGGACGGCATTACCGACTCAATGGACATGAGTTTGGGTCAACTCCTGGAGTTGGTGGTGGACAGGAAGGCCTGGTGTGCTGCAGTCCATGGCGTTGCAAAGAGTCAGACATGACTGAGCTACTGAAATGAAGACTGTGGCTGTTTGCTTTGCAATGTTCTGGGTTGCAGCTGTTTTTCAAAACCAGAGCTTCTATATTCTTTGAAGGATTTGAAGAATTCCATGATAGTTTTATTGCGTGCATGCTTGTATTTGCCTGTAGTTACTGTGGACAGTTCCAACAGTCCCCAGAGATAACCTTCGTGCAGATGCCCGTAGGATGGCTGTAAAGACAGGCGAGCCCCTCACACTGCCCGGGCCTGGAGCCCTCCTCCCGGCGGGCCACGCCGCCGCTGCCCTGGGTCTGCCTGAGTCTCTGGGTCCAGGTCCCGACTGGTTTTATTCACATCGCCCCAGGAATCCAGACTGCCGCACACGTGCCAGTTGCTGCCACGCACATCTTTGCTCGTAGACCTGCTCCATTGTTCCACAGGACTTCATTGAGGAACGCAGGTCCTAAGGTAGAATTATTAAGAATGTCAAGAAGGCGACTTGAGGGCATTAAACCAAATTGGGGAGGAGGTCCCCTTTTGAGAGAGGACTCCGTGGGCGGGCACAGTCACGTGACTGTGAGGCAGCTGTAATCCCACAAGCGGTTCGGGCTTAGGTGCCCTTTGATCCAGAGGTTTGTAGTGTCAGGGTCTCGTTTTCCTTTCCTGGGGTTTTGTCTGTCTTTTCATTCTGTACGTCTTGGTCCTTATGTACTGGTTCCATCCTTTGACTGGTTTCCTACATGAAAGCAAAATGGCTGCAGGCATTCCAGGTCTTTTATCCATCCAATACACACCCTAGAGCAAAAGACATTCTCACTATTAGTCAAGCGTGGGTTACGTGTTCACGCACCTATGTGTTTGGCTACCCGATGGGCTTAGTCTAGCTCATGGGCTCCACCACTAGTAAGGTTTTCTGAGGCCATGTGGCTCCTAGCATGGAAACTGAGGACTATTAAAAAGGCAGAAATTGCTACTGTGAATGGAATCACAAATGTCCACTACAGAATATTTCTTGACTTAATGACCAACTGAAAAATTGAAGTACTTCATCTTGGGAAAGAATTTGTAAATATGCCTCATTTCCAAAATCTTAACTGAAGCTGCAACTAATACTATATAAACTGATGTCTAGATATTTATAATATGGTAATTGTTAAAAGAATATTGTAATGAGAAAAAGTTCTGTTAAGAGATACTGCCTATTTAAGAGATATTGAAAAAGAAGAAGATATCTCAAGGCTTCCAGTGATCAAGACTGATTATATTCTAGGTAAATGTGTCTCTGAAGATATAAAAGATAAAACACTAACCTGATGGAACTATCTTTAAAGCAATAGCAATATTCCTTATTATTACTCTGTGATTAATGGGTAGCTTCTCTAATATAATTTGGCTTTTGTGATGAACCTACATACTAGGAGGAAGTATACAAATGTATGGTAGCTACTAATAAATTATCAATTTAACTTAAATAAATCTTTTAAAAAATTCTTATGTGTTTGTTACATTTCCCAAGAAATTTAATATCATTCAGGAGTTGAACAACCTAAAAAAAAGGAATAAAATTAAAACAAAGAAACTGCAAATATGTTGATGATGTTGTCAGCTTATATATCTGAGGATTTCACCCCTGGTAACTACATACATTTGTTTGTCCATTAATTAATTATAATTAATTTATATCACAATTACTGGACACTCTAATGTTCTCAGCTTTGTGCTGAGATGCAAAGATAAACATAATATGGTGGAGTGGACCTTCAAAAATCAACCTCAAGTATTTTCTATTTTTTAACAATCTTAATGAAACCTAGTCATTTTCACAGATTCCTATGCTTCACTACCAAATAGCAAATATTCCATTGTGTAAGTTTGGCTATGGTTATATATACTCACTGATTTCATCTGGGAAATGGTACTGAAAGTGTTCCCTGGTTCAAACTCAGATGGCTCACCGTTTGGCTGGTCAGTCAATCAAAAGACAAGGTGCTGGGAAGGCAATAGCAACTTTATTCAAAAAGCCAGCAAGTCCAGAAGATGGTGAACTTGTGTCCCAAAGAATCATCTTGCTCCAGTTTGGATGCCAGTTTCCTTTATAGAGCTAAGAGAGGGAGGTGAAAAGCTAAAGTTAAAAAGGAGATAAGTTGTTGCAAATATTTCCTGGGTCCAGCCAGACTCTGAAGGGAGTGTTTCCTGTGAGCTTAAAGGAAGATATTGTAGCTTAAAGCTCAGCATGAGAGTCAGGGTTCCCAGAGATGGGCCATTATATATGTTATAAGCTGAGGTACATCTTTTAATGACTTATTAACATAGCAAAAGCAATAGAATACAAAGGTTACAGTAAAAGAAACAGATCCAATATGGAGTCAGATTTGTTCTTCTCTATTACAAAAGTACACAATTTAAAAAGTATGTAATGTACTATAGTACGTATTTTTATATTTATCTAGAACGTTTAAGTTAAATAGGAAAACAGACATGGGATGAAGAAAAATTTACATACTTGATTTGATTATTTAATAATGCAACATATAATTTGGTGAACTTAAAAGGCATTTATTTTTTGCTAGGATAGCCACTGAATTTCACTTTGGTGGGGGCTTAGTTACTCTTATAAAATAATGATTAAAGGAGGCTGTTTCTCCTCTTCAAATCATTCTTATTATGTGTATTCAATTTGCAAGACAAGCAATTACTGCTGTTTGAATCTGGCAAGTAGCCACTATTTTTAATTGAAATGGTATTTTGCAAAATAAAGACCATGAAGTTATATAAGGAAGTGGTGTTGATGTGTTAACAGAAGTGAGCTATAAGGAATGACAGTTACATATTTTAGCATGTAAAAATATTTTCCAAATTAGCAGTTAGTGAAATTTCTGTGACTGTCACACCACATTCATCTATTTCTTGAGTAAACAGGGGATTTGTAAAGATGGTTTTTAAAATGCAGCAGTGCATCATAAGGGGACTGTTGCAGGAGCTTGGTGTAAGTAGAACACAGAACTCTTGCTTAACCAAGGTGAGCTGGCCTTCCGAGTTAGACTGACCCAAGTGATGCTATCTTGGACCTTACATAGCTGAGAGACCTTGATTAAGTCCCATAAACACTATGAAGCTTCCATCCTCTCATTTCTAAAAAACTCAAAAGTTGTTTTACATTATAGGTTTTTTGAGTGTATGTGAAGATTCAATGAGAGATAATGTCTAAAACACTTTTACCCATGCCTGGCACGTAGGTGTTCAGTAAATGGTACCTGTTATTTTTCTATTTGCTTTTTGGGAGCATGTAGATAGAAATGTGTAGAAAACTATAATTTTTTATAATTTTTATGAAGATGTTTTATATTCAACTGAAGTAGTATTTATTAATATATATTAGTATTCAAATCTAGTAATATATTGTACTCAGTTTGCTTCACGTAGATTCTCCTTTGTTCAATTTTGTTCTGAATTTATTTAGAATGAATCCAAATTCAGTATTAAATCTTGCCAAGCCTGTGAAGCTTACCCTCACTTCTGAAATTTAAGTAAAGGTTTAGTTCTTTCTGCCAAAAAAATAAAAAAAAAAGATTGCTTATTTGGATTACATAAGCAAAGTAACCAGAGTCAATTAATTACTGACATTAATTAATCCATTTATTTTTTTCAACAGTTAGTTTTATCCTATGAGTACTACGAGGCAAGAATAATTTTAGGGACTAGAGGGTGTAATCTGTCTAGTGAAATAATTTTCAACCATTTTCACCTGGTCTTCCTTAGAATCATATGGGAATATTTATAAATACTTATGCCTGGGCTCTATACCCAGAGATTCTGATTTAATTAATTTGTGTGATGCTTAAATGTTTTTAAAATCTTTTCATGGCAATTCCAATACATAGCTATGCTTGAGAACCATGTATTTAAAGCAGTGGTTCTCAAATTTGTGGAAAACTATAATATTCACCTGGGAGTTTTTATTATTAATTAATGGAATTTAAATTTTTATTGAGATAAAATATATAAACATAAAAATGTACTAATCTTAAATGCACAATTCAATGAATTTTATGTTTGTGTATCTCTGCATAGTAACTTCAATCATTATATTTTCTCTAGTCCAAAATGTTCCCTGTGACACTTGCCTTTTTTTTTCTTTAATTGAAATATAGTTGATTTACAATATTCTGTTAGTTTCCAATGTACAACATAATGTTCAATACTTTGATAGATTATAGTCGATTTAAAGTTATTACAAAATAGTGGCTGTATCTCCCCATGCTGTACAGTGTATTTCTGTTGCTTATTTATTTATACATCGTTGTTTGTATCTCTTAATGTCCCACTCCATTTGCCCCTCCTTCCTTCCCTCCTCCCATTGGTAACCACTATTTTGTTCTCTGTATCTTTGAGTCTGTTTGTTTTGTTACACGCATTTGTTTATTTTTTAGATTCCACAAGTAAGTGATAAAGTGAAAGTGTTTGTCTTTCTCTATCTGACTTATTTCATTAAGCATAATATCCATTAGGTGCATCCACGTTGTTGCAAGTGGCAGAATTTCTTCTATTTAATGGCTGAGCAATATTCCAGTGTGTGTGTGTGTGTGTGTGTGTGTGTGTGTGTGTGTAGCACATCTTTATCCATTCATCTGTTAACAGACACCTAGGTGACTTTCATATCTTCACTATTATAAATAATGTGGCCATGAACACTAGAGTGTATGTATCTTTTTAAATAAGTGTTTATATTTTTTTCCAGATAGTCAGGAGTAGAATTGCTGGATTATACGGTAGTTCTAATTTTAGGTTTTTAAGGAAGCTTCATGCTATTTTCTGGACTAACTTACAGTCCCATAAACTCTGCGCTGGGGTTCCTGTTTCTCCACATCCTCATCAGACCTGTTACTTGTAAACCTTTCGATGATCGCCATTTTGATAGATACGAGTTGAAATCTCATTGTGGTTTTGGTTTGCATCTCTCAGTGACATTGGACATCTTCATCTGCCTGTGGGCCATCTGTGTATCTTCTGTGGAAAAACACCTATTCAGGTCTTCTGCCCATTCTTAGTTGGGTTGCTTGTTTTTTTATTGATATTGAGTTGTACGAGCTGTTTATATATTTTGGATGTTAATCTCTTAGTGTGTGTGTGTGTGTGTGTGTGTGTGTGTGTGTTAGTTGCTCAGTCATCTCCAACTCTTTGCGACCCCATGGACTGTAGCCCGCCAGGCTCCTCTGTCCAAGCAGTTCTCCAGGCAAGAATACTGGAGTGGCTGCCATTCCCTTCTTAGGGGATCTCCCCGACTGAGGGATTGACCCCAGGTCTTCTGCACTGCAGGCAGATTCTTTACCATCTGAGCGACCTGGGAAGCCCCTTATTAGCCATGCCTTTTGCACATATTTTCCTCCATTCAGTAGGTTGTCTCTTGTCTTTTTGCTTTGTCAATGGTTTTCTTTGCTCTGCCAAAGCTTTTTTAAGTTTAACTAGATTCTATTAATTTATTTTTACTTTTGATTCTTTTGCCCTGGAAGACAGATCTCAAAAAATATTGCTACAGTATATGTTCTGCTTATGCACTCTCCTAGGAGTTTTATGGTGTCAGGTTTCCACTTTGGTCTTTAATCCATTTTGAGTTTATTTTTGTATATAGAATGAAAGAAATGCTCTAATTTCATTATTTTACATGTAGCTGTCCAATTTTCCTAGTGCCATTTATAGAAGACACTATCTTTTCTCCATCGTATATCCTTGCCTCCTTTGTTGTAGATTAATTGAGCATATTATTGTGAAGTCGCTCAGTCATGTCCGACTCTTTGCGACCCCATGGACTGTAGCCCACCCGGCTCCTCCACCCATGGAATTTTCCAGGCAAGAATACTGGAGTGGGTTGCCATTTCCTTCTTCAGGGGATTTTCCCAACCCAGGGATTGAACCTGGGTCTCCCGCATTGTAGACAGACACTTTACCATCTGCACCATAGATGTGTGTTTACTTCTGGACTCTATTCTATTCCATTGATCTGTGTCTGTTTTTGTCTTGATACCATACTATCGTGATTACTGTGACTTTGTAGTATAGTCTGAATTCAGAGAGCATGATTCCTGCTGCTTTTTTCCCTCAATATTGCTTGGGCAATTTGGGATCTTCTGTGGTTTCATATGCATTTTATAATTATTTGTTCTAGTTCTGTGGAAAGTATTATGGTATTTTGATAGAAATTACATTATATCTGTAGATTGAAACTGTGAGATAATAAATATGTGCTGTTTTAAGCTTGTGGGTTTGGGGGGTAATTTTGTTATGCAACAATAGATAACTAGTTGAGTTCAGCATATTGTTGTATAACGTTTAAACTGGTTAATGATGCTTTCATACCCTCCCTGAATAAGTAAACAATTGGACCCCACATAGACAAAGATATGTTTTTCCCCAGCCTTTGGCCATCGGACAGTATATTTGAGAGGTGGAAACTAATGAAGTCAACTTGTGCTTGCCCAGTTTGCTGCTTTAAAAGAATTTTCAGGCTACAGTGCTAGGAGGGGAGACTCACATGGCGTTCAGCAGACTCCTGTATTTGAGGAGAAAGCGCCAACATTCTGGGAAGAACAGACAGCTAAGGTCCTCAGAGAAGAGTCTGCAAAAGGAACAAGAACAGAAAAAGACAGCTCTGGAATTTTTCAGTGGTTGCGTATGTGGTGGATGCATCAGCAAATGTTTATGATAAAACTGTGCGAAGTCAGGAGGCTTTGCCCACATCGGAGGAGGAGGACACGGCTGGGCGTTTTCCATCGCTGGGCCTCTCAGGGGTTCCAGTGCTCCGGCAGGTCCTCCAGGAGGGGGAGACCTGGGCCCCCTTCCCTGGAGACAAGGACACTGGGCCAGGCCCTCCTGTGGGCAGTGGCCGGGATGGGGGTTGGAGCAGGGCGGGGGATTACCCTTCACTCTTCCCTTTGTTTAATAGGCTGTATGTTCATCCACCTCAATGGAACTGACTCAGGTACATTCCTTTTTAAGACTAATATTCCATTCTAGGTATGTACCACAGCTTTATGCATCTTTGATGGACATCTAAGTTGCTTCCATGTTCTAGCTTTTGTAAAAGCTAGGGTGTATGCCCAGTAGTGAGATTATTGGGTCATGTGGTAGGTTTATTCCTAGTTTTCAAGGAATCTCCATAGTGGCTGTATCAAATTTACATTCCTGCCAACAGTGCAAGAGGGTTCCCTTTCCTCCATACCCTCTCCAGCAATTATTGTTGTAGTTTTTTTTGTGTGTGTGATAATGGCCATTCTGACCAATGTGAGGTCATTGATCAGATATGACTCATTGTAAATGATAACTCATTGTAATTTTGATTTGCATTTCTCTAATAATGAGAGATGTTGAGCATCTTTTCATTTGTTTAGCAGCCATCTGTATGTCTTCTTTGGAAAAATGTCTGCTTAGACGTTCTGCCCACTTTTTGATTTGGTTTTATGTTTCTTTTTCTGGTATTGATCCACATATGCTGCTTCTATATTTTGGAGATTAATCCTTCAACAGTTGTTTCATTTGCTATCCCATTCTGAGGGTTGTCTTTTCACTGTGTTTATAGTTTCCTTCACTGTGCAAAAGCTTTTAAATTTAATTAGGTCCCATTTTTAAATTTTTGTTTTTATTTCCATTACTTTAAGAGGTGGATCACAGAAGATCTTGCTGTGTTTTATGTCAAACAGTGTTCTGCCTATGTTTTTCTCTTAAGAATCTTATAGATTCTGGTCTTACATTTAGGTCTTTAATCCATTTTGAGTTTATTTTTGTGTATGGTATTAAGTAGTGTTCTAATTTCACTCTTTTATGCATATCTGTCCAGTTTTCCTAGTACCACTTATTGAAAAGACTGTCTTTTCTACATTGTATATTCTTGGCTTGTTTGTCAAAGATAAGGTGCCCATAGGTGTGTGGGTTTAACTCTGGGCTTTTTATCTTGTTCCATTGTTGATATCTCTGTTTTCATGCCAGTGCATACTATCTTGATGATTGTAGCTTTGTAGTATAGTCTGAAGTCAAAAAGGTTGATTGCTCCAGCTGTAGTCTTTCTCAAGATTGCTTTGGCTATTCAGGGTCTTTTGTGTTTCCATACAAATTGTGAAATTATTTGTTCTAGTTTTGTGAAAAATACCATTGGTAATTTGATAGGGATTGCATTGAATTTATAGATTGTTTTGGGTATTATAGTCATTTTCACAATATTGATTCTTTAAATCCTAGAACATGGTATATTTTGTCTCTCCATCTGTTCATGTCATCTTTGTATTTGAGATTCCCTAAATTGCCATTTGACATCCTGAGCTTTTCTTATATTGTTTACCTAAAATTTGATTTGTGAACACAATCATTTCCTACAGTCTGAGTACTTCCCAATAATTAAGGACTCTAGGACTACAGAGCAGGTTGGGTATAAATTTTGTACTTTCTTGACATCTTGACCTTTTTATCCATTACTGATTATTTTGGGGTCAGTAATTACACATTAATATTTTTTTTCATGTTTCATGAAAATTAATAATTTTCATCTAGTGACTGCACTGGATATTCAAAAGTAAATAGGTAAATATATGCCCTTACTTGAAAAATCTCACCATATAAAGAGAGGAACAGACACATGAACATTTAGTTATAATGCAGTGTGACACGTGCATCAAAAGACAAGGGACGGGAGTGGCCAAGCTTTCCCGGCTTCAAAACACAACGTCTTATCGGGATGGGGAATACGTGTAACTCTATGGCTGATTCATATCAATGTATGACAAAACCCACTGAAATGTTGTGAAGTAATTAGCCTCCAACTAATTAAAAAAAAAAAAAGAAAAGAAAAGCCCTGATGACCCTCGTTCATTAAGGTGCAAAGTCACTGTTACTCAAAACCCTGCTGCTTTTCAAAGCTGCTGCTGTTTCATCATCCATCCTTTCTTATGCCATCATCATTTATTTTTACTTAAGTCATAGGATATTTATGTTGAGACAGTGAAAGAGAAATTCAGGTTTATCTGTTACATCTTTCTAACTCATGAGTCTTCTAGAGAGTAATCTGACAAAGGACATCCACTGTGTGTTTGAGCACTTTTAGGGATGGAAAGCTCAGTAAGTTTCAGGGTAGCCTAGTCCGCTGTATTAATGATACAAAATTTACTTTAACAGTAACTCTTAATTTTGCTTCTAGTCATTTTTCATTCATTACAGACCTGCCTTTGTTTTTCCAACCTTCAAACAGAGGACATTAATAAAAGCACATATGTAATTTAAAAGTTTAATTACTTTGCAGGTACACATGGCAGAATCAATTTATAAACATCAATGGAAACATATTTTATGCAGTTTTAATGTACCACAAATTTAATAGCTATCATTTTAGTGGCATATCATTAAATGTCATTTCCCAACTTATGAAAAGTGTGTTTCAGTTAATGGTACTAGTTAATAAAAAATTTTAAGACTATCTCCAACTCATTTTAAAAATGCAATTTTGATCAATAAAAAAGGTGCTTTTAAATGGCACCATAAAAAATAATTTAATAGAACTAGGTTAAAGCAAATGAAGTAGTTAAGAAATTTGTCTTTATCTTATCTGGAAAACTCATTGAAGAATATTTGTAGTATTTAAGCACTTCATTAGGAAGCATTATCATTACAGATGTGGTATAGAGAGTATATTTAGAGTGTAGATTTTTATCTCAGTTCAATGATGGCAGATTAAATAATACTTAGGTGACTTCAGGAATATTTGTCTTGATTGTTGAATTTATTTAAAAAAGCAAAGAATGAAACCAATCATGTATACCATTATGTTTTCGTAAATGTTAAGTAGGACAATGAAAACATTATTTAAAAAAGAAAGTGTGAAGACTATGCATTTTTTCATGTAAAGTTTGCAGTTAGTGTTCATAACAAAGTTCAAATAACTTTGTTCATAACAAGGTTACTCACTTTTAGGACTCCACAGTGAGTGTGAAATTCTTGGCATTTAAAAGAATAATTGCACACTTTCTGCAAGATTAAAAAATAAATTATACTTGTCCTTAAATTGATGTAGTAGTCGTTCCCACTTTGAGTGACCAGCTCTCTGTATTCCCTCAGGTGTTCTACTCCCTTGATTAATTTAGAATTAAAAAATGTCAGGTGTAGGTAATAAATACTAATTCTACTCATGTACTCGTAATCCACCTTGGCTTCCCAGGTGGCGCTCCTGGTAAAGAATCCGGCTGCTAGTGCAGGAGATACAAGAAATGTGGGTTCAACCCCTAGGTCAGGAAGATTCCCTCCAAGAGGAAATGGCAGCCTACTCAAGTATTCTTGCCTGGGAAATCCAACAGACAGAGGAGCCTGGTGGGCTACAGTCCGTGGGGTCACAAAGGGTTGGACACAACTGAGTACTTGTAATCCAATTTAAAATTACTTTTCTTCTTATTGCTGTTCTTGCCAAACTTCTGTATGTTTTGAACTTCACAAATCTTTTTTTGACATAATATGTGCTTATGTGCTTGGTTTATCTGGTATACCCTAAGCTATGCTCGATTTAGTTGCAATTGTTTTTAAAATGAATGTAGACCTTTACTTTCATCCAAATTTATTCTTGTTGGCCTTATAATATTCACTGTAGGACATTTATCTATTATATAGATAGATATCTATATATCCTCTACATGTATAGATATAGCCTGTATATCTTTAGAGATATAGATATCTCTCCTTTAGTGAATAACATTGTGATGGTTTTTTTGCATGTCAACTTGACTGAGTCATGGAATGCCCAGATAGTTGACTAAACATTATTTCTGGGAGTGTCAATGAGGGTGTTGGCTGATGAGACTAACATTTGAATCAGTGAAGCAGATTGCTATCCCCAGTGTAGGTAGAGCTCATCCAGTCCTTTGAGGGCCTGAATAGAACAGTTCAGGGTCTGGGGAAGGAGGTGGTGGTGGGGGCTGCATTTGTTCCTTTCTGCCTGATTGTATGAGCTGGGACACGAGTCTTTGGCTTTTGGGTTGAGATTTACACCATTGGTTTCCTTGGCTCTCAAACCTTTGGATTCAGACTGAATTATACATGAGCTTGAATTACAGCACCTGTTTTCCTGAGTCTCTGGATTGCAGATGACTGATGGTGGAACTTCTCAGCCTCTGTAGTTCTGCGAGTCAATTCCTTGTAATGAATATACAGGATATTTTGAATATTTAAAATATTGCATTCCTTATAATACACATATATGTTGTATATATATCATGAATTGATATATGTTCTATTCTATTTCTCTGGAGAATCCTGATTAATACAAATACAAATATATATATTTATATATGTTGATTCATTGGAAACGACCCTGATGCTAGGAGGGATTGGGGGCAGGAGGAGAAGGGGACGACGGAGGATGAGATGGTTGGATGGCATCACTGACTCGATGGACATGGGTTTGAGTGGACTCCGGGAGTTGGTGATGGACAGGGAGGCCTGGCGTACTGCAATTCATGGGGTCACAAAGAGTCGGACACAACTGAGCGACTGAACTGAACTGAACTGATATGTATACACACACACACATATACACATACATAATGGAAGTCTATCTATCTAGTGTTATCTATTTATCTATCTACCTACCTATGTGTCTGTCTTATATCCTGGAAGCTTTCAGGCAAGTTTCAACAGTGAATTTGATCAGTGATTTTGGTCAGAGTTTTATACCTATATATGTTTAGGTAGGGTTTGGTGCAAAAGGCATTGTTTATTGCAATTGTTAAGTTTGAAATAGACAACAAATAAGAACCCTGAATGGGGAAAAAAATGAAAAGGGAAAATTAATGAAATCATTTGCATAAGAATGCCATAAATATTTAAATGGACAGAAAATTGCATTAGTTTTGGTGAAAATAAGTATATGTAGATTATTTTAAGCAATTAATTTTCTCTACAAGGGGGACTTAATTTTCTAATAAGATAAGAAATGGAATGTTTTTCTTTAAGATTGCTACCTTTTTTCCCTGTTTTAAAATTGAAGTATAGTTGATTTACAAAATTGTGTTCAGATTGTTTTGTGAACAGAGTCTAATGTACTCTTTTAGTCAAAAAAGTCAATCATATTCCATTTATTGTTAGGAACACTGTGGGGAACCCAGAAAATATTGTCATCATGTTATTTTAATTTTGACTAGCTTTAGCAAAAGTCAAGAACATTATGAAAGTGCTCAAGTTCTATGGGAAATCTACAGGAACCTTGGCATCAAGGGTAATGCTGGAGCCTCGAGCTCACCCGGACTCCCTTCCCCATCCATCTCCTATTTCTACGTGTCTATTCTCAACTTTTATTTTGTAGGCATGGTTGGGAAGATAACCATTGTTAGCCATTCCCAACATAGTGATTTTCTCAGAAAAGATGCTGTCTCTTCCCCAATCTGTTCAAATCAGTCTTGGATTCTGACTAGCGCCCCCTGCCCCCACCCCAGTCTCTGTGTTCAAGAAAATGTGCCAAGTCATGTTGATCAACCATGCTTCAGTACATGTGCCCTGAAACTAGGGCACGGGAGAATAGGGTTATGATCAGGAATAGAAGGTTAAAGAAAAATACGTCAGGTGGCCAAAAAATAGACACTGCGTTCATCCCATAATATATAGTAGTAGAGTGGATGTGGTGTTTATAAATTTAGACTACTAAATATGATTCTATGTAAACATTTTAATACATGCAAAATAGAGCTTAGATTAAAAAGCAGTATTTTATGGGACATTTGTTGCACCAGAAATCAGAGGTCCTGAATCATGAGTTAGTCTCTTTATACTCATAGGCCTTGGATAAGTCACCTAAATCCTGAGCCATATATATATATTTTTATATCTAAAATGAGAATTTTACAAATAGAGACTCTATATTTTCTTCTCCAAAGTGTCTTTGAAGATGATATGTGTGGTTCAGAGAAGACTAAATAAGATGGCAAAGGGGAGAAAGGTTTATAACCATAAAGATTTTGAATAAAATCTTGATTCCTTTCAGACAGGAATTACTCTGAATCATACAAAATACTCCTAATCAATAAAATAGCATTAAGCTGACTTGCCCTGAAATATGCAACTTTCCATTTCCACATTTGCTTAACAGGCAGAAGATATCCATGTTAGGAAGTCTGAGTTGTCTTTACTGTTTCTTTGTTCCTGGTATTGATTTGTATGTGGGTTGGTGGTGGTGGTTTAGTCGCCAAGTCGTGTCTGACTCTTGCGACCCCATGGACTGTAGCTCAACAGGCTCCTCTGTCCATGGGGAATTCTCCAGGCAAGAATACTGGACTGGGTTGCCATGCCCTCCTCCAGGGGATCTTCTCGACCCAGGAATCGAACCTGGGTCTCCTGCATTGCATGCAGATTCTTTACCGACTGAGCCATATAAGGTACGAAGGAGAAAAAGGTATTTTTACTATACTCTTCAGCTCCTTTCCCAGATACTTTATCAAATAGCCACATGCCAGCTTTTCCTTTCTGCCTGAATATCAGCTGTGATTAGGCACTTTACCTGATGTTCACAGCTTACACAAATATCTAGAGATGCAGGGATGGAGCAGGAAATGGCAACCCACTCCAGTGTTCTTGCCTGGAGAATCCCTGGGACAGAGGAGCCTGGTGGGCTGCTGTCCATGGGGTCACACAGAGTTGGACCGACTCAGCAACAGCAGCAGCAGCAGAAATGCAGGGAAACATCATAGGATTAGAATGTTAATCTTGCAGGATATGATGGACCAAGAGAGGGAGACTAGTCTCCCGCCTTATAGAACTTCCAGGTATGCCCTCAATATCCAGTAAGGAGAAGAGCTGTAAAGGGCAGACACGTGACCAGTAATCATCACGGAATGAATCTTCCAGGCATTCATAATAAAAATACAAGTACAATCATGTTAGTGTCCTTTGTTATATTTGAAGAACTCAGGACCATTTTTCTTTCTTTTAGCCTATGAGACAATATAGTGATGTTTTCTTCCAAAACAATATCTACAGCTAGATTCACTTGTATTTAAAATAGTGCATATGAACATAATGATTTATCAGCTTCTATTTATTTCACACTCACAAATAATTTAGTGAGAAGAAAAGCTCTACTGGTATTAGTTGTTTAACAATTAGATCCATTAAACAATAGAATCACCCCACTCCAGTGCTCTTGCCTGGAAAATCCCATGGACCGAGGAGCCTGGTAGGCTGCGGTCCATGGGGTCACTAAGAGTTGGACACGACTGAGCAACTTCACTTTCCCTTTTCACTTTCCTGCACTGGAGAAGGAAATGGCAACCCACTCCAGTATTCTTGCCTGGAGAATCCCAGGGACGGGGGAGCCTGGTGGGCTGCCGTCTATGGGGTCGCACACAGTCGGACACGACTGAAGTGACTTAGCAGCAGCAGCAAACAATAGATAAATGAGATCTTTACGCTCCCTGGCATTTTCCCAAGAGTCTCTAGTACAATGAAGATACAAGAGAAGCCCAACATTAGGCTCACAGGAACCTGGTTTTAAATTATGGCACTGTTACTTTTTAGCTCTTTGATGCATGAAATGTATCTACTTTTATGAATGTACACTTTTTAATCTGTGTAAAAAGATAGCATAATATAGTGTCGTGTTAAGAATATAATATACTATCTAGACTGCTATCTTTTTCCCTTTGTAGTCCTCTTATAGAGGACCCTATCATCTTTTACTGATTTGTTCCCAAATAATTTACTATTATTTTAAATCTAGAGAAAAATTTCTTATATTTAGATGCCATCCTTATATTAAGGAGTTTTATTTTATCATGTAGCATGCATCAATAAAATTATTGCCTTAAAAGGGTGCTATGAATTCTGATAAACTTGGGCATACTTTCTTATAATTGAGAACTCATGAGATGAAAAGGTCCTTGTTGAATTACCTAAGACTTTACATCTGAAAACCAAGCCAAGTTTCTCAATAGACTTGCATGTCTTGTTGAGAGCAGGAGGTACTTGGTGAGTGCCATTTCACTTCTTTCTGTATTTTGCTATTATCATAACAAAACGTTTCTCAGTTCTTTATACTTCATTTTGTCAAAAATTAGCATGCTCACTCATGCCTCAGAAATTCTCTGTATTGTCTCTTGGGATGAAAGAGATAGAATTATGTGATATGTGTAAACAGGGATTAATTTAATCTTAGGCAAATCCACACTTTGCAGTGTGAGTGAGGTTTGCAAAGGATTATAAATACAATGAAGTTAGATACAGTTTGACATCTTGTTTTTTGAGCCTCACACTTTGAAAAAGCTTTTGAAAAATCACTTATTAATTTTTGGTATGCAAAATCACATGGGAAGAAATCAAAATCAATTGAGCAACAAGTCAAGTTTACTTTGGATTGAATGTTAAAAATGGTTCTTACTTATTGAAATAGAAATTGGGTTTTATTTGATTCTAAAAGGCATGTCTGTCTTGCTTAGAGATGCATGTTGAAACGATGTTCATAACCTGGGACATCTTATTCAATTTGATTCCCAGCATTGTTCCTCACTGGACTGGGCAGCATTTATTTGGTGACAGCTTATGAACTCTAAAGTACATAAGTTTAATGGCAGGAGTCTGTGTGGAGAGATGGGCAGAGAGAAGCCCAACAGACCTCCTGTGTCTAGAAGTGATACAGTCAAAAGTCAGAGCCGTCATTCTCATCCAAGTTTAAGCTTTAGCTATTTTCTTGGTTAAAAAATATATTTTGGGGAGATTGGACTTCATCCAAAATCAATTTACAACTCTTAGATTTTTTTAAAGCTTTCACAGGAGATATGAGTTTGACACCTCTATTAGAGCTAAACTTCCAGGAATATCAGGAATCGACATTATCGGTTTAATAAAGGGTAAAAAATCCAATCAATGCAGCATCAAGGTTTGGGATGGAATGGAGCAAGTTGGGGATTTTCTTTCAGAGGCTAATAGCAAGGTGGTGTTAACTCTTAACAATTAGCAATTGGATTGTATGGAAGAAAGGAACATATAATTTAAACAATAGAGATCATATCTGTTTTCAGGATCTCTAAGGTGAACAGTAGAAACATTTGAAATTTTAAAAGTCTTGACTAGTCAAGGCATAGAGGAAGGGCGTGTGGGCCGTGAAGGGTTATAGCTTCCATAGATCTAGGATATCGGAAAGAAGAGCAGTCCTCCATGAACAGAGTAAATGGATTCGGTTGTCTGTGAATGTGAGCACAAGCTGTCTGCGATTAGAATCAAAACTATCCTATCACAGCTGGAACCATTAGAATGGTCTTGGGTGGGATTTAGAATGGGGGAAAATCTAAATTTGAATCTCAAGGCTGTCTTTCAAATTACAGAAAGTGCTTAGAGACTTGTCTCCAGTGGAAAATTGTACAAGCTAGAAAAGAAAACATGAGTTTGACTACAAGTGTGCTAAAAAAGATAACACTCTGTCAGTATTTAGGTTTAATTTTAAAAGATCAAATTGAATGATACTGGAATGATCCTATGAGATTCTCAACCTTTAAATAAGAAAATGTGGTTTGTGAAAAATTTTCAGAAAAGTACATTTTCGTGTATGTGCATTTAATAAAAGAAGTATAGAAAATATATTTAGGGCATAAATTAAATAGATAAAAACTTTCTCATGATCCTGAAAACTCATTCTGGTTTCAGTAAAAGGATTTTCCATATGGTTTATTAAAATTTTTTCCTTAGTTAGTCACTATTTAATCTTCACTATATTCTGCATATCCCATTCTTTAGACTTTTAAAAACAAACGTCATACCTATCTGGCTCTTTGACTTTATTCTAAAGTATTAGTTTCTTTTTTATTTTATTGCTGTTCTAAATTTGGGAATTTTATTCTCTTGATGTTGTTATTTTAGCAGGTGCCATGCCCAGGCACAAAGCTTCCTAGCTTTGTTCAGAGGCAAGGAAAAAAATGTGTAATGGCTAAATTACCGACCAGGCACCTGCTGTCAAATGAAGTCAACATAGAGTAAATCACTCCCGCCCGCAAATCAGAATTCTACCTCCCCCTCGGCTGTCTGCAGAACATAGAACCGCACCTGAGATGTCATCTTGGGGATGCTTCTGTCAGAGCGCACCACCATTGCCCTCTGATATCAGCGCTGAAGCATCTGTGCCCTTCCGGGGATCTGCAAGATCATGATAGAGCTTATTTTATTATTTGCCTCTTACCCGTCATCTCATATTTTCTAAGTTTAATGAGAGACTTTTTAGCTACACAGATATATCAGATGAGATTTTAAAAATAATATGTTTTGTTAAACAGATTTTTTTGAAAGTCACCCAGTTCATGAAATAAAAAAGTTATGAAAAAAAACATACTTATTTCAAACTATATGGCAAATAGCTCTTTTATGCCAAAGCAGAATTATATCCCTTGAATTGAGCCACGTGAAATAGTAATAATCATTGAATTCTGATTAACACCATTTGGGCAGATACTCCATGTAAATCCCTTTTGTAGACACAGTGAGATTTAAATGATGGATAAGAACCAATGCTGCCCTCCAGAAACATATAATCCAGTGTGGTCAAGGGAAATTGTTTTTGTTGTTCAGTCGCCAAGTTGTGTCCAACTCTCTGCAACCCCATGGACCACAGCACATCAGGCCTCCCTGTCCCTCACCATCTCCTGGAGTCAAAGAAAATAATATACACAAACTGATATGCTTAGGGCTTTCCTGGTTGCTCAGTGGTAAAGAATCTCCCTGCGAAGCAGGAGACCTGGGTTCGATCCCTGGGTCTGGAAGATCCCCTGGAGAAGGAAATGGCAACCCACTCGAGTATTCTTGGCTGAAGAATCCCATGGGCAGAGGAGCCTGATGGGCTACACTCCATACATTGCAAAGAATCAGACACGACTGAGCAACTAAACCACCATTACCACTGATACACATGTTTAAAGGCAAATAATTTTCAGTGGTATAGTACAAGGTTCTCAAAATTTATTCCTTGGATCAGAAGCACCAGCATCACTTTGAGCTTGTTAGAAATGCCTTCTTGGGTTGCATCTCAAATCTTCAAGCAATGTGGGGGAAGAGGGTCAACAAGCCCCACTCAGTCTAAAGGCACAAGGCCCTAAACTTAACCGCTGATAGCTTACTGTTGATCAGAAGCCTTACCTGTAATATGAACAGTTGATTATTAGCACATGTATTATATGGTATATGCATTTTATTATTCTTACCATAAAGCAAGATAGAGAAAAGAAAATGTTATTAAGAAAATCATAAGGAAGAGAAAATACATTTATAGTAATGTATTATTTTATTAATACCAGACGTTTACATCATCTGTTCACAAGATGAATTGTCTGTCAGTAACTTTATCAACACTGACTTTTATGATATAAAACACTGTAGATGTTATACATATGTCTCATAAATGACATAAAAATGAAGAGATAATGTGAAAATAAATTCATATTTATTTATAGTCATCATGCATTGATACCAAAGAAATAGCAGTGAGACTGCTTTATGGTAGCCTGGTATAATCCATATAATTACTTCACAGTAGCCTGGCCTAGACACACCTGAATTAATCATGAAATTTTGTGGCATACAGTATTACAGTCATAATCATAATACAGTCTTGGAAACTTCATTATCATTTTAAAAGAGCACTTACCTGTGATGATAGGCTGATACGCCATTTTTCCAATTACAAAGGAGAGGCATACTATACAGCAGTGTAATTCTTGGGAAAGCCAAGATATAGGTCAGGAAGAGAATTAATACATTATTAATTTTATGTTAAATATCACTCACCTTATGCCTGTGTAAAGATCGGCTATTCACTTCAAGTCTTGCACATGAAGTTCTGAGCAGGAAATGTTTAGGTGATGATAACGGCACAAAACATCTCATGGCGTTCTTGCCGTAGTTCTTAGATTTTCACATGAAGATCCACACACTCACACAGAGACAGGCATATTCCCTGTGGCATGGTTATTTACTATTCAGTAAGTGGAAATGGACCATCGTAAGGGTATTCAACCTCGTCTTCATGTTGAGTGGGCCGAGGAAGCACAGGGGGAGGAGTTGATCTTGTTGTCTCAGAGGTTGGCGGCGAATTAGAAGGGGAGGCAGGAGAGGCAGAATCAGTCAGAGTAACTTGGAAATAAATCGTAATTTCTGTCTAACTTTTGTGCTTTTTCATTTCTCTAAAAATATTTGCATGGTACCAGTTCTTCAACACTTTAGTTTCAGTGCCCGTATCACAGAAGGTCTGTGTCATAAAAGACATGAGTATCAGTCTTGAAAAATCAGAACCGTTTTGCCCGATTCGATTGTGAATTTGTTTTCCGGTACTACTTCTATGTCTTTTTGATTATCGCTTGACACTGGTTTGGAAGCGTTCATCTCTAGCAAGTGATTTTTTTTTAAATTGATTCCTCTATGTGATATCTATCAGCTCTTGAATTTCTCCGAGGTTCTTATCTTGAAACACTTCACCACTCACATTTTTTGCCATATGCACAGTCTCGTTCATGATTTCCTTGTTTGGCTCTGTACTAAACCTTTGAAGTTATGCACATCTGGACACAGTTTGCTGCAGTAGGAATTTATTATTTGGGGCATAGTGGCCTCCACAGCTTCAACAACAATGGCATCTTAAATGGTGCTGTTCCAAACTCTCATGATCTTCCATCTGTTATGGTTCTCTCCCATAGCATTGACAGTTCTTTTCATAGAATACTGTGTGCAGTGAACATTAAAGGTCATCATGACTCCCTGATCCAGAGGCTGAATTAGTGACATTGTGTTTGTGGGCAAGTAGATCAGTTTAACACCTTTGATGTTGAACTCATGGGGTTCTGGGTGTCCAGGGGCGTTGTCCAATATCACAAGAACTTTAAAAGGCCATCCTTTACTTGCAAGGTACTTTCTGACTTCAGGGAAGAAGCATCGATGTAACAAATCTAGGTCTTGTTGTCCAGACCTTCTCGTTTTACAACCGAAAGGCAGGAAGCTGGTGTTGATCTTTTCCCTTCAAGGCTTCAGGCTAGCAGTTTTACAGATAAGGACAATCCTGATCATAAACACAATGGCATTTTCACAAAAAAGTAAATCTAGCCTGTATATCCTTTCTTGCTTAATTCTGAACAACCCTAGTGCTTGATTCTCTTTCTTACTAGTAAATTTCCTTTGTGGCATTGCTTCCAGATTAGGGCATTTTTATCTCTATTAAATACCCATTCTGGGAGCTCTCCCATCTCCTCAATAGTTTTCTTTGCTTTTTAATATTTAATTATTTGGTTATGCTGGGTCTTCGTTGCACTTCGTGGGATCTTTGACTTTTGTTGTGACATGCGAGAGCCCTAGTTGCAACATGCAAACTCTTATTTGTGGCAGGTGGGGTCCAGTTCCTTGACCAGAGATCAAAGCAGACCACCCCGATCCCCCACCCCCGCCCCCCACCCATACACTTGTTGGGGGCACAGAGTCCAGTGACTGGACCCCTGGGAAAGTCCCATCTGTGATTTTCTTAGTGGTATCTGTGAACTCATCTGCTGCTTCTGGGTCAGCAGAAACTGATTCTCCAGATAGCTTCACATCTCTTTAAGCCAAATCTCTTTCCAGAATTATCACACCATCCTTTGCTGCCGATAAGATTTCTCCAGCTTTAGCTCCTGCTCTAAGTTGTGATATAACGGCTTTTCATTTTTTCTAATCATATAAGAGCCTGTAGCTTTGCCTTTCTTATAGCAATCCTGCATTCACATAAAATTTGCATTTTCAGTACAGGGTGTTTCCTAAAGGTGTAGCGTTTTTGTGCCTGCTGGCCCAGCTGCAGCAACTATTTCATGAATTTACTTTCCTTTCTTTACATTAGTCTGGTGTGCGTGCTAACTTGCTTCAATCCTGTCCGACTCTTCAGACAGACTGCTAGGCTTCTCTGTCCAAGGGCTACTCCAGGCAAGAATACTGGAGTGGGTTGCCATGCCCTCCTTCAGGAGATCTTCCCGACCCAGGGATCGAACCTGTGTCTCTTACATCTCCTACATTGGGAGGCGGGTTCTTTATCACTCACGCCAACTGGGAAGCCCCACTCTGATCTGTGCGCTGGATTTATTTATTTCAAAATGGTAACCAACCACTGCTGCCAACCTCAATCTACAGTACACGTCCAGTCGTACACCTTTTTCCTGTCATGTCCCGCCTTTGCTTGTTGACAGTACCTCGGCATCACTAGTGGTACTTTGTCTGGGTGTCCTGGCGTTATTGAGCTTATTGCACTAAACGTGATGAAAAATAGAAGAGGACCACAAAAGATCACTTTTTCCTGAGATACATAGTTTCTTGGAGGGAACTGTTCATGTGGAGATGATTCATGTCACATGGGGTTTAAGCTGATACTCATAACATTTGCACTCACTGCAAGAGTAACAGGAGGTGGCTATGAAATTATTATAGTGTGTACTGAAGTTAATTTTGTTCAGTTGTGATTTAATGCTGCATCTTTACATTTCTCTCAGCTGCAAATGACACCATGTACAGTCTGTAACTGCATACATTTTGATGCTTTTAACTTACATAGACTTGTACATATTTTATGGTAGTAAATGATAAAAGACTCGTATCTATATATAATATATGCATTCATGACATAGCTAACTTTTTCTTCTTTTTTCAGTATTTCCAGGTTACTCAGTTTGTCTGCAAGTTTTGTCTTTTTCAAATTGTTACAAATCTCCAAAACATTCCCTTCGAAGGGAATATTTTTAAATAAATATGTTGGAAAATGTTTTGGAGATTTGTAACAATTTGAAAAAGACAAAACTTGCAGACATGGCTGATTCATGTCAATATATGACAAAACACACTACAATATTGTAAAGTAATTAGCCTCCAACTAATAAAAATAAATGAAAAAAAAATATTTCCTTATAAGTGGGTCCACACAGTTCAAACCCGTGTTGTTCAGGGGTCACCTATAATTCACAAAGTGGAGGGTGGGACCTCGAAATCTCTTTTTATAGGCCCTCAAAATATGTGGGAAGATTTAATGAATATCCCACTATGTGCCAGAATACTCATTTAAATATTAATCTGTGAGATTACTTTCACTTTATAGAAAGGGAAATGATCACAGATGTTAATGATATTGTCCCAGGTCACACACCTAAGTAGTGACCAAGACAGGAATTAAAACTTGTTGTATTCAGAAATCAATGAGAAGAATATAAGTTGACCCTTGAACAACACAGATTTGAATTGCTTTTTGTTGTTCCATGTCCAGTTCTAACTGTTGCTTCCTGATCTGCATACAGGTTTCTCAAGAGGCATGTCAGGTGGTCTGGTATTCACATCTCTTACAGAATTTTCCACAGTTTATTGTGATCCACAGAGTCACAGGCTTTGGCATAGTCAATAAAGCAAAAATAGATGTTTTTCTGGAACTCTTGCTTTCCTGATGATCCTGCAGATGTTGGCAGTTTGATCTCTGGTTCCTCTGCCTTTTCTAAAACCAGCTTGAACATCTGGAAGTTCAAGGTTCACGTATTGCTGAAGCCTGGCTTGGAGAATTTTGAGCATTACTTTACTAGCGTGTGAGATGAGTGCAATTGTGTGGTAGTCTGAGCATTCTTTGGCATTGCCTTTCTTAAGGATTGGAAGGAAAACTGACCTTTTCCAGTCCTGTGGCCACTGCTGAGTTTTCCAAATTTGCTGACATTTGAGTGTAGCATTTCACAGCATCATCTTTTAGGATTTGCAATAGCTCAGCTGGAATTCCATCACCTCCACTAGCTTTGTTCATAGTGATGCTTCTTCCTAAGACCCGCTTGACTTCACATTCCAGGATATCTGGCTCGAGGTGAATGATCACACCATCGTGATCATCTGTTTTTTTTTCAAGTAATTAAGGTCCCAAATCAATTTTCTTCTAAACTACTTGTAAAAAAAAGATGTTTTATAAAAGTAGATTACTTGCTAATTATAGTTGTTTTGAATAATGAAGCCAAATAATTTATAGAAACTGACAAATATTCTACTAAATTAAATATTATTTGCTTTCTTTCATGTCATTCCAAATTGCCAACATAAATTATCTCACTTCAAGAGAATCCCTTGGTTTGTCACATGAAAGTATAATCATTGTGTCTGATTATTATTTTGTCTGAATAATCTGCTTTATCTTCCATTCACTTAGAGGTCATCATCATTAATCCAAAATGAGTTGTGTTTCCTTTTTTTTTCTGTTCCTTTCCGTTTGAAGTCATTGTCCTTGGAATTCACTTTGAGACCAAAGTTATTTTAACTTAAGAATATCTTATTTTTGACAACATTTTATGCTTTCTCGGATTCTATCTTAAACAATTTTACAATATACATGTTTTTTTTAATTAGGATAAACAGTGTCGATGTTTTAGGCTATCTTTTTTGCTTCAGAAATATGGAGCATTCATTAAAACAGATATACCTTGTTTCTCTTATATTTTCAGTAGTTAGTCTAATAAAAGGGCATTCATGCAGTAAAAATTTGATCTTTCTAGGTATAACAGAGATACAGTCCATACCATCTCAGACATAAATCTAGTGCCAGCTAAAAATAAATGCTTGTTGTCCTGAATTCAGCCGTTAAGTCTGTAACCACGTGAACTGGTGACTGCATATTTTTTTTCCGCTGACAGATCCATCAGTGGTATGGACTATCAATTTAAATTTGACTGAATTTAAACCAGATGACTTTTATAAAAGCCTTCTGGACACTGTTGGGGAAGGAAACATAGGGTAGCATAGAACTTCAACTGCCACATTATATACAAGAGCCAGTCTTAACCACTTCAGGTACCACATTTCAGATTGATTTAGGCTTTCTAGACTGTATGCCTGGGAACTTCACTTTAGCAAAGGTGTGGTTCTCAAAATTACATGGTGACATTTATTTTCCAAATGAAACCCACCTGCAGAGGGTTACCATTTCAAGCTAAACTTCACATCTTCGGTCTGAATTCTGTCTGTGAAGATAAAGTTGTTTGAACTCTGATATTCAACAATACTGTGATATTGTTGGTTATGCTAGTTTTGATTCTGTTAAGCGGTATGATCCCTATTGTGGAATAGAGATGATTTTCTCTGCAGCATGAATGAGGCATTGGTAGCTTCTGATGTAGGAACAAGTCCAATGTTGAGAAAAGCAGATTCAAAGGGAGGGGAAATGAGAGAGAGAATTCTAAGATAATTTGATTATTAATTTCTTCTTAACCAAGTTTATCAGCTAAAATAGAACCAATAGCTATGGATATTCTAAGCCTATTCAAACTTTTCCTAAATGGACATTTTCTAAATTTTTTTTTTAAATCTCCATATTTAATATTCTTTGCTTTGGACAAAGTGTGACCTTATTTTTGTCCTTTTGGAGGAATTACATATACACACACACACACACACACACACACACACACATATATATGAAGAATTATATATTTATACATATACATACTTACACACACACACACACACACATATATAAATATATATATACACACACACATGTATTCTATATATCATGTGGGCTCTGAAACAATTCTAGAAATGTCAGCAGAGCTCCTAGAGGCAGGAAGTAAGGCTCATTTCTGTTTCAAACTATATTAATTCTGAGTGAAATCAAGCCTATTCTCACATTTATTACTGCAAATAGGTCCAAGTAAAAATTGTAGATTTTTTAATAAGGATATTTCCATTGGTTTCCTTCCATTCTCACAAACTCATAAATCAGTTTCTGTCTGTCAGCCATTACAGATTTTTCAGTCCTTATGAGTAAATGTGACAGCTGAATACTATTTAAATCTATAAAGTTGTATTTCCATTAGTGAGCTAAACACAACGTTGGCTTCAGTGACACCCTCTTTGTTTTTTGGAGTTTATTTTTTTCCAGCTCATTTAATAACTATCTGAAGAAACTGGGAAGACTTTTTCAAATCGAATATGTATTTAGATAACCAGCAGAGTATATATTTCTTTGAACAGTCTAGCAAATAGTAAGATTAAGTAAAAAATCTTGATGAAGAAAGTAGGGGAAAGCAGGATTTTTTAAATAACAAAAAATATATATCTGAACTATTTTGCAGAAACAAATAACTTTTAATATCTTTAAATTTACACTTCAGATCCTCAGCACCTTTGCATACACATGGTAAACATTAATTTCTGGGTAATAAAAATGTGCTTTAATGCCATATCTACAGCTTTATGCATATATTCCAAAAGTCTCAGCAGACTAATTAGAGGTATCACATTTTATGGAATGAGCATTACATATTTTCTTGGCCTCTAAATATTGTGTAAAATTTAAGTAAAGAATGTATTTCTCCAGCAGAGAGAAAGGTGGAGAAAATGCTAAATAGAACTGAAATCAGGCTAATAAGGTGAATGTTTTGGGTCTATAATTTTTGTGCCAATGAAAGTTCTTTTGAAGGGTCACAGTGAGAAAGCAAGATAATTAGACAAGTAAGATATTTGAACATTACAAGATTTATGACAGTATCCAAGGCAGTCATACCTGAGGCCAACTGAATAGAAGTTAAGAGACAGTCAATAGTACTAATTTGTGCCTATTATTTCTTACTGACAGTCATGTAGCTCTGTAATCGAAATGTTCAGTAACAATTTTCTACCTAAATTTTAATGATGCCCTTTACAATTCTCTTTTTAATGCAGTTCCTGAACTTTAGAAAGGTTCTTCACTGCCAAATGTCAGTTCAGTGTGAAGTGCTGCCTTGGAAAAACTCTCACTTAAAAAAAAAAAAGTTGCATTGTTCATTATGTCTGTTGAAAATTGCATTGTCTAGTCATGTGCTAAAATTTTTGATTAGTCCTCTCATACTGAAAAAAAAAAGGTAAAGAAAATATCTCTTAAAATTAAGAGTTTATTTCCAACTTTCAAAAAGTGCTACTTATAGAATATATGAAAAGAATATTTTTAAAAGAACACTTCCAGTTAGTTCACCAAATGTCACAAGACGGTCATAAACAATAATTTCATAGTTGCTTAGAGAACTCTAGTAAAGAATTATTATCCTAATATTTATTGTTAAAAATTATTTAATAAGACTCATTGATCATCACTTTCTACCAAATTCATACTTTCTGGAAAACAGTTTGCTCTTTTTCTTGTATATTTGTATATTGTGGAATTATAAGATCCTTCTGCCTATCCTTTTTTTTTTTTTATTTATAATGCAAAATCATGTGAAACTAGAATTCTTGAAATATGTAAGTTAATTCTTTAATTTTAATTTGATAAAAGGGATCTCAAAGACCAGAAAGAGACTGCCAGGAGTTTGCAAAGTAAATAAATTATTTTTATTAACTTTGCTATTGTTTTTCAGTTTGAGGGCATGTGGATTGTTTTGTAACCTGGGTTATGCACTGAGAAAATATAGTTTAAATTTAGCTGAAGAGACTGAATAATAATTCCTCTTGTGGACATGCGGATGTTGAATAAAATTAGGGTCCCTGATACTAGGAGATCAAAATAAAAAGCCAATGGGAGTTTTATCATTTTAAGGAGAAATTTTAGTATACTGTAACATCTTTAAATCTCTTTAACAGTTAACTTACTGAGAAAAGCAAATGTGTCTCTTCTGGAGAGTCACAGCTTTGGAGAGATTAGGACTTTCAGGTTTGCTTTTTTTTCTGTGGAGCTCTGTCAGAAGTCATTTATAGGTAAATTATTCTGATTAGGAATAGACCGGTTCTCAGGACTGCCATAAAATAAATCTAAATGTCGCCACTGTGTTTCTGGCCCAGCGGCCCCCTCATTAAAGAAACACCACGCGGCTGCTGTGTTGGCAGCCTTGATTGTGAACACCAGTCTAGGCTGCATGTAAAGCAGTATAAACTGCCTTCTCGCTCCTCCAAAGGTCCATAGTGCTTATAATTTAGGACTGAGAGGCCCTCTGCGAACAATGTCCAGAAACATAAACTCATTCTCCCAGAAGCGTATGATACCTGTGAAACAGATGTCATTAACTACAGTTCTCAATTTTTCATGTTTGACAGGCAAAGCCAAATACTTGAAGAATTATGTAACTATTCTTGATAGGTAATAAGTGAAAATACTCCCAAGTTAAAATTTCATTTCCCGGTTTCAGAGGACTTCATTACCCTTAGTAAAGCTAATAATCGTAATGTGAGAGGAAAAGAAAAAAAAAACAAAAGACCTGAATTTGAAAGCTCCAGACACTAAAAAATTAAGATTTCCTTGGGGTTTTAATAATGTCATAGATCAACTGTTGTGCTTTTCTATGGCGCCGATTCCAGAATATAGGCTCTATAGCTTATGTTTTCAACCTGGAGAATCCCTCAGGGTTTGAAAATATGAGAAACTTGCCCTGTCAGAATGCAGACTGCTTAGGGGTAAATGTTTCAGCATCACATTTATCCTTATTTTTAAAATGTGGCTTTCGGCGTAGTTGTTTACTGCTACTGTGATATCTCAAGCTGTCATTTGTCTGCTGATTCACTTTGAAAATGTGGAAAATTATGTATGTCTCAGCGCTAAGGGAAAATACCCAAAGTGAATGAAACAATGTATTTTTGCCATGAAATTCCACAATGAAAAATGAACAAACATTGATCCATTTTTGATTACCTACATGCGTCCCATGGATTTACAAGATAAAGGGCCCACACCAAGCAAAGTACCTGTGCACAATGATAATTATACAAATTTGTGTGGAGTTTATATGAAGTTTCATGTTAACAAATTGACCCCACTGACTTTATCCTCTTCCTTACAACGACAGAACTGCTGGACTGAGTCAGACCTCCGAGAAAGCTTTTAGCGTTTTGATTCTTTGTTCAGAAGAGGAAGAAAACGTTCCTTTCAGGTCAACAGACGTGTAATGAGGACTTCCTCTGTTGCGGTCACCGGGTGGCACTCGGAGGTACACGACAAAGAAAAGCAGTTTGTAGTCAAGAGGGGCTTGCGTATTTATCTAAACATGGTTGCATACTCTTATGGACTTTCCAGTGAAGAACAGTGACAGTGAAAAGCAGTGCAAAGCAAACAAAACAGAATCTAAAAAGTCTGTGCTGAACCTAAAACCATTAGCAGCTTCAACACAAGCATTTCCTTTTCTTTCTTCCATCCTCTCTTCGCTGTAGCTTTCTCACTACATAAATAAAGTGACTTAAAATTTTTCCAGTTGAGACGCGGAAGCCATGGAAATTAGGTAATTGGTCTGGCTTTTCCAGAAGCCTTTAACAGGTGTGGGAGAAGGAACCCAGCCCCCTGGCATTTTATTTAGTGGAAGAATTGAGATTAGAAGACTGTGCCTGAGTCTGGTCCCGACACTTCCTACTTCTGTGCCCTGTTCGTGTAAGCTGCTTGACTTTGGAAAAGACACTCAGATCTGTAGCACCTTCCTTCATTTATCTGTGAACGGACTGTAAGAGCTTTCCTCCCACTTTACCAGGATGAAATGATGAATAAATGAAATAATATACATGAGCAAACACATTTCAATATCTTCTGTATCCTCAGTTTTGCCACTAACAGATTTTAATGCAAAATATCTCCCAGATAGTAAATAATTCTCATATTAAGAAATGCCCAAATTCCAAATAGTCAAAAATGGGTATATTTAGTCATTACTTTTAATAAAGTGATATTTTCACCTATGCATATTCTCAGAAAGCAATATTGTTTTTTTAAAAAAAACATGATTCCAGTCAATCCTCAAAGCATCCTGATTCCTACTTTGAAAATACTTGTTTTCTTTTTTTAAATTATTTTTTATTATCACAGGATATTAAATATATTTCCCTGTGCTGTACATTAGGACCTTGCTGTTTATCCATTCTAAATGGAACGGTTGACATCCACCAACCCCAAACTCCCAGTCCTTCCCTCTCGCGCACGCCCTTGGCAACCTTAAGATTGTTTTCTATGTCTGTGATTCTGTTGCTATTTTATAGATAGGGTCATTTTAGATTGCACATATAAGTGATATGTCTTTCTTTTTCTGACTTACTTTTGTTGTTGTTGTTGTTCAGATCAATCGCTCAGTCGTGTCCGACTCTTCGCGACCCCATGAATCACAACACACCAGGCCTCCCTGTCCGTCACCAACTCCCGGAGTTTACTCAAACTCATGTCCATTGAGTTGGTGATGCCATCCAAGCATCTCATCCTCTGTCGTCCCCTTCTCCTCCTGCCCTCAATCTTTCCCAGCATCAGGGTCTTTTCTAATGAGTCAGGTCTTCGCGTGAGGTGGCCAAAGTATTGGAGTTTCAGCTTCAACATCAGTCCTTCCAATCAACACTCAGGATTAATCTCCTTTAGGATGGACTGGTTGGATCTCCTTTCAGTCTAAGGGACTCTCAAGAGACTTCTCCAACACCTCACTTCAAAAGCATCAATTCTTCAGTGCTCAGCTTTCTTTATAGTCCAACTCTCACATCCATACATGACCACTGGAAAAACCATAGCCTTGACTAGACAGACCTTTGTTGACAAAGTAATGTCTCTGCCTTTTAATACGCTGTCAAGGTTTGTCATAGCTTTTCTTCCAAGGAGCAAGCATCTTTTATTTAATGGCTGAAATTTAATTTCATGACTTACTTTTAGGATATTTAAAAAAAAATTCCAATAAAATGTTGATACTATAAAGATTTCTACCAACATGATTAATCATTATACAAGTTGATTTGCAAAGTATGGGCTCCAGCAATGGAAGTGAAGTCCTGAAAATTGAATGGTCCTTCAAAAAAGCTTCAGTGCCAATGCCTTGTTGATGTGGTCAGAGAACACGAACACTGAAGGAAAGCCAGAGCTTTTAATTCTAAACCTAGATAATGTATTCTAATCACTGGATTTATTTAAGTTGTCATTATAGCTATTATTTGAAAAAGATTTATTTATTACCAGCAAGGTAATTATTCAGGTAATTCAGGTAATAATTCAGGTAATAAAACCTGAATTACTGTAATTTTAGAGGTAACTTTGTAAGGTCCGGGTCTATGTATATTTGTTGTATTATCTCAAATGATTAGCTCTGTAGACACTGGTTTGTTCTTACAATGAAATGTGATTAAGTTAGAATTACAATTATATTTCTCTTTAGATAGAGATACGTGTCCATCTATTCTAAAAGTCAAGTTGCAGCTTCTAGGCAGATTTGATAGTTTTGAATGAAGCATTGAGATTCGTTGCGTTTGCCTATCCATATATGTCCCCAAAAGTCTCCACAAAATAGCAGATGACAAACTGCCTTAAGTGAATGAAAGAAATTTCACAGATATAAAGAAGTCCATGAAGGTATGGATCAAAGGGTCATGTGATATTTGACTTACGAATGTTGTTTGGGAAATACCAAAGTAGTGAATTCATGTGAAAACTCCCACCTTGAGCTTTTCTTTCAAGATATGTCAGTGGGTTTTCTTGTAGACCATGAATAAAAAGAAAAGGAGAGATCAGAAAAGGTCATGTTTGCTTTGGATCTGGGAAATCGTGCTTTTATCAGAAGAAAGGAATTTCTGACAAAATTTGAAAAACAATAACAAAAAGAAGACTTCTAGTCTGACAGCACTGTTCCCGCACGCCAGGCTGCAACGTCTGAGTGAGCGGAATTGGCCGCCGTGAAGGCATACTGGAGGGGACAGTGGTTAGAGGGTGCAAATGGCAGGTATGGTAAAGGTGGGCTGAGTAGTAATTGCCCGCTGGATTGCATCCGCCTGTCCTCTTTCAGATGCATCAGCTTTAAGCCACAAAATGATTTTCAAGGACTTTGTCTCTTGCTCTCTACTTTTCAATCCACTCAGTTCTCTTAAAAATTCCTCGGGGTCATAATGTTGCTTCCTCTTGTCAGATGCCCAAAACTTCTAGCCAGGTTAATTTATCTATTTTTTTTTTTCAAATTAAACAGTCATAATGAATCAAGCACTTGTCATTTTTTTTGATCTTTATCTATTTGTTTTATTTTATGCTTTGTCAACCATGTAATAAGATAGGAAAGATATATTTTGTTTGCTTCTTAAAAATGGTTATTTATTCATTTATTTGACTTGGTCAGGCCTTAGTTTCAGCGTGCAGGATCTTTTGTTGCAGTGTCCAGACTGAGTGGTTGCGGCCCGCAGGCTCAGTTTTTCTGCAGCATGTGGAATCTTAGTTCCCAGAGCAGGGATTGAACTGATGTCCCCTTGCACTGCAAGGCATGTTCTTAACCTCTTAACAACCAGGGAGGTCCTGCAAAAACCGATTTTGAAGTCATATAAGCAGACTTGGAATCTTTTCTGTAGCCCAGAAAAGCCCTTGGATTTCCTGAGATGCATAAAGTATAAGTTCTAGTTTCCTTACCTATAACATAGGAATAGTGATGTTAGGTGTCTGTCAGGAGATTACATATTAAATAAAACAGAATTTATGAATTTTCTGGACCATTGCCAGGCAAATAAACATTGGCCAGTGAGTGTTCAATTCTCTTCTTGCAGCAGGAATTAGAGACACTTAAGGCCTTACCTGCCTAATTACTTATTTGTTTGTTTACATTTGTAAACTGCTTTTACAGTTTACTGTTGCATTTTGTTCAGCCACCTGAAAGTGAAGTGCTCTATGAAAATCTGATGTGATGTATATTATCATATGTGAAATAGATCGCCAGTCCAGGTTTGATGCATGAGACAGGATGCTCTGGGCTGGTGCACTGGGATGACCCTGAGGGATGGGATGGGGAGGGAGGTGGGAAGGGGGTCCAGGATGGGGAACACATGTACACCCATGGCTGGTTCATGTCAATGTATGTCAAAAACCACCACAATATTGTAAAGTAATTAGCCTCCAATTAAAATAAATAAATAAATTTTTTTTAAAAAGCAAATCTAACGTGAGATTTTTAAAGGATGGTGATGTTGTGCTCTACTTGCGCTCTCCTTCGTTATATACTTAATTTTAGTGAAAACAAGACAAATCGTTCATTGTTATTTATTCTACTGTATATATAGAATTAATTTGGCAAAATTTCCTAATGCTGTTTAAAAAGCTAACAGCTGTAGGCAACAGAATTCCATCCGCATTTTCATTTTCCAATATCACACTAGAGCATATGTGCCCCCTACTGTGTGGCAAACTTGTCAACAGTTTGTCAAAGAGCAGATACATTCCTCATGGTAGAAGCGAAACAATTAATCCTGGGAATGAAACAACTATAATTTCACTCTCTTTTCTCAGTGAGCTTTAAGTGGTGTATTTTTTGATTAACCCGGTAGTGCAATTCAGAATTTATTCTTCATTTTTCAAGTGAATGAGAGGATATTAGGGCCCAGGTTTATAAATTCATTAAAATCCAAATTTTATATTATCTTTATAAGCATTAAACAAGCATCAGATTTTTGATGACAAAGCAATGCTATCAATGATAAAAGCTATGGGGTGTAGTGTAAAACAACTTTATGTTGTTAAGTATAGTATCCCTAGATGATTCATCTTGAGAAAATACATTCATTAAAATGGATGATGACAATAGTCCTCATAAGGTTGGTTTAAGAATTAAATGAGATACATTTTGGAAGCACTTATCACAGTCTCTGGCGTGTATAGGCACTCAATAGTTATGACTTGCTTTTGCTCTGATAATATGATAACCATATCATATTTATTCACACATAAACACATTTGAAAGGGGACAGGTATTATTGATTCAGTCAAGTTTTGACTTGGTACTAAAGACTCTAATTGTGCTATCTGCAAGCTGGAATCAAGATTGCCAAGAGAAATATCAATAACCTCAGATATGCAGATGACACCACCCTTATGACAGAAAGCAAAGAGGAACTAAAGATACTCTTGATGAGGGTGAAACAGGAGAGTGAAAAAACTAGCTTAAAACTCAACATTCAAAAAACTAAGATTATGGCATTCACTCCCACCACTTCATGGTAAATAGATGGGGAAACAATGGAAACAGTGACAGGGTCTATTTTCTTGAGCTCCAGAGCTTATTCATCTTTTAACTCAATATTTCTTCCCCTTTACTGTTATCTCCCCACTTCCCTGGCTACTAGAAAGCAACATTTTATTTTGTTACTATGAGTTTGACTTTTGTAGATTCCATATATGTGAGATTATGCTCTAGGAGATGTTGAAGGACGGGGAAGCCTGGAGTGCTGCAGTCAAGGGGCTGCAAAGAGTCGACTGAACAACAACCTTTTTGGTAGTGAGATATTGACTTACTCTTCATCTATAGCACCACACAGAATATTGACACTCTGGGTTTTGGTTCGAGGGCAGAACAATGAATTATCTGCTATCTAGCTTCTTTCATAATTCAAGGTGATACAAAGTACCACCTATAGCGTTCTTGTCAAACAAACAAACAGAGCCTAAATCTGATCGAGCCTCCAGATACACTCTATATTGTAGATTTTAAAATATGCACACATTATTTTAAAATATACAGCAACATATTAAGCTTGTTTATCTCTAGGTAATGAAATTTGAGATGATTTGTATTTTCTAAAGCCTATGGAAGATGTAATAATATCTATTATAATGTATGGCAATGGAAGGGTGCAAAGAATAAAAAAGAGAGATTCAAGAGGCAAGTTGCTAGGGCAGAGAGACGCGTTTCTGACAGAGACAGACTTACCCAGGTCCATAGAGAGGGTTACCACAAGTTTGACAGTTCTGCAGAAGGATGAATAAGCATAGATTTATCATAAGGACAGTTTGTGGCATGTTAAAAGGCAAGTGCCTGTAGTATATCTGTGGGGGAACATGAGAGGGCTAAAATTTAGGGAAGTATGTAAGCTGAACATATAGTTAGTACAAATCAGTCAAAATAAATTCACTGATCAATGAAACATGTTCTAAATAAAATATTTTGGTAATTTGGAGATCCCACATAAAGAAAGTCAATGGTTCTCTTGCAAACAACTGAACTATTTTTAGCAGATAGTTTTTATTGTAAATATTATATCCTCTTGAAAAACTTCATATTCTTAATTATTTATTTTCTTCCCCTATGTTAGAAATGTCTGTTCACTCTTTAGGGAAAAAAAAAAAGTAGTGCTTCAATAAATCAAATTTGGTGAGCACACTTTGAAAAATAATTTCCAATACCGAAAGGGGGATAAAAATGCTGTACTGAATTGAAAATATTTTGCTACTTCTTTTTTTCTTGTAAAACCAACCTTTGTTTCTCTTGCCCTCTTCCTATAGAGAAACAGCAGGAAATATATATTTTTTTAATACAAGAATTAATTATCAGTCTCGTATTACCTCCCTGTGGTTTCTGGAAAAATGCAATGCTGACTATAATCCCTGGCTGCAGTATTTGTCTATGCATGTTTTGAAAATGATTGTAGCTATTTTATATCATCAGACCTCTAAATTATACTCTTCAAAACTTGCTCAACTTATTTCCTCATCCTTTCTCCTCGTTTGGGGTGTAGGCATTGTGAGACCTTGGTTTTTGTAACCATTATATGCCTTTTGAGTGTTAACTTTATTTCATTTTCCAACAATAAAATTATTTCTATTTTATGGAGAAATGACTTTCTCAGCATGCCACTTGTCCTCCTCCTCTCAAATTTAACCGAAACCAAACCTCTATTATGGTCTTGTGCTAAGTCACTTCAGTCATGTCCAACTCTTCATGCCTCTATGGACTGTAGCCTTCCAGGCTCCCTTGTCCATGGAGATCCTCCAGGCAAGAATACTGGCATGGATTGCCATGCCTTGTTCCAGGGGATCTTCACAAACCAAGGATCGAACCCCTGTCTTTAACATCTCCTAGCACTGGCAAGTGGGTTCTTTACCACTGGCACCACCTGGGCAGTTTACTGATGAGATGAATTTAGAAATGGAATTTGCTGTTGTTGATGTTCAGTTGCTATATCCTGTCTGAACCTCTGCAACCCCAAGGACTGCAGCATGCCATTTCCCTGTGTCCTTCACCCTCTCCCAGAGTTTGCTCAGATTCATGTCCATTGAGTTGGTGATGCCATCCAACCATCTCATTCTCAGTCACCCTTTTCTCCTCTTGCCTTCAATCTTTTCCAGCATCAGGGTCTTTTCTAATGAGTTGGCTGTTCGCATGAGGTGGCCAAAATATTAGAACTTCAGTATCAGTCCTTCCAGTGAATATTCAGGGCTAATTTCCTTTAAGATTGGCTGGTTAGATCTCTTTGAAGTTCAAGGGACTCTCAAGAGTCTTCTCTAGCACCACAGTTTGAAAGTATCAATTCTTTGGTTCTCAGCTTTCTTTATGGTCCAACTCTCACATCTATCTGTACATGACTATTAGAAAAATCATAGCTTTGACTATATGGACCTTTGTCAGCAAAGTGATACCTTTGCTTTTTAGGTCATGCTAAATGCTAAATGCTGTCTAGGTTTGTCATAGCTTTCCTTCCAAGAAGCAAGCATCTTTTAAAAAGCATTCACCATCCACAGTGACTTTGGAATCCAAACAAGGAAAATCTGTCACTTCTTCCACTTTTTCTCCTTCTATTTGCTTCTATAAAGTGATGAGACAAGATGCTATGATCTTAGTTTTTTTGAATGTTGAGTTTTAAGCTGGCTTTTTCACTCCTCTTTCACGTTTCTCAAGAGGCTCTCTAGTTCCTCTTTGCTTTCTGCATTTAGGGTGGTGTCATCTGCATATCTGAGGTTATTGATATTTCTCCTGGCAATCTTGATTCCAGTTTTGTGATTCATCAAGACTGGCATTTCCCATGATGTACTCTGCAAGTAACTTCAATAAGCAGGGTGACAATATACAGCCTTTATGTACTCCTTTCCCAGTTTTGAACCAGTTCATTGTTCCATGTCCAGTTCTAACTGTTGCTTCTTGACCTGCATACAGGTTTCTCAAGAGGCAGGTCAGGTGGTCTGGTATTCCCATCTCTTGAAGAATTTTCCACAGTTTGTTGTGATCCACACAGTCAATGGCTGTAGCATAATCAATAAAGCAAAAGTAGATATTTTTATACAATTCTCTTGCTTTTACTATGGTCTAATGGATGTTGGCAATTTGAACTCTGGTTCTTCTGCCTTTCTAAATTCAGCCTATAAATAATAGGTCTGTCTGATCTACTCAGACCAAAAATACTGTAGTCAGTTATCCCTCTAATTTTCAATCAATTCCATTTTCAGAATACATGGCAGAATATATATAATAAGGAAAGCTATCAAGATTGTCACAGTTAATGAGCCTACACTTCTGATGCAACTCAAATATGATCATCAAGATATGAGCTTGTGTATTATAGACCCAGAAAATAGTAATTCTTAATCAGACTACTACAGACAGAAATTCCAACTGGTACCTAGTCTCCAAAATTTGCTTGACATGAACAGTATCTCCCACTATGCTTTACCATATTACCCCATCTTTCTGAATCTGGGGTGTTATATCATTTATGTTAGCTGATAGAATATGGAAGGAATTATGGCTTGCCAGCTCTGGGTCATACCGTTAAAAGGATGGACAACATCCCTTTTCTTTGCTCTTGGAAAGCTCACACTCATAAGCCAGTATGTAAAAAGGCTGATTACCCTCCTGGGGAGACTGCATGGGGCAACAGTGTCAACAGGAGACGTCCTGAGACTTCATGGACGGGAGAAGGGGCCGGCTGTGTTTCAGTGGAACATGCGGATGATTCTAGTCTCAGCTGCCATCGAACTAAAACCGCGTGGGCGTTCTGAGGTGTGAGCAGCACAATTATTTAGATGTGCCCACTCAACCCACCAATTCGTAAGAGGTGGTCTACAGTTGCTTTAAGCTATTGTGTTTAGAGATAGCTTTTGCAGAGATAATCGGAACAAATTGGCACTAGATATTGTTCCATGGAAACAGAGCCTCAAAAATGGAAATTTGTGAAGAAGTTCTCTTATTTTATTAGATTTAAAGGATTCCAGGAGCCAGAGTGGCACTTCTGGCTCCTGGCATACCCTGACAGAGTGGTCATTTAAATGATCACATGTAGTCACCTGTTGTGATTAAATGCCTATAGAAGGGTTTTAGGTAACCAAGGAGTAACTGCTCTAGAAATGTTAAATAAGAGATGTAGTGGATGTGGTTGGTCACTTTTAAATGCACTGGAAAATGGGAAAAAGAAAATCATAAGTTCAGGGTTTTAAATTCTCAACTCAAACTCTTAGTCAAGAGACTAGAAAACATACACAACTGCTCTAAACAATACTTCTATTATGTATATTGCATGGTCAAGTTTTCTGAAAGCCAGGCTATGATCAATAGCCTGCTTTTTGCTTCAGGACCAGATTCAGTATCATGCACAATAGTTACCAGATGCTGAATGAACGAATGAGTGCTTGAAAAGAAGGCCTGGTTCAAAATAAATATGACAAAAACTTAAGAGAAGCTGTGCTTATAGGTAAATGCACTCTGAATTCATCTTAAGGAAGACAAGGAGAAAACACTTGCATATAAGACTAAAAATTATAATTCTGACTCCATTGATGTGAAGAGTTCTATGGGAAACACTCAGTTGTGTCCGACTCTTCGCAACCAGGCCAGAATGCTGGAGTGGGTAGCCCTATCCCTTCTCCAGGGGATCTTCCCAACCCAGGGATTGAACCCAGGTCTCCCGCATTGCAGGCAGATGCTTTACCAGCTGAGTCACAAGGGAAACTTTAAAGTGTCTGCCTGGAATGCAGGAGACCTGGCTTCGATCCCTGGGTCGGGAAGATCCCCTGGAGAAGGAAATGGCAGCCCCTCCAGTACTCTTGCCTGGAGAATCCCATGGAGAGAGAAGCCTGGTAGGCTACAGTCCATGGGGTCGCAAAGAGTCGGACATGATTGAGCGACTTCACTTCACTTTTCACTGTGGGAAACACATCTTTTACATGGAATAGTTTTGGTTATGTATGGTTCCTTTTGGTTTCTTACCTTTTTTTTTTAATATTAAGTTTAATTAAATATATTTTGTGGGAAAACTTATTCTAAATTGAAATGGGTAGGTTAAATTCTACCTCCAGTCATGGTAATTCAGTTATGTTTTTTAAAAAGCAGGAGAACTTGGTTTCAGAATCCCTTTCAGATTTCTTATTTCAAAGTGATCCCTCAATTCAGATTTTTTTTTTAAACAACAACAGTCATTTCTCAATTCAGATTTTTGGTGATCATTCTAAAATAATAAACAGCTTGCATTTGTGACCTGCCTTGACTAGCATGACAGGTTAGTTATGCTTATATAGAACCCCAGCTCACCATAATCCTGGTGGAAGGATTGGGTTTCTGCTTTTATTCATTTCCCCTCAAGAGACAGGCACTTGGCTATTTACTTCCATTTCCACTTTTGGGGGGTGTCATTAATGCTGCCACTGGGTGACATAAATGGCCTGTTCAGGTTAGATTCACCAACCTTTTAGAATGCAATTTAGTATCTGCTGAAGCCTTAAGGTCAGCACACATGCCAGACAATATTTCATAGGAGAATATTCCCTATCCACCTATGTTATGAAGAGTGATCTTCATAGAGGTAGTTACACTCCATTCTCTAAATTGTTTTTAAATTTCCTTGTGACTGTCTTAAGTCAATAGAGCAATATAGTATACCTTTAGAAAAATCTCCTGTCTCACTTCTCAATACTTTCCTTTTTTTTTTTCCCCCATTTTAAGCACGAGAACTCACCATCACATACTGTATAGTTATCTGTGATCTATTGGTCCAACTCTGCTGGATTGATGCCAGATTTCAACATTTAGCTCCCCACTGGCAAGCTACTTTCCCACCAGTGGTTAAAAAATGATCACTTTTACGCTTAAGCACACACATTGACATCTCCCGTCTTGAATTCCTCTGAAAAAGAAGAAAAATAGCTAGAGAAGTCTACCATAGCAGCCCCCTCTGGCAGGGATTCGAAAGTAAAAGAGCATTTCCAATTTCAGTCAAACCCAACTGGTTCAGAAAAGTTCAGGTCCTTCAGAAGTTAACACAGGGCTCCCTTTGGTCGCATCAGGATGGATATTCCTATCTGCCCACTTTGCTTTTACTCAGTTCAGCTGTTTTGTTATTACTTATAGAAAATGTTGCCTCAGCTGGAAAGCTGAATCAAATCAGAAACCATTTTTAGAGGAGTTTAATGATGACATTTCCGTGGGACAAAAGGAAAAGAGAGCCCCCTCAGGATTTCTTTAAAATCCATAAAGCCAGGGTTTGAAAAGAACATGATTGGAATGTAGCAAGAAACCTATCCTTAACAATTCCTCTTCATTGAATCGCTTCCTGGTTGTTCTTTAAATGGCATAGCTTCATAGTAGAGGGCATCTCTACTCACTGGAAAAATGGTAGCCTTCTCATGGCACAAAAACGAGTCAGTATTTCTTTCACACAAAGAATTGAAACAAACTGTTTTCTCTCTTTCTTGTTTTAGGATGAAATTCAGTTTTGGCCAAAGATTTTTGTTTTTCTTCTGAAGGAAAAATGGGATAAGAATTCTAATTTTTTTAATGTGCCAATTGGAGTTGAAAGTAAATTCATAATTTTCTTGAATTTAGAATTTTTGATTTCTTAAGCAAATGGAATTGTTAGATTACTGTAGCCTAGACAACAAAAAAGGCTTTTCATGAGTTATTAACATACAATGGACTAAAAATACCATACAAAATACTATTTTGATGAAGCTTTAAGTGAAATAAAAAAGTTTCCCTAGGTATATTTAGAAAGGATATCAAAGTAGTTAAATTAGTACTTACAAAAACAAAAAAAAAATCACCATAAAACAGACAAGGTACAACAAAACAGACAGCAGGCAAGAATAAAGGATGGTGTTGAATCAGGTGTCTCCCTATATGATGCAGATGCAGATACCAAAGCTGTAGAGAAGGACCTTTGGGCTGAGGAAGCTAGAGGGGCTTTAAGAAACAAATGCTCCTGAAGTAGTCACTAGAAGAAATAAAGAGGTAGAGTTCATGTTAGAGGCTATATCTTGACCTTTAACTGTCTAGAATAAAGAAATGGGCATTTCTATAAAGTCAGTGTGACAAGCAACCCTAAAAGTCCTTGACCTAAGTTAAAGGAGATGAACACATTTAAAGGACATATGGTAAAAGAAGCTAAAAGCATCCAGAAAAAAATGTGAAAAGAGAGGAGAAATATCTAAATACTGTGTCTTTACAAAGAAGACAACATTCAGGAACAGGAACCATAAAACAATTACAACTGTGTTGCAAAGGTGAAAGAGGGTGATAATTGTTGGAAGGCTAAAAGAGAGAAGGACTGAAACAGGTCAGTGAGCTTTGTGACAAGATGGTTTCTGTTGACATTACAGCCATTTCAGTGGAGCAGTTGATGGAATTTTGAAGAGATAAATGAAAAATCAGGGGCAATAATTAGAAGCAGTTACCCAAGAATTTTAACTGGGAAAGAAGAGACAAATGATAATGAAGTAATAACAACAGAGAATTGTGTTTATGTATGTGTTTTGATATAACCAGTTTAATATAACTGGTGTTTTACAATATTTTTAAAAAGCTTTTTCTTATCTGAAATAGAAGGAAATGAGAAAGAATTGGAAGAAAATGAGACAGAATTTCGTTCTCTTTCTGTTGCAGAAGAGATATGTAGAAATAATATTCCTCAAAATTGAAGAGAATGTAATAAAGCATTACTCTACTAGATTAGAGGAGTGAGTTTTAGGGAGAAGTTTATATCTCTGAGATCACAGGGATATATGAGAAAAGAAAAAGAAGAATGAAAAAGAAAGAGAAAGATAAAGGTTCAAATAAGGGTGAGGTTATATGTGTATACAAACATGGAATGATCTTGATCACTTAAGCAGAGTGCAAGTAAGATCGGAGAAGGCAACAGCATCCCACTCCAGTCCTCTTGCCTGGAAAATCCCATGGACGGAGGAGCCTGGTGGGCTGCAATCCATGGGGTCGCTAAGAGTTGGACATGACTGAGTGACTTCACTTTCACTTTTCACTGTCACACATTAGAGAAGGCAATGGCAGCCCACTCCAGTGTTCTTGCCTGGAGAATCCCAGGAACGGGGGAGCCTGGTGGGCTGCTGTCTATGGGGTCACACAGAGTCGGACACGACTGAAGTGACTTAGAAGCAGCAGCAGCAAGTAAAATAGCGACAAAAGGTTGGAAGTTGACAAGATATTAGAAAGCTGGACTATTACCTACAGACTATAAGCGGGAATACCTGAAGACAAGTTGAAGATTAAAACAAATTGTAATTTTGTTGCTTAAACATTCAGAAGGTTGTGCCTGCTTTGTAACTAAAGGAAATAGACACAGAACATAAATTGAGTGAGTTTTGAATACTGAAAATCCCATACTCCTAGCCCAGACCTGCCATAGTTCTTGAACTTTTCATGGTATTACTTTAGGTTAGATGAGTTGAAGGTTTCTGTTAGCATGAAAGCAGTACCAAAATTATTACTAGGCTGATGGTTCTGTTGGTCAGTAAATGCTACACATGTAGTAATTAACCATGCTTAGCCTAAAGAAACGGCTCTTTAACACCGAATCTCTGATGGCTCCATGGGTGAAGAATCTGCCTGCAGTGCAGGAGACTTGGGTTTGATCTCTGTGTCAGGAAGATCCCCTGAGGAGGGCATGGCACCCCACTCCAGTATTCTTGCCTGGAGAATCCCATGGACAGAGGAGCCTGGCGGGCTGCAGTCCATGGGGTCACACAGAGTTGGACACGACTGGGTGACTAAGCAAATCCTCCTCCATGGTATTCTACTCATAGCTAATTTTATAAATGAGATCTTCAGTGGTGTCTTAAGACCACACTATATTTTAAATACTTTTCATCTTTCATGTGCCCCTCATTCAATTGACTCTTCACTTACTTAAACAGCAAATGTACTTTCACTAGCTTGTTGTATAAATGTAGCTTCATCTCTCTTGCTTCTTAATAATCACTTATTAAGTGTTACTGCTTTTATTTAGAAGAATCCCAACATCTGTCTTTGGAGATTTCCTTGCCATGAACTGGTCAATAACCTAGGGTGTGTGTGCTTAGCCATGTCCATCTCTTTGCAACCCCATTGACTGTAGCTGCCAGGCTTTTCTGTCCATGGGATTCTCCAGGCAAGAATACTGGAGTGGGTTCCCATTTCCTACTCCAGAGGATCTTCCCTACCCAGGGATCGAATCCACATCTTTCCTGTCTTCTGCATTGGCAGGCAGATTCTTCATCACTGCGCCACCGGGAAGCCCTGTCTAGGGCGTACTCAGAGGATTTCCTCCTTCTTGCGAACACTGCTTCTTCTCCCAACAGGAAAGAGAGAAGGAGAGAGACTGACAGTCAAAGAGCTTAGCTGCCTGATTATTCCACAGTTTCTACACCTCATGTGCAAAAACCAAGGTCACTGGGGTAGAGGTCTTGGAAATAATTCAAGGAAAAATTATTTTATTGCACAGAAGAGAATTGTGCAGATGTTAAAAGGGAAAAATAATATTTCAGTAATATTTCACTTGGGCTTCCCAAGTGCCCCAGTGGTAAAGAATCTGCTTGCCAAGCAGGAGACCAGGGTTTATCCCTGGGTCAGGAAGATCCCCGGAAGAAGGCAATGGCAACCACTCCAGTATTCCTGCCTGGAGAGTCCCATGGACAGAGGAGCCTGGCGGGCTGTAGTCCGTGGGGTCACAAAGGAGTCAGACACGACTTACCAGCTAAACAGCAACTTTTCACTCATATTGTCATGGTGAAGTTGAAATGAGTTAATGCATGTAAACCAGCTAGAACAATTCTAGCACATGGCAAGCATATGATATAAATGTTAAGTGGTGTAGTTTTTAGTATTTAATGCTATGTACATACTATACATCTAGTAAGTATTGTAGGGTTTTTTTGAGGCAACAAATGAAACTACACACATCAAAAAAAAATTTACAGTATTCCTTCAGATTTCTCAGCACTCTTAGATTTTTTCCCCTGTCCATCATGAAGATAAGAAGAAACTGAGTAGAGATATGGAATGGTCTCAAAAGGAACACAAGTCCAGATGTAAGCTTTTTTTTTTCTCTACTGCATATTACATGGGGGAAAAATTCATAAGTATTTGCATACTGACTTTTAAAAAGTCAATTTACCATTTTTATTAGAAAATGCAATAACTGTTATAACATTTAAGCAATTTTTATTATTTCCTGTCACTGAAGCTTTTCTTTAAGAGGGGTATAAATTTCAGGTAACATCCATAGAATCTGATTGTAATGGTAGGTTATATTTTTATTTACGACCCATTTGAAGAAAATAAAGTAAATACAGTAGTCTTACAATGACGGTAGAATATATCAGAATACACATATACCTATATATTTGTCAGAAAATCGTAAAAGTGTTACATTCTATCATAGCAATTTTCTTCTATATTCTTGAATATTGGTCATTCATATTTGTATATACCAAATAAAAAGCATATTCACATAACCGATAGTGGTTGGTCCTCTGCTATTCTAAAATTTAAATATAAACAAACACATTTTATGTAAAACACCTTGTAAGCATAAGAGACTTAAAAAAGCTCAATGAAGCATTGTCCATTTCCTCTAATATTTACAAAGTGAAACACAAATTTCAAGTATTAGACTATAAAGATGAAAAATAAAAGTAGGTGGCAAAGATTACACATGAAGGAATTTCATTCTCTGTGGAAGTTGCAAATTTACCTCCAGTATGAAAAAAAAGTGCTTATTAAAATAGCTCTCTTGCTTTCTAAAAGATATCAGTTCTATTAGAAGTCTGGTAAAATGTCTTCACACGGCAATCAGTTTATGAGGCTTTCAAAGCTGAAATGGGGAAATCAGTCTTTTACAACTAGGCATTCCTGAACACAGGTATCTCCCTTAGTACGGTCCCTCAAGCCTGGGTTGTAACTTGGCTCCTGATATCTGGCAGATTTTAGGCACCAGATACTCAGCATTTCGGGGCTTCTCTGGCAGCTGAGATGGTAAAAAATTTGCCTGCAATGCAGGAGACCCTGTTTTGATCTCTGGGTCAGGAAGATCCCCTGGAGAAGGGAATGGCAACCCACTCCAGTGTTCTTGGCTGGAGAATGCCATGCAGAGAGGAGGCTGGTGAGCTACAGTCCATGGGTCGCAAAGAGTCGGACACGACTGAGTGACTTAAGCACGCATGCACTCAGCACTTTATGAATTTAGCTAAACATTTAAATGTCTTTCTTACATTTTCTAAGTTGTTTTTGTTTTACTTATTTGTTTTTTTGACAAAACACGTACATGCTCCCAAACAAAATCTTGATTAGTCTTCATTAAACTAAACCTGCAATCTGTTACAAACTTAAGGATGCTTCATTTCATTTACCAATCTATAATAAATCTAATTACCAATATAAACTTATTTTAAGCGTACAGAAAGTGAAATTAAACAAACAGAAACCTCAGTTATCTTACTGCTGAACCTTTTGTGTGGTTTGCCAATTGGTTGATTATTTATAACATTATCATCAAAAAATGCATGCATGCATGCATTGGAGAAGGAAATAGCAACCCACTCCAGCGTTCTTGCCTGGAGAATCCCAGGGACGGGGGAGCCTGGTGGGCTGCCGTCTATGGGGTCGCACAGAGTCGGACACGACTGAAGCAACTTAGCAGCAGCAGCAGCATCAAAAAATACATAAATGTATTGTCACTCTTTTTATACTTTCTCAAACTTAGAATTATAGTATACTTTACCTTCATTCTGTGATTAGTAAATATTTTGTCTTATTAATCAACTATCTTTCTTACTCTTTAATTACAAAATACGGTTAGAATCACAGAACTCTACAGTATAGATAAATTCTATCCACTCATGTATGAGAATAATAAGATCTGGGCATATGGAGAGATCTCAGATTTTCACAGGTAAGGAACTTGAACTCCAATTCAAGAGGGCAATGCTATAGCTGTGTTTTACATCCCAAAATTTCTTAATGCTTCAGTTCAGTTCAGTTCAGTCACTCAGTTCTATCCAACTCTTTGCAACTCCATGAATCACAGCACACCTGGCCTCCCTGTCCATCACCAACTCCCGGAGTCCACCTAAATCCATGTCCATTGAGTTGGTGATGCCATCCAGCCATCTCATCCTATGTCATCCCCTACTCCTCCTGCCCTCAATCTTTCCCAGCATCAGGGTCTTTTCCAATGAGTCAACTCTTCGCATGAGGTGGCCAAAGTATTAGAGTTTCAGCTTCAGCATCAGTCCTTCCAATGAACACCCAGGACTGATCTCCTTTAGGATGGACTGGTTGGATCTCCTAGCAGTCCAAGGGACTCTCAAGAGTCTTCTCCAACACCACAGTTCAAAAGCATCAATTCTTCAGCGCTCAGCTTTCTTCACAGTCCAACTCTCACATCTATCAATGCTAAACCATATCTTGATAAGAGCTGTCACATTTTAAAAATGCTGAAGAATAGGTAATATGATTAGCAAATGAATTCATTAGGGACCAAAAAAGACTTCAGATAAAAAGACAACAGTAAAGAAATAAAATGGTTGCATTGGTTCTGTCCATTCAAATGAAATGGTAGCTGATTTTCATGGTATAACTTTATATTTTAATAGCTTTTAGAATAGGACTTGGTGTTTTGGCTTCGCCTTTTAATTTCTTTCGAATTTAATTCAAAAGTCTAACAAGTAGCTGCCTGTGCACACAATTAATCAGTTTATCAAGTATTTAATATATATGCATTACTATCATCAGAATAGATGTTAAACAGTTTCTGCTGTTAGCCTCACTAGCTTCTGAATCAAAGTCTTACTTAAGTGTGTCTAATTGGCAGAACTAGGTCCCTTGCTTGAACTCTATCTTTAATGAAACCCCAAAAATTTGTTCTTTCATGTCTGTTTTGGAAATATATTAATCATTATAAGACCTAAGTTGCTGTAGCAAAGATAGCCCAAAGTACAGTTGCTTCTAGGGGAGAGAAGAGCATTTTTCCTCAGATGGCAGGCGGTTCCAACAGCACCACACCTGGGGTCCCGCCTGTAGGAGCTCTGCATGTTCATTCTGGTCTATACCTTTCCAATCTCTGGCTTGGCAAGCTGCAAGGTTGGCTGTCCTCATCTGCGTAATCAGAGCTTGATTACAAACATGCTGTTGTTTCCTTTCACAAGAAGAGGAAAGGAGAACCCTAACACAGAAGTGGGCAGTGTTTTGCATTGGAGATGATTCAGAAGTTAAGTCACTTTCCTTACAACCTATTTATGGAGGAGGCTTTTCAGAAAGAGGCTCTTTGATAGGAGGCAGAGGAATGTCATCTCTGGTTGGTCAGTCGTGTGCTCTCTGCAACTCTATTACAGTAGAAGAGGAGGAGACCTGCTTGTTTCAGACACAAGAACCCGCATGAGTTCCCTAAACTTAGTAAAGAAGCCTTGCTGGGTTAACTGCCTAAACATTTGACCAGGTTTTTAAGTTCCTCAAGCAAACTGGCATAAAATCAAATTCTGGAGTAGAAACCACTTATCTACAAAACTTAAAAATGTATGTTTCAGAAAATGTGTTTTAATGACATTTTCACATGACAACTAATTTACACATATCATAAAACAACTAATTTACACATATTGTATTAAGGTCTTCAGGAAAGACTAAGAAAAAAAATCTGAGTTTATACATATGAATCAGAAAAATATGAGGTTCTTTTGGATCCTCAAGGGCTTAGGTTTTCTTTCAACATGACCAATGAATCGACTTCACTTTGCTCATTTTTTCTTTTAACCAATAGTTATTGTTGGATAATAGCATGTTTCCCAGACTCAAGGAAATGACAATTTAGTAAGAAATATAATAAGGATTTTTTTTTACACAAGATAAAATAAAACACAAATGCCATTTTCGTTAGCTATGTGAGAATTTGATTTCCAGAGGTATACAGAAAACGTCCAAGGAAAGAAGAATCATTTCCAGTTAAGTTCCAACTATGGAAGCATTTAAGCATTATTTGATACACTTTGGAGAACCCGTTTTGTTTAAGGAGTAACTAATCAAAGAATATTATTTCTACAGTGTTCATAATTGCGGTTTTCAACACTTGCCTCAGTCATATTGCAGCGTCAATGACATGTGAGTTCAGAACACCTCAGCCAGTTGTGTCTTCTCAAACAGAGATAAGGAGACTGTCAGGATGTCAATCTTCTGTTCCCAAATGCCTTAAGAATGACAGGACACAAATCACCGAGGACAGAAAGAAATGAAAGTCTATATGTCAACTGTGTTTTCCCCCTGGATTTAAAGATGAAGAAATCCTCTTAAACTATGCATTAATATGTAGTAACTGATATATCTAGATCAGCTTAGATGCTGTCATTCTTATTGTGTGGGTATATAAAGTTAGCAGCTTGGAAACAGCCATTTGCCTCCTGGCCTAGAAATCAGAAATTTGCATGATTTCCCTACCAATTTGTATATGTGCTTGAAGACTACTGATAGCATTTTTAGGGGATGGTTTATTTATACTTAGGAGATATACTATATGCAATGACACGGCTTAATAAAATAATCTTTCTTGTTTTTCTTTTTTTTTTAATCTTTACTCTTCTTAAGCCTGGTTTCTCAGAAACTATTTTGGTAGTTTTTCATAGGAAAAATTTGTGAGACACTGAGAGGCCTACTGCATTATTTAAAACAGCATGCTATGGCATTCCTACTTTTCATTAAAATCCATAGATATTTTAGGAACCTTCTTGAATTAGTTGAAACTGAGTCCATAATGGTGTTTATTATGAATCCATCCAATAGTTTCTCTCTCTTTTTAATTTTAAATCAATTGTTAATATTTACTTATAGTTTCTTTTCTTTTTTTATATAACATACTATAAAGTGTATGCCTCTAAAATGTACAATTGGCATTTTTTAGTAATTCCACAAAGTTGTATAGCATGACCCCTGTTTAATTCCAGATACATTTCCACTCCAAAAAGAAAACCTATAGCCATTAGCAGTCACTCCCCATTCACAACTATCCACAAACCCTGATAATCACTGATCAGCACTCTGTCTCTATTGATTTTCCCATTCTGAACTCTTTATTACTTGAATCATATAGCCTTTGAATCAAATTTAATCATACTGAAACTGCGGCCTTTTATGTCTTGTTTCTTTCACTTAGCAAGATGTTTTCAAGGTTTATGTTGTAGCATGTATCAGTACTTCATCTTGGTGAGAATAAATAATATTCTTTTAGTATGGATATACAATATGGTGTTAGTCAAGGTGATCCAGAGAAGCAACACCGCAGAACCAATGTGAGAGAAGTGAGTGAAAGTCACTTAGTCGTGTCCGACTCTTTGTGACCCCATGGACTCTACAGTCCATGGAATTCTCCAGGCCAGGATACTGGAGTGGGCCAGTCAGTCAGTTCAGTCACTCAGTCGTGTCTGACTCTTTGCGACCCCATGAACTGCAGCAGGCCAGGCCTCCTTGTCCATCACCAACTCCCAGAATTTACTCAAACCCATGTCCATTGAGTAGGTGATGCCACCCAACCATCTCATCCTCTGTCGGCCCCTTCTCCTCCTGCCCTCAATCTTTCCCAGAATCAGGGTCTTTTCCAATGAGTCAGCTCTTCACATCAGGTGGCTGAGGGACTGGAGTTTCAGTTTCAGCATCAGCCCTTCCAGTGAACACCCAGGACTGATCTCCTTTAGGATGGACTGGTTGGATCTCCTTGCAGTCCAAGGGACTCTCGAGAGTCTTCTCCAACACCACAGTTCAAAAACGTCAGTTCTTTGGCACTCAGCTTTCTTTATAGTCCAACTCTCACATCCATACATGACCACTGGGAAAACCACAGCCTTGACTAGAGGGACCTTTGTTGGCAAAGTAATGGCTCTGCTTTTTAACATGCTGTCTAGGTTGGTCATGACTTTCCTTCCAAGAAGAAAGTGTCTTTTAATTTCGTGGCTGCAATCACCATCTGCAGTGATTTTGGACCCCCCACAATAAAGTCAGCCACTGTTTCCACTGTTTCCCCATCTATTTCCCATGAGGTGATGGGACCAGATGTCATGATCTTAGTTTTCTGAATGTGGGTAGCCTTTCCCTTCTCCAGGGGATCTTTCCAACCCAGGGATCGAACCAATAGACATTCCTATATTATCTCATCTCACATTATCTATAATGGGTATACACATATATAATGTGTAATATATATAAATATGTAAATAGTATACACAAACAAGCTTTATGGTAAGGTGTTTCATGTGATCATGGAGGCCAAGCCCCGTGACTGGCTTTGTACAATCTGGAGATGCAGTAAAGCTGCTATGGCTGCCTGTAGTCCTGAGGGCTAGGAGGCTGACGGTGTGGATTCAGGTCACAATCTGAGGCCTAAAACGATCCTACCCTAACTCAACCAGCAAAGTAGGGTAGGAATTAGGCAGAGTGAGAATTCAAGCTTCCTTCATCACTTCCTTTCAGACTGGATGATGCCCATTCACGTTGCAGAAGGGCATCTGATTTACTCCATGGACCGAATTAAAATGCTAAGCTTTTCAGGAATACGGACATACTCTGAAACATTCTTTACCAAGTGTCTGAGCATCCCCTGGCTTGGTTAAGTTAGCACATAAAGTGAATCGTCTGCACATTTTGTTTTTTCTGTTCATTATTTGGTGACATTAGGACTGTTTTCACTTTGACACTACTCTGAATAATAATGCTGTTAACATCTGTGTGTACATTTTTGTGTGAACATATTTCAGTTCTCTTGCATATATACTTAGGAGTGGTATTGCTGGGTGGTGTGTTAACTCTACGTTTAACTTCTTGAGAAACTGCCACATTGTTTGCCAACAGCTCAATAAGTTTGCATTCCCAACAGCCATGTTTCAAGGTTCCAGTTAGTCCACATCAGTGCCAGTACTTGATATTGTCTATTTGATTATAGCCTGCTCATTTTTGACTTGCATGTACCTAGTGACCAATAATGTTGAGTATATGTATTGGGCATCTGTTCTGATCCTTTGCCCACATTTTCATTGGGTTATTTATAATTCATTTGCAAGTGATTTTTAAATATTCTGCATACTGAAGATAAGATAGAGAGCAATAGATAGAGAGATAGACAGATAGATAAAGAAAACACAGAGATATAGCATGTCCAGATACATCTACTGATGTATATGATTTGTAAGCATTTACTCCCTTTCTGTGAATATCTTTTAGTTTTCTTGATGATGTCCTTGGAAACACAAATGTTTTATATTTTGTTATCATCCAGTTTATTTTTCTTTGGTTGCTTGTGTTTTAGATATCCTATCTAAGAAGCAATGATTAATCTAAGGCCATGAATATTTGCACTTATTTATTCTAAGAGTTTAATACTTTTAATATTAAATGTAGATATTTGATCTGTTTTAATAGTTTTTGTATATGACAAGAGGTCAAAGTCCATTTTCACTTGAATTACTCTAATGTTTCAGTGTGAAGGATTTTAATATTTTTTATTGTTCAAGTCTGATAGTGGAAACATTCTCAGTCTTTGTATATTTTGTGTTTTTCAATTTTTTTTTTTTGTTCAGTTTTAAAGAATTGTCTTGCTGGATACACAATTTTTGTTTGAAAGATTTTTCTTTCTGCACTTTCAATGTGCCTTCCCCGTTGCCTCTGGTCTCCATTATCTCTGATGGGAAATTAGCTATTAATCTTATTGAGGATCCTTGTGTACATGGTAATTCTCTTTTTACTTCTTTTTGTCTTTGCATTTGGCTTTTGACAGTTTGTCTCTGGTATGTCTGTGTGGATCTCTGAATTTTTCGTATGAGGAATTTTGGGGATGTGTAGCTTCATGGTTTTCATTAAATTTTGGAAACTTTGGTGGCATTATCTTTTTTCAAATATTCGTGCTTCTCTCTCCTTTGCCTTTCCTCTGATACTCTGACTATGCACATAAGGGCACGCTTACAGTGTCTTATAGGTCTTTTTGAGTCAGTTCTATTTTTCTTTCCCTTCATCAGTCTGGATAACCTAAATTGACCCATCTTAACGTTTGTTGATTCTTTTCTTCTACCTGCTGATGTCTTCTTTTTAGCTTCTCACTAAATGAAGGTTTCATTTAGTTATTTTACTTTTAAATCCCAGAATTTTCTATGTAATTCTTTTATCTCTTTAGTGATATTTCTTGCTTGTGAAGCACTTTTGCCATACTGTTTTTGGTTTATTTTTAAGACATGCCTTATTTTACTTTTTGAACATATTTAAAGTAGTTGTTTTAAATTCTTGGCCTAGTAAGTGCAACATCTAAGCTTCCTCAGGGGAAATTTCTTTTAGCTGCTTTTTTTTCCCTTACTGCATAATGGCTATATCTTTTTTGTTTCCAGACTTAATTTTTAGTTGAAAATTAGACATTTAAAATAATATAATGTGGTAACCCTGGAAATTTTACCCTTAATTGCCATTTGCTATCAGGGTTTATTATTGTTAATGGTTTTCCTATGACCTTTACAAACTAATTCTGTAACGTTCTTTATTCTATGTAATCACTGAAGTCTCTACTTATTTGGTTTCATGGTCAGCTAATGTTTGGAAAAAGAGTTTTTATTAAACACCTGAAACTAATACTTGTTGTTCTTGCTGAGAAGGGCTCTGTGTATATATTAGGGGATATCTTCAACACAGTTGAAATATTTACCTTTGCCTTCACTTACTATTTGTGTGACTTGAGAGCATATTAAAAAGCAGAGACATTATTTTGACAACAAAGATTGGTCTAGTCAAAGCTATAGTTTTTCCAGTAGTCATGTATGGATGTGAGAGTTGGACTAAAAAGAAAGCTGAGCAACAGAGAATTGATTCTTTTGAATTGTGGTGTTGGAGAAGACTCTTGAGAGTCCCCTGGACTACAAAGAGATCCAACCAATCCATCCTAAAGGAAATCAGTCCTGAATATTCATTGGAAGGACTGATGCTGAAGCTGAAACTCCAGTACTTTGGCCACCTAATGGGAAGAACTGACTCCCTGGAAAAGACTCTGGTGCTGGGAAAGATTGAAAGCAGGAGGAGAAGAGGATGACAGAGGATGGGATGGTTGGATGGCATCACCAGCTTGATGGACACGAGTTTGAGCAAGCTTTGGGAGTTGGTGATGGCTCGGGAAGCATGGCATGCTGCAGTCCATGGGGTCACAAAGAGTCAGACATGACTGAGTGACTGAACTGACTGACCATGAACAGAATCTCAAGGTCATCCTGAGATGAGGATTTAGGGCTTTCTCAGGGTCTGAGTATGTACAGAGTCCTTGATATGTGTATAAGTCTGTGAATGCATACAGCCTTCTGGATTCTCACGAATGTGTTGAAACTTTCAAAGACCATATGGCCATCTCATCTTGTATGGCTTTTTTTTTTTTTTTTAAGTTTTTTGGTTAGTCTTTTGCTTGGTCCAATTCTTGTCCACTATGCCAAGGAGCTCTAAAGTTAAACAATTATCTGTAATTTTTTCAACACATGCCCCAGTAGAAAGGCTTTTCTCATTTGGTGAGCTCAGAATAAGGTCAGATAAAGACAGTTTTGCAAGTGATGTCTTTTAGGAAATCCCTGAATAGGTCACATACTGACAATTCTCTGCAAATGGAACTTTGGAGGAGCTCCAACACTGTTCTCTCCTCTATCTTTGCTTCCACACTGCTGGTTTTCATTGTCATTTCAGACTGATAGTTTTTAAGACTACAACCAAGAAAGAGAGTTTAGAGAAGGAAATGGCAATCCCCTGCAGTATTCTTGCCTGGAAAATCCCATGGGCAGAGGAGCCTGGTGGGCTACAGTCCATGGGGTCACAAAGAGTCCGACACGACTGAAGAGATTTAGCAAGACAGAAAGTTATGGTTGTGATTAAGACAAGTTAACAATGCCACAAAGTTCATTGTTCTTGCTGAGATTTAGGTGTTTTTCTTTAAGGGTTATAGATCTGTAAACTTTAGCTAACTTCCAGAGTTCTGAAAGTGTTGCTTCTGACAATTTTTTATAGATTTATAATTGCTCCTTTGTAGAAGAGAAATTTTGGAGGTTCTTACTCTGCCATTTTCAATAATGTACTCTAGTTCTCTTGAGAATATATTTACTTGGAAAATAGCTGTATTTCTCTCTTTATGTGCAGTAACAAATTTTAGTTATGTGTTGAGTCAAACTGTTTCTTCAGCAAGGAGGACTGAGCCCAAACAGGATCCAGATCATTGTGAACAATCATCATTCCTGACAATATAATCAGTTTAACAATCTTTACAACAGGGTTCAATCAGCATTGTGAGATAAAAAGTATCAAAGAAAATGTCTATGAGACATGAGAAGAGTCTCATAATGACGTATAATTGGATATCACATACAGGTAATCAAGAAAATCAGCATCAGTCGGGAAAGTATGGGCTCGAAGACTTTGTTAGAAGCCAGAATGTACACTGCTGTACATACTCTGAAATAGGATAAGAGTGTACTTATGTACTTATGTATGACAGTCAATTTTTCTACCTTTGTGGTCTTGGATGTAGTTCAAATTTTAAAATGTCGTTTTGAAGATATGGATTGAATGCTAAGAGATAATGATTGTTTATATTATGTTTATCAATTAAAATTTCTCACCTGAAAAAATAGACAATTGCCTCTGTAGACAGTTTCAAGAAAATTCAAATCAGTGGAATAGAAAAGCTATATAAAGAAAACTTGTAATACCTGACTGGAAAATGTAGAGTTAAAGCTGGTGTAATTCAAAAGAAAAAGTGGCTTTTATAACATGCTTATTGTAGCAGATGTAATGGACATTTGTTGTGCGACCAAGAAAACTTAAGTTTAAAAAGTTCAATGAAAAATTTCCAAGAGTTGCAGCTACTCTGGAAAATAAGCTGCCATATGATCCAGCAATCCCACCCACACCTGGGCATATACCCAGGCAAAACCATGATTCAGAAAGATATATGCACCTGCTAAGTTCATAGCACACTGTTTACAATACTCAAGATATGGAAGCAACCTAAATGTCCATCAACAGATGGATAAATAAAAATGTGGTGTGTGTGAGTGTGTGTATAAAATGGAATATTCCTCAGCAAAGGAAGAAATAATGTCATTCCCAATAGCATGGATGGAACTAGTGTTTATCATATTAAGTGAAGGAAGTCAGAAAGAGAAAGATAAGTAGCATATAATATCACTTATATGTAGAATCTAAAGTATGATACAAATGAACATGTCTACAAAATAAAACCAAACTCACAGACATACAGTGCACACTTGTGGTTGTCAAGGTGTGGGTGGGGGAGGGAAGGATTGGGAATTGGGGATTAGTACATTCACACTGTCATATATAGGATGGATACACAACAAAATCCAATTGTATGGCACAGGGAACTGTATTCAGTATCTTGTGACAAACCACAGTGGAAAAGAATATGAAAAAGAATATGTATATATGACTGACTTAATTTGCTGTACTGCAGAAAATAACACAACACTGTAAAATAAACTACACCAATAAAATTAAAACACGTTTTCACCAGATGATTCTTCATGAAATGCCTAGGAAAGAGGCATATCATATAAAAATTTCAATAATGCAAGCTCCGGGAGTTGGCGATGGACAGGGAGGCCTGGCGTGCTGCAGTCCATGGGGTCGCAAAGAGTCAGACCTGACTGAGCAACTGAACAACAACAAAAATGTCCAAAAGCAATATGCTCAATTTGGGGATTGACGGTAGAAACAGGGATTAAGCTTCATCTGAGTACTGTGGCTAAGGAGACAACAATTTAAGAAAAAAATAAATCAAGGCTCACAGGATCTTTAGTTTTTTTAGCTAATTAGCTTTATGTTCTGTTCCACTTGGGCTTCCCTTGTACACTTGCCAAATTATCCCGCGTGAGTCTCTGAAGCCCTTAAACTATCATTCAAAATCTCATTTGTTACCTGACTATTTGGAACTTGGGATACACTGCTTCATAAAAATTTTATAATCACTTGGTTTTAGACCAGATCACAATTTTGAAAAATAAAATGCATGGTTAATCTCCAGTAGTGGTGATAAAGGCTTGGGTTTTGACACCAGAAAGCAGATGGACTTGATTCAAAGCGGAATTTTTTGTCCTTTTCATGGGGCCTCGTCAACTTTGCATGAAATGTTCCCTTGGTATCTCTGATTTTCTTGAAGAGATCCCTAGTCTTTCCCATTCTGTTGTTTCCCTGTATTTCTTTGCATTGATCGCTGAGGAAGGCTTTCTTATCTCTCCTGGCTATTCTTTGGAACTCTGCATTCAAATGGCAATATCTTTCCTTTTCTCCTTTGCTTTTTGCTTCTCTTCTTTTCACAGCTATTTGTAAGGCCTCAGACAGCCATTTTGCTTTCTTGCATTTCTTTTCCATGGGGATGGTCTTGATCCCTGTCTCCTGTACAATGTCATGAACCTCTGTCCATAGTTCATCAGGCACTCTGTCTATCAGATCTAGTCCCTTAAATCTATTTTTGACTTCCACTGTATAGTCATAAGGGATTTGATTTAGGTCATACCTGAATGGTCTAGTGGTTTTCCCTACTTTCTTCAATTTAAGTCTGAATTTGGTAATAAGGAGTTCATGATCTGAGCCACAGTCATCTCCTGGTATTGTTTTTGCTGACTGTATAGAGCTTCTCCATCTTTGGCTGCAAAGAATACAATCAATCTGATTTCGGTGTTGACCATCTGGTGATGTCCATGTGTAGAGCCTTCTCTTGTGTTGTTGGAAGAGGCTGTTTGCTATGAGCAGTGCATTCTCTTGGCAAAACTCTGTTAGCCTTTGCCCTGCTTCATTCTGTACTCAAAGGCCAAATTTGCCTGTCACTCCAGGTGTTTCCCGACTTACCACTTTTGCATTCCAGTCCCCTATAATGAAAAGGACATCGTTTTTGGGTGTTAGATCTAAAAGGTCTTTGGGAAATTTTTAAAGAAAAGTGAAAGTTTATTTTTTTTCATGCCTACTTTTAATGTAGTCCTCACTTTGCTGCTGTTGTTCAGCTGCTCAGTCGTGTCCGATACTTTGGGACCCCATGGGCTGCAGCAGGCTACGCTCTGCTGTCCTCCACTGTCTCCAAACGTTTGCTCAAACTCATGTCCACTGAGTCAATGCGGTCATCCAAACATCTCATCATCTGTCACTCCTTCTATTCCTACCTTCAATCATTCCCAGTATCAGGGTCTTTTCCAATGGGTCAGCTCTTCACATCAAGTGGCCAAAATATTGGAGCTTCAGCTTCAGCAGCAGCCCTCAGGATTGAATTCAGGATTGAATTCCTTTAGGATTGACTGGTTTGATTTCCTTGCTGTCTGACACCTCTCAAGAATCTTCTCCAACACCACAATTCAAAAGCATCAGTTCCCTAGCACTCAGCCTTCCAATATGGTCCAACTCTCAAATCCATACATGACTACTGGAAAAACTGTAACTTTGACTATATGGACTTTGTTGGCAAAGTGATATCTCTGCTTTTGAATATGCTGTCTAGCTTTGTCATGTTTCCTTCCAAGGAGTAAGCGTCTTTGAATTTCATGGGTGCCGTCACTGTCTGCACTGATTTTTGAGCCAGAGAAAATAAAATCTGTCATGGTTTCTACTTTTTCCCCATCTGTTTGCCATGAAGTGATGGGACCGGATGCCATGATCTTTGTTTTTTAAATGTTGAGTTTTAAACAAACTTTTTCACTCTCCTCTTTCACCCTTATCAAGAGACTGTTTAGTTCCTCTTCACTTTCTGCCATTAGAGTGATATCATCTGCATTTCTGAGGTTGTTGATATTTCTCTTGGCAATCTTGATTCCAGCCCAGGAGTCATACAGTCTGGCATTTCACATGATGTACTCTACACGTAAGTTAAATAAACAGGGTGCCAACATACAAACTTGGCATACTCCTGAGGAGATACCGTACGTCCAAAGGCAAAGGAGAAGCCCCAGCAAGATGGTAGGCGGGGTGAATTCACATTTAGAATCAAACCTCACACCTGCCAGAGACTCTCAGAGGGCTCAAACAAAGCCGTGTGCACCAGGACCCAGATATCCCACAGAGACTGAGACAGAACTGTGTCTGAGTGTCTCCTGTGGAGGTGCAGGTCAGCCATGGCCTGCCTCAGGGCTGGGAGCGCTGAGTGTAGCAATGCCTGCACGGGGCCTTTTGATGGAGGTCGCCATTTTCTTCATTACCTCCGCCATAGTTTCAGTTCACTTCAGTTCAGTCGCTCGGTCGTGTCCGACTCTTTGTGACCCCATGGACTGCAGCACACCAGGCCCCTCCCTGTCCACCACCAGCTCCCGGAGTTTGCTCAAACTCATGTCCATTGAGTTGGTGATGCCATCCAACCATCTCATCCTCTGTCATCCCCTTCTCCTCGTGCCTTCAATCTTTCCCAGCATCAGGGTCTTTTCAAATAAGTTAGCTCTTCCCATCAAGTGGCCAAAGTATTGGCGTTTTCATATGTAGTAATGTCCATGTGTAGATTTGTCTCTTGTGTTGTTGGAAGAGAGTGTTTGTTATGACCAGTGTGTTTTCTTGGCAAAACTCAGTCTTTGTCCAGCTTCATTTTGTCCTTTAAGGTCAAACTTGTTTGCTACTCAAGCTTTCTCTTGACTTTCTACTTTTGCATTCCATGCCCTGTGATGAGAAGGACATCTTTTTTGGATGTAATTCTAGAAGATCTTATAGGTCTTCACAGAACCTTTCAAATTCAACTTATTTGGCATTAGTGGCTGGTGCATAGATTTGCTTTACAGCAATGTTGAATGGTTTGTCTTAGATATGAACAGAGGTCTTTCTGTCACTTTTGAGATTGCACTCAAGTGCTGCATTTCAGACTTTTATTGATTGTGAGGGCTACTCCATTTCTTCTAAGGGATTCTTTCCCACGGTAGTAGATTCAATGGTCATCTGAATTAAATTCTCCCATTCCCATCCTTTTAAGTTCATTGATTCTAAGATTTTAATATTCACACTTGCCATCTCCTGCTTGACCACATCCAGTTCGCCTTGATTCATGGACCCAACGTTCCAGGTTTCTATGCAATATTGCTCTTTACAGCATCGGACTTTACTTTCACCACCAGACACATCCACAGCTGAGGGGTATTTCCATGCTGGCCCAGCCTCTTCACGCTTCTTGGAGCTATTTCCCCACTCTTTCCCAGAAGCATATTGGACAGCTGCTGACCTGAGGCGCTCATTTTCTGGTGTCACATGTTCTCTAGTGGGCCACGTTCTGTCAGAACTCTGCTCTGTGACCCGTCCACCTTGGGGGGCCCTGCATAGCTTGTCTCATAGCTTCATTGAGTCACACAAGCCGTGATCCAGAAATACCCCAAGGAGTATATTTACTACTAAAGTGAGGGTACCTAGAGCTGGTTGTCCAACTCCATTTCTGTAAAGTACTGAAAACTTTAATGATGAATTGTAAGTCTGTGAAGAATAATGTGAAAATAAAAAGCAAACATATTTTAGTGAAGTTGAAGGTACATAAGAGGATACAGGCAGTGGGGAAAGGTGTGAATGAAAGTTGATTATTTCCAAGAGAAAGGTCTTTTTAATAGATGGTAATGTTGGTCAAACTAATCCATAGCAGATATGGGGGTTATCGAGAGAGTCTAGATAATATTTTGGAGATGGGGAAGAAAGACTTAGAAATGTAGTTTGAATTTTGCCTTCAATCTGTTATATTGATTTATTTTTTGGAGGAGAAGGTACTTTGTGTTTTTAAAAAATGATTTCCACACTTACACTATTCCTCAAGTAGTCATAGCAACATTTTCACATAAGAAGTGTTTGTTTCTGAATCTCACTAACTGTATATTTTTCATACATGAGAACATGCTCTTGTTCAAGGCAACAGACTAGCTGACCCTTTCATGCTTGTAAATTCCATTGTCAGAATGCATCAGTCTCCTTTTGGGGAAAATCAGCAGAAAAAGAAATGTATATTTTCGTAACTCTAAAGTGAAATTGGTTGCTTTTCATAAGAAAGATGTGTTTAAACATACAGGTTCCAACCCAGTTGCCCAGGAGTTAGCCTCAACAGCAGGCATTGGATACAGGATGAGAAAAATTGAAGTCTTGCTTTTCTCAGGAAGAGGCCCAAGCTGGGAGCTGGGAAAGTGGGGGCTTCTTGGTTGCAGGCATCTGGAGGGGAGTCTCTGCCTCACTGCTGAGAGAGGAGGAGGGAGATGACTTGGTGCAAATACCATTTTCTTGTCTCTCTTTTCACACTTTCATCGGGTTCTTGATTAGTTGTTTCTTCATTTTCGGTTTCTCCTTAAGACCATTTCTAGAAGCTTTAAATGGATGCTTGGAAGAGATAATTTTCAACAGTACCATTGGCGAGTGAGTTAGCAGAGTGTCTCAGATGATCGTACTGGAAGTTGATCACTGTTACATGTATTTTTTTTAACATGTACTTTTGAATGGGTTCTTTTCATTTTTGATTACAGAAGTAGTACATATTCCTTATAAATCATCTCAATGATATAGGCCTTTGTAAAATAAAATTAAACTCCCTTCCTGTCAATTCCATTCCTGGGATAAACCACTCAAAGTTAATAATTAAGTTTTGAAATGGTATAAAATGAGCTCTGTAGAAATCCATATTTGGATAAATGGCTGGTGACTCAGTTGTATTAACCCTTCCCTCATCAGTTCCAGAAATGTCCACTAGTGCAGCTTGGCCTCGGGCTGTGCAATGGACTGCACCAGTCCTGTCCAGTCTCTGGCTTTGACTTGCTCATGAATTTAATCTAGTGATCCATCTCAGAACTCATTTTACCTGACCCACCAGAAGCAGCATTTGATACCATTGAGTATTCTCTTCCCCCCAAAACTCTTTCTGTCTCCCTTCTGACTCCCCAATGCCCAATATTCCTTTTGTTTTTATGGCTGCTAATTTTTAGTCAACTTTACTGGTTGCTGCTCATTTCTCTGTAAACTTTAGAGCTCCAAGAGTTAGACCTTTGGCTCTGTTTTCCGTCTCCATTTAGTCACTTTCTGATTTTCATTCACCCTGATGGCTTTGAATTTGTTGTCTATACTCTGATGATCCCCAAGCGTGCATTGATAGACTTCATTCTAAACACCAAACACATGTATCCAAGAGACCCTTTTAGCCATCTAAGGGGTATCTCAAATGCCACATATTAAAAACTGAGCTTCTTATCTCATATGTCCCCTCCACTTGCTTTTCTCACAACCTTCTCCATCTTAGTCATGATGACACCATTCTTCCCGTTGCTCAGATCAGGAATCATGGCCTTTTCTCAATCTGTCATACCCTATATTCTTTAACAAATCTTGTTGCCTCATCCTTAAAATTATATCCAGATTGGTGACCTCATCCCATCGCTGCTGTTGCCAGGATTCTGTTTTATTGTTTCTCTTCCCACATAGACTTTTACATAATTAGGCTCCCAGCATTATACAGATAACATGTTCAAATATGATAATTAAGAAATTTTTTTACAAAGAGATTTTTCAAAAGTAGAAAACCAGAACTGGACCTAGTGGCAGCTAGGTTATTTTCATTCCTGAGTCTGGAAGAATAATGTTATGGGTTGAATTGTGTTCCCCTACAAAGGATATTGAAGTCCTAATAGCTGTCCCTATGCATGTGACCTTAAATGGAAATTGGATCTTTGCGATAAGTTAAGATGAGGTTGTTGGGGCTGGCTGCACTCCAATATGACTGGCATCCTTATAAAAAGGGGAAACTTGGACACAGAGTTCACACGTACAGACAGAAGACAATGGAAGCCACAAGGACAATACCCCCTGTAAAAAGAGAAAACAACCCGAGTGTGCCAGAAATGAGAAATAGGAAACAGATTTTCCTTCACAGCACCGTGATTTTAGGCTCTGGACTCACAACTGTGTGACAACAAATTCTGTTACCTGCGCCAAACTCACCTGTGGCAGCTCCAGGAAGCTGATACAAAGGAAGAGAAGGTCAAGTCAAGTCTGCAGACTTGAAAGGATCAGCACCCTTTCGTTGAATAATATGAGCAGCCACAGGCAGGCCCCCGGGGTAAAGGCAACGACCCAGCTGACCTCACTCGCCTTCCTCCCTCTGATCTCCCCCCAGGGGCCCCCATGCTTCCTAAGGAAGAGAAAAGGGTGAAGAGGGTGGAGGGCACGTCTGGGAGGACAAAGCCAGCCATGTGGGACACTTTGCAGCTAGCCTTCCTTTCATCTTCTTTCTCCCTCCCACACCTCCTCTCCACCCAGGAGCCAGCGTGTCACTCCTGGGCTTAAAACCCTCATGCCTAACACAACAGTCCTCACCGGACCCCCGAGGTTGTACATGTGGGGGGTCCGTGGCCTCTTACCGCACCTCCCAGTCCTCCTTTAGCCTACTCTGTTGCAGCCGACTGGGCTCCTCACTTGGCATTTCCTCATCCACTCTCTGGAATGTTCCTTTTGCAGGTGTCTGCGTCACTTCCATTCTCGTTCACTCAGGTCTTTGCTCAGTAAGGTCTTCTCAGACCACTCTAACCCATTGTTCTCCAAGCACTTCTTATTCCACTTCTCCTTAGTGTTCATACCATCTTAAAAAATAGGTTTTTTTCTTGCTTGTCCTACTTATTGGCTTCTTCTTCCAGTGACTATGAGCCCCGAGGAAGGGATGTTTGCCTACTTTGTACACTGCTGGACTCCCAGTGCCTCTAAATCATGCCCGGTAGGAGGTTCCAAAGCATATATGTTGACTAAATGGATAATATTTTATATTTTCATAATTTATGTTTTTCTGTCTTACTAATTTAATCTACTCTAGTAATTGCAAGTCTTTTTTTCTTCTTTTTTTTCTAAGACTAGTATTTCTATCAGCAAAATTTCCTGGTGTGAAATGATTCAATGGGACAGTTTGCTTTGTTGTAGCTGATGCTTAATGACTTATTATAATGAACACAGAATCCCTAAAATCCAAATATACACACAAATCCCATATAAGGTATCTTTCTGATATGCCTGCAACATTTCATAATAATAAACAGTGCAACATCTAAGGAAGCTTGTGCATTCTTTCCGAGAACCATCGTGTTGTTGGGCTTTCTTTTCACTCCAACCTCTCCAATGTACAAAAAAACTGTGTTCCTTAAATGTAAGCAATGATGGCAGATGGTATTTATTGTTTTATTCAAAACTATTTTGAAAAATTTGGTCAGGGACAAACATGGCATTTCAGCTCACATTTCTTTTGGAAGAAGAAAATGTAAATAGCTAGTACCGCCAAATTGTACTGTCAGCTCCATGTATAACCATAAAGAAAAAATAATGCTGTTTTTATTGCTGTTCTCTTTGTAGATCTGATATGACAGATCCTAGGTAAATATGTTTTTACTAAAAACCTATAGTAGTTGATGCTTTGAAATATCCCTATACTTTGCCAGGATTTTTGGACCCTGGATTATTATACTGATTTTGTGGTTATAATCCTTGTTATTTCTTTTTCCTCCAGTGTTCTCATTGACTTTTTGTCTTTTTAATTCTAATACAAATCACTGTCATGTTTTAGAGTCACTGCCTTTAAAATGTAGATCCTTATAAGTCTCTCTTGGTGTATCTGTTCAAACATTCAGGCTTTCCATGTGTGTGTGTTCTTTATTGCAGAAAGGGAATCTGATTTAGCAAACACTAAGGAAATACTGTCTATAGCTTTTAAGGACATGTTTTTGATGCCTTAAAGTTTGCAGGGATTTGAAATTTTTAGTGAAATTCAGAAAATCTTCTACATAACGTGGTAACCATATAGGAAAAAAAGATTAGCTCTTTGGGGGCAAAGGTGACTTCAGTTTAGCAACATAATGAGGTCAGTGGCTCATGTTCCTAAGTTAAGCTAACCTGTTTTGATAACACAATAGTGTTCACAACAGTGTCTTATGCAAGGCGCTCTTCTCTGAGCATGAGAAGAAAGCTTTGATTTTTTTTGCTTCTTAAGTTTCTCTTCTGTCCCTTACAGTAGCTTCCATCAACCCCTCCAATTCTGAATTGTCTCTCTACACACCCTATACAATTTGCTTTCTCTCATTCCAGAAAACCATAAATTCCAAGGATGTGTTTTGCATATTCCCTCTGCACATTGCCCCCCGCCCTTTCCAAGATTTAAATTAAAATTGTTCTCAGTTCATCTATAAACTTGAAAGCAATCTACTTACAATTAAATGAGAAATACTTGTCCCTCAACATCGTTGGCAGGTGTATTTGGTTTAGGGAAGACTGGGTAGGGTGCTCAGAATGTTATTTAAATTGAAGTCTGAGATAACATCCTTTTTCTGTGGTCTCCAAGGCACAGATGGAAGCATGATCACATATTGAAAAACTTTCCTGGGTCTGTGACCTTGAATGTCTCTTCAGAGAATGAAACAACTAATTTAAAAATGAAATGCAAATGTGACTTGTGATTTTTATGCTACATACCCATGGATCTTTCAGGAAAAAAAAAAAAAGTCATTTAACTGAACTCTATTTTTTGTAATGAAAGTTAGTTACACCAGGGTAAATGTAAGCAAAATTTTTGAATTCACTAAATTATTTTAAAGTGTTACTAGAATGTACAGATCATAAGTATAAAATAGGGGAAAAATATAGAGACATCTCCACTTCTTAAAATACTTAAAAGCAGTTAGAAAGAAAAACGCTATACAAAAAAGAGCCCAATTTAAAGGGCGATAGGTCCAAACAAACTCATTTTAAAAAGCAGCTTTAAAGAGAAGGATCATGGAAGATATTTACTCCTCTGCATCTTGCTGACTGTCCCTTGGCTTCAAGGGCAGTGCTTCCTGCTGCAGCCTGGTTCAGCTGAAGCCCTGTGTTCGAAGAGACGGGTGCGCTCACTCATTGCAGGGCTAAAAGGCAGCTAAAGTCTTAAGGCCACACGTTTATTAAGTTCAAAGCACTTTCAAGTGTCAGTTGGCATGTGCTTGAAGAAGCAGTCCAGCAAGGAGGCCAGCTGGCCTGCAGTCACACTAACTGCAAAGTAAACAATTAATGCTGAAGGGTAATATTTAAGTATCTGAGAGAGAACTTTAATCCTGTGAAATCCCTAATTGTGCTGCGCTCAAGTGGGCTTCGGGGTGACAGATGCCACAAGTCCGCCTCCTGACTCACAGCAAAGGGTCACAACCAGAGAAGGAGCAGAACTGGCTTGAAAAGAAAAACAGAAGGCAAGGGGAAGGTGGTGGTGTCAGGAGACTGAAGAGAAATCCCTCTCGAAACGGGGGCCTTTCAAGCTGCTCTGATAATTGAGAAAGCATAAAGAATACTGGAATCTACTTTTAAAACCCTACTGCTAGAAAATTATGAATGAGATGGCACATTAATGATTAGATTAGATATTCCTCAATATGGATATGCCATATCTTCCATTGTGCATCTTTACAAGGAAGAGGGGAAGTGAAATATACAGACAGATCACTACCTGTAGGGCCACATGTTCAAAATTTCATGAAATAAACTTAAACATAGCACTTAGACAATTTAAACTGAAGCTTACCTTTCTTTCTCTCTAAAATCATATCCAAAGTATGCCAAAATGTGTAGGAAATCACATAGAAATGAGGCAAATTATTTTTGTATATTTCTTTCCAGTAAATACTATACATACCACTTCATGGCAGTTACTGTAGCAGTGTGGCTTAAACAAAGCCAAACAAAACAAAACTCTCAACAATTGAATATTAAACCTCTCAGAGCCTCAATCAACGTTTTGGAATAATAACCCAGCTTCATAGAAATCCCATGAGACTTAAAAGAGAAAGTGGGTATAGAATTAAAGTAATTGGTGCCGTTATTAGCACATTTCAAGGGATCAGTAAATGATATATGTGACTATTATGTGACAGCATGTAAAATGTTAAGCTTCAACTTATATGTCAAATTATAATAGTTAAAACTCCCTTAAGTAAGTACTGGATTGAAATGGACATCTTAAAAATATATAAGGGAAACTTGGACAGCTCTAAAATTCACAAGGACAAGATAAACAGGCCAAGGGAGGGGAGATTTGTGAAAAGATTTTTCTTTTTTTTAGGTATGGTACTAAAGTGCTTTTGAGTCTCGCGCATTCCTACTTAAGGCTTAGTTTGGGGTGCGCTCTTCTATTTCAGTCCTGTTTGCACTCCTTTCAAGAAGGCAATCTGAGAGCTTGGTGTGTGCCCTAGGAAGTGTGGGGGTGCAAGGTTGGGATGTCTGACACCACACGAGACCCCTCAGTGCAGACACAGCCTGGAGCCTCAGTGCCCAGGGAGCTGGCGCGGCATCCGGAAGCAAGCGGCCGCCCTGCGCGGGGTGGAGAGGCCTGCCGCGTCTCCAGGACTGCTCGTGCAGCCCCGGGAGGAAGATGGGCATGTGCTAAGAGAGATCTTGTTTAACAAGGGTCTCTGCCTGGAAATCCCCGGGCAGCCCAGTGGTTAGGACTCTGCACGTCCGCCGTAGGGGGCACGGGTTCGATCCCTGGTCTGAGTACTAAGATCCCAGAGTGACACAGCCAAAAAAAAAAAAAAAAAGAAAAGCCCTCTGTCCGAGTATGCAGAGTCCCTACAAAGGAGAGTCTGTGAAAGTAAAGCTAGAGAAAGCCTGAGCCTTATGGGGGTGCAAGGGAAGCCAGCTAAAGCAAAGAGTTAGGGCAAGAGGAGTCCATCGGGGGATTTCTTAATAATTTACAAAAATATTCCAAGAGAAAGATTCAACCTTAGCTACCAGCCATTTCCAGAGAATCTAAAATCCTGTTTGATAACAGTCAAGTAAGTGAAAATGGAAGCCGCTCAGTTGTGTGTGACTCTTTGCGACCCCATGGACTCTACAGTCCATGGAATTCTCCAGACCAGGATGCTGGAGTGGGTTGCCTTTCCCTTCTCCAGCGGATCTCTGCAAATCAGGGATCGAACCCAGGTCTCTTGCACTGCAGGAGGATTATTTACCAGCTGAGCCACCAGACAAGCCCTTAGCTAAGTAAAGCCTTCACATATTCTTTTCCCTCTTCCTTTTCTCTCTTCTCTTCCCAAGGAGTCAGAAACCATACGTTATCAGTTAGATTAGGTAAGTTTGTTCCAGTGACAAATCCTAAATCTCATTGGCTTAAAAGCAAAGGTTCAATTTCTTATTTATGTCACATGTTCCTTGCAAAGTTGGCAGGAGGTCACTGCTTATTGTAGTCCGTCAGGGACCCGGGCTGATGGAGCTTTCGCAGACACTGCAGATGGCACAGGGCAGAGACGCAGGAGGATCTCACATCAACAGGTAAACGCCAGTCCTTCAAACAGCTTGTCCAGGTTAGGCTGGGAGGCCTACCTGAATGCAGTGTGCCGGGAAGCGCAGTGCTGTCACCTATATTGAAGACTGAGGATGAGAAATATTTGATTAACATCACTAACAGCTACCACAATCTGCCTTTCTAGCTAAAAATAAAAATGTACGTATTCTGTGTTTCAAAGTCAAAATATACTGCCTCCTTCTCAACAGATCCAACCTCAAAGTCTTATCCATTCTTGGCGTTTAACGCTATGTCTAGGATTCCTGGGTGACAATCATTAGTCTCTGTATTAGGTCTGATGTATTTCTGCTTACTCCTTGGAAGAAATTATGACCAATCTAGATAGCATATTAAAAAGCAGAGACGTTACTTTGCCAACAACGGTCTGTCTGGTCAAGGCTATGGTTTTTCCAGTGGTCATGGATGTGAGAGTTGGACTATGAAGAAAGCTGAGCACTGAAGAATTGATGCTTTTGAACTGTGGTGTTGGAGAAAACTCTTGAGAGTCCCTTGGACTGCAAGGAGATTCAACCAGTCCTTCCTAAATGAATTCAGTCCTAAATATTCATTGGAAAGACTGATGCTAAAGCCAAAACTCCAATACTTTGGCCACCGGATGGGAAGAACTGACTCATTTGAAGAGACCCTGATGCTGGGAAAGATTGAAGGCGGGAGGAGAAGGGGACGACAGAGGATGAGATGGTTGGATGGCATCACCGACTCAATGGACATGAGTTTGAGTAAACTCCGGGATTTGGTGATGAACAAGTAGGCCTGCAGTGCTGCAGTCCATGGGGTCACAAAGAGTCGGACACAACTGAATGACTGAACTGAACTGAACTGAGTTTCCTCTTGACTTTGGAGCCAAGCCAAGACTTTGGAACAAAAAGACACGTTATTTGCTATCCACACAGCTAAAACACCAAAGTAAAACAAGGATAGAATAGCCACAGTGTATAACCTCATTTGGAAGAAATATGGTTTATGACAAATTTAAAAGCAGATGGTTTGGATGTCCCCAGTCCTGATGATGGGAGATGGGGTAGTCCCAGACGCTGTCCCCACAGCACCTCTGCCATCCCTTTGTTCCCCAAGTTCTGCTGTTGCTCTCTGTGGCTCTCTAACCTTCTCTCTGTTCCTTTCCCAGTAATCTTTGACAATATCTGAAACGGACACTGGAAAATGTGTTTGGCGTTAGATTTCTTAGCATGCTTCTTCCTCATGTATACTGGCTGGGGTGGGGCTTTGGAAAGACAGGAGACAAACGTCATTTTATATCTTGAACAATCACGAATTATTTTAAACTAGTTTAAAATTATTTTAAACTGCCTTTTGGCAGTAGCATTCTCTAAATAACTCCAGGAAAACGTCTAGAGATGAGAATCTAATCTACTTGATTCAAGTCATCTCTGTGTTGCAATAGGCACATCTTTTGTTCTGTTCTAAATACATCTATTAGATTTGCTGTATTTGTCTGCTTTCTCCAACCCTTGATTCTTTCTCTCTCCGGAATTAGTTGCAGGCACGTTGAGATTTTTGTACATCTGTGGAAAGTCACATCATTGGTCTCATGTCCCTAAGCCATGTGATCCAATTCACAGTAATCGAACACTATGGTTTCAAATGGATATTTGCTCTAATATTAATTAAATTTATCTGGCAGCTTCAGCAATGCATGTGTAGACTACCTTCTCAATTTGATCCTTGCTATAAAGCTAAATTTGAATCTGTATTTGTTACACGAAGGCTTTCTTAGTTTAATTTTTTACTAGTAGGTGATGAAGTTTTCAAATTTCAGTACTTTCTAAATTCCTTTCATTCCTTTTAGAAAACCCAGTAATTCTTTCCTGACAAACATCTTTCTTATAGTAACTTGCCAAGCCAGCCCTCAGCAACTAACACATACATAATGTTCTGTTTTTCATTCTCTCCCCTTCAAGCTACAGATTAAGTTAATATCTTTCTAGTTATCATTAACTCAAATTATTTTCCAGGATGTGTTAGATACCAGTTTTTCCACAGCTTGTCATCTAGTCCCTAAACCAGTGTTTTAGATGTCTGCATGTGTGTGTGTGTGTATTATTGAAGTACTTCAGTTCTTGTCAGAAGAGGTTAGGTTCTCCTTGTATAACAATTAACTCCAAAATCTCAATGGTTCAGGAGAGTTTATTTCTTTTTCCCATTACATTTTCCTTGTTAGTTAGTGGGACAAGAGGATGGGAACAGAGTGTCTGCTCAGAAGAAGCCATAACTGTCTTAAATGTAGCATTTATTACATTCAAAGGAAAGGCACTTCTTGGAGGGTTTTTCATCAACCAGTAAATAAATTGTCATGCAAATATTAATAACTCATGCCTTTCCCCACTTGCAACATACTGGCCAAAACTATAGATTCACTTCCACTCAGTTATAGGAAATGCAATTCTTCTATGTACATTTAGATGGAAAACTTTATTGGAAAACAGTACTAATGACAGAGACGACAAGGTCGTAAGCAGAGTTGGAGAAAACAGAGTTCGTGATATAACACCAGCCTCTCAAACAATGAGCAGCCTGCTGGAAGTTGACCCTAGCCAGGGAAGGAAAGAAGACTTAACAGTAAATCATGCTCAGAATTTTGATTGATGCATTACATTGCTCATCCTGAAGTCTCTATTGTGATTGTGTTTTATGACTCTAGGTCTCATAGGTTTGTTTGTTATCTACTAGAAGTAAGTAACATATTTTAAAAAAATTTTATTCAGTGGCCCCACTGAATTAACTTTTAAAGTGTCAATGGGAGACAGAAATTTGCATTTCTATTATGTGTTTCTTTCTTTGGCATATTAATTACCATCATCATGACCACCTGCTCCATCATCATCAGCTACAATTATATTTATGAAAACTCTGAACTGATAGACATAATGCATTAATTTTTTCCTACTTGTCATCAGTCACTTATCTATAGAAACTGTTTTCAGACATTATTTTATATATCAGGCAGTCAGTTTAGTTGCTCAGTCATGTCTGACTCTTTGCAATCCCGAGGGCCACCAGCCTGTCTGTCCATCAACAGCTCACAAAACTTGCTCAAACTCATGTCCATCAAGTCGGTGATATATCCAATCACCTCATCCTCTGTTGTCCCCCTTTCCTCCTGCTTTCAATCTTTCCCAGCATCAGGGTGTTTCCCAGTGAGTCCGTTCTTTGCATCAGGTGGTCAAAGTATTGGAGTTTCAGCTTCAACATCAGTCTTTTCAATGAATATTCAGCACTGGTTTCCTTTAGGGTGGACTGATTGGATCTCCTTGCAGTCCAAGGGACTCTCAAAAGTCTTCTCCAACACCACAGTTCAATATATACTTAGCAAAACCTAAAAACAAAAACTGATATTAGGATTAAAGAAATCAAAGAATACATGAATAAATGAAAAGATATCCTGTGTACATGAATTGTAAGAATACATATTGTTAAAATATCCACATTACCAAAAACCGTCTATAGAGTCAGTGCAATGCCTATCAAAATTCCAAGGGCATTTTTTACAGAAGTAGGAAAACACTCCTAAAATTTATATGGTGCTACAAAAGACCTTGAATAGCTTACCTGGTAGCCCATCTGGCAAAAAATCCACCTACAATGCAGGAGACCCCAGTTCAATCCCAGGTTTGGGAAGATCCCCTTGAGAAGGGAATGGGAATCCATTCCAGTATTCGTGCCTGGAAGATTCCATGGACAGAGGAGCCTGGTGGGCTACAGTCCATGGGGTTGCAAAGAGCTGGGCATGACTGAGAGACTAGCACACACACAAAAGACCCTGAATAGCTGAAAGAAAATCTGGAAAAAGAAGAACAAAGCAGGAGGGGTTCCACTTCCTGATTTAGGCTATAATATAAAGCTATAGTCATCAAAACTGTATGGTGCTGGCATAAAAACAGACAGATAGACGATGGGACAGAACCAAAATCCAGAAATAAACCCAAGCATATAAAGTCAACTAATGTTCAACAGGAAAGCTGAGAATACTCTTCAATAAATGGTGCTGAAATAATGGATATTCACATGTAAAAGAATGAAACTGTATACTTTCTTACACCATTCATAAAAACTAACTGGAAACGGATTAAAGACTTGAATAAAATACCTGAAGCCATGAAACTCTTAGAAGAAAACACTGGAATAAAGCTTCTTATCATGGGTTTGGGTAATATTTTTTATATGACACCTAAAGCACAAGCACAAAATTTTAAAAATAAATAAATAATAGTACTGTAGCAAGCTAAAAAGCTTCTGCACTGCAAAAGAAACCAACAACAAAGTAAAAAGCAACCTATAGAACAAAAACAAATATTTGCAAATTATTTAATAGATAAGAGGCTTTCCCAATGTATGAAGAACTCGTAATAATTCAGTAGCAAACCAGCAATAACAAAAACAAAAATGGGCAAGAGACCTGAATATGCATTTCTCCAAAGAAGATATGTAAAAAGCCAGCAAGTGTGTGAAAAGATGTTCAACATCACCAGTTGTTAGGGAAATGGCAGTTAAAACCACAGTGAGATACCACCTGTCTATTAGAATGGCCATCACCAAAAAGATACATTAACACATGCTACTGTGAATGTAGAGACAAGAGAACCCTTGTTCCCTGTTAGTGGGAATGTAAATCAGTACAGCCACCATGAAGAACAGTGTGGAGGATCCTCAAATATATATATATATATAGAGAGAGAGAGAGAGAGAATCACCATGTAATCCAGCAATTCCACTTTGGGAAATATATCCAAAGAAAAGGGAAACGGAATCTCAAGGATATATCTGCACCCCTATGTTCATAGCAGCATTATTTACACTAGCCAAGACTTGGAACCTGAGTATCCATCAAAGGATGAATGGAAAAGGAAGTTGTGAGATATGTCCATCTACCGGTCTCTATTTATTGATATTTGTACACATGCCTGCACATATGCATGCACACACACACACTGGAATGTTATTCAGCCATTCAACAGAGGAAATTATAACCACTTACAGCAACATGAGTGGACCTTGAAGGCTTTATACTAAGTGAAGCAAGCCGAACAGAGAAAGACAGATACCATATGATCTCACTTATATGTGGCATCTAAAACAACACTGAGATTAAACTCACAGAAAATGAGCTCAGACTTGTTGTTACCAGAGGCAGAGGGTAGGGAGAGGGAGAATTAAAGGAAGGTGGGCAAAAGTACAAACTTACAGTTATAAGAGGTAAATACTAAGGACGTCATGTACAATATAATGACTATAGCTACTGTATAATATATAGCAGGGTTGTATACTATATAGCAGAGTTATTAAGAGAGTAAACCTTCAGGGTTTTTATCAAAAGGAATTTTTTTTCTTTTTTATTGTATCTGTATGAGATGATAGATGTTAGCTGAACCTATTTAGAAAATCACTCCACAATGTATGTAAATCAAGCCATCATGGTCAACACCTTAAACCTATATGGTGATATATGTCAATTATTTCTCGGTAAAATTGGAAAAAATAGTATGAAGACAGTAAGGAAAAAAATTTCCTCAGAATCAGTCTTTATATAGCAAAACTCTTACCTGTCTTTCTGATTGAAAGTACCATAAAAGAATAAATTTTTCTTCTTTTGATTTCCCACACACTCTGTGCCTTTGATTGCAGGCAGCATTAGGCGACTCTAAATTAAGCTGAAATGGAAATACCGAGTGGACGCAGGGTCATCACACAGTGTTTACGGGAGGGATGGGGACGCAGGCTCACAACAGGCAAAGGAAGCTTTTAAGTCTCAAGGACGCTAATTGCTGGACAGTTTCTGCTTTGGAAGGAAGCAGGAACAAATTCCAGTTATTTGTCTCACCTTGTCAGTCCCCTCATGATTCAAAATGTGAGAGAGAGGATTGATTGACGAAGCTTAGTTTAATTACCTACCCACATTTACTGTATCTCAGAAATGAAAAGAGCGATCTGTTTTTGATGGAAAGATCCTCTGGGGTTTTTTCATAGCACTGTATTTTACTATTTCCCCAGATTGTTCAGAATGGGAGAGAAATATGTCTCCTTCCCAAGACAAAGGGTACCGTTAGGAACACCGATAGTGGTTGCTTGGTAACCAAAAACCAAGCCAAAGGGAAAATGCGCATAACCAGCTTCCTTACATTGCATGAAGGTGAAGTGTTTGAGGAACACTCTGGACCTCTTTTTGTTATTACACTGTGCATTGAAAACTAAACAGAGCAGCAGCTAAGAGTTTTAGGCTCTATAGGGCCACGTCTTGGCCAAAATTGCCTTCTCTTCTCCCAGATTTAGTCATTCTCTAGATAACTGGTAAACTGACGTGATTTTCTCAGTACAAATGAACTGATTTATTTGAGCCTTTTCCTGACGCTGACAATTAATTCTTGGTGGAGGCCAGACCCCACGGTTGGTGGTGTGATGGTAGTGGAGGCAGTGAATTACGACTGTGCTGATTTCTTGGAGTTTTCTGCAACATGTGCAAGGATTACACGAAGCCTTGTCATTGCAAATAAGCTAGTATAGAACCAAGATGTAGCATTCATTAGAACCATAATGCAAGTATTATAGCTCACTTGAGGAAAGTTCCAGAAAAAGAAAGGAAACTGTTTTCTGTTTGCATGAGAGACGGCAAGAGTAAGCTATTCTGACATGCATTGTGTTTGTGTTTCCTGGGCTTTTTCTATTTATGTGCATAAAAAATTAAACCTTTGACTGGATAGCAGTTGGCAATGGTTCATTTTTATTCACCACTGTCCACTGACTGGATTGAATAATTACAATTTGTCCTACCATCTGAGACTTTCCCTGACATTTGGCTGCCTCTGCCCTGCTGCTCATTTATGTTGAAGTTTGTACCTGCTCATTAACCGATTTGTCCTAAAAATAACTTTGAAAGTCTCAGATCCTGAGCTGTTAGCAGTTAGCCTATATAGTTCAGACTGTAAAATCGGCATCTGGCTAGAGCTCAAAAAGCTGGCTCTGTTCTCATTTTTAAGACTAAGGTGAAGAAATTTATTTTGAAACTGCTTCTGATTACCTCTGAAAACTATAAAATACTGAAAGCAATCATGAAAGATGTGCCTCACTGTGCGGCAGTGTTCATTACATCATCCCAGGCATCAGAATTCAATTATGATATCTATCTTGGACATGTGGTAAAAGATACCATCTCTTCTCTTTTCCACAAAACCTTAGGTACGATCACTTAGCAACAGTACTGTTTTTTTCTATTTTTTTTTCTGCTAAATATTTCCATGCAAAAGTTTTGCAATTTTTTAGAAATAAAGGAATCAACCTAAAATTATTGGCACTTTAGAGTGTCAGAACTTGTCAACCTGTTTATTTAACTTAAATGCAGAGTACATCATGAGAAATGCTGGGCTGGAGGAAGCACAAGCTGGAATCAAGATTGCCAGGAGAAATATCAATAACCTCAGATATGCAGATGACACCACCCTTATGGCAAAAAGTGAAGAAAAACTAAAGAGCCTCTTGATGAAAGTGAAAGAGGAGAGTGAAAAAGTTGGCTTAAAGCTCAACATTCAGAAAACTAAGATCATGGCATCTGGTCCCATCACTTCATGGCAGATAGACGTCAAACAGTGGAAACAGTGGCTGACTTTATTTTTCTGGGCTCCAAAATCACTGCTGATGGTGATTGCAGCCATAAAATTAAAAGATGCTTACTCCTTGGAAGGAAAGTTATGACCAACCTAGATAGCATATTAAAAAGCAGAGACATTAATTTGCCAACAAAGGTCTGTCTAGTCAAAGCTATGGTTCCAGTGGTCATGTATGGATGTGAGAGTTGGACTATAAAGAAAGCTGAACACTGAAGAACTGATGCTTTTGAACTGTGGTGTTGGAGAAGACTCTTGAGAGTCCCTTGGACTGCAAGGAGATCCAACCAGTACATCCTGAAGGAGATCAGTCCCGAGTGTTCATTGGAAGGGCTGATGTTGAAGCTGAAACTCCAATACTTTGGCTACCTGATGTGAAGAACTGACTCATTGGAAAAGACCTTGATGCTTGGAGGGATTGGGGGCAGGCGGAGAAGGGGACGGCAGAGGATGAGATGGCTGGATGGCATCACCGACTCAATGGGCATGGATTTGAGTAAACTCTGGGTGTTGGTGATGGATGGGGAGGCCTGGCGTGCTGCGGTTCATGGGGTCACAAACAGTTGGACACAACTGAGCGATTGAATGGAACTGAATTTATTTGGTAACATTTGCATTTGATCTTTGAGTTGAATATTTTCAAGTTTGGCTAATCCAATCCTTCATTTTCATAACAAGTCATTCTAGGACTGTTGTTGTTCAGTTGCTAAGTCATTCTAGTTCTTTGCAACCCCATGGACTGCAGCACGCCAAGCCTCTCTGTCCCTCACTGTCTCCTGGAGTTTGCTCAAACTCATGTCCATTGAATCGATGATGCCATCCAACCATCATATCCTCTCTTGCACCCCTTCAATCTTTCCCAACATCACGGTTTTTTCCAGTGAGTCAACTGTTCACATCAGCTGGCCAAAGTATTGGAGCTTCAGCTTCAGCATCAGTCCTTCCAGTGAATATTCAGGGTTGATTTTCTTTAGGACTGAATGGTTGGATCTCCTTGCTGTCTAAGGCACTCTCAAGAATCTTCTCCAACTCTACAATTTCAAAAGCATCAATTCTTTGGTGCTCATCTTGTTTATGTTCCATGACTACTAGAAAAACCATAGCTTTGACTATCTGGACCTTTATCGACAAAGTGGTGTCTCTGCTGTCTAGGTTTGCCATAGCTTCTATTCTAGGGATAATTTCATGTATGTAAAGATTCTAAGAGGAAATTCCTATTTCTGGGATTCCATTTGGGGATTTATGGGTAATTTCTTTTGTGGGGTTAAGGAGAAACAATTTTTAAAAATTTTGATGTAAATTAGTCTATATTTAATGCAATTAATAAAATAAAAATAAAAGGATTAGTAAAATGAAATGTGGTAGGTGGGTGAATAGGGGAAGTTTTGATAGATTTGAAGAATTTGAAGTAATATAGTATAAAGTTAAATTGGTATCATATTTAGGGTAAATCTTCATCTACTGATTTGGCACTTAGAGTTTACCTGTACAATTGTTTGTTTTAAAAACATTATCCTATATTCTAATCTCCCTGAAAATAGATAACTTAAAGTGTTTTTCTCCTTTTATTGATCACAAAACTCAGCATATATAATGAACTAGGTAAAAGTTCTTATTAATGGTATTAATATATAACATAATTTTAAGTTAAATATTATCTAAAAATTTACAAAACTCCCCCAGTGTTGTCTCTTTTTATCTTCCCAGAAATTGTTTATCTGAAATAATGTAAATCTACAATGAATTTTCTTCTGAATCTCAGTTGCCTCATGTTAAATGGTATCTCAAGCAGAAAATATGGCTTTTTATATTTTATTATAGTTTTAAAAATGAACAAATAGCACCAATTAAAATGACATAGGAAGATGCAGTGAAAAGTGAAATTTTACACTTAGTAAATATCTTGTCCCACTCTACTCAGTAGCGGTTGTAGCCATTAGTAATATTTTGTGTCTTTTCAGAAAGTTTCCTTATAGAAATATACATATGTGGTTATAATTATTTCAGGACTATATGGTCAAAAATCTATGCATATTTAGTGCATAGAAGGTATAAATAATATATTAAAAGGAGAATATATATCTCCCTTAAAATATTTTGTCATTTTCATTTTTGTAGTTAATATTGTAATCGGGAAATCTCAATACATATAAATTAGCTAACCATTGACTAGAATTATTTTGTATGAGTATATGATAATTTAACATTCTTAGTCCTGATAGATAAATAGTTCTGTTGATTCTGACTTTTAGGTATTAAACATAATGTTTCAGTGTTCATTCTTGCACATATATCTTTTGAGTAAATCATAAGATCATAGAGTTTGCTAGCCTATTTTTTTAATTTATAAATTGTTTTTAGAGTCAATTTAGGCAATTTATGTTTTCCCTTAAAAATATATTTTATTCACATTTTCAATCTAATAAAACAATTCAGCCAAGGATTTTTAAGATCATTCTTAATTTCCCGTGTTCACATTTTTCCATTTTTTTTAAAATTTTTAAATTAGGATATTTATTTCTTTTACACTATCTCATGTTTAGGTTGGTAGTCTTTAAAAAATGTTTCTCTTCTGTTTTCCAATTCACTATTCTTTCATTTTCTGATTTGTTAGTTTTGTTTTTAACTAAATTATCTCTGGTTTTCTTATATATACTTTTTATTCTAGCTTCTTCAGATGAATGCTTAGTTAATCTATTAAGGCTATGTGTCTGTTCTAGAATGAATCTGATTTTCTGTTTTCAATTTATCAGCATCCTACAGGAACAAAGTTAAAAATAAATTTGCTTATATTTCTTCATTTTCTCCCTCATCTAACCTCTACCCTTCTCCCCTACACTTTATTTTCCAATTTTGCTATTCTCAATTCACATCGCTAGGATTTATAATATAAATATTCTATAAATAACTGTAATTCCCACAATTTAACATAATAAATATATTTTTCAGTTTTTATATCTTTGACACTCAGTACTGGTACATTCAACATAGCTTCTTCATACCTTTCCTGACTTAATTGACTTTATCACCTAAAGTTTTTCTAAGAAGGCGTCTTAAAGGACATTGTTATTTTTTGCTTAACTTAAACATTTTTTTTTTGTAATAGCTCTCTGTTTTTTTTTTTCCTTTTGGAAATCAGCTTGTCCTACTCTTAGTTCTTATCATCTAGGTAAGGCTGACTTTAACCTCTAGCTCCAAGTATAACCCACTTATAGTCAAATAGAGCACCCCATCTCGTTAGCCATTTTAACTGATTCAGTAAGGACAGTGAACCAAGATAGAATGAAATTCATTTATTGAACAGTTACTAAAATCAAGGGGAACATGAGACTCTTTTTGCAGAGATTTTGTATAATAAGTCTGTATCCAGTTTTGCCATTGTGAGATAAATTTATACTTAAGAATAAAGACAGTGCAGAGGAAGCCAAGGTTTGTAGATGGAGAAAGAAATATATCCTCATGGGATGATTTGAGCCCTTGGACTCATCTCTGGTTCTGTTCACTTTACTCTCCAGTGAAATTAATGCAGAGTCAACTCCCACCGACTTTTTCTCACCAACTCAACTATATTTTCTGTCCTGAACACTTATCACCAATCAGAACATTTAGTGATACCCCTCTCCTTTTTCATCGAGAGTAGGAATCTATGTAACTCATAGTAAACTCAGCATTTTGAAGGGGTGTGTGTGTGTGTGTGTGTGTGTGTGTTCATGATGATTTAGGGTTGTGATATTTCATTATTGCTGGTTCTTTGTACCAGTTGCAAATCTACTTGCCACCTGCAAACTCTCCCAGAACTTCCTTCCTTACCACCTGCATCTAGTGCATACAGAGCATCCTCAGTTTTCTCACTCAGGCCACCTCCCTTGACACAATATCACGTAACACAGGGGAGCACGTGCTCCTGGATTCTTCCGCTACCAGGATGGCCAGAGTCAGGCGTCTGGGGCCACTGGTAGGACTCCTGAGACTGTGGATGTGCACATACGTCTGTATGTCTGTCCTTCGAAAATCTGGGGGCTTTGGGACTGCTTTGTGTGTCTTATGTTCACATTTATCAAACACTCGCTGTATTTGGCAACTATGTTCCATAGTTTTGGTTTTCCTCACTTTCTAATTTTACTGAATATGGAATTTCCTTACTTTATGTGTTAGTTCAGTTAGATTCAAAGACCATGGTAAGTAGAAATGCCCGGAGGGTCTTTAGTCGCTTAACATTGATATCTATGATACGGTGCAAAGGTCTGTTTTAAAGAACCATATAGATAAGCCTCTTTCCCCACCTTTTCAGCCTTTTTGGAATTTTTTTTTTTTAATTTTGTATTGAGGTATAGCTGATTAACAATGTTATGAGGGTATCAGATGAACAGTGAAAGGACTCAGTCACACATGTGCATGTATTCACTGTTTTTTCTTGAATAAATGATTCTTAATATTATTCCCATAGCATGTTGCATGTATTTTTATAATGATCTTTTATTCAATATTCATTAATCAGACACTAGTCAATTTGTTTCATAATTTTTTATATAGTAGCATAATGTTTTATTTAACTTTCTTTCTCTCCAAATGTAATTTCTAGGAAGAAAGGGACTGTTTTATTTGTTTTTTAACCTCTAGTATATAAACACAGTTCCTGGTAAATATTAAGCATACAGGTAGTTACTGGTAAGTAACTGGGTAAATGGAATAAGTACTTAGAAGAGAGGGTCTTATGATAATACCTCACTCAATAAACTCTATTAGTTACTTGCAAAATGGAGTACATTAAATCAATTTAGAAATTCACAGCCAATTTTAGTATGTATTTCTATGTATTTAAGGAGTCTCTGGGACTTCACTGATGGCTCAGATGGTTAAACAAACTGCCTGCAATGCAGGAGACCCAGGTTTGATCCCTAGTTTGGGAAGATCCCCCTGGAGAAGGGAATAGCTTCCCACTTCAATATTCTTGTCTGGAATTCCATGGACAGAGGAGCCTGACAGGCTAAGGCCCATAGAAGTCTTTTAAAACACTTGACCACTATCCCTATGATGTTTAACATAATTAATGATAATTGCTTTAGCATATAAAATATTCAGCTTTCACGTATTTCTGATTATTATTTAAAAAAAAATTTTTTTTTATTAGTTGGAGGCTAATTACTTCACAACATTTCAGTGGGTTTTGTCATACATTGACATGAATCAGCCATAGAGTTACACGCATTCCCCATCCCGATCCCCCCTCCCACCTCCCTCTCCACCCGATTCCTCTGGGTCTTCCCAGTGCACCAGGCCCGAGCACTTGTCTCATGCATCCCACCTGGGCTGGTGATCTGTTTCACCATAGATAATATACATGCTGTTCTTTCAAAACATCCCACCCTCACCTTCTCCCACAGAGTTCAAAAGTCTGTTCTGTCTGATTATTTTTTGATTCATTTTTATTCACTTATTTGATAATGTTGATTGTTAACATGAGATATTAAGTTTTATTTGGAAAGATATTTTCAGAGCTATAGATTATAAATTGACAGATTTAGTCTGTTCTCTCTACGAAAATATAATTTTATTGATGTCTGAATTATATTGATTCTTTTTTTTTGATTTCTGAATTATATTGATTCTTTTGTGCTCTGTCTCATTATTACATTCCTCTTTTCTCTCTTGCTTTTGGCTTTCAATAGTTTTACTAAAACCTGTATGAGTGTACTTTCTGGTTTAAGATTTTTAGTGTTCTTTCAATCTGCAGGTTGATTTCTTTGAATCAATTTTAGAAAGAAAAATTGTGTTTAGATTTTTATTCTTTCTCTTTTCTGCTTCTGATACAGAAATTCCATGTATACTAGAAAATTCCACTAGTTTTGAGTTTTCCTTTTTTTTTTTCTTTCTGTGCTTCATTGTAGAACTTTTATTTTTATCTATTTTCCAAATCAGTCATTCTTCAGATGAATCTAATCTGCTATTAAAACTGCTGTTTATTTGTCTTATATACTTCATTCTGGAATTTCAATAGAATATTTTTTGACATCCAGTCTTCTTGAAATTTTTAATCCTTTATTTTCTTGAATTTACTGGCAGAATAATAGTAAAATTTATGTCTGGTATCTTTATTATCTAATGCCCATCAGCTATTTAGATTCTCTAGTTTACTTTTTCATGGTTTCAAATCATGTGCTCTTGTAAACATCCACTCCTATTTTTGATCAAATTACAAATATGAATTCATGAATTGCAAACAGTTTGCAGTATGAAAAGCTATAAAAGTGATTTGACATATGAGATCACGTTAACTACTTCCAAAATGGGTTACACATTTCTTCTTTAAGGCCGAGAGTACCCAGATATCAGGGATCTTCTTATTGACTTGATTGAAATGATTCAAATTTGAACCACAGTCTTTTCGAGGGCTATTTCCACTTTTCCCTTAATCCTAAAATATAAGCTTACACAAATTCTGACAAGCTTGCCAAGGTCTCTGTCCTTGGCACTTAAACTACATATGTTTTTTCTTACTCATGTAAGTCTTTGGAAAGCTCTGCTTAGCTTATAAAGTGGCTTAGTCATCTTTATCATGGTATGGAATCCATGGACACCTTTCAGTAAAAAATTTGTTAGATACCAGAGCTCGTTTCACTGGATATCTTGTTCTAGAAATAGGTTCTACAATTTCTCGCTATTTTTAGTTTGTTGATATATTAAAAAAAAAAAAAAAAATTCTTGCTTTATTGGTTGTTCACAGCTGAAAAGTTAATCTGAATTATCTATTCATTTCCAGAAGCAGAAATGCTTATTTTCTTTGCACTTAATTTTGAATTTATGTGTTTTCTGACCCATTAGAGTGAGGAAGTGCTAATCAAGCTAGCTTTATCGTTAGAAACATATCAGAAGAGTTTTTGTTTGTTTAAATGCTCCTCCAAGTTCTCTTGGACAGTATTTTTTTAAGTTGTACTATACTTTAGCCACCTGATGTGAAGAGTTGACTCATTCGAAAGGACTCTGATGCTGGGAAAGATTTAAGGCAGGAGGAGAAGGGGACAACAGAGGATGAGATGTCTGGATGGCATCACCAACTCGATGGACACGAGTTTGAGTAAACTCGGGAGTTGGTGATGGACAGGGAGGCCTGGCGTGCTGCAGTCCATGGGGTCGCAGAGAGCCGGACGTGACTGAAGGACTGAACATCAACAGTATCTTGACAAAAGCATAATATTAATCACAGCTGTCACATTCTTGGTTGGCTTTCTTACCATCCCACATTTCATCATTCGAATAACTTTATAAAGAACAATTTTTAAAGTCCAGGATCTCCTATAATGTGACTGGTCTGCTTTTCCATTTTTAACTCCACATACTACATGTATTCTCTCTGGCAACTGAAATCCATTTATTATTTTATTCCTGAAAAGGGCCTTGCACATTTCTGTTTTCATCCTTTGCTCAGATGTTTTCTTCTTTCCAGACTCTACTGTTTCCAGGTTATGTGCCAAAACCTTATTCATATGTCATATCCAACTGAAATGCTATCTCTTCATGAAATTCATCCTGATTATCCTCATTTTAGAGTTTGGTCTCATCCTACTTTAAATGCTGTACTTTTCATTGTATAAAATGCTTTTGGCATGTTGCTTCTGTTATTTGTGTCTTACATCTTTAATTTCAGATTTCCTGAAGGCAGAAATATCTGCTATATTTGCATTCTATTTAAAATAAATTATATTGAATGGTTCATCCTTTTTCAGAGACAATTATGGCATACTTATTTAAAAATGAAAGGATGATGCAGACACACAATTAGGTGTGATGGGGTTGAAATTATTTCTTTCAAGGTTAGATGAAGAAGCTTTCTCTACAAAAGTATGAGGTAGTATTTATCAGGCTTAAATATGGCATATTTAATTGACATTCATATTTTTCCTAAGGATAAATAATATAGAGCAGTATTTTATATTAAAAGTCAGTGTTTTGTGGCATATGTATTAAATTTGCATGAAACTTAAAGCATGAGAACTCAAAAATGTTTCAAACTACTTTCAACTTTTCTGGGTAATATCTGCATCTTCTAGGTATCCTCACAGTAGGATACTCTAGAAAGAAAACATTTGAAAATAACTGGAGTAAGGAAAGTGCTACAATAGAAAGAAAAAATTCAGAACTGAAAGAATCTAATCTAATCTAGCAGAAATAATCTAATCTAAAGAATCTACAGTACACATTCAGGAAATACTTGGTAAAAAAGACATTAGAAAAATTTTGCATTTTCAAATCCCAGCATAGGAATTGAGGAATGTCAAACTAATGGCAAATTATATCTCAAAGAATTGGAAAGCTTTATAAAATTTGCAACTATAAAACTGGACTAATGTATTTTGGTAGCAGTTAAGAGATATACATACATACATCTCAAAACCTATTCGTTTTGAAATAATATCTATAAATTGTGTTTATAGCATACTTCCCATGATGTGAAATATTATGTGTGTACTAATTCTAAATCTATTATAAAGTTTATTTAGAAGATGTCTGTATTGTTTCAGCCTACTATTGTAGGCCATGCATGAAATGCATGCAACCCGTAAGCAAATTATGTTTCACTTTAGACAAGTTCAGAATTATTCTGTGTAAATAGTAAAACTGTACTTGTTTTCAACCATGTTGTTCTTTCTGGTAAGATGGTGTTCTAAGTATTTTTAGTGGGCTATCTTTTACTCCAACATGGGACTAATGAATACCTGCGTTCTGAGTGTTTGTTCACCAGCCATTATCCATCTGAAAGCGTCTAGTAACTGCCACACACTGTCACACCAAACCAGCCTCTCACTCTCCATCCAGCCTGCCATTTTCACTTCCTCCCCTCAGCCTTTATGCTTACTTTCTCATCTAATATGCCAATTTTATCTTTTTTCACAGAACTTACAAAACCCAGGATTTCTCTTGAAAGCCTATATTAACAAAAGAACCCCTTCTTTGAATTCTGAGAATTTATTTTTGGAAGTTATTATATGTCAAGATCTGTGAACCAGTTGTAGTCACTGCAGTTTCAAGTTATTCAGTCTCATCATGAATCTCTTTGATTACTTGGAAAATTAACTATATGTCCTTATTTGTTTTACATATTTAAACTCTGTATACTGTAAACTTTTGGGGGAAAATCATGTTTTTAAACTAACATGCACATAATACTCAAAAGGAAAATATTTATCTATTTCAATTTAGCAAATATTCATTGATCTTTTAATTGTGGGATAGCTTTCTGGGATAATCTCAAGACCCTGTTACTGTGTTCCAGGATATTAAGGCCTAGAGAAATTTGGGAAAGAGATTAGGCAAACTTTGAAAAGAAGTTTAACATAATTTTTATAAGCAAATAGGGGAGTCCAAGCAGAGGATTTCTTATTTTGCTTGGTATATAATGCGGTGATTTAGAGATAGTTTTTATGGTTGAATAAACTCTTAAGATGTAAAGATGTGGTTCAGTATTTTGAAAATACTGTGTTAGAGAAATAGCAGAGATAGTCATACACAGGACAATAAGGCTGTGTTTGAGGACCAAGTTGTAAGTGAGAAAAAGGAGAGTTTTATAAATAATGAGAGATTGCACTGAAATTTAAGTGAAAATTAAGTAGAGCTCTGAATACAGGGAATATTGAATGCTATGTTGAGGGGTTTTGCTTAGATTTTATAGACAAAGGGCAATATGAAGATTCTAAACAAAAGCGTTAGTCACTCAGTCATGTCCAACTCACTGCAGCCCCATTGACTATATAACTTGCCAGGATCCACTGCTCATGAAATTCTCCGGGCAAGAATATTGGGGTGGGTAGCCTTTCCATTCTCCAGGGGATTTTCCCAACCCAGAAATTGAACCCAGGTCTCTGGCATTGCAGGCTGATTCTTTAGCATCTGAGCCACCTGGAAGCCCTAAACAAAGGATATATGCCCCTTGAGGAATGATTTAAGGAGGCTAATTCAGCAACATTGGGAAAAATATACTCAATATGTTTTCAAATAAATTAAATTAGGTAGAAATTGTTTGAAAAAAAATTGTTGTATGCCATGGTTGGCAAATGGTAATAGAAACCTTAAATATGTGCTGACAATTGAAAGGAGACATGGGTGTCAGCAGATATTTCAGTTATTGGATGAACAAAACATGGCAATGTTTCTGCATCCAAAACGTGGATGCAGCAGAGGGAGAAATCACAGTTTTCAAGACTTGCTTAATGGAAGATTTTTGTGTCATTAAGTCAAGGGGAAAAGTCAGGTTGGGGAAATGGTAAGGTAATAGTGGATGATGAGAATAGCTAGATCACTGATATTCAACATTTCCTATACATTTGAAACACTGGGCGCATTAAAAATGTACTGATAACTGAATTGCATGCATTGAAATTCTGGTATTGTAAGTCTAGAAGATGTCATGGGTGCAGGAATTTTAAAAAGTTCCACAGGAAGTTCTAGGATTAAGCTAGGAAGGTTCTTATCTAGATTCTGGCTACTTAACAAAGAGGTCCATAAACCAGCTACATCCACGTTATCTGGAAATGTATAGAAATCTAGATTTGTAGTCCCAATCATGGAACACCTGAGTTAGAATCTGTAGTTGAAATACTTCCCTAGGTGATGTGTATGCCTGTTAAATTTTTACTAGTGCTTAACTTAAACATGCTAGAATCATCTGAGGTGCAGAAATTCTGATTTAATTGGTATAGGGTGGGGCCCAGGCGCAGATACCATTTTGAGAGCTCCCCAGAAGATACATAGATGAGCTAGGTTTGAGAGGTCTAAGTACAAAGGGTTTTACTTGCACATCCAAGGTTCAAATTCCCAGAGGAGTTTGCTCTTTTCTTGATTTCTTGTAACAGCATTAAAATGTAACTAGAAGGAAATGAGAGATGTTTTTATTCTGTAACTGTATTGCGAGACAGGAGGCTTTGGTTAATGAGACTCTACAGAAATAATTCTACGTGACTAGGATTTTAGATTTATTTGGAGCAATTTGGAGTAAGATCGAAGAATAAAACTGAACAAAAAGGTCTCCCAGAAAGCAGCTTAAATATCCATATCATCAGCGCACGCGATAATCTATTTGGAGTTAAGGTAAACTTTTTAGGCATCTCTGATTTTTCCTTGTGATCTGATACGGATAGCTACCCTGCTTTGAGGGACTTTGTAATGACAGCCAATGTGAATTGTTGCCACACTCAATTTGCAAGGGCAGAGTTTCAAGCTGGAATAATTGCCTATTCCACTCCAGAGATGGGATGCTGACTGCTTCATTACCAGCTGGATGAACCAGGGCATGAGCAATTTCAGACAATGTGAACCATGCTCCTTTATACTACCCAAGGGTGCTAGTTCCCAAATATACTTACTCCCTCCCCCCAACCCCAGTGAAACAGACATGCTTTGCCTGCTGAAGGGTGCTCTTGATGGAACTGAAAGAGCTGTTGTGCAAATGCACCTGTGTCCTCCTCGCACATCACCCTGCAAAGTAGTCACTATCCACGTTGGAGTCGCAGATAGACCCACATTGTAGAATTGCTGACATGATTTTATCTGTTGCTACTCGTTTTCCCGTCTATCTTTATCCCATTTCTAAGGCAAAAGAAATGACTACTACATAATCTCTTATTAGATTGAAAGTTGCATTGGCATATATCGAGCCAATAATTGTAACTACGAAGATTAACTTACAACTTAGTACACTGATTTGACCGCAGGAAGTTCTATAGAAAAGCCTAGAAATGTTGGGAAGTACTTGCTTTTAAAAAGCATTTGCATTTGGGCCTTTGCATAGTTGATACAAACTATTACGGGTATCACTTTAAGGCACAACATTTATTTTCGTTTGTGTGCAAGTCATTTATAATACACCACCTGTACTACTTAAATAGCTACACTTCATTTGAAATCAATAATAGTTTTATTTTGAGTTAGAGGAAATGTTGCTCATACCAGAAGCCAGTGTCAGATTTATATTAATGAGTTATCAACTGCAGTTTTAAACCCCAACCAGGCAATACAACTTTAGAAGCAGTGTCTGATACAATGGAAACCACAATGGGTATATTGGTAGGAATGGAATCAAAGTTAATATTCCTAGTTTAAGTTTTCTTTTATTAATTTTGAATTACTTGACATTCACTGTTTTTAAACACACACCTTTATATGTAGCTTTATATCTATGATCATTGCTATATATATGTATATATATGAAACATTACAGTTAAACAGATACTTTTTAAAACATTACGTGTTTATCACCAAGGCTGGAAATACAATATTCTCCATTACTCTAAGGCCTCCTGTGTGTCTTCCTCATCATTCCTCCTTATCCTTCTCATAAACTACCAGTTTCTTGAATTTCTTATAATATTTCATTAGGCATATTGATAATTTCAGGTAACACACAATTCACCCTTTTAAGGTGATTATCAGTACAGTCACAGATATGTTCAACTAACACCACAGACAAGTTTAGAATACTTCCATCACTCCAAAAAGGAACAACCATTCCCCATCTTACCACTCTAGCCCTAGCCGGAGACAACCATTCATCTGCTTTTAGTTTCTAAAAATTTTAGTTTCTAAAAGATTTTCCTCCTTTAGATATGTCAAGTAAGCAGAATCATAGATTGTGACCTTTGAGACTGACCTTTTTCACTTAGAATAATGTTTAAAATTTGTATCCATGTTGAAAAATATATCAGTACTTTTATGACTGAATAATATTCTGTTGTATGGGTATACCACAGTTTGTTTATTCATATGTCAGTGATAGAAATTTAAGTTATTTCTATCTTTTGGCTAATATGAATCATGTTGCTATAAATATCCATGTACAAATTTCTGTGTAGGCTTGTCTTTTCATTTTTCTTTGGTTTGAACCTAGGAGTGGAGTTGGTGTATCAAATGGTACCTCCGTGTTTAATGATGTGATGAACTGACAGACTATTTCCCAAAGTGACTGAACCATCTTACATCCCTTACAACAGTTTAAGACGGCTCAGATTGCCTCTTGTCCTCGACAGCACTCGATTTTCTCTAACTTTTTGATTCTTGTCATCCTGATGAGTGTGAAACTGTCTCGTAGGTTTCATTTTCATTTCCTCGATGACTAATGATGTTAAGTATCTTCTCTTGTGCTTATTGGCCATTTATATTTCTTTGAAGAAAAGTCTCTTCATCTCTTTTGCCCATTTTAAATTGGATTAGTTGAGCTTTTAACATTGAGCTTTAACAGCTTTTTTACATTCCAGATACAAATTCTTTATCAGATCATGACTTGCCCATATATCCTTCTAATCTTTGAGTTGTCTTCAGATACTTTTTCACGGTGTCAATTGTTTGTTATGATTTTCTCTTTCATTTGTCTAGTCATTGGCTGGATTATGTGTGTGACGCCTGCTATCAGGCCACAGGAAGGCGCAGCCTTGGTTATGCACACGGCTAGTTATCCTGTGCTGATGGAAGCTTTGGCAGAGCTCTGCTCCTCTCATTCCCTAACCACACCTATATGGTTAACACCACCAGTTGCTGCCTTTTGCTCAGTGGATTTTAATAAATCCACTAGAGTATAAACTTCTCTGCAAACTAATCCAATGACATGTTAGTTCTTTGGAAGGAATAGTATCTGAAGTTAATGTTTGGTATTTGTTTCTATCTCAGGAGTGTTCCTCATAACTGACTTACTCTCCAGTTCTGTCTTAGAGACTCCTAGCCTAACATCTAACCTATATCTTTTAAAAACACTATTATTTCAGTTTTGGCTGCCCCCTGGTCTTTGCTGCTGCATGTGGCCTGCCTTGGTTGTGGCATGCGTGGGCCGCTCTACAGTTGGGGTGTGTGGGCTTCTCATGTGATGTCTCTCTCACTGCAGACCACGGGCCCCAGGACCCCTGGGTCCAGGCGTTGTGGTTCACGGGCCTGAGTAGGTGTGGCCCACAGGCTTAGCTGCCGCTTGAAATGTGTAACCTTCCAGACCAGGGATTGAGCCTGTGTCTCCTATATTTGCAGGCTGACTATTAACCACTGGGCCACTAAGAGAGTCCTAACCTGTATCTTGAGTCTTCTTTGAATTGCCTTTAACCACAGCCTCCGGTTGTTTTGCATGCGCATCTAAACTTGACTTTCTCCACGTTCGCTGCAAATGATAATGCGTATTACTTTCTTACGGTTCCTGAAGTCAGAAATACAAAATGTTTCACTGAGCCAAAACCAAGATTCTCTTAAGTCTACGCTTCCCCTGGAAGGTCTGGAGAACAATGTATTTTCTGGTCTCTCTCAGCTTGTGGGGGAGCATCCTTTGACTTTTGATCTCTTCCTCCATTTTCAAATCCGGTGGTGTAACATCTTCTCTGACTCCCCTTCCCTTTGCTTCCTTCACAAGACTTTTTCTCTGTGTCAGGTCTTCTGTTTCATTTTCGTGAAATGAATGAAATTTCATTGTCCTTTATGGTTGCATTTAAAGCCCACCCAGATAATCCAGTTAATTCCCTCATCTAATTGTCTAAATAGTTTTAATTTAATCAGATCTACAAAGTCTAGTTTTACCATGAAAGTGAAAGTTGCTCAGTCGTGTCCGACTCTTTGCGACCCCATGGACGATACAGTCTATGGAATTATCCAGGCCAGAATACTGGAGTGGGTAGCCTTTCCCTTCTCCAGGGGATCTTCCCAACCCAGGGATCAAACCCAGGGATCGAACCCAGGTCTCCCTCATTGCAGGCAGATTCTTTACCAGCTGAGTGACAAGGGAAGCCCAAGAATACTGGAGTGGGTAGCCTATCCCTTCTCCATCAGATCTTCCTGACCCAGGAATTGAACCGGGGTCTCCGGCATTGCAGGCAGCTTCTTTACCAACTGAGCTATGAGGGAAGTCCTAGTTTTACCGTATAAGTGAAGATGTACAGGCTCCAGAGAATAGGTCATAGATATATTTTGGAGAGGCCATCATTCAACCTACATAGTAAATATGTAGTAAACATAGTAAATATGCTTCCATCCAATCTCCAAGAAGACTTCCTTAGAAAAGCAGCAGAGAAAATAGTCTTTTTGCCCTCTATACGGAGGAAAGCATATTTCTCCATCTGTTGTCTACTAAGTGAGGCTCCAACTCATCCTTTCCATCTGGTTCTCATTGCATTGCTCTGTTGGGCGGCTGGGCATGGGATACCAACACGGCAGTATTGAGTTGGATGTTGATATTGCTGCAAGCATAATAGAGCAATCTGTCTCTGATCAAAACCCTCACATGCATAAGCTTAAAAGTCACATTATTTATCTTGATATAAATGCTGTATGTAGGAAACAAGATTAAACATGGTTAGAGGTGTTCTTAAATAAAGTATTTTCAAAGATTTCTATGAAACACTTCTGCCTTTTTGGATTGAGCTTTTTTTCATAGGAATGATGTCCTGTCATTCCCCTTGTCCATAGGAATAAAACATAGAGAAATAGTAAGCATGAGGTCTCTTTATTAAGTATTTATTTTCACAATTTCTGAACTCATTAATATTTTCTGTGTATGCACATGCCTATATATGCATGTATATCTTTGAAATGATATATATCCTGTATATGGGGGCTTCCCAGGTGCCGCTAGTGGTAAAGAACCCACCTGCCAATGCAGGTAGACAAAAGAGTTACTGGTTTGATCCCTGAGTCTGGAAATTTCCTTGGAGGAGGGCACAGCAATCCACTCTAATATTCTTACCAGGAGAATCCCATGGACAGAGGAGCCTGGCGGGCCGCAGTTCATAGGATCGCAGAGTCGGACATAACTGAAGTGACTTACCTTGCACACAGGCACGCAGACATTCTGGATATGACATGTCATATATAAGATATCACTCTAAGGTATTATATATTATATATAACATATCTCTTAAAAATAAGCAGGGACATGTATTATATTTTTTATGAAATTAGGGAATTTTTACATTTTGAAAATTTCATCACTTTAAAGTTTCTATTACTCTGGTTTATTTTTCCATTAGTACTTAGACTCATCTTTATTCCTACAGGACATCTTTCAACATGTTTAAGAAAACTCTCATAATAAGACTCAGGCAACACATCTTTCCACTAGGGAGTTATATGATATCCATTCATGTAATCTAATCCCTTAGCTGTTTAGGAATATATATTGAGAAATAGCACATCAGTAATATATCTATTTTCATTCTTTAAAGTTTAAACATGAAGGCAGAAATTTATCTGTGTGAAGTATTGAATAATTTAAAAATTTTTTAACAAATGGACCTTAATTTTGAAAATACAAATATAGGTAGACCTGTCCATTTTCCATGGTAATTATATAAACATTTTTGCTCCCCAATTTAGTTTAAAATATCACTCTAAGAAAATTCTTTGGTATGTGACGCTGACCCACTGGTGATTTTTTCTTCTTTTTTGTAAATCTTACTATGCCTTATATTGGCAGAAAGCTTTAGGGGAAAATAATATGAAATTGGGAAAGAAAAGCAAGATGAAACTGATAAAACACAATTGAAACTAAAGCACTGTTCTAGCCCTGAAAATAGTCAGCACTGTGCAGAAAGAGAGAATGCAATTAAAGTGATGTCAGGAACCAGTTACACCTAAATCATTCACTGAGTGGAGAATTCAGAATTAATCCAAATTTGGCTATACTTTCTTTTTCTTTGTTATTTAGAAAAATTGGCTCTCCATTAAATCAAATAAATAATTTATTTTCTATACTATGAGTCCACCTGCATGTGCAAGAGACACAAGAGACACAGGTTCAATCCCTGGGTTGGGAAGATCCCCTGGAGGAAGAAATGGCAACCCACTTCTGTATTCTTGCCAGAAGAATCGCATGGACAGAAGAGCCTGGCGGGCTACAGTCCATGGGTTCACGAAGAGTCGAATATGACTGACGCATGCACCGCTGCATACTACATCATAATTATTTGCAATCCACATTAACAGTAAATGGTTTTTATTGCCTATCTGGCAGGAACTGTGCAGTATTACTAAAAGAACGGTTGCCAATAAAGAGCTTAATGGCAACTCTCAAGGTCAAACCTTTTAGTCCATCACAGGGCTTCTATGGTTCTGGCCTTTTCAAAATGGTGGAATTCTTTTAGTGACTCCCATATACTATAATTATTTACTCATAAACATTGATAAGAAAAACACATAATAGACAGCAAGTTCTATCAATTTAATAATACTTTAATGTGTACCATGAGAGCATCAAAAATAGAGTACCAAAAAAACAACTTTTTCTTTTTCTACTTTTCTTTTTTTATTGTAAAACAGTTAAAGGGCATTGAGCTCACTAGTTTGTTGCATAATATTTGGAAATTGTATCCAATAAACAAATTAGACCCTGAATTTTATAAAAAACTACACAGCTGTATTATGATTTCTTAATAAAACCATAGATAGAATAATAGTCACCCAAGATATTAAACAAATGAATTAAATTTTGTATTTCTATGGGTTCAAGTTAATGTTTAGATCTCATTATTTTAAGAATCAAATTAAAGTTATGGATGCTGTAGGATTTAAAATGTAACAAATAAAAATATTCATGAGCTGTATGTGCATAGGCATTTTTATTTGTAATCTCTCAAAGTTTATTGCAAATAAATCAGTGAAAGTCACCCTAATGAGTTAGTATCAATCAGGTCCTGCCACACTGTCAAAATCGGCTCAATCATGATAGATAACATTCAATCTAGTGAAACTAATTCAAGTGTCTACTTCTCTTTATATCGGAGAAGGCAATGGCACCCCACTCCAGAACTCTTGCCTGGAAAATCCCATGGACGGAGGAGCCTGGTAGGCTGTAGTTCATGGGGTCGCAAAGAGTCAGACATGACTGAGCGACTTCACTTTCACTTTTCACTTTCATGCCTTGCAGAAGGCAATGGCACCCCACTCCAGTGTTCTTGCCTGGAGAATCCCAGGGATGGGGGTCGCACAGAGTCAGACATGACTGAAGTGACTTCGCAGTAGCAGCAGTCTCTTTATATAAGCTTATGTAGTAAACTTTGAAGATGTTTTCTTCCAAACATATTTATATGCCATTTTGCCCCTTGACTTGATTTAATTTTGATTTTTAGAGCAAATAGTTGAGTAGGAACCAGAGGGAAGGAGGTACAGTTAGGCACATACTATATTCACATATGATTCAGGGTCCTACCTTTTCAGAGCTCTCTCACTTACTCCATAAAATAACTTTATTCAGTTTGGATTTTTATATCACTTTTATAAAAGAACATGTAAGGTCAGAAAATTTTAGCAGTTTTCTGGAAATTAGTTATGAACCAGAATTAAAACTAAAGTGTGCAGTCATGGGCTTCCCTGGCAGCTCAGACAGTAAAGAATCTCCCTGCATTGCAGGAGACCTGGGTTTGATACCTGAATCAGGAAGATCCCCTGAAGAAGGGAATGACTACCCACTCCAGTATTCCTTCCTGGAGAATTCCATGAACAGAGGAGCCTGGTGGGCTACAGTCCATGGGTTTGCAAAGAGTCAGACACGACTGAGTGACTAACACTTTCACTTTTTTCTTATTCATGTTCAATTGCAAAGTCCAAACCCATTCTGCTAAACTGATCCCATTAGACCTAAGAAACTGAAATCATCCTCTTCAAATTTGTATCCAGAAATCAAGGATGTCTGCAAGTTTTAGGATAGACTCAGTTACCCTGTGTTAATAAATATTACATTAATCTTACTGACTTGATATATTAGATCATGCTACTCCCACACAGGTTGCCTGAAAGCTTGAGTCTCTATGTTTACAAAGATTTCCAGGCTAATAAAGGCTTCATTCTGATAGATACTTCTTCCTACAGATCTTCCATGATTATCACAGAAGTGAGAAGATATGTGTTAAACTGTTTAGTGATTCTTAGAACTTTAGCTAGGAAGTAATACATGCCATTTATTGACATTTTGTTGACTGAAGAAACTTAGGCATAATTTCACAGGGGATAAAAAAAATCCAGTCCTGCACAGTTCCTGAAAAGGGGAGAGGGAAACTATTTGGTATAAGCTTTAACGGACGACTCCTGTTCAACTTCTTGTCAGCAAACATTCAGCTGGCCTTTCCATAAGTGAAATACACTCATCTTCGTGAGGCAAAGTCAAAACATCCCATTCATTCACAGCGTCACCTCAAAATGTATCTTTACATGATATGCAGTAGCCTCAGCATCACTGATATGGACTTCATATGGATGCTTAAGAACTCAAAAGACAAGTTCTTCCCTTGCCCCCTGTCTAAATATGGTGGCGGAACAGGGTAAACTCGAATGGAGAGTCTTGTTTTGAAGGCAGAGAATGGGAAACACCAACACTCTCAGGTCCTCCAATTAATTATGAAATCCTCGGCAGAGATTATGAGAACCCCTACATTGAGGAAAGGGAGGGTTTCTCAAGTGGGTCTGAATTTTGCCTCATTCTAGGGATCCCCAGTTCCTGAGCTGTTGTCTCTGGCAGTTTGGTTTGGTTTTGATTTTTCCCTTCAGAATCTTTTTGGGCCACATTGGAAAATATACCCTCCCTGGAAGCTGGGCCACTTTCTCAGCTTGATTTCTGCCTGAACAAAGTTGGGACTCAAGTATAAATTTAATGTTCAAAGAATCACAGTCTTTTTGAGGCTGAGCTCATTCTCTAGAAGTATGACTCTTAAAAATATCCTGTGTTTCGTATCCATTATAGTCAGTGAAGAATAGTAATAATGCACATCCTTAGATTCATCTAACTTTTCCCCTTTCTTTCTTGCCTCCATTTTTCACTTTTACGACTGAGTTTCAGTTAGCTCGAGTTCATACTTCTTTTTTTGGAAAGCCTTTAATTCTTTTGCCTGAAGTATTTTATCAATTGAAATGATTTACTTGGTGGCATAAACTTAGTGGTGATCCAAGACACCTTTATTCATTCAGATGTTTTAAAAGAGCTATTATGTTAGATATCTATAGCTGCATAACACATTACTCCAAAACTTAGTGGATTAAAACAACATATATATATATAATCTCACAGATTCTCTGTGTCAGGAATCTGATTCCTTGTGTTCCTTTTGTCATGATCTTTTGTAAAGGCTGAAATCAAACTGTTAGCCAGTGCCAAAGTCTCATTCAACTCCTTGACTGGGGAAGGGATCCATTTCTATGCTTGTTTGCATGGTTTTTGAAAAGATTCAGTTTCTCAAGGGCTGTTTGATTGAAGGCCCCATCTCCATGTTGACTCTTGGCTTGAAGGATATCTTTAATTCCTTACCTTACAGGCATATCAAACATGGCAGTTTGCTTCAGTAAAACCTGCAAGAGAGACAGAGTCTGCAAGCCAAAATGGAAACTAACCTTTCAAGTAATACCACATCACCTTTGCCATTGTTTAGATACAAATCACAGGCCTTGTCCAGACTTGGGAAGTGGATTACAGAGTGTAAGTACCAATAGGTTACTTGCCTGTCTTACAATCTGTCTGCCACAGATGGGATAGATAGACATAGGCTTGATTTGATCTTTATAAAAGCCCGATATTTTTTTTTTTTTTTAAACTGGAGCCCATTATACAGAGTGAGGTGAGCCAGAAAGATAAAGAACATTACAGCATACTAACACATATATACGGAATTTAGAAAGATGGTAACGATGGCCCTATATGCAGGGCAGAGGAAGAGACGCAGAAGTACAGAACAGACTTTTGAACTCTGTGGGAGAAGGGGAGGGTGGGATGTTTCGAAAGAACAGCATGTATATTATCTGTGGTGAAACAGACCACCAGCCCAGGTGGGAGGCATGAGTCAAGTGCTCGGGCCTGTTGGGCTGGGAAGATCCAGAGGAATCGGGTGGAGAGGGAGGTGGGATGGGAGACCGGGATGGGGAATTCGTGTAACTCTATGGCTGATTCATATCAATGTATGACAAAACCCACTGAAAAATAAAAATTAAAAAAAAAAAAATAAAGCCCGATATTTTATTTTTCCTTTGCCTTTTGTCTCTCTGTCAGTTTAATCTTTTACTAGGTAGGGTTGAGAACAAAGTTACCTCTTTAAAAATTTTAAGCTCCTGCTTTTCCAAACCTAGTTATTGTCTTTCACCACAATTCTGTTTTACTTACAAACCCGCCGATTCTCTTTTGTGATCAACATTGCTGATGCAGTCATTCATCTCGCCAACTCAGCCAATTGCAGCTGACGCATCTGTTTTCCAGACTCTCCCCAGGGCTGCTATCGCCTGAACGTGTCGAGTCAGGAGGTTGTAGGTGGAATGGCATCAGCTCTGTTCGCTCCTGGTTCTGAATTTAGTCATCTTCTCCCCTCTTCCCATTCCTGGTGATATAGAGTATTTCACCAGTAATCTAGACAGACATTGAGAATTTCATTTAATCCTAGATTTGCCAAACTTCCCCAAGGGAGTGTTGTATCTCCCCTTTGTCTTTTGAAGGCAACCTTATAAGTAGAAGGGGGAGAGGAACCATCTCTAATCCCCACGTGAGGATTACAGTTCTGTTTTACTCAACTTTCTCATTTGGAAGCAGAAAATCTGCCCTACAAAACTGGCTATTGTTATTTCTTTTTATTTTTCCAAATATTTATAGTTTGGCATTAACGTTCACATTTGAGTTTCAAAAACTCTTTCTCTTTTCATTTCACTCAAAAGTATATTTTGTTTTTCAAAAGCTGAGAACTTCAGTTTGTTTTTATTTGGCTCTGGGCTCTTTTCCTTAGATTAGGTGGGAGTAAACAGACAAGAAGATTAAAAAAAAATTACAAATACTGGAAAATAAAACATAAAATTAAAATGTCTCAGTTATGCTTGCTCTCTTTTATTTCTCAGTAGTTCAGTCGCTCAGTCATGTCTTACTCTTTGCGACCCCATGAATCACAGCACATCAGGCCTCCCTGTCCGTCACCAACTCCCGGAGTCTACTCAAACCCATGTCCATCGAGTCGGTGATGCCATCCAACCATCTCATCCCCTGCCGTCCCCTTCTCCTCCCGCCTCCCAGCATCAGGGTCTTTTCCAGTGAGTCACTTCTTCACATCAGGTGACCAAAGTATTGCATTTTCAGCTTCAGCATCAGTCCTTCCAGTGAACACTCAGGACTGATTTACTTTAGGATTTACTGGTTTGATCTCCTTGCAGTCCAAGGAACTCTCAAGATTCTTCTCTAACACCGTAGTTCAACACCATAGATTTCTTCTTTATGCTTTTAAATCTTTTTAGTGTTTGGGGAATTATATATTTATTTCAATTCTACTAGTTTTTCAGAAAGATTTTATATTTTTCCTTCTTAATTTTTACCCACTCTACTAACAGCCATTGCAGTCAATTTTCAGTATTCTCTCCCTTGCTTTATCTCTTTTTATTTGATGCAAGTACTTTTCATTCCCTCCTGCTTTGAATTATTAAATTCAGAACAGTGATACATGAAGGCCATAATTTATTGCAATTCTTAGAAGATAATGTCATCTGAATATTTTCTTCTGCATCTCAAATAGGTCACTTTTTGAAATATGCTATCCCTCTGGTCATCTTCATATTATTTTGTTGCTTCTTTAATATTTTCTTGGTTCCAAAGTGTTTTTTCCCCTCCTATAGTCATTGCTTAATAGAAGATAAAAATACTAGGCTAAGCATTTGACGAATATAAGAGTGAATAGGTTACCTTTGTCCTTAACTGTTGATTGCTTTGGTGTATTTATTTGGAAAGCAGTTGGATGTGCTCAATTCCAAGGCAAATTTAAGTTTTAAAGATACTTTTTTTGTTTTGCTTTGTTTTTTTAATCACTTCTTACCTGTTCCCCATCCCATCCCTTAATATAGAGTTATAGTTACAAGAAAATTAGGATTTACAACTTTTTCCTATAACACTTTGAATTTTTATGGAAAATTTGCCCCTGGAAAGTAAAATATAATGGCTAACACTCTACCGCTCTTATTTTCACCAAATCACTATTTGGAATTTAATGTCTTTGGGGGAAAATGATATGTGTATCTGTCTGCGGATGTGCAGATGCACGTGTTGGGGGCTGTAACTTGGAATGGAAATACAGCATAACAGCCAAGGGAGAATTGCTGACTTACATAGTCCCTGAATCAGAACAGGTGAGGGGGCTGAAAGCATACTTTCCAACATTATTTTCCTAGATAATCTGGTTGAGTTCTGTTACTGAGTAGATCATGGCCTCATAGACTGTGAGTCTAAGTAGTTGAGTTGATCTTTTTTCTCCAGGTAAACTGTATCAGCCTTAACATATTTTTTCAGTTCTTCCAAGATTGCGACTTGTCTGTCAGTATTAAATTTTGTGTCGTTGATGTTTTTAATCACTTTTCTGTGTCTTCTTGCTTATTTTGTGAGAAATTGAAAGAGGCTAATGGTCAAATGCTGCTGGCTTGAAATCTACTGGGGCTTCCCTGGTAGCTCAGATGGTAAAGAGTCTGTCTGCAGTTTGGGAGATTCAGGTTTGATCCCTGGGTGGGGAAGCTTCCCAAGAGAAGGAAATGGCAGCCCACTCCAGTACTCTTGCCTGGAAAATTCCATGGATGGTGGAACCTGGTAGTCTACAGTCCATGGGGTCACAAAGAGTCAGACACAACTGAGAGATTTCACTTCACTTCTTGTTTTCGCATTTTTGTCATTTGCTTATATCTTAATGCATATTTATATTTCACTACATCTAATCCTACAATATTTAATAGAAAGTCTATATTGATATAAGTACATATTAATGAAATGAAAAGTGCCATCCAGAAACAACTGAAGATTGAAAAAGGCCACATAATAAGGAAGTTATTGCCCACTTAAAATACTCAAATCAATCAAAAACAATTAAAAATAACTTTTGTTCCAACTGAATTGTAGTTCAAATGCCAATTATAGCATACATTAGGAAACCAGAAAGGATGTGATAAATATTCAAGTAAGTAATGTTAATTCATTTGAAATATGAAAAATAGTACAACATTAATTGGATTCATGTTCTATATAGAAAATACAAATGTTAGTAAAATTATATAATATTTTATTGTAATAAAAGGTAGATTTCACAGATACATCTCTAATGTATGTTTTAAGAATGTATCTGAATCATAACCAATGCCTGATAAATTATAAAAATAAATCGGCTCGGGGATTAACCGAGTCAGAACCTGTCTGAATCTAGATATTTCGGTACCATACTGCTACCGTGTCTTCTAGCACAGTAAAATATTTCCATGATTGTTTAAATAAAGATTCCCTTTTTTTCTTAGTTTTTGACTAAAATCAACAAGTTGTAGACTCCCTGAACAAGGTATTTAGAGTTTCAAGTCTTATATGCATTAGGATTTAAACAATAGCAAATGTTGACTCTGACTTGTTTTAGAAATGTGACCTGTTGCCTACCTGCCATGATGGAGATGCTCTTTTTGAATAAGATCATTTGGAAACATATACAATAGGATATGCCTTTTTCAAGGCCTTTAATCAGTAATTAATTTGTAAGAAAAATAATGCTTAAGGAGTCCAACTCTCTCTGAATCCCATTTCTTCAAATAGTCTCACTATTGTGCCATATACATAGAGAGAACACACTGCATTTCAGTGATATCGTGGTAACATCTCAGGATGTATTCACAGTGAGGTAAAGCTTACCCTACTTGGAGGCAGTAATAACATAAAAATTGAGAGTAATGGCAATTAGGAAAATAACATTTTATATAGAGACCTTCCTAAATTTATGTTTAAATTGTATTCACTATTTAAGTAGGAGTTAGGATTTATTTAAGGAATCACTGCATACTCTCTAGATACAGAAGCCAGTAATGTTTATTGTGATTAAAAGGGATATTTACTCCCCGTATATTATTGTAGTTTGCATAGTAAGCTGCATCATTTTGTGGCAGATGTGATATATTGTAATCGTCTCTGAGATCCTCAAAAGTGAACACTGTGTCAGAGTAATGTTTACATTTGCATTCACTCAAATATAAATTAATATTCACTCTGTATGATTGGCCTATTTTTGGAGGCAGGTATACATTTCTGTATTTAGCTTGAATTTAATATTGGCAATAAAACATGATCTTGTAGTGGAAGCTGACAATAAATATCCTCTGTAGCCAACTAGATTTTGACATACAATTAAGGAGGACCTCACAGTGTAATTTTCACATAGATCAATAACATTAGATTCTTAGCACAATTCTTTCTCTGCTGATATAAATGAAGGCCTCATTTTAAATTAGTTCAGTTAAAATGGGATTACTCAAGTAATGTTATATAAACTATCTTTCCTTAGCCAACAGTGAGGGCTTTATGTAAGAAAAGATAAATATTTAAGTAGTAATTCAATCACAGAATTTTTTTGAAAAGTTAATGAAGTACAGATGATTTGTTATATACAAAAAGGATAACTTTATAACACACAAGCAAGTTTATTACTGGAAGTTGTTCATTGACAAGGATATGTTTGGCTCATGCATAGTCAGTCCAAAGGTTTTTTTCAACATAAAATTCATCTATATATCAAAACTACATCTGAAGCCAATGCATGAGGAAAGGATAGAACGGTGTCTACACTAATAATAGGGCTTCACAGGTGGTGCTAGTGGTAAAGAACCCACCTGCCAAGGCAGGAGACACAAGAGGCATGGGTTCGATCCCCGGGTTGGGAAGATCCTCTGGAGGAGGGCATGGCAATCCACTCCAGTATTCTTGCCTGGAGAATCCCATGGACAGAGGAGCCTGGTCCAAAGAGTCAGACAGGAATGAAGCAACTTAGCGTGCATGCAGGCATACTAATAGCTTCTCTTTATTTTTATATGTCCACATTGTCACCAAATTCTAATCATCTTTATCATACTTTATCTGTCTAAACTAAAGTTTTTTCCCTCAGAGCCCACGTGATCTCTTTTATTCACTCCTAGCAGTGCCAGGAGATTAAGACCTAATGTGCTGGGATTTAAATCTAGGATTTCTGACTCCAGAATCTATATCATTGACCACTATATACACCCTCTCTGGATGGCTTCTCATGAATGCTGAGAACTTTTATGATGGTTTATTTTCCACTTTATTAATTAATACTAGAAAACTGAAGTTAGATTCACATTTTTAATTGCATGCAAGAGAATTTGTATTGTAATAAGCTGTACAAAAATTCTGGCTGTCAAGACCATAGGAAGTGCTCATTCTATTGAGTAATGAGCCTTTCTTGTTTAAGACTATGCAAGTTGTGAAGTCAGTTTATTTTTTCCTTTCTTTTAAATCTTTTCATGTGTCAGCTGTAACGCCATTTGAATCAAAGACATTTGATTACCATCTATGTTCTTCCCTTAAACTGAATGAAGCTTTGTGGGAGATTGGCAGGCTTGCAGAATGAACTGTTTTGACATTGGCAAACGTTACAGCACCAGAAAACTTGCAAGTCTTCTGTTCTGTGGTTGTCAAAGTAGAATTCAGTGCCAGATTTGGCAGAGATTTCAGAACTTTTGCTTCATCAAATTATCAATCCCCTAAGTAGCCCAAACCATCTCTTATCTGTCCAAGAAGGCAGTCCCATTGATCAGATTGTTTTCCTTGTTTTTGTTTTTTGGTTTATTTTTTTTTGGTAAATGCTATTAGATTTGCATATCAGTATATATATATATGCATATATAATTGTTTTAAGTGCTAATCTTTCACATTTTTTTTCCTTCATAAAGGGCTTCAATGTGATATATTCATTAGTTTACCAATATTACATTGTTTTTCTCTGGGAAGATATGAATTCCACTCAATTCCATTCAAAATCAGTGTTAGAAAATGCTACATGAAAAATAATGTCACAGTTTTCCTTTCTGGGTGCAGCCTCTGTAATCTGAGTGTGTATGACAGTGGAAGTGTTAGTTGCTCAGTCGTGTCTGACTCTTTGAGACCCCACGGACTTTAGCCCACCAGGCTCCTCTGTCCATGGAATTTTCTAGGCAAGAATATTGGAGTGGGTCCCCATTGCCTACTCCAGGAGATCTATCCAACACAGGGATCAAACCAGTGTCTCCTGTGGCTCCAGCATTTGCAGGAGGGTTCTCTACCACAGAGAGAGTTAGCATTCAATAAATATTAGCCACCATCGTCATGATCATGATCATGGACAGAAGGAAACTTGAACAACAGCAACAAAAAGATTATGGAAGGAGCTTTGTATTCCTTTATGCATGTGATAAAATATAAGGAAAGGAGGGTGAGGGAAGATTGGAGTGGGAGACGCTCTTGGTTTAAAGTAAATTAACATAATCTGAGATAATACAGACAGGAAGACGCCTGGCAAGACTCTTGTACTTTCAACAATTCATCATAATTCCTAGGGTCCTAGATGTTGAATATCTTTATTGTGTTATCACTATTAGAGAAAATAGATCTGCTCAGTTTCAAGTCAAAAGGAGATAGGCTTTTAGGGCAAGGTTATCGTATGCAGGGCTTCCCAGATGGTTCAGTGGTAAAGAATCCGCCTGCTAATGGAGGAGCTGCAAGAGACGTGGGTTTGATCCCTGGGTTGAAAAAGTTCTCTGGAGGAGAAAATGGCAACCCACTCCAGTATTCTTGCCAGGGAAACCCCATGGACAGGGAGGCTGGCAGGCTACAGCCCATGGGGCCGCAAAGAGTCAGACACAGGACAGCAACATTATGGTGTGTACTCCAAGGAGACAGAAGCCCAGTGAAGATAACTGTAAGTCCATTGAAGAGTTAAGCTTATCTGCTCCAAACAAATGGGGATTCAGACTTGGAGAGTCTCATGCTACTTGTAGGATTAGTCCCAGTGAAGTGACTCAGTAGAGATTTCGCTAGGTCCTTGTTATTCATTGGAACTTATCAGAAATATACCCTCCTTGAGAAGCCATCTTAGACTACTTAATATTAACATCTCTTTCCCCTTCTCGATTATTGACCCCATTTTTCTTCTTTATTATACTTACTGCAAATTTCATCTATCTGAGTACTATTTTTAAATTTAGTATCCTGTGACATCCATATACATAAGATGCCAAGAGCCTTATGTGTTTAGTTGGCCACTATATAGAGAACCACCCCCATGGGGTCGCAAAGAGTTGGACACGACTGAGCGACTAAACTGAACTGATCTGATACAGAGAACACTTACTGCAGTGGTTTTCTTACAGTAAAGCCCTTGATACACATTTAACTAGAAGAAAGAGCAATAATTAACAACAGGAAAATAAAACAGGGTTATCGTTTGTCACACAAAATAAAGGCAAAATAAAGAGGATAGTCCCTCAACAATTCAGCCCTTTTAGGATATCTCCTCGCAGCCGCAGCAGCAGCTCCATCCTTAGGGGACCTAGCACTTGATTTAACTTGACCTGCATGAGACGATTGGGGCAGGGAGGCAGGAGAGTTATTACTGATAGTCATTCTGCCTATTTCTCTACCAATCATCTTGGTGGTGGTTCTCTATTTTAATACTTCTCTGCTCCTTCATACTTGATGTCAGATTGTATAACTGAAGTCTATGGCAAAAAGCCATGGGGTTTTAAGCATTATCTTCCTAAACTATGTAAGAATTTTTAGCTCAAATATTATATGATAATTACATTAGCATGCACTTTTCTGTTCTTCATCAGTCAGAATAACTTCCAAAGAAAAGATGATGTTAGGATTTGTTATCCACAAGGACTCTTGAAATAGCACAGTTTCCCTAACTACATAGTTAATTTTCAGAAAAATTTCTCTAATAGATTGAAAAGAATCTGTTCTTCAATTTCTCTTCCTACCTGTGGTAGGAAGTAGAAAGACCTTTTGTACCCAACATAAGAAAGACTTCATAGGAAAGGTTCTATAAATGTATTACCAACACACATATCTAGATAATGAAAAAAGCCTTCTTCCTTGTAGAAGTCACTATAGTTCTCTTGTTCTTTCATAGACCCATAGAGAGCAAATGCTGGAACTTTTAGAAAATATCTTTTATCTGGATATGGTAGGAGATTTTCTTCCATGGAGGTGTTATATACTTACAGACTTGTGATTTATACAGAGATGGATTGAGGAAAAGCAGTAATTTTCAAATTCAGAACAAGTATGTAATTCAAGCTGTTTTCAAAATTGCTTGATTAAATGGAAAATAATTGCTTTTGAAATAGTTAGCAAGTAACAAGCCCTTTTGATTCTCTCCATTGTTTTAGAAGCTGGTGTAAAATGGCAGAAGATACGTAGGAGAGCACATTTTGATTCCAGGTTGATTTCCTTGTGTTTGCTTAGCAGCTGCTGTTACAAGGGGTCTAAGTTAGAGGAATGGCTTGAGGAGTATAATGCAAAGTGTCAGAAAGTAGACAGTAGCCAAGGGGAATATTTAATTCCTTGGAATCTAAGAAAACTGTGGAGAAATCACTATGAATGGTGAGCATCCAGAAAATGGAGGACAGAGAGAACAGCAGTGCTGGGAAACAGAAAGTCTTTAGAAGTGAAAAAAAGAAGTTGGTTAGTAAACAATTCAGTCTTCATTACTAGGAACTGAATCTGATAAAGTAAACTTTATATATAAGCATGCACTATTTCCGAGATCAAAATGTGTTTGAAATACCCATATACATATGCATTTAAATGTAGTAAAGGTATGCACAATAATCTTATAATCTCTCTGTAATTGTAAAATATAGAATTAATCTTATATGTGGATATGTAAAAAAATCTTAGAGAAAAATTAATTTTCTACATTTATATGCATTTCAAGCTATCTCACTGACATTTGTGAGAATCTTTTTGAAGGATTCTTAAATTACTATTATATGTTATAAAAAAAAAATCACAGGATCAGGGGGAAGAAAGAAGTGATTTCCTTGAACTTCAACCTGAACTAGTTAATAATCTCTGCCTCAGTGATTTCAATAAAACACGAATATAGTGATGCTGTTGTGATAAGGGAGATTAAGCAAAAGCTGTCTGTCTTAGTTAGTCCTTACAGGCTGCTCTCACAAAATATTACCAACTGGATAGCTCACAAATTTATTTCTCATAATCTGTAGCTGAGAAGTTCACAATTAAGATGCCAGCAAATTCAGAAGCTGTCTTATGAGGGTTTGCTTCCTGGTTCACGGATGGCCGTGTTTTCACTCTGTTCTTACGTGGTGGAAGGGGAGGGGGAGCCAAGCTTAAGAGTCCTTTTAATAAGAGCACCAACACCATTCATGTGAGGGTCTCATCTCATGACCTAATCAATCACCTCCCAAAGTTCCCAACTCTGAATACTATCACACTGGGGGTTCAGCTTCAACTTATGAATTTTAAAGTGAGGCAAACTTTCAGTCTATAGCAGTGCCTAACAGAGAAAAAACCTATAAGGGATACTTAAAAACTTCAATGGTTTGTGTTTATCTGTTGCTTACTTTTGAGGCTCTTGTATTGCTTCTGAGGATCTTATGTACAGAGGAAGGAAAAGAGCTTAGTGAAAAAGGAAAAAGAAATAGATCATGTGTTTGTGGCTCTATCTATGAGCCAAATGTTGTAAGCAACCAGCTCAGGATTGCGAGACCACATTCAATCAATGGCACCAGTGTGCTGATATTAGTCAATATGTTGCTGATTAAGTAAGTTACATTATGTGCAGGCTAAGGGCCCACTTGATATTTGTCGTGTAAGTTTAGGAAACCAGTTTCTAGCTTTCCCCCACGACAAGTCATTTTTTTTTTTCTTTTAGACAGGTGACCTTAAGATCACCCAAAGTTAACATTTTCTTCCAATCCTGACTTCATAAGAGCTTACGAACTTGGAAAGTAGAAATCCCAATGAATTGCATTGTCTAATACAAAAGAGACCAGCTGATTTCATGAGATGAGTATTGACAGGCAGTCAACCCAGGTTTAGAGAAATTTAATACTTAGCTGAGATGTATCTGATTTTTAAGAGTGGTACAACCTAAAATCCCCACTGAAATGTGTACTTTAAACGTCCTCTTGAGTTCTGTGTTTGAATGAATTTCCTTGTAGGATATAGCTAGATTTTTTTGTTCATTTGTTTTGCTTTAAATGTTGGAGAACATCTCTAAACTGTTCTTACACTCAACAAGTTTTATCAGATGCTTAACTCTACACTTAGGTCAGGATAATAAAATCACACCAATATAAAGAAGAACATTTCAAATAGTCAGCTAAAGCAATTGTTTATTAGGTTGGTGACATGGAACTTGAAAAGCAGGATACTAGAACATAATCTAGTTTTGCCAACTTAGAATTTATGTTAAACAGCTCTTGAAGATATATACACAATTTGGATTATATAACAATTATCCATTAATAAATAGATTTTTAAAGGGCTAGAGACACAAGTAGTCAGTGATAGATAGCTGTATTTTTCCACATTTATTTTATAGGTGAAAGGATATAGAACAAAAATAATATAGTTATTACTTACCATAAATTTACAATACACCAGACATTGTGCTAGGTTCTTTATGGATATTATTCACTTAGCATTCAACACATCTCTTTAAGACATGCAAGGCACTATTCCTGTTTTATAAAACATTAAGCCTAGATCACAAAATGAATTTATCAGTCACACAACCATTAAGTAGCAGAGCTGTATGCAAACTTGATTCCAATGTCTATGGATTCTTAGGATTATCATTGTTGCTCCTCTTAATGAATATCATCTTATTCTTCACCTCTCACACTTATATTGGCCTGAAAACTGAGAACTAAATAATTTCTTTAGTCACATCATGAATCAGACAACTTACATACAAATGTCTTTATGATTAGAGTCAAATCCTTCTGATTTTTGAAAGAGTATATCATTCTTTTGACCCTGAGTCATTTATGTCAGTTGGTATAAATGCACTTTTTGGACAGTAAGATCAACTATACTCTGAACAATTGTTAGATAGTAGTGACAAAAATGTTATTAACCCAATATTTACAAAAACAGAAAAAGAGTACTCCTTATATATAATATTCTAGGAAGTAATCTCTGTTGTGGAAGAATAAAATTATGCATTTAGGAATTAAGAATTAGGTGTGCCTAAGAAAAGATTTAGGGAAAAGTAAATTAGGTATCTCATTTAATTTGTATCAGCTAAGATGAACAATGCAAGTAACATCTTAATAAGTAATTACAAAGGAAATTTGTAAGCTAAAGGTGTTTTCTATAAGTAATATGTTGAAGTCAATTAGCATCCCTAATGAAATATATAGAGCAATTCTAAATGACATGAATTGAAATGTGTAAAAGCAGGGAAATGTAAATTTTCAGGGAGCGATATAATACATTTACTTTGGAACCATACCAAAGCTTTAACCTACTGTGAGCAACATCTAAAATCATGTCAGAGTCAGATTAGCTATTTTGTCTTTAAATGAGTTTTTCTTTATAGAAACGGCTTTAGAAGAATGACCTTCTATAAATATGTAAATTGTTAAAGTTTCTAGTAAAGTGACTTGTGCCAAAATTTACATTAGGGACAATTAGGGAATAAGAATGAGTATTGGAACAGAATGAAGGTGAGAATATTTGTGTATCAGGAGCCAAGTGTTCAATAGGAGCGATGCATTAAGAGAAAACTTTACAAGGGTATCGATCTACCTTCATAAGAAAACGGGTATTTTTCAGTTCTTCTTTTCATGAATTTCATAAGAGTGCAGATAAAAGATATACAGATAATGGACCATAAAGCAAATATATCCACAAAATCTTAACATACGGTACCTATTCTGAGAACTGGGCTTTCCATGTGGTGCTAGTGGTAAAGAACTGCCTGCCAATCCAGGAGACTTAAGAGAGGAGGTTCGCTCCCTGGGTCGGGAAGATCCCCTGGAGGAGGGCAGGGCAACCCACTCCAGTGCTCTTGCCTGGAGAATCCCATGGACAGAGGAGCCTGTGGGCTGCAGTCCATGGGGTGGCAAAGAATCGGACACGACTGAGGGACTTAGCACAGACATGTCCGTTCTCAGAACCAACAGAATACACATGGAACACACATTACACCATGCTGAGCCCCTTGGGGACGGGGGAGGAGGGTGGAAGGGAGGAGCAGGAGGAGGGAGGGGAGGATGGAGGAAGTCAGGGGATGAGGAGGCGGAGAAGGGAAAGGAGGAAGGAGCACCAGGGGAGAGGGAGAAGGAACAGAACACTTCTTAAAATATTAGGGTCTCCTCATCTATTTATATATGCTGCAACATTTTCAGTAAGGTTTCCTTTGCCTTTTCATTTACAATTAGCTTTCACAAAGAAGAAATTTTAATTTTTGCCTAGTTAGAGTGTGTGAGTAAAACTCAGGGCTATAAAGATAAAAATGAAACAATGAACCTGAACCTGTAAAGGGGTGTGTGTGGAGCAATGAAGATCCTTTAATTCTTAGAGAAAAGGAAGAGAAAAATGACCTGAAATAATGTCAACTAAACTTTGGACACTGGGTATTGCCACAGACAGTGGCAAGTAATTGAAGAGAGAGAAAAAAAATAAAGCGGTAGGTGGCATTCGTGACTATTTTGAAGTAAATATGACTGCTTTATTTTTAAACGTGGAGAGGCAGTAACAAATAAGAGAATATAACTGAACTGTGGGCTTCCCAAGAGGCACAGTGGCAAAGAATCCTTCTGCCAACACAGGAGATACAAGAGATGCAGGTTCAATCCCTAGGTCGGAAAGATCCCCTGAAGGAGAAAATTGCAACCCACTCCAGTACTCTTGCCTGGAAGATCCTGTGGACAGAGAAGCCTGGTAGGCTATCCTGGTAGGTTCATGGGGTCGCAAAGAGTTGGACATGACTGAGCATGAATTACTCCTGAAGCAGTGTTCTGTTCCTTTTCCCTCTCCCCTTTTCCTCCTGGCTTCACTGGTGAATTCTACCAAGCTTTTTTTTTTTTTTTTAAGAATTAATGCCAGCCCTTCTCACATTCTTCCTAAGAATTTGAAGGAAAGGAACACTTGCAAAATAATTAATTTTGCAAGGCAAACATTACCCTGGCACCAAAGCCAGGTGTGAACTCTACACAAAAAGAAAACTGCAGACCAATATTCTTAACGAAATTATGTGTAAAAGTTCTCAACAAAGTATTAACAAACCAAATTCAGTAGCATGCTACAAAGAGCTTACATCATAATCAAGAACTTGTCCCATAAACGGCTGCAAAATGGTTCACCATGTGCAAATCAGTGAAAATGATATACCATATTAACAGAATAAAATATTAAAATATGATAATCTCAATTGATATAGAAAAGACATTTGCTAAAGCATAACATTTTTCATGATAAAAACACTGAAAAAATTGGGTATCAAAGGAAGATATTGCAACAGACAAAATGTCATAATAGTAAGCCTACAACTAACATCATACTCAAAAGGGGAAATATTGAAAGGTCTTCTGCTAAGATTAGGATACATTCAATGCATCTCTATCAAAATTCCAATGACACTTTTCACAGAAACAGAAAAAAGTATAATCCTAAAGTTTCAGTTCAGTTCAGCCGCTCAGTCGTGTCCGACTCTTTGCGACCCCATGAACCCCAGCACGCCAGGCCTCCCTGTCCATCACCAGCTCCTGGAGTCCACCCAAACCCATGTCCACTGTGTCGGTGATGCCATCCAACCATCTCATCCTCCATTGTCCCCTTCTCCCTCTGCTTTCAATCTTTCCCAGCATCGGGGTCTTTTCAAATGAGTCAGCTCTTCGCATCAGGTGGCTAAAGTATTGGAGTTTCAGCTTCAGCATCAGTCCTTCCAGTGAACACCCAGGACTGATCTCCTCTAGGATGGGCTGCTTGGATCTCCTTGCAGTCCAAGGAGTCTTCTCCAATACCACAGTTCAAAAGCATCAATTCTTTGGCCCTCATCTTTCTTTATAGTTCAACTCTCACATGCATACATGACCACTGGAAAAACCATAGCCTTGACTAGATGGACCTTTATTGACAATGTAATGTCTCTGCTTTTTAATATGCTGTCTAGGTTGGTCATAACTTTCCTTCCAAGGAGGAAGCATCTTTTAATTTCATGGCTGCAATCACCGTCAGCAGTGATTTTGGTGCCCAGAAAAATAAAGTCAGCCACTAAAGTCTATATGGAGCCAAAGAAGACCCCAAATAGCTGAAGCAATACTGAGAAAGAATAAATCTGGAGACTACACATCCTGATTTCAAGCTCTACTATGAGGTATATACTGATACTGGCATAAAAACAGAGAAGTGGACCAACAGAATGGAAAAGAGAGCCCAGAAATAAATTCTCACATATATACAGTCAACTAATATTTTGACAAGAGAGCTAAGAAATCTCAGTGGAGAAAGAATAATCTCTTCAGTAAATGGTGTTGAGAAAACTAGGTAACTACAAGCACAAGAATGAATCTGGATCTCACAAAAGTCAACTTAAAATGGATTAAAGACTTAAACACAAGACCTGAGACTGCAGAACCCTGGGTGAAAATATAGGGGAAAAGCTCTTTAGTGTTGTTCTTGGCAATGATTTTTTTGCAGATGACACCAAAAGCAAAAGCAACCAAAGCAAAAATTAGTTAGTGGGACTACATCAAACTAAAAAACCTCACAGCAGAAGAAACAATCAACAAAATTAAAATGCAATCTAAGGAATGGTAGAAATATGTGCCAGTTATATTAATATGTTTGCAAAGGGGTTAATACACAAAATATATAAAGAACTCATGCAACTTGGTACAGAAAACAGGCAAACAGCTCAATTAAAAATTCAGCAGAGGTACTGCATAGACTGTCTATCCAGAGAAGATATTCAAACACCTGAAGGTTACATGAAAAGGTGTGCAACTTCACGAGTCATCAGGGAAGTATGAATTAAAATCACAGTAAGATATCATCTCACATGTGTTAGAATGACTATCACACACACAAAAATAGATAACAAATGATGAGGATATGGAGAAAAGGGAATGCTTTTTATTCATTTATCATAATGTAAATTGGTGCAACCACTAAGGAAAACAGTATGGAGGTTTTTTCAAAAATTTAAAAATAAAATTATCATATAGTCCAGAAGCCCCACTTCTGGGTATATACACAAAAGAAATTAAAATAGGATCTCAAAGAGTTATCTACACTCCTGCGTCCATTGAAATGGTATTCACAATAGCCAAGGTGTGCATTACAGGGACAACCTGCATCCGTCTGTCAACAGGTTTAGGGATATGGTACAATGAAGTGTTACTCAGCCATGAGAAAGAAGGAAATCCCATGGCAACATGCACAGAACAGGAGGGCATCATGCTAAATAACGTCAGGTGGAGAAAGACAAATACTGTGTGATATCACTTACATGTGAAATCTAAGAAAAGCTACAAAGTGAGAGAGTAGAATGCTAGTTACCAGGGTTGATGTTGGTGGTGGCCGTGGGGGAAACTGCTAGTCCAAGCACAAACCTCCAGTCATAAAATAAATAAGCTTGGGGATCTATAATTGCAGCATGGTGACTATAGTTAAAAATAGTGTATTATATACCGGAAAGGTGCTAAGAGAGTATATCTCAAATATTATCATCACAAAAAGAGGTGGAAATTATAAGATGTGAGGGAGGTGTCACCTAAGGTTATGGTGGTAATTATTTTGTGATACATGTATATTAAATCAACATGTTGTACTCCATTGACTTCTGCAATATTTCATGGCGATTATTTCTCAATAAACCTAGATGGAAAATGTATGCATTTTCAATTCCAGGTGCAGGACTTTGATTGGTTCTGGTAGGTCACACAAATAGAGCCCTCTGATTCACCAGAGTCGGTCAAGTGCCTCCTGTCTGGCAGAAAAGGACAAGCCTTGATAGACTCTCCTGCCAGAGGCAGGTGTAGATCCCAATATAGCATGACAATGTTAGCAGACATTCAAGCAAAGATGCCGCAGTCATATTCTGTGTATAAACGTTCTAAATTTTACCCCAGGTTTATTTCTGGTTAAAATCCTAGTGGGTTTTTCGTTTGTTTGTTTCTTGACTCTCTTTCATCTAACTTATACCATAGTGTTTGTAAATAGTTTATCTTTAAATGTATTTGTTGATATGCTCTTTCTGCAGTTTTTTTTTTTTTTGTATTTACATTTTGGAAAATGGCTCATTTCTTCATACTTACTTCTGTGTTTGCATATTGATTAATCCCCTTCATTTCAGTAAAATCAGCTCATTTCTTCATACTTACTTCTGTCTTTGCATATTGATTAATCCCCTTCATTTCAGTAAAATCACTATGTCTGATGTTAACATTGGTTAGAATTGCCACTTTTTGTGGGTTAACTACTTTTATTAAAATCAGAAGGGTCCTAGAGCTAGTAGAGATAAATGTCTATCAATCAATTTATTTATTTTTCGTGTGCAGTTGATTTAGTGCCACTAACAGTGCTTTGAAGTTGTCTCTCTGTGCACTGGGTGCCAGACCCTTTAGCTTCATTTATTCTTTCTTTCATTTTTTTATCTAGTGAATTGTGTATTGGCCTTAGGTGTTAATATTATTGAAAGTATTACAGGTCGAACGTTAAAATACTTACCTAAGAGGCCCTTTGAATTGGCCCTAATTAACGTTCTCATTCTCCACCAGTGCTCACGTCGTATTCTTTGGGATATTCAGGATGTAACTCACATCACATACCTAATGAAACTTGCATATACCTGAGATGTTGCCTTAAGTGATATTTACTGTAGGAGGAGGCGTGCCTGGGAAGACAGCCTCTTCACTCGTTAAGGTATAGCCCTGTAACTGGGGAGGGGTGTTGGGGTTGGACACAGCCTCCATGTGTACTCTCTACTTAGTTAGGGATGTCAGGGAGGTGTCGTTCAGAACGTCAGAGCGTAATTTACAGAGCTTGTGACACATGCTGTTGATTTGTCTTGAAAACTATCCACTCATCATGAAGTGAAGTGAAGTTGCTCAGTCGTGTCCGACTCTTTGCGATCCCATGAACTGCAGCCCATCAGGTTCCTCCATCCATAGAATTTTCCAGGCAAGAGTACTGGAGTGGGTTGCCATTTCCTTCTCCGGGGGATCTTCCCAACCCAGGAATCGAACCCGGGTCTCCCGCGTTGCAGGCAGATGCTTTACTGTCTGAGCCGCCAGGCCACTCATCATAAAGAACAATATTTTGTTGAAGGGAAAATAAAGAATGCTGATTTACTTTTAAATGTCAAATATAGAGCCAGTTGTCAATTAACTGTATTAATGGCAGGCATAGAACATTAAAAATTCCCAGCATTATTTTGACAAATAATTGAAATTTGTCCTTTATTATTTATTCCACTGCAGGAAGCAAAATTGAATGACTTGAAATGCACGTTTTTTTAGTTTCTCTGAATTTCCCAATGCTAATGAAGGGAAAATGGGCAAAAGGTATTCAGCAGAAGGGAGGAGAAGTCAATGGCCTGGATAATTTACAAACTGTATAATTAGTTCTTAAATAATGAAGCATTCACTGTCTCCTCTGAAAACAAATAAAAGGAAAAATAATATTTGTGTTAAATAATGAAGCCAAAAAGTACATTTTATGGTGTATTTATTTTGTTACGTTTGTCAATTTTACTACTTGTCTTTAAAGTTATCCACATTGAATTTATAAAAATTTCATAAAAATTTTTCAAAGCAGGTCACATATAAATGAAGGGAATCTGGCATGGGAAGTTCTGAACTGTAGTCCCAGTGAACACTAATGTGATAACTTACTCTGAAGCCTTCAAGTAAACCTAACGTATTGAATATCAGTTCTGTACAAATCATACAGTTTACCAAAGATAGATACACATACAATTAAATTATATCTCTAGAGGAATGTGTAAGTTGTTTTAGAGGAAAAAAATGTATATAAATAAATGTAGTATGCTACTATAAAGCAATATACCAAGGAATAATAAAAATTACTAATTGCTCATTGCTTTGTAGAAGGAAAGCTGTCCATTTTTCAAGGACAAAGCAGTATCTAAAATGTCCCTTATGGGAAGTATTAAAAGTTGGGCATCATGAAGAGGGACAATGAAAGCAAAATTACATAAGGATAACAACGTAATACACCACATTAACAAATTGAAAGATAAAAACCATATGATTATCTCAATAGATGCAGAGAAAGCCTTTGACAAAATTCAACACTCATTTATGATTAAAACTCTCCAGAAAGCAGGAATAGAAGGAACATACCTCAACATAATAAAAGCTATATATGACAAACCCACAGCAAGCATCACCCTCAATGGTGAAAAATTGAAAGCATTTCCTCTGAAATCAGGAACAAGACAAGGATGCCCACTCTCACCACTACTATTCAACATAGTGTTGGAAGTTTTGGCCACAGCAATCAGAGCAGAAAAAGACATAAAAGGAATCCAGATAGGAAAAGAAGAAGTGAAACTCTCGCTGTTTGCAGATGACATGATCCTCTACATAGAAAACCCTAAAGACTCTTCCAGAAAATTACTAGAGCTAATCAATGAATATAGTAAAGTTGCAGGATATAAAATTAACACACAGAAATCCCTTGCATTCCTATACACTAACAATGAAAAAACAGAAAGAGAAATTAAGGAAACAATACCATTCACCATTGCAACAAAAAGAATAAAATACTTAGGAGTATATCTACCTAAAGAAACAAAAGACCTATACATAGAAAACTATAAAACACTGATGAAAGAAATCAAAGAGGACACAAACAGATGGAGAAACATACCGTGTTCATGGATTGGAAGAATCAATATTGTCAAAATGGCTATTCTACCCAAAGCAATCTATAGATTCAATGCAATCCCTATCAAGCTACCAACGGTATTTTTCACAGAACTAGAACAAATAATTTCACAATTTGTATGGAAATACAAAAAACCTCGAATAGCCAAAGTAATCTTGAGAAAGAAGAAAGGAACTGGAGGAATCAACCTGCCTGACTTCAGACTCTACTACAAAGCCACAGTCATCAAGACAGTATGGTACTGGCACAAAGACAGAAATATAGATCAATGGAACAGAATAGAAAGCCCAGAGATAAATCCACGAACCTATGGACACCTCATCTTTGACAAAGGAGGCAAGGATATACAATGGAAAAAAGACAATCTCTTTAACAAGTGGTGCTGGGAAAACTGGTCAACCACTTGTAAAAGAATGAAACTAGAACACTTTCTAACACCATACACAAAAATAAACTCAAAATGGATTAAAGATCTAAATGTAAGACCAGAAACTATAAAACTCCTAGAGGAGAACATAGGCAAAACACTCTCCGACATAAATCACAGCAAGATCTTCTATGACCCACCTCCCAGAATATTGGAAATAAAAGCAAAAATAAACAAATGGGACCTAATGAAAATTAAAAGCTTTTGCACAACAAAGGAAACTATAAGTAAGGTGAAAAGACAGCCCTCAGATTGGGAGAAAATAATAACAAATGAGGAAACAGACAAAGGATTAATCTCAAAAATATACAAGCAACTCCTGAAGCTCAATTCCAGAAAAATAAACGACCCAATCAAAAAATGGGCCAAAGAACTAAACAGACATTTCTCCAAAGAAGACATACAGATGGCTAACAAACACATGAAAAGATGCTCAACATCACTCATCATCAGAGAAATGCAAATCAAAACCACAATGAGGTACCATTACACGCCAGTCAGGATGGCTGCTATCCAAAAGTCTACAAGCAATAAATGCTGGAGAGGGTGTGGAGAAAAGGGAACCCTCTTACACTGTTGGTGGGAATGCAAACTAGTACAGCCACTATGGAAAACAGTGTGGAGATTTCTTAAAAAACTGGAAATAGAACTGCCATATGACCCAGCAATACCACTTCTAGGCATACACACTGAGGAATCCAGATCTGAAAGAGACACGTGCACCCCAATGTTCATCGCAGCACTGTTTATAATAGCCAGGACATGGAAGCAACCCAGATGCCCATCAACAGATGAATGGATAAGGAAGCTGTGGTACATATACACCATGGAATATTACTCAGCCGTTAAAAAGAATTCATTTGAATCAGTTCTAATGAGATGGATGAAACTGGAGCCCATTATACAGAGTGAAGTAAGCCAGAAAGATAAAGAACATTACAGTATACTAACACATATATACGGAATTTAGATAGATGGTAGCGATAACCCTATATGCAAAACAGAAAAAGAGACACAGAAGTACGGAACAGACTTTTGAACTCTGGGGGAGAACGTGAGGGTGGGATGTTTTGAAAGAACAGCATGTATACTATCTATGGTGAAACGGACCACCAGCCCAGGTGGGATACATGAGTCAGGTGCTCGGGCCTGGTGCACTGGGAGGACCTTGAGGAGTCGGGTGGGGAGGGAGGTGGGAGGGGGGATCGGGATGGGGAATACATGTAACTATATGGCTGATTCATGTCAATGTATGACAAAACCCACTGAAATGTTGTAAAGTGATTGGCCTCCAACTAATAAAATAATATTTAAAAAAAAATAAATAAATAAAGATAAAAGACCTGAAGTACTGGATTTTTGAAAATCTTTCTTATTTATATTAAAACGTATGCATTTATTTATTTTTGGCTATGTTGGGTGGTCCTTGCTCTGCACGGGCTCTCTGGTTGTGGCGAGTAGGTGAGCAGAAACTCGTCCTGGTGGTGGTATGACGGCCTCTTGTTGTGGTAGCTTCTCTTACGTGGAGCACAGGCTCTAGGCATGTAGGCTTCCGGAGTTGTTGTGAGCTGGCTCATTAGTCATGGTGAAATGGTTTAGTTGCTCTATGGTGTGTGGGATCTTCCTGGACCAGGGGCCAAACCCATGTCACCAGGAAAGTCCTAAAAATCTTTTTTAAATACCACTTACTAAATAAAGTCTACTAAGTTTATTAAAAAAAAAAAAAAAAAAAACTGAAGTAAAGAAACTAAAGGTTGAATGTGAAAGTGAAGTCGCTCAGTTGTGTCCAGCTCTTTGCAACCCCATGGACTGTAGCCTGCCAGGCTCCTCCGTGCATGGGATTTTCCAGGCAAGAATACTAGAGTGGAATGCCATTTCCTTCTCCAAGGGATTTTTCTGACCCAGGGATTGACCCTGGGTCTCCCACACTGCAGGCAGGCAACCATCTGAGTACCGGGGAAGACCCCAGTGAAACTAAAGTAGGAAAAAAAAAAAAAGCAAACAACTGGAGGCGACTCATGAAGGGTTTTCAGTATCATAGATTTTAATGGGAAATGACTTTTTTAAAGTTTTATTTTATATTGAGATATAGTTGATTAACAATGTTGTGTTAGTTTCAGGTGCATAGCAAAGCCATTCAGTTATACATTTGCATATATCCATTCTTCCTCAGATTCTTTTCCCATGTAGGTTATTACAGAGTAGCGAGCAGAGTTCCCTGTCCTTTAAAGAAGATCCCCGTTGGTTATCTACTTTCAATATGCATGCTCAGTCGCTCAGTTGTGTCCAAAGTTTTGTGACCCCGATGGACTGTAGCTCACCAGGCTCCTCTGTTCATGGAATTTCCAAGGCAAGAATTCAGGAGGAGGTTGCCATTTCCTCCTCCAGGGGATCTTCCCAAGCCAGGGATCCAGCCTGCATCTCCCGTGTCTCCTGTGTTGGCAGGCAGACTCTCTACCGCTGCTCCACCTAGCAGTGTGTATGTCAACCCCAGACTCAATCTGTCTCCCCCCACCCTTCTTCGCTCATAACCATAAGTTTGTTTTCAAAGTGTGTGAGTCTGTTTCTGTTTTGTAAAGAAGTTCATTTCTTTCAATTTTCTTAGATCCCCCATATAAGTGTTATCATATATTTGTCTGACTTGCTTCGCTTAGTATGATAATCTACAGGTCCATCCAGGTTGCAGGAAATGGCATTATTTCATTCATTTTAATGGCTTGAGTAATATTCCATTATATATACACTTTGCATTTACTTTACCCATTTCTCTGCCAAAGGATATTTAGGTGACTTTCCTGTCCTGGCTATTGTAAACAGTGCTGCAACGAACACTGGGGTACATGTGTTCCTTCAAATTACGTTTTTCTCTGGTGTTGCTGGATCATATGGTAGCTCAAGTTTTAGTTTCTTAAAAGTCTTTATACTGTTCTCCATAGTGGCTGTACCAATTTGCATTCCCACCAGCTCTAGAAAGATTCCGTTTTCTCCACACCCTCCCCAGCATTTACATAGACTTCTGGATGACCACTGTGGCTGTGTGAAGTGAGAGTTCACTGCGCTTTTGATTTGCACTTCTCTGATAGTTAGCAACGTTAAGCATCTTTTCATGTGCCCCTTGGCCATCTGTAGGTCATCTTTGGAGAAATGTCTATTTAGATATTTTGCCCATTGGTTGATTGGGGTGTTTACTATTATTATTAATTTTTTATTTGAGTCACATGAGCTGTTTGTAAATTTAGGGGATTAATCCCTTGTTGGTAGCAGTTTGCAAATATTTTCTCCCAATCTGTGGGTTGTCTTTTTCGTTTTGTTTGTGGATTCCTGTGCTGTGAAAAAGCTTTTGAGTTTAAATAGGTTTCATTTCTTTTATTTTTGTTTTTATTCTGTTACTCTAGAAGTTGGATCCAAAAAGATACTGCTGGGATTTATGTCAGAGTGTTCCACCTATCTTTTCTGCTAAGTGTTTCATAGTTTTTAGTCTTACTTTTAGGTTTTTAATGCATTTTGAGTTTATTTTTGTGTATGGTGTTAAAGACTGTCCTAATTTTTTCTTTTTTACATGCAGCTATCCAGTGGTCCCAACGTTATTTATTGAAAAGCCTGTCTTTTCTCTATTGTATAATCTTGTTTCCCTTGTTGTAGATGAATTGACAATAGATGGATTTATTATTGGACTTTCTGCCCTGTTCCATTGATCTATATTTCTATTTTTTGTGCCAGTGCCATATTATTTTGATTATTGCAACTTTGTAGCATAGTCTGAAGTCATGGCGTGCTGTGGTCCATGGGGTCAAAAGAGTCGGACACAACTGAGCGACTGAACCAAACTGAACTGAACGGCAAATAAGAAAAAGAAACAGTGGCTTCCTTATGTTATTCCCCAAATAGTCGTCATGCAGAATGCAGTTATAATGCATTGTCTACATAATATAAAAACAAAAACCAAACGAAGTGTACTATAGAAGGTAAGAATGTTTCTAGAAAATAATATGCATCTTCATGCCTTTTAGGTAAGCAATGTTTCCTTACGTGTGACACAGAAATACCAAATATGAAGGAAAAACTTAATATTATGCCATATTGAATATAAGAATTATGTTTATCTAAAGACACTAGTAAAAGTGAATAGCTAGCCAGTGATTGATTATTTTCAATACATGCCACCAAGAGATTTTATACAAAGACTATATAAACAATTTCTGTAATAGGAAAACGTAGGTAACCCAAGAGAATTGCTGCCTTGCATATTGAACAGCACCATCATTAAAAGAGTAACCCAGATGGCCATTAAATGTATGATAAATTTCTCAACTTTTCCCTCAGAATGAAAATGCACGTTATAAGCAAATAGTACTTGTCATTATGGGTAAAATATTTAAAAAATGAGACAGTGTGGGAGTATAAATTTTAAAAACACCTAGGCATAGTCATTTGTTATTATCTATTAAAATTCATATGTGCACTCTGTGACCCACCAATTCCATTCCAAGTTATCAAGGCAAAATCTCAAACAGTATTTCAAAATACATGCACAAGAAAGTTCATGATATAACCTGTATAGTAACACCAGATTTCCATCAACAATAGAATGGACATATAAACTGTGGTGCATTCCTTCATTGGAATACTACAAAGAACCAAAACAGAACAGCGATATCTGCTACAGCAATATAAATTAGTATAACCAAGACAAGATTGAAGCAGAAGAGCTAGGGGGAAAGTGGTACGTGCCGTGGTGGTCTCGTTTATACAACACAGACGAAACTGCTCTAGAGTGTCGGAAGTCAGGAGAGCACTTACTTTCACAGAGAAGAAAGGAAATAAGAAACGTGCAGAAGAGAGCGTGTAAGTTACTGATCACATTTCCTTGGTTGACTTGGCTGGTAGCTGCACAGATTCCTGGGCTTTGTGGTCATAAATGGGCTATCTTCTTATTTTGGTCCTCCTTTCTGGGTAAACACTACACTTCAAAAAGGGTTAATAAAATAGCAACCCAAAGGATGACGTATAGCATTTCTAATTTTCTTCTTTCTAAATTATTAATTTGGTAATAGTACACGTAAAATGACCGTTGCCCTTCTGGGCTATTGTCTTTCTGAAAATGAATGGGTGAAAGGAATAAAGTTGCTCAGAGGGTACACAGGTCCGAAAAATTGCAAATAAAACGCTAAGTATTCAAGGCATAGAAGCTAGAAGAATGAATAGAAGGGAGAGAAAGCAGAGTTTAATAAAAGTTTTCTCTATTATTTACAAAATAGTGAAACCTCTCAATTGTGTCCGACTCTTTGTGACCTCATGGACTGTTGCCTACGAGGCTCCTGCATCCATGGGATTCTCCAGGCAAGAGTACTGGAGTGGGTTGCCATTTCCTTCTCCAAGGGATCTTCCCAACCCAGGGGTCGAACCCAGATTTCCCGCATTGTAGGCAGACGCTTTACCATCTGAGTTACCAGGGAAGATAATTTACAAAATATGCACATGGAAACTATCTTACTCCTTCAAAAATTATGCTTTCTGTAGAAAATAATACTCTCAAAGTACATTTTCTATCTCCTCATTTTATCTTCCTTAGCTCTAATCTTTTAAAGTAAACCTTGACTCTTGTGGCATCCAGACAGTTCTGATACACTTGATTTCATTCTGCAGGATAGATTGCTCTTCTAATTGGAGAACACAGCCTGTATTCTGAGTTAATGTCCGGTAGGATTTAGCTGGTACGTAATGTTTAAATGCTGCTGGAGTGATCTTGTGCCTTAAACTCTTCAGGATCTTTACTCCAATAGTTGTCTATTAACTTAGTGCTTTCACTATTTTGAGTTTGAAAGAAAAAATAATAGGGGAAAAAAGATAAACTGTTTGAAGAGTTAGAGATACTTTAAGATACTATTATAAAATTGACTATTTCCAGACTTGATTGCATGAAGAGGTTTAGGTGATACCTACTTACTTCATACTGGAAAGGTCTTCCTACTCAGAAACACTCTTAAACTTGTGAGTAACATAGCTAAACTCCCAACAATATGAAATATATTCCATTAAGTTGGAGATTTTTCTTTAGGAGTCCGTCATTTTGATACATTTCTTTCAGGGGTAAGATATCAAGCCGTACTCTGTCCTGACCCCTTTAGCTGGGATCTATTAATTAGATTATTGTATTCATTTCCTGGGGCTGTTGTAGCAAATTATCCGAACCTGGTGGTGTATAACAGAAAGAATTTATTATTTTCCACATCTGGATTTCAGAGGTTTGAAATTAAGATGTAGAAAGTGTTGCCTGCATTTGAGGCTCTCTAAGGGATTCCATTCCTTGCCTCTTACAGTTTTGATTCCTACTGCGGTTCCTTTCTCTGAACTGAGTCACCCTAAATTCTGCCTTCAATTGTTCAGTTCAGTTCAGTCACTCAGTCATGTCTGATTCTTTGAGACCCCATGGACTGCAACATGCCAGGCTTCTCTGTCCATCCCCAACTCCCAGAATTGCTCAAACTCATGTCCACTGAGTCTGTCAAACCATCCAGCCATCTCATCCTCTGTCGTCCCCTTCTCTTCCTGCATTCAATCTTTCCCAGCATCAGGGTTTTTCCAGTGAGTCGGTTCTTCCCATCAGGTGCCCAAAGTATTGGAGTTTCAGCTTCAGCTTCCTTCCAATGAATATTCAGGACTGATCTCCTTTAGGGTGGACTGCTTGAATCTCCTTGCAGTCCAAGGGGACTCTCAAGAGTCTTCTCCAACACCACATTTTAAAAGCATCAATCCTTTGGTGCTCAGCTTTCTTTATAGTTCAACTCTCACATCCATATATGACTACAGGAAAAACCATAGCTTTGACTAGATGGGCCTTTGCCTTCATTTGTATATAGTGTTAAATCTCCGTCTGTTCCTCTCTTATAAGGATACTTGCTATGGTCTTTAAGGCCCACTCAGGTCAACTAGGATAGCTTCCTATATTCAGAGTTTTAATTGAATCACATCTGCAATGACGTTTTCCTTTAAAGTAATATTTACACGTCCTAGGGATGGAAACTTGATGCCTTTGAGAGGCCTTTATTCACCTTCTTGTCTATTTAAGAGATTTCTACTGTATGTAAGAAAGCAAAACATAGGCAGCTATATTTTGATAGGAAAAGTGCGGGAATGGTTCAAAGGGTAGAATCTCTCTTGGGAGGTGGTGGTTGAAATCAGCATGAACAGTAAGATGATAGAAAAGAAAGATCCTGAAATGAGATATATGATAATGATATAACACTGTTTTAGCATTTAGTGGAAGCCTGGCACTGCCTTTGAAACCAGAAGATATGAGTTTTTTGTTTGTTTGTTTGCTTTATTTTTATTTGCTTTGTAGAAGAAATTAGAGAGACATCACTCTATTCTGGTTACAGTTCTGCACTTTCCTTGATTCCAGTGAAACAGTAGGATTACAGAGTAGGCATAGGTAATTGATATATCTCTTAGTATGAGCAACTATATAATGCAGTGTAACTTAAAAAATGGGTACTTGAGGAATTTTAAATTTGACTCTGGATCAGTGATGCATTATGTATGGTAGGAAGTGTATTCATGTGCTCATTTGCTTCATTCATGTCTGACCCTTTGTGACCCTGTGGACTGTAGCCCTGCTGGCTCCTCTGTCCATGGATTTCTCCAGGCACAAATACTAGAGTGGGTTGCCATGCCCTCCTGCAGAGGAATCTTCCTGACCCAGGGACTGAAACTGCATCTCTTGTGTCTCCTGCATTGTAGACACGTTCTTTACCCACAGAGCCACCTGGGAAGCCTATGGAAGGAAGCATTTCTATGCCAATTTACAATTCTAGTTTACTGTTTTATTTGAATAATCATGCAGCTTTTATTTGCTTCTATGCTCTTGTGTAACAGTTTGAGTATGCTGTATCTAGTTCAATAGAGCCAGCTGCCTTCAGAATTACAACAGAAATATTTAATGCATATACTGTCAGTTGGGCTGCACCATGCAGGTGGCCCAGAAGACCGAGAAAAGAGCTAGGGGTCAAGAGCAGAGACATCAGTGGCTTAATGGCTGAGGAAGCTTGCGTGTCTAATGCAGGGTCTTGGAGGAACACTCTCCTGAGTGCTGCAGAAGCTGGGCAGGGCACGGTGGCAGCCTTCGCTCGGGGGCAGGGAGCAGGGAAGGTTACCAGTTGTATGTGAATCAATGTCCGGTTAGCTCATCATTTTCTTGGGAAACCAGAATGGGGCACAATCTATCATAGTGGCTGAAGTTAGACCGGTCATTAGTTGGGGCCTGGAGAAAATACGTAAACGATTAGTTAGGTGAGTAGGATATAGATGGAGGCCCTGGGATATACAGAGCGCAAGAGAACAGCCATCTTGAGTGGCTTGATCATATACCATCCATATGAAAAATGTGGGTAGATAATGTATACAACTCAGAGACATCCCACGCATGAAACTTCCAGGGTGATTTTTGTTTCTTTGTTTGTTTTTTACTTATTACAACATGAAATATGAAGGGGAGACCACTGGAAAATGGCTGTGCTATGAAGGCTACCAGTTTTGCACATTTTGAAACTCGATAATTTCTTTTTTCGTTGTTGTCACTCCTTTGATAGACAGTTTGCCTTATTTCCTCTTAATGGTTGTGATATAGCAGTCACCAACCCAGTCTTCCAGTTTTCTTACCTACTGTGAAATTGAAAAAAAAAAAAAAAAAAAGATGAGCCAGGCTGTACAGAGTTACAGAGTTTGAGACAGAGTGATGATTTCCCACTGCAGTCCTCATTTAGTTACTGAGATATATAACATCAGAAAATATGGTGTTTGCTCAGAACTTCCCATCTTAGACTGACAGCCAGGAGCTGTGTAATTTACTAGAGTCAACTTTCCAAACTTAATGATTTCAGTTCTGTAAATTTATGAGACAATTTATGATAAGGCTATTTCTTTTTAAGCAGCTGAATAGTAGAATACGATGAGATGAGAGTCATACTCTTTAACACATTTGTTCATGACATTTTGCCAGGAGTCTTTTAGTAGCCTCCCAACTCGTCTCTGTGTCTACAACTTTCTACTTATACACCTGCTCTGCATCTCAGAGCAATATCCATCTGCTCTCACTGTAATAATTCTAAGCCTATATACGTATGTCCCAAATAGAGAATTAAACATTGATTTATTCATTCATCAAATTGTTAAAGACATTAAGAAAATTAGCATCACCGACTACTCAATGGATATGAATGTAAGCAAACTCTGGGAGATGGTGAAGGACAGGGGAGCCTGGCGTGCTGCCGTCCATGGGGTCGCAAAGAGTCGGACACGACTGAGCGACTGAACAACGATACAGAAAATTGAAGATGCTCACTGTTTTGAGTTACATATTGTAGATGGGATATGCATGCAAACAGCTATAGCATAAGATTGAAACTGAAAAGCATGATGAGAAAATTAAAAACAAATTCTAAGGCATTCAGAAGAGGGAGAGATTGCTTCCTAATATGGGGGGATATGTCAGCTTGGAGGAAGCACTTAAGCTGAGACATGACATCAGAGTGAGATTTGCGCACAAAGAGTTAGGAGCTACAGAGGACAACTAAGAAATTCGAACTTAATCAGTCAATGACTTTTAACCATTGGCACATTTTAAGTAGAGGTTTTCCACATACTTTTTAAATAAGATAATATTTCTGAAAATATGACAAGTGACCAAGGTCAGGGGAGGGTATATAAAGAAGGAGCAATGAATTATACCCTCTTATTCATTGTGATTTTTGTTATTCAAACTTATTACAGTCATGAGTATCTACATGAAGAAATGACCCATTAAAATGCAGAGGAATTAGAATTTTTTTAAAAAGTAAAATTAACAAAACTGGTGAACAATTATATCTGGAATGATGAAAATGAGAGCAGAAGGCAAAGCAATTTTCTATAATGGGGGTTGTGATGAGTGGTGATGACATTCTCTGACAAAGAAAATCAAAGGAGAGAAGGTTTGTGACAGAAGAAAGAGCGAGCCAGATCTGAAAACACTGAAAATTCTAATTTGGTAGCCTTTCAGGCAGATGTCCTTTAAATGCATTTGTTTTTCAGCTTTTAGTTAGAGAAGACCTTGAGTGTTGCCTTGGGATGGAGTGAAGAGGGAAGGTTCCTTCTGATACTACCTGAGTTTTTTACAGCCTACTTAGTAGAATGAATTTTGTAGTTAGCAGGACGTATCCACCTCAGGAGGCACTTAACAAATATCAGTTACTACTGAAAATGCATCTTCATTAGCAATCTTGCCTCAATTCTCAAATGTTTTATTCGGTTATCACATCCAATCATAGAATTCTAGACACAGTTACTCATGGTGTTATATTTACAGAGATATTTCTTTTCCCCTGTAGACTAGTGATTGGATTCCTGGAAAATGCTGGGCAGGTTGGACATTTAAAAAAGACGTAGGTAAGAAATAATATACTCTGTTGGTTGTGTTTTTGTTTGTTTGTTTGTTTTAAGTTTTAAAGGCTTGGCGATGGAGATAGTCAGTCTGGAAATAAAAGAGTAGGAGCTAATGTAAAAGCTTTCATGATGTTGAGAGTTAAAACCATTTTTGTTCCTGTGTCAGTGAAGTGAAGTAAGTGAAAGTCACTCAGTCATTCCAGCTCTCATGGACTATACAGTCCATGGAATTCTCCAGGCCAGAATACTGGAGTGGGTAACCTTTCCCTTCTCCCGGGGATCTTCCCAACCCGGGGATCGAGCCCAGGTCTTCTGCATTGCAGGTGGATTCTTTACCAATCGAGCTATCAGGGAAGCCCGATTTATTGTTGGTAAGATAAGATAAAATATAGAAAATCATTATGAGATTAAAAGACTTGGGGATATTAAGATTTCAAGGATGGAAAAAGGAAGAGCAATTGGGAGATAAAATTGAAAAACAGGTGAGAAAGGGAAATTAAATTTTTGGTGTTGAGTGTACTGTAATGTATTCAGAAGAGGAAATGTAACGATTATACACATGAAACTTACATGATGTTGTAAACCAATGCTGCCACAATAAAAATATATAAATAAATAAATAGGCAAGAGAAGTTTTGGGTTCTTACATTCCAAAGTTAAAAAATAAACTGAAAAGCACCAGCCTGAATTGTAGAAGAGATTAGGAATATTATATAAGGTTTAAGACTGGGAAAAAGACAAACATTGCAGGAGTAGAGTGGTAAACTGTGGGAAGTTGAGGAGAAATTTTTAGATAAAGACATGGAGGAGGTCATCAAAGCTAATAACTAGGATAAATTCCAGTAGAATTTTTTACTTAAGATACCTGGGAAGGGCTGAGGGAAGGCAAAGAATACAGATCAATTGACGGAAACGTCTCTTTCAAAGTTTGCAAGTAAAATGAATAGTACAAGCTATTTAGTACAAGCTATTTAATAGGGACAGGATTTAGAGAGTATTTTGTCAGTAGTAACATTCAGTTTTGTTTATAGGATTAGGAGAAGGAGTAGGGAGGTAGAGACGAAGAACACGGAAAAATATTTTTTTGATTTGGAAATCTGAGGAAGTCTACAACAACAAAATAGGAAAGCTAGTATTAAAGGAATTTGTTTTGCATATCTAGAGTTCTTTTAGTTAAATAACAGTTGATGCTAGTAATTAAAGGCAAATAAGTGCAGGCTATTTCTCTACAGCCTTACTTTCATGTTATTACAACCAAGGCCACATTCTACTGCACATTTATTTATTAGCTAGCATACACAAAAAAGTCATCCAAACTATTTAGCAACTTGGTGAATTTTCAGTTTTCTGTTTTTTAAGATGTTTGATTCCAATTTGTAAGAAAGTTTCACTGAAGACACACATAAACATAGTCTAAAATCAGCATTCTTTTATTTTGCATCGGACAACTAAATTGCTCACCTGTATGACTGGATACAGGAATATTAGGGATTAATTCTAAAGTGTTTCTATGCTCTCAATAATTTATTTTAACATAATTGAACATATACAAGTATGATATTCATATACATGTGTGTATGTACATATTTATAAAATTTAGTCTCCATTTCATCTCTAGATACAGTTTTCCTAAGCCATATTCCATGAGTGATCAGCTACTATTTTTTGACAAGGGAATTTCCAGAACCTCTGTTATCTCTATCAACATTTTTTTGCCTTTTAAAATAAAATAAAATGTTAGAAATTGTCATTGTTGCAACTTTGTTGTCATTTAGTCACTCAGTCGTGTCCAACTCTAGTGGCCTATATGTTGAGTGTGGATCTGTTAAGTAACGTGGCATCTTGGAATAATTAGTGATATCAAGATATGTGCATCAGATACTCCACCCCATTGGGCCAGGTTGTAAGCATCCTGAAACATCCGGCACCCGAAGCTTAATTACTAGATGTGCCTGTGCTGCTATTGGTTTAGAATTTCTGGCTCCCTGATGCCTCCTATGCAATGTAATGGAGTTTTTCCTCTGGAAAACTGTCTGATCTGACTCTAGAGAGCCTTTCATGAAAAGAGTTGATCAGAGAACATTAAAAAAAAGAGAGAGACTGAAATGTAATATAACTGGCAGAATATAAACCATTTGTGTCTCCTTGCTGAGGAGTGATTGTTTAATAAATGCTGGTACGTGTGACAAAATTTGCTTTGAGGCATGCTTTCATTACAGCAGAGTTGGGAAGTTACAGTAAGATAGTGGAATCTTGCTCTTTTCAAAGTTCTCCAGTGTCTGCACGAGGCACGACATGATTAGCACAGTTTGCCGTAGAAATCATCCCTATTTTGCAAGGATTGGAAATGTCTCTAAAATATTTCAGCCTGTCCACTAGGTTGACCACCATTAGTTACATGATTGACCATCCATTTGTTTAGGCTTCCAGTAATTCAGCAAAGCCTCTTGTGTTGATAGGAACTAAAGATAACCAACTTTTTGATAAGAAGGATAACTAAAAATATTTGTTGTATGAATTCTTGATTAATGCAAATGATTGCACCTAGGATTTATGTGCAAATCATTAACATAGTAATATATATTATATCATGCTGCCTCTGTTGAAATATGTTACAGTGAATTACAGATATCTTAACAATATAATTTTCCTTTTAAGTAAGATGTTCATGAGCAGTACAGCCTTACATGAACACATGAAAATCTGGATAGACCTAAATGGATTCCTAGGTTCTTGCTTTTCATAGAATTGATGCTGATAGGTTTGACAGCATCCAGAGACACTATCTGGTAACAGTGGTTCTCTCCATTGTTACTGGGAGGTGTTTGGAAATATGAATGGGGGCTTTATGAGTTATTATGATTGCAGAGTTCTAATGGAAGCCTAAATTTTATAGTGTTTAAGGAACAGTGTCTAAAGAGTACAAGGAAATCATCCCACCTGAAATACTAGTTGCATTCCTGTTGAAAAAACCTCCAGACCAAGCAATATAATTTCTCCCATAATTTTCTCTCATTATGAATTTTAGTACACTATAATGACTATTTTTTGTGTTTATATTTCCACTCCTCTGAACAGTTTGTTGGTGGAGTGTCCTTTTAATTTTCATTTGTCAAGAACTCTTACATTATTTGGCAAACAATAGGTTTTTAAATAAATATTTGCAGTTAGTTGGATGAACAGCATCCATGTGGTCTAAGATTCTCAGTTTTTTCTCTTAAACAAGGAGATGCTGAAGTTTGCTTCTTGAAATCAATGTAGTCATTTACAAGCAATTGAGGTAAATAATATGCATCTTTAGATAGCTAAAAATTAAATAAGATTGAATTTAATTTTACTACATCTAACAGAATTTTCTAATTGGTGTAATTCTGAATGAGAGTAGAGAAACACCTTGAAGCAGAGGACGTTTTAGACGAATTGGAGTCAAATTTCTCTAAAGTTAAAGTGACTTTTTGGTTTTTTGTTTCCTTTTTAGTTTGTCCAGTACTAAAGTAAAACAAGTTTCAGCACAAATAGAAAAGCTAAATCTTCACCTAGAGTTTCTAGAACAATATATTTCTTAGTTTATTTTTTCATGATGTTCCAAAATATAGACCCTCTGATGCTAATTTTTTATCCAAACTGCATTTGAATATATACATACAAACACAGTTCTCCTGCTAAGCATCCTGATGCTTTCTAAATATATTGTATGATTTTATTACAATGTTAAATTTTAACTTAATATCTAATTTTTTTGAAATATTCAATAAAATATCCAAATTTATATAAATTCATTAATTAAAATCTTTTAGTTCTTGCCATCTCCAACACTGTGGAGTATAAGTCACATGAATGCCTTGCTAACATACTACAGAATAGAAAGCCAGTTGCTACTAGACTGAATTTCATTTTTTTTCCTGGGTCATTTGAGATTTCTCCTTTTAGTGCACAATGTTTGGGTGAAAATTGGTTTTCTTTTTCCAGTTTCATAGTGTGCTTATAGGTGTAAGTTTTACTTTCCAAAAAAAGCTTTTGATTTTCATCTTCTGTGTCTAAATCAAAAACAACAACAACAACAAAATAGATTGTGACTAGAAATTTGTACATGCTGATAATAATTTAACCTTTGAGCTTTCTAGATTTTACCTGACCTATTGCACCTCAGCAGATTCAGAGTTAAAGTACAGGTTTTAGGAAATCCATCCCCTGGATCATTAATCTGTGATTATAGGTTGTGTAAGGGGATGAGATAAAAATAGGTAGAAGACACATTCAAGAATGGTATGCAGGCCAGGAGAAGGTCTGAAGGTCCACAAGGCAGTGATGAGTACAAGCAGGTAAATGCATCATTCGAACAGTGTCTCTGTAGGGCAAATACATATTGGATTCCACACTTTGGCATGTGCATGAAGGTAGTATGCTTGGAACTTTCTATTCTATTTCACTGCTACTGTTGCAGAGAATAGCTTCAACCTAACTTTACGTCCTGAATTCTTTCCTGAATATAATGGTAATTACCAGAAGCTGGGCTAGGAGATCACTGACTTTCAGATTCTCCCTCTGAAATTTTAAGTTCCAGTTCATATGCAGAATATTAGAATTCACACAGTGTGAATTGTTTCTTCTGCAAGTAGCATTATGGCAATAAACTGAAGATAGATAATTTTTTATGTAATTATTATCGAGATGAGAAAAAAATGTTTAGTCATATTAATCCAAAAATAGGTCAAATAAATGTGACCTTACTGGTAATGTAGAAAATAATCAGTGAAAATGTGTGGACCATATTTGATAGAGGGCTGTTTTAGACAGGCCATGTAAAATTTTCTTCTTTTGGGAATAATTTGGAAATCATTGTTGTTGTATACTAATCTGCCAACATCACAGGGAAATTCTGCTCTATATATCCAGTAGAAATTTCTACTTTAGGAAATCTCATTTTGGTCTAAATCTCTTGATCATTATCTAACATTTCTCTGCTCTCATTCCTCATTAGAACTGGTAACTGATACATTTCATATATTCTTGCAAAGTCTTAAACTCCAACATTGAACATCCAGTCAGACAATATGTTTCACAGAAGTCACAGTTGATCCATGTTTACATAATCTGAGTTAGTAGCGGGGGGAAAAGGTCTGTAAAAGTGAGATAAGCTGAAGCCCCTGAACAGAATCGCAATGTTATTCTTGATTTTATTTTTAATAAAAATTAAAACAGTTCAGATAGTTCGGGGCATAGTTCAGATAGTTCGGTTGTCTTTCCCCCCGCCCCTTCATTTATACAGGCTGTACAAACCCTTAATAAATTATGTTTTCTTTAATTTAAATGCATGCTATTATTTGGTTGGTAAGAAGGGAATATACTACGTCTAAGTGATATTGGCACAGCATTTTAAATATGATTTTTATGAGTTAAACACCTGTCTGCAAAGAGCTGGTGAAGTGAGGCAGCCAACTCATGGCACATCAATCCTGGAATAGCTGTCACATGCCCTTGACATTTAGCTGCTGCAATGACTTGGATTAAACTAGAGCTGGCATGGAAACCTTGCTTGCAGGCTAGGAATGTCATTCCTGGTACCTGAATTCATTCTTTGTTTTACTTTTGAAAGGTGATATTCTCATGATAGAATTTGTTGCTGGAGTATTGGTTTTTAAGTCAGCACAATTCTTTCATTTTCTGTTTCTTTTCATGATCTACTATTAATATTGTCTAATTCATTTTCAGAAAAAGAAATATGCAATGCAAACTCATACTTTATGACAACTTTTAACTTCCCTTGCTATTCATTTATCCATGTCTCAATTTGTATTTTGAAATAGAGCACTATGTTTATCTCATTAATAAGATACCCTTCTAATATGTTGCCACTATTTAACTCATTTAATTTTCAATAATTTATTTTTACTTTATTAGATGTGCGTGCCTGCTATGCGCTCTGTCGTGTCCGACTCTGCAACCCCATGGACTGCAGCCCACCAGGCTTCTCTGTCCATGGAATTTTCCAGGCAAGAGTACTGGAGTGGGCTGCCATTTCCTGCTTCTGGTGGTCTTCTCCACCCAGGGATGGAGCACACATCTCTTGTGTCTCCTTTGTCTCCTGAATGGGCAGACGGATTCTTTACCACTGTGCCACGTGGGAAGCCCCACTTTATTAGATGTTAGTGTCTAAACTATCTGCAGGGACCTTCTGATGCAGCGTTTAATTTAAATATATTGTGAGACAAAATGGCTTCTCAGGTGCTACATCTATCATGTCGCTATAGTTGGTTTTGGTTTGAGTAAAACATAAGTTCATTTTCCTCTTACTAGTGAAAATGAATTAGCTCAGTCTCCTGTCTCTCTATATGTGTGTGTGAGAGAGAAAAAGAACATATATATATATATATATATATATATATATATATATATATATATACATATTTAAATTGTCTATATACAGGAAAATATATTTTCTACTCTTTAGTTATCTACCCAGCTTATTGATACATGAAAAAAATTTTAGAGAAACTTTCATGTGTCAAGATGCATCCCTATATAACCAATAAAAATATAAAAATCTCCAGTGAAATGCAAAAGGTAAAATGGTGAGTGGCTTTTTTGCATCAAAACATCTCCAAAGAAAACTGAAGTGTTCATAATTCCTTATGAGTAGTGCACTTCACATACACACACACGCATACACTTACCCACACAAACAACGAAAAAGGTACACTGCTGTTAATAAAAAAAAAAAAAAACCTTTGAACATTTGTGTATTTGAAGTACTATTTAAATGGAATAACATCTGAGATTTTTATCCTTGGATAATTCTTTCATCAATTGTTTGATAAAATGTAACAGTTATTTATGACATGGTGCGGTTGGAGTGGATTCACTAGACAAATAATAGCCTACACTTCTGCTTCTTTAATTTAATCCATGACTTCTGTATTTATCCTTCAGATGAGAAATTCATTTGGTGATATAGAAGAGGAACATATTCTTTACCGAATGGAATGTAATATAGAGCAGCATCTGAAAGAGGAGCAACAAGGCTCACAGCAAAATTACTCGCTGACCACGCTGTATTATCCACAAAGACACAGTAATGGAGGGACGTTTTTTAATCTTATAAATAAAAGAAAGATTGAAGATGGGACATCACTTTAAATGTCCCAGCTATGTCTTTTGTTTTCTGTATAAGCATCGTTAGGTATATTCTATATTCCACCTTCATGGAGAGTATTCTGCCTTACTTGTCATCTGAGTTAGCACATTCTCATCATAGTTGGTCAAATTCTTTTTGCTGCTTCAAACATCTGCTTATCAGCTTGTAATGTTTTGCTGAGCACAGATTGTCCATACTTGTCTGACCCAAGTCAATCTTATATAAAAAAAGATGTTTGAGAGATGAAAATAAAATAAATTAAAATGTAGTAAAACAAGATAACTATATAGTAAATGCACTAATTGTTAGGACTGAGGACACATTAGGAAAGTACAGTCTCCCAAATCTAGGTTATAACAACAATTTTTTTCTGTCACCAGCTTCCCAAATCTTAATATCATTTTTCTTTCTCCTGCTCTTAATCATTGATGGATTGAAAATAAGTCTAACTGGAAATCACATGATAATGGATCACATAGAATTTATATGGCTATTACATGCCATAAAATGCTTTGTTCTCATCCTCATCTTCAGTATAAAAATATTAGACAGTGAGCAAATTTTTTATGCTGCAAGGTTAGTTACTTTTCCATTGTTGAGAGAGCATGAGAGTTTTTTTTTCCCCCACAGAATGATTAGCAAAATAAAATTCAAAGTATATTTGTTGCCTTAGAAGTTACTCTGTTCAAAATAAAGTGGGGAATTTTGAACTGGTTTTGCTATACTATTATTGCACTTTCATTTTCCAGTTCTAATCATATATCGCCTATCACCAACCCTATTAGCTTGCAAATGAGTATGCTGTCTTCAGTCATAAATTTAAAGACATATTGGATGGAAGTACAAAACAGAAAAAGAATGAGGATGTAAAATATATCTGATGGCAATATTCATTGGTGCAGCATGGGGAAATACTGCTTATTTTTATTGCAAAATTTTCTTCTGCTCAGAGCTTCTACTTTGTTTGATGTTATGATCTTCACAGTGAGCTTTTCCATAATACAAGCTTGTCTGGATATATACTATCTCTCCCCGCCCCCAGATCTACTTATCCCTAGGGTGTGGATTGTCTGAACTTCATCATTGTGGTGATTTTCTCTCCAATTTTCTGTTCAGTTTGACTAATCAGAAGAGCCAGCAGGAGATGGGAGACAGAGAAGAAAGGCAGATTACTGGATTTTGGATAATTATTCTCCTGTTACTCTGCCGGGTGTTGATATTTGTTTTTTCTTTGTTTTGCTTTGTTTTGTTTTTGCTCTTTCTTTCTATGAACAAACAGCCTTAGTTTGTGTTGAGTAGTTTATCCTATAAGGCTATCTCATTTGCCTAGATACTGTGAAGACTTTTTGTCCTTTTTATCCCTAGAGTAACATACTATTCTCTGTGGGTCACCTCCCTATGAATCATTAATACTTTCTTTAAAGTACCTTCCAAACACCCGGTTTCAACGCACCATATATTTCTTGCCTGGTACCTGATTTACACAATGAGGAAAATAGACATTTACTTCTAAATGGAGCTGTTTATGACTGGAAGCATGAATAGGGTACTTACGATGAGTCATTTTGATACTTAATCTAAGAAATGAGTTCTGAAAGGTATTGTTCTTGTTCTTTTGAGGATATACCAAAAAATCAATTACTTATGGGGGGCATACTTAGGAAGCAATACAAACATGCATTTCATGTACCCACATGTGTGTGTGTGTATACGTGTGGGACTTGATTTCTATAACAATACCAATTAAGATATTTTAATTTTATTCTTTCATCTTTTTGGACTATGAAACCCCTATCTAGAACCAAAGTACGGTCAATCCACTGTCAATTTGAGAATATCCATCTCCTTAACTCTAAGAGCTTTATTCAAAAGAATACACTATATGAGAAGAAAAATTAAACAAAGAAGAGAAATTAAATCTATCTTTATACTTCTTGCTTCTAAGCCTAGCTTTCAGTTATTTATTTTTGCTGTACAGCCACATCTAGTAAATAGCAGGAGTAGCTTAGGCAATGAGAACTGCTAATCTCAACACCTCCGCAAATTTAACTTCTTGTTAAAATGAAATAGTTTAAAAAGAAGAAAGACAAGTACATAAACTTGCACCCTCATCATATCTGATGTGATCCAAATTTATGCGTGCCTACAAGTTGAAAAAACTCTCAAAGAAATAAGCAAATAAACTCAGTGATGTGGACCTTTGTGAAATGCAAGAGGAAAACAGGAGAAAAAACTGCATGGAAGAGAGAAAGAAGCTAACAGAGATTCTAAAAAAAATCCCAAACTAATGTAATCCCAAAGATAGTGCAGCTACTGTGGAAAACAGTATGTGGGCTTCTTAAAAAACTAAAAATGCAACGAAAACTACCATATCATCTAGAAATTCCACTCTTGGTTATAATGCAAAAACAAACAAATGAAAACTTGAAAAGAAACACTGTAAATAGCAGCATTCTTTATTTATTAATTATGGGGGGCATACTTAGGAAGCAATACAAACATGCATTTCATGTACCCACGTGTGTGTGTGTGCTCCAAGATATGGAGACAACCCAAGTGCCCACCACAGATAAATGCATAAATAAGATGTGGTATATATACATATGCAGTTCAGTTCAGTCACTCAGTCGTGTCCGACTCCTTGCGACCCCACGGACTGCAGCACACCAGGCCTCCCTATCCATCACCAAGTCTCAGAGTTTACTCAAACTCATGTTCATCAAGTTGGTGATGCCATCCAACCATCTCATCCTCTGTCATCCCCTTCTCCTCCTGCCTTCAACCTTTCCCAGCTTCAGGGTCTTTTCCATGACTTGGTTCTTCACATCAGGTGGTCAAAGTATTGGAGCTTCAGCTTCAGCGTCAGTCCTTCCAATGAACACCTAGGACTGATCTCCTTTAGGATGGACTGGTTGGATCTCCTTGCAGTCCAAGGGACTCTCAAGAGTCTTTTCCAACACCACAGTTCAAAAGCATCAATTCTTCAGTGCTCTATTTTCTTTATGGTCCCACTCTCACATCCATATATGACTACTAGAAAAACCATAGCTTGGACTAGACGAGTAACATCTCATAGTAACGTCTCTGCTTTTTAGTATGCTGTTTAGGTTGATCATAATTTTTCTTCCAAGGAGAAAGTGTCTTTTAATTTCATGGTGGCAGTCACCATCTGCAGTGAATTTTGTAGCCCAAGACAATAAAGTTTCTCACTGTTTCCATTGTTTCCCCATCTATTTGCCATGAAGTGATGGGACCGGATACCATGATCTTAGTTTTCTGAATGCTGAGCTTTAAGCCAACTTTTTCACTGTCCTCTTTCACTTTCATCAAGAGGCTTTTTAGTTCCTCTTCACTTTCTGCCATAAGAATGGTGTCATCTGCATATCAGAGGTCATTGATATTTCTCCCGGCAATCTTGATTCCAGCTTGTGCCTCATGTAGCCCCGCATTTCGCATGATGTACTCTGCATATAGGACTTCCCTTATGGCTCAGCTGGTAAAGAATCCGCCTACAATTCAGGAGACTTGGTTTCGATCCCTGGGTTTGGAATATCCCCTGGAGAAGGGAAAGGCTACCCACTTCAATATTCTTGCTTGGAAAATCCCATGGACTCTATAGTCTATGGGTGTGCAGAGAGTCAGACACTGTTGGTCCTTTAATGGACCGGAACCTGGTGGTTCCGAGAGTAAGAGAGAGAAAGAGGCTGACGTCCCCTGGGTTACGTGAAGGCCAATAGAGCCCTGTTCTTAGGGCTCGCGCTGCTGCACGTGGGCACCAGGCGCCCTCTCCAGTGGGTGAAGGTACAGGGTGCCTTCTCGAGAGGGGCTTAGAAGCCCGGGCAAGAAAGTGAGCTCAGCGGGCCTGGGCGCTCCAAGGAATTAGCCAGAAATAGAGAGAGAGAAGGAAGGAAGGAAGGGAGGGAGGGAGGAAGATACGGGGACCAAAGCTCTGATGAAGCAAAGGTGTTTTAATCAACATGGCGTGGGCATATATACTGTCTTACAAGGTGGTTATTCTCAGCAAAGACAAAGATTAAAATTCCAGACTTACAAAACTTAAGACGATCCCTATCAAAGAGAGAGAGTTGCAAACATTCACCTTTTACCGTATGGCTCATAAAAAGGAAGAGGGTACTTATCACCGTAATGAGAAATGCCTGGATTCCTCAGCCCCGGGAAAGGCGTGCCTCTCCTCTTAATTCCTGAATATTCAGGAATCAATAAGGGCCAGAGGGTTCCTGACAGATCCAAAACAGCACACAAGAAGCCTTTTGTTAAATGCTTCCTGACAAGACACTACTGAGCGACTTTCACACACAGATGTGAGTTAAATAATCAAGGTGACAATATACAGCCTGACTTACTCCTTTCCCAGTTTGGAACCAGTCCATTGTTCCACGTCAGGTTCTAGCTGTTGCTCCTTGACCTGCACACAGGTTTCTCGGGGGGTTGGTCAGGTCCTCGGGCATTCTCATCTCTTGGAGGAACTGTCCCGTTTGTTGTGATCCACACAGTCAAAGGGCTTGGGGTAGTCAATAAAGCGGATGTTTGGATTATTAGCCATAAAAATGAATGAAATTCTGTCATTTCAAAAGTGTGGCTAGATCTTGAGGGTATTAGGCTTTAGTGGAGTAAATCAGACAAAGAAAGACAAATTCTCTGTTATCACGTACATGTGGAATCTGAAAAATAATGTGACTGTATGTGAGTATATACCGGTGGCTCAGTGATAAAGAATCTGCCTGCCAATAAAGGAGACACAAGAGATGTGGGTTTGATCCCTGAGTCGAGAAGATCCCCTGGAGAAGGAAATGGCAACCCACTGCAGTATTCTTGCCTGGGAAATCCCACGGACAGAGGAGCCTGATGAGCTATAGTCCATGAGGTTGCAAGAGTCAGACATGACTTAGCAACAAAATAACAAGAACAAATATGAATATATGACAGAACAAAAATAGACCCACCGATAAAGAGAACAAAGCAGTGGTTAGGAGTCAGGCAAGAGAAATGGGGAAGTGTAAGGTAATGGTATATGGTTAAGAGATACAAATTAAACTTTTGTAAAATAAATGAGAATAAGGATATGGTGTATAGCACAGGAAAATATAACTGTCATTTTATAATCACTTTAAATGGGAGCATACTCTATAAAATATTGAATCCTTATGCTATACACCTAATACAAATATAATATTGTTAATCAACTATACTTCAATTAACAAAATTAATCCCAAACCATCAAAAGTGATTGATGATCTAAAATATTAAAATAGAGATGAAAGGAATACGATTCATAAAGGCATGCTACATGCAAAGATATACCTGGGCAAGTGGTGGGGAATGTGAGGTTGTAAAGAGCTCAGAATGGGGAGAGTATTCTTTGGAAGAAACACGATGGAAGGAAAAAAGGATGAGTAGCATAATCAGGATATTTAAAAGCAAAAGACAAAACCAAATTCACACATGTCTTTCATTTCTTCACTTCCCCTTAGGAAAATACTTGGTTACAGAGATAGAAGTGGGTGCTTTTGAACAAAGATTTCTATAAAAATCAACAGATAGCCAATCCTGCCCACGAAGATTCAGAGAATCAAACACACTTTTTTGGAAATTGTGACAAAGGACTGGGGCACCGGGATGACCAAGAGGGATGGGATGGGGAGGGGGGATCAGGATGGGGAACACATGCAAATCCATGGCTGATTCATATCAATGTATGGTGGAAACCACTACAGTATTGTAAAGTAGTTAGCCTCCAACTAATATAAATAAATGGGAAAAATAAATTTAAAAAAATAAGTGAAAAATGTGGTACTGCTATATGATTCAACTGGAAAATTTTTCAATGCTAAAATTACTCCCCCAAAACAAAGATCAGCAACAACAAAAAACAAGTATCAGATAGGATAGAACTGCAACACGACTTTCAAAATTGAATTATCTTAAACAAACTATGGAAAATCATCTTGAATCATAGTTTCAGATTTGAAACCATAATGTTAACAAAGGGAAGAAATAAATCAGACTTGACTGAACCAAGACAAGAAATGAAAGAACTGATAAAATCTGATAAAAAATGAACATACAAGCTGAGCAAGGAAAATAAATTGTAATAAAAGCATAACATATAATATGTATAGGCAAATATATAAGCAGGCAAAATGAAAGAAGAAAGAGAGGGAGAGAGGAGGGAAAGAAAAAAGAAAAGGAGGAAGAAGAAAAGGAAAGAAGGAACGAAGGAAACAGGAAGGAACTGAAAAGAGTAATTAAAATTATTCACAAATCAATGATAAACATGAAACAATTGAATAAAAGCAAGATTTAAAAACAAGGAAATTCAGGTGTTGTAAAAGAAATAAAGTGAAAGACGCTTTCTTAGAATGCAAGACAGGAAAAGAAGAAATCACATCTTTGACAGGACTGTTCAAAGGAAAATCACAAAACAGTGGAGCAGATTTAATTTGTATTAATAGAGATCATTGTGTATACATACCGTGTGTGTGTGTGTGTGTGTGTGTGTGTGTGTGTGTGTGTGTGTGAATGTTCAGTCACTCAGTCATGTCCTACTCTTTGCAACTCCATGGACTGTAGTCTGCTAGACTCCTCTGTCCATGGAGTTTTCTAGGCAAGAATGCTGGAGTAGGTTGCCACTTCTTACTCCAGAGGATCTTCTCAATTCAGAAATCGAACCACATCTCTTTCATCTCCTGCATTGGTAGGCAGATTCTCTACCACTGTGCCACCTGGGTAGCCAAGATAATATAGAATGCAATTTTTTCTCAAGTGCATATGGGATACTTACATTTAGAAAAAATGAGTCATATGGAAGGTATAAAGAAAATATTATAGAGCATCATAGAGTAGAAATATTTCAGGCAATACACTAATCAAAGCAGAATTGAAAAATATAAAAGATAATCAGAAGACCTTGTATCTAGAAAATAAATACCTTCTATAAGCAACTCTTAGAAATTACAAGACTAAAGTGAAAAATTCCAAAAAAATAATAATAATGAAAAATACCACATATCATAATTTGTAGACTACATTTAAAAACTATGACTATAGGAGAGTTGATAATACTAAGACCTTTTATCAGTAAGAAGTTTTTAAATTAAAAATAAATTTTGTCTCAATTCAAAAAGCTAAAGGTCCAAAATTAAATGGAAACAGCAATATTAAGAAATGATATAAACACAAATTTATGATAGATTATAAATGTAAAGTTTAATAAGTTTGGATATCAGATATTATTTATTTTTAAAAAGTTAAACTAACTGGTAAGTTAATGATGTCCAACATGCAAGAGAGCACACATATACAAAATTGAATAATAAGGAGAAGATAAGCATGGAAAAAGACAGAAAATTAGCAGAGAGTATGATCATGTCAGTACCTAATGAAAATATTAATATGATATGTTATCAAAATTTTTCGAATGCTTTATTTCCAGAGAGATGTTACTAAGATAGCTATGTATTTTCTGGATATGGCATCTTACACCTAAGACATATATAATCAATTAGAAAATAAAAATTGATTTTAAATTTGCTTTTCACACTTAGTGTTAGGAATAATTAATACTGATTGTTGATAATAACCACTATTAATAGAGTGTATATGCAGATGTTTTACTTGTCTTTGCTTCATTTACACTTACATGGCTTTACACATGTGGCTTGCAAATTAAATTTTATATTCTGTTTGCCTTCATCTGTGATATATTGTTAAAGGTGGTAAAAATTCAGAATAATTCAATATGCAATAGTTTTATTGCATCCAAATAGATTTATTAAATATCAAATATATTTCAGTAAGATGCCACCTTTATAAAAGATTAACACATTACTCTATAATTCACATATTGATTGATATATATTAATTTTTAGTGTTAAAGATTAGCAGATGGTTACTTATGTGGTTGACTTAAGAATTTTGTGGTGAAGAACAGGTATAAAAATAGACTCTGATAGTTTGGAGATGTCCTGGACATTAACTTGAAAGTCAACTTGAATACATTCATTCAGAGTTGCTAGAAAACTGAAAGTTTAAAATTAAAGGAATTATTGTGGCTATTTGACCCTGAAAATTATTTTTTTCTATTTTCTTTTCCTTTTTTTAAGAATGCAGAGAAATTGGTAAAAAAAATTCAATGACTTGAAGAAAAAAATGTGGTTTATGTGCCTGGCCACCGGCTGAAGATGAGGGGTTGGTGAAGTCGTTCTGCCAGGTTTAATGTGTGGCTTCCATCACGGGTGCTTCTGTTGTCGCTATTTTTCAGGCAGCATCTTAGAAGAGGCAGGTGGCTATGGAAGGAAAGGCGATTTTTGTTTAGGAAAGTCGACCTCTTGTCTCTACTTACATCTTGGAGCCTAGTGTTCTGGTCACACAGAGCTGAAAGAGTAGTTGTATTTCTGAAAGGAGTATATGAGAATCGATATTGGGATGTGTGTCAGGAAGCATCTTTTGAAAGGATAAAATATCCATTTTCCTGTGATTAAGATATTTGACAACTGATTGCTCATTGTGAAATGAAAATGAACCAGTACACCAATTCCAGACATAGCCTGATCTTGCTTATAATTAGGGAAACTCAATAGATTTTTTATGTCTTATATTTATGATATAGTTGTTGCCAAAGCAATGATGGTTTCTCTACATCTTGACTTTGGTCAACTGATTTAACTATAGAAAAAAGTTATTCACGGTGTTATATTGGTTCATTATTGGTGGTCAGTTGCTAAGTCCTGTCTAGCCCTTTGGACTGCATGGACTGCAGCATGCCAGGCTTCCCTGTCCTTCACTATCTCCTGGAATTTGCTCAAAGTCATGTCCATCGAGTTGTGATGCCATCCAACCATCTTATCCCCTAGCGGCCCCTTCTACTTCTGCCCTCAGTCTTTCTCAGCGTCAGGGTCTTTTTCCAATGAGTCAGCTCTCTGCATCAGGCGGGCCAAGGTAGGAGCCTCAGTTTCAGCTTCAATCCTTCCAATGAATACTCAGGGTTACTTTCCTTTAGGATTGGCTGGTTTGTTCTCCTTGCTTTCCCAGAGACTCTCAAGAGTCTTCTCCAGGACAATTTGAAAGCATCAACTCTTTGGTGCTCAGCCTCTTTTATGGTCCAACTCTTACATCCATACATGGCTACTGGGAAAACCATAGCTTTGACTACACGGACCTTTATCAGCAAAAGGATGTCTCTGGTTTTTAATATGCTGTCTAGGTTTGTCATAACTTTTCCTCCAAGGAGCAAGTGTCTTTTAATTTTGTGGCTGCAGTCACTGTCTGCAGTAATTTTGGAGCCCAAGAAAATAAAATTTGCCACTGTTTTCACTTTTTCTCCATCTGTTAGCCCTAAAATAATGGGACCAGATGCCATGATCTTAGTATTTTGGATGCTGAATTTTAAACCAGCTTTTTCACTCGTCTCTGTCATCCTCACCAAGAGGCTCTTTAGTTCTTCTTTACTTTCTGCCATTTAATGGGTATCATCTGCGTATCTGAAGTTGTTGATAGTTTCCCCAGCACCCTTGATTCCAGCTTGTGATTCATCCAGCCCTGCATTTCTCATGATGTACTCTGCATATAAGTTGAATAAGCAGCCTTAACGTACTCCTTATTTAGTTCATTATCATAAGGCACATTCTGAATGTGAGTAAAATGCTCTTTTATTCTGTAACTGAGATGACTGGTTTACTCTGCACTGAATAGAACTTGGTGTCATGGCTACTGAGCCTAGCCCCCAGCGAGGATAGTCAGTGTTGTTTATATTCTAGGCACTTTTGTGCAAAGCTGATTTGGGAGTTTAGTGACTAAGAAGAAAATAGCTAATAAATCCAAATAAATTAAAAAGAAGTACCATCTGACAGTCTATGGTGAAATTAGGTTAAAAAAAATGGGTTAAAAGTGTATCTGTGTAATCCCAGAACAAGGTATAAAATCTTAGACCAAACTTGCTGTTTAATTCAAAATCCAGTGAAAGTGGTTATCTCTTTCAGCTCTAGAAGATTTAAAAATTGTGTTTTACAGGCTACTATTGTAATACAAGGTAGATCCACTGTCAAATTAAGCTTGATTGGACATATAATCTTTGAAAACTCCTTCCACTTGTCTATATAACTTTAAGATTTCTCTTTCAATCCTTTAAACTTAAAGGTTTAAGGGAACAAAATTACTTTGCCCTGAACCTGCAAATGCCAACTTCTAGCAGATAGAGTACCCATCAGTGTCACTGATGTCTTTTAAAAGAGTGAAAATGTTGACTAGTGTTCCTATAAATGTGCTTCCAGCCATCTAGCTTCATGTGAAGAAAATATATTTCCAACTGTATTTTATTTCCAACGCAGCAGCAAACCTTCAGGGCTCTGGGAGGTTTTGTTGATCAAGATAATTCTTTAAAGGTGTTTGTGAGGAGTGACCATTTGGATCATCTGTCTTGATATTACTTGTTATCCATTTCTAATTTCATTTTTCATATTCTTTCACATTTTGGTGAAAATAAACTATCAAATGATTTTTTTCCATTTCCTAAGTATAGAGATGCATACTCATTAAGCAATTGGATTTACATCAGTTTAAAAAACAAGGAAATTTTATTTTATTTTTTTGCTACATACATATTTTGCTGTTTTTATCCATAACACAGGAAGGATTTCACCACCATAAAAACATCTATGAAGTAGAAAATGGAAATGCAGGCAATAAGAAATGTTCTAAACCTCTGCTATAAATTTGCACACCAGTGAGTAATAGTGATATTTTACAAAACAGATTTTTGAATTCTGAAGTAATTTTTCAATTCTTAAGAAACACTTTTCCCCCACTGCAACTGTTTTATTTTGCTCCATTGAATTTCAGAGCAGAATCACTTTTGCTACTTAGTAATTAACAGATAAAATCTGTTATAATGTGTCATTATAGATCATTGCCAAATAAAAAGCAAGCACCAGATGGTGTGCTTTATGTTAAGCTACAGTGCACATGCATTAGAACTTTTTTTCTTCTCTCCTAGGAAAATTGCAATTTATTTTAGAGAGCTCCTTTACAGTATAGAAGCTGTGGAGCAAGAAGCTGTTTTGACTAGCATGAAATCCATACAAAGTGTGGCATCATCTCTGCCTCTAGTGCTCTGTAATAGGTTAACTTAAGAAACAAAATAATGTTTTATTTATTTCCCTTTCTTCTTTTCTTCCTCCTCCTCTATTGTGTGGACAGTTGACATGGGACAAAAGTCTATTGTCTATAAATTGTTACTAAAAATATTAGGAGATCTCACAGTAGCAGCATTTCTTTATTTAGCTTTCTTTTATTGAAAACAATGTCAATATTTCATCACATCCCTATTACATTGAGAGAAAACATTCCCGTTCTCTAACACTCAACACTCATGGGTTTCCTAAAATTTGTCCTACTTGTCCTCTCATTAAGCCAGGCTCTTTTTATGGCCTTTGAACCACATGCCGATACCCTTCTTGTCACTCATACTGGTCTTGAGTCCTTTTCCCTTTGTCCCCTGCTGCGCGGGTCTGAGGTTACCTTTCCTGTTCATCAGACAGGCTGATCGTCCCACACGTTAGGGTTTTCAAGCACAAAGCCTCAGCTTTCCCTCCGTCTTCACATCTCTTCCGGCGTCTGGCTCTTTCTTGTTGATTTCTCCTTAAATATCAGGGAGGCCACCCCCACCCCATCTCTGATGCTCGCACTGAAACCCACTTCCTTGATTTATGCCAGTCATCTATTTACCTTCTGTTAAATTATTGCTTATCTTTCTCACTATATTTAAAATCCAGAATGACAGGGACTGCTTAACCTTTATTCACTAATACATACCCAGATCCTTTGTGCAACAGAAATTTAAAACATATATGCTAATTTTAAATACATAAAATTAAAAACATAGGAAAATAATAACTGTGATATAATACTACTAAATAAACTTTAGGTATGGTCAGTGCTTAATTATCAATAGAAAGCTACTACATCTACTTTGGAAATAGTTCAAATTGAATTGGAGTCTCTTCTCCACCCTCCAAGGCCGAGGCCATTAATAGATGTAACAGAAGTGTGTGTGTGTGTGTGTGTGTGTGTGTGTGTGTGTGTGTGTGAGAGAGAGAGAGAGAGAGAGGAGGGAGTCAGTCGCTCAGTCATGTCTGACTCTTGGCGGCCCCACGGACTGTAGCCCACCAGGCTCACCACCAGGCTCCTCTGCCCTTGGGATTGTCCAGGCAAGATCACTGGAGTGGGCTGCCATGCCCTCCTCCAAACAGACGTGTGCAGGGGGCGTTAAGGTGCTTTGCATTTGTAGAAATGCTTCCTCTGGTGAGAGCTGTTTAGCTTAATGTCACTTAGCGAGACATCATACACTACCTTTACCAAGAACTGAGTGAAGTAATTATGCAAAATTTATCAGAATGGTTTAAGTAAAAGTCGTTACTGAAATGGAAAAGGTATTCTCTCTTCTTTAAAAAAGGTATTCCTTCTCCATTTGAGTTTGGTGAATACTGCATACAAAACGTTCTTTGTGAATATTTGCAATGCTGAATGCTCTAAGAAATGCACGAAATTGGCAGAAAGTTTCACATTAACCCAGGCTACTGTTTTTACTTCTTGTTAAAATATGAGAATTTCAGAGACATTTCTGCATAGAGTGTACTGAAAAAAAATAAATCCTAACTTAAAGCACCATCGCTCTAAAGCACAGTAAACAGATACGGATCTGTCCCATTAAATGTTAATCTTCTATTTGCTGACTTACCTGCGATTCGGGGAAGGGTGCTTCAACCTCCTGGCTGTTGACTGCATTGTGACTATTTTAGAGCTATTGTCTGTGGGGAATTTTAAATGTGCAAACCTTTCTATAACTCTACTTTAAAAGGTAAAATGAAAAAGGAAAGTTGAATACCATAGAATGAAAAGAAGTGTCAGAATGGAGATTCGCTATGTATTGTGAATTATCTCGCTTTTATTGGCTGCAGTCAAGCTTTTGAGGCTAAATAAACATTTTTCTGAGATGGACTGAGCGTGCTTCATTTGTACGTAAACATGCTCAAGAACCATAACGGTATTAGAAACTTCAGAGTGTTGTATACATCGAGCGAACGCACACATTGTATCTGTAGGTATTATTTATTCAACATTTGTCATGCATTTCAATGAGTAAAAAATCACATGTGCATAGAAAGCTCTTCCCTCAGAATCAAGTCAGAGATTCGTGTCTTCTCCCAGGAAGAGACTTGGCAAGAGAAAAGAGTATCTGAAGCGCTCAGTGCCATTCAAGTTCAGTTACTGAATAAGCTTGCTGTCAGTCAAAACTCAGACATATTAGGGGGGAAATAAAAGCAGTTTGTAAGTAAACTTCAATTCTGTTGGGTTGGGGGAAAAAAATGGAAAACCAGAAGCACAATGGATGAACTCAGGGTAGCTTCAGAGGTCTTCTGCACCGGCTCCCCTCAGAGACGGGTACAGTTTTCACAGGGAAGTGGAAGAGAGAGATTTCTGTTCTTCTGTCTCCTACCCCCAGATACCTAGAGTGCCTCTATGCTGACCACAGGAAGGAAGCCTTTAGATTTTTTATTTGCTGTTTTGCAGATGACTTAAAACTCTACTTAGGAAGATTTTTCTGTGGTGGAAAGATGACACATTATGGATATCTAATAATCACTTCGTATATTTGTGTTTGCCATCTTCTTTCTCTAAGCTTTTTCTTTAAGATAGTGAATCCCTCATTATATAAAACAATACATGAAGAAGGAGAGAAAACATTTTCAACCCACATTATACACTGTGACCAACCCAGCAGAGAGTTAATGCGTGCTCTCTTATGCTGCAAGAATTTTTTGCATTTTATTGTTCTAACTTTCAATAGGAAAATTATCCATGAAATAAATATGAAAGAATTCTTGTTCATTCCATGACATTACATGAATAGGCCTCCTCTGGTTAACAGATGAATATCTGACAACAGGGCATCCTGGGCCTAGTAGTTAATTTGTAAACATTATGGATTATTTTTCCAGAAATGGTCATACATTATTAGACTTTGCTTAGTGTAAGTTCCAATCGAAATATATTATTCCAAGTTTTATATTTCTATTTGTTAAGCACACTCAGTGGAAATTTATCATCTGCAGTGACCAATTATAATTTAAAACTATTTTAGTTCTTAGTATACTGAGGCTGAGATTGTCATAGCAAGTGTCAAAAGCAACTAGATATTTATCCTTATAATAATGTCTGGAAAATTATTCAAAAGCAAATTTTTCTTAAAATGTTCTTTTAATTAAAATGACTTAAATCTTTATTCTAAAATACGTTGAAAGTAAGAAAAATACATCAGTTAACTTTTATTCTTCTGAAGATGTTAGTCAAATTTTGCTTTTTCATGATAAACATTATCTGTATTCTGGTAGACTAAGAATGGGCTTTCCTGCTAACTCAGCTAGTAAACAATCTGCCTGAAAGCAGGAGACCCCGGGAAGATTCCCTGGAGAAGGGAGAGGTACCCACTCCAGCATTCTTGGGCTTCCCTGCTAGCTCAGTCGGTAAAGAATCTGCCCGCAATGCGGGAGACCTGGGTTCGATACCTGGGTTGCGAACATCCCCTGGAGGAGGGCATGGAAACCCCCTCTAGTATTCTCGCCTCGAGAATCCCTATGGACAGAGGAACTTAGCGGACTGCTGTCCGCGGGGTCACAAAGAGTCAGACAGAGCTGACCGACTAAGCACAGCAGAAATTCAGAATATCTTTGAAAGCAATTACATTTCCCCTGGGATTAGCTCTCTTACTGAATTCCCACAGATTATTTTATTTCTATTAAATTAATGTACATAATTTTCATCTATGAAGCTATAAGTTTTTACCACTGAGCTCATAGGCCTAGCTAAAGATTACAGATATAAAGTGTATTGCACACTCTGTGCATGCATATATTCAATGTGAAAAGTCAAAATGAATTTATAGGCTTCATATAATCAAATACAAAAATAAAAGTAATAAAGATGTTTTGTTTGAACCCCTCAATTGGGGAATATAAAAATACCTCCAATATTTGAACATTAAAAAAAAACCTCTCAAATAAACTTTAAAAAGAACACCATGGAATTTTTAATTGGAGCCCTTATGAAAATTTGACTTAAGAATTGATGACATGGACTTTGAACACATCCTTGGTTCTTTCCAAAATACCTTAGAAACTTAATGCATTTTAACTGGGTGGCCAGCATCTATGATGAAGTCCTTGGATTTGTATTTTTTTTAAATAGCATATCATTTCTCTATTTTTTTTTAAATTTTCATTGGAGAATAGTTGATTCACAGTGCTGTGTTAATTTCCGCTGTACACAAAGTGAGTCAGATATGCATCTAGCCATCTTCCTCGGATTCTTTTTTCATGTACGTTATTACTTAATACCGAGTTGGGTTCCCTGTGCCGTGTGGTGGTTCCTGGTTGATCATCTATTCCATATATGGTAGTGGGTATATGTTAATCCAAACCTTCTAATTTGCCCCTTCCTGTCACCTTTCCCCTTTGGTAACCGTAAGTTTATTTTTGAAGTTGGTGAGTCTGTCTCTGTTTTGTAAATTGGTTCATTTGTATCATTGATTTTTTTTAGATTCCACTTGTAAGTGTTACATAATATGTGTCTTTCTCTGTCTGACTTACTTCACTAGTATGATTATTGCTAGGTCCATCCATGTGGCTGCGGAAGGCATTTCATCCTTTTTAGGGCTTGGTTATATCCCATTGTATGTATGTTCCACATCTTATTTATCTATTCTTTTGTCAGTGGGCGTTTGGGTTCCTTCCATGGCCTGGCTATTATAAACAAGGCTGCAGTGAGCATCTGAGAACATGGACCCTTTCAAATGATGCTTTTATCTGGAGGCATGCCCAGGAGTGGGATTGCTGGATCATATGATACTTCTTTCTTAGTTTCTTGAGGCACCTCCATCTGTTCTCCATAGTCTGTACCAATTAACAGTTCTGCAACAGTCTGAAAATGTTCCCTTTTCCCCACACACTCGCCAGCATTTTCTGTCTGTAGATTTTATGATGATGGCCATTCTTACTGGTGTGAGGTGGAACCTGACTGTAGCTTTGATTTGCATTTCTCTGATAATTAGCAATATTGAATGCCTCTTCATGTGCCTCTTGGTCATCTGTATGTCTTCTGTGGAGAAATGTCTCTTTAGATCTTCTCTCCATTTTTTGATCGAGCTTTTGGGGATTTTTTTGGTATAGAGTTGCATGAGCTGTTTGCAAATTTTGGAGATTAACCTCTTTCTTAGTCATCTTGTTTGCAAATATTTTCTTCCATTCTGTGGGTTGTCTAGTCACTTTTTTATGGTTTTCTTTGCTGTATATAAGCTGTTATGTTTAATTAAGTCCCATTTGCTTATTTTTTGTCTTCATTTTTGTTATTCTCAGAGATAAATCCAAAGAAATATTGCTGTGATTTATGTCAAGGAGTGTTTTGCTTATGTTTATATCTAAGAGTTTTATAATATTCAGCCTTACACTTAGGTCTTTAATCCATTTGAGTTTATTTTCGTATGGTATTAGAGAAAGTTCTAATTTATTTTTTTTTTTACATGAACTGACCATCAGTTCATGAGTTTATTTCTGGTCTTTCTATCATATTCTATTGACATGTATTTTTGCTTTTGTGCCAGCACCATACTTTTTTTGAGTACTGTAGCATGTACTAAAATCTGAAGTTCGGGAGCCTGATTCCTCCAGCTCCATTTTTTTCTCAGAAGTGGTTTGGCCTTTGGGGGTCTTTCGTGTTCCCATGCCTGAGTGCATGTTCAGTCACTCAGCTGTGTCTAACTCACCAGGGTCCTCTGTCCTTGGAATTTCCCAGGCAAGAATACTGGAGTGGGATGCCATTTCCTCCTCCAGGGGATCTTCCCGACCCAGATATGGAACCTGAGTCTCCTGCATCTCCTGCATTGCCAGGTAGACCCTTTACCACTGCACTGCCTGGAAAACAGGCTTTAATATTTTTTCTTCTAGTTCTGTGAAAAATGGCATTTGGAGTTTGAAAAAGATTGCACTGAATCTGTAGATTGCCTTTGCTGGTATAGTCATTTTGACAACATTGACTCTTCCAATTCAAGAACATGGTATATCTTCCCTTTTGCATCATCTCTGATGTCTTTCATAAGTGTTTATCATTTTTGGAGTATATATCTTCTACCTCCTTAGGTAAGTTTGTTCCTGGGTATCTTATTCTTTTTTATGTGATGATAAATGAGATTGTTTCCTTAATTTCTCTTTCTGATCTTTTGTTGTTAGTGTATAGGGATGCAGGAGATCTCTGTATATTAATTTCATACCCTACAACTTTAACAAATTCATTGATGACCTTTAGTAGTTTTTTGGTGGCCTCTAGGATTTTCTATGTGTTGTATCAAGTTATCTGAAAACAGTGACAATTTGACTTCTTTTTCAATATAGATTCCTTTTATTTCCCTTTCTTCTCTGATTGTCATGGCTATGACTTCCAAAACTCTGCTAAATAAAAGTGGTGAGGGTGGACACCTCATATTGAGCTTTATTTCCCAATTTACAAGTTTACATCTGAGAGCATTCATATTAGGTTTGAGAAAAACTCTGTAATGATATACTTAGTGTTATTATGCTACTGATAAATTATCTTAGCTTTTATTCTTCTGAAAATTTTTTAGCTTCTTATTTAAATGAATGATATATTTGCTGCATATAGAATTGTAAGTTGGCAATGAACTGGGTATGGAATTTCAAATTGGAAATTATTTTCTTTCAGCACACGAAGCATGCCATTCTCTTATCCTCTGCTTTCTATTATCTCTGTTGATAATTCAGTTTCAATCTTATTGCTCTTTTGACAAGACTTCTTCCCTCTCTGCATACTTTTATGATATTTTCTTTGGCTTTGGTTTTCAGTTGTTATATGGTGATGTTTCTAGTTAAGGTTTTATTTGTATGGTTTTCTTCTTGTGATTTTTATATTTTGAATATATGAGTTGATGTATTCCATAAATTTTGCCATTTTCCCTTCTATTATATCCTCAAGCATTGCTTCTGCATCATTTTCTTTCTTACCTCTTGGAATGCTGTTTACACTTCTTATGTATCCTGTTTTTGTTATATTATGTACTTCATTAGTCTCTGTGTTTTATTCTGGCTATTTTTTCCTGATTTGTCTTTTGATTCTCATTCTCTTTTAATATTGCATCTAATATTCTATAAGTAATTGCATATCTAACATCAATTATTATATTTTCACTTGTCAGATTTTCATTTGTTCTTTTTCCTTATTTTTGTAGTATTCTGATGATTAATGTCATCTTTTAATTTCTAAAATATATGTAGTTTAGTTATTTGTTTATTTTTAAGTTGGTTTTTTTTTTTTTTTTTTGCCTCAACTTGCAGAATGTGCGATCTTAGTTAACCAGGGGTCAAACGCATGCTCATTACTGTGGAAGCACTGATCTTAACCACTGGAATGCTGGGAGGTCCCTGTATTGTTGTTGGTGTTCAGTCACTAAATCATGCCCATCTCTTTGTGACCCTGTGGACTGCAGCACGCCAGGCTTCCCTGTCCTTCACTATCTCCCAGAGTTTTTTCAAACTCATGTCCATTAAGTGGATGATGCTACCTACCCATCTCATCTTCTGCTACCCCCTTCTCCTTTTGCCTTCAGTATTTCCTAACATCAGGGTCTTTTCCAGTGGGTTGGCTCTTCATATTAGGTGGCCAAAGTATTTCAGCTTCAGCATCAGTCCTTCCAAGGAATATTCAGGATTGACTTCCTTTAGAATTCACTGGTTGGATCTTCTTGCAGTCCAAGGGATTTTCAAGAGTCTTCTCCAACACCACAATTTGAAAGCATCATTTCTTTGGCGCTCAACCTTCTTTATGGTCTAGCACTCACATCCATACATGACTACTGAAAATACCATAACTTTGACTACACAGACCTTTGTTAGAAAAGTGTAGTTATTTTAAAGTCTGTAACTAAATTAGACGTTACCAGTGCCCATGTAGTTTCTTTATATGCTCTGATTTGTTTTGCAATTTACAGTCCCAGTTCAGTTTCCTTGTGTGTTGGAATTTAAATTAAAAATTTTAAGGTTATTTGAGATTCTCCATTATCCTCCTCTGAACATGGCTGGGATTGGCCACTAGAAATCCCTGGTCACCTTAATCCAATAAAAGACTGAGGTAAATAGAAGATGGATTTTTATATTGGGGATGAATGGTTTATTTCTTGTTGAACCTTACTCTTAGGATTTACCACTTCAGCTTGCCAGCCAAAGCCCAAGGAATGAGTAAGCCTTTGTTCAGTTCTCACCATCTACTTAATGTCATATGTTCTGTTCGAACTTATTTTCAGCTTATTAATCTGCTAGCTACCTGATATGCATAGCTAAATATCTGTTGGGGAAAAAAAAGGGGTACCAAATCCTGGGTACACATGTGTGCATCCTTATTCTCACAGGACTTTGCCTGACAAATTTGTACTGCCCTGGCGATGTCCGTTGCTTACACACACACACACACACACACACACACACACACACACACACACACAATATATATATGTGTTAGATATATGTGATGTAAAGATAGCCTATGTTTAAAGAATGATGACTCTACACTGAGAACACACTACTTCAGCTTTGCAGAAAGTTGAATCTCATCATTATATTAAACACATTAAACACATATTAAACACATTAAAACACATTAAATATTATATTTTTCAATGTTTACTTTTTCAGTCAAGGTTAGTGTCAGTTAAGATTTGCACCTCCCTAATAAAGCCTAATTTCATTCATTTCCATTTCCTTCTCCCTTTTCTCCTACTGCTACCCATCAAGTATGTTTGATCAAGATGTTTTTACTGATGCATTTTAAAATAAATACTTTTGTAGGTTGACATAGTCATAGTGGGCTTTGGCTACTTGGATCAAACAGAGAAGAGAGTCCCCTTTGCATTCTCTGCCCTATTTTAGAACTGTTTCCTTGCTAATGTTTGAACTGAGCCTTCTTTCTATAATCTACTTCTATCTTCTCTTGATCTTTCAGGGATTCTTCTTGATTTCTGGTTCCCTGAGGATACTATGGAATTACATACATTCCATGACACTGTTATAAATATTGTTTTGTTTTTGAGAAGTGAAGGGTGGTATTAACATTTGATCATCATGAATCAGAACCAGTATTTAAGTTAAAGCAGGTTTGTTTTGTTTTAGTCACCATTTCCTCAAAGCCTAGAAAACCTGGAACTTTCAAATTATTTTAATCACTACTTTATATATAAAATGTAATTTTGACCAAAGAGGGGGTTCCTTTGAATGCAGAATCATTTTCACGCAATAGGTAAAAAGATTGTTTCATCTCTACTTATGAAATACAAAGTGAATTTGTTTACATTGTGTACATCTGGGATATTTAGTTTCCCATTTATTGTTGTAACATACCTTGACTGTCTTATTCATTCAAGCTATGCAAACAGTATTGCTTTCTACATAAATATTATTTAGATGTATGGTTTGAAAATTGTTTTAGGAATTTATTAGAGCAATTTCTTTTAATTATAATGGTGCAGTCCTGAGATTTGTAAATGCTTAATAGCAAAGAGCATAGATTATTGGTATTACAGTATACCACATTCACTTTTTGCACATTTAAGACAAAAGTAAAGTTTTCCAAGTTTTCTATAAAATTTTGATAATTTTATTTTTGACATCATCTACTAAATACCTTAGGCAAGATTTTTAAAACAATGTTATAAGAAGTTCCTATGCCTGCCAAAAATAGTAAGAATTTCACAAGGAGAATGCCAACTTTTGCTGGAAATATACAGTGAACATATGATGATCACAAATGTATAAACAATTTTGCTGAGTGTTGCTATAGGAAATTTAGATAAATATATATACATAAGGTAATGCCTTGGCTATGGCTTATTATCACAAACATTTAGCACAAGACATATTCTAATGAGAAAATTTTAGTTATTTTTCAGGTAAATAAGATAAATAACTGCTCACCATAAAATCATCAATGGTATTCCAGAATCTCATTACATATTTTGACTTTTGATATTGCTTTCTATATGGGTGTTCACACCCCCCACAAACTTTTTGAAAACATTTTACTGTGTAAATATTTCATTATTTTGTATTTTGTGTCATGCATTTATTGTGATTGATTTACAAACATACTTTTGCAATACTTATTTTTCAAAGAATTAGAAATAATTTGACACTGTATTTGCAAGCATCAGCAATTAAGAATGGTGTCTTTTAAGTTACTCAGCTTGAATTGTCCAGCATGTATAACATGAGGTATCAGCAACAATAAAATTTTGCCTCATCAATATACCCTATCCACTAATATATACCATACATTCTATGAAGAAAGCTGTCTGAGACAGTAGTAACTTTTTTTTAAATTTTTTCTAAAAGTTAAATAATTTACTATACAAACTCAGTAGTACAGAGTTGCTCTTCAATTTTTAAGGCTATAAAAATGGAGGCACTGTATAGAAAAATGCGCTATATTGATATATATTTATGCTGCTGCTGCTGCTGCTAAGTTGCTTCAGTCGTGTCTGACTCTGTGCGACCCCAGAGACGGCAGCCCACCAGGCTCCTCCATCCCTGGGATTCTCCAGGCAAGAACACTGGAGTGGGTTGCCATTTCCTTCTCCAATGCATGAAAGTGAAAAGTGAAAGTGAAGTCGCTCAGTCGTGTCCGACTCTTCGTGACCCCCTGGATTGCAGCCCACCAGGCTCCTCCGTCCGTGGGATTTTCCAGGCAAGAGCACTGGAGTGGGGTGCCATTGCCTTCTCCATATATTTGTAATAGTGCTATATATGATATATTATCATTGTAAAATATTTGCAAATATTTTTCTGAAAAACAATGGGACGTTTAACCATGGCCTCTATAGCCCACTCCCAGACCTGAGAACACAGGCCTTCTGGACACATACTCAGAAGCTGATGAACAGTACAGCTGCTTACTGCACCGTGCAAAGGCTGACGTTAAAAAAGTAATTGAAAGTTACACGACATTATAGACCTGTCGACCGCTCTAGTAGGTCTAGTGAAACAGAGAAGCATCTGTTAACCCTCCCGTCCTAGAGATTCTGTGTGGATATGCTAATCAGGGACTTCCCAGGTGACTCCCGGTAAAGATTCCACCTGCCCAAGCAGGAGCCTCAGGAGGTGCGGGTTCGATCCCTGGGTCTGAAAGATTCCCTGGAGAAGGAAATGGCAACCCACTCCACTATCCTTGCCGGGGAAATCCCGCGGACAGAGGAGCCTTGCGGGCTGCAGTCCTTGGGGTCACAAAGAGCCAGCGCGACTTAGCTAAGCAACTGAGCACGCATGCACAGGTTAATGACATGCAAACCCAGCTTCCAATCCACAGAGGCAAAAGTGATAGTACTAATGCGAGAGGAAACATTATTTCTTCTTAACGTATTCAGTTTTCCAACCAAGTGCTCAAAATGTAGAATACTTTCCAAGTTGATTTTACAATCGTGCTATAAATGAACTTTCTAACTTCCAGTAAATTCATGGCATCTGTTTTCCTCTTTGTTCCCTTGCTTTATAAGTTCTGATATTTTTTTAAATAGATGATTATTTCAATGTCTATTTAAATGTAAGCTACCAGAGGCTAAGAGATACCAGATTGCTCTGTCTACTTTGAGTGTGTCTCTATGTGTATGTAATAGAGTTTCTGATCTGGGGAATTTTAGGTGAAATAAAATTTTTATTTTTCAGCAAATGAAAGTGTGAGTATTATCAGGACTGTAAATTGGAGGACAATATTCATTCCCCACCTCTAGTATCTCCGAAATTATCCCTTTAAGCAGATGTTACTAGGTTGCGGGTTTTTTTTACATAGCATTCACAACAACCCTTGGATGATCATTGTAACCACCAGCGCCAGATGCTCGTGCTTTTTTGGACATGTAAGCATCTCATTGAGCCATTGAGCTCGTTAAACTCCTGACCAAAACGTTCGTTCTTTTTTACCATGAAAGCTATTCATCTTACCAGTCCATTAAACCCTAACAATAATTTCGACAGGTATAGGGCAACAGCTTTTGTCCACTTGATTCAGCTATAATTTTTCCTCTGTGATTTGAACTTTTTTGTAAAATATCTAAATCAATATTTGAATAGATGTGGAGAGCTAAATGTAGAGTGTTTGTCTTTGCTTCATTAAAACCAAATATCAAATAAAGTGCTACTGTAATTTCTTTCTTTTATTTTTCGTACATGTTCTCTAATGTGAGAGTTAGACTCTGATATTTGTTAGCAGCTCAGGTGGTAAAGAATCCACCTATGAGGGAAACCGGAGTTCGATCCCTGGGTCAGGAAGATCCCCTGGAGAAGGGAATAGAAGCCCACTCCAGTATTCTTGCCTGGAGAATTCCATGGACAGAGGAGCCTGGAGGGCTACAGTTCATGGAATTACAAAGAGTCAGACACGACTGAGTGACTAACACTTTGACTTTTGTTAGCAAGTACACCGTGAGATTTAAAAAAAAAAAAAAAAGCAAAGCAAAACATGCAGAATTAAAAAATAAAAAACTTTCCTAGTGTAGCAGGTTTTCAAATTTTAACTGTGTGACTTGTTTTTAATTCAGAGTAATACACAGGTACATAAAATGGAATTGTGCTTAAACACACTGACTTTACCTGAACATTTTAGGTAACTGTAAGAAATAAGCAATAATGTGTAAACATGTATATATTATTCTAATATATAGATAATAGGGTGGATAAAGGAAGGAGGCACACTCAAAAAACTTTTTGTTTCAAATCACAGAGCTTCTATCTTTGTGACATTTTGAGACTAGCAGAAAAAAAGCACATTTTGAATCTGGTGGTGTCTAAAGTATATTATATGAGTTTGTAACACAGGGAATTCTGGTTGATTAGCAGAGCATGCCACTTTCAAACAGTGAAAGCATGGATGCACCTATTATTTTGCATGGCAGATTCATGTATATTTATTTGGAATTTTTCCCAACTTTTTGATATTTGGAATCAGGTAAAAACTTGATCCAAAATGATATTTTTATGAGTTGACTGGTTGAATTGTAGGCAGTGAAATAAATAGGCTCAATCTTTTTATTTACTATGTAGGGTCTCAAAGCATTAAAACATGCAATCAGTAGTCAAATAAGATGTTAATCTAGAATAGATCAAGATTTTAAAATAGCATTTTTTGTGAACTAGAAGTGAATCAGTGTGTGGAATCTGAATCTGTAATACAGTGCTACATTTACAACTGCTGAAGATGTCGTATTGGCAGTTCCACAACCTTAATTGATTTGGATTGGAATGGAGAGAAGAGAAATAATACCTAGCTAGTCAACAGGTATCCTTAGGGCAGCCCTCATCCAAATCACTATCATCTCTTTGTGAAGATCAGGCTCAGGTCCTTATATATATATATGAGATAGTTCTATTTAACACAATCTGTTAAGATCTTGGGGTTCCCCGTCCCTTTTTAATTGGAGAGAATTCTTTTTTTTTTTATGGTGAATATAGCAAGATCAGTTTGGCGAAGGCAGTCAATGTTCACTTTTTTATGAAATAAGCAAACATTTGAATTCTTCCCATGCCATGTGCCTGCTTCCATTTTTTATGGCAGTTGCTTTTTAAAATAGTTTCTTTTTAAGGGCAGTTTTTCTTCTTTTCTATCCTGGAGGGAAGAAGAAAACAAGTGTGTATTTTTCTTTCAGCTTGGAAAGAGAAAAAGTATTCCCCCCAAACAAAAATATTGATAGTCAAGAGGTCCAGAGAAGATCAGTAAGCCAGAGCCGTGAAAGGCATAAGTAAGACTTTTTTTGGCCCAAGGGATGTAAGCAGATATATGCAGTTCGTGCTATGTGCTCCATTTTATTTTCCTGGGGGTGACATTTCTTAAGGTGACTGACAGAATTGTGTGTTTTTTGGGGTTTTTTTTTTACCATCAGTTCTTTTATTATCAGTTAGCTGTATTCATGTGTCTTCTTTTCTCCACCATGTTAGGTATCCTTATGAAAACAGCAGTAATGATGTGGTTAATCAGGGGATTTATAAACAAGAAGCGAGACATTACAAGATTTACCTGATGAATGGTCCCTGTCTCTATGAAAGAACAAGGGTGACATGTGCACATGGCTGATCAGTGCTTACTCGGGGTTTATATTAGACAGACAAAGAAACACACAAAAACCCAGAAAGGACGAAGTAATTTAGGGGCGACTTTAATAACGTGGTAATTGTTCCAAAGTTGCTTAATATCAAAAGACACAGAGTTAGCTGGTCAGTGAAAATTAGGCAAGTGGTAACTGGGCTCCTCTCATACCTTAGTTTTAAATCTTAGTTTTAAAGGTTAAAGTCAGTGATGGAAAGAAAATGAGGTGTCTGATGCTCCTATAGGGAATGAGAAATTTAATATTTTTATCCCATTCTTTTGGTGTCTAGTGTGAAAATAGAGAACAGTTCTCTCGGAGAGAAACTCCTTTAATTCAGTCCTTTAGTTCCATTCATTGACTCCATCACTCAAAAAGCTGAATGTTTGGCAGGCACTAGAAATACAAAGATAAAAAGCTAGTAGAGCATTTGCCATCCAGTAGCCTACAGTTTGGGGGGAGAAATGTGATTATCAATAATCGAATGTGGAAACAGCACAGTGTGCTGTGAAAATGCATATATCATATTGGGCTCTGTGTCTCCAACACGGTGCCTAGAAGGAAGGAAGCATGAATGAATTTAATAGTATTGTATTCAAACTGAAAAAAAAGGCGGGCCCTTGGTATCGCTTGCTGATTTTTTTTCTTGTCATCATTCATATTTTATCAATATGATCAGCTCAGAATTTTTTGAGATATTTGAATGTCATTAGAAAATAAACATAGAAGTATTTCTATGACTGACTCACTTTTAAAATAGTAGATGCAGAGAAGAAAGTATTCTTTATGAGATTATATATTGAGCAATAAAAAATGTTGCCTGTTTGGTAGAAATGTACATGTAAACAGGAATCGAATGAGTTTATTCAGAATAATTGCCAAATACAGACATATTTGTTAAGTGTTAGTCACTCGGTTGAGTCTGACTCTGCGATCCGATGGACTGTAGCCCACCAGGCTCCTCTGTGCATGGGATTCTCCCGGCAAGAGTACTGGAGCTGGTTGCCATTCCCTTCTCCAGGGATCTTCCCGACCCAGGGATCAAACCCAGGTCTCTTGCATTGCAGGTAGATTCTCTACCATCTAAGCCACCATATATGCACGTTAAAACATTATCTATAGAATTTTCATGCATAATTTTATATCTATATTCATGTATTTTGTTGATTAGTTTAATAACATATTACTGGTTCACAAAGATTTCATCCAAAAGAAAAATGAAGAAAATGAAGATTTGATTTTTGTACTAAGATATAGTAAAAGCTTGATACAATAGAACTAAGTTCAGATTTATGGTTATTTCACCAATAACAACTTGTCATAGCCACTGCAAATGATACTTATATATATATGAACAGAAACACTTGCAAACATTTAAAAATTATTAAACATGTATACTTACAAGCCAAGTCTATATTCATGTCAAAAATAAAGTGTAAGCGCCAGTTCCTTCCTAAAAGAATGATTGGGACTGAAAAGCTGAAAACTTTTGGAGAACAATATAAAGACAGGAAGAAGCAGGAAAGCTGTATTTATAAAACAAAACAGAAACCTTATTTCTAATAACAAAACCTTTGCAAAGTATTTTAATAGGTGCATCAAATTTCACTCAAGAGAAAGCACAGCTTACTAATATTTGGGAATTTTCAGGTATTTTGATGTTCATATATCTGTTTACTTTATCTGCCTCTCATGCAGCGGCAGTCTCTGTTGCCTGGTGAAATTTCGTTGTTCGCTTTTCTCTTGATAGACAGAGTTTTCCTCTTGAGAGAAGCAGGGGGAACAGGCGATATAAGGGGAAATAGACAAGAAAGAAAGGCGGAACTTTCACATCGTTTTGACCCACAATGGTTGCTGAGGTGGCAGAATTGGGTCTAATGAGACCATGGCTATTTGTGGTTCCTACTTCGTACTGTGGGCTTTATGTTCATCATCTCACTTATCTTCTCATCAGTCAAATGAAGCCAGTACAACAGTCACCCCCTTTCGTGACTGAGGACGCTGAAAGTCACAGGTTCAGAGCCCACGCCCTCGGACTCCAAGCTTGCGCCGGTGACCGTCAGCTTCCTGACCGCCGTGTCCAAGGCGAGCGCATAGGCCTGCGGGCGCCGGGCTCCTGGCCGGGTTCCGCCTGGGCCTGCGGGTTTACACTGACATCACAAATCCTGGGGTGGAAGCAATTTTGAAAGGTCACCTAATCCATTCACCCTGCCTTAAACTTTCCTGACAGATGAGAAGCTACCTTAATTCTCTACCCCTTCCCCCTCTTATTCCTGGATTTAACAACTCCTGGTGCAGGAAATCTCATCTTTTTTATAGCATAAATCCCACTCAATGCTATTTAAGCTTGTTGCCTTTTGCTCTGCTTTCTAAAAACACACAGTGATGTCTAAATAGCAAAATTTCCTTTACTTAAAGATGGACACTAAAAATGTCTCTTCTTCAAACTATTTAATTCATGCACTTTTAGCTTTTATTGAAAACACATTCTTGCCACAGCATTCGTTGTCTTTTATTTTTCTTCTTGGCATTAGAGTTCTTTTCCATTTTGCATTAATGGCCTCAGATCAGGGAGTTCTAGAGGGTGTTTGACCTTGGTTTTGCTGGCTTTTCTAGACCTAAGTTTAAATCCCTTAAAAAAAAATCCAAAAACGAAAAACTGCCCAGCTGCCCCGTGGTCTTCATCAACAATGTCAAAACATAATGAACATCTTACTTTTTTCCCTCCTTTTGGTGAGTCCCATCCAATCACTTGCTTTCTTTTAAAGATTTAATCAACTGGGAGTATATACAAAACCATTCTTGGTGGGTGAGCACTGATCTAATTCAGATACTCTCCTAGCTAAGTATTATTGGCTAATGATGTCTTTTGAACTTACAGTCTCTTCTCTCCAGCCCTGTCAGTCCCATTGGATTCACATTGTGCAACTAATAGAGCTTCATCTCTATTCAGTGTTTCTGTCTTAAATTTAAATGGGATTAATGCAGTGAAAAGTTCTTTTTAAATGATTAGTTTAATAATCTGGAAATTATGGCTTACCAAATAAGGCATCCGCGAAGCTCCTTCATTTTTTAGGACTACATTTTTGCCTGTCTTCAGATTTCTAAATCATTAACATAATATTCATGTGATTAATAATTCTAAACATGATTTATATACTTTGTGTTTTACTTTGAAAAGAGTAGAGACCATCTTCACAATTGAGTCAACAGCTGTAGATCTTTCTAGAGGTCACATTGCAAGATGGCACTTGCCATCAATCACGGTTTTAATTAAAACTTGGGTTATAGCTGACGAAACTTTCTCCTCTGTTGCTAATTTCTCAAGCATCTTTACCCTTGTCTTTTTAAAAGATATATATTAAAATAGTAATAAGGTTTATTGTCTTATTTCTTGGCACTGCTTAATAGTCATAGTTTAGAAAAAACAAGGATAAGTTAAAATCTGAATGATGCTGCCCCTATAGTCAGAGCTCAACTTGATTATATGTACAGTATCAATTACTATATGCACAAACTAGCCTAAGGATTTACATGTACATTTATTTGTACTTCTTAATTTTGTATCAAAAAACAAGCTACCACTACTTTTACCTTTCTAGTACTTACTGTAAAGCTAACAAATAAAACACCAAACTGGCACTTCACTCATTTAAAACCACAGAGAAATCCAGTACTGTGTAGACATGTAAATAGCAGCAAGATTTAGGTATTCATGATGATAAAAGTATTCTCTAAAGAAAGCTGAGCACTGAAGAATTGATGCTTTTGAAGTGTGATGTTGGCGAAGACTCTTGAGAGTCCCTTGGACTGCAAGGAGATCCAAGCAGTTCATCATAAAGGAAATCAGTCCTGGATGTTCACTGGAAGGACTGATGTTGAAGCTGAAACTCTAATACTTTGGCCACCTGATGCGAAGACCTGACTCCTTGGACCCTGATGCTGGGAAAGATTGAAGACAGGAGGAGAAGGGGATGACAGGGGATGAAATGGTTGGATGGCATCGCCGACTCAATGGACACGAGTTTGAGTAAACTCTGGGAGTTGGTGATGGACAGGGAGGCCTGGCATGCTGCAGTCCGTGGGGTCGCAAAGAGTCGGACACGACTGAGAGACTGAACTGAACTGAACTGAAAAGCATTCCGTGAAAAATTAACTAAAGGTAATATTTTTAGAATAATTGCACCACTTTTTCTATCATATGTGCCATCTCCTATGAAATCTAAAAAAGCATACTGTAAATGTATCCTCTCACTGAAACCTAGGTGATCTGACTGGCATAAACTGGCACTCTTAAGAGACTATCATCTATTTCCAGGAGACCAGATGATTCAACAAACCAAGTAATTTTTAAGTAAAAGTTTAGACTAGACCCAGGGCTTCCCTGGTGGCTCAGATAGTAAAGAATCTACTTGCAATGCGGGAGACTGGGTTCGATGTTCTGCATGGCAAGAGAATGGCAACCCACTCCAGAAGTCTTGCCTGGGAAACCACATGGACAGAAGAGTCTGCTGGGCCCGAGTCCGTAGGATCACAAAGAGTGGGATACCACTGAGTTACTAACGCATCCACTTAGATCCACTCTACAAACATAAGAATTTCAAAGTCCACTTGTTTTGTTAAGTCTTTAAGAAATGGTAAAATAATTTGAGACATACAGTCTGGGTTTAAATCATTTGGAAAACGATGTAACCATCTTAGAGATACATCGCATAAAATGTCTGAATATTTTATGAAGTTAAAATCCATTTTGCATGAGTCAACTTGTTAATCTTCAATTCCATGAAACTAAGTTTTTACCTTTTGAATGGTATGTATCTGGTTCATTGTCCTAGGACGTTTTGAATACTCTGTTGTTGTTGTTCAGTCACTATAACAGCAACAACAACAGAAAAAGCCGGAGACCGGGTGGCTCATAAATAATAGAAATTTATTTTTCGTCATTCTGGAGGCTAGAATTTAAGATGTAGATATCAGTGTTTTGGTGAAGGCACCCTTTAGGTTGCAGACTGCTGATTCGTACTGTCATTGTAGAAGGGCCAGGGGCTGTGTTGTGGTTCTTTCCTCAAAGCATTAATCTCATCTATGAGGTTCAGTCCCTCAGCCCTAATCATACTCTGGAGGTTCCACCTCCTAACACCATCACCTTGGGCATTAGGTTTCAACATGTGAGCTTAGGGGAGGGGGGAGGAAAACATTCAGGCCATAGCATCTATTTTTTTAAATTATAGGTATTTGTTCAAAGCCAACACTGTACCCAGACAAATCGTGTTTCATGTGAAGTTTCACAGGAAATTCTTAAGAAAGTTAATAGCAGCAGCTCTATCAAGCATCACATCAAAATTTTTATAAGGAACAGATGAGGCTCTAACTTATATCACCATTTTCAAATTTTTGTTGAAACTTTCCATAAACAAGAAATAGTTTTATTTTTTTTTTAGTTCTGCAGCCAGATTACAAAATCTATCATAAAGGAGTAAGGAGACGTATGGAATGAAAAATGATAAGATTTTATAAAAGATTCTTTATATTCCAACAGTAGACCATTTGAGGGCATTTTAGAATTTAAACTGGTAAATAAAATATAAATCTCTATTAGAGAAAAGCGTTTATTCTGATGAAATACTTGAATTAATATTAACCAATTCAGAATCAATAAACTGTCAAACTGTTTCACAAGCCAATGATTTCCTTATTAGTTTTCAGAAGAATAGTATGCTTTGGAATTGAGAGAACAAACCCAGGATATTTTCCTCTCATTTACTGTAACTCACTCTGTATGATTTTTGCATGAGAAGATCCTGTAAGAATTGTCTTAGTTTCTGCTATATTATACCCGTGGATACAAGAAAGACTATATTTCCAAATATTTTAATTATTCTAAACTATTTTGATTCCCACAAAATTTTGATGTCTAACTAGTTCTCTTTTCCTTTCTTAATAAATTATGACTTAACTCTTTAATGTTCGTTGTTGTTTTTCCTTTTTGAAACTTTTTTTTTCAAATAATGTTTATTTATTTTTTAAATCTATTTTGGTTTCAGCAGTTCCAGGTCTACGCTGCTGCATGGGCTGTTCCCTAGCTGTGGCGAGTGGAGGCTCCTCTCTAGTTGCGGTGGTCCAGCTTCTCATGGCGATGTCTTCTTTTGTTGCAGAGCATAGACTCTAGGGCATGCAGGCTTCAGTAGCCGCGGCCCATGGACTCAGCAGTTGCAGCTCCCGATTCTAGAGCACAGGTTCAGGAATCGTGGCCCAGGGGCTGAGTTGTTCCACAACATATGGGGATGGAACCCGTGTCTCCTGCATCGGCAGGTGGATTCTTGACCACCGAGCCGCCAGGGAAGCCTGTTTCTCAGGACATGATTAAAATAGCTCTTGCTTTTAAAGATTCACTGAACGAAAACTCAGTATGCTTCAATTATCTTTAGGCTCAAATACATTAGTATTGCCTGATGACTGTAAAAGATGAATTGCAAATTAGAAGACTTTGAGTCACGTCGGTATTCAAAATTAGATGAAGAAACATAGAAAGGACAGATCTGGTGACTTCCCTGTAAACATCCGTACAAAGGGAAACAGTTATACTACAAGGAGTCAGTACTGATGGATGAGTGCATTGGAGAAACATAGTAAATGGGAGATCAACAAGAGCCATTTCCAAATTAGATTTTCAATTCAGCGATACGGGCCCAAGCTGGTGCACTTCAGGAAACTGTTCACACAAAGGGGAAAGATGTGATTGTGACATTTCTCATTGAATCAAGATACAACAAACATATTCAACATATTTCACCTTACACAGTCTGGTGCCTGGTATAGGGAGATGTGATTCTTAAATGTTTATCATATGTGAAAAATCGGGCATAATAAAGGATTTACACCAAAAAGGAAGTATAGTAAATTTGTCTTACCAATTCAAAAATTATTGCTATACTTAGTTGGTTTAGGAAATTGTTCTTACTAAGATAAAATATTAAGCAAAAAGAGAGAAGCACTTTACTAATTCTTATCTATAATGCAGGTATTAGCATCAGGGGGACAGAAGAGAAAATTTTCTGTGAATTGTGCCTTACTTGCTATTTTTTGCTATTTTTTTTTATTCTGCAGTTTGGCTTTATTTTGCAATCCGTAACATTGGTTCTGAGATTCTGTGGATCCAAACAGTCAAATAGTTGGCCTAAAGGATAAATAGTTCGTCTAAAAGGGTGAACTTTTAAGCTAGATGTAGCTAATTTTAATTATGACTAGAATTAACCTATATTTTAGACGTGTCTTCATCTCAGAACTGAAGTAAATTCAACTTGTCTTAGAAATTCAGACTTTTAACATCCTATATTAATCATTTGTCCTATAACTTGATATTTATACTGAGCACAGGTTTCTGTTTCTATGAATGCAGAAAAAGTATAAAACAAGCAAGAGGCTTTCAGTGGAATGTAAATCAATACTTTGGCAAAAATATAACCTGTTAACTTTTCTCTATTCCTATCCAAACCCCAGGCTAATAGCACTTCAGTATTTCAAACGTTAAGTAAATCTTCTGTAACAAAACCATACTTTTGAAACCAAACATATGTCTGGTTTTGATTTGTTATTCCCACATAAGCACAGAACATAAAGTACTTCCCATTGCTTTGCCTTTACCACAAGCATGCTTTCTCTAGTCTATGAGCATAAAATGTGAAACAGGCTCTTTCATAAAGGAGGAAATCAGCTTTAAAAAAAGTCACCATGGCTTGGAAACTTCACCTTTCTACCTCACAGCCACATATAAGAAGACCACTTTTTTTCTCCCAAAGGATGCCTCAAATCAACACGTGTTTCTGTGATTTTATTCTTTTTACCTTAAAGAATAGGAATAATGTTTCCCTGTGATGTGTGGGTATTTAAACATTATATCTTTTGACCATATTTTCTTGGATTCTATTAAAATTAAAATATTTTTTGCAAATGCATGGATACCCCAAATTATTACTTCCACTTTATTTAAGATAAGTCCTATCCTACAACACTTTTTGATTTAATAAGATTTATTAAACAGTACTGAAAGAATTATTTTGCCTGTATTAGCAACCCAATTATCATAAATCTATTTTAATTTGAAACTTTCAATCACCAAGGCAATACTTAAAAATGTATGTCTCTTTTTTAACTTAATCATATTATGGTTGTTATACAGTAAGAAAGGTTTACTCACAGTCTATGCCCACTGAATCTCCATATTAGTGATGAGATTGACTCTCTGCTAGACTATGTCAGTTGAGTCAGGGGGTTGACACGACCTTCTTCAGTTTTCAGAGCAGTGACCTGAGAGAAAGCCTGTCACTGCTCAGTAAGCTGAACAAGTCACTCGATTCCTATGGATTCAAGTCTTTGGAAAACGTTAGAAAATTTTTCGTTTCTTTATTTTTTAAAAATCTAACTTTTAGACATAAACCAACTTGCCCATATGATATGATTTGCATAGAAATCAAATAGTATGTAAGATATCTGTTTGGTTTATGGAAAGACTTGAGATGTTCTGATTGAGCACAGAAGTAAGGACATACAGACAGCATCCGTGCGGTTTCTGCCTAATCCATTATGTAGAACATATTGAGTAAGACGATGTATCATGTCTGTTTTTTCTATCAATATTCTGCAACTGAGACACAGAAAAACCAATAGACTTCTCAAAGAAGCCATTTAATGCCTTCCAAGTATATACAGGACATACCAAGGGGAACACACTAAGATATCCTTTCTTTTGCTGAGTGTAGAGGTCTCTCTTGGTGGATGATTTTTTTTTTTTTCCATGATTGTGATGGGAATTTCCACTAGGATGTATTATTTAGAAGAAAACAAAATAATTTTCTATAAAAAATAGCTTTACTTTTAAACTTCCTGTATAGAAACACAAAGCAGAAGGCAGAACTCCTGGAATAAAATCTTGCAATTGTGAGTATCATATGATAACTCTTCAAAATACTGTAGTGTAAAGCTCAATGAATATGATAAGCAGCTTTGTGCGTTTTAAATGAAGGTGTGTGTTTTTGCCACTTTCTATTATAAATCATACTCAGTGCAATGTTTTCATTTTTGTGCCCTTGAATGTTAACATAAACGTAAGCATTAAGGAAGTCTTGATGATACCTTTTCTACTGTTGTTTTAGTGGTGATACTTTGCTCTCAAACTTCTTCTCTCAGGAGTTAAAGAGGTCAATCCTAGTCCTGGGTTGGATATCACATCAGCAGACTCATCTGTGTCTTCTCTCTGAACCAGTAAAGCACCCCTTGATTGGCAGCGTAGGGCTATCTCACCATGCTCATTCTTGCTGTTCATTTTGTTTTTCCGTTTTATGTGATTAAGCTCCATTATGAGGATTTTCAGGTCACCCACAGTTAAATGTTATTTCAGCTGATGGGCACTTTGATCAGCTTGTCTCACAACTTTTCTTTGAAAATCACTTGTTCCCTTTCAGAAGATTTCTCAGCAAAAATGGTTTTAAATTAAGTCATCAAAGAAAAAAATAATGCACAGAGGCCAATTAATATACTCAGTGACATGGATTGTGCTCCCTTTTCTTTCTTTAATCCTGACCCATGCAGTTAATTTAGAGGACAAGTATTTGATATGTGACTAAGGGGGAAAAAAAGAAAGAAAAAAAACCTTCTAAGTCGAGTGCCTGTGCATTGGCCTCAGAAATTATTTTCTGAGTGTTTCAACGGGCTGAGACAACCATGCCACTTGTTGTACTATTGTTACTGTTGAAATGTGTGAACTTTATCCTGTAATCTGTTGATTGTTGCAGGTTGTGCACTTGCCAGTAAATAAATCAGTTCTGAATATTCATTGGAAGGACTGATGCTGAAGCTGAAACTCCAATACTTTGGCCACCTGATGCGAAGAGCTGACTCATTTGTAAAGACCCTGATGCTGGGAAAGATTGAAGGCGGGAGGAGAAGGGATGGCAGAGGATGAGATGGTTGGATGGCATCACGGACTTGATGAACATGAGTTTGAGTAAACTCTGGGAGTTGGTGATGGACAGGGAGGCCTGGCGTGCTGCAGTCCATGGTATCACACAGTCGGACATGACTGAGCGACTGAACTGAACTTGCGCTTGCCATTGATTTAGCTATGAATATAGTGCATAGAGACCTCGAAACGATAGTTCCTATTTTATGTATATGATAAAGGACTTTTTGAGGAGAAAGGTGTCTTAAGGTTTGATATATAAATGAGTTACTTATTTTATATGATTATATCATGTGACAGCATTTATATTTTCCTTCTTAAAGGTGTGTTTTTGTATGTGTGTCCTCATGGTTATAATTACATTTTTTCTTACTTTTTTGCTATCTCTTACTGTATCACCATTGTGATACCTTAAATAATAGTTCAAATTATCAAATATCCCAAGGGCATTGATATTCTTTCAGTGACTTCAAGATATATTCCCAACTTACAAGACACTTGTAATGAATTCCATACCTGCATAGCTGAAAGGCATTTTATGTATCAGGGTCTCCAGGGCTTTTCAGGCTGGAGATTATAATGTAGCAATTAGAGTGAGGATTGTAGTAGCATTCTCATTTTTTGAACGGAGCTCCATCTTCTGAAATTGACAGAAAATGTTTAATTCTAGACATTTAAAGATACCGTCTGGAACATTTGCATTAATAAAGGGGAAAGCATGCAGCGGGTCATGCTACTTTCAAACAGATTAAAGAATGTATAATGACAGAGAAACTCAGGGAACTTCCTCATAACAAGAAAAGTAGGTGGGAGACTCTTACATAGAGCTTTCAAATGACTGTGCAGCATTAAGCTAGCAGGTGAGAGAAGAGATTAGCTGATGGGACTGACGGCATGAAGCTGCCAGAAAACTAACCGTGCTATTCCCCGATTTTAGTACTACTCATCAATGTCAGTTTATAAGCTGGAGCATCCTCAGGGAGACAGGAGGATTACAAAACATTAAAATGAAGATATTGGGAAAAATCGCCATCAACACTAGATTTTGATACTATCCCCATAAGGGGGGAAAAAAAAGTAATGTGTTTCTAAATTCATAGGTTCAGAAATAGAGGTTGCCAACACTTTGCATTACTGTAACTAAGATATTATTAGGTATCTCGATACATGAGATTTTTGCAATTTCAAAAATCTAGTCCCTAAGTAGATAAATTGCTATTTTAGAGCTTTTGTCAAAGAAATGAAATCAACTTAATAAAAATGAATAATTGTATAACACTTGGTAAGTGCTCTCCACTCTGTATTAATTTTTACCTCACTATAAGTCTCTTAGTAGGTAAGTCAGGCAGTCTTCTGTTATCCATTTGTATTGCTAAGGAGCTTGGGCTCTTTTGCTACTAAATGTCTTCCCCGAGGTTATCAGTAAGTTCTGAAAGCAGATCTCAAACATAAGTCTTATCATCTCTAGTTCTCTGCTGTTTTGTTTGTGACTTAAATAGGCTTGCCAATGATTCTATTTATAAGCATCTAAAGCCAGATGACATCACCCTTATGGCAGAAAGTGAAGAGAAAAACCTCTTGATGAAAGTGAAGGAAGAGAGTGAAAAAGTTGGCTTAAAGCTCAACATTCAGAAAACTAAGATCGTGGCATCTGGTCCCATCACTTCATGGGAAATAGTTGGGGAAACAGTGGAAACACTGTCAGACTTTATCTTTTTGGGCTCCAAAATCACTGCAGATGGTGACTGCAGCCACGAAATTAAAAGATGCTCACTCCTTACAAGGAAAGTTATGACTAATCTAGATAGCATATTAAAAAGCAGAAACATTACTTTGCCAACAAAGGTCCATCTAGTCGAGGCTATGGTTTTTCCAGTGGTCATGTATGGATGTGAGAGCTGGACTGTGAGGAAAGCTGAGCACCGGAATATTGATGCTTTTGACCTGTGTTGTTGGAGAAGACGCTTGAGAGTCCCTTGGACTGCAAGGAGATCCAACCAGTCCATCCTAAAGGAGGTAAGTCCTGGGTGTTCATTGGAAGGGCTGATGCTGAAGCTGAAACTCCAGTACTTTGGCCACCTCATGCAAAGGGTTGACTCATTGGAAAAGACCCTGGTGGTGGGAAAGATTGAGGGCAAGAGGAGAAGGGGACGACAAAGGATGAGATGGGTGGATGGCATCACCGACTCGATGGACATGAGTTTGGGTAAACTCTGGGAATTGGTGATGGACAGGGAGGCCTGGCGTGCTGCGATTCATGGGGTCGCAAAGAGTCGGACACGACTGAGTGACTGAACTGAACTGAAAGCCAGACACATTTGATAACCTTTATTTTTTTAAGGCTGTACTCATTTGCAACTGAGAGTCAAAGATCACTCTAATATGTTCAGTTTTTCTGTGATTCATTTATTTCCTATGTAAAATGGCAATATGCTTCATGCTGTATCATCAAAATCAGGTTCTAACGAAAATCAAGTTAAAAGTTAATTGTCAGGCTTCTGGTGTAAAATGAACTAGTTCCCAAATCAAATTCTCATTATCCACTAAAAGACCCGTGGACACCCAGGACAAAAGATAACTTTTCACAGCATCGAAAGAAACTAAGCTTTACAGACAAATAATTTTCCAAATCTGGGAAGGGTCTCCAGAAAATGGAATTTCCAATAATTTGCTTTAGTAAAAACAGCATCAGAGGTTCTGTTTCCACATAGACCTAAAAGAAGTTCACAATAATATATTGCTCCAAAGTTAACCGTGAGAATCTGGATCCACTACAAAATTCATAGTTAAGAGTGTCTACATTAATATCAGACAAACTAGATTTCAGAATATAAAATACTACTGATAATTGCATCATTACACAATGATAGCAAGGGTCAGTTCACCAAGACATACCAGTCCCAACAGAAACGCTTCAAAATATATGAAGAAAAACGTTATAGAATTGAAAGGACAAATAGAGAAGCTAAAGTAAAAGCTAGAGACTTGAATCCTGCACTCTCGGAAAATATGCAGTAAATCAATTGTATCCCAGAAGAATTGGCCAACATTATCTACTAAAGTACATGACTACAGTACATGACGCCGCAAAGAGTTGGATACGACTGAGCACATACACATCTACCAAGTAAGCCTAATTGATGTTTCTAGAATACTCTATTCAAGAACAGAAAATACATGGTATTTTAAAATACACATAAAGATATATTCTTTCCAGCCTACAAACTAAACCTCAAAGAATATAAATCATTTAAATTATGTTCTCAGATTAAAACAGAGTTAAACTAGAAACCAATGACTGACTTATATTTTAAAAATCCCTAAGTATTGGGAAATTAAACAACATAATTGAAAATATCCCACAGGTCAAATAAAAAGTCCAAGGAAAAAATTTAAAATATTTTAAACTCAATAAAAAAGAAATCATTTTGAAATTTGTGGAAGGCAGCCAAAGATCTGCTGAGAATAAAATGTGTGGTATTATTAAATGTTTTGTAAGAAGAGAAGAAAGGTCCCCAAACAGCCATGTAAGCCTCCCCCTTGAGAAACTAAAAAAAAAAGAGCAAATGAAAACCAAACTAATTAATAAATAAAAGCAGAGTACCTTGGTGTATACATTTCTGAAAGCAACCCCATGAGCAATTACCTGGATAGTTCTTGGTGAAACGATTGAACGGTGGGAGGGGTAAATAAGGAGTAAAATCGAGATTATGAATAAAAAATGGTAAATTCCTCCTCCACGCTAAGGCATTTCTTGAGTATTTCACAACGGTTTTGTCTCCTAGTTGACATCAATTGTATTGTTGTCATTAGCAATAGAAGCTTCAGGTATGTGTATTTATTCTCCCGTCTTCTTGAATGTGATTGGAACATGGCAATAGATCATAGGTGGAGCATAATGGGGAACCATCCACAGGATAATGATCACATGTAACGCTATTATGGCCCTCACTCTCTGCCACCGCAGTTCTAATTACTTCCTGTGTATTATGACATTTAATTATCTTAACAACCCTGAATGATTATTGTTATCACCATGTTACATATGAAAAACCTGAGGCACAGAGGATAGAAGTAATTTTCACAAGGTCCCTGAGCTGGTAAGTAGCAGGGCAGGATTTCACCCCAGGCACTTTTTATCATTACGCTGTAAAACAAGGGCTGTAATGCTTTGAAGTTGTTCATAAGGTTGTTTTTTTTTTTTCACCCCATATAATTTTTCTCTCCATCCATACTTGAAAGCTAAACCTATTTAAGTTGTGGCAAAAATACACAGCGCTGGTCTGACACTGAGCTCATTGGATGTTACAGCAGCAGTTGGCTGAGAGGATGACTTCTCGTTTGGAACAGGATATGAACCACTGATTATTTTTGGGATCCAAATTACTTGGATTTCAACATTTTTTGAAGTAGATTTAATTTGGTTTCCACATTTTTATGCTTCCCTTTTTAAACTGTCACTCACATTTCTAACTTCTAAATTCTTATCTAAAAGTTTTAGCAAAAACTGGTTTGTAAAATCCTGTAAAAAACATTTAAAACTGATTTAATACCACAAAATGTAAGTTGCAATGATAGATAGTATCCACAAAATAATTTATTTTGGTGGCTTCTGTTCTTTTAAAATGCATCTTTCATATAATGGGTTTTCATTGTACCACTAGGCTATAGGTTACATACAGTTGTTTCAATTACCAGTTACTATTTACAAATTTACAATTTTTTCAGAAATTATAGTGGGTTGCATTAATGGGTTACCTATAAAAAGGGTGTTTTGTTGAAATTTGGACATAGTAGTGATACATTTTAAAAAAGAGAAATTAACATTTAGAATTGGAATAATAATAATAGTAATTGGAATAATAATAATAGTAATTGAAATAATAATAATGGCTTCTCGAGTGTCTCAGTTGGTAATGAATCTGCCTGCAATGCAGGAGACATAAGAGACACAAGTTTGGTCCCTGGGTTGAGAAGATTCCCTGGTGAAGGAAATGGCCACCCACTCTAGTATTCTTGCCTGAGAAATAAAGTACATATGCAAATATATTTATTCATTTTGGAAGTATTTTGGAACAGGTGTATAAACATTTTCTAAAACAACTTGAAATATGATTAAACATGGCTAAGTCCACAGTTTCCTGAATCCTTACTATTTAGGAGCTTTAATAGTTGGTGACTTTGCCTTAAGCGATTAACTTTGAAAATGACCCTTCAAGCTAGATATGATTGATATGAATGACATTAATGCATTAATATTGCCAATGTCACATTTTTCAAAGTTACTATAATCAAAAGACTGCCAACTCCGACAAGCTGCAACTTTTGTTATATACAAGAATGTCTTTCTCTGTGTAGAAATTTGTGCATATGCTTTGAGAAAAAGGTGATATTGTACTGGAACAAAGTCAGTAAGTATAGGTTGCTTGATATTACGGAGACTGATTTCCAGGGAAGGTCTTGGCTAGCTTCTCCTAATTCGTACGCCTCATGTTCCTATTGAAATATTCATGAAATTATGTAAGAGATATTTTCAAACTGCAGTGCCACTGAAAGCAAGAAGTAACACTTTATAATCTTGCAGATCTCAGGAACAGTTTATTAATTTCTACAGAGAAAACACAAACCGCGCTGTGTAACTGAACAAGGGAGAAACACAGGCAAAGATTTATCTAAATATTTGTTTCTAGTCGTGTGAGTTATAATTGTGAAAGTTGTAAATAACATCAATGGCCAAAAAGAAATAGAAGGGGTAAATAATTATGACACATCCATGTGACAGACATTTATGTAGCTATTAAAATGGTGATTTTTGAAGAATAATTTGGATCATAAAAATAGAAACTTAATGCACACAACGTAAGATCAATTTTTCAACATTATTAACAAATGTTTGGGTATTGAAATAGCACAATAGAAGGAAATGTATCAGCATATTAATAGCTATATTAGTTTACTAGTGATTGTATGACCTTTATATCTTTCATAACTGCAAGTATTCTTTGTATACTATATAATTTATTTTATGTATGACAAAGTATAGGAAAATATCATATTTAATTTAATGTATTTTGAATCCAGTTTTAAATTGTTTCTGTGTCTTTCTCCATAAGTTTCATAAAGAATATTTTCTGCATAAATAAAAATGTTTATACCCACAGGGTATTTTATATTACTCTTGGGGGCTTCCCTGATAGCTCAGTTGGTAAAGAATCTGCCTGCAATGCAGGAGACCCCGGTTTGATTCCTGGGTCGAGAAGATCCACTGGAGAAGGGAAAGCCCACCCACTCCAGTATTCTGGCCTGGAGAATTCCACGGACTCTATAACCCATGGGGTCACAAAGAGTGGGACACGACTGAGCAACTTTCACTTTGCACTGCACTGGGAACTCATATCCCTTCTAAGTACTGAGTCCTATTTGTTCTTATTTTGCCTCTTTTGTCAGAGTGCTACTGGGCATCTAAGTACTAAGAAAAATATATTAGAATTACAGCTTACTTTTTCTAGTAGATTATCAGAATAAAAACAAAATAGCTATGGTATAATTTTATTCCTGAGATTTGCAAATTTGCCTGACGTGTAGAAAATAAAAGCTAAAATAAATTGCCGCACAAGTTTGAAATGGTTATTTATTAAACAATTTTCCCCAAACTATATTGTTCTTGTTGTTATCTTCAGTCACTAGGTCGTGTCTGACTCTTTGTGGCCCCGTGAACTGCAGCGTCAGGCTTCCCTGTCCTTCACTATCTCTGAGTTTGCTCAAACTCATGTCCATTGAGTCAGTGATGCCATCCAACCATCTCATCCTCTGTCACCCCCTTCTCCTCTTGCCCTCAATCTTTCCCAACATCAGGGTCTTTTCCAATGAGCAACTCTTCACATCAGGTGGCCAAAGTGTTGCAGCTTCAGCATCAATCCTTCCAATTAATATTCAGCGTTGATCTCCTTTAGAATTGCCTGGTTGGATCACCTTGCAGTCCAAGGGACTTTCAAGAGTCTTCTCCAGAACCACAGTTCAAAAGCATCAGTTCTTTGGCACTCAGCCTTCTTTATCGTCCAACTCACACATCCATACATGACTACTGGAAAAACCATAGTTTTGACTATATGAACCATTGTTGGCAAAATGATGTCTCTGCTTTTTAATACACTGTGTAGGTTTGCCATAGCTATTCTTCCAGGGAAGAAACATCTTTTAATTTCATGGCTGCAGTTACCATCTGCAGTGATTTTTGAGCCAAAGAAAATAATTTTGGAGCCCAAGAAAATGAAGATGATTTATAGGAGGATCACAAAGAAAGTTTTGATAGAAGGACATGTATCAGCATGTTAATGGTTATATTAGTTTACTAGTGATTTTATGACATTTATATCTTTCATAACTGCAAGTATTCTTTGTATAGTTTATAATTTAATGTATGATAAAATATTGGGCAAATATCATATTTAATGTAATGCATTTTGAATTCAGTTTTAAGTTGTTGATATGTCTCATAAAGAAAGAAAATTCTCCTTACGACCCTCCTATAAATCATTTGACAGGTGAGGAGGCTTAACCTACTTTCTGGAAGATAAAAATCTCTTCAAATCACTGGTCCAAAGTAATCTTGAAAGCACTGTCCACTAGAGCCTCGAGGGTTTGTATGGACATACGGTAAGATTTTAGTCAGCTTGGGCTGCTGTAACAAAATGCTGCGTACTGAAGAGCTTAAACAAGCAGCAATTATTTTCTCACAGTTCTGAAGGCTAGAAATCTGAGATCAGGGAGCCAGCATGGCTGGGTTCTGGCGAGCGCTCTGTTCGTGATTTGCAGATGGCCACCATCTAGATGTGGTCTCTCCTCGATGTGTGTATGAGGAGGTGGAGAGAGAAGAGCCTCTAGTGTCTCTTCTTACAGAGAAGACACACAACTATTTCAGATACAATCCATCCTTCCGACCTCATTTAACCAAAATCACTGGCCCCAGAATGGCCAGTGACTTCTGGGCAGTGGCCAGTGGCCGTGGTAAGGCCGGGGTGCCCTCCGCTCCTGGACACCTTCCAACATCGGCTCCAGCCTTACCCAGGCCCCCTCCCAGCCCCTCCAGCAGGGCCTTTGCCTCAAGCCCTGGCTTCATGTTGACCAACAGCTGATGACCAGTGAAGGTTTAAACGCTCAGCAAGGGCCGGCAGTGGACAGCCAGGACGCTGGGCACGTCATCCAGCCATGCTGAGCTGCTGAAAGGCATGCCCCTGATAGTTAGGGCCTGGCAGCCTGGCCCATGGGGAGGGGATGGCAAACCACCGCAGCACTCTTGCCTTGAGATCGCCATGGACAGTATGAATAGGCAAAAAGATACGACATGTAACTATGAGCCCCGGGCCAGTAGGTGCCCAATATGCTACTGGGGAATAGAGGAGAGCTGGCAAACCCTTCAACATCACAGTAACCCAGGCTGTATAATGACATGGAAAAGAAAATTAAAGCAGATATATGGATTTGTATATATATATGTATATATATATGCATATATATCCCATATATGCACACACGCACTCATATAGGTATAGATAGCCCTTCCTGAATGTCAATAGCATATTAGTGCATAGTTTAACTAGAAAGTTTCCATTTTTTCTCCAGACTTAGGACCTCCCTGGTGGCTCAGATGGTAAAGCTCCTGCCTACAATGCAGGTGACCTGGATTCGATCCCTGGGTTGGGAAGAACCCCTGGAGAAGGCAATGGCAACCCACTCCACTACTCTTGCCTGAAAAATCCCATGGACAGAGGAGCCTGGCAGGCTACAGTCCATGGGGTTGCAAAGAGGTAGGACACGACTGAGCGACTTCACTAATAGAGTGGGCAAAGGATATTCTTCACTTGGCTGCTGTGAGGAACTGTTGTTTAATGAGTTATTATTCACATAGCAAAGCGACACAGTATTTGAAGGGCTCCTGAATCCCCCTCTGGTGCATTATGATCGGGCACAAGCCCATCAGCTCTCCTAACTGGCAGTGTTTGCAAAATAAAGAAAAGCTGCTGAGGCTTTTGTTGTAATGGAGAGGACGTACCTTCTTTCTGAGAAGCTCATAAGCTTATTAACTCTATAGAACAGCATAAGCAAAATTTCCACACAAGAATAAATCGTGTGAAACACTGTCGTTGTAGCATGTGATTCAAAAAGCTGGAGGTGAGGACTTGACCTTTTTCCTCCTAAGTCATGAGGGTGAAAGCGAGAGGAAGTCACTGGGACGAGCGGAGGCGGTGGCCAAGCTTTGCTGCTCTTTTGTGAAGACTTTAGCCATTGCTGACTTTTGTGATTAGGAGTCAGGGGCAGTGGGACGGACACACTGTGTGACCAGGTTCTAGTTTGGAGTAGAAATGTCTGCAGTGTGCTACCAGAGTCTGTTCTTGTTTTACTTAAAAGACTTAATTCGTAATCACCGAGGTTTGAAGTCTGATTGTCCCTGGCCTCCTTCCGGGTGAATTTTGATAGGATAGTAGACTGCCGTTCTGAGACTTTAGGGGCTTTACTCTTATCTATGCAGACAAAGGTTACTTGCCTCGTAGTAATAATAAACTGTAATAATAAACAGGGACACAATGGAAATCAATTTTCTCACTTCTTTCCTTCCTCTGTTCTTTTCTTCTACTCCTTCCTTTTCACCACTTTTGGGGCTTGACACCTCATTAGGAGATCCACGATACCTAAAATTAACAAGTAGATCTCTGTTGGAAATATTTAAAATCAAAAGTCCCCCACCAGATTTTTAAGCTATATTAAAATGCAGACATGCAAATAGTAACCCAAAGCAGGCATCCCGTTATAAATGAGTGTCCTCGCAAGCTTTTGGGTCAGAGTCAATCATGGTTTTCAAGAGGTCTAAAAAATGCCAGTGATGTTTTATAACTGACTGACATATTATCTTGTTTATAAGATAATTTGTAAAACAAGAGTTTTTTGACCTTTGCATTTTGAAACTTTTTTTTTTTTTTAAAAAAACAAAGCTATAGTAGCAGAAAAGGTAAGGATATTTGATGTGGAGAGAATAAAAAAAAATAAAACTAGAGTGATTCCTGATAACTTATTTTCATTGTATCTTTGAAAGCTTAAATATTATTCATACACTTAAGCAAAGCTTGCAGGTCAGGATTATTGAGCCTGGTATAGACTGTAAGTATTAGAAAGCCTAGTAAAGAGTTATTAGGAATAGAATTTTTTAAAATCATATAAGGAAATTTTATGTCTATGTATCATGACCGAGTTCTTTACATCTAGATTTTTAGATCTGGACACTGAAGCTCAAGAGATGCGTGTTTGTGAGTGTATCTATCTCAGGTCACACATTCAGGAGGCAGGAAACATATATGCGAATGTGCCCGTGTTCCCTCCCTACATCTATCCTTTCCTTGACATTAGCCTCATATCTTCTCCAGTACTGATTTGTTTATGTCATGAAAGAGAGAGGAGGGGGAGTGGAAACTGGGACGCAGCAAAGGTAAATTTTCTGTGGCGTTCTAATCAGAATGGCAATGATGTCTACATTAAGGGGAAAACGGGAGTGAGAGCCAGCGAGGAAACATTACTTTATCCCCTCCGCATGATCATGAGCACCGAAGCGAAGCTGTGGAAGGACGTCAAGGTGGAAATGTTTACCTGTTGGCAGAGAAAACACCAAAACAGGAAAAGAGTGAAAGCGTGTTGGTTTGTTTTCTCTTTTGATTTCTTTTTTTTAGTGCTCTCTCCTGATGACTGACATTGCTTAAGGAAAGGAAATATATTTTATGGTACTTAAATTCAGTTCATTTTGAAAGCTTAAATATTTGGAAATCAATAACCTAAGGGGGAAAAAACAAGTGCTTGTCTGGCAATCTTAAGCAGTCAGTCTCCCCAGTGCAAAGTGTGAACACCAGTTTCATATTTGACACACACATCTGTGTGTGTGTGTGTGTTATAAAATACAAGGCAAAACATAAATGTCTGAGTCAATCTCTGATGTACTATGAAATATGGTATTCTACAGATACTATCCTATGAATTTGCATTTGTTGTCAAAAATGTATATATTTACATAGGTTAAATATATATATATTATAAATATTTTTAATTATCTGAAGAATTTCATTGATAATGTAATGTTTTAAATTTAGTTTTAAACTACTTAGCAAAATTAATAAATTGAAAACCTTTCACATCAAATCATTTAAATATGCTATTGTGTAATAATGTAATCTTTTCTGGCATATGATTTGGAATCAACAGAGAATTAATGTCTATCTGAACTTCTGTTATATAAAAGCCAGATTTGCCTAGAGGACATACTTTATTAAATAGTGTTGAGAATCAGTAAAATGTTTAATAACACACTACTGAGGATTTAGGGGAATCCCCCAGAAGACTAAAATCCAGTGTAATTGCACAAAGTGATAATATTTTTCAATGTACAGATAGATAAAATAATAGAGGATTATTTGAGTGGTTACAGAATATAAAGGTGGATAAATTGACCAGTGGATAGGTAAACACACCAGACTCACACACATGCATACATATGTATACATTGCCTTCCCAGGTGATGCTAGTGGTAAAGAATCCGCCTACCAATGCAGGAGACATGGGTTTGATCCCTGGATCAGAAAAATCCCCTGGAGAAGGGATTGACTACCCACTCCAGTATTCTTGCCTGGAAAGTTCCATGGACAGAGGAGCCTGGTGGACTGCAGACGCCCAGGACTGTAGCCCACCAGGCTAGCTCTGTTCATGGAATTTTCTAGGCAAGAATACTAGAATAGGTTGCCATTTCTTTCTCCAGGGGATCTTCCTCACCCAGGGATCAAGCTTGAATCTCCTGCATTGGCAGACGGATTCTTTACCACTGAGCCACCAGGGAAGCCTGTATAAACATATAAAGGCAATTAAATATTCATGAGAGCTCTTTGATGTAAAATAGTGTGTGTGGGCTGGGCCCTAAAAGGGAAGTAATTCTATCAGGAGGGTAAAGAATAGGATATATAGTGTTCTGCTTTTTAAAATTTTGTTGATTATTGAGGGGCAATTATATGTGCTAGCCAGGTGGCTAAGCAGAGATGAAGATTTCGATGATATTGAACAGAGAAGAAACGGCAGCATTTGGGAAAGTCTCCTAGTCCAAGAAGACTAGTAATAATGCAAGAAATGAGGTGGAAAGAAGAACAAGGTCCAGGAAAGGAATGTAAGACCTTATATAGAATTTGAGAGAAGTGAGTTTTATGTTATAGCAACTAAGGTGTCAATAAATGTTTTAAGTATACAAAAATCACTTTAGCAGTACTGGGAAAGGTAAGTCTGTGGAGGGAGTGAGAAAGCAGAAAGGATCTGATCAGCAGTGTTGTAGACAGCAGTGTTGTAGATGAGAAGCATCGTTTAGCATTTTTAATCAAAATCAAAAAGATATACTATATACAGAGACTGCCTAGGAAAGTCATGATTGGGAGGTGGGGTGAATTCTAAAAGAATACAACCTTTAAAAGGAAAAGGAGTATCATAGGATGATTTCCAGGTGCTTTTAATTTTGGTTGTTGGTTTTTGTTTAGAAATTGTTTTGGAAAGAGGATGGTGTTTAGCAAACTTAAGAAGGAAAAAGAGGGGTATTGAAGGAAAGAAAAAGTTCTCTTTAGGACACATTTCAATGAAGAAACTTTGAGACGTAAAGTTTTTTTTTAATTAAAAAAATGGAGTATTTAGAGCATAGTTCATGTGTTATATCTACATAGAATAGATGTGTCTATCTGCAAGTTTTCAACATGTTGAAATTCTGAAGGCAAATGACTTTGCCTAATACTCATTAATAAAATGGAATTTATCTTGAGAAATAATTGGACAAATGCACAAAATATAAATGTATAAAATAACTTTTACTGATGAATTTTTATGTTAATGAAGGAAGAAACTGTTTGAATTATTTGCAGAAATTAAAAGGTAGGTATTAAGAGAAGAGGCTTATAATACATTAGATTAAAAAAGTAAGTTCCTAAAGTATGTATAGTATAATACGACTTATGTCAGTGTATGTATTAATAGACAAAAACTTGAAGTATATTCCCTTACCAAACATTTAATATTGCAATCTTGAATCAGTGAAATAGGAATAACTCTAGTGACTAGTTTATGTATTTACAATTGGTTTAATACTATAATATGATATGTACTAGTATCAACTACTTTTGCGATTTTTGTAGGTCAAAAATAATAAATATTCATGTCAATGCATGACAAAACCCACTGAAATATTGTGAAGTAATTAGCCTCCAACTAAAAAAAAAATTAAAAAAAAATAATAAATATTGGCAAATTCAACCTGATGTTATCTCTGTGATAATATTTTTAAGTGATAAATGTAGTTTAATTTTTGAAGAGAAAGTATGTGGGTAAGAAAACCACTCTGGCTTAAAATAGAATATTAAGTCATATCAGTCTTTAAAGAAATAGACCCTGGAATAAAAACTTACATAACTGAGAAGTTAAAGCTATAGAATGAAATCTAGTGAGCTTGGACTCATGAAAAACTTGGAAGGAGAAACGTGGTACCTCTAAGCTATTGTAGGGTGCACATTCTCAGGACAAACCACCCCCCTCCCTCCACTTTAGTTCCAGGTATATCCACCAGCTTACTAGATATGTCTATGTGGATGTTTTGTATCTATCTCAAACTCAACTTGTGAATTTAAAAAAAAGTATCTCATTAAATTTCCACCCTCCATCTAGTCTTCAAAATTGCTTCCTTTCCTTATATTTCTATTAATGACATAGCATCTATCTTTTTTATTATCACAGGTAGAAATCTTGATAATTGTTTACTTCTCCAGTTCCTAATGTGCACAATGTATTTATTCAGCTGAGCTTAAGTTCTTTTGATTTCACCTTCTCCATTTCTTTCCCCTCTGTCTCAACCTTGGTACAGGTTCTTCCAGGGTCCTTGTTCAGGAGATCATCATTTTTCACTTGGATAGTTTGAAGAATAGCCTCTTCTCTTCGCTTTCCAGTTCTTCCTCTGTCAGTTCATTCTCCACACTGCAGCCAATTTTCTTTCTTTTTCAATTCAAAACTCTGGGTCAAAACTCTTGCCTTGCCGAGCCTCATTTTCTATTCCCACTTCAAAACATCTTTCGCTTCAGGTACCAGCAAACAGCTATGAATTTTTCCTAGAACTGCCCTCTCTTTCTTCTTAAAACTTGACCCAGCACAGTATTTCCTATGTCCACTGTGTGCTCTATCTGTTTCTACATTATGACAATTTAGAAAGGAGCAGATGCATCTTAGTAATCCTTTCATTTTTTAATTCTTAATACAGCACCTTGTAAGGGGCTTCCCTGGTGGCTCAGATGGTAAAGAATCTGCCTGCAATGCAGGAGACCCAGGTTCGACCCCCAGATCAGAAATCCCTGGAGAAGGGATTGGCCAATATTCTTGCGGGGAGAATTCCATGGGCAGAGGAGCCTGAGGTTACAGTCCATGCAGCTTCAAAGAATCAGACACAATTGAGTGACTAATGCAAGACAAGGCACACAGTAAGCATTTGCTAAGGAAACATATAATTACATAAATGCTAAGTTTAGCGTGCAAGACTGATATTTCCTCATGTAAAACTATGAAGGGCAATTTTAATGTAAAAAGTAATAAACTAAAAATATTAACTACCATATGACCCAGCAACTTCACTCCTTGGTATAAGCCTGGAAAAAAACAAAAACAAAGAAACACTAATTAGAAAAACTGCACACATCTTAATGTTCACAGAAGCGTTACTTACAACGCTTAAAATATGAAAACAACCTAAGTACTCATCAACAGATGATGAAGATTATATAATGGTGTATGTGTGTGTCCGACTCTGCAATCTCATGGACTGTGGCCTGCCAGGCTGGTCTATCCATGGGATTCTTCAGGCAAGAATACTGGAGTAGATAGCCATTCCCTTCCCCAGGGGATCTTCCCAAGCCAGGGACTGAACCCAGTCTCCTGTATTTCAGGTGGATTCTTTACTCTCTGAGCCACAAGGAAAGCTTAAAATGGAATACTACTCAGCCATAAAATCAATAATGATGTTTTGTCATTTGCAGCGTGGATGGCCTTGGAGGGTGCTGCGCTAAGTGAAGTTAGACAAAGACAAATTCTGTAGGATATAATTTTTATGCAGGGTCTAAAAAATACAAGAAACTCATGAATGTAACAAAAAAGATAAAGAGAACCAGCTAGTGGTTACCAGTGGGGAGCACAGGGGGGAAGCACTGTCGTGGCAACTACAGAAACATATGCAGATGAACATAGAGCAGTAATTTAGTTTAAATGAAGGGAAATCTCTTTGAATGTTATGACAGCGTACTCCCAAGAATCCTTTTTCAGTTAATTATACATTTCAATAAAATAAATGGTAATGAATTAAGTGGAAGTTAGCTTGTGAACTTTTCTTAAAAACAAGAATCCAACTCTAATTCATGCCAGTTAAACACTCTAATTAAAATTTCCAAATAAGTGACACATTCCTTCCTTCAGTTTGAGCCAGCATCTCATCATGGAGAGCCTCATGTGACCTGGTGCACCCCCAACTACTTCCTGTAAATCCCTCCTGAGAAAAGCTGCCTTTATATATAGAAGTAGACTTGGCTTTTAAAAATATGTATATTTTATATACTAAAACAAAAAAGAGTATAACCTTTAACAATTGTGAATCACTGTATTATCAGCTACAACTTATGCAATATTGTACATGAATATACTTCAATAAAAATAGAATGATGTACCTTTTCATAGAACTATATAAAACATATATAATGCTTCAGTATATTTAAAAAGTCATTAGGTTAAAACAGATATAATGTCACACAATATGTGTGATTCATAAGCTGGAAAATAGTTTTCTTTTCACTTAAAATGTTTAGAATACATTTATGCAGTCACCTAATTTTTTTTTTTTAATATTTGTGTTAATAACGATTGTGTTGTGTTGTGTTAATAACTATTTAGGAAATCAATATAATGTTCCTATTATAGAGACATTTTATTTAAAGAAAAAAATTAAGGAAAAGTAGTTTTTAAATAATGGTATTTCTCACAAGGTCTCAAAATAAGATAAGCTAACAATAATATGATTCTATGGGAACATGTTCTTGTAATAAAAAATAAGCAAACTCTAGTTGTTTATACTTTGTGAGATGTTCTCACACAAACCAACCTTGAATTTTAAATAGGGCATAAGCCATTAAGCTTGCCCAAGATTTACTAATCCTGTACACAAATACACAACTATCTTTGCCATTTTTCTTCAGTCCAGCATGCTGGGCAAGTTAGGGTTGTTTTGGGGATAAAAAAAAAAAAATGAGGTTCAAAGCCTGAGAGAAAACTGGAGAAAATTCTATTGCTTCATAAAAGAAAATGGGTATTATAATACTTTCCAGAAAATATTTTTAGATATTTAAACTGATAAAGAAAATAGTTCACTGAAGTAAGTAAATGAAAATCAAGATCCAAGGAGAGGGGTAGATATGGAGTAGAGTGATTTTTAAAATAAAATTCTTTCTATTTAATTTTCATAGTTTAAATGCTTATTATATTATGTCTGGTCTATTACTACAGCCTCTTAGCTGGCTACCTGATCCTCAACATTAACTGTAAAACATTCACTGATTGTCTTTTTAATATTGATTCAACAGGAGACTTTGTGTGGATCACAATAAACTATGGAAAATTTTGAAAGAGATGGGCATACCAGACCACCTGACCTACCTCTTGAGAAACCTGTATGGTTCTACATAGGAAAAAGAGTACATCAAGGCTGTATATTGTCACCCTGCTTATTTAACTTATATGTAGAGTACATCATGAGAAATGCTGGGCTGGAGGAAGCACAAGCTGGAATCAAGAATCCCGGGAGAAATATCAATAACCTCAGATATGCAAATGACACCACCCTTATGGCAGAAAGCGAAGAAGAACTAAAGAGCCTCTTGATGAAAGTGAAAGAGGAGAGTGAAAAAGTTGGCTTAAAGCTCATCATTCAGAAAACTAAGATCATGGCATCCAATCCCATCACTTCATGGGAAATAGATGGGGAAACAGTGGAAACAGTGTCAGATTTTATTTTTGGGGCTCCCAAATCACTGCAGATGGTGATTGCAGCCATGAAATTAAAAGACGCTTGCTCCTTGGTGGGAAAGTTTTGACCAACTTAGATAGCATATTAAAAAGCAGAGACATTAGCTTGCCAACAAAGGTCCATCTGGTCAAGGTTATGGTTTTTCCAGTGGTCATGTATGGATGTGAGAGCTGGACTATAAAGAAAGCTGAGTGCTGAAGTATTGATGCTTTTGAACTGTGGTGTTGGAGAAGACTCTTGAGAGCCCCTTGGACTGCAAGGAGATCCAACCAGTCCATCCTAAAGGAGATCAGTCCTGAGTGTTCATTGGAAGGACTGATGCTGAAGCTGAAACTCCAATACTTTGGCCATCTGATGCGAAGAGCTGACTCATTGGAGAAGACCCTGATGCTGGGAGGGATTGGGGACAGGAGGAGAAGGGAACGACAGAGGATGAGATGGTTGGATGGCATCGCCGACTTGATGGACATGGGTTTGAGTAAGCTCCGGGAGTTGGTGATGGACAGGGAGGCCTGGCATGCTGCGGTTCATGGGGTCACAAAGAGTCGGACATGACTGAGCCACTGAACTGAACTGAACTGAACAGGAGATAAATACTGGAAATATAAGTTTGGCAATCAGCACTCTTTCTGACATGGCAGTGATTAACCTTTCCAACATTTCCATAGTATGCAAACAGTGTCAGTTGCGACAAGGTTTTATTTAAGATAAACAGAGGTCCAAAATAACAGTGACTAAAGGAAGATTAAATTTTATTTATCTTTCATGTATAATTCTCAAGGTAAGGAATCAGGTAATGGTATGGCAGCTCTGCTACATAAACTCCTCAGGGGCCTGGGCTCTTCCCAGCTCTGTACTTTGCCACCTCTGAAGTGTTGCCTTCATCCCCATAATCCAAAGTCATTCTCAAGTGTTGGTATTTATGTTCTAAGTAGGATACAGGGTAAGGAGGAAAGAAGAAGAAAAGAAAACATGCTGTCACAGAACATTTATACTTCCATTCCTTTACCTGGGTCTCAGGCATAAGAACATGCCTAATTGAAAGGAACTTAGACATTAGTCTTCTTTCCAAGTGAACATTCGTGAGTGAAAGTTGCTCAGTCGTGTCTGACTATTTGCGACCCCATGGACTGTAGCCTACCAGACTCCTCTGTCCATGGGACTCTCCAGGCAAGAGTCCTGGAGTGGGTAACTGCTTTCTTCTCCAGGGGGTCTTCCTGACCCACAGATCAAACCCAGGTCTCCTGCACTGCAGGCAAATTCTTTACCGTCAAGTCAGCATCATTTCAGTTCAGTCTCTCAGTCGTGTCCGACTCTTTGTGACCCCATGAACCGCAGCACGCCAGGCCTCCCTTTTCATCACCAACTCCCGGAGTTTACTCAAACTCACGTCCATTGAGTTGATGATGCCATCCAGCCATCTCATCCTCTGTCCTCCCCTTCTCCTCTCACCTTCATTTTTTCCCAGCATCAGGGTCTTACCCAGTGAGTCAGTTCTTCCAATCAGGTGGCCAAAGGATTAGAGCTTCAGCTTCAGCATCCGTCCTTTCAAAGAATATTCAGGTCTGTTCTCCTTTAGGATGAACTGGTTGGATCTCCTTGAAGTCCAAGGAACTCTCAAGAGTCTTCTCCAACACCACAGTTCAAAAGCATCAATTCTTTGGTGCTCAGCTTTCTCTATAGTCCAACCCTCACATCCATACATGACTACTGGTAAAACCATAGCTTCGACTAGGCGAACCTTTTTTGGTAAAGTAATGTTTCTGCTTTTTAATAAGCTGTCTAGGTTGGTCATGACTTTTCTTCCAAGGAGCAAGAGTCTTTTAATTTCATGGCTGCAGTCACCATCTGCAGTGATTTTGAAGCCCCCCTGCAAAATAGTGAGTATGAATCAGGCTAAAAGTTGATGAGTGTTAATGAAAGGGAAAATGAGTATAGGAGTGAGAAATGCCCATATCTTCCACACTGTACCATCTCTAGCATGGTCTCTTGACTCCATGTCTATGCATCTTATCTCCTTTAGGTAGAGACAGTTTTCCTGGAGGGCATGAAAGATCAGCCCAATAGGAAGGCAGCAAATTGTCAATCTTCCTGTAATCCAAACATTCATAAAAATTTAATTTCTTTCTTGTTCAAGGTTTCTTTCCATGTTGCCTGGTAGAACAGATAAGAACAAGTGGTTTATGAAATTCTTTTCACATATCTACAGGAAATAAAACATATTTGCAGTACCTGGGACGTCCCAAGAGTTCAGTAATCTGTTCACAAATCATTTCTCACAGATTTTACTGATGTCCTCCATTTAATTGCTTCAGAAATTTTGTGGAGAATCCCTGCTTAGGTAGTGTTATCTGAAGTGAATATAGCTCTAGTTTACTTCTAACAAGTAGTTACGCCATTTCCATGTAGTTCTTATTCACATGAAGGTGAGGCTCTTGAATTCAAACTAAGGTCTTAGCTGACCTCATTCTGATTATGATAAAAATTTAAGTAGGGGAAATTGCCTCAAAAAAAAAAAAAATTGAAAACTGTCAACATCCTCTCCTTTTTCATTTGCTCGTACCTCCCCATGCCTTCCTGGATGATGTAGAATGCTCTGATTTGGCATATTTGTCTCTACCAATGCAAAGACTAGTTCACAGAACCATATTATTATACAGTAACAAACTTTCTGGGGAAGCATGTTTTATATACCTGCTTCTTTTTAATGTACTATAATAATGTACTCTATTATATATTTGTTTTCTCATCATGATTACCAAATATAGTCTAGTCATTTTGTTTCTGCTGAGTACACGTTTCCCGTTTTCTGATCTTGTTTTCATTGCACTAGTGAGGTAGTAACGCCAGAAGTAGGAGTGAGGCATGGTAGGGGAGTTTCTGTGCTCCCCCATGCCCTGCAGAATTTGGATTGGTTACTGAAAATTCTCTCTGTGTTGTAGTTTCCTCATCAGTAAGATAGAGACTTCAGTAGTATTAACATCATGGCATTGTTAAGAGTATTAAATAAGTTCTTAGAACATGAACACTTGATAAATTTTAGCTATTATTATCCTGTCTAGAATTATCTTACTCTAATTAACCACATATATCTCCTTTTAATTTCTTCCTTACCTCATCTCACACAGTGCTTTGTCAAAGTTCTGTGAAGGGACTTATCAGAGTCTGCCTTTTATCACCGTTGTTGTGTATGTATCCATGGTCTTGATGAGATTGGGGGTGCTTATGGAGCTGGCTTTATGTCTCCTTCATCTACGGTTTACCAGGAATGCTTTGCTGTCATCAGTTCAGTTCAGTTCAGTTCAGTCACTCAGTTGTGTCTGATTCTTTGCGACCCCATGAACTCAGCACACCAGGCCTCCCTGTCCATCACCAACTCCCGGAGTTTACTCAAACCCATGTCCATGGAGTCGGTGATGCCATCCAACCATCTCATCCTCTGTCATCCCCTTCTCCTCCTGCCCCCAATCCCTCCAGCATCAGGGTCTTCTCCAATGAGTCAACTTATGATTTGCTGTCATAGTAGTTATTTAATATGTATTTGTTTAACTGCCTTCAACATTTTAGGAGAAAAAGATACAAGTATGACTTTGTAGTATTGCCTAGACTTTCAGAATTTTTTCTTGATCAAGCAATATGATTTATAATATAAAAATTACATTTTCAGACCAGGCACTATTATTTATATTCTTTATTGGTATCCTTTGACATTTTTGCAATAGCAAATTCTTAACAGATATCTTTTGATTGATTAATTCATGAAGATTTAATTTTGAATCATCCTGTATGCTCTGTCAACTTCTGAAGATATTCATCATTTTATAGTGAGTTCGTGTGCCTTTTCTGTGGAACCTTCCCTCATCATTCCCTGAATATTTTGGTGCTTTATTCTTGGTTCTCTCAGATTGTGTTTATCCTCTATCAGCATTTGCATCACAATATTATGGTGACATAGACACATGTCTGCCTTCACCAAATGTATATTTTAGGATCAGTGATACATTTTTATTATTTTGTGTCATATCATCCAGATGACAGGAATGAAAATTTATTGAGAACATGAGTAACTGTATGTTCAATATCCTGTATTTTCTCCCCAGCATTTATTGAATGATGTATTGAGAATTCATTGTCAGCATAATGATCCCCCAAATACTGCATGATAATCAAGGTAGTCAAATAGAATTAGACAGTTCATTGACTCACTATAGCTGTAAACAAACCAAAAACTCGAGAAAGATGTTTAGTGAGATTGAGAGTCAGTGGAATTTGTGCACGCGGGTCCCAACCTGTGCAACCAGATCGCCTGTGTTTACACCCTGCCTCTGCCTTATTGGGTATGACCTGGGGTAGGTTATTAACCTTTCTCTGTTTCTTCATCCACAAAGGACAGATAAGCGTCCTCAATTCATAGGGTAGTTGGTAGGATCAAATGAGTTCATAAAAGTAAAGTCCTTTAGTTATATCTGATGCATGATCAGTACTATTTAAGTATTTTCCATAGCATTCTAACAGTATCATTTAACAAATCCATGTTACCCCGTTTCCTAAGCATTTCAGTTAATGAATATTTAACCATTCAGAGTTGCTCACCTGCATTCTCTGTGTTGGCAGGTATATATTGTTGGCACTGAAAAGAGAATTTTAATGGATACTGAATCACTACAAAGGAAGACTGAGGACTCTGAGCCCAAAGATAGAATAGAAAATGTGGGTCAGCAGAAAAACCGGATGTGCAGACGAAAGCTGGATCATACACAGCTACCCAGATTTGGGAAGGAACGAGAGCCAGGTGGCAGCTGATGTGGCATTTGGAATGTGATAGTAGAACTCAGTTGCAGTTGACTAGTCTCTTCCTCTTAAATAACATCATGCATTTTAATAGTTTCATACTGAATGTTTAATGACTCATTTTATAAGTTGAAACTGCCATCTTCTCAATTTCATTTGTCATTTGGATGCCAGAAGCCCAAAGCTTCCTTTTATGTAACTCCCCCAAGAAAGCAGCCTTATTGTAAAATACTTGTTTTCATCTGTTCACATGAACATATCCACTAAAAGTCAAAGGAATAATTGTTGCCACCATGCTGGCAAGTTCTACCATTGTGATTTCACCAACTGGATTTTGTATTAGTTTTGATAGTTAACTTTGTCTAAATTCTGAATTTGAAAGCCTTTCCACTAGTCCCTCTCTGGTTCTTAAGAATTTTTACTATAGTTTTACGGTAGCTTTTCTCTTGTATTGCTTTCTTCCACAAATAATATGTGATTTAACAAAGGGTAAAGAAAAGTATTTTTTTGTGTGTGTGATTTTTTTTCTGCTTTAGATTGGCCTTTCATAGCAAATAGTATCAATTCTAATGTCAGTATGCTATTTGACTTTGCATTGTTCCTTGCTGCATTTATAACACTTTATCTTTTCCTTTAAAGATTGATATAAAAACAATAATAGAATCAAAATATTAGATTATTTTGCAAAACTATTTTATGTTGCTCAAATGGCAACGAAAAACTTGGAGTATTTAGTTGCCCATCTTTTCAAGAGAACTTAAATAATACTGTATAATTTCCTTATCATGTACTTTTTTGTAGCTATAGGAAAATAGCACTCTAGAGTCAGCACTACCCTTCCAGTAACCAGCGAAAGATTTATTTCAAAGAGAAACGAGAGTACTCCTGCACTTTTAAATAAGAACTATGGACTACATACAGGTCTACTTGTGAAATAAATGATTCCTTGAATTCTCCATTAATTACTGTTACTTTTATCATCCTAATTTCAGCAGTTGGACAGTTGAGATTGAAAAATAAAGTGTCTCATGTATTGAAACAAGTAAAGATCTCCCCAGAACCCAGGCAAATTAAAATGGAGGAAAATTAATTTTATCTTTGTTACCCAATCACACGCTTATTTGTCACCTCTTTACATAAATGTTCCAGAAGATCACTACTTTTCCTTTGTTTCTTGGTTTCCCATCCTTCAGAAAATGGTCCTTGGTACCTGTTACAATTTTGCAGTTCTTGACAATAATTACTTGGTTTGTAGCTGAATCCCCCATGGGCTACTGTTAGCTAAGTTAGTAGGTATCAGTGGCTGAACATGGCTTAAAGGAAGGTTGCATTTGTAACATAAGGTTACCTTCATCACTGAAAAAAAGTACAGAACCCTCATTTCTTGTTCTGCAAAATAGAGTATAAATCTTCTAGATTGTCTGGAGACTCTAGATTTTATGAGACTCTGTAAAAGGGCTATATATAGTTAATTTATAAAAAGTAAAATTTAGCTGATCTATATCACAGTCTAAACTTAATGGAGGGAAAAAATAATAAGCATCAACCCTTTATTTGATTGCACATGTGCCCTTCCTCAAGGAAATTTCTAGAGTTTCAAGCATCCAAAAGTAACCTTTACTGTGTGCCACACTTTTACGTAGTTTAGAAGTCTTCAGTCATATTCTAAAGGTGTCTTAAATCCTCTTTCCTTGGGGTCTTCCTGCCTAGTCTATAGCCATGCTGGTAGGAAATAGGCAAGCCATCCTTAGTGATCATCTGGTATACCCACTAGGCTCACAGGAAATCAGACAGCCTTGCTGAGCCAAAGCAGACTCAGGCTGCTCCACTACAGACTGTTCTTTCAGTCTAACAGAGTGTTTGCTTATCTTTAATTCAGCTGTCCCTGCTCTAACAGGGGTTAGAACTGCAAAGTCCAAATGTGAAACAAGAATAATGATGCCAGCCTCCTTTCTTCACAGGTAGGCCCAATTTCTACAAGTGCTTTTCATGGAGTTTTTTTTCCCTCATCTCTTCCCCTATCAGATGCTTAACTCTCCCACTGTAGTTGCTTCTTCCCATCAAGTCAGTATTTTGCACAGATAGCAAAAGAAGGAAGGAAATATCCTTAGTCTGAACCCACTGTATCTGAATGTCCTAACATTTCTTGTGTGTGTGTGTGTGTCTCCCAAGTGCCTGCTGATGCGAACTATAACATCTGCAGATGTCTTTATAGCGAGCTGAATCACCTCTTGCCAACACTGCAGGGATGTCTCCCTTCCCTTGCCTTTTAAGTGAGATGATGCACTTGGCACCTGTTCTTTATTTTTATTTTTTTAATTTTAGGGCCTATTGCTAAAATTCTGTGATACCAGAAATCATCCCTTAAAAAATGCTATTACTGTTTCTAAAGGAATTTCAAGCAAGAATGCAAATTAAGGAGTTTGGAGGCCTACTTTAAGTAGTTTTCTGAGACAAGTAGCAACTTTGTTTGTAAGTAAGTATGGCCCTGGCTGTGATTTCCATGATCATAAGAATAATGATGAAGATGATGATGATGAAATGTTTACAAAAGTCTTATTCTTTGCCAGAAATTAAGTGCTTTGAAAATCCTTATTTAATCCCCACAATAACTCTATGAAGATATAACATTAAAATTATTGTACCCTTGAGAAAAGTAATTTCCTCACAATCTTATAGCTAAAAAAGCGGTGAAATTAATCTTTGAACCCAGGAAGGCTTGCTTCAAAACATCTTAATCTTAATCAGTAAAATATAATTCAAATAATGACAAATAATGACACATTTACATTGATCTATATGTTTACTTTTAGATGAAATATTTCAAATTATTGTGTTGTTAAAAATATAGTTTTGCGTATCCATATTTGTGCATAAAATATTTAAATGACATTTACTAGTAATCTTAGAGACTATATATCATGTACATGAGTGCTCAGTCATGTCTGACTCTCTGAGACCCCAGGGACTGTAGCCCACCAGGCTCCTCTGTCCATGAGATTTCCCAGGCAAGAATAGTGGAGTGGGTTGCCATTTCCTTCTCCAAGGGATCTTCCCGACCCAGGGATTGAACTTGCATCTTCTGTATTGCAGGCAGATTCTTTACCACTTGTGCAATCCGGCAAGCCCATATATCGTAAACATATAAAATCAAACCTTAATAATGAAGAATAATTGAAAAAATGCTGCAGCGCTTTAGGCAAGCCTCAATAGTGGTTATTGAATGGGCTACTTTAGATATGCAGATTTGAAAATAAAAAGATTAAATGCACAGAGTTTTATTTCCTTGTGGCATCTGGCATCTGCATTTTACTTAACCATGTTACAAATGTTGTCCCTCTACCCTATTTTCTTTTCTTTTCAGTCAATGATTGAAAAAGCTCTAGAATATTTTCAGTTAGCAAATCCATAACACAAAAACTTCTTGATCTATTGCACAGTTTTATTTCTTTTCCTCTAGTGTCTAAATCCATTTATAAATACTGTATATCCACAGTTAGTCAGTGTGGTGGCAAACTGAGAATTTAATCACTGGGCAATCCTTTGAAATTAATATTTCATTGAGCACAAGCATTCCAAATTAATAAAACTGTGCTCACAACATCCTTAAAAAAACATGCTTATAATGAAATATAGCATAATCCTTCAGAAAATATGTGTTACAATTAAACAGAGCCTACTCCGTTAAAAAATGTAATTCATTGTAAAAAATTGAGAACAAACTGTGCTAAAGAAGAACTGTACTTTATTAGTCTTCACTGAGGTAAGACAAATTTTTTAGGCTTTTTTTTTTTTACAGACTAACCAACTATATGCAAAGCAATTTCCTAGCTGGTAAAATTCATCGCCCAGAAATATTTCACTAGCATAAATGCTAGTATTGCATGGTTTATTTATTGGAAGCCAAACTATTTGGGTGACTTTGGATGTCTTGCTACATATAGTGATTCTTCCTGAAAACAACGAAAGAATACATCAGGTAGGAGAAAAAGAAATAACTTTGACACATTCAGTTCAGTTCAGTCACTCAGTCATGTCCTACTCTGTGACCCAATGAATCACAGCACTCCAGGCTTCCCTGTCCACCGCCAACTCCCGGAGTCTACCGAAACCCATGTCCATCGAGTCGGTGATGCCATCCAGCCATCTCATCCTCTGTCATCCCCTTCTCCTCCTGCCCCCAATCCTTTGCCTCCAATACTTTGACACATTAGGTTTCTTTATTCAGATTTTGGAAATTTGAGAATTCTCATGCTGACTTCATATATTGGCTGTTTATGGCCATATAATAAACTGCCCTGAAACCACATGACTTAAAAACAGCCATTTCATTTTGGTAATGACTTTATGGGTCAGAAACCTGGGAAGGACTTAGCTGGGTGCTTAATCTCTGACAGTTGTAGCCTCAGTTGGGGCATCTGGTCCTAAAGAATCAGCTTGCAAGTTTGGCTTCCCCATGGTCTTTGGTCTTTTTCTCTCATTTTCCACAAGATAAATTATCCTCTAAGGTCCGTCCTATAGTTTAGGCTTCTCCACCAAAGCCTGGGATTTCAGGATATTTGTATCTGTTGGAGGACAGCTAGTGCAAGGCCCCCCAGAGACCAAGGTGAAATCTGCTAGTCCTCTGAATTCCTAACGTAGGTTATAGCATTATGTCCCTTCTGCCACATTGCACTGGTTAAAGTAGTCTCAATTCCTGCACAGATTAAAAGGGAGGAGGAAAAATAACCGTACCACTTGGTAGGAATACAGTCAAAGGATCTGTCGCAGTCTTTAATTTGAGGTATACATCGTTAAAAAGATACTTAATTTTTTTTTTTTTCTGCTCAGTTTTACTTTCTCTATTTCAAACCAGTGCTGCATCGGTTAACACATGGCTCAGCATACACTTTCTATTGAGAACGCTTCAAAAAGCTCAGTCCTCAAATGCCAGGACAAACACTAGTCTGGCGAAAAGTCACCTGAATTCCTCTCTTTGATACACAGAAGCTAAGCTGCATGGACTTGTTTTCCCAACACGGAAAACATTACAGTAAACAAAGGATTTGAATTTAGATATTTACCCAGCTTCTCTGAGTCCTGGGCTCTTTCTTGCCTCCCTCCTTTGCCAGGAGGCAACTGTTTCTCTTACAGTTTGGCTCCCCACCTCTCCTGGCAAGTTAGAAGCATTCTGGACTGAGGCAGAGATTGTGGCTTGAGGGTAAAATTAACTCTTTCAACTGAGGAGGTTCCCTTGTTCACCAGAATATGCAGTTGGAGGCTTAAAAAATACATGTATAGATACAGATATATACGTGTGTGTGTACATATATATATATATCTGGCTGTCAGCTTAAAAGGAAATAAAGCTAAATAAAAAGTAAAGATTTCATGTATGAGAAACCCCGAGCACTCTCTACTCCTGTGTACATGTAGTCTGTGGTCATCCCCTCACTGGGCCTTTGTGGCCGTATTTGAAATTCATAGCCTCTATACTCATTTTTCAGTTCTTATATGTGTTGAGCAGTCTTACTGAGGGATTTCATAAGCTATCCTTATTCTTTTCGTCTTTAAGGATTCCTCCTTTAGTCTCAACTGCTCAAATATCATTCATATTGTCCATGATCCATCTAAGGGTAATAGTCAAATGATAGAGTGTGCTAGTGAATACCTTCCTTCCATCCTTCAAATCCTTCCATCCAAACCATCCTTCAGAGGGTTACTGAAAACTACATGAGACAGAACACAAAGTTCATGTAGATAGATAGATAGGTTTTACAGGTGTATATATGTATATATGTATATTTAGACCATTATATTGGAAGTGATTGCTCGTCTATTATGCTTACATGCATCGCTCTCCTACATCACAATACTGGACAGAAAACCCCGCTCTGCATGACTTACTTGACTAGTATACAATTTTCTCTCTGGCAGCATTAGTGTTCTATACCTCTCGTGAATCTTCTCAACCTGTGCTAATTGAAATGTTTATAAAATGCTGATTCTGAAATATTGCAGCTTAACAGTTCAATAGTTCTTTAATGGCCCCTCTGTTTTATTAATGAAATGATTTATAGAAATATTTAATATCACTGATTTACCATTAGCATTAATGAGTCTAGTTATTAAGCACTCTATTTCCAAAGGCTATGAAAGCAGGCCTGGCAAGTGTGTAGCCTTTTTGCAATGAGTTATTTGTGCCGAGATAGAATCAATGCTGTGGGAAGCTTATTTCTCAAGTGGAACAGCATTATTTATGAATGTGTAACTTGATGACTCTTTCTGTAATGTTCATGCCATTGCTTTCTTATTTACAAGAAATTTAATACCAATTATGAAAACTATCCTGCAGATTTTTAAGAGACGTTTAGGTGATATCCAAATATATCTTCCATATTAGTTAAACTAAGCTCTGACAGTAAGCCATTTAAAAATACTTAAACAGATCCTTGCAGAATACACAAGTTTATTCTTTAGAGAAACCACATTTGTAGTTTCTTTTGTCTCTGATAACTATCTAAGGTGGCTATTACTATTTCCATGGAAGCTTCTTCAAATAACAAACAACCCACAAGTCATGGTTTTATGTATTTACACTATTTTTTCTTTTTTGCATATTTAAATATGTAATATATTATAGGCAACACTTACTCAGATACCTTAAGTGTATTTATGGGCTATCTCTTCAACATATGATGTTATCTTTTAATTTCATAAAATAGATGGATGTTCGAGAGGTATTTTTTAACCCTTTTGCCAATCTTAAACGAGACTAGTATAATTACCTACCTTGGATACTAAAAAAAAATATTTCTTGGGTTTCACCTTAAGGCTTTGATGCTTTTAGAAATATTTAATGCCTTTTTTTGTGATTTTACTGGCTATTTTGGTTTACAAGTCTACTGAAATAAATGAAGTTGGGACAGAGGGAGTTGAGATATTTAGTTATAAGATATTGATAAAGAGATCCTGAACTATTCGACAGCTCAAAATGCCATCAAATGTGTTTGCTACTGTTACTCTCTCCTTCCGCCTTGTAACATTGATGTATGATATGTCCTAATAAGGAACTGGCATGACCCATTGACATAAATTGCCAGCATTATGCGCTCTAGCCCAGTGAAATGGTATATTTCCTCTTTCTTCATCTGTTTCCTTCATGGAGGAGGATTTGTCTTTGTATTATTTGTCAGCATGTGGATATGATTTGTGTTGAGAGAGTTTGTGATTATCTAGAAACTTGGGATTTTCATAAAATTACCCTTATTTCAACTAAGCAAAATGTCTTTAAGTTTTTCCTAAATTAGTGGCAGTCCATGATTTTATGGCACAATTTGATTTCAAACTTTTGTTCATATTTAGAAAGGATTTTAAAATAAAGCCACAGATTAAAAAAAAATAAGATAAAATTCAGGTAATTTCAGGAGAAGACAATTGTACATCTTCAAATTTGTTTTTGTGTTTTAGCTCTTCTAAGGTACTCAGATTAATGGGGCAGTATAAGTTTAAAAAACCGATATTCACTAAGACTTTAAAATAGTTCATAAAAAAAGATGATTGCATACATAGTTGTATATCATCTGAGGCAGTCATAAGGTTAAAGACTTAAATTGCTGGTAAGTTATTTTGCAGAGGGATGCCTACAAGCTCAAAATTCATAAGGGCCTTTCATGATAAAATAAAAGAATGAGCATACTTCCTTTTCTTAAGACAGTTTTGACTTTTTAGGAGGCTGTATAAGAAAATACAAATCTGGAATTTAAATCAACCGAGGAAATGTCACTTTGCTGACAAAGTTCCGTATGGTCAAAGCTATGGTTTTCATAGTAGTCATGTATGGACATGAGAGCTGGACAATAAAAAAAGCTGAAAGTGAAGTGTGAATTGCTCAGTCATGTCCGACTCTTTGTGATCCTATGAACTATAGCCCACCAGGCTCCACTCTCCATGGGATTCTGAATGGCAAGAATACTGGAATAAAGGCTGAACACCAAAGAATTGATCCTTTTGAACTGTGTTGCTGGAGAAGACTCTTGAGAGTCCCTGGGACTGCAAGGAGATCAAATCAGTCATTCCTAAAGGAAATCAACCCTGAATATCCATTGGAAGGACTATGCTGAAGCTGAAACTCCAATAGTTTGGCCACTTGATACAAAGAGCCAACTCATTGGAAAAGACCCTGATGCTGGGAAAGATTGGAGGCGGGAGGAAAAGGGGAATGACAGAGGACGAGATGGTTGGATGGCATCACTGACTCAATGGACATGAGTTTGAGCAAGCTCTGGGAGATGGTGAAGGACAGGGAGGCCTGGCACGTTGCAGTCCGGGGGTCCCAAAGAGTCAGACAAGACTGAAGGACTGAATAATAGCAACAAGCTCTCTGAGAATCCACAAAGATGGGAAATATATAAATTAGCAGAGGAACTGACAAAACTTCGACTCAGAATAATATAAAGTCACAATTTTTAGAAAAATCCCAAATTATAAAGTAAGACATTTTTTCATACCAGTTTTTCAATGAAATCTTTGACTTTTACTTATTTTTCTTCCTTATACAGAATGTAGTCAAGAGGAAATCCTGCATGTTGTTACATACATAACAAAGTAAAACTAAATAAATGAATATAGAATGTGTTAGTAATTCAAGATCATGTTGCTTGTTTTCTTTTAATTTAAAGAAAGTAAGTATAGGTTTATGATTTTCATCCATAATCTTAAAATGTGTAGAGTTTTAAAGGAAAGCTTTTTAATAACTTAGTTTATTATAAATCCTGACCTGGGCAACACAATCTATTCAAAATCTTTGTTTATTACACAGTGTGAATGTTCATAAGTCTTGATGAAACATTGAGGTATTCTGTAAAGATTTTATGAGTGTGTGTGTGTGTGTGTGTGTGTGTGTGTGTGTGTGTGTGTGTATGTGTGTGTGTGTGTGTGTGTGCATGTGTATGGGCTTCTGGGCTTCCCAGGTGGCACTGGTGATAAAGAATCCGCCTGCCAATGAAGGAGATGTAGAAATGTGGCTTTCATCCCTGGGTGGGAAGATCCCCCGGAGGAGAAAATGGCACCCCACACCGGTATTCTTGCCAGGAGACTCCCACAGACAGAAGAGCCTGATGGGCTACAGTCCATGGGTAACAAAGAGTAGACATGACTGAGCATCTGAGGACCACCACCAGCGCAAGCGTGTATGTGTATGTATGAATAATTTCTGAAGTTACGTTGAATCCCAATTCTGACAAATGTGTCAGGAATTTCATTCATGACAACATGAAAGCAATTCAAGTCTGGTGCTCATGTTAGGTAGGAAGTTAGGTATGAGCAAGGAGGGGTGGCCTAGCTGAAATGAAGGCAGACTTTTCTCTAAACCCCATTCCAAACACAGCCAGGAGAGCTCACAGATACGCTACAAAAATGACCACAGAGCCTTGTTTAACTCCTGCACATGCACCCTAGGCACACATAGGATAAAAAGTAACCAAAGGTCTTTTCCAAGTAACCTTAGGCAGCTAGGAGCCCAGTAAGGGTTCATAAATATTCTACACGTATATACATCTGATTATAACACTCTGAATTACGGGAAGACACCCACACCAGAGGCTGCTATTATATAACTTCAACCGTCAGTTGGCCTTGAGAATATGCCTATTTGCACTCCCTTACATTGACTGGCGGTGGGTAGAAGCCCTCTTTGGCACGGGGCACAGCAAAAGGAGGAGATAGGAAGTATTAAAAAGGGCAAGTCAAGAGGGATGACGATAACAACTCCTTTGGGATTGGCCTGCTCTCGTATCTTGGGGGTGTCTGTTTAATAAAAGATCTGTCTGCTTGAGCTGAACTGAGCTGTAAGTTGTCTGTTGTTTTAAACCATTTAGTCTTTTGTTGCAAATTTTTGTTGGGATGAAACAAGAACCGAGAAAGATCAATAAGTTGACCTAACACTTACACTAAAGAAAATCTCACCCTTAGTATTGCTTTGTTCTTAACATTACTTTTTATTTTCTATAAGGGGTCAAAAAGTCAAAGAGCTGGACACAATTGAAACAATTTAGCTCACAGCGTATTAGGGGTCATTAGGAGTCACGACTGTGAATCTGGATACCATGTCATAGATTGAAGGCTAGAGAAGACTGATTCACCTGCCTTTTAAGGTACCTGTTTTCTTTTCTTTCTTTCAGAGAAAATAAAGTTGTAGTGTTTCGGAGTATGGGCTTTAGATTCGACTGACTTAGATCTGGATGTCTATGCTTGACTAGCATTGTGACGTTGGGCAAGTCATTTTGACTTTCTAATCTTTAAATCTCTGCTATCTTTTCTGTGAAATGGGAAAGAAAAATTTCTGTGAAATGGGAAAGAAAAATGCCTTTATGGTTGGTATGAAAGCAGTGAAATATTGCATGGAAAAATTTAGGCCAGTTCCTGGTTCATATATGCATTTAATAAATAAGCTATATCATAATAAAAATCTAGCCTAAAATCTAAATATGGTGGGGCACTAGTAGAAAGATTATTTTAATACCTTTAGGGTGACTAGGACTATAATGCTGGAAAATCTCTAAAACTAATTTTATAAAATAGATGTTTATATGATTACATCCTGAAACAAGAATAGGGCCTCTCTACCACTTTTTAACCTATAGTAATTATGATTAAATCTTTAAACATGTCTTAAATTAGCTCATTCGGAGAGGCACAAAGGTGATGCAATGAACCACATATACTATTGGGTAAAACTGCAGATCGCAGAGGATCCAAAACGCTCTCTGTGATGGCTTTCAGTCCATAAACTCCAGTGAATATTAATTCCCCCAGGTGCTTGTGTTTAAATTGTAGTAAAAGTGGCTAATTCTTGTCACAACTTGTCACTATTCTCCGTGACAAAAATCAAGTGAAAGGAAACAAATCGCTAGCTAAGTAATATATTCATAGATACTTTGAACCTAGAAAAATACAGAATTAGAAAATGCAATGTAACCATCACTTTGCTTTATATATGAGAGAACAAGGACCAAAGAAGCTAATTTGTTTGCCCAGTGTGACACAGGTAATAAGTAGCAGAAATAAGCCTAGAATTATTTTTCTAAGTTCGTTTTCCATTCTTTCCCTAGTAAACTCAGAGTATATTACTTCTAAAAGTTCATGACTTAAAGATTCTTCTGTATGAGCAGGAAGATGGTATGACATTACAAGAATAAAATAAATGCTATTATCTGATATCTTGGGCACCTTTTTATGGTAGTCTTTGTCATGGCTTATATTCGTGTATAAATGTACTTCATTATGCTAGAACACGCTAGTAATGCGTTTGCTGTATGCACTTTATTTCTCAGCCTGCTTTTATCAATCAAAAGACAAAAGTAATTTATGATAGAAAATACACCCCATTAACATCACAACACTGGTTCTTTCAGAAAGTGAAATGGGAAACATGAAAGGTACAAATTTCTTAAATACATGACTGATAAAAATTGCTAGGCAAAGACCCATAGAAGTTATGTGCTATGTGCTCAGTGGTGAGCTTACCTACCAAGAGATTTTAAAAATTATCTTTATTATTGCATATGTAAGTAAATTACATGCATGCATGCTCAGTCGTGTCTGACTCTTTGTGACCCCATGGACTGTAGACAGCCAAGCTCCTCTATCCATGGGATTTTCCAGGCAAGAATACTGGAGTGGGTTGCCATTTCCTTCTCCAGGGGATCCTCCTGACCCAGGGATCAAACTCATGTCTCTTGTGTCTCTTGCATTGGCCGGAGGATTCTTTACCACCTGGGGAACAAAGTGTCACATCTTCATTTTTGGATAAGAATGTGTATTTTTGTAATTATTTTATAATCTTATTATTTATTTGTAGTAGCTTCCTATGTAAATACTTCCCTGGTGGCTCAGATGGTAAAGAACCTGCCTGCAATGCAGGAGATCCAGGTTCAATTCCTGGGTTGGGAAGATGCCCTGGAGAAGGAAAGGGAAACCCACTCCAATATTCTTGCCTGGAAAATCCCACGGACAGAGGAGCCTGGAGGGCTGCAGTACATGGGGTCACAAGAGCGACTGACACTTTCATTAACACTTTACTATATAAATAATACCTTTAAAATATGTTTTATATGCTTTTGTTAGTAGTTTAATGAATTCTAAGGAAGATTTTTTTTGCATACACACACTGAAAATTTAAAGAAAATTTTAGACTTGAGCTTATTTTTTCTACAGTGTTAATATTACATTGTTAAATGTGCTCATATTGTCTTATTAGTGGTTCTGAAAACTCCAGAAGAAACAGTGAGAATGTGATTATAATAGGTTTATTCCACTTACTAGCTCTGGGAATTTGAGAGTTAAATAATACCCCTAAATCAGTTTTCTTATCTCTAAAATGGAAATCATATAGTACCTATCTCTTAGAATTGTTCTGGGAATCAAATGTGACAGGATATAAAAAAGTAAGTGCTTGATATATATTAAATATTATTATCATTGTCAACTTCAGTGTGCAAGTTCTCCAAGTTATGCAAACTAGACTTTAAGAATGAACTGAACTTTTGTTGATGAGATTGAAAATTCAAGATTTCTGGTGGGTAAGTTGAAAATATATATCAAATACCTTAAAATGGTTTTATACAATTTAATTTCTAAAAATTTACTTAGTTTAAGCTTGTTTGTATTAGGTTATATGGATGTACTCAAAAGGATTTTGTAAAATGATATTTTTAAAATGTTTTCAAAAGTTAAAAAACATGTGGAATGTACTATATTGAAGCTACTAAGAATTTCTTAAAATACTTGATGAGAGAACAAGCTATTTACATTCACTGAAGCATAATTCTAATTATAGTAATTTACTCCAAATATTTAAGCAAATGATGGCACCAATATTTAATTATAAAAAAATTTAGCAAATTTTTAAAAAAAATTTAAAGTAATAAAATTACTTTAAAAATTACTAAATTAAAAAAGGGAAATATAAAAATCTCCAAAAACAGAGACTTGTTCATCATAGTCACACCATATAGTACTATGGATTCAATGAGAAATCTTTGAGCATATTTAAAGATGCAGAGAAATTTTTCACATATTGTTAGTTGGAGGAAAAGTAAATTATTAAGTAATCATTATTCTAGTCATAAATATACATATGTAATTAAATATATTTATAGATTGCGTGTTGTTTCTGATTCCTGACAATGTTGAGAACTGTTAGTTTTAAATTCTGACTACCTTCTTTATAATCATTATTAGAGAAAATGTAGAAATAGAAAACGCTAATTTTAAGTACCAAACCATACTAATCTAAGATAAATCTCTGCAAACGGGAATGCTGCCTTGAACTGGTGTGTGTGTATGTGTGAGAGCGTGTGTGGTGTGTGTGTGTCTCTAAGGGAGTGGGGTCTGAAAGCTGCGGTAGAGTTTGGCCAGAAGATCTGACTGCAGGAGTGATCTTCAGGTTTGGTTTTTCCTGGTGATAATGACCATCCGCGTCTCACGATATCATTAGCACAAGGTAAGGTTGGTAGATGACAACCTCCACAAGCTGCAGTTTCCAGTGGAGCTATCTTTCAAAGGTGTTAAAGACCCTGAAACCCTCACTGATGTGTTTACTTGGTAGAGTTGTCCCAAGAGACCAAGAGAAAAAAAAGTAACTGATTTTTTTTTTCTCCTCCTTGGGGTTCTCCACCCTAGAACACCTTTCCACAGCTCTCCTAATATTTTTTGACTTTCCTTTGTGGCACATTACCAGACAGAACAGGTGCTACTCCCAGTAGAGAACAAGTACTAAATAAAGACTAAAATACAGTGCATAAAGTGGGAGGTGGAAGACCAGAGCACATACACCATACTGCAACAGTCCTTCCCCCTGATTGCTGCATTATGCATGACTTTTGTTTTCATCACACTTTTTTCAGTTTTTTATACATTTGCAGCCAAAAAAAAAAAAAAAAAAATGGCTGTCTGGTTTTTATTATAAGAATAAGAAAGATGAATACCTTCATAAACAAGGCTTAATCTAATCATCTAGAGGATTCAGAGATATCTTACATTTTTAAGTGTTTATCAGTACCTCCTAATCTCAAAAAGCACTTGTTTGTCTTTCCATGTTTGAATGTCATTTTTCTAAAGTAAAAAAGAAAAAGTCATTGTGTTTGGCAGTCCCCAAGACCGCCTTCCATTTCGATGACTTGGAAGAAGGACTCACCAAACTCAGGAAAGCTGTTACATGCATGGATATGGTTTATTCCAGTGCAGGGATCAGATTGAAATCAGGGAAGGTGAAAGGTATGTAGGGCAGAGTCCAGGAGGAAATAGGTGAGGCTGCCAGTTGTCTTTCTGGGGAGTTTAACGGCGAGCACTTGATCCTTCAGTAACCCTGTATGACAGCATGCTTAAAGTACTGCCAGCCAGGCAAGCTCAGCTGGTCAGCTGGAAACCTTGGTGTCCACGTTCTTTCCTGGGCATTGGTCAGTATACCCCATTGACTGCGTGCCTGGCTGACTAGTTAATTCCGAATACCTTCAGTCTTCAAACTAATATATGGCATCCCATGGTTCCATGATAAATCACATTGTTAGTATACAATATCCTTGCATGGCCCAAGGTCTCAGGTAAACTAAGACACTCATTGCATAAGAAGTTGCATAACTAAAGGTTAGCTCCCAGGAGCTGGACAAGGGCCAAACCTTTCTTTTGAATAGGTTTTGGACAACTCAAGCTTACTGACTTAGTCCTTTCTTGCACACGTGCAAATCTTGCTTTGCTGGCTTGTGTTACCAAAAAGAGATAAACGAAGAACAAGGAAATTATACTCGAAGTTAGTCAAATTGTTTGTACTATTAAAAAAAAAGAAAATCCCATAGGTTTAAATTTGGGTAGAACGTGAGAGGCAATGTGAAGGAAGACGATAGATACTGGATGGACAATGTCTATGTTTATATAGGTGTTCTTCCATTCTTCTAGCTGTATGACATTTTATAAATATAACTAGTTGCTTCAGTTTCATATGTGATAAATGAGGATATTATTATAGCGAATGCACAGGTTTATTACAAGAAGCAACTTAATGAATACACATAAAAACACTTCAACTTGTGTTTAGCATGTAGCAATAAATATCAGCTTGTTTTTACTATTAACCAAATGATGATACTTGCTTATTCCATTTGAAATAGCCCTATACCTACACCCACTGATTATTTTGTTATTTAATCAGTTAAAAAAGAAGTGATGGGATGAATATATGGATTTCTATACTTCTGAGGAATTTTTACTAAGAACATTTTTCTCATTTAGAGGAATAAGCAATCCCCTAGCCCAATGAGAAAAAAAAGGATCTATATTTCTCCATTATTGGCATCCATTTAAATTCTGACTTTCTGTCTTATGTCAGATAGAGATAATTTTATTATCAAATATAGACAGAATGAGTTTGTCATGTGTATAGAGCAAATCCATTGAATGAAAGAGCTACTGAGGAAGCCCTTCAACAAGCTGCTAACTGGATGGGTCAGCTGCAGCTGTCTTTGGACTTTGCTATTTTTCTGTTCAAGATTTATAGTCATAGCGGAGAGAGGCTCTGGTTAACATTGGTCATGTGCCCACTCTTTAGCCAAGAGACAGCAAGAAAACTTGAAGGACAGCCCCGCCAATTCTCCATCTGTCATGGGACGGGAAACTCTTTGAAAAAAAAAAATCAAGACATAATTAGCACACTAGGAAATGGGATGCTGTTTATATATATGCGTTGTACTCCATAATACTAAATGTTTTTATGCTATAGCAAACTCCATTAACAGAATGTGATGGGCATATACCCAATTACCCAATTGCCTAGTTTAAACCATGGTTACACTTTAGAGAACTACAGCAGGTGATTTCAAGCTCTTTGGGTAAGAATATAATACCTAGAGTTGAGCCCTCATCTCAATTTTAAGTATGTTAAACTTGAGAAAATTTTATGCATGCATAACTCTACTAATTACTTTTATGTTAAATCATGTACAGAAATGTAAATTACACAAGTTGTGATAGAAACAATAGGAATTCTAAAATGTTTTTCCTGTCCCATCTTGGATATGCCTCCTGTGTTGGCGATGAATTAAAGCTGTGAAGTACAGTACAAGCTTCCCAGGAGGCGCCTTGGTAAAGAATGCAGTTGCCCAGTGCAAGAGACACAAGAGACTTGGGTTTGATCCCTGGGTTGGGAAGAATACCTGGAGTAGGAAATGGCAAACTGTTCCAGTATTCTTGCCTGGAAAATTCTGTGGACATAGGAGCCTGGTGAGTTACAGTCCATAGGACCGCAAAGAGTCAGACAGAACTGAGCACACCTGCCTACATGTACAGCACATGAGGTATTCTTGGTAAATGCCATTTCTTCTTTGCATTAAAACTGGAATCGCTACAAGCAGTCACAGACTAGAGATCTGTCTGAAAAACAGATCAGTCACTGTCTGAAAAAAATTACTTTTCACTGTAGTTTGTTGGTGGATGCTTGTGCAATGGCGATGTAGCACCCATCAAGCTACTGTATCTTTGTTATACAAAAGGGATGCTGCTGCTGCTGCTGCTAAGTCGCTTCAGTCGTGTCTGATTCTGTGTGATCCCATAGATGGCAGCCCACCAGGCTCCCCCGTCCCTGGGATTCTCCAGGCAAGAACCCTGGAGTGGGGTGCCATTGCCTTCTCCAGTGCATCAAAGTGAAAAGTGAAAGTGAAGTCGCTCAGTCGTGTCCGACTCTTCTCGACCCTAAGGACTGTAGCCCACCAGGCTCCTCCGTCCATGGGATTTTCCAGGCAAGAGTACTGGGGTGGGGTGCCGCTGCCTTCTCTGAAAAGGGATGCTACTAAAACATTTATCTTTAGACCTGGGAGCTGCTCCTCAGTAACTTTGTTATGATCCCGCTAGAGATTCTCTAAAACATTACTTGATGATTAAAGAGTGCTTTCTTTCCCAGAATGCGGAATCCTTTCATGTAACTTCCACTCCTCTCAAATATGTTGTTAACAGGTCCATAAGTCATCACTTTTTAACAGAAATAGCGTACTCTTTCTGATGGCTCAGAGGGTAAAGAATCTACCTGTAATGCAGGAGACCTGGGTTCAATCTCTGGGTGGGAAAGATTTCCTGCGGAAGGGCGTGGCAACCCACTCCAGTACTCTTGCCTGGAGAATCCCATGGACAGAGGAGCCTGGCGGGCTACACTCCATGGGGTCACACAGAGTCGGACACGACTGGGTGACTAAGTTCCTTTAGCCGGAGGAATTGAATAGTACCTGTGCCTCAGATACAGTTGCTCCAGGTTAGCAGTTAGCATGAGAGCTGTCCTTTTGGAAAAAAAAAAAAAAAGTACAAATTTTACACAGATTCAGGTACTTAGTAGCCCAACCTCTAAATGATTTTTCTACCTAAAATGTGAAATTCTGTCCTTGTGGTTAGAGATTGATGACCAGTTGAATGGTTATTGGTAGATACTGAGGTCTTTACACCACTGGCAATAGCTGCTTAGCTGTGACATGGTAATTCACAACAGAGTCTAGATTTTATTGTTGGTTAGTGGCTAAGTTGTAACCTACTCTTTGCAACCCCATCAGGCTCCTCTGTCCATAGGATTTCCCTGGGAAGAATATTCCAGTGAGTTGCCGTTTCCTCCTCTAGGGGATCTTCCCAACCCAGGGATCAAAGCTGAGTCTCCTGCATTGACAGGTAGGTTTTTTATCACTGAGCCACCAGGGAAGCCTTGAAAGTCAAAATACATTTTGGTAGATCACTGTTTGGTCCAGAGATATATGATTCCGTACATGTCATAGCCCATGAAAAAACATCCAGGAGTTACTTTTAATAAACCAAACTAATACCACCAAGTTCAAATATTTAATTCCTCATTATTTTCTAAGATGTCAGTAGTATATTCACACATCAAAATCTTTTAAATTATATAAAGAATATACCAGAAGATCGAAGCATCGTATGTCCTTACTATATTAATACACAGTAAACATATATATTTTTTGGAATCTAGTACATATAATAGGTAGTTTTGCCTATATATTAGTTAGAAGGCCAGCATTTTTAATCTGCAAAAACAGTACTACCATATGGTTCAATCAAATATATTAACAAAATTTTGTCAGTAAAGATTTTCTGCCAGGACTTTTACGCAGACGAGTTACCTCATATCAGTTTTTACAAAATTATTTGATAAAGTGGGCTTCTTTTCAAAATTCTTAATTTATGTTGACCAACTTTTTAAAGCAAAAAAATCAAAATATGTATTGTGCTTAAAATAATTCTTTAATATGTTCTAAAATAATACAAACCTACTATTTCTTCAGGGCTTCCCTGGTGGCTTCGTGGTAAAGAGTTCATCTTCCAGTGCAGGCAACCTGGGTTCAACCCCTGGCTTGGAAAAATCCCCTGGAGAAGAAAATGGCAAGCCACTCCATTAGTCTTGCCTGGGGAATCCCATGGACAGAGGAGCCTGGTGGGCTGCAGTTCATGGGGTCACAGAGAGTCAGACACAGGTCAGCAGCTGAGTGTACACACACTATTTCCTCAGGAGTTATGAAAGGATAAAACTGCAATTCAGATTCTACCCAAAGTACCATCAATTCAAAATCAGTGCAGCTAAAAATAATGGGAACATATTCTTATCTAATGAAGTAAAAAGATAGCCATGCTTGTTTTAGACAATATATTAAATGGGCATTAAGTCCATATATAATTCATCTTCCTTAATTTAAAAAAATACTGTAAAATAGATATAGTTGTCATAGGAAACAAAAAACAAAGCAAAGCAAACCTACTACTCTGCCTCAGTAAGAATATGCAGTAAGTTTTATAAGTCACATTGTCACATCACTGACTAGCCAAAAGGACAATGGATGAGACCAAATAATTGATGTACATGTTGCTATTTTTTTGTTTTTCTGTGTACATTTCATAGCTTCTACAACTCTTTCTCTATAATCTTTAGATAAGGGATTGAATTGTTATTAAAGAGAATTTTGTGAATTTCTTGAGGTGAAATAGGTGGCCGACAGGTGCATGACTATTCTAGCAGCGTGAGCATGAGGGGACTTGAGAATGTTGAATGTATTCCAATGGCAATCTTTTAAAGAATTCCCTGAGAGTAGTTTCCTCAAAAAAAGAGAGATTGTAGTAAGTAAAATGAATGAGTGGTACAGGCTTTATATATGACCTTAAAGAGTAAAGAGTAGAAATGCTTAAGCCATATTGAAAATGCAAAATAAATTGTGGCAGTTTAAAACTATTCTCCCAAAAGACTTCCTTGAATTAACTGTATGTCTGATTTTATCATATAATTTATCACAGTGGTCAATAATCTCTAATTCATTCCTCTGTCTTCCCTTCCACAAGACAGGTTTCATCTCTAATTCAACATCACATATTCCCAATCCCAATCACAGTGGCTGAGCACTCATTAAATATTTATAGAAGGAATTAAGTAAATATATTAATAAGTGTTATATTAAAGAGAGGTGTATGCATATACATTAGAGTGTGTTAGTGCAATTTTTTTTATTAGCATTGTTTCTTTTGGAAAATTATGCTCTGACATTTTTTGGTATGTTTATTCATTTGCTTTTATTTAAGTGCATATGAAAAGCTGATTTAAATCGGCAGCAGTAAAAAGCGTTCTTTGTATTATAAAAGGAAAGAAAGAGCTTCTGACCTGTGTGTGTGTGTGTCTGTGTGATGATACTGTGAGTCCTCATTCCTGACAGTTGTACTTGCAGCAATCTAGAAAAATAAGAAAAAAAAAAACAAAGATAAAAGAAGTGGCACCACAGGATCATTAAAAAATGAGACAGTTTGATAAAGCATATGATCCTTATCACTTAGCAAAGGCTTTCAGTAATATATGTAGAAATCTATTAGCATTTTGTACGTTGTGGCTTATATTTTAGATATAAATTCTATTGCTGGAGTTTTAAATTATATTCACAAAAATGTCTGGGAATGAATTATAAGAATGTGAGGTTTATACAAATATGTAGCAATATCAGGATATAAAAAATTATATTTGATGATCTTGCTTAAAAAGATTTGAAAATATTATCTACAGATTGTTTAATTTTATAAGTATTTGCACTTATTTTCAGTGATTTTCCACCTCTGTACCAAACCTTAGTATAAATATTATACAAAGTATGTGAACTCTGACATTAATTGAATTAACCATTTTTAGAATAAATGACAAAATAAATTCAAAAATCTAAAAGTGAAATGAAATCTCTTTAAACCTATTCTTTTTTAGTTATCTAGTTATTATTATAGCATATTAAATGCTGGCATAGACTTAAGTGGCTTATTCTCCATTGCTTTTTTTGAGCTTTTGATAATTATCTGTAATATAATTTTATTCATAATAAAAGGTTACATGAAACAAGAAAAAAATTTTCCCTTTCATACTGAGATGAAATACAAAATTATCTTTTATTAATTAATTTATTTTTTAATTGAAGGATAATTGCTTTGCAGAATTTTGCTGTCTTCTGTCAAACCTCAACATGAATCAGTCATAGGTGTAGATATATCCCTCTGTTTGAGCCTCCCTCCCAGCTCCCACCCCTATAGGCTGATACAGAGCCCCTGTGTGAGTTTCCTGAGACATACAGCAAATTCACGTTGCTATCTATTTTACATATGGTGATGTAAGTTTCCATGTCACTCTCTCCATGTGTCTCACCCTCTCCTCCCCTCTCCCCATGTCCATAAGTCTATTCTCTATGTCTGTTTCTCCATTGCTATCCTGTAAATAAATTCTTTGGTACCATCTTTCTAGATTCTGTATGTATGTATTTGTATACAATATTTACCTTTCTCTTTCTGACTTACTTCACTCTCTATAATACCCTCTAAGTTCATCCACCTCATTAGAACTGACTCAAAGGTGTTCCTTTTTATGGCTGAGTGATATTCCATTGTGTATATGTACCAGAACTTCTTTATCCATTCATCTGTCAATAGACATCTAGGTTGCTTCCATGTTCTAGCTTTGTAAATAGCACTGCAACGAACAATGGGATACATGTGTCTTTTTCAGTTTTGGTTTCCTCGGGGTATATGCCTAGGAGTGGGATTGCTGGGTCATATGGTCGTTTTATTCCTAGATTTTTAAGGAATCTCCACACCATCCTCCATAGTGACTGCATCAATTTACACTCCCACCAACTGTGCAAGTGTGTTCCCTTTTCTTCACACCCTCTCCAGCATTTATTGTTTGTAGACTTTTTGATGATGGCCATTCTGACTGGTGTGAGGTGATATATTATGGTAGTTTTGATTTGAATTTCTCTAATAATAAGCAATGTTGAGTATCTTATCATGAGCTTGTTAGCCATCTATATGTCTTCTTTGCAGAAATGTCTGTTTAGGTCTTTTACCCACTTTTTGATTGGGTTTGTTTTTCTGGCACTGGATTGTATGAGCTGCTTGTATATTTTGCAAATTAATCATTTGTCAGTTGTTTCATTTGCTATTATTTTCTCCCATTCTGAGGGTTGTCTTTTCACCTTGCTTATAGTTTCCTTTGCTGTGCAAAAGCTTTTAAGTTTAATCAGGTCCCACTTATTTACTTTTGTTTTTACTTCCATTATTCTAGGAGGTGGGTCATAAAGGATCTTGCTTTGATTTATGTCATCAAGTGTTCTGCCAATGTTTTCCTCTAAGAGTTTTATAGTTTCTGGTCTTACATTTAGACCTTTAATTCACTTTGAGTTTATCTTTGGGAGTGGTGTTAAGAAGTGTTATAATTTCATTCTTTTACAGGTAGCTGTCCAGTTTTCCCAGCACCATTTATTGAAGAGGCTGTCTTTGCCCCATTGTATATTACTGCCTCCTTTGTCAAAAATAAGGTACCCATAGTAGTGTGGGTTTACTTCTGGGCTTTCTATGTTGTTCCATTGGTCTATATTTCTGTTTCAGAGACAGTAACGTACTGTCTTGATGACTGTGGGTAGTCGCTCGGTCATGTCTGACTCTGAAACCTCATGGACTGTAGTCTCCCAGGCTCCTCAGTCCATGGAATTTTCCAGGCAAGAGTACGGGAATGGGTTGCCATTTCCTTCTCCAATGATGCCTGTAGCTTTGTGGTATAATCTGAAGTCAGAAAGCCTGCTTCCTCCGGCTCCATTCTTCTTTCTCAAGACTGCTTTTGCTGTTCTGGGTCTTTGTGTTTCCATATGAATTGTGAAAGTTTTTGCTCTAGTTCTGTGAAAAATGCCATTGGTAATTTGGTAAGGATTGCTCTGAATCTGTAGATTGCATTTGGTAGTATAGTCATTTTCACAGTATTGTTTTTTCCTACCCAGGATCATGGAATATCTCTCCATCTGTTTATGTTGTCTTTGATTTCTTTCATCAGTGTCTTATAATTTTCTGTGTAGAGTTCTTTTGTCTCCTTAGGTAAGTTTATTCCTAGCTATTTAATTTTTTTGTTGAAATGGTGATTTTTCATTGTTAGTATATAGGAATCCAAATTTCTGTGTATTAATTTTTTATACTGCAATGTTGTTTATACTCTCAAAGAATCAGCTTTTGGTTTTATTAATCTTTACTATTGTTTCCTTCATTTCTTTTTCATTTAGATTATCTTTTAAGTACGTGAAATTTGGGTTAGGTTTTTTGTCCTAGTAATTTCTTTGTAGGCAGCTACATTCTTATAAGGCCCTGGATCCATTAAAGATAAAGTAATATGAATAAAATATTTTCCAAAAGTATAATATATATCAGTAATTATCCATTTGAAATACTAAAACTCAAGTATAATTTATTTCTCAAAACTTGTCCCACCCACCTTCTTTCTTTTCTTTATGTTAATTTTGATGCTGCTGCTACAGAGTTTGGTTCAACAATAATAATGTGAGCTGAATTCTATAACCCTCTTGGCGAAGAGATTAATTTTTGAATATTTGATCCCCCAAGCAATAATTTCACAGATATAATTGCAATTAACCACACTTATGCTATTATTAAAGCTAATTTATGCCATTAACCTAAGTAAAATAATTCACTCAGTTAAAACCTTAAAGATCCCTACAAACAGAGAATATTGTTCATACATTGCTATAGAGAGCTTCATTGCATAAAATTTAAAATCTTATAAAATCCTCAGCCATTGTACAGTCAATAAGTCTTATTTTTTAGTTGAAAACAAATTGTGGTTCAAGAATGATAAATGACCAACACAACTAAAGCATTGTCTTATGTCTAATATAGTACTCATTCTTCCATCCTCAAATGTTTAATATTTCACTCTACTTTCAGCTAAGCTCTGATTTTCTGTGTTTGCAATTTAAATTTGAATTTTCAATTCCCAAGTGTTTCTCAAGAGATTATACTCATATGCCCCACTGTTAACTTACATAAAAACATAAAAAAAGTAACTATCTTCTTACACTCCCATATCTGTGTTAATGGCACTAAGACTCAAAATATTGAAATCACCTTTTACTCTCCTCTTCTATAAAATCATTCTCCAAGTTTTATTGTAGCTAGAGGTATATATTAGGAATATTGCTAAGTACTTCATGTAGATCATTTGATCGTTTCTTAAATAAATCTTTAAATAGCTATTCTTCTTGCTTAAGAAGGGGGTGAAATGATCTTAGCTAATAAAGTTGCTTATATTTACAGTTAATTATTAGATGCCCCGCTTTCAGTTGAGACCGTCAGATGTCACAGCTCTCTCCCATGACCAGTATAATTATCTCACAAGTGATTTTACTAAAAATTTTAGTTTGTCTTCCTTTCCTTTCATTCTGCTATGATGACTTGCTTCCACAGCCATATATTTTATGCCTGTAGGGTAAGATGGCTGAAGATGATGTTTAGAGAAGGGAGATAACTGACATAATAGCAGGCAGTTCAAAATGACAGAGGCACAAAGATGAGCAGTGGGTTGCGCTTTTTAAAACCTGCTAACCTCAAATTTTAAATGGTGAAATTAAATAAATGTGGACTGGACAGTAGTCCTCACTTATCCAAAGGGGATACTTTCCAAGACCACCAGTGGATGCCTGAAACCTCCGGTAATTCTGAAACCTAAACATACTGCTTTCCCTATGCAAAGTTTAATTTATAAATTAGACACAGCAAGAGGTTAACAACAATAATCACAAAAGAGAGCAATTATAACCATATGTGAATTACGTGAATAACTTTTATTACAGCATCTGCTGTCTCCTCTTAAATTACCTTGTGCTGTACTCACCATTCTTGTGATGATGTGAGATGATTACAAAATGTACCTGAGATGAAGTTAGATGAACGGCGCAGGTACTGTGACTATTTTCGACCTTCTGACGATGCGTCAGAAGGAGGATCGTCTGTTTCTGGTGACCCCGGATCATGGAGCCAGAGCAGAGTTGATGGTGGGCTGTCAGGAACACACGGTGTTGACGGCTGGGGGCCTGGGGCAGGAAGGGGCTTGATTTCATCACACAACTAAGGAGCCTAACTTAAAACGTGTGGATTGTTTACTTCTAGAATATTCCTTTTTAATATTTTTAGACTCTAGTTCACTTCAAGTAACTGAAACCATGAAAAGTAAAAACACAGATAAGGAGAGACCACTGTTCGCTTTTTCTGAAATACTACATTTTACAGCCATCAATATTTGACTAGGGTCGTTAATGATTTTTTTTAATATACAAAGCAGTCATTCACCTTATTTATTTATTTATTTTTGCTGAAATAGTCCTCTCAGCTAAGATGGACTATTATATTCAGCGTCTCCACTAACCGAACTTTTATATCCAGTTAAGACTCTGGGTAAAGCAATGGGACAGATGTTTACTTAAGGAACATTGTTCATGGATTACCGGACATGTCTGAAAATAGAAAAACCAGCATGTTGATTTCAAGCATCACCTAGCAGTGATTAGTACAGAAAGTACTAAAAGCTGAAATTTAAATGTCACTAACAGTTAATGCTCTGATAATATTGGATTCTAACTTACTGCAAAAGAGTCTTCGTGGGGAGTTACTTGTTTAATAAAGGCCATTGTTATTATTATCATTTTAATAATAATTGCTACTAAGCAAATCCCCAAAATCCCCACTGACAGCTGTCCTAATTCTGATTTTTCTTCAAACTTGCCCACAGCAGGAGACCCGAGGCTACTTTAACATGGGTGAGGATGGGAACGGAAGTCTTCCAGGGGCATTACCTACAACGGGCAATCTTTTCAACAAGGGACAGGTTTGTCAACTAAAAACACGAAGTGATTTTTTCCCCGAAGAAGTGGTATTACAGCAGTTTTTATATCATTATATGTTCTGTGTTTTGGCTACTTTGTGGAGTAAATTGATTCTTATGAATAATCTTTATAGTTATGAGTTTCAAATCATGTTTTGAATGTGTTTGTGGGGTGGAGCATTTTCATATTTGGAGTATTAACAATAATGCAATGATTTTATATATACAATTTGGCTTACTCTGAATAAATTTCTGAAATTATTATCCAAGTATATCATTAAACTAGATAATCTGCATCCAAAATAGGAATTCCACATAACTGAACTGAGTCTAATTTTTAAAATTCAGATTCTTTTTTAATTAAATTATTAATATTTATAATAGCCAGGGCATGGACGCAACCAAGCTGTCCATTGACAGATGAATGGATAAAAAAGTGTGGTACATATATACGGCAGACTATTACTCAGCCATAAAAAGGAACAAATTTGACTCAGTTGTAGTGAGGTAGATGAACCTAGAGCCTCATACAGAGTGAAAGAGAGAAAAACAAGTATCATACATTAATGCATAAGTATGGAATCTAGAAAAATGGTACTGATGAACCTACTTGAGAATGGACTTGTCGACGCAGTGGGGGAAGGTGAGGATGAAAGGAATGGAGAAAGCAACCTTGACATGTATACACTCTGTGTGTAAAACAGACAGTTGATAGAAGGTTGCCGTCTGGCACAGAGAGTCCAGCCTGCCACTCTGCGATGACCTTGGGGGTGGGATGAGGGAAGGGGAGGCAGGTAGCGGGTGTGTGTATAATTGCGACGGATTCACGTGTTGTGCAGCAGAGGCCAACGCAACATTGTGGAGCAATTTTCCACCAATTAAAATTCAAGAAAAATTTTAAATATAAATATAGGCTAAGGATTAATGAATGAGCAAGATTTCATAGGGTAGGTGGTGATCAAAATACTTTCTCTATTGGTAAGTTTTTCAAATTATATTATATAGATGTTTATAGATTTGAAAAAACCTAATGGGCCTATTTGTCTATGAACTGTTATTAATAACTTAATATTTACTTTCTGTCTGTAAGACTGCTATAATCACATTTTGAATGATAGTATTTCCCTTTCTAATTGAAATAATTAATAAGATCATTCATAAAATTTCCTTTCTTATATACAACTTCAATATACATTCACTGCCATATGGATTTAACTGTTCTCCTTTTCTTGTTCACTGAAAATGTTTTTACACATATTTTAATATGTATTGTCCTTTCCTGGATCACCTAAGTTCTTACATATGGACATCACCATTTCCAGGTGAAATGCATGCAGGGAGAATGCCAACTAATCCAGAACTTGGATTCCTAAGTTTCAAAAATCAAAGATTCTGTTATTTGACAGAGATTCTATGTTAGCTGTCATTAACGTTAAGGCCTTTGTCCTACTACTAGACCAGCTCCTGAGGGTTTGAAAATATAGGAAAATGTGATTCTGTTTGTCAGAAATGTGGTAGCTTGTCAGTGCTTGCTTACAAGTAGAGCGAGACCATGATTACAGGTTATAAGAATTTTTAAGATGCTTAAAATGCAAATACTCCTTTTATTTTAGTAAGCATATATTCTTCCTAAATAGATTCAAACTTTGACCTTAAAACTAATGAAGATGGCTTCAAATCAATGTAAAATATATCCCTTGTAATATAGATGGGAAAAAAAATTAATATGGTGAAAAAGTTAATTAGTGGTCTTTGGATTCACATTGTTTTTTCATTCTGATATACATTCCTGAGTTTTCCAAAGTTGGTAAAAGGGTTGCTATAACATTTTCTATCCAACGTTTCTATTAGTAAAATAAAGCTTGTTTCTCTGCAGTATATTAGTTTTTCTGGACTACCAGAACATAGTACCCCAAACTGGTGGTTTAGAATGATGGAAGCATTTTCTATCATGGTCCCTGAGGACATAGTGGAAATCAAGAGGCCACGCAGGTCGGTTCTTTCTGGAAGCTGTGACTGGCTTCCTGCTGCATGACTCTCTGCTGGCTTCTGGTGGACACTGACAATCCCCAACATTTGCCGGCTTCTATCACTCCAGTCTCTGTCTTCACGTCCCCTGGCCTTCCTCTCCTTGTGTCTCCATGTATCAGTCCTCTTCTAATAAGGACACCAGTCCTTGGATTTAGGGCCTGCTCCTATCCAGTATGACTTCATCGTAACTATTTCTGTAACCATTTTGTTTACAAGTAAGATCACATTCTGAGGTTCTAAATGGACATACGTTTTGCAGGAACATTATTCAACCCACTCTGGCTTTCTGTCAGAGAGTTTTTTCACTGTGATGGGATAACCCACATAGGACTTGGTGCTTAATTAATTAACTATGCTATTCTGTATCCTGGGATATACCAGTTATTTCATTTAAGTTTAAAACATCAATGCTTCTTTTTATAAACATGGAGGTTAATAACTTTTATATATACTGTAAGTCTTAAAAGTGTTGTGCAATATAGAAATTTATAGCTATTTTGACTAAGGACGTTCAATAACATAATATAGTTAGAATAAGAACAATCCTCAAGTCTGCTGGTAATCTGTTGTGTGACCTTGGACAAGTCACCTGCCTGTCTAAAGACTGTATGATTCATACATAAAATAAAGAGGTTGGACTTGAATCATAGATCAAAAATCAGTAGCCCGTTTTTCAGTTTGACCTATATACATATCTTATATGACCAGCAGAATAATTTTAAAATAATGAATTTGATTGCCTTTATGCAAAATTTTTACTCTCCAATTAATCATAGTCCTTATTGCTTCTTAAAATGTCAAATGGGCTACTTCCTATTTAGATCTTCATGACCCCTGAAGGCATATGAGTTTCTAGCCCTAGGGTTTCCTAACTTACAGTCTCATGATTCCTAAGTCATAGATTATTTTAAGAGTGATAAAGTCACATTCTATCACTAGTTTATCACCTTCAAAAATGTTATAAATTCATTTGACTCCTTAAAGGACAGCTATTTAATAGGTATAAAATACTATTATGCTTCAATCTCTTTCTTACTGCTTGAAGTACCACTGTGTATTAAGTGGACATCTGCATTTAGCTTTTCATTATGACTTCTAGATTATTTCTTTGAGAGGTTAAAACTAATTCAGCTCCTAGCAGTGGATATGAGTAGTCACAATTGCCTCTGCCCAAGGACACGCATGTAAATCAAATGTTAATTTCATCTCTGCAAGTTGCCATTAAAGCAGCAATAAGCTGTCTGCCCACATTTCAGCTTTGTGAAGACAACATGCATTTAAATACTCTTTTTTATATCCTTGGCCTTCTGCTCACTAGAGAAATTTCTATTCAGGAGCATTTTTACTGCCAAAGTCTGTCCATCTTCTCTCTCTTCAAAGTAATTTCCAGTCCAAAGAAAAGTCTTAATTGGTGCTGACATCTAGACCAGCAGTTGATGTCTATATTCTAAATGCTAATAAAGTTGAATATCTTACCTACAAAGGGGTTTTACATACAAAGTTAATTTAAGATGTAAAATTGTCCTTTAAGGAAGGAATGAACTCTGCCTGCCATAAAGATTCTTGGAGTCCAGCCGAAGAGACAAATGGTTGTAGAAATATTTATTACATTAGAGTTGAAATAAGTATTGTGATAAAAATTGTTTTTCATGAGAAAACATTTTTCAGGTCTGAGCTCAAAAAAAAATGTTTGTGAAAATGATTTTTCTTTTAATCTGATTTAAAAATAGAGAGGGTTTTCCATTGCAAGAATAAAAGGGAGTCACCTTCACTATCCTAGACCTCCCTATTTCACTGAGCCTTTGGATTGCCTGTATCCTTAAAAGGGTTGCTAAAGCTTGTCACTAGGTAAGAAGCTGAATGATATCTGTCACATTGTCTGCCTTCTAACTTCTTTACAGAATAAAATCTATTCTTTTCTGAAAGATGATACCGTAATCCAGGGCCTTTAAAGTATTTTATACACAATGTCCAGCATTCAAACAAAATTATCAGACATATTAGAAGGTAAAGAGACATAACTGAGAAAACAAAATGGTATAGTAAGAAAAATTTGAAACAAAATTGGAACAAACAAATCCATTGGAAATTTACAGGTACACATTATACAATAATGGCATGGAAATTTTGTTTTTGCTTTTTGTTCAGTTGTTCAGCCATATCCGACTCATTGCAACCCCATGGACTGCAACATGCCAGGCCTCCCGGTCCTTCATCATCCCCTGGAGCTTGCTCAAACTCATGTCCATTGAGTCGGTGATACCATCCAACCATCTCGTCCTCTGTTGTCCTCTTCTCCTGCCTTCTATTTTTCCCAGCATCAGGGTCTTTTCCAATGAGTCAGCTCTTCATATCAGGTGGCCAAAGTATTGCAGTTTCATGGAAATAAAGGTGCTGAAAATATTCAAGAATATATATGACAACATGAAATAATTTACAGGAGACCTGGGAAAATTCTTAAATTATTGAGCAATACAAAGGTTTTACAACAGAAGAAAATTAAGAAAAGTGATGATTGTTGACTGAAACATAAGTTAGTATAACTTATCCACACCGGGGCAGTGTGGGAAAAAAAATAGAGAAAAGAACAGAAAAGATGCAGAATTCATGGACAGAAGCACATATACACATACATGCAACCTACATGGACAACATTCTTGGTAAAAAGGAAGGAAGAAAGCTATGTACATCGTGATGAAGTGGCTGAAAACTGAAGATAAAGAAGCCATAAAAGCAGCCAAAGGTGGGGGGAAATACAAATCATCTTTAAAGTTGTAACACTCACACAAAAAAATTACCAGATGATTTCTCCACAAAGTAAACGTAGAAGGAAGAAATATATTTCAGAATTCTCAAAGAAGATAACCAATGGCATGGGATTCCGTGTTGAGTGAAAATTATTTCAAAATCGAGGTAAAGGAGAAACATTTCCTGAGGAGCAAAAGCTGAGCGCATTTGTCACAGTCAACTGGTACTAAAAAAATGCAAATGAATATATTTCAAGGAGAAGGAAGATATTCCCAGGAAGAAGCACAAAAATGCAGAATGAAACAAACAGTCTTGCAAAGAGGAAATAGGAAGATGAATTAAAGAAAAATATGTGTAGATTGAGAGAATAGTAATAACATCTTGTGAAATTTAAAATATATGTACCAATTAAGTCCACTTATTTGCTGCAAAAAGGTAACTGGTAAATAGGTATAAAAAGTTCTAAGACTTTTTCAATGTTTTAGAAATGCAAAAGTTCTGATTTAGTTAAAATGTTAATATACCAAGGATTTAGTTGTGTTCCCTTTGCTAACCACTGAAAGAATAATAAATTATGTATAACTAAAATCTAATAGGTGAAAAAGATTTTTTAGAAATCCCAGTGAAGCCAAGATAGAAGAAAACAGAGCTCAGAACAGCGAGGATAAACAAAAAAGCAAATAGTAAACTGATAGCACTGAAATCACAGCAGTAATTTTGTACAGTAACTACAACAAATGTAATTGCTCTAAGTATGTCAGTCAAATATGTTAGTCCTCTAAAACACAATATGCTGCTTATAATAAAATTAAAACGTCATTGAATGCTGTTGTTCAGTTGTTAAGTCAGTTCCGACCCTTTGCAACCCCATGGGCTGCAGAACGCTAGGCTTCGTTTTCCTCCACTATATCTGTGAGTTTGCTCAGGTTCATGTCCATTGAGTTGGTGATGCTATTTAACCATCTCATCCTCTGCTGCCCTCTTCTCCTTTTGCCTTTAATCTTTCACAGCATCAGGGTCTTTTCCAATGAGTTGGCTCTTTGTATCAGGTGGCCAAATATCGGAGCTTCAGCTTTAGCATCAGTCCTTCTAATGAATGGTGGTTGTAGTGGTGGTTTAGTTATGAAGTCGAAGTCATGTCCAACTTTTGTGACCCCATGTACTGTAGCCCTCCAGGTTCCTCTGTCCATGGGATTCTCCAGGCAAGAATACTGGAGGGGGTTGCCATTTCCTTCTCCAGGGCATCTTCCCCATCCAGGAATTGAACCAGGGTCTCCTGCTTTGCAGGCAGATTCCTTACTGACTGAGTTATTTTTAGAAGCAGCTATCTAATAATATTCAGGGTAATTTCCTCTAAGATTGACTGGTTTGATTATGTACTCTGTATATATGTTACATAAACAGGGTGACAATATATGGCCTTATCAGACTCCTTTCCCAATTTTGAACCTGTCCTTAGTTCCATGTAAGGTTCTAACTGTTGCTTCTTGCCAGGCACAAAAGTTTCTCAGAAGACAGGTAAGGTGGTCTGGTATTCCTATCTCTTGAAGAATTTTCCACAGTTTCTTGGGCTCCACATAGTCAAAGGCTTTCTTGTAGTCAATTAAGCAGAACTAGATGTTTTTTCCTGGAATTCTTTTGCTTGTTCTATGATCTAAAGGATGTTGGCAATTGGATCTTCAGTTCGTCTGCCTTTTCTAAACACAGCTTATACATCTGGAATTGAATTGAATCATCTTTGAATACTGAGACATAAAAAGTCTAGATATGTAGAAAATTCATAAATATTTAGATAATAAACTTCACCCACAAATAACTTGAATCAATGTAGAACTCACACTGGTATCATGAGAGTTAAATGTGTATGATATGATTAATATATATGCACATATGTATTTTGGGCTTCCCTGGTAACTCAGTTAGTAAAGAATCCACCTGCAAGGCAGGAGACCCAAGTTTGATCCCTGGGTTGGGTAGTTGCTCTGGAAACGGAAATGACAACCCACTCCAGCATTCTTGCCTGGGAGATCTCATGGCCGGGGAGCCTGTCTGGCTACACTCCATGGGGTCACCGTTAGTTGGACATGACTTAGTGACTTAGTAACAACCACATACATATTTTAACCTGTGCTGTGTTGTCCAGCTCTTTGCAACCGCATGGATTGTAGCCCGCCAGGCTCCTCTGTCCGTGGGGACTCTCCAGGCAAGAATACTGGAGTGGGCTGCCAGGCCTTCCTCCAGGGAATCTTCCCAACCTAGGGATCATATCCAGGTCTTCTGTTTTGCAGGCAGATTCTTTACCAGCTGAACCACCAGGGAAGCGCATATTTTAACCTAGTATTCACATATTATAACATATCAAACTTAGTAAAATGAACTCACATCATACTTCAAAAAAATTTACATTACCAAGTGGATTTACTGGAAACAAATGCTGAATAACAATGGACTAAATTTACTTTTAATGAGTTATTTAAAAGATAATAAACCACCTTTCTCCAAAATAGAAGGAAACATTAAAGATAAGTGTAAAAATGAATGAAACAGAAAACAAGTGCATGATGTAGAGAATCTATAAAGCCTAAAGCTCTTGTTTTTGAAGAAAAATAATAAAATTGATAAATCTCTAAATAGCAAAGGGGATATCTCTATAGCGCTCACAGATATAAAGAGGAAAATAGATATTGATGAGAAAATTACAACATGTAACTAGAATTTATATGAAATAGAAAGCTCTTAGACAGACACAACCTTTCAAAACAGACAGAAACAGGAATAAGAAATTTACATAGTTGCATATTCTTGTCTGGGAAGTCCCATGGACAGAGGAACCTGGCAGGCTACAGTCCATGGAGTAATAAAAGAGTCAAACATCACTTGGCGACTAAACAACAGTAACAGCAAAGCTTTTAAAGCTTGAAATACATGATAGAAAACAGTCACATAAAGAAAGATGAGCTTTTCAGTGGAGTTTTCCCAGCATATAAGCCTAAATCCTGATGCCCTTTTCAGTGGATTCATATATAACAAAAGAATAATGCTACATTTTTTTTAAAAAAAGATAAAAATTTTAATAATTTATAAACCCAGCATAACCTAATCCCAAGTCTTGCAAATAATATATAAGAAAATAATTACAGAAAATAACTAAGAAACAAATGCAAAAAGTCTTGGCTATTAGTTAATAGCCATTTGAATTCAACAATAGAGAAAGGAAAGTGTGTCAAATGAAGCTGGATATATTACTGAAAATGTTAACTTACCATTTGAAAAATTAATTCTTCACATTTTTACAAAATTAAGGTGAAAATCATGTATCGTTGCAGATACAGAAAATTTGTTTCACAATATTCAGTGCTCATTTATAATAAACAAATCTTCCAGAAACCTATAGGTAACTGAAAATTCTTTGAATGTGATAAGAGTACCTACACCAAATTTATAGCATTTTACTCTGTGATCTTTCCCCTGAGATAAAGATTGAGACCAGAATGCCCCAAGACCCCAGTTCTATTGAGCTTGCCCTGGAGACCCTGGAAACATCACACAAAGGTTTGAGTTCAGTTCACTTCAGTCCCTCAGTCGTGTCCGACTCTCTGTGACCCCATGGACTGCAGCACTCCAGGCCTCCCTGTCCATCACCAACTCCCAGAGTTTACTCAAACTCACGTCCATCGAGTCGGTGATGCCATCCAACAATCTCATCCTCTGTCGTCCCCTTCTCTTCCCACCTTCAGTCTTTCCCAGCATCAGGGTCTTTCAAATGAATCAGTTCTTTGCATCAAGTGGCTAAAGGGATGAGATTAAAGGCTAAAAAACAGACAAGGAGGCTCTAAGAGTGATTTTTTTTTTTTTTTTTTTTTTTTAATATTATTTTATTAGTTGGAGGCCAATCACTTTACAACATTTCAGTGGGTTTTGTCATACATTGACATGAATCAGCCATATAGTTACATGTATTCCCCATCCCGATCCCCCCTCCCACCTCCCTCCCCACCCGACTCCTCAGGGTCCTCCCAGTGCACCAGGCCCGAGCACCTGACTCATGTATCCCACCTGGGCTGGTGGTCCGTTTCACCATAGATAATATACATGCTGTTCTTTCAAAACATCCCACCCTCACGTTCTCCCCCAGAGTTCAAAAGTCTGTTCTGTATTTCTGTGTCTCTTTTTCTGTTTTGCATATAGGGTTATCGCCACCATCTATCTAAATTCCGTATATATGTGTTAGTATACTGTAATGTTCTTTATCTTTCTGACTTACTTCACTCTGTATAATGGGCTCCAGTTTCATCCATCTCATTAGAACTGATTCAAATGAATTCTTTTTAACGGCTGAGTAATATTCCATGGTGTATATGTACCACAGCTTCCTTATCCATTCATCTGCTGATGGGCATCTAGGTTGCTTCCATGTCCTGGCTATTATAAACAGTGCTGCGATGAACATTGGGGTGCACGTGTCTCTTTCAGATCTGGATTCCTCAGTGTGTATGCCCAGCAGTGGGATTGCTGGGTCGTATGGCAGTTCTATTTCCAGTTTTTTAAGAAATCTCCACACTGTTTTCCATAGTGGCTGTACTAGTTTGCATTCCCACCAACAGTGTAAGAGGGTTCCCTTTTCTCCACACCCTCTCCAGCATTTATTGCTTGTAGACTTTTGGATAGCAGCCATCCTGACTGGCGTGTAATGGTACCTCATTGTGGTTTTGATTTGCATTTCTCTGATGATGAGTGATGTTGAGCATCTTTTTATGTGTTTGTTAGCCATCTGTATGTCTTCTTTGGAGAAATGTCTGTTTAGTTCTTTGGCCCATTTTTTGATTGGGTCGTTTATTTTTCTGGAATTGAGCTTCAGGAGTTGCTTGTATATTTTTGAGATTAATCCTTTGTCTGTTTCCTCATTTGTTATTATTTTCTCCCAATCTGAGGGCTGTCTTTTCACCTTACTTATAGTTTCCTTTGTTGTGCAGAAGCTTTTAATTTTCATTAGGTCCCATTTGTTTATTTTTGCTTTTATTTCCAGTATTCTGGGAGGTGGGTCATAGAAGATCTTGCTGTGATTTATGTCGGAGAGTGTTTTGCCTATGTTCTCCTCTAGGAGTTTTATAGTTTCTGGTCTTACATTTAGATCTTTAATCCATTTTGAGTTTATTTTTGTGTATGGTGTTAGGAAGTGTTCTAGTTTCATTCTTTTACAAGTGGTTAACCAGTTTTCCCAGCACCACTTGTTAAAGAGATTGTCTTTTTTCCATTGTATATCCTTGCCTCCTTTGTCAAAGATAAGCTGTCCATAGGTTCGTGGATTTTTGAAGTAGAGATTTAATCAGATTAGAGTTTTTTTTTCCTTTTAAAAAGATCACTCTTGGAACAGAATAGAAAGCCAAGAGTGATCTTTTTAAAAGGAAAAAAAAACTCTAATCTGATTAAATCTCTACTTCAAAAATCTCTCTTCAAAACCTTTCCTTGGGTTAAATTTAAGTGCCTTAGCCTGCTATACACTGCCCTTCATGATCTGAGAATTATTTACCTCTCTTAACCCTCTTGAGGAAGCTAAGGCTGCTGGACTGTGACCCACTTCTCCTGGGGTCCAGTGCTAATGGAGTAAAGAAGAGAGACTCCCCAGCCTAATCATGTCCACAGGATTACTGGACCTCCAGGTAAATGGTCAGCTAAATGTTTTTAAAGAGAAGGATTTTTATCCATGAAATGTTCTTAACAAGATGTCTTTGTTCAATCATTGTTTATGGTCATTAACACACTCAGAATCCATGATTTTAGGACTCATCCTCCCTGGGAAAGGTCATAGAAGCTTTTTCATAATCTCACCTCTCCCCATGATGGAGATTAATAACCTATGTAGCTCATTTATTGACCTTGTCTACACTGGTCCAGAAAGTGCATGTCCAATGTAAGGATGAAGAATTTGGGGTACCACCATCAATATTCCAGGCCTCTGTGCTTGACTTAATCTCTTGATAGCTTATGTCCTTGAAAGTATTGATAAAACTTGATAAGAGCTAACTAAGGTCTCTGATTCATATAGCAATAATTTTGCAAACCTATCCATTATGATAGTTTACAAGTCTTTATTTATTAGTGGTGCTGTGACGCTTGGCATATTGACACAGAAGATAAGATCTTTGCTATTTTTCTCATGGAACATTAAGCTAGAGAAGGTGAAGATAAACAAGTAAATTAAAAAATGCATTAAGATAATTTCAAATAGTATTAATACTAGAAGACAATTACACAGTACTTTTGGCAGGGAATATATTAGATAGGGAGAAAAGTAAAGGGACATTTTAAATGATGACTTCTGAGCAGAGATTTCGATAATTTTTATGTGAGATACTTAAAATGATTTCAGTGAAGGATGAAAGAGGTGGAAATTAAAGGAGTGTTGCAAAGCCTTTTGATGAATTGAATATGGATCTGAAAGAGAACTCAAGGCTAATTCCTGTGTTTGAGATTGAGTAATTGAGTAAATGGTACGATTATTAACTGAAATGAGTAGAATTAAAGAGGAACAAGTTTGGGAGATGGGGTTGAAGTAGGGATTGCAAGTTATTTGACATTAAGTTTGAAATACCTAACTGCCATAGAAGAGGAGACCTTGAGTAGGAAATTGAATGGATATGCCTGGACCTCAGGGGAGAATTCTCATTTGAAGTTGTTAATCTAAGAGTCATTAGCATATAGATACTATTTAAAGCAAGGGTACTGGATAAAATTAACCAGGCAGAGTTTTCAGGTGAACAAGAGAGGAGGACCAAAGACTAAATCCTGGGTCACTCAGATATTTAAAGTCTAAGAAAAGCCAAGAGACCATGGTACCCTGGAAGACAAATAAGAGACATGTTTTAAGAAGGAGCGAGATAAACCTTGACAAATTGCTGAAAATCTAAAACAAAGAACAGGAATCACTGGACTTGGGAAATTGAATATTGACCTTGCAGAGGGGGTTTATGAGTCCCAAGGAAAAATGCCTAATTGGAATATGTTCAAGAGAACAGAAACTCGAGTGAGAGGGTATTCCGTATGAATAGTCCTTCTGTAAAGGGCTGCAGAGAAGCGAGGGGGCCACTGGGGGCAGCGCTTGTATTTTGTGCACGTGTTAATAGAAATGATCCACGTAAGAATATTGTTAGTTCTTAGAAAAGGTAAGCATTAGGAGAATAAAAGAAGCTTCTGTTCACAGACTAATTGGAGTGGGATCTGGAATACAAGATAGAGTTTAGACTTGGAAAGACAGGAGGTTGTTGGTCAGTTTTGACCAGAGAACACTTCAACAGAAGGAGAGACAGCTGTGTGTGAAGGGTCTCTGTTTGCTCAACAGTAAAGAACCTGCTTGCCGTGCAGGAGACGCAGGTTCCATCCCTGTGTCTGGACGACCCCGTGGATTAGGAAATGGCAACCCACTCCAGTACTCCTACCAGGAGTATTCCATGGATAGAAGAGCCCGGTGGGCTACAGTTTATAGGGTCACACAGAGTCGGATATGACTGAGCACGCATGGATGCAAGTGGACACTTATTGGTCGGAAAATGAGGTAGATATCTTTCAATCACCTTATTTTCTAAGATAATTAGGAAACAAAGTCATATTTGAGAAGAACAAGTAGACAGGGAGTATTGAAAGCTTAATGACATTAGAAAAGATATTTAAAAATTTATTTTGAATAGATACGGGATTCCCTAATAGTTCAGTTAGTAAAGAATCCGTCTGCAATGCAGGAGACCCCGGTTCAATTCCTGGGTAGGGATGACCCTCTGGAGAAAGGATAGGCTACCCACTCCAGTACTCTTGGGCTTTCCTTGTGGCTCATCGGTAAAGAACCCACCTGCAATGTGGGAGACCTGGGTTCGGTCCCGGGGTTGGGAAGATCCCCTGGAGAAGGGAAAGGCTACCCACTCCAGTATTCTGGCCTGGAGAATTCCGTGGACTGTATAGTCCGTGGGGTTGTAAAGAGTCAGACATGACTGAGTGACTTTCACTTTCACTTTGGTTAGATACAACATTTCCAGGGAAATTCTACTAATATTGCCAACTAGTGTTGAGGACCAATTAGAGATTAGGAAGGATAAAGTAAAGTGAAAATAATCATTATATTTTTATGTTCTCCAAATGGTGTAGGCAGAGAATCAGAGAAAAATCTGGTTAATCAAGAATTGTCTTTGCTAGCAGAGTACAATTGAGGAAGAGAGATGCAAGAGAGTGAAGTAAGTGTATACATAAAGAAAGGATTGAAATGAAAATTGATCAAGATAACGAGGAAATGAGAACACTTTACTGGACAAAGAAAAAGTTATGGTGTCTTCGGGTACTGATGAGGTAAAGACTGGGTGTAATAGGGGCACTAAAATGATCTACAGAAGGAAGCTGTGGCCTAGAAGTGGGAGAATTATAATAATTTGGATGTGCTACTCCTAAAGAGATAACAAAGTCCGGAACAGTGATTCTCAAGCAAGACACCACTGGTATTTTGGGGTGGAAAATTCTCCGTTGTGTGTAATTTACCAGTACGTTAAAGAATGTCTACCTTCTCAGGTGTCTACACACTAAATACCAGAAGCATCCTCCCATTACAATAACTAAACATCCTATCATATTTTCAAAGCTTGCTTGAGGTACCTCCAAGGTGAAAACCACCAGTGTCTATGGTAGATCCATGGATCCATCGCTCGGAAATAGCAGCCAGTCCTTTGTAACTATTTCCCTTCTTAAGGATGCCATACACACTTTTGCATCCACGTCAATTAACAATTACCTTTAAAATGTTAAGGACCAAATCAGTCTTTTCTTTTCCATGTTTAGCCCATAGACATCATTCAAAGGTATTTTGAATAGACACAGAATGATTGCATCTGTTTACCTTACTTTATTTCTAAGTTTGGCTGCATATTTTACAAATGCATTTTTTTGACTGATTGTGTTAATGTTCTTAATGAGGCATAATTATTGTATAGTTTCTTTCTTAAATATTAAAAAGAAGGGCTTTCCTATCTTTTTAACCAAAGTAGGCCTCAAAGTATGTTGGTCTTAATTCACACAATATTTATAATTTTAATAAGGTTGAATGCTTTTAGATGGACACAACACTTTCAAAACTTCTTCCGAATCCCTGCTTTTTTTTTTTTTAAATCCTGTCAGTCTTGCTTCCTTCCTCTGTGGTTCTTGTAGGTATTTGTGTACAGATTCTTGATATAATCTAATAATTTCAGATTAGATACTTATATTTGGCCTGAAATACATAGTGGGCACAAAAAATATTATTATAAATATCATTCATTTCATTTTATTTTTCTTAAAAGTAAAGAAATCTTTGATAGAATATAATGCTACTTAAATTTTACATGCATGGAGAAATATGTGCTTAATTTACAAAAAAATGCTTATGCTATAGTGCACAAAGCTTAATGCTTGACATATTTTACTTTTAAACTACAGTTTCTAATTTATATGAATATTACTCCCAGTTAAAGACTTCAACGTATTAAATATGCATTAGAGATATGCTATTAACTCTAGTTTGCTGCTAATAAGAGCATATTTTTAAATCCTTTGTACTTAAAATTCCATAAACTAGAATAACTTGCATTTCAACAGCTATTGAATTTAGCTTTTCCCAATTTTATTTTACTTTTTTAAACTATAACCAGGTTCTATCCTTCAGATTCATACTCTGAGTCCAAGATATTGCACATGTAAAATAACCTACAGGGAAAAATCCTAGTTTAAGCCATAAACAGCTTCCATCTTGACAATTTCTACTCTGAGTCCAAAATATCACATATGTAAAGTAAACTACAAGGAAAAAGTCTAGTATATGTAATTCAACATGTTGCCACTTAGTCTTGCGTCCTGTTATGTTTATCCAACTAATAGGGTAATTTTTGCAATACCCATCTCAACAATATTTCACAATATACATTTGATAAAGTAAAAGGTAAAAAAGGAAGACTGGCAGAAGGCATTATTAGGTTTTAACTTGACTTCACACAGTGTTTTAATTTGACCTCATTGCTTTCCTGACATTATTTTAGGTGATTTTTTATATGGTTAAACAGTTCTATTTCCAACCTAACTCTTTAATATTTGAAATCAAAGGTTTCTTAAGTCGTAAAATTATTCTCTAATTAATTGATGGAAAAAATTAATAATGTGATTTAAACCAATGTGAACTTTTATGAAATTTCACTAATTATTGCAATAACTTTGGAGTGAAATAAAATTATCCATGCAGTAGGCAGTGAATTTATACTTAATATCACCATGACTTCACAGGTGTTAAATTAGCCACAAAGGAACTCTTGGGAGCAATCCAAACCTAATAAGAATGGACAGGAATGCTATTTTAAAGGAAACACGAAGCCAAATATCTGGTATATAACCCTGATTCAGCCTTCAAAAATGTGTCAGTATTTCTCTGTTATTTTTGTAGATAGGAATTATAGCTTGCCTCTATTCTTAGTCTTCTTTCTCAAAGAAGGTTGAATTTAGAACTAGGTTAGTGTTTTATTTTTTCCTTTTCTTTTCCTCTTTTTCTAAAAACCAAACTATTTTTAGACCTCAGATACTTATATCATTAAAATCCATGTGACAAAGCATATTTTGAAAAGGAGTATGACTGATAAGATGGTTTTCAATCCAAGGATGTGGATGGTTTTCAAGATAAGTATTCCTTTAATTCTGGAATAATAAAACAATCAGGTCTCCAAAACCTTCCCAAGTGGCTGTCTGCCAGTCTTCAGCACACAGCCCCTTCGCGATGTCCCTTGATAGTCAGGGTTCACTGTCTGCCATAACACTGGGGTTCCTGGCAAAAGACTCCCCCAGTTTATGGGGCTTTGGGAGCCACAGCCTTGGGCTCTGTTGGCGTGGCGCTTGACCATCTGCCGTACCAGAAAGTCCAGGATCCCACTGCCAGCAGTGTGCTCCTGCCTAGGCAAGCGTAGTGGAGTGCAGGAGGGCCAGAAGACTCCCCCAAGGCTGGAGACAGGACCTCGGCTGCCAGGCTGACAACATGGTTGCCAGAATCAGGCAGTTGCGGTTAAACCATGACTGCAGAGATACCTTAGGAAAATCTGTAAGAACACTTGCATTGGAAATACCTTTGTAACATCGAGTAAACTCTACATCATGTGGGGGTCATCGGTAGCCAGGCGATCCCTAGAGAAATCAAAGTACTGAGGATTAAGATTGAGGACTAACTGGTCCTGCACCAGAGCACCCCTGAATTTTTGTCACGTTGAAAGTGAAGGTGTTAGCTCCTTAGTCGCGTCCAACTCTTGCAACCCCATGGACAGTAGTCTGCCGGGCTCTTCTGTTCGTGGAATATTCCAGGCAAGAAAAATGGAGTGGGTAGCCATTCCCTTCTCCAGGGGAATCTTCCAAAGCCAGGGATCAAACCCAGATCTCCTACACTGAAAGCAGATTCTTTGTCTCCTGAGCCACCAGGGAAGATTCTGTTACAATATTTCCATAATATCAGCCACTATTATTGAGCATGTATCAAATGTCAGGCACTGTTTTAAATGCTCTACACATTTCATTTTGTGTTCTTTGCTATAATTTCTTATACAGGACAATGCAATACTGAGTTTAAAAATTGTGAAGCTGACACTAACAAGACAAGTTAAGACATTTACTCAGGGTCAAGGTAAGTAGGTAAGAGAGCAAGGATTCTAATGCAGGCTTTCCTGATACCAAAGCTTCTGTGCCATCCTGATTTTATGGTGGCTTTGCAATTCCAGCTCTCAGGTATCATTAGAGCAGAAAAAAGATCCAGGCTCATAAGATTTTATATTCTAGAATTTTGGGTCTATGTTTACTAAGGACACTTGGACTAGTATCAAGATTAGTTCTGATCAAATCTTTAATATTTTTATGGTGTTCAGCTTATATGACTCAGGATTTATTTTCTTTTCATTCTTTCACTGAAGTTCTGCTTAAATTTGGATAAGCCTGCCATTGCCTCTGTAATATATATGTCAGGATTAGACATTAGAAAAATGAATTACTTAAAATAACATGGTAAAATTAACTATATCTGAACACTAGCTTTAACAGATGACATAAAAAAGTGGAATAAATATTATGTATGTATAATACTACTTACCCATGAAAAATATTTTGTGTAGATACATATATGCATATATAATGGGTATAACCTATATAATGAATACAAATTGTTGTTGTTAAGTCACTAAGACTTGTCCAAGTCTTTGAGACCTCATGGACTGCAGCATGCCACGTTTCCCTGTCCTTCACTATCTCCAGCAGTTTGTGCAAACTCATGTTCACTGAGTATATAGCTACATAATTTCCACTACTCTGGATATCGAATGTCATGTATTAAGAGAGACACATGATTGACATGCCCTGTTGTAATAGAAACACAGACAGATTCGTACCATGGCCCAAGGAAATTTCTTGTTTTCTATTGTAGAAAAATAAGTTACATAAAGCAGAGGGTTTGAGGAAGTTTATTTTATTGTGGGAGTGATTTTTTTTTATAAAGATATGATACTGCAATGTTTGTTTATTTGTTGATCTGAATAACATCTATTAAAGTATATCTTTACTCATTATTAAATTACATGAAAATTAAACATAATAAAGAACATCTTGCACAGTAAACAAAAAAATACAAAGCACTGTCACCTGTTTGCTCAAAAGAATAACATTCTACTTTTTATACATTAACTGCATCCACATCATGATGTTTACGGAGGAGAAACTCAAATACAATAAGTATTTGCATGTTTCAAGACTCGAAATAAATCAGAATTCTATATTCCTCTATCCTCCTAATCAATTGTTAAAATAAAGGCAATAAATGTTTTATTCAGAATATGGCTTCTCTAATATCTTCATCTTGTGTTAACCAATTGAGAGACCATGTGCATACCACTGAGAAGAAAGGAAGAAAAAGTGAAAACAAAAAAATCAGACATAAATACCATAAAACAGAAACCTCCTTTCTCTTTACTTCCTTGTACCATTTCCAGGCATTTCTCAGTCCCTTAGCTTTTGCATACCTTTCCTATCAGCTTTAAACTTTCCCTCTTCTCCAGTAATCTCTTCTGTATTCTTGCCTAAAATATCACTTCCTTGAGGCAGTTGTGCCAGCTGCCCCCAGCCTACACCAAACTCTCCATTTGCAAACTTTCATCAGTTCAGTCGCTTAGTCATGTCCAACTCTTTGCAACCCCATGGACTGTAGCACAACCAGGCCTCCCTCTCCATCACCAACTCCTGGAGTTGCTCAAACACATGTCCATCGAGCTGGTGATGCCATTCCATTCAATATCCGTATATGACTACTGGAAAAACCATAGCCCTGACTAGGCCAAACTTTGTTGGCAAAGTAATATCTCTGCTTTTTAATATGCTGTCTAGGTTGGTCATGACTTTTCTTCCAAGGAGCAAGTGTCTCTTAATTTCATGGTTGCAGCCACCATCTACAGTGAATTTGGAGCACAAGAAAATAAAGTCTGTCACTGCTTCCACTGTCTCCCCATCTATTTCCCATGAAGGGATGGGACCAGATGTCGTGATCTTAGCTTTCTGAATGTTGGGCTTTAACCCAATTTTTTCACTCTTCTTTCACTTTCATCAAGAGGCTCTTTAGGTCTTTTTCACTTTCTGCCATAAGGGTGGTGTTATCTGCATATCTGAGGTTATTGATATTTCTCCTGGCAATCTCGTATCCAACTTGTGCTTCCTCCAGCCTAGCATTTCTCATGATGTACTCTGCATATAAGTTAAATAAGCAGGGTGACAATATACAGCCTTGACATACTCCTTTTCCTATTTGGAAACAGTCTGTAGTTCCATGTCCAGTTTTAACTGTTGCATTGACCTGCATACAGATGTCTCAGCAGGCAGGTCAGGTGGTCTGGTATTCCCATCTCTTTAAGAATTTTCCACAGTTTGTTTTGATCCACACAGTCAAAGGCTTTGGCGTACTCAATAAAGCAGAAATGTATGTTTCTCTGGAATTCCCTTGCTTTTTTGACGATCCAGTGGATATTGGCAATTTGATCTCTGGTTCCTCTGCCTTTTCTAAAACCAGCTTGAACATCTGGAAGTTCACGGTTCACGTATTGCTGAAGCCTGACTTGGAGAATTTTGAGCATTATTTTGCTACCGTGTGAGATGAGTGCAAAATTGCGGTAGTTTGGTAGTTTGAACATTCTTTGGCATTGCCAAACCTTCACTGAGCTGTGATAATCTCCTTACAGTATCTGAGTCTGTAATTGGATATTCCTTGATCTGTTTATTTGATTATCTCCCTCACTACTCTATAATAAAGGACCATGGCTTTCCATTTAACTCATATCATTAGCACACTGCCTGGCACATAATTGTCAATAAATCATTCTTGATTGAATTGATACATTAATGAATGATTCAAAGTTAAAACTGGATGCCTATTCAAACAATCAAGGAAAACCTATTCAAATAACTTGAGATAGTTCAGACATTCTGAGTTTTGAATACACTTTTTCTCTCATTTTGTAATATTATGATAATTATTCTTAAAAATTCATGTTAAATAGCATCTGCTATCATAAAGTCACTGAAAGTTTAGCATTGTTTGTTAAACAACATTATTGCAGAAATAATTAAGAAAACTCTTAACTCTTTAACCCAATCACATGACCAGGGGGTCAAAGTAACCAAATTTGGTCTCTAGGAATACTAATACACATAAATAATTATTTGCCCATATTTCACAGTTACAGAAAATATTTTGCTGTCTATAATGGTGTATTCTCTAAAGGCATTTTAAATGATTAGAATAAATTAAAAACTAAAAACTTTTTGAATATTGAATAAGTAGCTTTGTTTGCACTTCTTATGCAACTTCAAAGCTAATTATTCAACCCCTTCTCCTAAACCCAACAGCCAAGAAAGAAATCCTGTTTTTACAAGATTTCATATTTATTTTTAGTATTAAGCTACAGAAAATGACAGACATAAAGAATTATTAGTCACTGTATTCAAGTCTATTTTGTATCACTTATTAACCAAAGTTCGGTATGATGTAGGCTTTGCATAACAGTTATATTTTCCTTTTAATCCAATGAACCATTTCTCTGCATAAAAAATAAATTGAATTTAAAGACCAGAAAGTAGCATAAAAATGGTATCCATGGGATATGACCAGTAAAGTTATTCTGATTTCCATTGATAATAAAAATCATTTTGCTAAGAAAGAACTGAGCTCTTGGTAGGTGTTAAATATCCATGATATGAAAAAGAATAACACTGTTCATTGATGTAGATGAGATGTCATTGGAGGGATCCCTAAGAAGTGACTGCCTGTCACACACTTTGGCTAAATTGTACTGGGGAATGTATTTCCACTTCTGTCTGTCTTTGCATCACTAGCTGGGAGCCTGTGGCTATCAGACACAAAAGAATATAGGATTGTGCTATGAATCTTTCACCCCAGATATTTATGACTTATTTATTCTGGCACAGTTTTTAATTCACTTATTTATTTTATTTCATTTAAATAAATGAATAATTATCATATAAAAAATAATAAACAATTATTTTTAAGACGTTTGCTCCTTGGAAGAAAAGCTATGACCAAACTAGACAGCATACTAAAAAAGCAGAGACATTACTTTACCAATAAAGGTCTGTCTGGTCAAGGCTATGGTTTATCCAGTAGTCATGTGTGGATGTGAGAGTTGGACTATAAGAAAGCTGAGCGCTGAAGATTGATCCTTTTGAACTGTGGTGTTGGAGAAGACTCTTGAGAGTCCGTTGGACTGCAAGGAGATCCAACCAGTCCATCCTAAAGGAGATCAGTCCTGAATATTCATTGAAAGGACTGATGCTGAAACTGAAACTCCAACATTTTGGCCACCTGATGCGAAGAGTTGACTCATTGGGAAAGACCTGGATGCTGGGAAATATTGAAGGCAGGAGGAGAAGGGGATGACAGAGGATGAGACGGTTTGAAGGCATCACCTACTCGAGAGACATGAGTTTGAGCAAACTCCGAGAATTGGTGATGGACAGGGAGGCCTGGCGTGCTGCAGTCCATGGGGTCACAAAGAGTCAGACATGACTGAGTGACTGAACTGAACTGATTATTTTAATTCATTTATTCATTTCTCATAGGCTTAGCACATCAATAGTTTGATGACTAACCAGTGTATTGTGCCTTATATCTGTCACACGCATATTCCTTTTAAGTGGTCATACTTGGAAAGGGACTAGCACTTCTTAAACACAATGTAGTGTGTTTGAGGGTCTGATTTTCCTCTTACTGTCATGAACTTGAGATGGAGGGAGGATTGAATTGAAGTAATGGTAATATGCCCCTCCAGAATGAAAGCTCAGTTGCTGGGAAAGAACTTCAAAATCAAATTGGTATCCAGTACAGTACCTCACTAGAGATTCAGTTCAGTTCAGTCGCTCAGTCGTGTCTGACTCTGCAACCCCATGAACTGCAGCATGCCAGGCCTCCCTGTCCATCACAAACTCCCAGAGTTTACTCAGACTCATGCCCACCGAGTCGGTGATGCCATCCAGCCATCTCATCCTCTGTCGTCCCCTTCTCCTCCTGCCCCCAATCCCTCAGTAGTTAGGAAATCAGAGTATCAAAAGAGAGATACTCCATTAATTAGCTAATATTTTCCGTGTTCATATTCAAGAGGGATACAGAGCAGAGCCTTCATTTCTTGGGGGAAGGAGGGTTATGTGAGAGGTGTGTGAGAAGGATAAGGGGAGAAATAGCGAAACTGAAAAATAGAAATGGTTTTCCAGGTCCTCCTGAGTAATTTTCCATATTTTATATTTTAATTTTAGGAAATGTGCAGAGTAATACATTTCTTCTCTGTTAGACAGTCTTATGCATTTATAAATATTGTACATGTAAGCAGTGAATCCATTAACAGAAAGGTGTTTGAGATCAAGTAATTGTGCTTTTATTAACTATTCGCTGTCCATAATGCTTGTGCCTAGTCACAAAATCATGTCTGACTCTTTGAGACCCATTGGACTGCAACACGCCTGGCTTCCCTGTCCTTCACTATCTCCTGAAGTTTGCTCAAACTCAGCAAATGGACACTCAAAATGTCCATTGAGTCGGGGATGCTGTCCAACCATCTCATCCTCACTCCCTTTCTCCTCCTGCCTTCAATCTTTCCAGCATTAATCTTTTCCAATGAGTTGGCTCTTCACATCAAGTGGCCAAAATACTGCAGCTGTAGCTTCAGCATCAGTTTTCCAATGAATATTCAGGACTGATTTTCTTTAGGATTGATTGGTTTGATCTCCTTACAGTCCAAAGAACTCTCAAGAGTCTTCTCCAGAACAACAATTTGAAAGCATCAGTTCTTCAGTGCTCAGCCTTCTTTACTGTCCATATCTCACATCCATAAATAATTACTTGAAAAACCACAGCTTTGACTATATGGACCTTTGTCAGAAAAATGATGTCACTGCTTTTTAACACTGTCTACATTTATCATAGTTTTTCTTTCAAGGAGGAAAATTTCTAATTTCCTGGCTAGAATCACTGTCTGCACTGATTTAGGAGCCCAAGAAAATAAAGCCTGTCACTTCTTCCACTGTTTCCCCATCTATTTGCCATGAATTGATGAGACTGGATGCCATGCACCTAGTGTTTTCAATGTTGAGTTTTAAACAAAGTTTTTCATTCTCCTCTTTCACCCTCATCAAGAGGCTCTTTATTTCCCTTTACTTTCTACCATTAGAGTGGTATCATCTGCATATCTGAGGTTGCTTATAGTTCTCCCAGCAATTTTGATTCCATCTCGTGAGTCATCCAGCCTGACATTTCTCCTGATGTACTCTACATATAAGTTAAACAAGCAGGGTGACAATATACAGCCTTGATGTACTCCTTTCCCAGTATTAAACCAGTCTGTTGTTCCATGTCTTGTTCTAACTGTGGTTTCTTGACCTGCATACAGGTTTCTCAGGGGACAGGTAAGATGAAGTGTTATTCCCATCTCTTTAAGAATTTTCCACAGTTTGTTGTGATCCACACAGTCAAAGGCTTTAGTGTAGTCAATGACACAGATGTTTTTCTGGAATTCCATGCTTTCTCTATGATCTAACAGATGTTGGTAATTTGATCTCTGGTTCCTCTGCCTTTTCTAAATCTGGTTTTCACACCTAGACTTACAGTCATAACCAGATTTTATTTAAAAAATAAGTTGAAATGACCAAACTGACTATTGATTGGGTAATTATACACATAAAAAATGCTGGATTTTTATGGCTGAGATATACTTGAAAAAGTAACATGGTATGTTCATATGTTTCTGGAAATGGAGGGACTGATATACTTAAGTATAAGTAGGGGAACATTATTTAGTATACATTCCTCATAAATGTAGTGTCAGAATAATTTTCTTGAAATTTCTGAGATGCGTGTATTCTGTATCCATTTATAAGAAGCGATGATATAGTAAGTAAAATGTTTCTCTGAGTTCTAGCTACTCTAGCAAATTAATTGAACTCAAGGAAGATGTCATGGGAACCTTTATTCCATAGCTAGTCAATCTAAAGCCCAGGTGTTGTCTCAGATGTGGAGTGGAGGCTGTAGAGTAGGAATTAAACTTAACCTGTGAAATAGGATGCTATTGCTGAGTAGATACGTTAGAACTGAGTTAAACTGTAGAACATGCAGTTAGTGTCCTGAGATTTGCTTGTTGGTCCAGGAAAACCCTCACACCCCTCTTATAGGAATTTGGTAGCCAGAACACAAAAGAGCTCCCTGACTTATCAATTACACAGTCATTTTCATTTTGCTGCTATTAATTGTAGACTACTCCGTATAAAAGTTCCTTCTAGCACTCTTTCAGTATTTAAACATGTTCTCTGGTGATTTTGGATATGAATTACTTTAAAGCTGAAAAAATATTGAGTCAAACTTTTTTCTGCTCTAGGACATGCTTCAAGTTTGGCGTATAAAAGGAAGTCAAAATGGAAAAGTCCTGAGAAATACTAGTCAAAGGATTTTGACTGTTCATTCATTTTCCATTTCTATGCTCCACCACGTTTCAATATCACCCATACAACTTTAAAAAAATTAATTAATTAGTTTTAATTGGAGGCTAATTACCTTACAATATTGTAGTGGTTTTTGCCATACATCACATGAACCCATATAACTTTTCATGACTTCTCTATCTTCTCTGTTTCTTCTTTCCCCCCTTTTTCCTTCCCACAAACATTTCATGTCCTCTGTTAGAAAATTCTGCTGGCTATGTCTTCAAAATATACCCCCATATGATTATTACTCCTTACTGCTAATTTTCCTTTTTCTCTCTCACTAGAATTCTCATAATATCCTCTTAACTAGTCTCCCTGCTCTCATTTTTCCTCCACTATTTAATATCTACCCGGAAACCAGATAATGAACTGTAACAGAAGTTAAATCATGCCTTTTTGTTTGAGACCTTATAGAGTGCCTCCCATTTTTTTCCCCTCAGCTTAAGTGCCAAAAGCCTTATAATGGCCCATAGAATCTCCATGATCCACACAGAACTACTGAAAGTGGGATATTTGTCTGTTGCTTTCACTGTCCATTCCTTTTCTTTAGTGCCTTATATAGCATGAGTACAAGGTAAATGTTAAAGGAATACTGACATAGGGATAATGTCTGAATAGCTACTGAATCTTTGATTTTATCTTGGATTGCTAGGCCAAATAGGTGACTTGGAGACTTCCAATGAGGAATTGTTTTGACTTCATCTAGGGTCCAATACTTTGGCCACCACATGCAAAGAGTTGACTCATTGGAAAAGACCCTAATGCTGGGAAGGATTGGGGGCAGGAGGAGAAGGGGACGACAGAGGATGAGATGACTGGATGGCATCACCGACTCAATGGACATGGGTTTGGGTGGACTCTGGGAGTTGGTGATGGACAGGGAGGCCTGGCATGCTGCGATTCATGGGGTCGCAAAGAGTCAGACACGACTGAGCGACTGAACTGAACTGAGGGTGGAAATGATGGGCCCATGGGAATAGATAGTTTAAGCATCCTTATATCATCGAAGTTAGTGTTAGTAGTGACTACTAATTCCTAATTTGCTAACTCTTTGGGCCACTGATGACCAGGTATGTCTATTCTCTAATAGAAGCATAATCCCAGAATAACATCTATTTGTGCTTCATTGATTACAGTAAAGCCTTTGACTGTGTAGATAACAACAAACTGTGGAAAATTCTTAAAGAGATGGGAACACCAGACCACCTTACCTGCCTCCTGAGAAACCTGTATGCTGGTCAAGAAGCAACCGTTAGAACCTGACATGAAACAACAGACAGGTTCAAAAGTGGGAAAGGAGGACATCAAGGCTGAATACTGTCACCCTGCTTATTTAACTTATATGCAGAGGACATCATGAGAAATGCCAGGCTGGATGAAGGACAGATGAAATCAAGATTTCCTGGAGAAATACCACTAACCTCAGATACGCAGATGACACCACCCTTGCGGCAGAAAGCAAAGAGGAACTAAAGAGCCTCTTGATGAAGGTGAAAGAGGAGAGTGAAAAAGCTGGCTTAAAGCTCAACATTCAAAAAACGAAGATCTTGGCATCCGGTCCCATCACTTCATGGCAGATAGATGAGGGCACAATGGAAACAGTGACAGACTTTATTTTCTTGGGCTCCAAAATAGCTGCAGATGGGGACTGCAGCCACAAAATTAAAAGAAAGAAAAGCCATTGCAAACCCAAACAGTATATTAGAAAGCAGTGGCATCATTTTGCTGTAAAATGTCTGTATAGTCAAAGCTTTGGTTTTTCCAGTAGTCATGTATGGATGTGAGTGTTAGAAGGCTGAGTCCCAAAGAACTGATGCTTTCAAACTGTGGTGTTGGAGAAGACTCTTGAGAGTCCCTCAGACAGCAAGGAGATAAAACCAGTCAATCCTAAAGGGCACCAACCCTGAATATTCATTTGGAAGAGCTAACACTAAAGCTGAAGCTCCAATACTTTGGTCACCTGATGTGAAGAGCCAACTCATTGGAAAAGATGCTCATGCTGGGAAAGATTGAAGGCAGGAGTAGAAGGGGACAACAAAGGATGAAATGATTGGATGGCGTCATTGACTCAGTGGACATTAGTTTGAGTAAGCTCTGGGAGATAGAGAAGGACATAGAAGCCTGGCATGCTGCAATTCATGGGGTCACAAAGAGTCGGATGTGACTGAACAACTTGAATAACAACAACAAAGCCTGTAAACATAGTTTCTGGACAAAGAAACTTTTCACAGGAGTATGGCAGCTTGAAACATTCTTTTTTTAAAATATAAAAATTTTTATTAGTGCAAAAGAAAATCAGTTATTGATACAACTTGCATAACAGCCTCAGATAATTCACATAAAAGGATATAAATAACCAATGGGCAGTACGTCCCAGGCGGCACAGTGGTCAAGACTCCGTCTGCCAGTGCAGGAGACACAAGAGACGTGGGTTCAATCCCCATGTTGGGAAGACCCCCTGGAGGAGGAAATGGCAACCCACTCCAGTATCCTTCCTGGCAAAATCCCGTGGACAGAAGAGCCTGTTGAGCTACAGCCTTCAGGGTTGTAAAGGTCTATATGATCCAGCATCTCACATAATAGATTCACATTTTCCACGCTTCATTTTTCTTCACCTGAAATTTGTGAATTGAGCAATTATGAATAGCAATATTTCCATGTTTGAACTCTATTCATAATAAAGAATTCTAAAAACAGCACAGAATAAGAACCTAAATGATGAGATTTTTATGTTTCAAAAGCTTTCAAGAAATTGGTGAAAAGATCAATCTGATTTAATATATTTAAATTAAAGCACAGTTTCAAAGACCTGGTCAAGCAACTTCTTTAATCATCAACTGAAATATTAGTTCTGGGATAAATTACCCTGTAGAGAGGTTCAATTCAATGTATCCAGGCATTTTGAAAAGCAAATTCATTGATCAAATTTCTATTGTTGTTTTTAGGTTAATTTTTATTTTCCAATGACAGATATTACCCCCTGATACCAAGCTGAGAAAATTGAATATATCATAATATAGTGTTACATATTAAGAAAAACTAATAGTACTATAAATACCTCCATAAGATACTATCCCTAAATTATTCCTAGGTAATGACCTAGGTATTCCTAGGTAATTCCTAGGTAATTATTCCTAGTTTGATTCCTAGGTAATCAAACTGCCAACATCCGTTGGATCAGGGGAAAAGCAAGAGAATTCCAGTAAAACATCTACTTCTGCTTCATTTACTATGCAAAAGCCTTTGACTGTGTGGATCACAACAAACCATGGAAAATTCTTAAAGAGCTAGGAATACCAGACCACCTTACCTGCCTCCTGAAAAACCTGTATACAGGTCAAGAAGCAGCAGTTAGATCCGGATATGAAACAATGTTTACTGGCTCCAAATTGGGAAAGAAGTCTATCAAGGCTGTATATTGTCACCCTGTTTGTTTAACTTATAGTTAAGACTTCCCCGTTGGCTCAGACGGTAAAGTGTCTGCCTACAATGTGGGAGACCCCGGTTCGATCCCTGGGTCAGAAAGATCCTCTGGAGAAGGAAATGGCAACCCACTCTAGTACTCTTGCCTGGAAAATCCCATGGATGGAGGAGCCTGGTAGGCTACAGTCCATGGGGTCACAAAGAGTCAGACCCAACTGAGCGACTTCACTTTCTTTTTCTTTTAACTTATAAGCAGAGTACATACTCTGGGAGGGGAAGAATACATAAATGAATTTTGAAATACTCAATTATTATTCCAACATGTTTTACCATTGAAAATATAATTTATCTTATTCTTTGATATCCTTAGTTCCTATTCAGACTCTTCTTGGAAGCTAATCATGATGTCTAGTGTTAAATACCTAATCCTTTGAATCTGTTTATCAGAGATCCAACCAGTCCATCCTAAAGATCAGTCCTGAATATTCATTGGAAGGACTGATGCTGAAGCTGAAACTCCAATACTTTGGCCACCTGATGAGAAGAGCTGACTCATTGGAAAAGACCCTGATGTTGGGAAAGATTGAAGGCAGGAGGAGAAGGGGACGCCAGAGGATGAGATGGTTGGATGGCATCACCGACTCAATGGACATGAGTCTGGGTAAACTCCGGGGGGTTGGTGGTGGACAGGGAAGCCTGGCATGTTGCGGTTCATGGGGTCGCAAAGAGTCGGACATGACTGAGTGACTGAGAAATAACAACAAGTGACTAGATGGTGGGGAAATTTACAAAATATAATAATAAAATTTTGTGACAGTAACTTTTATAGTGTAAAATTATATAGAGTAGGAAAAGAGCTTTCTTAAGAACAAAAATAATGTTATTTCCCTAAATCAAAAAAATACCTATATACTGAACTTGTTCTTACTAATCTTTAAGTTAGATAATTGAGTTTTAAATTGAATAATACATATTATTCATTAAATTATAATGATAATACCCCAGCTTATTTTAGGTCTCAGCTCAAAATTCCAAGTGACCTGTAGGCTAGGTCTGTTCCCCTCATGTTTTCTCATTACACTATGTACAGAATAGTAGAAGTGGTGCTCTGCTGTGATGCTCTGCTGTTATTCAGGAATGGATTCTTATGTTCTTTCTTTCCATTCTGTTTCCCCAAAATGCCTTTCCACTGTTTTGTAAGAGCATACTCTCTCAAATAAGTGAGTTTCTGGGTAGATATAAAGGAGATTGCGTCACTAGGTCTCCCCCTTGGAAATATTTCCAGAATGTATGCTCTAAATTATTGGGAGTATATGGTAAAAAGCTAACTCTAGCTCATGCCTTATATCCATTGTGGAGCAAAATTAGAGACACAAAGAGATTGTGTGAAAATGTAAATTTACCTAAAATGAAAGACACATATGAAGAGAATGTCTGAATGGTTTCGTAGGACACAATTTTTCTTCCCTGCCAACCAAGTCTATTTTCTAGTGCTGTTTTCACAGTGAAAATTGCATTTACCAAGACATGAACATCTTATATTTGTATGGAATTTCATCTCCAAAATTTGTTTCTATTAATTGCTTAATTGTTCTATCCATTTTCACATTATATTTAAATAAATGAATGACACTTTAAAAAGCCTAGATACTAATTTTATATCCTATGAATATGTAATATTTAGGTATTTTTTAAGTTATCATTCTGGTTTCAAACATTACACACACACATAGATTTTATTAAGTTCTTTTAATTTTTATTGGATTTACACTGTTATGATTCTGCTGTATAGCAAAGTTATATATATACATATATCCACTCTTTTTTAGATTATTTTCCCATGCAGGTTCTAACAGAGTACTAAGTACAGTTCACTCTGCTATACAGTAGGTCCTTATTAGTTATCTATTTTATATGTAGTGGTATGTATATATCAATCTCTATCTCCCAGTTTATCCCTCACTCCCTTTCCTCCCTGATAACCACAAGCTTGTTTTCTGGATCTATGACTCTATTTCTGTTTTGTAAATAAGTTCAATTTGTATCATTCTTCAAGAGTCCACATATAAGTGATACCATTTGATATTTGTCTTTGTCTGACTTACCTTTCTCATTACAATTATCTCTAGGTCCACCCACTGAGTTCTATTTTTGACAATGTTTTTCTAATGTATTTTTACTGTTCCTAGGACTGTTTGTAACAGCAGATGCAATACTGTGAACACGTTACTTGTAGATATATCTTGGCATTATTTTTTCAACTTCATTCATATGTCTTTTGATTTCCTTAATAAAAAAATATTTCCCAATGTCATTTATGTGATAGAAAATTGTGCCAGATGCTATGTATATAGTTATAAACAATACAACACTGGTTTCTACCATCACAGAATTGGTTTCTAATTCTTAAAAAGGCATTGAATAAATAATTACACACAAAAAGTGTGGTATCATGATGGTAAAAACTATACAGTGTCATCAGAAACACAGTTATGACTAATTGAGTTAGTTATGACTAACCTAGTCAAAACATATGAGGTTTTCAGCTGAGACCTAAAATACAGTAGAGTGTGACCATTATGATTTAGCAGATGCTGTTTATTTTGTTCACTTAACATGTCTCAACACCCAATATACTACACTCCTGTCATATACTACGAGTGTGCTCACTCACCTCACTCTTGTCCAACTCTTTGCAACTCCATGGCCTGTATCCCACCAGGCTCCTCTGTCCATGGACTGTCTGTCCAAGAATACTGGAGGGGGTTGTCATGCCTTCTTCCAGGAGATCTTCCCAAACCAGGGATCAAACCCATGTCTCCTGCATCTCCTGCATTGTAGGCAGATTCGTTACCGCTGAGCCACTGGGGAAGCCCTGTCATATAGTAGGAAGTAAAAAAAACGTACAAAATAAATGATGGATGAATGACAAAGCTTGGCAGACAAAGTTTAGCTGGTTTTGGTGCAGGGTTATAGAGAGCACAGAAATATGAAGGATTGAAGTGCGAGAGAATGTAGAGGGGAAAGTTTCACCATTAGCAGGTGAAGATGATGACCAGAAAGAATCTCAAGGGTTTGGAAAGCACTTAGATCATGTTGAAATGGTCTAAACAAATAATTACACCATCAAATTTCAGAAAAATCACTCTGGCTCCTCAGTGGAGGATAGCTTGGATGGGCCAAATCTGGTAGAAGAGATATAAAACACTATAAAGGTCACCTAGCTGAGTTCAAATGGTACTTCATACTGATAAGAAAGCAGGGTATTTTTTTTTTTTTTTGAGAAATATGGGTATATTCGTGAACTAGTTATATTGGAGACATGATAGTTAGTTATTGACTAGATAGTTACTGATTAGAGGTGATGAATGTAGGAGATGGTGGCATTAAGAACAATTCATAGGTGCTTAGAGAACTCTGATAAAAGTGGTGGTTTAGGGAGAAATAGGCTTACATGTGAAGAATCTGAGATGCCTGTGTGATATCCATTTCCAGGTGACTAACAGAAATAAGGGAGGTATCAGATACTAAGAGGGTATCAGTTTCTTTCTCCTTAAAATGATAACATATATCTCCAAGATGTAAAGGGTAGAATTTATCTAGGGATTTGTAGAAGAATTGCCTTAGGTGAGAAGTCATTTTTGAGGATTTTGCTCTCTAAGAGGCTGGGGTATTTAGGTGTTAGCACAATACTGCTTGAAGAGTTGGATCATGGAGTCTACATCACAGAGCCATGGAAGTGAAGGCAGGAGAAAGTGGAGACATGAAGTGTAAGTCCTCTTGTGTCAAAAATAGCGTATAGGAGTATTTGGACCAATGATCTGAAGAAAGCATTGCTGTTATTCTAGGTTGGCGTGTGAGTTTTGTTTTGTGTTTGTTTTAATGAGAGTCAGGGTATGATCCTGTGAAAGTACTATGGAGAACTATACCGTACGTGTAGCTTAATTTCTTGGAAGAAACCAGGGTGCAGAGTAAGCCTTCTCGGCTTAGCTGCTCAGTCGTGTCCAGCTCTTTGCGACCCATTGGACTGTAGCCTTCCAGGTTCCTCTGTCCATGGGATTTTTCAGGTACAATACAGGAATGGGCTGCAATTTCCTCCTCTAGCAGATCTTCCCAACCCAGGGATGGAATCTGTGTCTCCTGCATTACAAGCAGATCCTTTACCTGCTCAGCCTTCAGGGGAAGCCCCAAAGTAAGCCTTGCTTATCTTTATTTTCTAACCAGCAAAGTTGAGACGTGAATTCATCAACATATTGAGCTGATACTGTTCAAAAATTAAGGTATTTGAGAAATGACAGATATCCAGCATCTCTCCTTGAACTCATTTGATATTTAGGCCAGCCAGTTTGAGAGCAACTTTCTCTATTTTCTCTTAAATCTGGGGCTTTAAAAAAAAAGTTATAGGGCTTTCTTGATTTAATCAACCATATAGACTTATTTTTATTTAGACAATAAAATAATTTCAGTGCATTATCTGTTCAAAAAAATATACTGGCAAATGTATTTTGTGGTCCACAAATTTTAGAAGTATGGTTGATATACTAGGGGACCAAAAATACCTATTTTATGACAAAATTAAGTGGGGGCTATTTTATCCCCTAGCCAATCTTGCTTTCGACAAATAGGTAGGATAGGTTTAAATAGACACCATTTTTATCGCAATCTGTTCACTGTTCTCCAAGAGAAATCCCTTGCTGAGATAAATGATTTCTATCTCCTTTAGAAAGATGGACATTTTAAGATAAATGTTTACATTCAGACATTTTCCGTGGTCGAATATTGTATAGAAATACACTTAATTTTCCTCAAAATAAACACAAGCTTAGAAATGCAAGTATCTTTCTTGCTAGGTAGATAATTGACTATTTTATTGAGAAATCAATTCCAAGGATTTAGTGACTGTGGGAATGAATATTCTAAGACAAATGAGATATGGAATAAAACCTTCTTAGCACCGTCAAAACAAAATGAATCGTGCAAATGTGGTTAGTTGGGGAAGCAGGGAATGAGTTTCCTGGCAATATCCATGGGGATCTGAGTTTGCTATGCTAATTGCACCCGTGCTCATTGTATCTGACTTTTTGCCACCTTTTGGACCGTAGCCCACCAAGCTTCTCTGTCCATGGGATTTTTCAGGTATTTCAAGAACACGGGAGTGGGTTGCCATGCCCTCCTCCTGAGGATTTTCCCAACCCAAGGATCAGACCCTAGTCTCCTTCATCTCCTGCGTTGCAAGTGGGTTCTTCACTGCTGAGTTCACCAGGAAAGACCCACGTGAGCCTTCTAAATTGTATATAGCCTAGAGCAAGACAAATGAAGTCGGGAAGAGGCCAATACATGATGCTTACAGGTAAACTCAGTCAGAAAGCAATCTATTTTATTCCATTCTGAAACATATTTGTGCATGTATAGAGAGACATGTTCACCTGTCCTCAAAACACTTCTTCTTGTCCCAGCCATAAAAAAATGTTGAGTCAGTAGTCCAAGCATTGACTTTACCCTATTATGTCCAAGAAAAGATCACCCTGATGCATGACTTAACAGTATCATGTTGATCTTTTCTTCTTTTCCTTTTGATTAAAGAGAATCATGACGTCAACATGGAATGACCCAATATGGTAACCCCTAATGCCATCTGACTTCTAAAATTTAGTTAACTAAAATTAGATACAATTAAAAATGCTTTTCCACAGTCACACTCACCAAATTTCAAATGCTTAATAGCCACATTGGGCCAGAGGCTATACTATAGAATATTTACATATATTCTATAGTATGGAAAAATTATATAACTATGTAACTCTAGTAGTCTTTGAACTGTGCTAACCGTCAATAATAGGGCTTAAGTCCCTCTGGGGCTGATACATTTTTTTTTGGCAGAAGTTTCTAACAAGGAGTGAGACCAATAATCCTCACTGACTGATCTCTAAATTTAGAGCTATTTACCTGGTGGGCTACAGTCCATAGGGTCGCAAAGAGTCAGACATGACTGAAGCAACTTGGCACACATGCACATATAACAAAGCAATAAATAATCCAACATGTAATTCAGTCTGATTCGATTTATAGGTTTATTTACAAAACTAATTGTAACTAATAGGAATGAAATTTCCCCAAAGTTCAATGATTATAGTAAATTTTATTTTCAAATATGGTATTTCCAAAGGCAACAATACTCACTGTGTCTGCTTTTTTGTAAAGTAATCTTTTTTTTTTTCCCTCTATCAAAGGTGGAATATACCTTCCCACCTTTTAATTTGGGCTATATAGGTTGATCTGCCTCCTAGATTGGCTCAGGAATGCTCTGGCTTTGGCACCAAAACTGCTGTTTTCCAGGAAACACCCTGGGCCCAGGCAAAGAGAGCTGGTGAGTGACTGCAGCCACCCCTGTGATGTGTTGACCAATGGAAAAATAGCAGAAGTGTTTGTAACTTCTGAAGCTGGGCTTTAAGAGACCTGTAACTTCTGCCTGCACTACTTGGAACACTCTTTCTTGGACCTAGTCCCCATGTGTGGGGATACCAAAGAAGCCATTTTAGGAGGCCCACTTGGAAGAGAGCAAGAGCCCAGGCCAACAGCCTCTGCTCATCTCCCTTCCAGCAGCGGATCAAGATTGACAGGCTTACAAATGAGGCCATCTTGGAAACTTCAGCCAACTGTGCCCCAGATGACACCACATTAAGTAAAAAGAGCAGCTTTGTCCACCCACGGAAATCATGAGAGATAATTAATGCTGGTTGTTGCTTTGATTATCCAAGTTTCAATGTGGTTTCTTATACAGCAATAGGTAATTGAGACAGTGAGTGACCAAAGGTCAGCAAGTACTCAGAAGTAAATGTCTAAAAATTAATACTGTCTGCGGTAGAAAATGTACTGGACTTGTAAACAGCAAGTCGACTTTCAGCTCCAGATCCTCAGGTCCTAGCTGAGAGATTTTTAGGAAATCACTTACTCTTAATTCCTTATCAATCAATGGGAGATTACAATACCTTACAAATTTGGTAAGGTAATCCATATGATAAAATTTTAAAACACAGAGTAATACATGAATACCTAACAGTGTTACTATATCGATCATAAATGAACAGATCTATTCTGTTTTAAACTTTAAATATAACAATATGCTTGTTTACAATATGAGTCTTATTACAGAAGTGGTTTAGATAGAGGTGAGAGTTGCAAATGATAGTTTATTAGTAAAATCTTTTGGCTTCTATGCCAATAGGAAAGAAAAGCAACAAATCCTACTATCCTAGCTAAAATACTTTGCACAATATCAAGAAATATTATATCATGTTCACTAAGAACCCATAAAATTATTTTATACCTTATTATACTCCTCCATATTACATTTTCCTGGGGATCTTTCATTTTACTATTTTTAAGTGTCAGTGTTTACTTTGCTCTTTCCATTCAATTTGCCTTAATTGTCCTGATGTTTTTGTTGTTGCTGTTCATTTTCTCTGTAAGGTAGTGTAAAGACAATAACTTGGAAAGTAACACATGGCTTCTAGGTCTTTTGACAAGACAGGCAAAAAGTGTTTCCCTTGGCAGAAGGGTCTTGTGGAGAAGGGAATGTTGTATAGTAAAAGGATTTAATGAGATATGAAATCAGCTGATTTTGGGGGAAAGTTGCTTATGAAAATTATTTCTTATTATCTTTGGTTAATATGCAGAAATACATGTCATGAAAATTTTAATTAAAAAAGGTTAACCTTCTCTCACTTCCAGGTCTTCCTATAGAAATGATAGTGAAAAACAAATCTCCATAAAAAATCAAAGTCATAATGTTTGTGTATCAGAATACATTTCAGGTCATGGAAAAAATAAGGCTGAGTTTCTACAAGACAAAGATATTTTTTATCTTTTCCATGGCTAGTACAATACTGGGGCATTTTTAAACTTGTTATAGAGGATCCATTAAATTTTACCTCTGAAAATGAGGGAGGAAAATTACACACATGGGATCTTTAACAGGTTTTGTATCTAACAGCTTTGACACTATCCCACTGATTTCTGTCCCTGCCTTGATGGGTAGCCTTGAGAAGTGCCTGTTGTCTGGAGTCTAATGTCACAGCAATTAAATTCCCACAGGAAGCAGCAGCTTTAGGAGATGTGATTAGATTGGAGACACTGATGCTTGTTTTGATTTTGAAAATGCATCATCGATCAAGGCTACTGATTTCAGCAACTGCTCCAGCTGAGGGAGGTATGGGCTTAACTTCTGTCTTTATATTTAACTTCAGGGAAAATGAAGTCTTACCCTGCCTGTCAAGCATTTACTCTGATACGTGGTCAATGCCTTTAGCAGATAATCCCCAAAAATGTCAAATAACCTTTATTTCCCAGAGGTCACGTTGATCTTTTTCTTCTCATTCTGACCTCAGAACAGACCTATTCATTTTACAACTGACATCAGACCAAGAGAAAACAGAGTTAAGTTTTAGCTTTTTTCCAGGGGCTTGTTGAGATGCTTTTATTTGTAGTTATTACTATGCCTGCCACCACCCCTCACCAAAACAGAATGTGTCTCTTCTGTGTGTGCCTGTGTGTTATTATCAATAGTTCAAGACATGTTGAAGAAATTCTAAGCACTTCATTTAAGTCAACTGATTTTTATGAACAAAGGATAACATCACTGACGTTAAGTAGTCTCCAAATGAGACTAAAAATTCAAATTTTTAGTTAATAGCAAAGATTTTCTCCAGTCACCATTTTGGGACAGATTCCTCTCTCTCATAATTAACAGCCTCCTAAATTCCATAAGATATTCCTCAGTGGCCTTGTGCATCTAAAAACTTAAATGAGTTATATTCATTATATTGAATGTATGGTATTTTTATTCACACAAAATTGCGACCTAATACAGATGCCTCTGCAAATCAGTTATCACATATTGCAATTCACTTGACCAGGTGACATTCACAATCAATATGCATACAGTGTGAATTGTGGAACCAAGCAAATATCTTACCAATTATATAAGTAAAGGTAACTAATCTAGTTAACTAACTAAGCTAGTTAACCCGTCCCGTTTTCCCTAAAAGATCCTCAAAATTATTTTTTTACTTCAGCTGCCAAATTATCTTGACATGTATCTCAATACTATTTCAACATTATTTTTTGTAACAGAAACTCAAAATTAAAAGTTATTTTTTTGTTATTTCCATAACAAAGAAAGTAGTAGCAGCGTTAGTCACTCAGTCACGTCCAGCTCTTTGCCAAACCACGGACTGTAGCTCGCCAGGCTCTTCTGTCCATGGGAATCTCCAGGCAGGAACATTGGAGTGGATTGCCATTTCCTTCTCCAGAGGATCTTCTTCACCCAGGGATCGAACCCAGGTCTCCTGCATGCAGGCAGATTCTTTACCATTGAGCTACAGGGACTCAACAAAGAATAGTGCAAGTATAGTAAGTATAATAAGCCCCTTGTAAGATATTTATATTGCATTGGGGCCTTTAGTCTTCCTTACATGAAAACTACTTTAAAAATAAGGATAGTACAGTGATCAAGCATGTATATTCTTGATCCACACAGATATGGCTTCATTCGTTGGCTCCACCTTCAAGTATTATCATTTTAGGAGATATGTGTAATCTTGTTAACCCTCGATTACTTTGACTGCTCTTCGGAATTACAATAATAATTAACTCACATGTGCTGGGAGCACAGAATTAGATAATGCATGTGAATCTCTTTATTGAGCCCAATAGTATATAACAGGAGGACAGTAAAAATTAGTGACTACTTGGCTGGCTGTTCAAGAGTAATTTATGAGAAATAATACCTACAATCTATAAAGTCACTAGAGTGTATCAACTAACCCTTGTGCACTCACTCAAAAATGTTTTCTTAGATGCCTACTGTGAGTCAATAATATGCTGGGTGCTTAGATTACAAAACAAAAGAAGTTAGAAGCATGTTAGAAGCATCCCAAGAAGTTGGGATGAGGTAAAGAAGAATGATGTGCCCTCGCGCACGCACACACACACACACACACACACACACACACACACCCACCCAGTGGAGAGCTTCATTAGGCATTGTGGCAACATCAGGGAAGGACACACAAAGTGACCTGGGTCCCGAGCCCTTCCAGAGAGGGTGAGCGCTCGTGGATGGAAGGATGTTCCAGACAGGCTCCTGGACGATCAAATGCAGAGAGGTGAGAAGTGGCACCGTGCGGGGGCTGTAACTGAAAGCAGGAGGCAGAGGATGAATGCAAAGGATGAGTGCTGGAGAGATCCCCGAAGGCCGGCCACTGAGACCTCAGTGTCTGTCTAAGGTGCTCTCACACTGTTTTCTGACCAGTAGGCCACAGTAGGATGTGGTCAAACTCTGCCTTTTAAATAGATCCTTCTGGCAACAGTGGAGGAGGCAATGGCAGCCCACTCCAGCGTCCTCGCCTGGAGAATCCCAGGGACGGGGAGCCTGGTGGGCTGCCGTCTATGGGGTCGCAGAGTTGGACACGACTGAAGCGGCTTAGCAGCGGCAGCAACAATGGAATGAATGCATTTACAAGGAGCTCTGGGACCATTTTAGACCTTCATCTTTGTAGCAGCAGATTTTAGGCCAAGAACCTGAGTCACTTAAAGTCAGACTAGTGTGTCAGGACTGTTATTTAAAGGGAGTTGGTACAGGTACACCCTTTTCTCACAGCACACTTGCCGTCACCTCTCCTACCCATCAGGGGCTGTTACCGCTTCACCTCAGATCACCTCCATGATTAACTGGTATCAGTGATGCCGCCGCAAAAAAACCCCAAAAAACAGCTTTAAAATTTTTTTTTCTTGGACTCTTGAATTGCATTGGTATTGCTGTGTTGAAACCTGAATCACCTGGGCAAGGAGGACTGCACTGCCCAATCAGGGAGGGTTTGCTCTGTGTTCTCCTATTACAGACACTGAACCCTTTGCAGCCACAGCTGGTTTCAGGGAGCAGACGTCAAGAGCAAAAGAAGATGAGAAGGTTTCACTTTTGCTGCTTGGTTACAAATCAGATTTCGGAGATAAAAACGAGGTTTATGTAGAAGAGGCAAAAACCAGAGCGAATCAGTGGAATGCTAACTATGTGGAAACATCTGCTAAAATGAGAACTGATGTCCACGAGGTATTTTTTTGATTTAAGGAGAGAATTTCAAGTCAGAAAGATGGGAGAGATATTTTTTTGGGGGGGGCGGGTGGTGGTGAAATAATATAATATTTACTGTGCCTCTAAGTATGTGCATTTGGATATTCTTGGACTGTTGGCCAGGTTCACACGGTTTGTACAACAAAAGCACCCAGGGGGTCGCTCTCTGAGGGTCGGAGAAAGGGCTTTGGGGGAAGTGGCCTCACCCACAGTTCTGCTCAGCTCTTGGGTTTCCAGTGTCCAGGGGCCCTTGGCCACGATTTTCTCAGCACTTTTGTCTTTCATCTCCTGAGGACGCTCCTCACGCTCCTTTTGGGCCAGCTTGGCTTCTGCTAAAGGCTCTCTATCCCCAGGCCTCCCGCTGGTCATCACCCCAAGGAGTCTGGTTTCTGCTCAATATTCTAGAGAACATTGCTCACGACAGTGTAACACAGGCACACAGCATAAACAGCCGTGACGTTTGTAAACAGTGAAAATTCCAGCTAGAGCAAAGGGGCTAAGGATTATGTGTCACGAGGGGAAAAACAAAAGAATTAGGATGAAGTGATTTGATAATGGAAATCATTACAGTGCGCTGATATAGAAAATGAGACTTACTCATCAAAAACACATAGAGAAGTCATTTTAGCATGTGGTCAGGAAGCTTTCATGAGTATGATATCAAATTTTGATCAATGCTAAACATTTATTTTTTTCAATCACTCAGTATACATTAGTTTCCAGTGATGTTTGTGGTATATAACAGTGCAGAGTAGTTTGAATTAAGAGACATGGATTAATGATCTCAGGATGAATGGTCTTAGAATTCTATAAGAACTTTACCTTCTGGTTAATAGAAATGTCAGGACATAAAATGCATATGTAAAATTAAGTATACAGTCCTGGAATAGTGACAAAGTGAATTATGTGATATTCTTGACTATGTTTTCCATTATTAGTATTCAGGCATTAATATACAGGCATCATTTCTGGCAGTGATTTGATTGTACCAAGCTAATTTTTCCAGAGTGTCTTTCATCTGATATACAATATTGAAAAAGGATGAAACATCATGTACACACATACAAACATACATATGAACACATATGTTTATATAAACATATATACACAAATACATACATACCAATTACATATATACATGCTCAATATGTAGACCTTTATATATACTTACACATGTAAACACACATATATATATCTACGTACTCAAGATATTGGCATTTTTTTCCCAAATAACAGGTATTTTCAAACATGGATATTCTGTGAGCAAAGTTTTAAAGAAGAAAATTTAACTGCTAGTTTCTAACAGAATGAAGAAGAAGCATAAGTGCATTCAAACTACTGGATTATTCCTCATGAAATTGGAATATTAATGTTATTTATATACAGCAATAGATACAGTTGCCACAAGTTTAGGAGATGTATATTAGAAAGCAGCAAAGCATTTATTAATAGATAAAGGTATTAAGTAGTATGCATCTGCAAACCTAGAATGATTTCATTATGTTGACTAGAAAGTTATACAAAAGCAAAGTTAATATTTCTTTCTGGGCATGTGGAGACAATTGATTCAAATATGTAGTTTAGAATTTCAAAAACTTTGGCTGCAGGAGACCCTGCCTCTTATTTAATTGTGGCCTTATTTTGGTATAGTTTTGTTTTTATTGACAATTTTAGAAGATACTAATTTCCAGTTAAATTTAATAATTTTAAAAAAATAAATGTCTTTGTATCCATTAAAGATAAAGGAAGAGAGGAAGTAGGGAAAAAAGAAAAAAGGAAGAGAAGAGAGAGTGAAAAAGGAAAGAGAAATTGAAAGTAAAAGACAAAAAGAAGAGATGGAAAAAATAAAATATGAAATGACATTTTCCAATAAATAACATTTAATGGCAATGCACATGTTTTCATGTAAGTACTGTGTAAGAGAAAAAATACTGTAAGCATTAGTACAATCTCAAGATTGTCAGGAGAACTGATTAATTTTGCTCTCATTCCCATTTTCTCAACAATCTTTGTCTTCAGAGTGGATAAATGCTGTGTCACTCTGGCTTCGCTTGGCAATCTTAAAATTGTCACAAGAATGGATTGGGTGCCGTTTTCTCTTCTTGTTACAATCTTTGTCATGAGCTCTCCCAGACCTTTTAATGCTTGATATGCTCTCATTCTCATTACATATTCTCATTCCCATAACAAAGATTATAATGAAAGAAGAAAATGTCATAAAATTAATCCATTCTCATAACAGTCTGTAACGAGTGCAGAAAATTGAGCAAAATTAATCCGTTCTCATAACAATCTGAAGATTGTAATGAGAACAGAAAATGGCATGAAATTTATCCTTCTTGTGACAATCTTTAAATTGTAACAGGGCAGAAATGGGATACAAGATTAACAAGCCCTCGGGACAAAGGCTCTAACTAGAACTGAAAATCATACAAAATTAATTTGTGTGTGCGTGTGTATGTGTGTATATGTGTATTTGACAAAAGCCTGGAAGCCTGATATAATGCCTGGTTCCATTGGGATGTCATATTAAAATCAGTAACTATTTTAATGTAAAGTATTAGTGCCTGACACCTTTGCTAAAATTGTGAATTAAAACAAATATGGATGTTGATTCTTCAAGTAGACCCTTAAGGGCAAAACTTTTGTAGTAAGTAGTATGCTAAAGAAAGTGGAACTTGTTATTGAATTCATGAATAACCCATTTGTTATCCAATAACTAACTTTAAAATATTTTTAAGTGAATAACATAGCTTAATAAAGAGCAACAGCTTTGTGACTATGAATCTTAATACATTTGTATATGCAGCTGACCCGTGTATTTGTCTGTGTGCAAAGTACAGTTTACCTTATTGTGACTTATTTCTGCTGGCAAACACAAGTGATTTAATATCTAGGTTTTTGGTTTATACTAAATTAAAAAAAATTTACCTAATGTATGTATAATGTCTTCAATTTAGTCATCTAATGAATTGAATTTATAATTGCCTTTCAAAATGTTTTCGCTTTAAATATTCTCAATTTCTAAAAGGAAACTAAGGTCAGAAAATACTTGCAAAGAGCTGCAAATCTACTCAAGCAGAACATGAACTGCTTTTTATTTGCCTTTATAATTGAAGTATAAACAATATAGTGAATTAATGTGCTAATTATTCTCACTTATGAGGGCACACATATTTGTGCAAAAAGTGGAATTTTAAAATACTTGCCTAGAATTGTGATAAAACAGCCATTATAAATGAATTTATGAATATATGCATACTCTATAACAGTTACAAATTTTTTCTGTAAGTACAGAGATTATTACGAAGAAGTGATAATTTAAATAGTTTGACAAAAGTCCATAATTTTAAAGATATATAATAGGAAGACCCTGATGCTGTGAAAGATTGAGGGCAGAAGGAGAAAGGCATGATAGGAATGGTTGGATAGCATCACTGACTCAATGGACATGAATTTTAGCAAACTCCAGGAAATAGTGAAGGACAGGGAAGCCTGTTGTGCTACAGTCCTTAGAGTCACAAAGAGTCAGAAACAATTTAGCAAATAAACAACAACAATAATGAATAACAGTAATATTAAATAATTTTAAAGTTTTATTTTTATGAAATGTAAATGAAAAGCCACATTTATATTGTTGTTTTCCCTCTTTAAATCTCATACCTTTAAAGGCGCTTCAGAAAACTGTGAGTCTATCAGTGAAATTGTGGTACAAATCTAGCTTGTGCTATTTTCCTGAAACTTTCAAAGAAAATGTCTATTTGAAAAACTTCACTGTTAGATATAATTATATTGCTAGCTGAGAATATATTATTGAACATCAATTATCTTAAACATAAAAGATAGTACTAATATTTCAGTCAGAGGTATAGTTAGCATGTTTATAAAAATGTATTTTTAGTTGCAGCTATTTTCATATCTAGAGACTAGATTTGAATGATGTATCTTCTACTATTTCTTTTGACAAGAAAATATAACTATAACTACAATTAAGAGCGATTTTTTTGATAAAAAATATCAGTAGAATCTTGATCAAAATAAGTAAATCTGGAGATGGTCATGGCTCCATAATTTGAGAAACATGCCAGGCCTGGGCTTAAATTGCCACCCATTTTTCTACATCTAGAGGGAAGATAAATATAGTGATTCATAGTACTTGTGAAACCTTCAGAAAGTAAACCTTTGCTTCATGGAAAAATGAGAAATTTGGGAGGTTGCACTTTTCATCATCAACAAAAGCTATTTTTGTAGACCAAAGAAGAAATGAAAAACTTTTCATTTATTTAGCTGTTCCTGGAAAGGTTGTAAAAGGTCCTATATCATGAAAGACGAAAAGGAAGAGCTGTTTTCACAGAAAGCTTTTAAAGAACAAACATCATAAGCACAGATTCATACGGTAGGTGGAATATTGTAGGAAGGTGCAGGGGGCAAAAGCACCAGGATATGTTCCCAGAAAGAGGGGCCTCTTCTCTGTACTTTTTCCATTGTTCCCACCTTTTATATACTTAGCTATAGGTATGTTCCAATTTAGTGCCTTATTCTGCTTGGAAATACAAGTTTTCCAAAAAATATATATAAATGAGTGTAAGTTATCTTTAAAGTCACTTTTACTAAAGTGTACACCCATGGGCAGCTATAAAAAGTACGCTTCTATAATTTCAGTGTGATATGTGCTGTTATCAAAATGCGTACCTTATTCAAAGTAGGCCCTGACTAATTTTATTGCTAAGGTACTCCAAAGTAGTCTTATCTGATTCCATTGATAGAAGAGCTGAATAACTTTACCTATTATTAGGAAGTAAAAATACCCATTTCTTACATAGGCAGAATGGAATATAGCATAATTATTGAGTTGCACACGTCAGGAATGGAGGAAAGGTAATATTCAAAGGAAAACTAAAATGGTTTTCAGTAAGTGTTCAGGTTTTACTTAAATAGAGGCAATTGGTCTTGGAATGTAGCTGTGTTGCCTTAGTAAGGATTATCCCTCCAAACTTGTCAGTCTTGGAGTATAGCTATGATGTGAAGTAATGACGAGCTCATTAACCAGGTGGTAATGAGAACTTTGCATCCAGTTTCTCAAGGACCTCTTTCCCTTGAATATGCTCCAGTTGCTTCTACATTTCCTGTACATACGGAACCATTGATCCATCCCAAGAAGCCTCTGCCCTTGAGTACATGCCCTTACATCATTGCAAATGGAAGGGGTCACTGTCTCCCGCTCTAGATAATTTTTGGAAATCACAGATGTTAACTCTCTACTGTGGAAACTGTGTTCCCTGAGAAACAGTCTCTGTTCTCTAGTCTAGAACGATGGATAGGTTTGCCCATCTGCATCTTGTTTAACTTTTGGTGGTGATTCCATGTCTGTAATTTTTTGCTTGAATTACACAGATGTTTTTCACAGACCTAGTCTGCTAAGGATAGGGCCCCAAGATGGAAGACTGTTTTACTCATGTTATTTTGTCATTTCTTTACGTTTCCTACACCATTTTCTTATCAAGTTTACTTGATAATGATGGCAGAAGTTTGCATTGAATTCCTGTAGTTTATCCTGTTTTGGCCCCCAAACTTATTTAAAAATTTTTCTTTTTATCAATCACCTTTCTCAGATTATATTTAGGTTTGACACACCTCTAAAGGTTTTCAAACTGGGATATATAGACTTTATTATTTATATATTAAATCTCTAAACAGAACTGAATGCTGAATATGAATATGAATAAAAGCTCATTGAAAAGGTATAATTGTATACTACCTCAAATAAAACTCAGTATGTTTAGCTAGTAAAATGACCGCTGTGTATTTCTTCAGCAATACTAAAGTCATAAAGTAATTCTGCAATGTGTCTTAAGTAGGATAGGTAATTTCCCCAGGATTTCATTGATGATGTGCAGCATTGCATGGTACTTCATTTTAGTAAGAAGGAGACAGGTGACACATTGAGTTCAGCAATGAAAATGGAGAGAAAGTGCTTTGTTTAGACATAGCAGAAAAATACCACTTTATATGTAGGCATTTATTTAGCCTTTATTTCAGATGTTTTAACAATTGTACCCTGTCACTTCTGACAGCTGTTTCTTTGAAGCAAAGCCTGTCTTAAAACTACTCCTGCGTACTAATAGCTCTGACACTTCGTATAATGTCTTATAAGAGATAAGAAAATAAGCATGAGGACCAAAACTGGACTTAGGAAGGGGAAAGTCTCAGTAGGTGGAGGTGAGTCACACTTTAGAAAAAACATCAAGAGGGATCGCTTTTATTTCAGTCTCCAGATGCTTTCAGGTTCTGTAGTAAAGCCAGAGGTGTAACAGAGTGCTTCTTTTTTCTAATACTTTAAGATGTTTATCAGTCCAATTACCTTAAATTACCAAAGTCAATTTATAGTCTACTTTTTCTTGTTAATAGACTATAAATTGATTTTTGCTAATTTAAGGTAATTGGACTGATACCATCTTAAAGTATATTTCTACTTGTCAATAAAACCTTCCTTTTAGAACTGTGTTGAACATTTATGACAATCTTTTTTTTTAGAAATGTTTTAAAGTCTATTAACTGACAAATTAATAAAATTCTTATTAATAAATACATAACACATTTAAAAGGAAATGTATAAACAATAAATGCAATCTGCTCATTTATTTACTTTTAAATATAAATGCCTTTGAGATAATAAAAGGAATTATTTTTTCCATTTAATGATTTCTTTTAACCCTGTAAGTAATTTTCTCTCTCTTCCAGGAACAGTGGAAGTCCAGCCTATTTTAGGGTCTGCTCCACCAAAGAAATAGAATGAAAGAGAAGAGAAAGAAGTGAGTTTAATGCTTAAATTGGTAATAACTCACACCTAGAGTGTATTGGAGAAGGAAATGGCAACCCACTCCAGCGTTCTTGCCTGGAGAATCCCAGGGACGGGGAGCCTGGTGGGCTGCCGTCTATGGGGTCACACAGAGTTGGACACGACTGAAGGGACTTAGCAGCAGCAGAGAGTGTATATCTATGATCTGTAGTAAGTGGGGGGGTGCTTAGACATTCCACGTTACACATGAAATAATTAAAATATTTAGGTGAGCATGAATAACGAAGTGGCAGGTTACTGTTTTCTGCCTTGATTCACACAGGTTGCGGCAGGGGTGGAAAGAGGAGGATATCAAACCATGACAAATAAGCTGGTCTCATTTATTTTTTGCTGCATGCCTGCAAGATTTTCAAAGCTTTGTATTTTCAATGTTATCTTTATTATTGTTTCCTTCTAGTTGTTCAGGTCCTCTTCCTCCTAGAATTGTCACTCGATAGCAGAGGAACTCATGCTGGATTACCTCCTCAATTCCATAGAAGTCCTTACCCCACAGCATTCTTACATGAAAGCAAGAAGCAGCAATGAAGACTATACCCAGAATTGGTCAGTGTGTGGAGGCAACATCCCTCTGTGTTGTTTCTGAACATACACAGACATTCTATTGAAGCATTATGAAGTGTGTTTTAATAATATTAATAATATGTAAATGTATTAAAACAATGCTAAAGCACTTTAATATTAATGTATTAAATGTGAAACTGATAATGAATTATGTAAATTATTACATTTAATATTTATGGAAAAGGATTTTGGAGTATGTACTTAAAAATCCACTATTAACTCTTTTTATCTTCTACTTTAATATTCCTCCAGTTTGAAGATTGTTGATTATTTCTAAAGAAAATAGAGTTTCACTAATAATCTAAGGTCTTAATGTTTGAATCAAGTGCTTATGAACTCAGAATCAATGAAAGAATTAGGGAAAATTTTTTATTTGTGATTGCCTAAATTAATCATATGAACTAGTTCATTTATACTTATTATAAGTGAAAAATCATAATGATTAACTGCAAAATACCTCATTTATTATTTTATTCCCTTCAATCAAGAAAATATATCTTTAAGATGGAAATATTATTTTGACTTTTCTTTGTAAAGCCTTCTCTGTTGCTAGAGATTCTCCTATTTAACCTTCATGTTGCAGTTTGCAGGAACATAGCCCCTTATCAAAACTGAGTTTATTTAAAATTATGCAAACAATATATTTAAAATTTTAAATTAAACAACTGTATGTTCAGGCTACTCAAGATGGCTGTTCTCTTGCTCTCTGTACATCCCCTGCTTGACCAGCGCCTCACCTCACTGACCTTCCTATCGACTGCCCCAGACCCACATGGTGATTGTTCATATCCGAGGGGCAGTGATGGCCTTGCCCCTCCTGGTTTCCCTGGTAACGAATGAGCTCACCTGCCTTCAATTCCCCTCTAACTGGTCATCTCCCTTTTCCCCAGGAGTATGTTTTTACATATTGTCTGTCTGAATTTGTTATTTAGAAAATTTAGTGTGATTTTTGTCTGCATTTGTCTGTGATTTTCTTTGTAGTTATCCAGTTTCATGTTCACGGAACTGCTCGAAACTGTGATTTTATATCCTTCAGCAGATTTAGAAAAAGTTTAATCTTTTCTCCTCAATATTTTAATACTCTCCTCCTTATAACCCAATTATATGTATCTCAAGTATTTTGAGCTGCTTCACCTGTATCTTCTATTCTTCTGTGTCCATGTTTTTCTATAAGCTTCAGGTTGGATATTTTCTATTGACTCTTTGAAATCATGAATCCTCTCTTTGTGGGTTACAGGCTTGTGTAGAACACATCCATCAAGTCCTTAACTTAGGTATTGTATGTTGCATTTATAGAATGTAAATTAGATTCTTACTTTTATTGATTCTAAATATATTTTGAAATAATTTATCTTTTCCATCCATTTTCCCCATAGTTTACTGCAGTTTATTTTAATGTATTAACCACATTATTTGGAAATATTTGCCTGATACATCCAATATATGGATTATCTCTGGTTCTGTTCACAAATATATTGTCACATCTAAGTTTATCTTCTCGCATAGATTGTGGCCATAAACTGGTTGCTTCTCATCATCTACTAAGAGTTCCTTTATAAATTTTTTTCAGTTTTAAAATAGTGTTGGATATTTTTTTTTTCTTTTTGGTTGCTTTGTATTGAGGGAATGAGCCTGATAACCTCTTCTAGATCATGACTGGAACTTTAAGTTGTGTTAGTGAAAGGATTTTCTTCTTTAATCAAGTAGAAAAGGCAGAATTATCCTTTTTACTCAGGATCAAAATCACAATCGAACATGGAAAGTTCCTTTTTGTTTCTTAAAGGTATCTGTTGATTCAGCTGCTTCATTCCCTGTCAAGTAGGAGTAGGTTCAGTTTTCCTCCTCATCGACTAAGACACTGTCCTAATAGTTTAAGCGTTAATTCTCACATAGGAATGAGCAGAAGCTCTGCCCAGTGTTTTTCACTGGCTGTACACCTGCACCTTCTCTTCTGAGCAAAATACTTCCGATAAACGTGGGTCAGCCTCCAATGACCCGTCATAATCCCTTCTCCACAGTGCATTAGAATAACCCACTTCTTCACTGATTTGTTGTTTTAGGTGGCCTTCCTGGTTTAGCTTTAAGTAATTATGACCCAAACATCCAGTAAGTATGAATAGAACAACAGTGGATTTTAGAATAGTTGATAGGATAAAGTCAAACATTCTGTTCAGCTCTCATATTTTACACAGTAGGTTACCAAAACACAGGAATCAACATTAGACAAGATTTGCATCAGCTCTCATGTACAAAGATCCTATTTTACATTACCTTGTTCATCTGACAAGAAGATATGTTTGCTCTTATTTGTACACATTTAATTGTTATACAAAATAATTGAGTGTCTACTGTGAAAGTTCTGTGGTATGAAATCTCTGAGTCTTATGAACCTATAGATGGAGCCTTCGGAATCTCTGAGAAGCATACATGCCATGGGAATTGGCATTTGAAAACTAAATATTTAATAGAAAGTATGCCAATAACAGATCAAATAAACACTCTATTCCAGTTCATAATTTTAGTTCTGCATGAAACATTTTTTAAACTTATGTTTAAGATAGTAAGCCAACACTGCAGCTGTTGCTTTTAGACATGGATGGATTGACTTCTGGCTTATTCAGGGATTGGTAATTATATAACATGGTTTTAAAAGCAACCTTAATTTCTCTTTTCTATCCTGAACTATGGGGACATTATTTAACAAGATTTTACATTTGAATTCCAAGAGGAAAATATACCTAACATAATAATACTTATTCTAGAATTATGTATTTTGCAAAAAAAGAAATAATTGTAAATATTACAAAGAAAAATTACCATATCATGCCTAGTCCTCAAAGTTCCCTTGCCAGAAATATTTGTATTATTTTAAGCATTTTTTCAGTTTCTGGAAATAATACAAAGTCTAGTAAGAATTGCTAAAATACTGTAGTGATGATATCTTACCTCATTTTATAAATTTTGGTAGCTAATTAAAATCCCTGAGTGCTTCTTTATAAACAGAATACTAACTAGAAATATATAGATAGATTTTAAAGAGTAGAACTCCAAGTCAGGTAAACTTATCTTTTTGGGGCTGACCAAACAAAGACAGCTATTGTTTTCATCTTCATATGGAACTTAATATTTACAAGTAAAATATAATACCTAATTTCCCTTATGTGCAAACACTTTCAATATTACTGACATCCATAAGTGGTATCATGCTGCTCAAAAAGTGTTGCTCTTGTTTTATTTTTCTGTAATACATATGTTCTTAAACATGAATATGTATGAGTGACATAGGGTTTTTGTCCAAAAGTGTGTCCCTTGTCTTCAATCTCAGAGATTCCAAATATCATTCCAGAGTGGGACTCAGGAGCGTGCATTATAATGATGGAAATCTGATCCAAGTGGTCCAAGGATAACATTTGATAAATATGACTTTAAGCACTCTAGTAAGTACTCTGTGACACTGTGGTTGTTCTTTAACAATTGTGAGACCTAATTTTCCATATTTGAATTTATAGAATAATTTTAATTGGTCTATCACATTTTTAAGGTAGACTTTTAGATATAAGGTAAGGATAGCAATATTATCTTACTTTTATATTTAACATCAATTAGAAATCATGGTACAAGGATGGAGATACTGATAACCTTACTTGTATATAATACTTTTTATACTTTTGATATTTTATAAAGTTTGCATTAGTTGTTGCACACACACATGCACACTCACAAACCAAACTAAAAAGGAAACACTGCACACATGAGAATACTGAGGTTAAGAAAGAATAAGTGACTTAAACTGAGAGTACAGAGGGACTGAGGTCCATTGGTTCAGGGCCCTCCTGAGTACAGTGCAATGCATCCCTATTGTGAGGGCTGATAACTGCTAAATTGCTACAGAAAGTTGACTCACCCATGCAGCTTAGTGCTAACTGTGAAACAGGCAACATGCCAGATACAACAGTTGATGAAGCAAACACAATTCCTTTCCCTCAAGAAGCTTACATTCTACAGTGGAGAGAAAAGAATGGACAGAGGGGGTGAGCCACAGGTAAGTTGGTGAGTCCATGAGTTAGAAATATGCCTAACATATATTAGAAGAATCAAGGAAGTCAATATGATTGTAAATAAGGAGAAAGGAGGAGAAGAGGAGGAGATAAGATCAAAAATGTTAGATAGCTTAAGAGAGGAGGAGTGGGTGAGATGTATGGAAAGAGTAGCATGGAAACTTACATTACCATATGTAAAACAGATAACCAACAGGAATTTGCTGTCTGGCTCAGGAAACTGGAACAGGGGCTCTGTATCAGCCGAGAGGGGTGGGATGGGGACGGAGGTAGGAGGGAGGTACAAAAAGGAGGGGATATGTGTATACCTATGGCTGATTCATGTTGAGGTTTGACAGAAAACAGCAAAATTCTATAAAGCAACTATCCTTCAATAAAAAGTAAATTAATTAAAAAAAAATCTTAGCTTTGTGGATCAACAGTGGGACTTTGGCTTTTAACATGAATGAGATAGAAAGTCATTAAAGTTTTCTGATCAAAGGAGTATTATGATCCAACTTATGTTGTACCAGGCTAATTACGGTGTTTTCTTTCTTTCTTTTTTTTTTTTTTTTGAGATTGGGCTTCCCTGATAATCAGTTGGTAAAGAGTTTGCCAGCAATACAGGAGACCTCGGTTTGATTCCTGGGTTGGGAAGATCCCCTGGAGAAGGAAAAGGCTACCTACTCCAATATGCTGGCCTGGAAAATTCCATGGACTTTATAGTCCATAGAGTTGCAATGAGACAGACATGACTAAGTGACTTTCACATCACTTCACTTTTTGAGGTTAGTCTAGGCAGAATAAAATAGAAAGCTATTGAAATAAGAGATGTAAGTGACATAAACTAGAAAAATAATTTTTGCCAACAGACTGGATACTGGGCTTGAGAAAAGGAAGTAAAGAAGACTTCAATGTTTTTCTCCTGTATATCTAGAATGATGGACTTTCAGGAATATAAGGACAACCAGGGCACAATGTCTTTTTGAAGGAAGACTATGAGTTCAGTTTGCACATTTTAAGTTTGAGATGCTTAGCAGACATTCAATTCTATATCCTAGTTAGGGCAATGAGTTCAAGGAGACAATTAAGGGAAAGATTCAGATTGAAATATTGAATCTGGGAGTACTCAGCATATACTCAATGTAATGGCATTCATGAAACTAGATAAGGCCAACAGTGGAGTAGACACATAATGCAGAGAGCCCAGGGCAGAAGCTGAGTAGAACCTTAGAAGAATCTAAAAGGTAGACTGATGAGCATCTAGGGATATAGAAGTAAACCAGGTAAGTGCTTTTATCCTGGATAGCAGGTGATGAAAATGCTTTGAGGGCAAGAACATGATCAACTCTGCCAAATGCTTCATACCATGTATATAGTCTACCGGTTGATTACCAATGTGAAAGTACCCAGTGATTTTCGTAAGAATAGTTTTCACAGTGTGAATAAGATATGGTACTAAAATTCTGATCAAAGTAGGTTCAAGAAAGAATGAGAGAGAATTTTAGACAGCAGATTTAATAAATTCACTAAAAGAACTTAGCTCCAAAGGGAAGAAAAGAAAAAAAGTGAATTAAGAAAAAAGTAGTGTTCAGAAAAAAACATTTTTTTTTTTTTTTTTTTTTTTTTATGATTGAAGGAATGGAAGTGTGGTTGTATTCCAGTAAAAAAATAAACAACAGATAAAAAAGTCTGATAATAAAGAGAAGAGTACTTCTCTCCTGGTCCAGTGGCTAATTCATCTCCCTCCAGTGGAGGGGACATGGGTTTGATCCCTGGTCCGGGAAGATTCCAGATGCCGTGAGACAAGTAAGCCTGGGTCTGCAACTACTGAAGCCTGGGTGCTCTAGAGCCCATGATCTGAGACAAGGGAAACCGCCACAATGAGAAACCCACCCACCGCCTCTAGAGAGTAGCCCCACTCGCTGCAACTAGGGGAAGCCTGTGCCGAGCAGGGAAGGCCAAGCCCAGCCAAAAAGAAATAAAAAAGAAAAAAAGGACACAGCGGAGAGAATTGCTAGATCATTTTCCTGAAAAGGATGGGAGCGAGTGCCCAGAGGCAGGCAAGGACTTTATAAAAAAGCCAAAAAGCAGGCAGTCTCTTCCTGATAACGGGGGAAGCGTAGGGCCTTCGTAGATGCAAGTGTTACCGGCCCCCCGGAGTCTGTCCCCAGGTAAGCTCCTTCTGCTGGCGTCCTCAGAGGCAACAGAAGAAAGGAAGCCTTTGCTGTTTGCTGAAAGGACAGAGAGGCGTGCTCACGCTCTAGGCTGGGGTCCCCAAACTCGCGGACTGAATGCCTGATCTGAGGTGGAGCTGAGGTAATAATAATAGAGCTAACGTGCACGGTAAATGCAATGCATGTGGATCATCCTGAAACCACTCCGCACTCCCGTGTCCTTGGAAAAGCTGTCTTCCTCAGAGCTGGGCCCTGGTGCGGAAAAGTGAGGACCACTGCCCTAGAGCGCATGCGCCCCCTGTAAGGCCGCCGTGGGGGCCGCTTACAGAGCGCGGTTCCGGCCCGAGGAGGGGGCGGAGTTCTCGGCGCGGCGGCAGTCCGCTCCCCTCTCGCGAGACCGAAGCGCCAGGGGCGGCATCTCTGCAATGGCCGCGCCCCGCCGAGTGGAGGCCTGGGCGCAGCCATTTCACGCCAGGAGCTCGGGTGTGAAGCCCCGGCGTGAGGCTCGGCACGTGGATCCTATGAGCAAGCAAAGCTAGAACCAGGAAGAGGAAAAGGAAAAAAAAAAAAAAGTTAGACTTTATTTTATGACCCAGATTCTACTTGTATTTCCTGAGACTTGTTGATGAGCTTTGCAGGTGACACAAATAAGGGGTGGAAGCCATTCTGTTCTGGAAGCTGGCGGGGATTTCTCTCTTGTTTTCTCAGAGATTTATGCAGCCAGGCACTGAAGTGACTGGGAGGATGAGGGAAGAGGTGTTGGAGATCTGAACTGAGGAGAAATAAGGAGTGTGGGACTGTGACTGGATTATCAAAACTGTAATGTGATTCCTCTGGATCACTCGGAGCTTTGCTTTGCCGCAGGAATGTAAACTGAAGCGTCAGCAATTTCAAGCTAAGCTGTCACTCACTTACTATCCACACTGGTTCAAATATTAGTTTCACTCTCTAAGTCTTTACTATATTTGTATGAGTCCTTCTTAACGCCTGTGTCAGGTGTTAGTCTGAGATTGTGGGAGTGTTTCAAACCAGAATCAGAACGCTTAGCTTTTACTACCTTGGCTTCTGTGATGGCTTAGCGGGTTGAGCATCCATGTGTGATACAGTAGACATGGGTTCAATCCCTGGGTTGGGAAGATCCCCTGGAGGATGGCATGGCAACCTCTCCAGTGTTCTTGCCTGGAGAATTCCATGGACAGAGGAGCCTGACAGTCCAGTGGGTTACAGACTGAGAAACAGCTGAGCCGCTAAGGGCAAGCCAAGGGCATGAGTGGGTAAGACCTGAGGTTTATATACCGAATTAAGGGAAGGCTTTTCTGGGTTAGCTTCCCTCTGTGACAGTGTATATCCTATATCCCACAGGGCCCCCATCACCCCTGTGTCCAGGCTAATGAGTTTTCTATCAGTTTCATCTGCCTTACCTTTGTCTTTTTTCCATGATAGTCTGTAACTAGGACTCCCCTCACGGCAGAGTCACAGGAAGGGAAAAACCAAGATGAAACACAAATCTCTGTTTCACTCCTTCAACAATTCATTTTTCTGCACAGGTCTTACTTTTTAGAGCACTTCATAGTAATTGTGGTTTTTGGTTTTGTATTTTATCCACAATTTTATTTTTAATCCACATAATTTATGAGCTGTAGTGAATTATGGGCAGTATAGCCAAGAATCCAGAATTTCCAGCCTTGTTTTGGTAGAAATAATATACAACTTGGTAAAGTCTGTCCTACGTAGTGTTTCATACGTTTCCTATGATGTGAACTGGTTTGAGGGAAAAAAAAAATGTATACAGCATAAAAGATAGAGCAGAGATACAGAGATGTAGCCAGATAGAATTCTCCTTGAATTTCTTATAAACTTTACTTATTAGATATATTCTTTTCTAAGAGACAGTCATATTCTTGCCCTTCAGTTTTATGAAGGTTTCTTATATACTTACAAAATATTACCCCCTTTTACTTTAATTGTACTGCCAGTGAGCTCTGTTATTTATAACCTGGAGAGATTTACAAATGCAGAGATAGGATACGAGACTTTAAAAGGTATTTATTTTAAATCCCAGGAGGTTTTAAGCCCTGTTCAAGACAAGAAACTTTGAGATGGATCAAGTACAAATGGAATGCTTGGGGACACATACTTGGGCCATGGTTCTAAGGCTTGATGGGAAAAGGAAAGGTGTAGGATCATACACTACCCACTCAACACAAGGTTGAAGCTTTTCTGTGCTGTGCGTGCTATTTTTTCCACTAAAATGTCCAGAGAGACTAATCTTTTATGCTGTGTCTCTGGATTTTCTGTAAGATAGGAAACATTGCAGTATTAAGGGCTTTATGAAGGAAGCTTTATGTAACACATGCATATCTAACATATAGTTTTAGTTCTCTAAGAGGCATTCAGCTCAAACATTAGTGCCAATTTTCAATTGAAAACGTTACAGGCCCCGAAAGTCAGCTTCTCTTGAGTGATATGATTTTATCTGCTTATTTCTTTTTTGACATGTAGAGACCTCTTTTTCTAGCTGAACTTTCCTTTTTTTTTTTTTTTTTTCCTAACTTATCCTTGTTTTTTCATGGTAATATATGGAGTGTCAACTTATCAAAATCAGTTGAATTCATATGATATTTTCCTTGACTATTCTATGAAAATTGGCGTTTCTAGTTCCAAAATAAACACAATGTGGAGTAAAACCATCTGTGGGACAAACCTCCTGTCTTAAAAAATAAACATTTTTTTTGAGCTGGGATCTTTGGGTTACCCTGGCTTGGGCAATCTCAAGCTGGAAATTAGTTCAGCTAGTAATACATGGGAACTCATCAGCACAAGTTCTTGAAATTAAATCTAAAATTGTTTTGCTAAGTCCTTATGGTGATTAAAAAAAAAAAAGTGGGTGTTTTTGTATTTATCTCTTTGTCCTTAAAAATGAAAATGGAATTCAACTGGCTTGATGTCACCTTTGCAAGATAATTCATGTTTTGGTTAAGTTTTGATAATATTAATCAATCTTGAACATACCAGAATGGGGGAGAGTGATAATTAAATGAAAACCATTATCTAATATTGTTGGCACCCACATAAGGAGCTGGTCTCATTTATTAATCCTGTGACTGCTTTCTGGAACATGTAGTAGATTGAAGTTCTTCAAATTTTTGAAGTCAGATATCTACATTTCTCTCTCCCTTGACTTACAAGAATGTCAGTGGAAACTATTTGTCAGAAACACCAAGATGCTCTTTCAAGCTTGTTTTTGCTTAGCAAGAAGCCATTACAAGATTTTAGATCACCAAAACTACTGTAAAGAAACTATAAAAATAAATATAAATGATTAGCCCTTAAACAAAAGAGTTCAGCTACTATTGGTGATGCTTGCTAACCACCCATTGTTAGTAGTGAATCTCTCTGTTAGCTGCTCTGAGCAGATTGCATTTTTTGGAGAAAAGATGAATGTTTGTAAAAGTGAAAGATAAAAGTCATATCTATGGAGAAGTAAAGCCAAGGCCTGATGTAGGCAGAATAGTGCAGAGGCTTGTAAAGAGCTGAGGTAAGGACAAGACTGTGCTCACTCCAGTGCATTGCAGCCATTCTTATTATTACTGAGCCAAATAATTCTACCTTACGTTGGCAGTGCTTTTAATATTTATAAAGTGATTTCACATACAGCAGTTGATTGATATCAGTTGGTAGATGCAACAAGAGGAAGTCTTGCTGTTTCTTTCTGTTTTACCACGTGGTCTTCAGAATAGAAAAAGATCTAGGAGGTGAATCAGTTCCTTGATTTACAAACTTGTTTTATGCCTCCTGTTAAGGGTGGAACTTACACCCTGGTGTAACCAGCTAGTGATCGCAGCAGGGAACAGGTAATAGGGATTCCCCAGTTCAGCAAGAGAAACTGACAGGGAGATGGAGAGATGGAATGCACGGTGAGAGAGGGAATATGAATGAACGAATTTCTTTCTTGACTGGCTTTCTTCTGGAAGATAATGTTTAAAAACAAGAGGAAGAATTTCCATAACTTCTTTCCAACATAGCCTGAGGCCATATCCAGGTATTCACTGAAGCATTACTTCAGTGAAGAATAACACTGATGTTATTAGTAAGTCCTTGGTGAATGGAAATTATTGTTGGAATACATGGAATTCTTAATAAACATTCTAGGCAGGTGAAGGGTACTTCACAATCTGTGTCAATTTACCAACACAGACACAGAAACTACTTCAGTTCTTCTTTCTGGGAAAACGTCAAGGACCAGAGCTAAACTCTTATGTATTTATACAAGTTGATAAGATGATTTATTCAACTATACTAGATGCTGTTCCTGGACTTTCTCCATGTTCAGTTATACCTTAGATAAACAGTGTTTGGGACCGAAAAACCAAAAGAACCAAACCCCTCAGCTTTGTTCTCTCGGTTGCCTCCTTTGCACCGCCTGCCTCCTCTCCACCCCTCTTGCCCTTGGCTCTGGAAGCATTTAGGAGAGGAAATCTTTGGACTCTAAGCTATATCATGCTGCGCTCCTGCTGAGATGCTTCAGTCGTGTCCGACTCTGTGATCCCAGGGGTGTAGCCCACCAGGCTCCTCTGTCCATGGGCTTCTCCAGGCAAGAACACTGGAGTGGGTTGCCATGCCCTCCTCATCGGGAGCTTCCCAACCCAGGGATCGAGCCCAGGTCTCCTGTATTGCAGGCAGATTCTCTACCACTGAGCTACCAGGGAAGCCCCATCTATATCATGAGGCCTGTGTAAAGATCTATATTCTCTTTGGTTTTGCTTTCAAGTAGGTTCACCTGCATTTCAGTTGTTGGGTTTCTTTATTAATTTAAAACAGCTGATACTCTCGATACCTTATTATTTCTGCTTTTACTTATTTAAAGCTAGGTATTAGTTGATAAAAATTCAATATGTTTGGATGTCCAGTATATAAAAATACAAGTGTAAATAAGCAGCTTCTTATACTTTTTATACAATTATATTATATTAACAAATATAAGAATATGAGACACAATGGTTACTTTTTTGGTTTTCAGTTATGTATATCACTGAGAATTTTCCAAAACAAGGCACTTGTAAATTTAATTTTCTAAAGACAGCCTTGCATTTCATGGTTTTGATGTACATAATTAAACAAAAATAATTCCTGGTATGCTGTTCCTAGGATTTTACAATAGAACAATGATATAATGATTTAACTTGTACATGCATCTTTGCCTCAGTAAAAGTGTATATGGTGATAAATATTTAAAGAATTACTAGGTCAAGAGTCAGATGCCTTTGAAATGTAGTTAATTGCCCAGTTACCCTGTCAAGCCAGAGACTTATTCTTTCTCCTGGGGTGTACGCCAATGCTTATTTCTTCATGTCCTTATTGGGCATTATAACTTTTTAGTAGTTGTTAATGTGATAGGGCAAATCTTATTTTAACATGTCTCTAATTTGAATCTCATTAATTATGTTGTGTTTTTTCTTGAATGTATGTTTTGTATAAAACTTCCCATAGCTTTATTCATTTATGTTTTTGGTAGTTGCTCTATTTCTTTTATAAATTCACATTTGTTTATATTTTAAATGAGTATCTCTACTGGCTACAAATATTTGATGAAAATATTTTGTATTTTTACTTTAATAGAGCATTTTCACTTTGTAGGGATTTTTGTAGCATAAGAATTCTGTTTTATTGTTGTCACATGTATCATATTAAGCAGATAAATTAAGCAGATGAAACTGTACCCCCTTGCTCCAGCTTCCACTGAGATGTCTGTAATATATCTTATTTTTCAGGGATCCATGTAAGATTTTTTTTGAAAACATGTATCTTCATAAACATTAACAAAAACAGAACTCTGACCCCTCCTATTTAGTTAATCATAACCTGTTACTAAATTTTTTTCCTGTAGTATGACCACAGACTATATTAGTCTCATTAATAGAAATGTACGTCAATATCAAACCATATTTCCTGTTTCATGGTCATTATTTCCTGCTCTTATTCTGTTTCTTTCTGCTGGGAATGTCTTCCTTCGTCTTATTGTTTTTACACAGTCTTATCAGACTCCTTTTTTGAAGGGAATTCAACAAGTATTTCTGTTCTGAGTTGTCTTAGGTTGCTGTTACAGTCTAATTTAGTGGTGTAGAGTGAAAAGCTTTGGTGTGTCTTAACTTCATTACCAAAAGCAGCATGATTTTTCATAAAACCGAGTCATCCTTCTGAGACAGTAGCATTGTTAATTTTCTTTTTTTTTTAATCTACAAAACAGATTATACAAGAATGGTACCAGGTTCATGTGAGATGATATAGTTTTTAAAATAAGTAATGTTTGTAAAAGTACTTTTCTATTAAAAATTTCAGTCTCAATTATTATTATTCTCACTGGAATTTAAAATTGCATGGGTAAGTGTTCAAATGAATTAAGATTTCTTTTTTGCATAATGAAACTTAAATTTCTTTAATAATTGGTTAATTGATTTGAAATTCTGTAAGCATATGTTGTTCCAAGTTGTTAGAAAACTTTAATAGGTTTTTCAGGAACAGAATCTATTCTGCCCCCTGAATGTTCCACTCTATTGAGTTATACTCAGAACTAATAAGCTAGTGTTCTGAAGTCTGTCAATTAGCTACACAGGTCTAGTAATTATGATCTGAAACTATTTACACACTTTCAGGCTATCTAGACTTTAGACTTAAAATTATGATCATTTAAAAAAAATATCCATGATATGTTCAGTTAATTAAATTCTAGCTCATTTTCCTTTTTCTATGAAAGATTTGAATCTAAATTTGTGATAAACATGTATTGAATAAAGAATAGATGTGATTCTGGAAGCTTCACTTCTAGATTCAAAAGTTAGCATTCATCTTCTCCCTCATCTGCCAAAATCTCTTCCTAAAGAATCAGAATATACTCCTTCATGCAAGAGCAAAACCTTAGAGTCATCTCCATCACCTTTCTCACTCAACCTGTCACCAAATCCATCAGTTGTACTTCCCAAATGAATCTACCTTCCATTTTCTATGTGGTCACTGTCTTATTTGAATTATCATCATGTATTTTAACTAGATAATTATAAGGATTTTGTAATTGATGTAACTCCCTCTAACTTTTCCCTCTTACCCCTTATTCACAGTGCCACTAAAAATACACACAGAATTACATTGCCCACATTTGCTTCTTATTCTCTACGTCCACATAACATCCATATTTCTCTGAATGACCTTGTGAGGCTGCACAGAATCTTACCACAGCATATTTTTCCAGTTTCAGCCTTAGAAATGGCAAATTCTTTTAACAATCAGATTATTTGTTACTTATTGCGTTGGCTGACCCATTTAGTTGGAATTTCCTTTCCCGTCTTCTAACCCGACAAAACCCTTCTCCCATATTACAACTTTGATACTTACATTGCTTTCTATGTGGGTCTTTTCCTAGTCAACTCTGTGGTTACCATCACTTCCTCCTTTGTGTGTGGATCCCCTGCATGTCAACACTATTGGTGTTTCTACATTTGCTTTGCAGCCGCTTAGTGTATTTTTACATCAGATTTGGAGCTCTCTAAGATCAGACATCAGGGCTTTTGCCTTACTGCGCCTTTTAGTACTTGGCACATATTTGGCCCTCTGTGAATATTTATTGCTGTTGGGAACAAGGAGTAATGAAAAGGAGAACTCAAATGATCTGTGAAGAAAGGGAAGGAGAATGGGCATGTGAAACGGTATCCTTCAAAATGTAGTATATATATGTTTCTTAATTCTCCCACAGCACTCTTGCCATTTGCAATAAGTCTCATCATTCATGGGTTACTACTGAGGTCCTCACAGAAGAAATAACATCCCACTTCTGGCTGTCCTCTGCAGCACTTAGACATCATTATTTCTCCATGGGTTTCGTGTCCTTTGGGGTTTATTCACAATCCTTTTTTTCTTCAGTAGTATCTATGATGAGGGACTGATGCCAAGTAATCAACTTTACTTCTTTTGGGGGAAAAAAAAAAGCCCCTCAGTCTGAACTGATGGTTTATTTTATAGACAAAAGCATCCTCCATATTGTCTGCAAAACCCTCAAAGCATTTCAGTACAATATGGTGGGGTATGCCAATTGATGAAATGCCAAAGCTCCATAATGGAGAAAGAAGAAAAGGGTCACAATTCTTTTCACCCAAGAAATTGCTATTAGTTCAAGTAGCACTTACCTAGTGAAATGAATATGCCCTGGAGCAGAAATTTCATCTTTGGCAGCTGCAATACCTAAGACCTACCGGCTGTCCTTTTGTTCCTGCTTATTCAGAAAGTCTCATTTTCAAGGGGGGATGATTCAATTTGGATTGAATTCCACTTTTTTTTTTAAATTATTCTAAAATGAAGTTTTGGGTGGATCACATCGGGTGTTCTCCCACTTGCAAATCCCTTATTATTTAATGTAATGTAAATTTAGCTTACTGACAGCACCTCTCATGTTCTGCCACCCAGTTTTAAAGTGCCAGAGTATGTTTCTACATAACAGGATGGAGAGGAAGTGCGTGTGGGCACAAGATTGAAGAGGCAGAAGAGACAAGGCTGGCATATGATAATGATCAGGCTAGTTATATTCTCAGGAATACAGTGTGAAGACATTAATGTGTCACTGTAAAGGAAAAAATGAGGCAGAGATTTTGCTGAGCTGAGGGAGGTTTTGCAGCACCTAATACACAACAGCTGTGGGAAGGTTTCTGATGACACTGTTTATAAGAGAAAGTTGGGTAAAATATGTACATCTTCTGTCTCCTTCCTCTTGAGTGGAGCATAATGAGTTCTGAAAGACAGACTGTGGTCCCATTTACTGTACACCTAGATTATAGGATGCTGGATCAATAACCTCCGCTCAGAGCCTACTGCTAAGTAGGGGGGATTCTTTTATTAGCCATCCAGTGGATGGCTTATTTGCAGTGTTGCCTTAGCAAATAAAAATAAGAACACTAAGATAAATTTGAATTTCAGATGAAAAATAATTCAAAGTACAGTGTGTCCCATGCAATATACTAAAATACTCATTGCTTATCAGAAATCCTAATTTAACTGAACCCCTGATATTTTACCTAGCAATTCCTTACTAGAATATCAGAAGTCCATTAAATAGGCATAGATTTCTCCTGATGTTGAGGAGCAACAAATACCAGACCTATCAAGCAAAACCCCCAAGCTGGAGGTCTTTAACTAGAAGGAAATATTGTCGTTTATAGCCTTTTGATCTTTTTAATGCCCCATGTGTGGATTGGATATGTATATACACCGAGACTTCCAAACAACTCACCTGAGCTTTTGTCTTGAAAAATCTCTTTTATGGAAATCAGGAGACATATTCAAAGATGCTTATTGCAACATTGTTTGTGAAGGTAAAAAAAAAAATGATATACCTGATTTGCCCATCAGTAGGAAAATAAATACAAACACATGGTCCATTCTTTGATTTTGAGCACAGGGGAATGGGGTTTATATATGGACTCTGGATGCAGACATCCTGATTTCAAATACCAGGTCTACCATGTATTAATAATGACCTATGTGGTAGGTAGTACATTGTACAAGTTGCTTAACTTCTCTGTGCTCCTTTTAGATTGTCTATAAAATAATAATAATATAAAATATGTATACAGTATTTGTAATAAAATGAATTATAACTTAAATATAAAAACAGTCTCTACAATGTAGAGGATTGTACAGTCTCTACAATGTAGGACGATACAATGAATTAATGCACATGAATTATTTAACACAGTAATTGACACCTAGTTTACTAGGAAAGCTGGCTTCCCTGGTTGCTCAGCTGATAAAGAATCCGCCTGCAATGCAGGAGACCCCAGTTCAATTCCTGGGTCAGGAAGATCCCCTGGAGAAGGGATAGGCTACCCACTCCAGTATTATTGGGCTTCCCCGGTGGCTCAGACAGTAAAGAATTTGCCTGCACTGCAGGAGACCTGGGTTCGACCCCTGGGTTGGGAAGCTCCCCTGGAGAAGGGAAAGGCTACCCAATCTAGTATTCTGGCCTGGAGAATCCCATGGACTGTATAGTCCATGGGGCTGCAAAGAATGGAACACAACTGAGTAACTTTCACTTTACCAGGAAACCTGGAAGGGTTCAGTTAATGCTAGTTTATATCAAAATGAAATACTATATAATAGCAAAATAAATGAACAGAAAAATAAGGACAATTATTAATAGCATCTTTATGAAACAATATAGACAAATCAATGCCACACATTATCTGATGCTTATATGTAGTAAACATGTAAAACTGTATATTGAATGATATCAATATAAAATTATGATGTAGATGTCTCTGAGAAAAGAAAAAGTTATAGGAAATAGAAAGTTATTTTTAAATTTGTAATTATTTTATTTAAAAAACATGAGGGAAAAATCACAAAAGGGCAATATTTGGTAATTCTTGATTTCTGTATATTTGTTATTATGTGCCCTGTAGTTTGCTATGTTTGTTCAGACAAATTCAAAAGTAGGTGGTGTATAGAGACAAGGACTTGTAGCCTAGAGAAGTTCTTTGGTAAAGTCTTGCTTTTATATGATATCTGCTGAATTCATGTGCCAATGTCATATGTATGAACCATATCAAAAGATTTTAAAGCTTAACGTTTACTGAATGTATAAAATATGCCAGGTACATTTTAAATACGACCATCAAGTAGAGTAGAATTTACCCTTCCATGATGAGGCTAAAAGAGAGTAAGTTGCTAATGGTCAGGCTGGGAAGTTACCGTGCTGGGAATCAGGTCTGTGTCTGCCTTCTCACTGTGCAGTCTCTCAGTCGTGACCAACTTTTTGAGACACCGTGGACCACAGCCCTCCAGGCTCCTCTGTCCATGGGATTTCCCAGGCAGGAACGCTGGAGCGGGTTGCCGTTTCCTTCTCCAGGGGATCTTCCCCTCCCAGGGATTGACCCTGTGTCTCCTGCACTGGTAGGTGAATTCTTTTCCAGAGACACCAGGGGAAAGCCCATGTCTGCCTTACTTCTGACTTAACTCTCTTTTCATTTCACTTAGGGCAACCCACTTTTACAAATATCTTTTTCCCCAGTTATAATAGGTCGGTGATCTACTTTCAGAAATTTTATTCTCTTATATTTAGAACTTTGTTGAAACTGTACTGTACATATTCTGTATGATAAATTTTTTTCTTCACTTCTCTCCAAGATATTAGCATTTTTTTTAATGACCTGTCAGGCAGTGAGGGGTAAGAAACATAATTTGAAACATTCAGGGAGTGGGAAATTCAGTTTAGCCTAGAATTTGGGATCAGGATCTTTCTAGCATATAGTATTTCTGAGGAAATTATCATATGAAGTACTATTTTTAAATAGAAAAAAAAAAACTTATTATATACGTATATTTTCACCAGTGTTGTTAGTTTAGTCTTTAGGGTTTGTTTCTGAAGTAGGTGTTTCTGATGTTGCAGAACAATGTTCTGGTTAATGAAGACTATTAGTATGTGATATAACCTTTATACGCACTGCATGCATCCATAAAATGCAAAGAATATAGCTTATTCATGACGGCTGGATGAAGAAACTTTAAATATATTTTATTTATTTCAGTATATGCAAAGCTTCCATTTCTCATCACATACAAAGCACATAACCATAAAAATTAATGTCAACAATAAAATAAAGTTATCATATTTCATAAAAAATTCTAAATAAATAAAATTCATGTAGACTATGATATGAGATGATAACAACATGCACCTGAATCTGTAGTATTTAAGATGACAAGAATTACTTACATAATCATTTGAAAATGAAGGTTAAAAAATGACAGAAATGTTCAATCCCTTGGCTAGTTTTGAATGCTAGAGATAAATGGAAATTTAATAATGTAACAAGTAATAGATAATGTTTTCTGACATGCATTATTTCCAAATGCCTTCCAAAAAGCTTATTAATGGTGAGTTAAACTTTTAGAACAGGAGAAGTTCCAAAAGGAACTGAAAATGCAGTAAATTTTAACATAGCCTAATGTTTTATATTTTTAAAAGAGTCAAATTCTCTCTTCACATAAAATTATTGGAAACATTCTTGAGATATCTCTTCTTCTAAGGAAGAAATGTATGATTAAATATAATTAACAATGGATGAGAGCACAGTAACATTGTGTAAAAAGTGAAAGGATGATTATGTTCCATTTTGTAGAGTTAATTTTTTTTAAAGTAAAAATTCTGTATCATATCAGACACACAGAATATAATAGTTGAAGATCAGAAGAACTCACCTGCCAGTGCAGAAGAGGTAAGAGACACGAGTTCTGTCCCTGGGTGGGGAAGATCCCCTGTAAGAGGGCATGGCAACCCTCTCCAGTATTCTTGCCTGGAGAATTCCATGGACAGAAGAACCTCGCAGATTACAGTACATGGGGTCACAAAGAGTCTGACATGACAAGCTACTTGAAAAAAAGTGAAAGTGAAAGTCGCTCAGTTGTGTCTGACTCTTTGCGACCCCACGGACTATACAGTCCATGGAATTCTCCAGGCCAGAATGCTGGAGTGGGTAGCCTTTCCCTTCTCTAGAGGATCTTCCCAACCCAGGGATCGAACTCAGGTCTCCCACATTGCAAGCAGATTCTTCAGCACGCAGGTAAATAAAACCATTCAGTGACAGGTTTTTCTAAGAAAATTATTTAAACTAATATTTAGTTTTTGTGCTATTGTAATTGAAAGAATGGAATTAAATTTCATTCTGATAAATTATCTATATACAATTTGTGTGTACGTGTGCGTCGACGCTCAGTCCAGTTTGACTCTTTGCGACCACACGGACTGTAGACCGCCAGGCTTCTTTATCCATGGAATTCTCCAGGCAAGAATACTGGAGTGGGTTGCCATTCTCTTCTCCACGGGATCTTCCAGACCCAGGAATTGAACCCAGCTCTCCTACATTGCAGGCTTACCATCTGAGCCACCAGAGAAGCCTCACTTATATACAAAAACTTATATTGAGCTTGCTTATAAAGCTCAATATCAAAATATTAGAGAGAATAACAAAGATAAAACATGTATATTCTTTGAATGAAGGAAATTGACATTTATCCATAAATATATTTCATTTCTTCTGTCAAGAAAAAAAAAATTCTTATAATTAATTTGAAGTAGAAGGGCACTCAGTGATAACACTTTTCATTTATCTAAGACTATTTATTTTATCTTTAAAAGTGAAATTGTAATTATGCCCCACACCCCCAGATGGACATGAAAATAAAGAAAAGAACACCTGAGTAAGAATTAACTAGTTGTTGAACACTATCGTCCTCATTTTTTAAATTTACATTATCTTATACACTTTTAAATTTTGATTTGAAGTAGAAGTAAAGAAGGAAAAATTACATTTTTCATTGTAGTTTTTATAAACTATTTTAAAATGCCATTGAAATATAATTACTATTTTATTTTTGTGAGAACTCATTCACCACCATTATTTTTCATATCTACCTCATTATCTTTTCCTTTTGTAATGTTTATTATGGTTAAAATATGGTAGAGGTAGTTACATATTAGTGGTCTATCTGCCTTCATATCCATAAGTGGCTATATATCTAAGAGAAAATAACAGATCATTGAAATAGATTTTTATTATATTAATAATACATTTAATACTGGGTTACATGTAAAACTTCCTTCTCTATTTAAGTCAAATATAAAACATCTAAATAATAGTGTCTAAAGAAAATGCTCCTTATATCTAAATGACCAATACCAAATGAAATTGATTTGTAACTCGGAAATATTACATAGCACATGTATTTATGCTTTAAATTTATGTTAAATCAAAATGACTCAATTTTTGCAGAAACTTTTTGATATTCTGTTTTATTAGGTTCATTTAGACTACAAATGATGATATAATATGTGAAATTATATCATCATTTGTATTATAAATGAGCCCAAACTATATAAAGTATATATGCAAATTGCATAAAATAAAAAAGTTAAAATTATGAACAAAAATGGAAAACATTAAAGTTAATATAGGGAAACTAAAATAATAACATGATCAAAATTTTTCACACAATTTGGTGATCTTCACAAATTTCTACAGAATCCTAATAGTAAAATCTGTAAGGATAGGCATTATATCTGTCTTCTAAGTACTTATTAAATCACCTTTGTTAAATTTAATGTGAGACTGGACACAGAGTAGACACTCAGTAAATGTTTGTGAATGAATGAAAGAGATATACAAATCTGAAGTCAGCTTTTCTAGTCATATATGTTCAAATGCACACACATAAAGTAGTTTTAAGTTTAGAGAGTACGCAGGATAATGCTTTTTAACATCTTCATATACTTTCTGGCAGCATAGTCTTATACAATTTTGAGCAATTTTAATAATTATCTTTGTGGCAAAGTATCTGTTTTAGATGTACTAATTGTCCTGCATATAAATTTCTTGAGCCTACTTAAAAGAAGGATCAATTTTCTAAAACTTATAGATCTATTTTAAATGTGTGAACCTGTGCAATATATGCCATAATTTGGAGGGTTCTTTCATAGATGTTCTGTGATAAAGCAGTATCATTTAGTGTAATGAAATTATAGTGTGGGCTAGTAAGTAATCTGTTTAATTACAATTCTAAATTAATTTCACTAATGAAATATATCCATACATCATATCCCTGTTCTTAGGTGGCGATTGTCCATTACCATTCTTTCACCAGCTTTGTGAATTACTGAGTCTGCTAATTAAATTTCATATTATGAGGTATACATTGGTGTGTATGGGGAACAGTGCATCTTCTTTTTTTGTAGAGATAATTTCTTGATTATTTGTTTAGTGCCTACTTAGTAAACACTCAATACACAAGCATCAAGATTTTGTTTGCTTTCAGAAACAAGCATTCAACACAACCAGAACATAACCTAGAAATGAATTTCCATCAAAGAGCCAATTCATATTGTGACAGAATCCAAGTGGCCTCTAATTTACTGTCTGTTGCTTTTAATGGAATGCAAATTTATTACTGAAAGATCAGAGACCACAGTAACAACAACATTCATTATTGTGATAATAACCCAAAAGTGTGATTTGCAAGGAAAAGTGGCAGGTCAGTGGAAAAAGTTCCTGGATAATGACTCTTCACAGTAGTCAAGAGTATAATTTAGTATCTTTATGTTAATTTCAGGAATTCTAAAGGCAGAACTTTTTAAACATTGACTTTTCTCAATTTGATCTTTTGTGATTCTCTAAAATACATACATCCAGATCACAAATTCAGGGGACTTTTCACTTTATTGTAAAAAAGCCTGCTCAGTATTTTTATTCCTAATATTTTCTCACAAGGGTGTGGGGGAAAACCAGGGCAAACTTAGAAGGAACTGATCTGTTCCAGGTTCTCTGATCAGTGGGCTCCTGTACATAATGGGTGACGCAGCTTCCGTTTTCCTACAGTTACAGTTTAGGAGTAGATCCCCCCTTTAAGCTTGTGTTTGACCCAAGTTCTGATGGTTGTACTTCACAAGACATGCAGACAAAAAGTAAATAAATAAGAAACATCGAAATGAAGAAATACCAGTAAATATTGCTATTTGGTACAAAGATGGTGTTAAGTTTACACCTTTAACCTTTTCCTCAAGGAGAAATGTTTAGAAAGGATCATTTAGTTCAGTTGTGCTGCGGGTGTTTTCTGAGTTAGCCAGATACCTGTAGGGTTTTCAGCATCCATTTTATTTCTGTCTTACATCCATTTTATGTTAAATGAACAATATTTTCAACTGCACTAATACATCAAAGTTATTGATTCTTTCAAAGTGAATTGCATAAATGTTTCACTTCAAAGCATTTTAATACATACTAATACTCCTCAGTCTCCACTCCATGAATAACTAGCGATCTTTATGCTGCTGCTTGTTCCAACATTGCTTTCACTTGGCAATGAGGTCCAATTCCAGAGAGGGTTACTGAGAGTGTGTAGGGCCCAATCTTTGGCAAGTATACACACAATTAAAGTCAGGGCTACCTCCCTGTCATCCGAGGCACAGGGAGATGCATTAAAACTAACAAAGCGATAAAAGGGGCCTGAAATTGAAGCAGTTTAAGAAATGACAGTTTAATGAAAGCAGTGTAAAAATACTATCACTGTGATGGAAAACATCTGTTCTCCACGACTCTTGAGTGATGGAAGCTTGTGAGGCTCTTGAGGAATGTGTTGCCAGCCTGTGGTTATATCAACAGCAGGTCAGGCATGGCCTGTCTCTTTTAATGTCATAGTTATGACTGTCCAAACATACACCATCCCAGCCAGTGCTTTGTCTTCAGCATTGCAATAGGTTGCCTTAAAGCTCCTTTCTTTTCACTGCTTGTTGGGCTTTTTCATCAGAGTGTGGAAGTGATACTACTGAACTATAAGGAGAAAGAAGATAATATATATCATTGAGAGTTGTTTGTAAAGCAAAAAGTGCATAAATATAATTTTAGTTGTTATAATAATCAAAAAGAGATATTTTCAATTTAAAATCTTTGTTTTAAAATTATGGTTGTAGTCAACAGTTCATGATTTCTTTTGTTTTTATTCAAATAGTTTTTGCTCCTCCCACCACCAAATCATTTATTCCAGAGAGCAAAAATATATGACAGCAGGTAAATATTTTTAACAGCAGTGCATTGAAGACCATCACTGTGTGACAGAGTTAAAGTGTTTTCCCATGGCATTTGAATTCCTGTGATAGACTTTCACAAGAAAGGACATAAGTTTATTGATATTCCAAATTGATGATATGCAAGTGCATTAGTCTCCTGCCCCAAATTTGAAAGAAAATAGAACCTAATACTTTCATTTAAAGATCTTTGTTATTTTTTCCTTATTTCTTATTCATCAAGTAATTTTTGAAATGAAATTTTAGAGGTGAAAAATCCAAAATGTGATATATTTTCTTGGAGATAAAAAAAGGAATCATTTCTCAGCAGCAAAAGTAGTTAAATCAGGTGCTATTCAGACATGCTAACTAATTAGTTATATGTGACTTTAAAACAAATACAAAACATTAAGTTGTTTGAGCAGTTCATCTCTGTACTTATTCCACCGATGGAAATGTTTTCCCATCCGCCACCCAAGGAATTATCGGGTCTGTCATGGCAATTTTAATCATTTATTCAGTCTTGTCTACTACCTCTGTAGTATCCCGCTGAATTAAGTGTTCATGAATTGAGGGGTGGGATGGGTGAGGACAGAATTACACATGTAGTTACTATGTGCAACATCTGGCTTCCTTACTTGTGTGTCTCTCAGTACCTTTTTTTTTTTAGCAGAGCATGAGACAGTGGTTGTTTGGAGGCGTTTCAGTATTCTTATGCAGTGAAGACGTTTTCTGTATAGCTTGTACGCTTCTGTGTGTGTGCTCACTCACTCAGCTGTGCCCAACTCTTTGCAACCCCATGGGCTGTAGCCCGCCAGGCTCCTCTGTGCATTCAGTCTTTAAGAGTACTGGAGTGGGTTGCCATTTCCTTCTCCAAGGGATCTTCCCAGCCCAGAGATCAAAGCAGCATCTCCTGCATTGCACAGCATTTCTTGCAGTTCAGGAGAATTCGTTACCCACTGAGCCATTAGGGAAGCCCAATATGCTTATGATGCGTGGAATAATCCAAATGTGAATCCAAGTCAGAGTTTTTATCAACAGTTTTTAGTTCACGTTTGTAATCCTGCCCAATCATATATTTTCCAGAACAAATCAATAGTGAGGAAAAAATTACCCTTCATATTTAGGAAAGAAAATTTCTGTGGAGGGAGAAAACTATAATAATTTTTGACAAACACAATTAAGAATAGTTTTTATACAGCACTCTTCCATTTCCAATTATATTTAGATTTTTAAGATTTATCAGGAAGAAAAATTTAGCTAGCTGTTAAATATCTTTAACAATACCATTTAATATCTGACCTTTAGGTCAGGGCAGCTTATAGGATTTATCAATTCAAGCACAATAGATTTTCTAAAGCATGCCAAATAGTAATAGAGTATATCTAGTTTATAAATCAGCTATCAGTTTTACAAAACTATGTTTAAACCTAAATAGTAGTCAATAAAAATCTAAGTATTGGTTGATAAATGATTTTCTGTGGATGCCATATCCGAAGAAAAATTTAGCTAGGTGTTAAATATCTTTAACAATACCATTTAATATCTGACCTTTAGGTCAGGGCAGCTTATAGGATTTATCAATTCAAGCACAATAGATTTTCTGAAAGCATGCCAAATAGTAATAGAGTATATCTAGTTTATAAATCAGCTATCAGTTTTACAAAGCTATATTTAAACCTAGGTAGTAGTCAATAAAAATCTAAGAATTGGTTGATAAATGATTTTCTGTGGATGCCATATCCGTATGATAATATTAAATATAAAAAAATGATAGTTAAAACATCATAAAATCCTATTATCCCATCTCTGCCTCAGTTATATTAACATTTCCATCGGAATTATTTTTACATATTTCATTTCTCTTGCATCTGTAAGTAAAAAAATGTGCTTCTTTCCTCTGCTGTCACTTGACCCTCACTCTTCAGCATTCCTTTTTACATAGTTTGGGATTCATAATTTCAAGTTAGCTCAATATATTATTTTCCATTCTAAGAAAACTGTAGTTTAGATTTTTTACTAACATGTTAGCCTTTTCTGTGATAATCTCTCTTTAAATCTTCTTTCGATTGACTCCAAAATAGAGAAGCGTTTTATACAAATCCCCCATGTTCACACAGAAAGTGTGGGGTAGAGTGTGTAGTTTTACTTCCGGACACCTGGCTTAGAATCCTTGCTAAGTGTTGGTGCAGTAGAGTCTCATTTGTTTCAGTTTTTTATTTTTTTGCCCCTGTACCACTTCCCTTTGGGCTTCCCAGGTGACTCAGTGATAAAGAATCCGCCTGCCAATGAAGGAGACACAAGAGACGGGATTCGATCCCTGGCTCGGGAAGATCCGCTGGAGGAGGAAATGGCAACGCACTGCAGTCTTCTTGCCCGGGGAACCTCATGGACAGAGGAGCCTGGCGGGCTACAGTCCATGGGCTCGCTGAGTCGGACACAGCTGAGCGACTGAGCATACACATCCACTTTATCCCCTTTCATTTTTTTCAGGGTTAGGACAGCCTTAAAGAAGTCAGCATATTCTAAATAACCGCTTATGGCATTGTGATTTCACCACCATCAAAATAAAAAACTGAAAGATATTACAGATGGAAGTTTTAATTTTTACTGTGCCATTAATACAAGCAATACAAAGTATCAGTCTGCAATTCCAGTTTTTCTTTGTAGCCCTAAAAATTTGGTCATTGTGTGAGGCTTTAGCCATATCTCTAGCAAGGTCATAATAATAACCCACTACTTAAGGTTATTATGGTGTTGACTTTTAGAGTTCTCTCTGAGACTACTAGGTAAGCAATTTTCATATGCATTATTATGCTTAGTTTCCAGGGACCAGATGCCCTATGGGGTACCCTCTTCTTAATCTAGGGAGATTAAGATAGTGACAATCACTTTACTTGTTGCCCATCTAGAATCCCTTAGACCCATCAATTATTTACAGCAAACAAATGTGCAGAAAACACCCTGTGTGAGATTCTAAAACAGAAGTGCTCATCACCTTGAGTTAGCTTGCAAAATGCTCCATAAAGCTGAGATGGGAGAGCATGTGCAGGGAAGGGAGAGAACCTTAGGACTCTGGGAGGCAATAATAGCAGTTGTGAGGACAGTTTAATTTGTTTTAATTAGCTTTTAATACTTTCACGGTAATGTTTAAAAACCCCAGTTTTAAAAATAACCCCTAAGTCTAATTTCACAGCCAATAATCCTACCTGTAACACAACTGGTCGTCCAAAGAAAAGTGGGAATGCAAATTAAGTTAAACATATGTGTTCTCTCGCTCTGTCGTGTCCAACTCTTTGTGACCTTACGGACTGTAGCTGCCAGGCTCCTCTGTCTATGGGATTCTCCAGGCAAGAACCCTGGAGTGGGCTGCCATTTCCTCCTCCAAAATTAAACACATAAACTAGAATAATTGTCGTTGCAGCTGTACTTTAGGGTTAACTAACAAATTATTTTTAATGCCTGCCCTTGCTATTGGGGAATAATAACTCTGGTTTTAAATTTATAGAACTTTCTCTGTTTCTTTGTATAGATTTCTTTTAAAACAAAATTGTCATGGTGTATAGTTCCTGATGTTGCATTTTCCCTTTCAATAAATTATTTCATGTTTACCTGTCATGAAAAAATAAATATAATCATTGCTTTCACCTTATTATCTCCTTTAAACAATAAAGTCAAAATACACCTGGAAATCTTAGTTACCAGAAAGAGATATAGTCAGTTTTTGGAACCAGTCCCACATTTTATGGCAGGAAAATGTTACTCACTACAGACACTTTGTATTCCTTAATTTATCTGATTACATCTTCCTGAATAATTAATATCGCCACACTATTTTGGGTCTTTAAGTCCCTCTTAATTAATTATACTCTTTATATGTAGTTATATATTATTTTTGAAAGTTTTCTTCTACCTGGAAAATATTATGGTATCTGGCACATAAATGTTCTATGAGCTATTGGGTTAATCTTCACATCTCTTGGGGCAATAGCTGTTTGTCAAGTTAAAATCGCATGCTTTCTTTAACCAACCTAAATCTGTATAAATGTGACTAGCCTTATTCAAAATGTAAATCTCAAGTGCAGTCTAAGTCATGTGATTTATTTGTTGTTTGGTCTACAATGAACAGAGCATCTCACAAAAGCTACATAACATATTTTCAACTAGGTTATTGATATGGGTCTTATATGTTTTTAAAAAACAGACTTTACTTTGTAAAACTGTTACGTTTCTGAAAACAGTGGTCATGTAAAAGGTGGGATGCACCACTGTCAAAATTTGGTTATCTGACTACCTAGTGATTTTATCTAATCATTCATAAACCTATAATGTTTAATAATATTTAATATCTTTTGTTAAAGCCACACCCTGGTAAGCATTCTGACAAAGAAGAAAATAGGCTTTCCATTTTAGAGAGTGAGCATAAGAGAGAGATAATTCTAAGATATAACTACATCTCCTTTTTTCTGTTGCTCAGTATCAAAGCATTAGACTAAGATTAGGAGAGTATAGAGTTACCTCTTTTTCAGAATGTGTCTGTGTATAGTCTGAGCATAAATCACCTAGAAAGTTAGTCTTTTGCTGTAGAGAAATGTATTTATTTGTTTCTCTGTTTCTGATAGTATTTCATAAGTGTTAAGTATTAAATTTAAGGGCCCCCCCCCAAATTTTTTTTCCTTATTTGGCCTATTTTAATAAATCTGTTTGGGCCTGCTTAATTGAGAGGAAAAAGGAGTAAGCGCAAGAATGAGAACTAAAGAAAAAGTCAGAGGGAAAGAGAATAAGAAACTGTGCAGTTCGTTTCCATTGAAACTGGGTATCATTAATTTTTTTGTGTGTAATAGAATATAAAAATGATTGTGGTGATATAATTGCATATTCTTTCTGGAAATATTTTTATGAATAATACAGTTAAAATTATTTGTGGGCAAGAGACCAAGAATAACCAGCACAGTATTGGAGTAGAACAAAGTTGAAAGGCTGGTATGATGCAGCTTCAGACTTACTATAAAGCTATAGTAATTAATTCAGTATGGCTGTGGTGAAGGAGTAGGCAACGAGACCAGTGGAATAGAATAGAGAGCCCACATTTAGACCTATTGAATATAGTCAGCTGGTCTTTGGCAAAGAAGTGAAAGCAATGCAGTGGAGCAAAGATAATCTCTTCAACAAATGATGCTGGGATAACTGAGTATCCATGTGCAAGAAAAAAAAAAAAAGAATCTAGACACCGACTTTACATCCTACGCAAAACTTCACTGAAAAGGAATCAGAGATCTAAATGGAAAGTGCAAAAATATAAAACTCCTACAAGATAACATAAGAGAACACTTAGATGAACTTGAACATGGTGATAGATTTTTAGAAATAATACCATAGGGCAGAATCTATGAAAGAGCTGACAGCTTGAACTTTACTAAAATTTTGAAAACTTCTCTGAAAAAGGGAATGTCATTAAAATGAAATGACAAGCTGCAAACTGGAAGAAATATTTGCAAAACACTTACCTGATAAGTTATCCAAAATACACAGAAAATTCTTAAAGCTCAATAATGAGGAAACAACGTAATTGAAAAATGGGTTAAAGACTATTATGGACTGGAGGGCTTCCCAGGTGGCTCAGTGATAAAGAATCTGCCTGCCAACGCAGGAGCTGCAGGAGCCTCGGGTTCGATCCCTGGGTGGGGAAGATTCCCTGGAGGAGGAAATGGCAATCCACTCTGGTATCCTTGCACAGAGGATGGACAGGAGCGTCTGGTGGGCTACGGTTCATGGGGTCACAAAGAGTCGGACTCAATGCAGCAGCTGATCACGTGTTATAGACTGAACGTGTCCTCTCCAGGATGATATGCTGAAATCCACCGCTCAGTGTGGTGCCATTAGAGGGTGCGGCTTTTGGAAGCTGATTCGGCTTTGAGGGTGGAGTCTATGAGTGGAATTAGTGCCCTTGTCAAGAGTTCCCAGAGAACTTCCTCTCCCGTTCTGCCGAGTGAGGAGACAGTTAGAAGCCACCTACCTATGAGCCAGCACGTGGGCCCTCATTAGACACTGGGTTGTCCAGAACCTTGTCCTTAGACTTTCCAGTCTCCAGAGTTATACACAATGCATGCTTGTCATTTACACAACCCAGTCTATAGTTGTTTTTTTTTTTTTTTCCCAGTAGCAGCCTGAACAGACTGAGAAATCTTCCCCCCAAAAGATACACAGATGGCAGATGAACATATGCAAAGATGCCTCAAACCATACTCACCAGGGAGATACACATTAACACAACAGTGAAATGCCACCACACAACAATTAGAATCACCAAATCTAGAGCCCCGAGAACACCCGAGGCTGATTTTGATGTGAAACCAACAGAAACTCTCATCCACTATTACCAGGATGTATCAAAGGAGTATAGCCACTTTGGAAGAGTTTTGTTGTTTCTTGAAAAACCAAAGGTAACTGTTATTACAAGATTCAATAACGTCTCTCCTTTATATTTACCTAAAGTAGTTTAAAAGTTATGTCCATAAACATTGGCATGTGAATGTTTGTAGTAGCTTGATTCATAATTGCCAAATCCTCAGTTCAGTTCAGTCACTCAGTCCTGTCTTGACTCTTTGCGACCCCATGGACTGCAGTACACCAGGCTTCCCTGTCCATCACCAACTCCCAGAGCCTACACAAACTCATGTCCATCGCGTCGGTGATGCCATCAACCATCTCATCTGTCATCCCCTTCTACAAGCTATCAAAATATACTTCAGAATGTGAATAGATTAATTCTGGTACATCCAGATGATGGAATATTAAATCCAAAAAATTAAGCTGGGAAGCCATGAAAAGTCATGGAAGAACCTTAAATATATATTGCTAAGTGAAAGAAACTAATCTCTTGAAAAGACTACATACTGCATGATTCCTAATATATGGCATTCTGGAAAAGGCAAAATTGTAGAGACCAAAAGAATAAAAAGAAAGTCAGAGGTTGCTAGAGATCGTATAGGGGCAAAGAAGATAAATAAGCAGAATACAGAGGCAGGATTTTAAAGCTGTGAAAATATACTCCTGTGGCGGTGGTTTAGTCGCTCAGTTGGGTCTGACTCTTTGTGACCCTGTGGACTGCAGCCTACCAGGCTCCTCTGTCCACGGGATTCTCCAGGCAAGAATACTGGAGTGGGCTCTCATTTCCTCCTTCAGGGGATCTTCCTGACCTAGGAATCGAACCCACATCTCCTGCATTGCAGGCAGATTCTTTACTGTCTGAACCACCATGGAGGCCCTGGAAATACTCCTACGATACGATAATGGTGGATACATAGCATTATACTTTTGTACAAACTCATGGAATATACAAAACCAAGAATGAACCATAAGCTATGAGTGATTACTATGTGTCACTGTAGGTTCATCAGTTGTAAGAGATAAACCTTTTGGTGAGGAATGCTGACAGTGGGAGGGGGCTATGCATATGTGAGGACAGGGAATATATGGGAAATATCTGTAACTACCTTTCAATTTTGCTTTGAATCTTAAACTCTCAAACTGCCCTAAAAATATGAAGTCTTAAAACATTTTTTAAGTCATGAAGACCACAATTTAGGATATGCATATATTTTATAAAGCATTTAAAACATTTTCTTCACTGGTAGATAATATAGATATGTGCTACGAAGTGCTTAGTTGCTCAATCATGTCCAACTCTTTGTGAACCCGCAGAATGTAGCCCATCAGCCTCCTCTGTCCATGGGAATTCTCCAGGCAAGAAGACTGGAGTGGGTTGCCATGCCCTTCTGCAAGATATCTTCCTGACCCAGGGATCAAACCTGTGTTGCTTGCATCTTTTACATTGCAGGTAGATTCTTTACCTCTTAGTCACTGGGGGAGCGCCTAAAAAAGTGTAAATAGCTCCTATTTTGAAGATGAGAAAACTGAGGCACAGAAAGAATGTCACCCAACTAGCACACGGCAAAACTTGGATTTGACCCTAAGAGTTATGAACAGTCCATGCCCTTCACAGGGATGCCACACTGCTGCTCAATGTCAATATGAGTGTCTCACTTGAGACATGTTTGAAATCGTTTCCAAAATCCAACAGATGTCTAGAGTCTCATCATTTTTCTCTTGGGATAAAAGCCACGGGCAGTGTAAAACATTATCTAACACCACTTTTGTATTTACATCTGTGAATTCACAGATACCTTAGTTCTCTAAGGAAACATTTTTCAGTCATCTTAGTCTTACAAAGGGGCTTCCCTGATAGCCCAGTTGGTAAGGAATCTGCCTGCAATGCAGGAGACCCCAGGTTGATTCCTGGGTCGGGAAGATCCCCTGGAGAAGGGATAGGCTACCCACTCCAGTGTTCTTGGCTTCCCTGGTGGCTCAGCGGGTAAAGAAGCCACCTGCAATGCGGGAGACCTGGCTTCCATCCTTGGGTTGGGAAGATTCCCTGGAGAAGAGAAAGGCTACCCACTACAGTATTCTGGCCTGGAGAATTCCATGGGCTGTATAGTCCATGGGGCTGCAAAGAGTCGGACACAACTGAGGACTTTCACTTTCGCTTAATTTACAAAAAGGTACTTGTAATCATTATTTGATATTATATGTAAAAAGAGAGTTGTAGTCATTAATTTTTAACTAATTATACTAGAGTAGGGTATACTATTGGAGTAGGCAATGGCAACCCACTCCAGTGTTCTTGCCTGGAGAATCCCAGGGACAGAGGAGCCTGGTGGGCTACAGTCTATGGGGTCGCAAAGATTCGAACACGACTGAGCATCTTCACTTTCACTTTTCACCTTCATGCACTGGAGAGGGAAGTGGCAACCCACTCCAGTGTTCTTGCCTGGAGAATCCCAGGGACAGAGGACCCTGGTGGGCTGCTGTCTATGGGGTCGCAAAGAGTCAGACACGACTGACGTGACTTAACAGCAGCAGGATATATTATACTTTTTCAAGTGAAAGTAATACCAAAATTACCATGATCTTATGATTATAATTCTCCTGAGTCATACTTATTTACATGTAGCATATTAATTATTTTTTGTCTAGTTGCTGTTAAATATTTTTCTACATTTTCATTTCAAAGTAATTATGTAAACACTTTTCTAAAATGGCCTCAAGCCCATAAATACTGTATAATGATATAGGAAAATATATACTATTAATAGATGCATAAAGTACATATTGTATAAAATTTATATTATACCCATTGAAAATAGATACTATTATGAATAAACATCCATAGTAAAATAGAAAAATGAAATTTATGAGGTCTAACTTGTCAGTAATTTTTGCCATGGATTGTGTTTTTGGTATTATATCTAAAACTCTTCATCAAACCCAAAGTTAGTACGACTTTTCTCTGGATTTCTTTCAGAAGTTTTGCTTTGCACTTTATATACAAGTCTATAATCTATTCTGATTTAATTTTTGTGAAAGATGTAAGATCACTGTGTCCTTTTTGCATGTGGAAATTCGATCATTCCTCCACCATTTCTTGTAAAGATGATCATTTCTTCTTTTGCAAGAAGAAATGATCATTTCTTATTTGTTGAAAATCTGTTGACTTCATTTGTGTGCATCTTTTTTGGGGCTTTTGATTATGCTCCTTTGATCTGTGTGTCTGTTCTTTAGATATTCCATACCATCTTGATTACTGTACCTTAGTTACTCTTGAAATCAGACCAAAAACTCCAAATTATTCTTCTTTTTTAGTGTTGTGTTGGCTATGTAAGCATTTTGCCTTTCCATACACGCTTTAGATTTAATTTTTCATAGCTGTAAAATAGCTTAATGAGACTTTGGAATTACATTGAGTCAATAGATCAAGATGACATTGTAACAATACTGAGATTTCCAGTTCATGAACTGATATCTTGAAGACTATATATTTGTCTTTCATTAAGTTTTGACATCAAAATGTGGACATAAGTTGTAAAAGTCAACATCTGTTGAAGAACTTTAATTTAAAAATAAACTATTGTTTGTATTTTTTAAGGTAATAACTGAGTAGCTTAGCAGGTTAAATGTTACCAAAATTTTCCCCTTTTATTAATTTATTGATATTCATACAATTTACAAGTTGATTTTTTAGAGCTTTAAGATATTCTTATTCCTGATTCTTGCTTATTACCCAAGAAATATTTTAAAGTTAAAATGAAACTTGTTAAAGATAGATTAACTAGTTAGTTGTAAGATACTGTGTATCTTGGAATATCTCATTGAAGTGTTCTTCTGGAAATATGACATGAAAATCAGTCTATTTCAGCCTATGATTATTTTAGCTCACACTTTGCTGATTCAAACCAATTGAATCAGAGTGAGACCACTGAATAAATTACTTCTATTAATAGCATCCATTACATGATTCAGGCCAAAAAGTGATTAAAATATCTCCAGTAACACCATAATTTTCATATATAATTCTTGCTAAATGTCAAAATTATTTTTCTTCCTTAAACTAAGCAAAGCATGAGGCATCCTTAATCTTTACAAACTAATGTTACCAAAGAAACCTCTTTTCATAAAGAATCTCACTTTTAATATTCTCCATATTATAATCTTAACACATGGCTACAGTTAGAACTTTCTTTTTCATAATCAGAGTATTTTAAAATTCATTTTTAACTTGAATAGATCAATCTTAATGATTAGATCAATGATCTATGAAGTCTGTACCAGCTTGTAAAGTACAATTTATCTTAAATTAAAATGCTCCTTTATTTGACAAGACAATACAGTGTTCCATGTCATGCCATGAATTATAAGGGTATACTTGTCAGTATAAATTTTCTGGCAACGGTAATAAAGAATGCTATCATTCATTTTATTGCTGGAGAGAATCATCGTTTCTTATTCATACTAATGCAGCATTTCCATTACTTCTTACAAAAGCCTTGGCAGTACTTCAAAATGAGTATTATTACAAAATATTCTATTACAGCACAGTAAATATATGACTTTCTTTTCTATTATGTTCACAAATGTCCAAAGAGGACTTTCTCTGATTATACTGCTCTACCGTCAAGTGAGAAAAACTGACTTTCAGATTTCTGCCTTACTGAAAGGATGAATGGCTTTTTTTCCTGGAAGTCCTCTGGTACACCAGGGTGCATTGTCCTATTGCAGGCTTTGTTACTGACTTCTTTGCTTTTGCTTTAGCTCTTGAATGTAAAACGTTTTTTTGAAAGGTATCCAAAGGAGTCCTTGACATACTGTGATACGTTTAGAAATTAAAAGTAATAATTAGGATGTATCAGATATTTTAGTAAAAATAAAAATCTGAACCTCATTAACTTCTGTTGAGGTATAGTTGATGTACAGTGTCATTTTGTCAGGTGTGTGCAGCCCAGTGATTCACAGTTTTTAAAGATTATACTCCATTTATGGTTTTTAGAAAACATTGACTGTATTCTATGTTGTGCAGTATATCCTTGTAGTTTATTTCTTTTATACATTGCAGTAGTATGTAGCTCTTAACCCATGCACCTGTCTTGCCTACCCCTCTAACACTTTCTCCACTGGTAAATTACTAGTTTTTTCTCTGTATCTGTGAGTCTGTTTTAGCCCTAATTATTTACTTATGTTGGAAGTATAGTTGATTTACAATGCTATGTTAGTTCCAGGTGTACAACAAAGCAGTTCAGCTAAATGTACATATATATCTAGTTTTCCCAGATTCTCTTTTCCATACGTTATTATAAAATATAGAGTAGAGTTCCCTGTGCTATATAATAGGTCCTTGTTGATTATTTATCTTGTATATAGTAGTGTGTGTATGGTAATCACAAACTCCTAATCTATCCCCCTCCCACTTTCCCTATTGGTAACCATAAGTTTCTTCTCTATGTTGGTGGGTCTATTTCTGTTTTGTATTAGTTCATATTTTTTTCATAATTCACATACAAGCAGTAGCATATGATTTTTAAGTTTCTCTGTTTGGCTTACTTCATTTAGTATGATAATCTCTAGGTTCATCTATGTTGCTACAAAAAGCATTATTCCATTTTTTATTGCTGAACAATATTCCATTATTTAAAATGTCACATCTTCTTTATCCATTCATCTATTGATGCACACTTGGTTTGTTTCTGTATCTTGACTATTGCAAACAATGTCACTATAAACTTTGGGGTGTATTTTTTCAAATTAATGATTTCAAGTTCTTTTAACATCCAAGAATGGAATTGTTGGATGATATGATGGTTCTGTTTTTAGCGTTTTGAGAAGCCTCTGTTTTCATACTGTTTTCCATAGTGGTTGCAAAAATTTACATTACCATCAACAGTAGTTCACTTTCTCCACATTCTTGCCATCATTTGTTATGAACTTATTAATCTTTAATCACCAAGAATGAGTAATAAAAGTAGCTTTACTTACTGAAGAGTTTATGTTCTCTTGCTAACAGTAATGAGTATTGCTCAGCACATGCTTGACGGTGCTCACAAACATATAATATTCTATGAATGTTGGAATAATAGGTTCAAAGTTTTTCTTAAATCTCATTAAAATTTTACTAATTATGAAAAATAAAGATCACAGAAAGGTTTCTGCTTATAGTAGCGTTACATATAACTGCTGTAAAGTACATGTTTTTTGATAGAATAAAACTTTAAGATACTAATATTAGATAGAATTTTTATCCATACTGAGTTTTTAATGGATCAATCAAAACTTTTATAACAGAAAACACAGTTGTTTTATGTGTGTTAGAATATGCAGTAACAAAATGTAAATAGGGATTAGGAAAGTATTTGAATGTGTTTACTTTAAAAAAGATTCCATTATATTGACCATCTACTTTGAAACATGCAGAAGGATAAAATGATAACTAAAAGGTTCAGTAGGGTCTTAGAGATCATGATTTAGTTTTCTTATTTTGAATTTTCATACTCAACCTCACTTATTTCCAAGTTGTCCTGTTTATTACTCTGATTAAATTTTCTTGATCTTCATGATAATAGTTAGTTATTTGATTCACCTCTCCCAGTAATTAGTCTTTTAAAACTCTATACACACTGCAGAACGTTTGCTTTCATTTTCTGAATGGGAGGCATGAGTAGATATTCTTGGGGTTCCATTCAAATAACTCCAAAATTGTACAGTCCTTACCAGTTTGACAATCCTGAATCTTGAGTTATTTCCATTGTCAACTTTCTCCATTCTCCCTTTTAAATTATTAAATTTCTATTTCTTTGCAAATGACTTTTTCCTCTTCCTTTGTTTTTTAATGGATTTTAACAGTTTGCTACATATACCGGAAAACAAGATCAGCATGGTGTCAGCTGCCCGCATCGCTAGTCCCACAGAATGACACCAAACCAGATGGTCCAGAGGACAGGAGACATGAGCAGTGGGTCATTTTAACATTGACCGTTCAGTGTTAGATTATCGCCAAGCAGCGTTACACCCCCAAAGAGAGATGGGACATAAAGGGAAGGGAAGTCAAAGGGAAATACGCTGTGGCAGCTGTCCGCGAGACACAGAACGTCTGCAAGATAGGGAGGTGGCCGGTACACCGCTCCCACCGTGTTCCAAAGACGATCCTGAAACCTTATGTCAAGACTTGGTTCAATCTGTAGCAAGCCTCGCCTGTGTCTGGCTTACGTGGAAGCGTGCAGATTGCCAGGGCTCCCCAGTGGACCTGTTCTGCTATGTTCACACAGACGTTCTACTCGTCATTTATCATTTCAGCCCAAAGTTGGGCTTTCCTTGTTCTCTGCTTATGTCCAGTACTGTCTCTCCAGGGATTCCCGTACCTAAAAGCGCCCTCCAATCTCAAACCATTATTGCTTTTGTTCCTAAAGATATGCAGTGATCAAATCTAAGGATAAATTAATCTAACAAAAATCTATTTAATGGCAGCCCACTCCAGTACGCTTGCCTGGAAAATCCCATGGACAGACGAGCCTGGTAGGCTACAGTCCATGGGGTCGCAAAGAGTCAGACACAAGTGAGTGACTTCACTTCTTCACTTATTGTTTTTGGATTAAAGTAATGCAGCATCCATATTTTTTAGGATTTCACAATCTGTCTCCAAATCTTTTCTAATCACTTCCAAACAACTGCGTTATTCCAGTTAATCTGATTTCAGTCACCAGTTCCTGAGGATTTGTTATAACTTGGCACTTTTATTTATACCATTCCCCCTGCATATGGCAATTTTGTATGTCAGTATTCTTTCCAGCAACAAAAATTTTTACAAATGATTCCTTCTTTACCATCCTTTCTTTGAACATTAACTGAAGTTTCCCAGTTTTGACTTCCAAGTGTCTAGTTATATCCTTTATAATATATTACAGCTAACTTGTCTTATTGATATTTTCACATACAGAACTTGTATCTCTACTGCATGAAATAAAGGAATTATGTTACTTTTTATTTCTATTTCTTATAACAAAGGTTATGCTTGATAAAAAATATGTTCAGAGAATTCCAAATGATTTACCATTGTTTCAAATTCAGGCAATATTTGCTACATTTGCTATTTAAGCATATGATCTCATGATCAAGAGAACAGTTAATATTAGAAAACTAACTTACAGAGAAATATTATGTATGAACTCATTATATTTTAACCAGCCTTGCTTTATAATTGCTTATTTACCCTTAAATACATCTCTTTTCTTCATTCAAACTTGGCAAGAGGAGAAGTATTAGCTTTAGTACTTATTCAGATTCCTAATTTGTTATGGTTTGAAAGTAGAACATTGATGATCTAAGGACACCCTTATAACTAATATATTACTGACTCTTTCTTTACCCCTAATGAGGAATTCTAACCCTCATTTAGGTTCTCTGGAACCTATATCATTTGTTACAGGATAATCTCAGAAAGTTTACATGAAGGAACATGGAGAGCTAGGTAGGGAGCAAGGAATATATAGGGAATTGGGTACATGATTGACTTATTACCCCTCTGGGTGATTAGGAATCTGTTATGATGAGGAACCTCTCAGGTGGCATGTATACTGCACTTCAGAAAGGTTCCGCTGAAAGCTGAGAGACTTGTATACTGGGGGATATTAACACTTACAAAATTCTAGGGAGATCTGGACAAGTTTTTAAAAGTTCCATGGCCCAGAGGCAGAAAGTTGAGTGCACAAAGGGTGTCTGCAATCACAGAATTTATTCATGGTTCAGTTCAGTTCATTTCAGTCACTCAGTCGTGTCCGACTCTTTGCAACCCCATGAATCGCAGCACGCCAGGCCTCCCTGTCCATCAACAACTCCCGGAGTTTACTCAAACTCATGTCCATCAAGTCGGTGATGCCATCCAGCCATCTCATCCTCTGTCGTCCCCTCCTCCTCCTGCCCTCAGTCCCTCCCAGCATCAGGGTCTTTTCCAGTGAGTCAGCTCTTTGCATCAGGTGCCCAAAGTATTGGAGTTTCAGCTTCAGCATCAGTCCCTCCAGTGAACACCCAGGATTGATCTCCTTTAGGATGGACTGCTTGGATCTCCTTGCTGTCCAAGGGACTCTCAAGAGTCTTCTCCAACACCACAGTTCAAATGCATCAATCTTTCGGTGCTCAGCTTTCTTCACAGTACAACTCTCACATCCATACATGACCACTGGAAAAACCATAGCCTTGAATAGACGGACCTTTGTTGGCAAAGTAATGTCTCTGCTTTTTAATATGCTGTTTAGTTTGGTCATAACTTTCCTTCCAAGGAGTAAGCCTCTTTTAATTTCATGGCTGCAATCACCATCTGCTGTGATTTTGGAGCCCAAAAAAGTAAAGTGTGACACTGCTTCCACTGTTTTCCTATTTCCCATGAAGTGATGGGACCAGATGCCATGATCTTAGTTTTCTGAATGTTGAGCTTTAACCAACTTTTTCACTCTCCTCTTTCACTTTCATCAAGAGGCTTTTTATTTCCTCTTCAATTTCTTCCATAAGTGTGGTTCATCTGCATATCTGAGGTTATTGATATTTCTCCCGGCAATCTTGATTCCAGCTTGTGCTTCCTCCAGCCCAGCGTTTCTCATGATGTACTCTGCATAAAAGTTAAATAAGCAGGGTGACAATATACAGCCTTGCCATACTCCTTTTCCTATTTGGAACCAGTCTGTTGTTCCATGTCCAGTTCTAACTGTTGCTTCCTGACCTCATGGTAGCTTTAGCTAAAGTCAGTTGTGACCCAAGATAATGTTCAGTGGTTTCCAATCATGGTGCAACACCACAAGCACTGCTGGGGAGTTTTGGGAAGCTCCAAAACAATCTTTAGCATGTGTTTCCAAGACGCATCAGTTTTCTGGTAGTTTCTGACTTCATGAAACTTCTGATTTATCTTCACAGTTTGTTATCACTCTGATTCACGGGCACGGCTGGGTTTATGAAACACAGTCATTGCAGTTCTGCCCTGTGCTGAACATTCTGTTTGTTAGGCACCTCTTCTGTTAGTTTATGGCTAAGTTCATGAAGAACAGTTGCCTGGCATTCTCCATATTTTCACTAAGTGTAACAAAACTTGCAACAAATCACAGTGTCCAACAACAAGAGCAAAGACCTTGTGCCTCCTGGTGTCTACCAAAATACTGAAACCATTGTGTGTCCCCATAGAGATGAAAAGTCTTGTCTTGCCTTCCTTAATGTTGTTTTTTGTCCACGTGGCTCCCAGAAATGACTGTTTTTATGATGTTATGAATGTTAGCTCCAAGAGAGACAGAATTCTTCTTTTTGTTCACTGCTACATTATCAACATGTAGAGAAGTACATGGTGTATATTAGGCACTGTTTTTGAATGAGTGAATGAGTAATTGTCTTACATAATTTTTAGTTAAATAGTTCCTTTATATTTTTTCCTAACAACTTTCTTTATCCCCTGAGATCCATATGGACAAGAATGAGGAGGTATGAAAGAAAGGGTTATACCAAGACACAAATATAAGTAATACATATCATAATATTTAAGCTCTGAAATTTACCATCTCTGGCATTAAAATGTAGAGATCCTTGCACAAGAAAATTAATCATACATGGCTGTGACAATAATTGGCCAGATATGCCACGTGTGTCCAAATTCCAGTAGGCATGAACCAAACCTGCTGCATTTAAAACACGTTTAATGCTTATTTTTTGCCATGGTTGTGGTTCTGCTGGTTTATATTAAAAAAACGTGAGAAAACTACCTTTGAAGAAATGATTCAAATTCTTCTGTGAAAATTATTTTATTTATTGTAAATTAAATCATACATTTAGTGAGTTTTAAGGATGATTGCAACCTCTGAAATTTTTAAATTAAAAAATATATGGCCCCCAAATTCTGTCTTCCAAGGACATATCACTGAGAAGTAACGTGATCCAGTACCTAAATTCAATTTAATGCTTTTGTACTTCATATTTTCACTTAAATTCTCATTGTTGTTTTCTCTAAGTCATGTCCAGTGCCTTGTGATGCCATGAACTGCAGCACGCCAGGATTCGCTGCCCTTAACTGCCTGCCAGCATTTTCTCAAATTCATGTTCATTGAGTCGGTGATGCCATCCAATCAGATCCTCTGCTGCTGGCTTCTTTTCCAGCCTTATGTCTTTCCCAGCATCAGGGTCTTTTCCAATGAGTAGTGTTTTCACAGTAGGTGGCCAAAGTATTGGAACTTCAGCTTCAGCATCAGTCCTAGCAATAAATAATCAGGGTTGGTTTCCTTTGGGATTAACTGTTTTGATTCCCTTTCTGTCTGAGGGACCCTCAGGAGTATTCTCTGCACCACAGTTTGACAGCATCAATTCTTCAGCATTCATCCTTTTATGGTCCAGCTCTTACATCTGTGCATGACTACTGGAAAAACCATACTTTGACTATACGGATCTTTGTTGGCAAAGTGATGTCTCTGCTTTTTAATATGCTGTTTGTCATAGCTTTTTTCCAAAAGAGCAGGGATCTTTTAATTTTGTGACTGCAATCACTGTCCTCAGTGATTTTGGAGCCCACGAAGATACAATCTGTCACTATTTCCATTGTTTCCCCATCTGTTTGCCAGGAAGTGATGGGACCAGATGCCACGATCTTAATTTTTTGGATGCTGAGTTTTAATCCAGCTTTTTCGCTCTCCTCTTCCATCTTTCATCAACATCTTTAGTTCCCCTTCACTTTCTGCCATAAGGGTGGTTTCATCTGAAGTTGTTTATATTCCTCCCAGCATTCTTGATTCCAGCTTGTGCTTCATCCAGCCCAGCGTTTCTCATGATTGGCATATAAGCTAACAGGGTGAAAATATACAGCCTTGATGTGCTCTTTTCCTGATTTGGAACCAGTCTGCTCTTCCATGTTCAGTACTAATTGTTGTTTCTTGACCCGCATACAGGTTTCTCAGGAAACGGTAAGGTGGTCTGGTATTTCCATCTCTTTAAGAATTTTCCACAGCTTGTTGTAATCACACAGTCAAAAGTTTTAACATAGTCAATAAACAGAAGTAGACTTAAAAAATTTCCTTACTTGTTTTATGATCCAACAGCTGTTGGCAGTTTGATCTCTGGTTCCTCTTCTTTTCTACACCCATTTTGTACATCTAGAAGTTAATGGTTCACATACTGTTAAAGCCTAGTTTTAAGGATTTTGAGCATTATGATGCTGTTATGTGAAATGAGCACAATCATATGTTTTAAACATTCTTCATCATTGCATTTCTTTGGGATTGGAATGAAAACTGACCTTTTCCAAAATTTAAACAATGGGGAAGTTTTATTAAATAAGGAATATCAGTTGATAATTCCATAGTGATAGATAATCTAAAAACTAACTTACCAATACAATTTAGGAGAAAATGGATTACATATACTGAGAGAATAATGATATAAAATACTATTGCTGCTTTAGAAGCTTAGCTTTTCTTTCAGATATTTCTATCCTTATGAAGTTTGTAAAAATTGATGTTAAAGTTATAGAAATGAAGAACAGATTAGTGCTTTCTGTTGGTCCTTTAATGGACCAGAACCTGGTGGTCTGGAGTCGATGATAAGAAAGTAAGAGAGAGAAAGAGGCTGATACCCCTGGTTTACACGGAAAGCCAATAAAGCCCTGTTCTTAGAGCTTGCGCTGCTGCATGTAGGCAGCAGGCGCCCTCTCGAGTGGGTGAAGGCATAGGGTGCCTTCTTGAGAGGGTCTTAGACCCCCAGGCAGGAAAGTGAGCTCAGCGGGCCTCTGTGCTCCAAGGAATTAGCCTGAAAGAGAGAGGAGGAAAGAGAGAAAGACACGGAGACCCAAGCTCTGATGGAGCAAAGGTGTTTTTATCAACATGGTGTGGGCATATATACTGTCTTACAAGGTAGTTATTCTCTGCAAAGATAAAGATTAAAATTCCAGATATACAAAACATAAGAGATCTCTATCAAAGAGAGAGTTGCAAACAAATCACTTTTTACCATATGATTCATAAAAAGGAAGAGGGTACTTATCACCGTAATGAGAAATGCCTGGATTCCTCAGCCCCGGGAAAGGCGTGCCTCTCCTCTTAATTCCTGAATATTCAGGAATCAATAAGGGCCAGAGGGTTCCTGTCAGATCCAAAACAGCACACAGGAAGCCTCTTGTTAAATGCTTCCTGATACTTTCCAGGGGTTGGAGACAAGGTAGAAAGTGTATTGGTGTGGCTGTAAAAGGACAATAGAAAAAGTCTTGGTGGTGATGGAATTTCTGTGTCTTGACGGTTCTAAGAAGGTATGTGTTTTGTAAGACACTGTCACTCTTGACTGAGCAAAGAATACGTGGGGCTTCCCAGGAGCTTCAGCAGTAAAGAATCTGCCTGCCGATGCTGGGTACTCAGGTTCGCCCTGGGTGGGGGAGACCCCCTGGAGAAGGAAATGGCGACCCACTCCAGTGCTTTTGCCTGGGAAATCCCATGGACAGTGGAGCCTGGTAGGCTATAGTCCATAGGGTCACAAAGAGTCAGGTACAGCTCAGTGACTAAACAGCAGCAACAAAGGATACATGGGGTCTTTATTAATTTTGTACAGTTTCATGTGAATTCTGCAGCTTCATGTGAATTGCAGTTAGCTCAATTGATTTAAATTGTGAACCTATTAAATACAGTGGCAACTTAGAGTTTTGTCATTTTGAGAGTATGCTATAATAGAAATAAAATTAAAATTAGTATTTAGAGTGTCAAGTTGCTATGTGTGTAACACGTTTGGGGGAAAATATTGATTTTATTTATGGAAGTTAAGATAGTTTATAGTGACTGTATACTTTGACTTGTTGGGATAGTGTATTATAATAGGAAGCCTGATATTTTTATTGCTAGTTTGGTGTTTCCTATGTTTTCAATTACCTATAGCTTTAAGGTAAATTTTGTGATCCTCATGTTAGCCTTTCTAAATCATTTCTTAGGCCAGTGTATATTTCAGTGATTTTAACGTGCATATAAATAATAGTATCATTTCATTACGTTGTTTTCTTGTTCTACTATAAAGCCAGGGCAATTAAAACCAGAAAGTGTATGATTATATTTCTGTGATATATCTATGTTGTAATTTAACTAATAATATAAAAATGTTACTCCTGGCATTTTTGTAACACTATTTGACCATTAGAACGTCCTCCTGGCTTAACTGACCTGTTTTGTAAAATGTGGGTGTGGGCTTGGATGAAATCTATCACCTCTTTCTAATGTAAACGCAGTGACTTTCTAAGTTAGCTTCTTGTGTAAATTCTCAAATGCATAAGGCTTCTGGAATAGAGTGTAAGTTTTCAAAGTGCACCAGACTTGTCAGACTAGTGGATAAGCAATGCTCCTGGAGGAGATTTAGTTAGACTGAGAGTCACATGTTTAAACACCCTTGCATGCTATCATGCTGTAATTATCTGAATTGTAGGTTATCTGTGATATCTTGGCAGCAATTACTGTGGGCTATGACATGATATTTATCTTCACAGAGAATTAGGAGCCATATCCTAGCATTGCATAGCTAACCCTTTTATTTGTGTATTTATCTATTTAATTTTTGTGTCCAAATATAAAGGTGGAAATGTTACTTACCATTTGACTATGTTTTGTTCTAAAGAGTGAACATTTTCATCATTGTATGCAGAGGGAGAAAAAAAAACATAGAGAACAAATTCTTTTTTCAGGATCTAGAAATATGTTCCGAAGGAAAAAAAAAAAAAGAGGTGTGTTTTTAAGCAGAGATGTTCAAGAAATTTTGACAGAAAGAGTTCCCATTCATATGCCTAAAGGGTAAAGTCCCTTTACCACTTTGTTCATTAGAAATGCTTCTGAAGATCTAGTCAGTCTCCAGCCCCTTCATATCAGCTCGTTTCCATGTCAGGGACTCACCTGCTGAAATGACTTTCTCTCTACTCCTGTATTTTTTTCTTTCTTTTCAGTGTCTCTCATATCCAGAGTACTTTTAGCTCTTAGAAAAGAAAGCTTCATACACTATAACTACACTATTCATACTCTCCCCAGTTTAACCATTTTAAGACTCACAAGATCAGACCTTCTTCCTCAGGTTTAGATATTGATTTTTTTTTTCCTGCCAAGAATACTGCTTATTCCAGATATACCACTGTTAGAATAACTTCCTCCCTAGACAATGATAATCTACAAGGCATAGAGATCAATATCAATTATCTCAATTCAGATGTGAATAATAAATCAGTCAGCCCTAAAACAAACAAAATCTGTCTAAGCTTTTAAAGGTAATAAAAAGATAGAAGAAATTGTGAATACAAAACGTAAGGGAATTACCTCTTGATTACTCAGAACACCTTTTTTTTCTTGATTCTTTGTGTATCTGTGTGTTCCGATGTGCAGATAATCAGAAATGTTTCAAAAGGCAAAACAGCTAGAATCACAGAAATACTAGGTTACTGGTGGGAAAGTAAACAATTGATATATTTTAAGTAGCTTAAAGTGGTGAAGTGAAGTGAAGTCGCTCAGTCATGTCCGACTCTTTGCGACCCCATGAACTGTAGCCTGCTGGGCTCCTCCATCCATGGGATTCTCCAGGCAAGAGTACTGGAGGGGGTTGCCATTTCCTTCTCCAGGGGATCTTCCTGACCCAGGGGATCGAACCCGGGTCTCCCTCATTGTAGGCAGACGCTTTACCATCTGAGCTACAAGGGAAGCCTTTAAAATGGTAAAGATGGTAATATATTAAGCATTTTAAACAAAGAGCGATGGTGAGTGTCTGCATGTTCAGTCATGTCTGATTATTTGCAACCCCATGAACTGTAGCCAACCAGGCTCCTCTGTCCATGAGACTCTTCGGGCAAGAATACTGGAGTGGGTTGCCATTTCCTCCTCAAAGGGATCCTCCCAACCCAGGGATTGAACCTATGTCTTCTGCAGCTCCTGTATCACAGGTGGATTCTTTACCCACTTAGACGTCACAGAAGCCCTTGAACAAAGGGGATGGCTTCTTGTTTCATTTTATTTATAAACAACCACATTTTTAGAGAAAGCCTGACTCTGGGAGGTAAGATTGTCCAAAGTGTGAGCAATTATCTCATTTGGTCCAAATGTATTTTATTTAAAAGTATTTAGTATTCTGTCATTAAAAATACATCCAAGTTTATAGCTATCACTTTATTAGTCTGGTTGAAACTAAATTTGAAACAGTAAAACACAAAAATACAAAGTGACAATGGCATGAAAAATTTTCTTGAATTAAAAAAGTAAATGTACTTGTATGAGCGACTGAACTGAACTGACTGACTTGTATTTACAGCTCTAAAATAGGGCAGGCTTGCAAAACCAGCTTGATTCAAGATCTTATGCAATTAAATCTGGGTTGTATTTGATGTCAAATATTACAAATTCAGTTTGCCTAGAAACACAGCCCTATTTACCAACTGTTTATTGAGTTAAACATAAAAATATTAAGCACTCTTCCTCTAAGACTATTAAGAGTGGTAATAAAATCTGAGAAAGCATCCTGTTATCATGGACTTTGAGAGCACCTGCTTATGGAGCAGATTAATTATAGAAGACAAGAGGCAATGTTTTCCGGATGTGCAGCTGTAGGTAGTCTAGCCATATTCACAGCTGAAAATTAATATTATCTAGAACTCATACTGATGTAATCATATTGAACTTGCTACTTCAAGTATGGGGTAAATAATTTGCATGGATAGAGGAAACATGAAATCATCAGTCATTGCAGAATTTAGTATCTTAAAAAAAATAAGACATTTGCTTAGTTGAAAAAAAGTTTGAATGCTTTATATTCTTTGAACAAAGGTAAACCTTAACATAGCTTCTTAAGTCTTTTGGACCACTATCAGAATTCTTCAGTTTAATCACATTTCTGCCACCTGACGAAGTGCCATGGTAGCTGATCAGACCAAGCATATCTTCTATGAACATCCTCAGTAGAAGCAAGAAGAACTGCCCATGATCAGCTACTGATTTTATTTTTTTTCCCCTCATATGCTTTCTTTAATCTCCCTTCCTTCTAGTGCAACCCTTTGAATAAACGTGTTGTTATGACCAAGAATGGCTATGGCACACTGCACCCTGTATTTTCATGCATGCTTCTTTGAACTATGAATGGAGACTTACTTTGCAACAATCACCTAACTAGCCAACTAACCAGGTGCTCCTCAGACTTTCTTTCAAGTTATTTGATGTTGAAACAGAAACACTCATCCGATAGTCAATGGAATAATAAACATAGAGAGGTTGTACTTCAATGCTTCTTGGTCCAAAAACTATTTTTCCAGACTCGCTATTGAATTTATAATCTCTCATGAATGTCATGAAAGAGAACCTAAGTATTTAAATGATCTAAAAATAGAATTGGTGCTCCCCTGGGGCTTCTGCCAGTGCAGAAGAGGCAGTAAACTCAGGTTTGATCTTAGGAAGATACCCTGGAGAAGGTAATGGAAGCACACTTCAGTACTGTTGCCCAGGAAATCCCAGGGATGGAGGAGCCTGGCAGGCTATAGTTCATGGGGTCACAAAGAGTCAGACATGACTTAGCGACTAAATAACAGCAAAAATAGAATTATTTGCCCTGCAAATAAAGAATGAAAAGTTCATGTGCTTTTGATAAGCCTTAGGTTGTATTCTGCTAATATGACCCTGACTATAGATTTGAGGACGGATGCATTCCGTATGCTACTTAGCACGTCCTCACTCATTCTCCCTTGATTTTTCACAGATGCTATCTCCTTCACCTGGGCATTTTCCTGTGGTTCAGGAAGAGTTGGGGAGAATGACTACCAAATGGGGACTTGAAAATAAAATTGGCTTTAAACTATTACCTGTGTTCTTTCAAGTCTAATGTCTTCTTTCATGTCCTAATGTTATCATTGCCACAGAGGAAAAAGCAAAGTACCTGTGTGCACATCCAAAACATGACTTCAAGGCAAATAACTAAGAATTAAATAGATCAATGAAAGGAAAGACACCTTGGACAAGGTCACTTAGATTTGATTAAATATATTAAATTGCTTAATGCTGTTTTGTGAATTTAACTTATCAAAGTCATTCCTTTGATCATCACACTTAAAAAGTAAAAAATATGCCATGAATACTTCTAACAAAATAACATTGAGTCAGAAGGCATAAAAAACTTTCAAGTCTAATGGGTCACTAGTAAACCTTGTTCTCTCCTGTAAATAATGCATATTCTCTGAACTTCCCACCTAACTCCTATGTGCAAGACACTTTTGTGCTCTTTAATTGCAGAACAAGGGAATGAAATGATCATATTAGAAAACTAGAAACAGCCATTCCCTACTTTCCAAATGCTATAATTCAACTCACATTTATGAATATTTCTTGATGTTTTCCCTTTTCTTTCCATTTGCAAGTTAATGACTTAGTTTCCACCCCAATGATGTAGCACCTATATACATTTCTAACATATAACCATATCTCTGTTTTTACTCAGCTTTTAATTAGATCCCTGTGCCATCGTCCTCAAGGTCTTTCATAGACATAAATGCTGTTTAGTTTAACAATCTTAATGGCTTACTTTAACCTCAAAATAAAACCCTTTGAGTTTTTGGTTGATTCCTGCTTACATGAATCAGTTATGCATCAATCAGTGCCCTTCTGTGCATTTCAAGACTCACTTATATGAAGCATTTAAAGATTGCCTAGTAAAAGTTGGCTTAAAACTCAACTTTCAGAAAACTAAGATCATGGCATTTGGTCCCATCACTTCATGGTAAATAGACGGGGAAACAGTGGAAACAGTGGCAGACTTTATTTTTTTGGGCTCCAGAATCACTGCAGATGGTGACTGCAGCCATGAAATTAAAAGACGTTTGCTCCTTGGAAGAAAAGTTATGACCAGCCTGCACAGCACATTAAAAAGCAGAGACATTACTGCCAACAAAGGTCCATCTATTCAAATGGTTTTTCCTGTAGTCATGTATGGATGTGATTGTTGGACTGCATAGAAAGTTGAGTGCAGAAGAATTGATGCTTTTGAACTGTGGTGTTGGAGAAAACTCTTGAGAGCCCCTTGGACTGAGAGGAGATCCAGCCAGTCCATCCTAAAGGAAATCAGTCCTGAATATTCATTGGAAGGCCTGATGCTGAAGCTGAAACTCCAGTACTTTGTCCACCTGATGTGAAGAACTGACTCATTGGAAAAGACCCTGATGCTGGGAAAGACTGAAGGTGGGAGGAGAAGGGGATGACAGAGGATGAGATGGTTGGATGGCATCACCAACTCAATGGACATGAGTTTGGGTAAACGCCAGGAGTTGATGATGGACAGGGAGGCCTGGCGTGCTGCAGTTCATGGGGTCCCAAAGAGTCGGAGACGATTGAGTGACTGAACTGAACTGAACTTGTAATGTGAGTTAACATTTGGCTCTTTCTCCTTGAACAGTTATCTCCCTAGCACCTTGAATAATTTATCCTTTCTCATATATTAGATAATTTTTATTCATTTTTAATTGAAGTATAAATGATGTACAATATTACATAAGTAAAAAGTATATGATATAGTGATTCAAAATTTTTAAAGATTAAACTCCATTTATAGTTATAAAATATTGGCTATATTCCCATGTTGTACAATATAGCCTTGTAGCTTATTTTGCACATATTAGTGTGTATCTGTTCATCTCCTACCCTTATATTTACCTTCCCTACTTTGCTCTCCTCACTGGTAATCACTAGTTTGTTCTCTGTCTCTGTGAGTCTGCTTCTTTCTGTTATATTCACTAGTTTGCTATGTATTTTTTAGATTCCACATTTAAGTGATATATTACAGTATTTATCTTGCTCAGTCTGACTTATTTCACTTAGCATAATACCCTCCAGGCCCATCGATGTTTCAAATGGCAAAATTCCATTCCTTTTTATGACTAAATAATATTCCATTGTGTATATATGTGTGTACATGTCTATACATGTGTGTGTGTGTGTGTATGTATACATCACATCTTTTTCATTTATTCATCTGTTGATGGATACTTAGGTTGCTTCCGTATCTTGGCAACTTTAAATAGTGCTACTATGAACATTGGAGTGTATGTATCTTTCCAAATTAGTGTTTTGATATATTAGGTTTTTATATATATATTTGAGAGTGGAATTTCTGGATCATATGGTAGTTCTATTTGTAGTTTTTGAGAAACCTCCATAGTGTTTCCACAGTGGTTGAACCAATTTGCATTCCTACCCACAGTAATACGAGGGCTTCCATTCTTTATGACTCAGTTTATTCAGGAAATGATTTCATCATTCTGTTCTTCAAGTCCTTCTCTTACCAGTTCCAGGAGGACTCTACACAAACTTTTTTCTTGTCATTTGTTCGTACTAAAAAAATTGTCTATTTATTGTCAATTGCTTCAAAGTATTCACTGTGTCTCCAGGTTTAGCATAAAGTTTAGCATACAGAAGGCACTCATTGAAAAGTAACAGCCCACTAGCAAATCAGTTTCGCAGTTGGCACTATCCATGTCTCATTCCCAGTGAATTTCTTGTATATGATCAGTGCTGGTGTAAAGGGTGCTTAGTAATCTTTATTGAGTGAACACATGAATGAATGAATGAATGAGGACATTTCATTCCATTTGTTTTATATTATCTTGGATTCCTGTGTTAGGAATATCTCTGACCACATTTTCTGCAATTCATTTAAAATTTTAATACATATCAGCATAGAATATGTAACTTAAATATTTTATAATTTTGAATACATAACAGGTATTTATGCATATAAAATATTAATAATAGCAACAAAAGTGATTTCTAACTCAAAATGTGTTATGTTAGAGCTTTTTCTCACATAATTATTATACACTAATACCTTTTATATGTATTGCTTTGATCAGACTAATGCACATTTATATACACTCAGACACTGATGTGAAGCATCTCTTTAATTTCTAATTTTTCCTATCTGTCTCTGTATCACATTTATTTGAAATAGTAAAACAAAACTTAACATCACTAGATGTTCTTATGTGTGTGTGCTCAGTCAAGTCTAGCTGTTTGTGACCCCGTGGACTGTAGCCCACTAGGCTCCTCTGTCCATGGAATTTTCCAGGCAAGAAGACTGGAGTGGGTAGCCATTCCCTTCTCCAGGGGGTCTTCCTGACCCAGGGATCGAACCCAGGTCTCTTAATGTCTCTTGCATTGTCAAGTGTATTCTTTACCACTGTGCTGCCTGGAAAGCCCATGTCACTACGTGTTCTGATAGAGAAGCCAAGCTCTCCAGAATTACTATCCACATACCACTGAAAGATTAATTAGTAATCTGAGACTTATTCATGTAACACTTTTATACTAACATAGAGTTTGTTTAATACCACATAATTCTATGCTTCCTCCTCATTTGCTAGTTGAGTTTAGAACTGCAAGGTAATTAAAATTTTAAGCACAATAAAAGTGATATAGGAAAATATCTAACCATGCAAAATATATGAATTAAATGTTCTGAGGACAAATTGCAATGTTTGAATTATTAAAAAAAAAAAATAAGCAGTTGGGAAAATATATAGTAGCCACAGGCTGTTAAAGAAAGTCAGGAAACCACTAGACCATTCAGGTATGACCTAAATCAAGTCCCTTATGATTATACAGTGGAAGTGACAAATAGATTCAAGGTATTAGATCCGATAGACAGATTGCCTGAAGAACTATGGATGAAGGCTTGTGACATTGTACAGGAGGCAGAGATCAAGACCATCCCCAAGACAAAGAAATGCTAAAAGGCAAAATGGTTGTCTGAGGTGGCCTTACAAACAGCTGAGAAAAGAAATGAAAGGCAAAGGAGAAAAGGAAAGATGTACCCACTTGAATGCAGAGTTCCAAAGAATAGCAAGGAGAGATAAGAAAGCCTTCCTCATTGATCAATGCAAAGAAATAGAGGAAAACAGTAGAATGCAAAAGACTAGAGATCTCTTCAAGAAAATTAGAGATACCAAGGGAACATTTCATGCAAAAATGGGCTCAATAAAGGACAGAAATTGTATGGACATAACAGAAGCAGAAGATATTAAGAGGTGGCAAGAATACACAGAAGAACTCTACAAAAAAATATCTTCACGACCCAGATAATCATGATGATGTGATCACTCACCTAGAGCCAGACATCCTGGAATGTGAAGTCAAGTGGGCCTTAGAAGCATGACTATGAACAAAGCTAGTGGAGGTGATGGAATTCCAGTTGAGCTATTTCAAATCCTAAAAGATGATGCTGTGAAAGTGCTATACTCAACATGCTAGCAAATTTGGAAAAGTCACCAGTGGCCACTGGAAAAGGTCTGGAAAAGACTGGAAAAGGTCAGTTTTCATTCCAGCCCCTCAGAAAGGCAATGCCAAAAAATGCTCAAACTACTGCACAATTACAGTCATCTCACACACTAGCAAAGTAATGCTCAAAATTCTCAAAGTGAGGCTTCAACAGTACGTGAACCATGATCTTCCATATATTCAAGCTGGATTTAGAGAAGGCCTAGGACTCAGCAATTAAATTGCCAGCATCTGTTGGATCATCGAAAAAGCAAGAGAGTTCCAGAAAAATATCTACTTCTGCTTTATTGACTATGCCAAAGCCTTTGACTGTGTGGATCACAACAAACTGAGGAAAATTCTTCAAGAGATGGGAATACTAGACCACCTGACCTGACTCTTGAGAAATCTGTATGCAGATTTCAGGAAGCAACAGTTAGAACTGGATATGGAACAGCAGACTGCTTTCAAAGAGGGAAAGAAGTACATAAAGGTTATATATTGTCACCTTGCTTATTTAACTTATATGCAGAGTCCATCATGAGAAATCCTGGGTTGGATGAAGCACAAGCTGGAATCAAGATTGCCGGGAGAAATGTCAATAACCTCAGATATGCAGATGACACCACACTTATGGCGGGAACAAGGAGAACTAAAGGGCCTCTTGATGAAAGTGAAAGAGGAGAGTGGAAAAGTTGGCTTAGAACTTAACTTTCATCATCGCAGCACTATTTATAATAGCCAGGACATGGAAGCAACCTAGATGCCCATCAGCAGACGAATGGATAAGGAAGCTGTGGTACGTATACACCATGGAATATTACTCAGCCGTTAAAAAGAATTCACTTGAATCAGTTCTAAGGAGATGGATGAAACTGGAGCCCATTATACAGAGTGAAGTAATCCAGAAAGATAAAGACCAATACAGTATACTAACACATATATATGGAATTTAGAAATATGGTAACAATAACCCTATATGCGAAACAGAAAAAGAGACACAGATGTACAGAACAGACTTGGACTCTGTGGGAGAAGGCGAGGGTGGGATGTTTTGAGAGAACAGCATTGAAACATGTATATTATCTAGGGTGAAACAGATCACCAGCCCAGGCTGGATGCATGAGACAAGTGCTCGGGCCTGGTGCACTGGGAAGACCCAGAGGAATCGGGTGGAGAGGGAGGTGGGAGGGGGGATTGGGATGGGGAATACATGTAAATCCATGGCTGATTCATGTCAATGTATGACAAAACCCACTACAATATTGTAAAGTAATTAGCCTCCAACTAATAAAAATAAATGAAAAAAAAAAAAAAGAACTTTCAGAAAACTAAGATTATGGCATCTGACCCCATCACTTCATGGTAAATAGATGGGGAAACAGTGGAAATATTGACAGACTTTATTTTTTTGGGCTCCAAAATCACTGCAGATGGTGGCTGAAGACATGAAATTAAAAGACCCTTGCTCCTTGGAAGAAAAGTTATGACCAATCTAGACAGCATATTAAAAAGCAGAGACATCACTTTGACAACAAAGATCTGTCTAGTCCAGGCTATGGTTTTTCCAATAGCCATGTATGGATGTGAGAGTTAGACTATAAAGAAAGCTTAGCACAGAAGAATTGATGCTTTTGAACTATGGTGTTGGAGAAGACTCTTGAGAGTCCCTTGGACTTCAAGGAGATCCATTCAACCAGTCAATCCTAAAGGAAATCAGTCCTGAATATTCATTGGAAGGACTCTTGTTGAAACTGAAACTCCAATACTTTGGCCACCTGATGCGAAGAAATGATTTCATTTGAAAAGACCCTGATGCTGGGAAGGATTGAGGCCGGGAGAAGAAGGGGATGACAGAGGACAGGATTGTTGGATGGTATCACCGACTCAATGGGCATGAGTTTGAGTAAACTCCAGGAGTTGGTGATGGACAGGGAGGCCTGGCGTGCTGCGGTTCATGTGGTCCCAGAGTCAGACACGACTGATGACTGAACTGAACTGAACTATATTTGATTTAATTAGCCATAAAGTACTTAATTTTTTTTTTTTTTACTTAAGCCATTTCAAATTGGGTTTTGTTTTGCTGACCATATTTTGCTCTTTTTAACAGCTAAATAATATGTAATTGGTTAGCCAAATTTCTGAAAAGAGTTTTCTTTCTTTGGTTTTTGTCCTATTATTTCTAAGTGTTTTAGCATGTATCATTATGTCTACAGATGTTCTGTAACCTTGATTTATAGAAGGACTGTTGTGGCTATTTTGTGTTTTGTCTATCTCATTTTTTCTGTTGGAAATCACCCTATCTAGTTCACAGATGAGGAAATTGATGTTAGGTTAATTTATCTACCACCAGCTCTTAAGTGATAGAACTAAGATTCTAAGACTGTGTAAACCCAGGGAATATAATTGCAGTGAAATATTTCTAATACAAGCTTACTTATGATAAGCCAAATGAGTAAGTAGGGTAGACCTCAGATGATGCAGAAGAAATATAAGGAAGAGAGAGATGACTGTCCATTGATGCTATTGCCTGGGCATTTCCATCCAAAAGCACCAAGAAGCTAGGTCAAGTTTAGTTTGGATCTGAAAGCTCAAATTTGCTTTAGAGAAATAAGCAGGCAGGTTAGGAAGACAAAGCTTAAAACTCCTTTCTTTATCTCAGAATGGAATCTAATATCCAATCCATCCTTTCTGGTTGAAGTTCAGATTTCTTGACACTCTGAAAACAATCCGGCACACCTTGGCTCCTCTGGGCAGAGTTTTTCAAGACTCTCCATCCGTCCAGTTGCTGAGCTGCGGCCAGGCTTGGCTTTGGAGGGCCAGCCTTTGATGCAAATACGAAATGCATGTTATCACAGTTTTTCTGAGAATACTATCTACCGAAGATTGTTCTGTAGAAAAAGATCTTGGGAGGAAAGGGTTGAGGATTTTGAGAAACACTGCATACAGTATCTTCATTTTGGAAAGTATAGTGTGCATTAAAAAATTAAAGACTCTTTGAAATTATTCATTGAATGTATTTTTTTCTAAATGAATTTAACAATAATATTTCGCTCTGAAATACTGATTAACATTGTATGCCAAGAAAATCTACTCAAAAATCAATATGAAATTTTAAATCATAACACTTTTGTCATTTCTTGACATTTATTTCTTAATAAAATCGCAAGCTCAAGGTTGTGATAAGCAAAAACATTAAAGTACAAATATGAAATTAACGTTTTAACATTCTTGTTGTTAGTACTGTGAGGTGTTATTGATTGCATATGACAAAATTTGCATATTCTGTCATTAAAAGTCTAATTTGGTCAATTCATACATATATAAAATTTCTGTGTTTGTTCTAAAGGTCACATAGTTGTCCTTCCCAATAACTCATACACAGTCATTTATCATATGTGTATCTGAGAAGTATCCATCTTTCTGGCAAAATAGCCTCAGTTCAGAGTTCCCAGTTTTCCAGGCAGCAAGAACACTGATTGCATACAATTAGAACAGTGCAAAGCTAGGCTCAGTTATCCTCCTCAGGGTGAGTTATGTGCAGACCTTCCCAGGTTTCATTTTCATGAGCTCCATTCTGTTCCGCTACTGGATCAAAAGAGGATTAGAACCTGAGAGACACCAAGAGTGGAGCAGACCGGTGCTCAGGGAGCTCTCTGAACACTTAACACTTGGGAATATTTGGCCATGATAAAAATGATCATCAGATTGTCTAGAAACCTTGAGCCTTGAAGTGATAGAAACCTCAGTTTACCTCTAATTGGAAAAGGGAAGAAATCACAAAAATGGGCTTCTCTGTTTGAATTTGCTTTATCTTTGGTCAGTTAAATTACACTACCCTGTGCCTTACCTGTCATTGTTTTATATACAAAGAAATGAGATGTTAAGGATGCTATGAGAATCCTATCACTTCTAATAATTATTTGTAAAGCCAATATATAAATGCATTTTATTGCATTTATAAACACATTTCTAAAAATGCAAATATCTCATAATATGCTTTGACTAAAATTATGTCATATCTCCCCTTGCTTATAGAGTCAGTTTTAATCCTTAAGGGTACACAAGGGCATGCTGCCTCTACTAATAAAATAAAACCTACATTTTCAGATGTTTAATGCTGGAGGAGTATTTCTAGAGATGAAGTAACAGGAGCAAGTGACTTTACCTCTGTCACTCTGAATTTTATTTTCCCTTGATGTCATTTCATTTGCTTTCTCTGCCGTTAACAAGCACACTATCTTGGAACCACAGCTAACACTTTAACCATCTGCCCACTCAAAACTACTTGGTTTAGTAGGAGATACCTGAAACTTCCAAAGGACTTCATTAAAGACAACATAGAAAAAATTAGGCGCAGGTGATATATCTATAAAAGGGAGGAATTCCACAGCTTACCTTATCAAGCTTGCTCTCTAGATACATAAGGGCCACCCAATTTCAACTTACTCTCTAAATCACTCACTTCTACGATCACAAGCTTTCAGTTGTGACATGAACTTAGAGTTTCCTTGCCCAGATTTGTCTAAATCTAAGCCTGTCTTCCAACAAAGATCCATTTAGTCAAAGCTGTGGTTTTTCCAGTAGTCTTGTACAGGTGTGAGATTTGGACTATAAAGAAAGTTGAGCACCAAAGAATTGATGCTTTTCAACTGTAGCATTGGAGAAGACTCTTGAGAGTCCCTTTGACTGCAAGGAGATCCAACCAGTCAATCCTAATAATCTTGAATATTCATTGGGAGGACTAATGCTGAAGATGAAACTCTTAATACTTGGGCCACTTGATGCAAATAACTGACTCATTTGAAAAGATCCTGATGCTGGGAAGGATTGAAGGAAGGAGAAGAAGGGGATGACAGATAATGAGATGGTTGGATGGCATCACTGACTCAATGGTCATGAGTTTGAGTAAACTCCAGGAGTTGATGCTGGACAGTTGATGGCATGCTGTAGTCCATGGTGTCACAAAGAGTTATACATGACTGAGTGACTGAACTGAACTGAACTGAAGCCTGTCTTCATGTCTAGGATGTTATCCTGCTGTGTACTAGTCAGGATTTACTTCCTAGATGCCTTGGCACCTTCAAGATTTTGGAGGACTGTATTATTCCCCTCAAATATTTCTGTCCTTCCTGTGAAAGAATTTCACTCCCCCACCCTGTTGATGTCAAGTCTGGCCTTGTTAGCATTTATACTGCCTTTCCCTGCAAGGATAATGCTTGGCCACACCAGTGATACCAGTTTTGCTCATGTGACTTATTTAGGCCAGTGAAATAGGCAATATAGAAAGGATATTTGCCACTTCTGAACAGGGGGTTTACGAGTTTTCAGTTCCTTTTATCATTTTTTCTTTTACAATGATATAGATAAGATTATTTTAAAGCTCTTGGTTCCAGAATGGAGAACATGCAGCTGATCAATGAGAAATATGCAACATGAGAGAGAAAAACAACTATGTCTTATTGAATTCCACTAAAAATTTTAGGGTCATTTGCTACCACAACATAACATCTCACCAGTACCATGGTCAAGAAAAAGTTTCTACTCTGGAGGCTGCCAGTTCAGACTTTTACAATGAATTTTGCATTTCCCTTAGGAGACGTTTCTGTGCTATGTTTTCTTCATGATATTAGAACACTGATAACTTTTTTTTATTATACATCAGATTGATATAATGATATACAATACTCTTCCCATGCTCTTTACATTCCACAAAGCTGAAAAAAGATTTTAATAGTCATGAGAATCGTTACGGGTCAGAATATTATTTTTTACATGAGAACAGATTGATTTCACAATTGAATTGTCAGATTTTGTTTGTAGAAGGCAAAGGCAATCCATTGGGAGAACTAACAGGTCATTTTGAGGACTTTGAGCTTAGGAACAGAACTAGAAAGGCTCCTGGCTGTCCTGAACATCCTAGCCTGGCAAGACACTGTGGGGAGCGTCCTGCTTGAACTGGTCGGTGTTCACAGGGAGGCCAGGCTTCCTGCTGCTGCATCTGATTGCTCTCTCGTAGCTGATGCAGATGCAAAGGGGAACTGATACAGCTTTCTGCTTGCAGTCAAGGCTGCCTGTGGTTATTGCACATGCCCAGCTCTGACAGCATTTTTAATCTTCTGCACATGATAACAGAGAGGCAATGGCAGCAGTCAGGAGACAGTGGTTTCACCACAGGGATTGAGCTGAAAAGTCAGAAGACTTAGGACAAATGTAATTCAAGTTGGGTTTACTTCCACCATCAGCCGCTCTCACCAATACGAATCAGGCTTGTTCTGGTCTCCTAACACCTTTCACCTCCACTCCCTCTGATGAATGACAGGGTCTTCCTTCATGATGACATGTTCCACTCTGAGGACTTCCACAAGACTTTTTTCCAGCCCTGCTCAGTATACTAACTCCTCAAGATGCATACACAGACAGACACATACACACACACATACACACTTTCTTGTAGGCCACTCTGTTTCTTTTCAGTATGGAATTATAAAGAAATCATTTTAAAGATATTTCTGCTTCAGTAAAAATATGAGCCATGATTTATTTCTGATGAATTATTTAGATAACAACAGAAATGACAGGATATTATTTTGCAGACTTGAGTTGCAATAGCCTTTATTCTTAAATCTTGCAATAAAAAATAAAGCAAGCATTTATAAAACATTGAGTCTTCAACATACGGTTATAGATTTCTAATAAGTATTTATCAAATTTATTAACATGGAATCTATACATGTGAATCAGAAAAGTATTTAAAAAAATATTCATGGGTCATTGAATACTCTTATTAAATCAATGGGTTAATATCTTAAAGGGAAGGATAAGACTAACGTGGTTTCTGGTTTTTAACCAGCATAATAATATATTGCAGAGTTTGGAAAATTTTACTATCTCTTACTAGTGTTTATAGATTGCCTCTCCTCAAAACTGATTCATGCTTCTTATAAATGCAAGGATGGATTATAGCAACTCAGTGTTGAATATAATGCTTTGCTCAATGCTTATTTATTGACTAAAATGTGTTGGTTTGTTTTAAACAAAACAAATATTTCTCATTCAAAATTAACACATTCTACAGAAAAAACCTAGTTTAAAGGATAAATTGTATTCAGGTTTTTCTGTCTGTTTTATTAGAAGTAAAGCCAATAGCAAACATCACATTATAATCTATCCCCTTTCAAAATTTATGAATTTACATTATTCTATTTTTAACTTAGCATTTATTACTTCATGCATCACCTTAAATATGATGTTTCCTTTCCATATGTAATACTTATAAAACCACCTATGAGCCATATACGTTTATTTAGATGACTAAGGCTTGAAAATTAAGGTCTTGAGTTCAGTTTTATAATTAAGGCATAAAAAGTGACAAGGTGTTATTTTTCTCAATGACCTACTTCAAGAAAAATTGTGAAAATATCCTGACAAACATAGGTGCTCAATCTCAGACTTTATAAAATTTAAAATATACATGGTTTTCTCAGACCATTAAACAAGATTAATATTTTCATTGATTATGGAGCAGAGTCAAACAAAATATTTGATTGTCTAATAATCTTTAACCAATTAGTCTCTTCGTTCAGGTTGTTCTGTGCGGGGGGCGTGTGTGTGTGTGTCTTCACTTAAAGATGATAAGAACACATTTCTGAAGGAACTAATTCAGGAAACATTTGGTTCTCTCTAGATTTTTATTTATGTTTATTTGTCTTAAGGGGGCAGCAAAGGCACAGAAAGCATCGATAGTGTAACATTCGTCTGCTGTGTCCTAGACTAAAATTAAATGCAAACATTCGTGTGATAATAGAAGTTAAGGACAATGTGGTGATGTTCCTCATTTCAAATCTTTATGAAAACAAAGTCTAGTATTTTCGTAGACTGTATGACTCCTTGCAGGGGACATTTATTAAAGAGACACAGTTTACCCATCCATTGAAGTATTTGCTTCCTTCATTTGTAGCTTAGCTGGGCAGGTATAAGACAATTATTGCTACTGTGAATTATGATTACCTAAGAATTTTCAGAAGCATAATTCATGTGAGGGCTTCCCTGGTGGATCGGAAGGTAAAAAATCTGCCTGCAATGCAAGAGACCTGGGTTCAATCCTTGGATCAGGAAGATTCTATGCTAGCTTAAAATAAAAGTATGCATTAGATTAAAATGCAGATTATATTCAATGTGAAACTTCTTTTGGTAAAATATATTTTATATTTAATAATTCATTCGAACAAAAATATTTTATTGATTATAGAAATATCTGTCCTGAGACTACAGATGCTTTAAAGAACAGAATTTGAGCTGCAATTTCATAAAATGGCATTAACTTAAAAAATAATAGGACTTAAGATCCATTGATACATTTTGACTTATCAAATACATGTTGCTCATTCATTCTTTCGTGTTTTCAGCAAACTTCTGTTGAATACCCACTGTGCACTTATGTACTGCAGTGGGCCATGGGGATGTTCTTCTGAGAAACACAGCCCTCTGTTGTTGATCAGTGGCTCAGTTGTGTCCGATTCTCAGCAACTCCACGGGCTGCAGCCCACCAGGCTCCCCTGTCTTTGACTGTCTCCTGGAGTTTGCTCAGGTTCATGGCCACTGAGTTGATGATGCTAGCAATCTCCACTCTGCTGCCCCCTTCTCCTTTTGCCTTCAGTCTTTCCCAGTATTAGAGTGTTTTCCAACGAGTTGGCTCTTTGCAAAAAGTGGCCAAAGTATTGGAGCTTCAGCTGCAGCATCAGTCCTCTAAGTGCTTATAATTATCGATAAAGACAAATATATGCTGACTGATCATTGCATCAGGGTAGGAATGTGCCTTCTAACAGGGATTGCATGGAGCAGAAGCCCTGCATAGAGGGAGCAAGGAGAACCACATGAATCATGAGAAAATAATTTCCCATATTTAGTTGCAGGTAAGAAGATGAGAATGGTGACTAGGAGTTACGGATATGAAAGGGGGCAGGGCAAGGGGAAGGGTAACTCTCGTGAGAGTCTGGAGAGGGACATGTTGTGAATGGAGAGGAAGGAAAAGTTGCATCTCTTAATCAAACAGGGTAAGTAGGGAAGGGGTAAGAGAAACTGGACGTAACAAGAGCCCTGTAAACCTTAATAATACCTTTGACTTTTAACTAAAGGCAAATCAGTGGCCATAAATCTTTAAGTAGGCAAATGGCATGATTGAATTTGGAATGCAGATTTCTGAATCTGATTATGGTGTATGAAATAGATGGAAAGGGGACACGCATGGAACAAGGGCACTTGTTGCAGTGATGGAAGTGTTGGAGTTATTCAGGTCAGAATACAGGCGCTTATAGCAATCCCATTCTACTGTTCTTGCCTGGAGAATTCCGCGGACAGAGGAGGCTGGTGGGCTACAGTTCATGGGTGACAGAGTCAGACAGAACTGACTCACACGCACACAGACACACACACACACAGACGTGCCTAGACTGCAATGATCACAGTGCAGGATTTACAGAACTGAGGACATACGTGTAATAAAAGAATTGAGACATTGAGTATTCCTTGGGAAATGCCTAAACTGAGTTTCAGTACTGGTAAAGGCAGGTACAGACTGTGGGATTTGCTGACCCCATCCTGTTGGATACTAGCTGAAGAGCCTCCTAGATTTCTTTCCTTCTTTACTTTTTAAAATCCAACTCTGGCTCTTTTTAATGCTACAGAACAGAGGTTAAGTTGGGGGTTCTTTTTTCTAACTGATGTTGCCTTCACAGAGTGATTCAGGGAAGCCAGCTGGCCAGATGCAGGCCTCTTTAGACTCTTTCACCTCTAATAACAGAAAGCTGTAGAATTCTCAGCTGAGCACATAAAGAGTGAACTCACTCCAAAGGTGTCACTGGTCGCGTGCACACACTGTTTGTGGCAAGCTTCCCTTTCTTCAGCTAGAGATGATGGATAGTCTTCCTAACTGGCTTCATACAGATGGCAGCAACCTGGCAGGAAAATCTAGGGAAGAGTACATAGAGTATTAGCACTTCTTGAGTTTCAGTTTTAAGGTTTGTAAAATGTACTAACTGACCCTAAACTAATAGGGTATATATAGGATTTCTGCTTTATAGAAACATGGGGGCTGGGGGAGTGTCTTTCAAATATTGTTGCAGGTCCATTAAACTGGCCTAGCTGCATATTACCAGTTTCTGGATATTTGGACCACTGATTTGAAGATGAGTTGTTTCATTCTGTTATTGCTCTGACATGATGGTTTTTTTTTTTTTTTTTTGGAGGTGTTTGATATCTTTTAAACCCGTACTAAGAATGGATGCTTAAAGTTTGAAGAAATATCACTTCATTTTCTGTTAAGTTAAAGAAAGAGGAATAATCAGAATGAAGAATTCTTAGGAAAACAAATTAATAGATAAATGGGTCAATTTTAAAATGTACTTTGCAGTCACCATTAACAGAGTAAATCGTTTCTTAGATGTTTTTATTCAGCAATATATAAACATTGCCCCTCACCTTATACTGTACATGACTGGTGGCAAATGGATAATAATAGAGTGTTACTTCACTTGTTAATAATCCAACAAAGAGAATGTGACTTAGTGATCAATGGCAATTACAGTAGAATTGCAACATATGGTAAATTGAATCTTTTTGTACAGTGGCATTTAGTTGTTTGGGACCATGTACCAAATTAATGGGAACATCAGGTAAATTTAACATCTTTACTGCTTTAATTGATCCTAAAGTCGGTAATTATGTTATCTATAAAGTCAATTTGTCCTTTTTCCATTATTTATGATATGCACTTGTACATCAGGCATACACCAGGCACAATGCAATTGCAACAGATATGGTTGGAGCCTGCTCCAAATGCAGTGCAGAGCATGAAAGAGGAATGACCTGGGAGTTTTGGTATTGCACTGAAAGATTGTCTTATTACTTCTGCTTTAGTTGTCATAGAGATGAAATAAACATATAGCATTGCATTAATCTTTTAAAATTTCTAATAACTGGAGAGTAACCTAAAGAGTTTTTCTTTTGGATTGACTTGTTTTAAAGTTGTTCAGAGTGTCTTGAGTCTTCGGTATTCCAAGGTCTATCTTGGTAAACTCAAAGCTGTTGAATAATTAACCATGGCTAAAGTTTCTTGATTATGCTTTGGAAGGAAAAGCAGTGTTTTCAATTGTCCCTTCATCAGTAGTTCTCAACTCTGACAGTGCATTTGGATTAACTTTGGAGATAAAAACAAGTAACAACTTCCAGACTCTCCCCCTCTAATTGGTCAGGGAGCAGTATTCTTATAATCTCTCCAGATGATTCTGATATATAGTGAGAATTGGGAACCATAACTCTAAATAAGGTCTTACTATAATACAACAGGGAAAGATGAAATAAATTCAATTTATAATGTTGTTTATGACCATATTGACAGTAAAGTAGACTTATCAGGGTGGGGGGAAAAGGCATACGATTTGCCGTTTGGAAACGCAGATTCAAACTGAGCAAGGTGGGCAGTTAGCAACATACTGTTGAATAGTATTATGAGTTTTGACAAAGTTTCAATTTTACAACAGAGAAAACAGAAAGCAAAATGATGGCATTTAGATCACTGAAGAGGCAGCTGAGACAAGGAAGTGAATAAAAACCGTCCACATTCTAGTGCTTGGTGTTTACATCCTCAGATGCCCAAGAGAAATGTCCTCTGCTTGGACCTGGCAGATAGTACTGATACTCACTGAGTGCTTTTCTCGGTGGTCATATCTCACAGACGTATGTTTTTACTTCTTAGAACAATTTTAAGAAATGAGTAATAGGGATGAGAGTTGGACCATAAAGAAAGCTGAGTGCTGAAGAATCGATGCTTTTGAACTGGAGTGTTGGAGAAGACTCTTGAGAGTCCCTTAGACTGCAAGGAGATCCAACCAGTCCATCCTAAAGGAGATCAGTCCTGAACATTCATTGGAAAGACTGATGCTGAAGCTAAAACTCCAATACTTTGGCCACCTGATGTGAAGAGCTGACTCGTTTGAAAAGACCCTGCTGCTGGGAAAGATTGAAGGTGGGAGGAGAAGGGGACAACAGAGGATGAGATGGTTGGATGGCAGCACCAACTCAATGGACATGGATTTGAGCAAGCTCCAGGAGTTGGTGATGGACAGGGAGGCCTGGTGTGCTGTGGTCCAGTTCAGTTCAGTTCAGTCGCTCAGTTGTGTTCAACTCTTTGCGACCCCATGAACCACAGCACGCTAGGCTTCCCTGTCCATCACCAACTCCCGGAGCTTGCTCAAACTCATGTCCATTGTGTCGGTGATCCCATTCAACCATCTCATCCTCTGTTGTCCCCTTCTCCTCCTGCGCTTAATCTTTCCCAGCATCAGGGTCTTTTACAGTGAGTCAGCTCTTTGCATCAGGTGGCCAAACTATTGGAGTTTCAGCTTCAGCATCAGTCCTTCCAATGAACACCCAGGACTGATCTCCTTGCAGTCCAAGGGACTCTCGAGAATCTTCTCCAACACCACAGTTCAAAAGCATCAATGGGGTCGCAAACAGTCAGACATGACTAAGTGACCGAAGTGAACTGAACTGAATATGAATATTACTGTTCTGTAGAGCAGAATGGAAACTAAAGCCCAGAGAGATTCGATGATGTGGACAAGTTGGCGTAGCTGCTGAGGGTAGGTAAGTCCATCGAGCCCAGTTGGATTCCAGAGCCCAAATTCCAGACCCCTGCAGCAGCCTCTGAATTATATGATGAGTGATCCAGATAAATTACACTGTGATCAAATAGCCGAGGCCTGGATATGACGTGATCTAGCAGAAGGAACTGACTCCCCTCTCTGTCTTGCAAACCTGTCTCAGTTTTCTGTGTACATCTTGCACTGATCCTACCTTATATCAAACCCACAGTTAGAGAGCCTCCAAGGCTGCTTGCGCTTGCAGAGAACTCTGGTGGTCCCTGGAAGAAATAAAGAACTATGATCAAAATACAGCTGTTGAAAAACCTGTAGCCTTTCGTTTCCACTTTGTGGCAAATAGAAAACTTTATTTGGTCTTTGCCTAATTAGACTAGATGATAATATATTTTCCTATGAAATAATTTGTGTTACAGGAGTTCAGAATCATGGTAAAATTAAGTTTTCATCACTGTGGGCTTCCCAGGTGGCACCAGTAGTGAAGAATCCCCCTGTCAGTGCAGGAAACGTGGTTCGGTCCCTGCGTTAGGGAGATCCCCTGGGGCAGGAAACGGCGCCCTCCTGCAGTGTCCTTTCCTGGGAAGTTTCATGGGCAGAGGAGCCTGGCGGGCTGTAATGCTGCGGTCCACGGGGCCACAGACAATCCGACATGCCTGAGTGACTGAACACAAGGCTTAGGTAATTGTAGTTATGAGGGTGAAATAACAGTGACAAGGAAACAAGCATTTTATTTGTTTAACAGCTTTCTTCTGTCCTTTAGTTTATGTATGCCAAAATGTAAGCAGGATTTAATCTCTGAATTCTGTCCATTTGAAATTAGGGAAAGAGTTCAAAGTCATGCATGCATTCAGGCCAAAGAACATGAAAAGCGTCCCTCAGACTTTGTCGCAACAGTTATAATGTGAATAGTAAAATTAGTTACATAAAAAAGACTTGATAAAGGCATTATTTCCATTTGTGTTTTTATAAAGACACATAATTAAGAAGTGTGGACTTAGATAATGAGTGAAGTTGAGTTTTGGTAAGGACGTCTAGTTTGAGTGTTACATGGGTCTAAAAGAAGTTGAACTTAACAGTAAATGGTTAGAAATGTAAAGACCTTTTCCCCTGGGATTCACATAAAATGAAGAGAGGCATGGACAGAAAGACAGAAACAGAATTAGAAGCAGAGAGAGAAAAAGAATGCAGAGAGAAGTGAATCAGAGTCTACCCATGCGGTTAACTTCCCAAGGAGCTGCTGAAGAAGACAATGCAGGAATAGCTAGAAGCCGTAAGCCAGGTGAGCCTAGGACTTCTAAAACTGGAGAAAATATCAGTGATGTCATAATTGCTGACAGTTCTCCTGACTTGCCCAGCAGGGTTAGAAGAACCCATGGGAAAAAGCCAGAGAGTGCTTTCATTGAACTCTGAGATTCTTGGATGAAAAGTGTGATAGCTTTGAATGGAAGAGTTGTTTGAGTTTCTCAGGATATCAGATGGTGTTATAATCAAGAAAATCTATTTAAAGCAGATGTATATACTTTAGGGAGGATATCAGATTCACTTCCTATGGATGCAGTAAATAAAAACAGGATGAGTTTTTTTCCCCCTTTTCTTCTGTGTTTTTCGAATTAACCATGCTATTTTCCACTTACAAAACTTGTTTTATTTCTCTAAGCTCTTTACCACATTATATCAAAAGAGGATTATACAGTTATAATGAAAAGTAAATTTCCTAAGTGCTTGTAAAGTTTGATCTTTTTTAATATTTGTTAAATCAACCACTATAATATGTTGATGAATAAACAGAAACAGCAGTATTTATTAAAATATAACTGCTTCATTTATTATCATTTCTCTGTAACATCTTCTTATGGATTTACTTCAAAGACAATAAGTTGTGTTCAAAAGTTTAAACAAAGTTAAATGGATCGCTAAAGCTGCTTTCTTGCTTGTTGTTCAGTCACGAAGTCGAGTCTGACTCTTTGCGACCCATGAACCGCAGCACGCCAGGCCTCCCTGTTCTTCATTATTTCCTGGAGTTTACTCGAACTCATGTCCACTGAGTCAGTGATGCCATCCAACCATCTCATCCTCTGTGGTCCCCTTCTCCTCCTGCCTTCAATCTTTCCCAGCATCAGGGTCTTTTCCAATGAGTCAGCTCTTCACATCAGGTGGCCAAAGTATTGGAGTTTCAGCTTCAGCATCAGTCTTTCCAGTGAATATTCAGGGTTGATTTCCAAAGCTGCTTTACACAGTACATTAAAATCCTACAATTAAAATTGTAAAGTAATATCCAACATGGAACAATATTCATGATATATTTTGTTTAAAATTATAAGTTGGAAACAATTTTCTTTAAAAATATGCATATATAATTGATGAGAGAGATCTCTCAAAAACTATACTGTGATGGTAGCGTTATCTATCTCCTGATGGTAAGGTTAGGATTTTATGGGAGATTTTTCTTCTTTTTATGTGTCAGCAATTTCTAAATTATATACAGTTAAGGTTTAACATGACAAAAAGTTTTAGGTTTTAAATGATGTCAGATGGATGATTAAATTCCCTTTAGAGGAGGAATATAAAGTTAGTGATGGATATAAGGAACTTTGTAAATGATGTGGGTTGGTGTGTTTATCTCCTTTGAGGATTAAATTACCACATTACTCCAAAGTTTATATATTTGTAAATGGATACATAAAAAAATACAAAATATGCTGTTAAAAGCAGAACTGTTTTTTTTAATAGTCATACTTTAATCTCTTCACTGTGATTTTCTGCCAGTATGATGAAAGCAGATCACTGTCCTTGGGTCCATGCATGATAGAGCATTTTCCAGACTGTAGAGATGGATTTCAAGCTACCTCTGACCAGTACTTATCTTAAATGTGAGTTGCATTATTCCTAGCTCCAAAAATCCTTTGATCTTTTTTAACAATGGGATGAGGAAGCTAACAATGTCTCCATTCAAAATCTTTTTTTGGAGAAAGTATCTTGACTAATATTGTCCTTTTCATTTACCTGCAAAAGTAAACCTAAAAGTATTTTGGTAAGCAGACATCTTTTAAAAATTAGTTAATGTTTATTTATCACAAAGTAAATTTTCATAAGGAGTTACATTTATTTTCTTTTATTAAAGTAAAAATCATCTATTAAAATGTGATTTATTAGGGTGAAATTTTACAGTAATTGTAAATAAAATCTGTCTTAAAAAAAAAGTGACAACAACAAAAAACTGTTTCAACATGTGAAACTTTGATGTTTTCTGACAATGTCTATAGAGCATTAAAAAGTGAAAACAGTCATTCTAGCCAATCTTGTCTGTCTATGGAGACTCAACTAAGTTTTACAAAAATCGGTGCAGAAATCACCAATTTAGTCCAAACAGTCAATCCTCTAGCCCCATGAGGACACAACCTAAGTGTGCCTATTTGAAGATCAAAGGTAGGCTAAGGCAGTTTGGAACTTTGATCTTCACATGACTCTGGAGTTTCAAGTAGCACTGTAGGGTCTAGTGTTTTCATCACCACTCTACTTTCCCTGTGAACCTGTGTTATCTGTTGAACTGCAAGGGAAGAGATGCATGGTTGGAAAGAGAACGACAATTATGTGAGAAGCCCAGGGCAAGGACAGCTCTGGGGGAAACACATGCTTTAGTGTACATATAAGTGATTTTCCAACATAGAGATGGGATATTCCAAAATGCTTGTGCTCAGTTGAATAGCATTCAAAACACAAATATTCAAACTTAGTTTGAAAGTAAGTTTTTAGATGCATCAAATGAATTCTGAAAGAGATCATTAACCGAAATGTTATCAGTGCATTAATAATCATAGGTATCTAGATATCTATCAAAGTCTTTTTCAGGACATAATACATACAAGTTAGTGACTAAATAATTGTTATCCCACAAAAGGTAAAGAAAGCAATTATTTTGCAAATCCTGTTTTGCCAGCAAAATAGGGAACCTCTCTTATCAGACATTTTTTAGGCATTTTTTCTTGCACAGAGATGTACTGTTATTCATAACTTGGTAGATCACGGCCACTTTGCTTCCCACAGTCTATTACATTATGGTGCAGAATGGCATAGTACAGAGCATAGGCGGTCCTTCTGGAATAATTTTGAAATTGAAATGACCTCAGTTTTTATTTTCATATCTGCAATGATCTACTGTCTTTGTTAAATGTTAAACCTTTTATATTTTAGTTTTATCCATTTTACATTTCCTCTATTTTCTGTCAAGGTGATTTTCAGACTGAAAAAGGCAAAACTAGTGAGGTCACTATGGAAATGACGACCAAATCAAGTAAGCAAGCTTTTAAGTTAGCTTTTCACTGCTTCAAATAAATATCAGATAAATTCCACCTTGTTTTTATGGTGCAGTTTTATAGAGGAGGCTGATAAATCACCCAGTCAAGTTTACTAAGTCTTAGAAAAATGAGGAAGATAAATTCAGGGGAGGAAAGAGCTGATATACTCTTGATTTATTAAAATATAGGCCATTCTCTTGGTCCCAGTGCTAAAAAGTATTTGGGCATATATTGTTTTTGGAACATTTAAAAGAAAAAGAATCACTGTTCTGTGGGAGCTATCATAGAGTCAATGTGAATAGTGTTTTCAGGATTTTCTCATCAAAAACATATTCAGAACTCAATAACTCATTTGGAAAAGTCTTCCATACTCCTCTTGTGATTAGCAATGGAAAATGAATTGAATGACATTCATAATAATTTGAAGTAGTTTACTAGTGTTCTGATAATTAGTTTCATTTCACTCTGAAAGTGAGTTTTGAGGGAAATGTATCTTCTGGCTATGTATATAATTTGATCTATTCAAAATTGCATTAACTATTAGGGAGAAAAAAGATAGATTTCATGTTACTAAATTTCCCTAGGATATGAAAAAAAAAAAAAGAATTTTCACTGATAATTTGGATGATGGGACCAGAATCAAAGGAATTTGATCAGCTGAAGTTACATGATTTTCATCTTGCCAGATGAAGTTTAATTGAGATAAGTATAAAATGCTATATTCAACAAATAAGTAAATAAATCAAAACATGTTAAAAACAGATGATCATGGATAACAGCAGGGGTGCAGAAGTCTGTGATAGATCTGCCAGAATTTGCTTTCAGGCGATCAGTATGGAGCTGAAATAAAGCTGGGCCGAGTTGTGCTCATCTAAAATTTCTCCCAGATATGTTGTGCGCCCTCCAAATCCCTGATTATAGCAGCTCCATTGTAAATGGACCTTTTCTGTTCTCCCTCAAGATTCACTCTTCTAATACTTTATTATTCAACCCCTGGTTTTCTACATAAGAGTCAGTTACCTCCTTTATGTCAGCTTGAGTATCACTATTATATCACCATATGAGGATGTATTTCCTAATAAGTATATGACCCAGTCCTAGACCCATATCTCCTGTTTTTAAAAAAGTAAAGCCTGCCATTTTCTATTTATTCATGGCATTTATCATTTCTAACATATTTTTATCTATCCACTCTAGAGGATGACTTTCATAACTATTTGTTGAAAGAATGCTGGTTAAGTCCTCTGAGCTGAAGTTCTCATATGTGTTTTTTTGAAAACTCATTTTGCCATTGTAAGATCTAAATAGGCTAGACTACTTATGAGGCTTCTTTATTTATATGTTCACTTCTGACTGTACTTGGGCCTCAAAGTCATAGCTTGCTGTATATGGGAGATAAGAAAATTTCATGGAAGGACATTTTATCCACTGCTTTCCCAATAATAATTTCCTCCTCTGATTCTTGATTTTCCTAAAATGTATGTTTTAAATCCAGAGTTCCATTTTTTTCCATTGATGCTTGCTTGAAAGTGTTTCCTTGAGTTTACACTTAAACAAGAAGAGGAGTTTAAGACCAACCCATTGCAATATACTGGAAAATTTGTTAAAAGTTCTCAGTCCTGTCCGACTCTTTGTGACCCCATGGATTTGTATAGTCCACGAAATTCTCTCCTGACCCAGGGATTGAACTCAGGTCTCCTGCAGTGCAAGCGGATTCTTTACCAGCTGAGCCACCAAGGAAGTCCAAGAATATTGGAGTGGGTGGCCTATCCCTTCTCCAGGGGATCTTCCCGACCCAGGAATCAAACTGGGGTCTCCTGCATCACAGGCAGATTCTCTACCAACTGAACTAACAGGGAAGCCAGAAAAATTTGTTAAGTGTTATGTATTTTATATTATTAAAAACTTATGTGAGAATTGCTTTAGGTTCAGGGCATCATGCTGGAAGAGTTATATCTACACTGCTAATTATTATGATAATTTTTTTTATAATTTTAACGTTAATGGTAATTATTAGCAAGAGAGGTCTTTATGACCATATCCAAGTATGCACTGGATTCATTTCTTTGAAATTTAAGTAATGAATCATATAGGTTCATGAATTATGAAATAAATATTGATGTAAGATATACCTGGAATGTTTTCATATTCATGTAGCAATTTTACTGCTTTATCATGAAGTGGTGAGGTTGTAGAATATTCAAAATGCTCCCAGTATATATCCTTTTAAATAGGTATTACATTTGACTGAATATGGCTGAAGAAAGTAGTTAATAAAATCTAGGAGCAAAATTGAAAACCAGCTTCATAGAGAATGAGAACCATATTGTCTTTTTCTTCCTGTTAGATCTTATAAGTTTTTCCATATTTTCTTATTAGATTAGATTTAATCGAATCTTACTAGATTTTTTCATATTTTCTTATTAGATTAATCAGTTTCTCTACTACTTGTACCACATGGAGGCATAGAAGTTGGGCACCCATTTCTCATTTCATGCATTACAGATGTAGCAACTGTGAAACTGATCAGTGGTCTTTCAATTCCAAATTTCAGAGAAGAAACTGATTATTTCACTTGGGTTTGATTTATTATTTTGAGGAATACAGAGAATCATCAAACAAATATGGGTATCAACTCAAGGGTTTATTCTGAACCAAGGTAGATATCCCAGATGCCCAAATGCTCCAAACCCTAAACTCTCTGCTTCAAAGGCACAGTAATATTAATGTCTCAACTGCATTATCTTTAAAGCAGTGTCTTAAAAGGAATCCCATTGTTTGTTTCATTTCTCCAGCTTCTATGAAAAATGAATAAATGTGTCCTTAGAAAGCAGTCTTGCTAATAAGGTAAAATCAAGATAAACAGTGAAGACCAAATATGCCAGAATGATCTCTTCACCCATCCTAATCCTAATACCTCTCTTCAGTTCAGTTCAGTTCAGTTCAGTCGCTCAGTCGTGTCCGACTCTTTGCAACCCCATGAATTGCAGCACGCCAGGCCTCCCTGTCCATCACCAACTCCCGGAGTTTACTCAAACTCATGTCCATTGAGTTGGTGATGCCATCCAACCATCTCATCCTCTGTCGTCCCCTTCTTCTTCTGCCCCCAATCCCTCCCAGCATCACGGTCTTTTCCAACGAGTTAACTCTTCGCATGAGGTGGCCAAAGTATTGGAGTTTCAGCTTCAGCATCAGTCCCTCCAATGAACACCCAGGACTGATCTCCTTTAGGATGGACTTGTTGAATCTCCTTGCAGTCCAAGGGACTCTCATGAGTCTTATCCAACACCATAGTTCAAAAGCATCAATTCTTCGGCACTAAGCTTTCTTCACAGTTCAACTTTCACATCCATACATGACCACTGGAAAAACCATAGACTTGACTAGACGGACCTTTATTGGCAAAGTAATGTCTCTGCTTTTTAACATGCTGTCTGGGTTGGTCATAACTTTCCCTCCAAGGAGTAAGCGTCTTTTAATTTCATGGCTGCAGTCACCATCTTCAGGGATTTTGGAGCCCCCCAAAAATAAAGTCTGACACTGTTTCTACTGTCTCCTCATCTATTTCCCATGAGGTGATGGGACCAGATGCCATGATCTTAGTTTTCTGAATGTTGAGCTTTAATTCAACTTTTTCACTCTCCTGTTTCACTTTCATCAAGAGTAGTGCCTCTTCACTTTCTGCCATAAGGGTGGTGTCATCTGCATATCTGAGGTTATTGATATTTCTCCCAACAATCTTGATTCCAGCTTGTGCTTCTTCCAGCCCAGCGTTTTTCATGATGTACTCTGCATGTAAGTTAAATAAGCAGGGTGACAATATACAGCCTTGACGTACTCCTTTTCCTATTTGGAACCAGTCTGTTGGTCCATGTCCAGTTCTAACTGTTGCTTCCTGACCTGCATACACGTTTCTCAAGAGGCAGGTCAGGTAGTCTGGTATTCCCCTGTCTTTCAGAATTTTCCACAGTTTATTGTGATCCACACAGTTGAAGGCTTTGGCATAGTCAATAAAGCAGAAATAGATGTTTTCTGGAACTCTCTTGCTTTTTCGATGATCCAGCGGATATTGGCAATTTGATCTCTGGTTTCTCTGCCTTTTCTAAAACCAGCTTGAACATCTGCAAGTTCTCGGTTCATGTATTGCTGAAGCCTGGCTTGGAGAATTTTGAGCATTACTTTACTAGCGTGTGAGATGAGTGCAATTGTGCGGTAGTTTGAGCATTCTTTGGGATTGCCTTTCTTAGGAATTGGAATGAAAACTGACCTTTTCCAGTCCTGTGGCCACTGCTGAGTTTTCCAAATTTGCTGGCATATTGAGTGCAGCACTTTCACAGCATCATCTTTCAGAATTTGAAATAGCTCAACTGGAATTGAGCCAGTTTCAGGCCCTGGAAGGGGTCCCCCTTCCTGCAACAATATGGTGACAATTTCTTTTCCTATCTGTGCTTTAACCCTCAATTCATGCCAATATATACATTTATTCTCTCTTCTAATACTCCTGTTAATGGTAAAGGATACGTCCTCTAGCTCTTTTGTTTATATTCTTATAGGCCCCTCCGTTGTAATCACCTAAACTTCTGTGAATTTTACAAAGAGGGAGCCCCTTCTTATCTCTTCCCATATTAAGGATTCTTTTAGTCCTGTTTCTGTAATCACATTGGCTTTCTCCAGAGGTACCATCATGGTATACTTCATTGCTAGTACTTTTTCCAAAAGTACATTTTTCAGATTCTGAAGTCAACATACATTTCATAATAAGAGTGTATCACAAGTGAATTGTAGTTTTTTTTCTTTCTTAATGTTTCACAAATGAGTGGAAAATGTTAAAATTTAAGGCAATGCAAAGTGGATGAAAATGCTATTTCTGGCAAAAGCTCATGTTCACTTTTCTCCTCACTTTCATTTCCTATTTATCCTTCATATTACAGCTTAACTGTCTTTCTCCCAAGCGACTTAAATACCTAGATAGTAACTATGAGTTAGAATAAGCTAATTAAACATGCAGAGTAGATTGCAGCATACAAATAAGCACCTGGGATTCTGGAGAGAACGGAGAAGCACAAGCAGAACTGGGTTTAGTCTGGACTATAAGTCTTGCCAATTGTGCCAAGCTGAATGAATCCCATCACCCTAGAGAAGCTGGCTAGTTCAACCTTCTCATTTTTAAAAGGGCAAGAAAGATAAGATGGCTTACAAAGGACATCCAGCTACTTTGGGATCAAGAGCAGAACCTTATATCAGAAATGGGCAAACTTTCTATGAAAGACCAGACAGTAAATATTTTTAGACTTTGTGGGTCATCCAGTCTCTGTTGCCTGTACTCAACAGTTGAAAAGTAGATTTAAAGCAATCAGACAATGTGTAAATGAATGGACCTGGCTTTATTCCAATAACACTTCCTCTAGTAAAATCAGTGGCATGCTGAATTTGAACCACAGAATATAGTTTGCCAACCCCTGCTGAACAGCACAGGGCAGACAGCCAATTGTACAGACAAGAGCGAGTTTCGTAGATGACAGTAAAGAGGACTGGGGATGTAGTGACCGAAAGACAAGGGAGGAGGAAAGTAAGATAAGAAAACACAGCACATATGGTTCCAGACTGTGTGGCCATGCTAAAAAGCATACTTTACTTTGTCAGATTAGAGTACAATACATACGTTCACAATCTTACCCAAGTCAGTAAAAAAAGGGCTTAGTGTTTGTGATTTAATACCTTGCATACTGAAACTTTCTGACATGAATAGAACCTCCTCTGATTTTAAGAGAAAAAACCAACCAAACAAACAAAACGTTCTTCCCAATCATTTCAAGGTGCAGAAAGCCAGGCAAAGTAAATAAAAAAGAAAAAAAAATGGTGCTTCAAAAATAGGTAGAACTGTTTCATAGGGAAAAACTAAGATAAATTCTTGTTTCACAGAGGCTAACTTTACACATCGGTTTCGCACAGGAAAACTTTGCTCCCTCATGCCATCTGAGTGGGACAGATAGGGATAAGTTATTCTAACTGAATAACAGTCACAGTAATGGGATCAGAACTGTTCCATTGTCTGTGAAGATAACAAATATAATGACAACCCTTATTATCTTCTTTCATAAACAGCTTCTAGAAACTGGGCCCTAGGCCTTGACCCACTTGAGATGTAAAGTGACAGAATAAAAGTTAAGCCAGTAAAAAAATTCTTGATGAAGTTTCCAGGCATACATGATCAACAAACACTAAAGTCTAAGAAATTGTCTTGGAGAATGCGAGGCACCTGAATCCACAGCGAGCAGCCGTGGTCTCACAGCAAAATGAATCCAGATCCCACTGGCTGGGCCGGTGTTGATGTTCTGTGTTATAGGTTGTGTCAAAGACACTCTACGGGGGAGGCTGTCTACCTGCAGAAGGTCACGGAGTTAAACTGTCCAGCACGCTGGCTCGGCACAGTGGCATTTATCACGGCGCTGAGGCTTCTTCTACCGCAGACGGAGCCTTCTCAGGCGTGAGAAGAAACCTGGCATTTTCTGCTACCTGCGGGCTTCTGCTTTTTGAAGCCAGGAAGGGCATCTGTAGAAGTTGGCTGCCTGCATGGCAGACCATGCAAAATGCCAAGGAGAGTGATTTATGTCCCGTTCGCTGAGACTATAGAGGAAATGCAACCAGATCTTAGTCATGAAAGGTCAGGGCAGTGAAACATTTTTACTACAATCTTTTAAAAATAACCGAGGGCAAGAGACGAGCAGCTGTTTCCACAATGTACAGATTTCCACTTCACGTGGCACTTGTCCTAAATTTGATAGCTATTTAAATGCAATATCCTTTTATTCCCCCTTAAAACGTTTATATCACTGTTTTGATTTGTTTCTCCAGGGTAAAAGATTAGACTACACTTCTTTTCTTCAACCTTTTCCTGTTTTGTTAAGTGATAAAGTGTTTTTAATTAGGTGACTAGAGTACATATAGTATGAATAATCACTGAAATTAAGAATTGAAAGTTTTGAAGTTGGAAAGAAACATGAAGATAATTCAATAGTTAAGTCCCTTTTTCACAGAGGCATGAACTTGTTTCTTGAATGTTGCTTCTAATTTTTATAACATTTGCTAACATACAAGTTGGAAATGCATAGGGGGTGACTACTACTGAGCCCACTTTTACCTAGTATTGAGTCTGAAGGACAATCTAGTTTTTTCACTGTCCTTGTGCCCCGAAGCTATTTCTCAACACCAACTTTCAATAGCACTGTGTAAGGCTCTATGGAAGACAGAATGAGTGAAACAGAGACCCTGTCTTTTTAAGAGAAAAAAAGAAGTCTGAAGTTTTGCTAATTCTCTCAAAAGTCACCCATCAAACGTAGCCATTTGAGTAATTTATGCATTTATCATTATTCTACTTTCGCAGTTTCTGAACACATTTACAAGAGGAAAGGATAAAGGGAAGTTCTGTCATTGTGGCATACAGTCTAATGGACGAGATCACGTATATAATTATACACATGAATGCCTTGTAATTCTTAAGTGGGTAATCTTCTCTAGCTGGAATAACAGAGGAAGAAAGGAAACAATGATATCTAAATATTTTCAATGATTCAAGTAGACTCACTATATATTTTTATATATATATATTTGCACACATGCATAAATATATAAATGTATTTGCCTTGAATAGGTGGAATAAAAAAAAAAACAGAGTTGTCATGATTAGATCTAATTATAAATAACTGAATGATCAGAATCTAGTTTAATTTCAATTTAGGTATAACATGCCCATTTGAAATCATTGGATAAAAACAGAAGGTTTCGTCGCATTAATTATGTTTGATTATTAAGCTTGCTACACGTCTCATTACTTCGGTTAAGGTACAGCCAACACATATGCTCTTACAAGCGTCTTCGTTATTTTTCCCCCCAGGAAAAAAAGATACAAAGAAAACAAATGTTGAGGTGAAAATAACAGCAAAGTAGCTCTCATGTATTTTACAATTCCATTCTTGCTTATCTTATTTGACAATTTTATAATTAAATTTCAGCAAGCACAGTTACAAAAGCAAGCAAACACACCACCAGATTCTTGCAAACTATACTACAAGCAGAATAGTTTTAAAGCTGTTAAGTATTATATGCTTTTTTTTTTTAATTCTTGATGCAGAAAAGCTATTGTATTTCACTGAAAAACATTTTTGAGATAGATGCAAAGTCACAGGAAGAGAATGAACGTGAAGTTATAAATCAAAGAAGTGTTTTTATATAATGATGGAAGCAGTGAGTCACTTATTCTTTCTGAGCTCATATTTAAGCTGAGAGGATTGGATTATCCTAAGGTTTCATCCAGTTCAAGCATTATGTGTTTTAGGATTTACTGCACTAGCTTCTCTTGCTTTTGCTTGTTTTTTTTTCCTGTTAACTCACTCAACATTTACTTAAATGGAAGTTGTACCTCTGAACTAAAAACATCTCCCTTGTTAATAGCAACAGTGGGTCTAAGAATGCCCATAGATTTCTGGCAGAGCTCTAAGCTAAAAATTAGAAAGAAATAATTACAAGTTGCAGAAAAATATATTGACACTAAGAGAAGAGAAGAAGGAATGATTAGGAGAGCCACAACAAATACTTTATGAACCTCGAGAAACATCTTATAGTAGGAAAAAGAGGAGGATAGACGGACAGGACAGAGAGAAAAGGAAATCTGTTTACATCTTAACCCCCAACATCTTTTTTTTTTTTCAAAATTGGAAAAGGAAAGAAAAAATGATTTTTAAATCCCCAAAGCAATATAACATGTATGTTTTCTCTGTTTGTTTCTTCTTTTAGCACATTTGGGCAGATAAATATCTACCTGATTCTTTAAAAAAAATAAATTTTATATTGGAAAAATATTCACATTTTTACAGGGAAACCCTAAGCTAACTTTTGAATTAAAAAATAGAAATAAAGGGACTGCCTGTTTCAGTTCCAGTGAAAGATGTCACTCCTATCCTTAAAGGAATACTGGACAAAGTGAAAGTTGTTAACTTTTCATTAGAGTATTGAAGTCAGAAGTCAAAGTACCACCGTGAATTCTAGAGGGACGAGTGAATTCAGAGAGTCAGGTCTATCATACCCTTACCTGGAGCAGAGACAGAATGACTGTAAACTAGTAGGAACACTTGGATGATAATTTTGATGAATTGATGGACGCTTCATGAGGACACCCCGAGAGTGACAAGCTTCCAGCCATCAGTTCTGACGCCATGATGCATTTAACCAGATTGCAGAAAGTAGGTAAATGGACATCGTGTGATGCCAGACAGCACTATCCTTTTATAGTCAAAGGTTGCAAGCCAGCGAATGCAGAAGGTACAGTATTGCATTCAGTATCCTACAGTTAAGAGTTATATCAGTGCTTGGGTAAATCAATATTTAAACCCTGAGAGAATTTAAATTTTGTTTCTTTTAGATAAACCAAAGGCATTATTAGCCTCTTCCCCCCTCAACATTCCTTTGATTACTTCATGTTCTCCTTTCTATTGCACCATATTTTGATTAATTTTTTCTTCTATTAGCTTTGAAGCTATGCATCTTTCTTATTAGTCTTTTTCTCCTTCTCCACTTATCCTCCTCTCTTGTCTTACCCTTCCCCTCTTCTCTTACTCATCCTTATCTCCCCCTTCTCAGTCTCATCTTTCTTCTTCTTAATATTTTTACAAGTGTTTTTTTATGTTTTCCACACGTTTACACTTTTCTTAAGACCTCAGGTTTTAGAGATGTTTTAAGTTCACAGCAAAACTAAGAGTGAGGTAGAGATATTTTCCATATACTCTGTACCCCCATATGTGCATAATCTCCCCCGTTATCAACACCCTCCCCAAAGTAGCATATTTGCTACAGTTGATGAGCCTACAAACATCATAATCATCCAGAGTCCATAATAATAATAATATTTATGCTTTTTGTTGCAGATTCTATGAATTTGGACAAATGAATAGATGTGTATCCATCATTTTGGTATCATAAGCTGTGTTTTTACCACCCTAAAAATCCTCTGTCCTCCACATATTCTTCTCTACTTCCTCAAACCCTGATAGCCACTTGTCTTTAATACTGTCTCCATAGTTCTGCTTTTCTATAATAGAATGCCCATAGTGCGATTCACATGGTATGTAGCCATTTAGGATTAGCTTCTTTTATTTAGTAAAGTAATATGCATTTAAGCTCCCTCCATGTTTTTTAATGGCTTGACATTCTTTTTAGCACTGAATAATGTTCCATTGTCTGGATGGACCTTCAGTTTATTTATTCATTCACCTACAAAGTAAATCCTGGTTACCTCCAAGTTTTGGCAATTATAAATAAGACTATTATAAACACCCACATACAGGTTTTTATGTGACCACAACTTTTCAAGTACTTTGGGTAAATACCAAGAGGAATGATTGCTGGATCATATAGTAAAAATGCTTAGTTTTGTAAGAAACCACCAAACATTCCCCAGTGTAGTTCTCCCATTTTGCATTTACATCAACAATGAATGAGATTTCTTTTTGACCTACAATCACCAGAATTTGGTCTTGTATATGTTCTGGAGTGTTCAGGTATGTAGTGGTATGTCAATGTATTTGCATTTCTCTGATGACATACGATGTATAACATCTTTTCACATGTTTATTTGCCATCTGTACATCTTGTTTGGTGAGGTATCTATTAAAGTCTTTAAACCAATGCTTAGCTGGATTGTTTGCTTACTAATTGTTCCCACAGAGAGCTTTTCTTTTGTGAGTTGTACACTTCCAAGTGTTCTGTTTTGTTTCATCTCATTTAATGTGCAGTTTTACATTTTTTCAGTATTTTCAGAATCTAAATAAATATGGGAAGACTTTGTTCAGTTCAGTCTCTCAGTCATGTCTGACTGTTTGTGACCCCATGGACTGCAGCATGCCAGGCCTCCCTGTTCATCAACAACTTCTGGAGCTTGCTCAAACTCATCTCCATCGAGTTGGTGATGCCATCCAATCCAACCACCTTATCCTTTGTTTTCCCCTTCTCTTCCCGCCTTCAGTCTTTCCCAGCATCAGGGTCTTTTCCAATGAGTCAGTTTTTCACATCAGGTGGCCAAAGTATTGGAGCTTCAGCTTCAGCATCAATCCTTCCAATGAATGTTCAGCACTAATTTCCTTTAGGATGGACTGGTTTGATCTCCTTTAAATCCAAGGGACTCTCAAGAGTCTTCGCCAACACCACAGTTCAAAAGCATCAGTTCTTTGGTGCTCAGATTTCTTTATGGTCCACCTCTCATATCCGTCCATGACTACTGGAAAAACCATAGCTTTGACTAGATGTGACTTTGTCAGGAAAGTGATATCTCTGCTTTTTAATATGCTGTCTAGGTTGGTCATAGCTTTTCTTCCAGGGAGCAGGAGTCTTTTAATTTCATTGCTGCAGTCACCATCTGCAGTGTTTTTGAAGCCTAAGAAAATAAAGTCTGTCACTGTTTCCATTGTTTCCCCATCTATGTGCCATGAAGTGATGAGACCAGAGGCCATGATCTTAGTTTTTTGAATGTTGAGCTTTAAGCCAACTTTTTCATTCTCCTCTTTCACTTTCATAAAGAGGCTTTTTAGTTCTTCTTCACTTTCTGCCATAAGGGTGGTGTCACCTGCATATCTGAGGTTATTGATATTTCTCCTGGCAATCTTGATTCTAGGTTATGCTTTATCCAGCCCGGCATTTTGCATGATGTAGGAAAACATAGGTAGTCAAGAGATACTGGAGTAGCATGCAAGTTTGGCCTTGAAGGACTTTTCTAACTGTTACCAATGATCAAGAAACCATCATCAGGGCTTATCATATAATACCACTTTAAATCTGAAACACTTCTATACTAGTACAGTATAAAATAAGAAGTGATTATTTAACTTAAATTGGTAATGTTTCCAAACTCAATATATGCCTTTAATTCTAATATAGGGAGTAAGGGAGACTGATGGGTGTCAGTAGAGTAAATGAGGGGCAGAATGGAAAGGAAAAACTTACGAGGGAGAAGGGAGAGTTGGATGAGTCAAACCTTTGAAAGATGTTTATTTGGAAATAATTGTTCTTGTGACAACTTGCTCTTTTCTAGATTTTTTACTGAGTGTCATTTCTTAACTTTGAAATGGTAATTGTTTTTAATAGTACTATTTATAGTTATCCAGTATCTTTTAATCTTTAAATCCTCAAAACTTTAATCTGAAATGTATGTTCTACTATTTCTAGCTAAGGATAAATTTTTAAAAAGTATAACATGAAAGGTTAGAGAAATATTGCTGTTAATGTAGGAAAGCTTAAGTTAAAATTTGAGTATTTAGTAGGGATTTCTTCTTCCTACAGTAAATACTTCATTAATACCAATGAGGAAGCATTGTTACTATTCAAGAAAAGAAAACAATTATTTTATGCTTATTCTTCATATAATCTCATTCTTCATATGCAAATTCCTTGTAGAGTTCCATTTAAAACTATTTGTCAGTTCCTTAGGGAAATACTTCTAATTCAGTGGAAAGCCATTTAATAACACGTTAAGTATTAAAGTCAAGTTTTACTTTACTCTTTGTTATATGTGGCCACAACTTCCCAGTTATGTACATGAACTGATTAAATAATTTATGCTGTGTAATCCTTTCTGCATGTAACAATGGCATGTGTTTTTCTTTCACCTCTAGTAAGATTACAGTGTTCTCTCGGTCCATTTAGTATGGAGCATGTAGGGCAGTTAAAATGAATTAAGGTGGTATCTAAGTTATCTCTTCATACTGATGGAAACATGGTTGCCTCTATCATATTAATGAACTTTTTTTCTTAATAACATGGAGAAGGAAATGGCAACCCACTCCAGTATTCTGGCCTGGAAAATCCCATGGACAGAGGAGCCGGGTGCAGGCTACAGTCCACGGGGTCACAAAGAGTCGGACACGACTGAGCGACCTAACTTTCACTCTTGCTTTTCTTAATAACAACTACTTCCACTTAAAGGGCTGTTTTTTCAAGATGCTTTAACATGGGATGTCAATATTGCTTAGTGGAATAAATTTAAACTTTGGTCCCCAAACCAAAATTTCAAGAAGTATTGTTTTATATTTTTGAAGTGAGATTTTGGAAAAGTACCAGGAAAGGAAATAATTTGTCATGTCTTCTTTAGTCATGTGAGTAAATTCTCTCAGAGAAACCAGAATGATCTTTAAATTTCAGAATTAAACATGGGAAATGACTTGAAAGACATTTTAGACAAATGGACAATCATTTGGATGTCAGATTAACCAATTATCTATTTGTTATGTCATCCAGGGCATGTTACCAGTGCTCTCTGGATCTCCGTTTTTTCAACCTACAACGTGGTGATAATCAAGACTGCTTGATGGAGTTCTCTGAAATTGCTGCAAGATAATGTAGGTAAAGTAATGATGCCGATACCTCCTGATATAATCAATAAATGTAGTTGTCTTCTCTGCAGTGATTAAAATGCAGAAGTTTCTCTCTTGTAAGGCAAGATAAACAGCCTAAAATGACTCTGAATCAATCTATTTTTACTATTCCCATGTATCTTTGAACAAAACTTTATTTTAATAATGAAGCTTATAAAAAAATGTAACCAATTTTGAGCAGTTTCAACATAGTACCCAACTGCACACACACATGCACACACACGAAGACAATTGTCCTAGTCATCGCTTTTCATTGTGTCTTATGGAATCTCCATTTTAACAGGTTTCATATGTTTACACGTTCAGTTATAATAATCACTATGACTTAAAATGCTAAACTCGAAGTTGACTTAAACCTCAGCTCCTCTCTCACCTATGTGTCTGCCTGGTGTGGCCATGTCTACTCTTTCCTCTTTTTCCCACTGCAGAATCTTTTTTTTTTTTTTTTAATTGGAGGTTGATCGCTTTACCGTGTTGTGGTGGTCTCTGCCGTACACCAGTGCGAATCCCTCATAACTGTATTCCCTCCCTGTTGCGCCTCAACCGCCTAGGTTGGCACAGGGTGCCCGGCTGGGCTGCCCTGCTGTCCGGCAGCTTCTGCTGGCTCTCTGGGTTACATATGAGAGTTTATATATGTCACTGCTACTTCCTCCGTTTGCCCTAGCCTCTCCTTCACCCGCTGTGGCCCCCGGACTGTCTGCATCTGCATCTCCATTTCTTCTCTGTAAACAGGTTCATCAGTGCTGTGGAATTTTCCAGGCAAGAGTGCTGAAGTGGGGTGCCATTCCCTTCTCCAGGGGATCTTCCTGACCCAGGGATCGGACCCAGGTCTCCTGCGTTGCAGGCAGGCGCTTTACCCTCTGAGCCGCCAGGGAAGCCCGCGTCAGTACTACTTTCTAGCTTGCATATATGTGCGTTAATATACAATGTGTGTTTTTCTCCTTCTGACTCATTTCACTCTGACTGACAGCTCTATGTTTATCCCCCTCACAACTGACTCAAATCTGTTCCTTTTTATGACTGAGTAATATTCCATTGTGTATATGTATCACAATTTATTTATCCATCCATCTGTCCATGTGTATCTAGGCTGCCTCCTTGTCACTGCAGAATCTTGATATGAAAAGGTGTCTGTGATTCAGTGGATGGAGTCTGCTCTGGGATTCTCTTAGCCCTCCCCATATAGGTTCTAGCTCTGCCCCTCTCAAAGGGTAGCCAACATCTTCTAGTAAGCATTATAATGTATGGCCATTTTAAATCAGCTATCACAATGACTGTAGAATACCACTGGCAGTTGTCAGAGAAATACATGATATACAGTAAAAAATTTTCCTGTGTAGCTGTTATAATATCATTACAAGTACATATTGGTAGTACTTTAACACAAAATAACATTGAAAAATTTTAAAGGAAAGTGAATAAAAGTCCTGGTAATTTAGGAAGTTATTATAGAATGGGAAATGTAAATGTTAGAAAAATATTACTTATAAATAAATTATTTTGTTTATTTTTCCTCCTCAATCTATAATTTTATATCTTGATATATTGGTACCGAGTCAATAATTTCACCCTTGTTTAATATGTATTCACTATTATTAATGATACATTTTAGATATAGACCACAGCACCCCTTAAAATTTTGCCGTTGATATTCACAAAACAAGCTAGAATGATGAGTATTTGAAGGTTTAAGGGTAAAAGGAAAACTAATAACCAGTGTGGCTGTGGGCAATCTCTGTTCATTATCATTCATATGCTAGCCCTCTCTTTTGTCTTTTATATATTTCTGAGTCCAGAAACAAAACAATATAAAAAAAAATAAACCCCAACTCAAAATTTAGTCCCTTAAAACGGTAATTTATGTTGTGTGCAGTTATTTTGATCAGGAGTTTGAATAGAAAACACTGAGGTGGCTCATGTCTAATCCATGGTATATATTGGCTGAAACTAGAAGGGCTCAGATGACCAGGAAACAGTGAAATGACTGATTCTCTCGGTGCCGCTTGTCAGGAATGTAGCCTGGTCTTTGCTGAGTATCTTGTTTCTTCCCCATATAGCGTCTACTGGGAGGGCGGCGGCGGGTAAAATCCCAGGCGGCTTCTTCATTCACTTGTCTGACCCCTCTGCAGAGACGGCTTGGGCAAGCTTGGCAAGTCACCTCTGTGCTGCTGTGTGTCCTCTCCCATGTGTCTAGCTCAGTCTTTGTTACAGCAAGGCCGACCTGTGATCGTCCACCTTCTTGCGTTGGGTTTGACGTCCCCAGAACAATTCCAAGAAGCCACAGGAGGACTTAGTTTTTCAGTGTCACTTCTGCTGTATTCTGTGGGTTACAGAGGGCTAACCCCTTCAAGTGAAGAAGGGAGGTACACAGGGCATGGGAAACAGGAGAAATCATTCACTTAGGCAGAAGGCATGGTGGGGAGGGACATCTTTGAAATCAGCTTCCACACCATACATACGTCCCCTCTGTTAGCCTTGCTCATGGGGTCGGTGAGTGAGTTTTTTGGAGAACCTTGCCCAGCCTCCTTCCTACACAGTTCACAGATTTGGAAGACTTGGCTTCTAAACATGTTCCACTACTTACCAAAGTCTATCAACAGTATGCTTTTTAGCATCTTGCTTTTTGTAAATTCCCACTTTCTGGTAGGCGTCATCTCAGGAAGGATGGCAATGGAATTGCCCATAGATATTTTTTGAGAATTACTCCTTGGAAGGAAAGTTATGACCAACCTAGATAACATATTAAAAAGCAGAGACATTACTTTGCCAACAAAGGTCCGTCTAGTCAAGGCTATGGTTTTTCCAGTGGTCATGTACAGATGTGAGAGTTGGACTATAAAGAAAGCCAAGCACAGAAGAATTGATGCTTTTGAACTGTGGTGTTGGATAAGACTCTTGAGAGTCCCTTGGACTGCAAGGAGATCCAACCAGTCCATCCTAAAGGAGATCAGTCCTGGGTATTCATTGGAAGGACTGATGCTGAAGCTGAAACTCCAATACTTTGGCCACGTCATGTGAAGAGTTGAGTCATTGGAAAAGATCGTGATGCTGGGAGGGATTGGGGGCAGGAGGAGAAGGGGACGACAGAGGATGAGATGGTTGGATGGCATCACCCACTCGATGGACATGAGTTTGGGTGGACTCCGGGAGTTGGTGATGGGCAGGGAGGCCTAGTGTGCTGTGATTCATGGGGTCACGAAGAGCCGGACATGACTGAGCGACTGAACTGAACTGCACTGATTCTCTGAGATACCTAGTTAACCAGAGGAAACTCAAGCAGCTGTTTCTCACCAAATCGTGAAGTATGTCAGTGGAGGGCTGTTCCCTCATTCTCTCTCCCTCTATGACCTCTCTTCAGTTTTGTCTTGTGTTTTCCCCCTTTATGCCCAGTACCCCCTCCAGCTGGCCCCAAAGGCAGAGCAGATATCTATTTAAGGCAGCATTTAATCTCTGGAAATTATTCTCATAACCTCTCCTCATTTGCCTTCTAGAACATAAACACCCCTCTACTTTTCTCACTTACCCAGAAAGGAATTTGCATTCCTAAAACAGATAGTACTTACCAGCAGATTGGAGAGGGCCTCTTCATCTTCTGACCTTACTATTTTAGTCCACAATTGTGAGCAGGAGGAGGTTGTGACAGGGCCAGTTCTTCTGCCTCTTAGTAAGACTTGGAAGAGAATATATGTCTCTTTACAAGTTACAAGTGACTTTCTTTACAATGTACATAGTTGATGTCCCTGGTTTTCTCTTACCTGAATGCTCTAGTAGCAATTCCAGGAAACAAAAAATTCCCAATCAATATTGTCTTAGACAAACTACATGACCTTTTGTCTGTAAGTTCCTGATTTGTGAAAGTGTTCTGATTGATTATTCATTCTTGGGGAAAGGTATAAAAAGTTTGTTCCAGCTATATGATTATATAGATAGAGAAGATGATAGGAATCAATTTTGAGGGAGTAGCAGCCACACATATCTAATTAGATAAAGATACACACTGATGGAAAATTAGACTTAGTGTATGGGCCTCCAGCAAATGATTTTTTTCTCCTTAAAGAAAAAGTGATTTAAATAATTTGAACATACACACAGAAAATGACATAAAGAAAAACAATAATTGTTTATATAATACTTTCTTTAGATAAATATAATATCTTCTACTTATAATTTTAACTTGTGTTTTTTTTTAAACTTGTGTTTTAATGTGCAAGTCTTGTGCTAAAACAGGGTCGTTTCATCTCATATAAAAGAATATTTCAAGACTATACTCCATTATACTGGGCTATACGCTTCCAGTGTTAAAATGGGAAGCTTTGATTGATATTAGCAGGAATCACTGTGTAGAGAATAAAGACACTGTATTTAATGTATCCAAATTTAGTTTATAGCTGTCAGAACAAAATGCATCACTACTGTCAGAAGCAATCAGTTTTAGGATGGGTCAATTTGGAATGAGATGATGAATTTTGGCTTAAGTAAAATGGCAAATATTAACTAACAGAAGGCAAAAATATTAGTCATTTCTCTCACATTTACTTATATAATAAGCGGAAACAGAAGACATTTGTGATTATAAATGAATAATGTGATATATTAGTTACAACTCTTTTGTTTCCAAGTGACAGAAAGCCAATATTCTATTGGTTAGGATTAGGTTTGTGGGATAGGGAAAATGCAAAATAACAATTGTCTAAAAGAAAGAAGTTATTTATCTTTCACAGAAACATAGGCATTCAAGAATTTGTATAGATATTGAAGAACCGGCTTCCATTTAATGTTTTACACAGTCAAGTTCAATGTATGGCTTTTACATTGTGTGTCCACAAGGTGACCGCTCATTATGTCCATATTATATCCACAAAAGGCAGGAAAAAGGAATGATATTGCCACACCCAGCTTCAAGGAAGCCTGGGAAATTTATCTTTTTGTTTAATGATAGTTCTGTATACCTGTTCTACTGCTGAGAAAGGCAGGCAGAATAGTTGTTGGGGATTAACTGGCAGTGTCTGCCATGCCTAACAATATAGATTAGCAACAATGACATGGTAAGAACTGGGATGGTTTAAAAGAACCAGGAACAACTGAGCGGAAATAGGCCTTCCCCAGCCATCCAGAAAATCTGTCTCTTGTCTCCTCCTGTGTATATTTGTCATGTGTTCTTCTCAGGCTCTCCAGTCCTTATTGCACCAAATTTGACTGATGAAGCTGCTGGAGCTTTATGACTTTCCAGTTTATTCCCTGGAATATCTAATTCTGTTCCTCACTCTCAAAATTCCCTGGCAGTGGTTTCAGTTCAGTTTGGGCCAGCCATTGGTTCTTGGACCATTGGTTTGCAAAGAGTACAACACGACTGAGCATGCACGCAGGTTAATTTACTTACATATGTAATAATAATGATAATATTTTAAGTCTTCTGGAAAGTAGGCTCAGAAATATTGTAGTCTCCAATAGCAAAGATCTTTTGCTGTTTCTATTTCATAAATAACTTGGTGGTTGATTTTCTACTTTCATTCCTCATCATTTATGATTTTAAGTGATTCAGTATTTTGAAGTACTTTGCATTGGGCTATTTGAGTATGAAACATTTGGTCTTCACTCTGATTTGGAAAAAAATACGTGAATCTAAGTGATATAAAGTAACTTGGTAACTTATAAATTTATCCTGATAAACTATTTTATTGAAGTAGAGCTTGTGTGTATATCTGATTGTTTCTGAATCAGCCAGTAGAAGTGGTTCTACAGATAGCCTGAGTGTGTTTTATTATATCGTGTGTTTTATTATATCATGTGTAGTGAGTGAAGTCGCTCAGTTGTGTCTGACTCTTTGCGACCCCATGGACTGTAGCCTACCAGGCTCCTCCAACCATGGGATTTTCCAGGCAAGAGTACTGGAGTGGGTTGCCATTTCCTTCTCCAGGGGATCTTCCTGACCCAGGGATTGAACCCAGGTCTCCTGCATTGCAGGTAGACGCTTTACCATCTGAGCCACCAGGGAAGTTACCTAATTACAAATCTTCTGAAACCTGTGTTTCTTCTGTTCCGTTCCTCTTTTAGCCAAGAGTTCTGCTCATTACTTTCTGCCTCACACAGTAGGTCAATTTCTTGAGTCTCTCAACTTCAAATTGATTTGAGTTAATTGATGCTGTCACTTTGGGATTTGGTTCTGAAGTTCATGCCAGGCAGAAAAAGAATAACTTCTTATCCCACATGAAAGAGGCATTTTGATTTGTATTGTCCTAGTGCACTATCTAGTGTATAATAAAATCCCGTTGAGCAGGATGGAATAAGAATCCCAGTAAATGTACCAGGAATTGACTTCTATAACTCATCATGGTCCATCTTTTCAATATTTTACCCTACTTAGAAGAAGATATTATGCCTGTAGCTGCAAATAGGTGGGACAAGCAAGGCTTTAAAGAGATTTCTCTATCACTGAATCATAAAACTATAATCATTCAGATTTGAAAGTATATCATATACTTCTTAAGTTGACCATATATAATGCTTAATTTACTCCTTACAGTATACGTGGAGAAGGGAATGGCAAAACACTCCAGTATTCTTGCCTGGAGAATCTCATGGACAGAGGAGCCTGGAGGGCTATAGCCTGTTGGGTCGCAAAGAGCTGGATGTGACTGAGCGACTGAGCAGACATGCACACACAATATATTCCATGCTTCCCAGGTGACTCAGATGGTAAAGAATCTACCTGCAGGTTTGTGGGATAAAAGGTTTCACCATCATTTATGGAAGAAAAAGTCAGCGAGTTAATGAATGTGCCCAAGCCACAAATAGATGCATGGGGCAGAGCCACAGTGTGAACCGTGGCTTGCGTAGTCTAAAAGCTTGCACTCTAATTTACATTGTTTTACCAAGTAACAGTGCTTCTAAGCTGTGTACATTTATTAATAACATTATTCTAATTTGCTTCAAAAGTAAAGTGACCACATTGTTGGAACTCCTGTGACAATCCTGAATTCTGCCCCCAGAGTTTCCTCATGCACATACTTAATACATTTATTTTCTTAGGACAATTTACTCGACAAGTGTTTGTGGCCTTAATATTCAAGAGCTACCCAAGGGAGTGTGAATGGGGTAATGAACAAACCATTTTAGTTGCTCTTAGACCTTGTTCTCATAGAACTGTTGTGAGATAAATAAGTGATTAGTATCACCTTACTTAAGAATGTAACTTATTAGATACCATGGTAAACAGGATAGAAAAAAAAATTCTTGACTTTATGGGGCTTGTAACCTATGAGATTATAGTCAGTATTTTAACAGACATCTGTGGCCACGAGAATTTAAACACATAACTTCACAGTTAGATGAAAACTGCAGGCTTGCGGCAAGACAAGCTCTCCGTCTAGAGAGGGGTGAGCAAGAGAGGAGACTGTTGGACCAGGTCAGAGAGGCAGGAGGGACACACCGTCCAGGCCCTGTGGGGGACCACGGTGGGTCATTGTCTGAGTGACATGGGAAGCCCTGGAAGGTTTTGAGCAGGAAAGAGGTGTAATCTGATTGATGTTCTTCAAAGATCACTTTGAGCATCTGGGTAAATGTGTTGCAGGAGCTCTAGAGTGGGGCAGGAGATCCAACGAGCAGACTTTTGAAATCTCTATGGTTAGTGCTGTACATCAACTTACAGAGTGGAATTATGAAGAGACCCATAAAAGTCAGCTAACCATTTCTATAAATACAAAAAGCAAGCAGAAAACAAACTATTAACACTATGGAACTGTTAGCATCCCCGAATTTCACTAAGTTAAACGTATTAATCAGTCTTACTTTCCTCTTGCTCTCATCTGTCTTTTCAGTAACGGATTCAGGAGTGCTTTGCAGTTTCCATACATTCGGTTCCACTTATTATAATTCACCAATATTGCAGTTCTTTTAAAATGTAAAACAGTATGTTTCTCCATCTGTTTGTGTCCTCTTTGATTTCTTTCATCAGTGTTTTATAGTTTTCTATGTATAGGTCTTTTGTTTCTTTAGGTAGATATACTCCTAAGTATTTTATTCTTTTTGTTGCAGTGGTGAATGGTATTGTTTCCTTAATTTCTCTTTCTGTTTTTTCATTGTTAGTATATAGGAATGCAAGGGATTTCTGTGTGTTAATTTTATATCCTGCAACTTTACTATATTCAAGAGGATGAAGTGGTTGGATGGCATCACTGACTCAATGGACATGAGTTTGAGTAAGCTCTGGGAATTGGTGATGGATAGGCAGGCCTGGTGTGCTGCAGTCCATGGCGTTGCAAAGGGTTGGACATGACTGAGCAGCTGAATTGAACTGAACTGAATTTTTATTTATTTTTGATGCATTTTTAATTTTCAGTGACTAAATTTCCCCTACCTTAACCTGTGTGCCAATATATTGGGTTGGCCAAAAAGTCCATTCGATTTTTTTCTGTAAGATGGCTCTAGTAGCACTTAGCTGTCCTTTACCTTCATTTGAAATCATTTTCTTAGACTGTATTATATATTGTCATATTAGTGTGCATTTAAAAAAAGTAAAAATTGGTGAGTTTTTGTGCAGCCATTTTAATATTAAAGATGGAAGAAGGAAAGAAAAAAAATAAATAAAATGCAAAACAGGCTGTGAAATCAACTTCAAACAATTAAATATAAATCGATCATTTACCTGAAAGAACCAATTGGAGAAATACTAATCTTTGTAGGCACATTAATTAGCTATAATATAAGAACTTTCTTCAAAGATGAAATAAATGGGGCTTTATAAAATAGCCACATTAATTTTCCCCCCTCTATCGAAATGTCTGATTTCTTTCAAGAATTTAACTAAGGGGCTTACACAAAAAATGGTTCCTGATGCGGAAAATTTGTGCCCTTGCCATTGCCTTACACTTCAGTATTTCACCTCAAAGAGGCCAGAGCTCTTAATTAAAGATGGATACGCCTTGGTGCAAAGTTGCTTTGATTTCTGAATGTGCACACTTGTAAAACTGATTTCCTCAGTTGCAGAGCCAGGTGGAGAGATGGAGGTCACCCCCATGTAGCAGCAGGCACCTCCCAGATCGTAGGAAGCCAGCAACACTGCCATCCTCTGTGACCGGGTGGGTCAGGTCCTGCAGCATAGTCTACGGCCATTATTCAGCGCATCAGGGTGTGCAGATGATTCAGGATAACAGACAAGAGGGAAAGGGCCTTCAGGCCTGAGTGCCTCCAGTCAAGGCAGGAGCCCTGGAACAGTATAATTCAGAACGTTTTTGTCAATGTGGGTAAGCTAGGATGGAATCCCGACAGGGTGGTTCTCCGCCACGCAGTCTGAAGGCGCAGTGGGAATCTGGCCTTTGGTGCCTGGGCAGTGACTGGCCCAGCTAGATGCATGGCTCAGTTTCATGGGCAAGCCCCGTGGAGGGCTCTGCTTTCCGGGTAGGAGAGCGTTTTAAAAGGCGAAAAGGAAGGGTAGGGTTTATTTTTCGAAGCCTGACTATGTCTCTCAATAACGGCTTTGTTTTTTTATTGTAAACTGAGTTTTCTGTCAGTATCTAAATTTCAAATATCTACCCATCATAAAATTCCTTCTCTGCTTACAGTCAAATCGGTAACTTGGGAAATGGAGAAACCAATGTCTCGGGAACAAGGACACACACTCTAAGTGTCTCTGCGGTTATACTTTGACTTGGATTTGGCAAATCAGGTGGCAGTAACTGTGTCATGTATGGACGGATTTAAAACCGTGCGTCAGGCTGTGCTAAATCGTGTGAAAAGCATTTGAATGAAAACATTAATTACATCTCATAGTAAGCACCAAAGAGACTACACAGGTCCTGCTTTTGTTTAACACTGGAGGTGTCAAAACTACCAGACTACAAATTCCCTAAGGCCCTCTTTGTATGGCTGTATTTCATCTGTTGTGCACCTTCCTGGACATTTAGGTTGTTACTCTGTGGTTTACAAAATAATAATAATGTCAGTGGCTTTTTCCCAAGCTCTTACTAAAACTTTAAAATAGGAACATAGGGATCCATTGGAATGAAAGGTAACATTCTGTTCAATAAATATTAGAGCTCAGATGCCTGCTGCATAGAAGTAAACTCAGGAATAAAGGATAAGCCAAGAGGTTTCTGAAATGGAGTGTATTTTCTATTTGGAATAGCAGAAAAATAAAGTGAAATGAAGCCAAACCAAAAGCAAATAAGTGCAGTGGAGTTTTGTAGTTTTAGTTTAAGATGCAGTCTTTAAACAGTTCTGTGCAATGTTCTTACTGTGCTATAGATTAAAATATCTAAAAGACATGATCAGTCTTTGTCTTCAAGGGGCTCATGTTCTACTGGAAATACTCATCCAACAAATATTTGAGCAATTATTAGGAGATATTATGCCACTCTGGCATCTATACTAGTATTGCTGAAATGTATTTTTAAATCTGAGATATTAAGTAAAATTTTCATCTGAGATATTTGGTGATGTATCATAATGAGAGAGTCATTTCCTAGGCAGGTTGATAAGAAGTCTAGGGGTCCCCAAGGAGAGAGAGGTCTGGGATATTCAAGGAGGAAGAAAGGACAAACTTTTTTACTTTTTTTCCTCTACATTCCTTAGGATTAATGTATCCTGCCTGAGGACAGTCTTTGGATTAAACCCTCTGGCTAATTCTGTTATCTTAAAACATAAATTATGGGAGTAAATCTGGTCTTTACAAGGGTGTATCCTGCCTGAGGACAATCTTTGAATTAAACCTTCTGGCCAACTCTATTATCTTAAAATGTAAATTATGGGAGTAGGTCTGGTGAGGTCTTTATAACCTCCAGACATTCTTTGGATTCATTGGAGAGTATATAACTCCATTGCTAACACTAGCAAAGGGGGTACTCTTTGACCCCTTCTGATGCCTACATCAGAAGCTTTCTCTATCTCCTTTATACTTTAATAAAACTTTATTATACAAAAGCTCTGAGCGATCCAGCCTCGTCTCTGGCCTCGGATTGAATTCATCTCCTCTGGAGGCCAAGAATCCCGTGTCTCATTGTTCAGCAACAATCTTTCAATAAGAAGGTTAATTTTCTCTTTTGGTTTTTAAAAAATCCATGTTCATAATTTATTTGGTTATAAAATATAATGTTTCATAAATGGTTGCAACATAATCAGAAATGATTAATTCTTTGTAATATTTAAAAGCACAATTATTAATGATTCATATTTTATCATTCATAAATAATATATTAAAGGCCCAAGAGAAGTTTGATTTGGGATTTACTAAAAGGACAAAGTTAATTTTGAAAGTAATAGTTGAACTTTAGCTGTAGTAAATAAAATCTTAGTAAACTGACTTTCTAAGTAAAGTAAACATATCTCATGTGCTTATTTGCAGATAAACCAATAAAATTTGTATATCCTTTCCTAGCTAGTTTAATTTTGGTATTTATCAAGGAAGGATGTTAAATGTAGTGAAGAAGGAATTCATAGGGCCTGGACTCCATCTCAGGCCTGTCCGTGCTGATCGTGCTCGGCTGCCTCTCCAGTGGACTCTGAACTCTCTGCTTAGTGCCTGTGGGAATGACAATGGAAGGATAAGACCCCCTCCGGACAGGGGAACCTTGAAGATCATATCCAGGTTACTCATCGCCTAAGAGAAAACAGACACTAATCACCCCTGCCTCCGGACACTATCTATCAGAATGTAAGCACAGGCTTATCGGTTATTAACTGTTTGGAATGTAACTGCGGGCTGATTGATTATTGACTGTTTGAACACATAACACGGGAATGATGGGGTTATTGTAGTTGTGTTTACCCTGCCTTTGTTTATGTAAGTCTCAAGGGAATTGAGGTGGTGGGTTTGGACACGTACACATGGGGTAGGTGGTGGGTTTGGACACGTACACATGGGGTATAAAAGATTTTCACAAATGCTGGACGGGGTCCTTGGCTAAGAGGTGACTCTGCCTTGGGCCCGCCGGTGTAATAAACTGCACTCCACTATCTGCATTGTCCTTCTGAGTGAGTCTGTTTCCCGGAAAGCGTGGCTATAACAGTAGTGAAATATTTTTTTCAGAAGCAATCGTATGGTGTAGGATGTTTTGTCTTTTTATATGTTGTAGGACTAGATTTGCTAATAGTGAAGGATTTTTTTAGTCTATGTTCTTGAGAAATATTGACCTGTAATTATGGTAATGTCTGTGTTTAGTTTGGATATCAACTTAATCCTGGCCTCTTAAAATGAATTGGAAAGCAGTTACTAGTTTGTTTTCTGGGAGGTTTTGTTTAGGTTTGGCATTATTTCCACTTTCATGTTGATAGACTTTGATGGAAAATCCATTTGGACAGTGGGGATTTGGATACTAAGGGACAGTATCCTCAGTGGGAATAGTCTAAACTGCAGGCTAAAATTTTTTTTAAGACATATAAGGCAATTCAGCTTTTCTATTTCTTCTTGTGACAATTTTGACAAATTGTTTTCTAAGAAATTTGTACTTTTCATATATGTAGTTGAAATTATTATCACCAAGTTGTTCACACTACAGTCTTTTTAAACTATAACATCTGAAGGATTTGCAGTGATTATTTCTCCTGATTTTTGATAATCTCCTTTTTATTTGTATTTTTTTATGAATAGAGTAGAATAATATATTGTTTCTTTTTACTACAAATCAGTATTTGGTTTAATTTTTTTTCTTTATTGTTCTTTCCCATTTGTTGATTTATGTTCTTTGCTATATTACTTCCTCATTTCTGCTTCCTTTGGATTTCACTTGATCATCTTATTCTAGAGTCTTATGATGAAAGTTTAGTTCACTGACTTTGGACCTTTCTCCTTTTCAAATGTAGACCTTTTAAGGTGTAAAGAATCCTCTAAGTACTGTTTTTGCTGTATTGCACAAAAACGATGTCTGTCACTTTATTTCATGCAAAATATTTTCTAATAACTTTTATGTTTTCTCAGTGAAAGTTATTATTGTAAAGAATGTGAATTTCCAGATATTCATGGATCATCCAGATATGATTTTGTTTCTGATTTCTGATTTGTATTAATTTTGATAAGGGAACATGTTTTATTCTTTCAGATTTTCAAGATGTGTTATCTGACCCAATATGTAGTATACTTAGGTAAAATGTTGCTTTCACAGTTGAATAGAACTGTGATTCTGCTGTGGTTGAAGGTGATGGTCTTCAAATGTTAAACAGATCAAATTGCTGCTCCTGTTCTTTACGTCATCTGTATGCTTACACACTATTGGTCACTATGTTCTACTGATGAGAGGTTCTGAGTGTCCAACAATAATAGTGGATTTGTGAATTTTTCCTTTCAGTTGTCTCTAACTTTTCTCCATACCTTTTGAAACTCTATTATTCAGTGTTTATTTATTTAATACTATTATATATTTGGTATTTAGCTCTTTTATTATTAATTAATAACTCTTTATCCTGATACTATTCATCAGCCTCTACTCTTTTGGATATTAATATGGTCAATTTGAATGTCTCATGATGAGAGTCTGGACAAACTTTTTTCCCATTTTTTAAAAGTTAACATTTCCATTTTTTCTTAATATATATTTTATAGACATCATATAAATGGATTTTTAACATTAAAAAATTATCAGAAAATCTCCTTTGTTTTCCTTCTCTTGGGCATCACAATCCTCAGTAATCAATGTCCAATATTATTTTACAAATTGTGTCCATTCACTATTTTATTATTTTTTTTTGTGATGAGAGGACAAGTCTTCTACAAGTTACTTCAACATGGCCAAAATAAAGCCTCATACTTTATTTTTAACTAACTTTTCACACACTAAAATGTATGATGTTTTTGTTTTTCATCAGTTATATAATTATAAGAGCTATATAACACTCTTCAAATATATTTCTTTCCTGATCTCAGGAAAGAAGGACAATGCCAAAATTGTTCAAATAGCTGTACAATTGCACTCATTTCACATGCCAGTAAGGATATGCTCAAAATCCTTCAAGCTAGGCTGTAGCAGTATGTGAACCAAGAACTTCCAGATGGACAAGCTGGGTTTAGAAAATGCAGAGGATACAGAGATTAAATTGCCAACATCCGTTGGATCATAGAGAAAGCAAGGGAACTCAAGTAAAATATCTATTTCTGCTTCATTGACTATGCTAAAGCCTTTGATCGTGTGGATCACAACAAACAGTGAAAATGTCTTAAAGAGATGGGAGTGCCAGACCACCTGACTTGCCTCCTGAGAAACTTGTATGTGGGGTCATGAAGCAAAGAACCAGATATGGAGCAACTGACCGATTCAAAATTGGGAAAGGAGTCCAGTGACTCTGTATGTTGTCACCCTGCTTATTTAACATATATGCACATTATATCATGTGAAATACCAGACTGGATAAATGACAAGCTGGAATCAACATTGTCAGAAGAAATATCAACTATCTCAGATATGCACATGATACCACTCTAGTGGGAGAAAGTGAAGAGGAACTAAAGAGTCTCTTAAAGAGGGTGAAAGAGGAGAGTGAAAAAGCGGGCTTAAAACTCAAGATTCAGAAAATTAAGATCATGACATCTGGTCCCGTCACTTCATGGCAAACAAATGAGGAAGAAGTGTGAAACTGATAGATTTTATTTTCTTATGCTTCAAAATCACCATGGACAGTGACTTACAGCTATGAAATTAAGACATTTTCTCCTAGGAAGAAAAGCTATGAGAAACCTCGACAGTGTACTAAAAAGCAGAGACATCACTTTGCCGATAAAGGTCTGTATATTCAAAGCTATGGTTTTTCCAGTAGTTAGGTACGGGTGTGAGAGTCAAACCATAAAGAAGGCTGAGGACTGAAGAATTGATGCTTTTGAACTGTGGTGTTAGAGAAGATTCTTGAGATTCCCTTGGACTTCAAGGAGATCAAACCAGTCAATCCTACAGGAAATCAACCCTGAATATTCATTAAAAGGACTGATACTGAAGCTGAAGCTCCATTATTTTGTCCGCCAGATGTTAAGAGCTAAGTCATTGGAAAAGACCCTGAAGCTTTGATTTGAAAATCAAAGGAGAAGGGGTGACAGAGGATGAGATGGTTGAGTAGCATCACTGACTCAATGAACATGAGGTTGAGCAAACTCCAGGAGATAGTGAAGGACAGGGAATCCTGTCATACTGCAGTCCATGGGACCCGACTTAGCAACTGAACAATAATATAATGCTCTTCAAAAAGATTGCCTTCCTGGTGTCAGGAAATTTGAAACTTCAATTTGTGTGCATATTTTGTTTCTAAGAATTATAGCCATTAATAAAAAACTTTCAAGTAAAAAATATATGCTATATGATAAGGAAAAACTACTTAATGGGGCTTGTGGGATAAAAGTATGAATTCATGAACAAAAGTGAACTATGTAAAACTCTAACAATTTTGGAGAAACATATTTTTAAAGTGCAATGGTAGATTTAAAATCACTGGGCTTTAAAATTATAGTGAATATACTTTAAACTGTCACATAACCATTTTATTTGATAGTAGTAATATCTACAAAATACTGGAAATTATGTCATTTTCATGAATTTAAACTGAGGATTACTTTTTAAAATATCACTTCACATGTGCTAAGAGTACATTGATTTTTATCATTCTTTTAATTATCCATGAGAACAAGAAAATGGAAGACCACTGTGTTTCACATTTTTTTTGATGGTCAGCAATAGATGCCTTGGTGAAAAATGTTTCAAGTAATAAATGAAGAAATAATCAAAGGCAAAATAGTAACATGTATTCATATAACAGGGTGAAGTCCTAGTATTTTGGAATAAGAGAAATTATTAGGGGAAAAACATATATATATAATATATATATGTATATGTAAACACTAATAAACACCTATAACATATATATTATAAAACACATATCCATATTGCATATGTTATAAAACATGCATACATATATTGCATATATGCTATATAAGAATATATATAACCATTTATAGAAATTTTAAAATGTGATAAAGTAAGTACTACTATATGTCTTTGAGAAAAGAAAATGAAAACTTAAGGTATTATCTTCTTGAAGTCTAGTTCAGTAGAAAATGCAAAAATGGATGAAAACAGGAAGAAGGTAGGTAAGGCGCTGTTGGAATTTCATAAGCAAGAGGAGCTTCCCTGGTGGCTCAGAAGTAAGCAACGATACAGGAGACTCAGGTCCAGTCCCTGGGTTGGGAAGAACCCCTGGGGAAGGGAATGTTGAGCAACTCCAGCATTCTTGCCTGGAGAGTTCCCTGGACAGGAGAGCCTAGTAGACTGCAGTCCGTGGGGTTGCAAAGAGTTGGACATGACTGAGTAACTCACACACACATACGAGGCACTAAGAGTCTGGGTGCATGTCTAGGGGATGAATGACATGACTCTTTTGAACTTAAAAAAATGTCCTTTTTTCTTTTCTTTTTTTTTTTTAAAGAAACAACAATTTTATATTTAAAGCCAAAGTTTTATATTCATACTTAGAAAATATTTTTATGATGAAAATATCTAGCAGGATTCTATAACTATGACAGCAAAGTTGTTTTACTATTTCAGCTGTCACTAAAATTAAATTTTATTGTATATGTATTTTTTAATTCATATGTTAAGCCTCAGAATATGTTGTTACCCTAACTCCAGGCCACAATTTTTTTTTCTCTTGAGTGGCCCTGGTTTAACTGGCTCTTGCAAAGTTTGAGTCATCAAAACAGGTTTGGAGGGCTCAACAGCCTTCTGAACGTTTCTAGCTATCCACTCAGGCTCCATTTGGCCATGATATTTCAGCAGTTGTCAGTAGCAGATAGTGCCATTAAAACAAAGTTTCTCTGTGTGTGGTACCTGAACGTTTCAACTAAAATGAACTGAAGCAGAACCTTAACTGACATGGGGATCACAGTAGCATTTATCCTTGATGACAGTTGTTAAAGTTATCTCCACCCGAGAGTTGGGGGCTCACAATAACAGTGCATCGTTTATGACAATTCTTCGGGTTGACTGGTAAGTTCTATCACTTTACTCCCTCATTCTGCTGGGCTCTCCTGTGACTGCTGGGTCTGAGCTGCGCTCGTTGACAGGGCTGACTGTTGGTCCCAGTTACTGGCTCAGCTGGCGTCGGCAGCAGAGGGCTTCAGGGTTCTGCCATCAGCGGACATCTGTGTGGCTGCTTGTGCTTCCTCACAGCCTGGAGGTCTCAGGGCAATGGAACTTCTTACAGCAGCTGCCTTTGAAGACTTGGAAGCCAAAATTGATAGGGTATCTTAAGTTTCTGGTCTGTAACTGGAAGTGTATCAGTGTTGCTGTGTTCTGTTGATAAAAGCATATTACAGGATCAGTCCAAAGTCAGAAGGGTTTATGCAAGTGTGTGAAACCAGGATATATATGTGTCAGTGGTGGCAACAGATACTGCAGCCTAATAATGTTCTATCAAAAATGGCTCCTGCTCATTTTCTTCTTTCAGTGAGTTTTCCAGGTTTATTTTTACCATCCTAAAAGATCACAGTTGCTTTGCTGTTGATAACAGTAAGTTGGCTAAACCTAATTTTCTAGAAATGTCTAGCCTGCAAGGTTTCTCCTAGAAATTTCTGTTTCCTAGAATGTCATAAATATAACAGATTCTAAATATAGAGAAATTGAAATTCCTTATGTTTTATGTGAAAATCCTTTCAAAATAATATTGATGCTATTTTCCATTAAACATTGTATTTCCTTAATTCTCTTGAAAACAGTGGTAAATCTTATGCTACTCTACTTCTCATTGTAGAGAACAGCTAACTCATCACATTGTGATATGTGTAGATTTGTGTATGTGTGTGTATATTTTATGTCATTGTGATATCACTGAATTATACAAGTAAAAGTGAAATCTGAGGAAGATTGCTTAAATATACTCAAGTTCCTTCAACTCATGGAAATAATGTTATAAAAATTTCTTTAAAAAAGGGAAACTTACAATCTTTTAAAAAATTATTATTAATCATGAATTATTATTTTGGTTCTGTTGTTATTTTTGTATTTATTTTACCTCTGAGAAAGAAAAACACAGTCCTTTTACCAAGGATAATAAGTTAAAACATAAAGCACTCTAAAATTTTTGTCAGCTCAAGTGTTTATACTTTCCTGTTTATTAATCTCTTCTCTCATAAAGGCAAATAAGCTGTCTTCACCAAACAACATTAGCTTCCTAGTACAGAAATGACACTCACTCTTTTGTATTCAATCCAGCCATATCCAAGGGACCTGGTATCACATGTATGGATAGTGAATGCAAATGCTACTGACAAATAGTTTACAAAGTTAAGTATATCTTGAGAGTTTTTCCTTGTTTGATTGAAGGTTTTTCAGTTTACTAAGACAAAAATTGCTTCCAGCACTTGAAATGTGACTGCATTGTTTAGATACAGATCCTCAAGTGTCCTGAATCACAGATATGTATCTTAAATGTCAATGGGGACTGTCTGCGCTAATCCATCCTTTTTCAGACAAACATGCCCTTGGCAGTTCCACTTAGGATTCAGTGATGCTTTTTAATTGACAATTTAAAATTTGCAACATGCAATGCCTCTTTGCCTAATCCCCAAACCATATTTGTGTCTCTTGTAAGTCATAAGCAGGCCAAGGACACAGAGGTCTTTAAGTTTCAATAGCCTGTGGGATCTGGAATGTATATCAGCCTGTACATATGTAACCTGCTGAGAAATAGCAGTGGTGCAGAAAAATATGGTTCTATTTCTTGATCAGTATAAGTTAAATAGTTCTTTATATCCTCCCTTTCATTATGTATTTCTAGCTCAATGCTGTGAAACCCACTGACAGTAAATCCCTGGAAACTAGGGTGTGAGACAAGAATTTGTTTACTTGTAGGGAAATTGCAATTACCCCCTACAGTTTTGGGGGATACAATTTGCAGACCACTTGAGTGTATTTTTTACCAAGGACAAATTTTATTTGCTTGTGATAGAATTTAGCAGTTTCTCTTGAAATGCAAAGGTGGGGGGAACAAATTTTGGCTTGGGAGCGGTTGCTGTTATGCTAGTGAAAAAAAAAATATATAACTAAGTTGCTTAGACTTAGCAGGATCAAAAGAAAGTAGGGGCGATTTGTGAAGAGAATGAGGGAAGAAAATGACTTACTGAATAATTAAAAATCAGCCAAAGACATGGTTGTCCTGTTCCATATGTAAATACTATGAAAAGTTGCAATCCTTGATGATTTTAGAACACGTTTATAGTAATTCTAGGATAAAAATGTTTTATTTTAATTTGTTGTTTATCTGAAAGAATTGCATAAAAAGAGATAGGAGTATCTATGTATACTGTATAATCCTTTTCTTTTTTTTTTCCTGTTAGAGAGATAGAAATGAAAGTTCAAATAAATGAAAGCAAGAAAACTGATATCTTAAAGAAACTTCTGCTTTCTGAAAAATCAGAATGGAGTAAGATAAAAACTAGCAAAACCTTCAACAGTTATTTAAAATAATTTTTGATATTTGTAACCATTATAGCTTGTAGATAACTATATATCTATAGTTGCATATACAATAGAAAACACTACAGTGTAACAGACACAGCAAAGGAAAATATAGGTCATGACTTCTAATTTGAGAGCTTTAGGAAATTTTAAGATCTTTAAGAATATTTTAATATTGTAACTAAAAGCCTTCAATAACTTCTTTATTTTTTAATCTGAAAAATGGAGACAGAAAAGGGGAGACCTATCTTAACAGCTTCGCAAGTTTTCGTGAGTGAGCTATTTAATTAGAGAATATTTTTTAAAAGCTGAAAATATAGCGACTGTTCCTCTGGCACAAAAGAGGAACTGGCACTATGCGTGACCTTCCAAAATGTAACAAAATGGTGTAAAAGAAGGCAAAATATGAAAAGGCAGGACAGGACTCTAGTCCTCTGTAGAAGGGAAGGATGTGAGGTGTGAGCAAGGTCCCTGGCTATAGCACATGGGCGTGAAGCCTTGGAGACAATGATGGTCTCTCTGAGGATGGTAGGTGTAGAGAGGATTTCTGGAAATAAATAGGAGGACTAATTCTCATATGCCTTGTCTGGAATGAAGAACTATGGTTAGATAAGGAGACATCACTTCTGAGAGACTTGAAGATACAGTATTGTCGCACATGAAAGGCAGTTTAAATGCATCACACTTCCATACCACTATGCATCTTACATAGACCATTTCTTCTGGATGCGAACAGTTCCCCAGGTAACAGATTGCACACTCAAACCATGGGAAGTTCCAGATAAAATAAAGTGATTATTTCTTCTGGGACCTACATGCAGGCTCTTCTACTTGCTTCATTTCTCTGCGCAAATATCACCTTGTCAGTGAGAACTTTCTTGACACTCAGCCTAAAATATCACCCCTTATGTCTTGATCTGGATGCTTATATATTATATACTGAACAAAAATTAATAGAGCTATCCACATAAGATTTATATACTTTGTAGGCATGTATATAACTAAATTAATAAAAACAAAAACATGGAAAATAAAATTGCCTTATTTCCTCTGCTTTGCTTTCTGTTATAGCATTTAGTATGTGGCGTGTATACTCAAGGGATGTAGATTTCACCCCTCCTTGGTTTGCTGTGTACATACATTCCCAGAGCGGAGCCCACACCTAGTAGATACTAAGTGCTTGGTGGTTGTGTAAATGAATGATTCTCTGAATTTGCTGCTGCTGCTGTTAATTCTCATTCCATAAGCAAGATATGCACCGTGATGTTTTCAAATACCTATATGAAACTTCTTTTCTGAAGGTTTATTTTGGATTAGTGTTATGGGTAATTCAAATTTGAAAAAAAATTAATTTAAATGTCCATAGAATGAAGTTTGAGGAATGTTATTTCTTATCATAATCCAGGAAATGTTGATGGAGAAAAGTGAACAGAAAATAAATGTAGCAAGGCTAGTGAAAAGAAGGAAACAAAAGTCCAAACATGAAACTTAGGCTGTTTTAATATGAAAATAAGAAAGCAAAATGACCTGTGTTACATACACCAAGTTAAAAAAATTGCATGTAATGTGAAAGAAAGATAGAAGAGGAAGGTATTTCAAGTTATTAAGCCTGAAAAAAGTAGGAGTAGGATACTGATTGCTTGAAGTCAGACAACTTTAAGGATGCCATTTTAGGGAGGGTTACCCACACTCTGTGACATTGAGTTTCAGTTCTTTTCAGTTCTGCTATGAAATAAGAAACACAGATTCTGAATTCAGCTGGATTACACTGCCTCAGAGAATTGTAAGACAAGAAAAGACTTTCTTCTATACTCTGTAATCTACTGGGAGTCTTTGCCATCAAAGGAAGTAAAAGTTGCTTAATACCAGTAATAATTTCATTGTGATATTTTTAGATATAGTCTGTAATATAAGGGATGAACTGTCTTCAAGGCTTCCCTGATAGCTCAGCTGGTAAAGAATCCGCCTGCAATGCAGGAGACCCTGGTCCAATTCCTGGGTCAGGAAGATCCCCTGGAGAAGAGATAGGCTACTCATTCCAGTATTCCTGGGCTTCCCTTGTGGCTTAGCTGGCAAAGAACACCTTCAGTGCAGTAGACCTGGGTTCCATCCCTCAGTTGGTACGATCCCCTGGAGAAGATAAAGGTTACCCACTCCAGATTCTGGCCTGTATAATTCCTTGGACTATAAAGTCCATGGGGTCGCAAAGAGTTGGACATGACTGAGTGACGTTCATTTTCCTTTTCTTTAAGAAATTTTTTTTTCTGTAGAATATGAGGTGGAAGATGCTTCATTACTGATATCATCAGCATTGATACATCAATAATCAACTATAGTTAAATCTCAGTATAGTATCAACTCAAAACACGTTAAGCATTTACTTCTAGGCATCGTTTGTTTGTTTGTTTAATTGGGTTGTAGTTGCTTTATAATATTGTATTGTCTTCTGCTATACAATGAAGTGAATCAGCTATGTGTACACATATATCCCCCCTCTCTGGGACCTTTCCCACAACTCCCCGCCCTATCCCACCCATCTAGGTCACCATCGAACACTGAGAGACATTCCACGCAGTTATTGTTACCATAAAGAAAGTGGAAATGTGTGATGGTCAATTTTCTTATGTCAAATTAGCTATGCCGTAGAGACCAGGTGTTTTACTTTTATTGACGTATAATTGACATGGTTGGATGGCATCACCGATGCAATGGACACGAACTTGGGCACACTCCGGGAGATGGTGAGGGACAGGGAGGCCTGCTGTGCTGCAGTCCATGGGGTCTCAGAGTCAGACACAACTGGGCGACTGAACAGCAGCATAGTTGACATACAGTATTCTGTTAGCTTCAGGTATGCAGTGGAGTGATTCAACATTTATGTATGTTATTAATTGAGCACCATAATTCTAATACCCATGTGTCAACACGCAAAGTTCTTGCAGTGTCATTGACTATATTCCCTGTGTTGTACATTGCATTCTCATGACTTATGTTATAACTGGAAGTTGTAACCTCGTAATCTCTTTAACTCCCCCTCTTCCCCAGCCTGTCTCCCCTTTGGTGAGACAGCTTGTCCTCTGTATCTATGAGAGATCAGATATTCTGTGCAACAGTATTCTGGATATCTCTGAGTGTGTTTGGGGGTGAGATTTACACTTCAATCTCTGGACTCTGAGTAAAGCAGATTGCCCTCCACAACTGTGAGTGTATCTCATCCAATCCAAGGTGTGAGTAGAGTCAATGCATGAGTAAAAAAAAGGCTGATCTCTCCCAAGCTGGAGGGGATTTTCCAGCAAAATGGCCATGGATTTCATCTATCACACAGGCTCATCCTGCTTCACCAGCAGATTGCCTTTGGACTCAAACTGCATTTTTTCTTGAGTCTCTAGTCTGCCACCCTACCATCAGCTTTTGAACTTACCAAGCCACCATAAGTTCATGAGCTAACTCCTTAAAATAAATATCTTTCTGTGTATATACACAGCATCTTGGTTCTATTTCTCTGATTAACCTTGACAAACACAATATGTAATCATGAAATTTAGAAAGATAATATGCAGACTAAAGAAATTTATGAAAGCATACTTTACCTCAAGTAGAGTTAAAATTGCAAATATTAAAATTAAGAAAGTTTGCAGGCCAGGAAGCAACAGTTAGAACTGGACATGAAACAACAGACTGGCTCCAAATAGGAAAAGGAGTACGTCAAGGCTGTGTATTGTCATCCTGCTTATTTAACTTGTATGCAGAGTATATCATGAGAAATGCTGGGCTGGAAGAAGCAAAAGCTGGAATCAGGATTGCTGGGGTTATTATCAATAACCTCAGATATGCAGATGACACTACCCTTATGGCAGAAAGTGAAGAGGAATTAAAAAGCCTCTTGATGAAAGTGAAAGAGGAGAGTGAAAAAGTTGGCTTAAAGCTCAACATTCAGAAAACGAAGATTATGGCATCTTGTCTCATCACCTCATGGGAAATAGATGGGGAGACAGTGGAAATAGTGTCAGACTTTATTTTTTTGGGCTCCAAAATCATTGCAAATGGTGACTGCACCCATGAAATTAAAAGATGCTTACTCCTTGGAAGGAAAGTTATGGCCAATCTAGACAGCATATTAAAAAGCAGAGACATTACTTTGCCAACAAAGGTCCATCTGGTCAAGGCTATGGTTTTTCCAGTGGTCATGTATGGATATGAGGGTTGGACTGTAAAGAAAGCTGAGTGCCGAAGAATTGATACTTTTGAACTATGGTGTTGGACAAGACTCTTGAGAGTCCCTTGGGCTGAAAGGAGATCCAACCAGTCCATCCTAAAGGAGATCAGTCCTGGGTGTTCATTGGAAGGACTGATGCTGAAGCTGAAACTCCAATACTTTGGCCACCTCAATGTGAAGGGTCGACTCATTGGAAAAGACCCTGATGCTGGGAGGGATTGGGGACAGGAGGAGAAGGGGACGACAGAGGATGAGATGTTTGGATGGCATCACTGACTTGATGGGCATGAGTTTGAGAAACTCTGGGAGTTGGTGATGGACAGGGAGGCCTGGAGTGCTGCGGTTCATGGTGTCGCAGAGAGTCGGACACGACTCAGTGACTGAACTGAACTGAACATGTACTTGGGCTTCCCAGGTGGCACAGTGGTAAAGAATCTGTCTGCCGGCGCAGGAGATGCGTGAGATGTGGGTTCAATCCATGGGTCAGGAAGATCCCCTGGAGCAGAAAGTGACAACCCACTCCAGTCAGTATCCTTGCTTAGAAAATCCCTTGGACAGAGGAGTCTGATGGGCTACCGTCCATGGGGTCACAAAGAGTTGGACACGACTGAGCATGCACACGCATATTCACAACATATACTTACCTGAATGAAAGATAAAGTAAAAACACTGCAATATATTTTAAATTCTGATATTCAATTTAAAAAGTGAATTTAGATATAAATGGTAATATAGCAGAGTTATTATTATAAGTTGCATAATAAATTTTGTACTTTAAAAAATTGTATAATATTCATAATTTATTTCTTTGTTAGTTACTCTAAGGATTTGTAGTCTGTTTTCTTCTATCTGGCATCACAATTACGGATTAGAAAATGGGTGTTCTTTAAAATTCTCCTAATATCTAGCTTAATATAGATATGTTGAAATTGGGAATAAGTGAGATTGTATAGAAAATTATCTTTTATTTGATATTCTAACATATTGGCTTTGAAAATGTATTGATTTGACAGAAAAAAAACAAAGTCTACATTATTGGGTAGATATCATTTTAGCACTTTTATATAGATCATTTATTCTAGTGAATATCAGAATAACTCTTCATGGAAACTAAAATGAAAAAGCATCAGTTCATCTATTTTTAAGAAGAGCTATGCCTTCAGATCATTTTCTCATGAATGCATTTATTCATGGAATATTAATAACTGGTTCTACAGGACTTCAGTTTCTATGAATACATTTGCTCAGATGGTCTGATTTTGATATATAGCAAAAATAATCATTTCCTAATGATTATAGCCTATGTGAGTAATACAAAAAATACAAGGAAACATGTGGTTTAGAAATATAGTTTAGGAAATGGAGTGAATTGCTAAAATGTGAAGGGAAATTAAAATTATTAAGTTAAATCCAATGGCAGTGTGTCCTTCAAATAACACAAAATCTTGGGAAGTGCCTGAAAACAGTAATACATTTTCTACCCAAAGCAAAGGGAAGACTGGATTTGAGCTTAAGGAATCTTAAAATACAGATGATATTTGATAAGATGGCTTGCACATATCGGAGAATTTGGGGTCTTCTCAAGGGTACAGGCATGATTTTTGACAGATCTCTTTGTTGCTTGGGCTGCTTGGAATTCTTCTAATAACACGGTAGGCATTTTAGGGCTTTGAAAACTTTGCTGTTCTTTGATATCGGTTCCCAGCTGTTGGAAGACAGGATAGGACTGCTTTACACAACCCTTGTGGTTCATATTTTGTCCACATTTATCAACTATATCATTTTGGTCACTGAAGATTCATCAAGCATCTATTTCAGCTGATGCTGTTTTTATTTTAAAAATAATTTGTGCCTAGATATCCCTTAATATGAGTCAATAATTGAAATATTAATATTGCTGTCACTATGTATAATTTACTAAGTCCATACTACATGCTATGAATTCCCCTAAATGCTTTACACTCCCACTATTCACTTAATACTTACAACTCATGAGGTAGTTAGTATAAATTCTCTTCCTGTAAGTACACTAGAACTTGATGTGCCTAATAGCATGCTGCTAATCAAGGAATATAGGCAATAAATTTATATTTCAAGTTCTAATCACTTTCTCAAAGTGTATTTTGATTAAGAATTTTAAAAACCCTAGTTAATAGTCTTTATTATGCATATTAATATTACCTATGTTTTCTGTTCCATTTCCAAACTATTATCATCATTACACTACCAAACAGAGACCACCAGCATAAAGCGGTATAAAAAGCCACACCATTGCTTTTAGACTTTGTAATTTTCCATGTAATTTTTACAAATATCTTTAACTCATCATAGACACTCAGAAGTCAGACATTTACCACAGCTCCTTATTGGGGACAGTTAGATCAGAAAGAGACTTTGGGTGAAAGCTTGGAAGGCAGGTGTGCACTGTTTGAAAATCGAATATAATGCTTAAATTCAAGATATCTCAGTTTATAGAAACATAGATCATTCCTGGGGTGATGGATCTATTTAGAGTTCTCCGAAACAGAGCACAGTCTATTCCTCCTAGACAATAGGCAGTTTTTCCCTTGGTGAGTTTCCTGAATCTATCAACTTTACTTAATTCCACATATGGTTTCCTGCTAGGCATGTCTTCTGCATACATATTTTACAAGAGAGAAAAAGGCTCTTCTGATGACTTGATGTGACACAATGACATTCATGTAGATGAAAGACAGACCTCATTGTCCTCAGGATGCAAACAGAGAGAACTGTCAGGCAAGGCCACGCAGTGGGTTGCACTCAGGGACAGATGAGCAACAAGCAGGTGCTATTGGGGGCAGCTTATGTATGACAGGGGATTAGGGTTAGCTAGCCTCTGTAGCTACCTGTGGAGTTGCCAATTCCGATGATTTCTCAGGCTCTAGGCAAGGCGTGGGGACTGTCCCTAGGGGCCTGCCCCTTGCCGTGGGGCAGTGAGGGCTCGTGCGTGGTCACTCCGGGGTCTGGGAGTCAGAGAAAGGAAGCATCAGGATGTGAGCTTAACTGGCTGCTCAGTTAGAGGAGTTGACCAGCCTGGAACCAGCCTCAAACCTGGGTCGAAGTCCCAGGACCATGCGTGAGACGGGGCACTCAAATCTGGTGCCCTGGGACAACCCAGAGGGATGGGATGAGGAGGGAGGCGGGAGGGGGCTCTGGGATGGGGGGACACACGTACACCCGTGGCTGATTCATGTTGATGTATGGTCAAAACCACCACAATATTGTAAAGGAATTAGCCTCCAATTAAAATAAATTAATAAAAAAAAAAAACTGGAAACATTTTCATCAGCAGAAGAATGGATAAGTAAAATACAATGGAATACAGTACTACAGAGACTATGTAATAACTACAGCTACGGATGAATCTCTGAGCCAGAAAAGCAAGGTGCCGAAGAATATATACAGACATCCAGCTTGTGCAAGATGTCAAAGCATGCAAAACACAATGTGTACAAGCAGTGCGGTTTTTTCTTTTCAGCAAAAGCTATATGTAAAATCCAGGCAAAATTATATACATATTTAAGAATAGCAATTGCCTCTGTTTGGGAATGAAAGTGGTAGTTAGAACAGGACATGCAGGGATTTAAGAGGCTTCCCGGTGGTAAAGAATCTGCCTGCAAGTGCAGGAGTGGCCAGAGACTTAGGTCCATTTCCTGGGTGGGGAAGAACCACTGGAGGAGAAAACGGCACCCCACTCCAGTATTCTTGCCTGGAAAGTCCCATGGACAGAAGAAACTGGAGGGCCACAGTCCATTGGGTAGCCAAGAGTCAGGACATGATTGAGAGGGGGTGCACACACATGTAAACACACACAGGGGCTTAGACGTGGGTCTGAAGATGGATAGCAGGAAAGTGGTCATCTCTGGGTTTTGCCTTCTTTTCTTTTTGGTAATTCTTTTTAACTCACAGATTATAAACTCTTGAATTTAGTAAATCATTTATATATATATATATATATATATATATATATATATATATATATATAAACCTGGGTCAAGAAAGCACTGAGAACAAGAGCATACGAACTAAAACTTTGTATTCCCTATTGCTTTCACTGTTATGGCACAAGTTCAATTCTTGGTTGGGGAAATGAGATCCCCTAAGACTAAGTCACACACACACACACACACACACACACGCGTACACGCACACCTGCATACATTGCCCTAAACAGAATACAAAGCAACTTTTTAAATTGAAGTATAGTTGATATATACTATTATATGAGTAACAGGTGTACAGTATAGTAATTCACAATTTTTAATGGTTATACTCTGTTTGTAGTTATTATAAAATATTGGCTATATCCCCTATATGGTACAGAAAGCTTTTTATTATGAGAATAAAACAGAACAAAACAAGTCGAAGTATTAGAATTCCTTATAGTCTAATAACAAAATCGGTTCTATAACCTTAACCAAGAAAACAGATCTGGAATTTCAGGGTCTTTCGTGGAGTGGTAAAGTGTATTGAAAGCATGAGATATTAGTGTGTTGTTCATTATAATAATATCTTCATGTATTCCTTGAGTCAAGGTGGCAGGTTCAGCCGTCGTGCTGTCGGAGGTTCTGAGCTGATAGTGAGGGAAGGCGGCCTTTGTAACCAGGAGGAAGGGCTGGTTTGTGGGACACGGCCAGGGTCACAGGGCAGGGTCATTTTGGAAAGCTGGATGGAGGGAGTAGAGGAAGGTCTTGGAGAATGAGAATTCTCTTCCCAAGGGGTCAAGGAGTAGCCCAACATGAAGCAAGTGCCTCCTGGAGAAAGCAACAGTCTGTGCTAATATTTCGAATGGTACAGGTATGGACTAGTACCAAGCTCTGTCAGGTGTCTTTTCAGGTGTGAGAGGGCAGAGCTCTGTGGCAAACATCAAGGAGTCCAGGAGGACCAAGGACTCCCTGATAAGGAGTCCATGAGATGAACATCAAGTTCATGAGGTGTAGTAAGATCCCTAGTACTGCAGGAAGAGAAGTGAAAATTGTCAGGTCCGACTTGTCAGTGACTCAGGAAAAGCAGGCTGTAGATGCTGCTGGGACAGTGGTCTGTGTCGGGCCAAGATGTCTCTGGTGCAGACATCATCCCCAGCAGTTACGCCTTGGGTTGGGGCAATGTGCTCTGAAGTGATACTTCCCCCTTGTTGATAATGGGGTGAGCTCCTAGTGCAGTGATGTCTAGGATGTGCAGCTGGAGAATCCGTCCCTGTCTTTGGTTGATGTTTTTGGCGAACCCATGGTATCATAATAAAGATGAATCACTTGTGGAATTTGAAGGAAACTATGGGCCTGGGAATTCAACTTGTGCGCATCCTTTAAATCAAGGGGCATTGTGGAGGCACAGCTAGCCAGGACGATGCCAGAACGCCTGCTGCTGCTGTAATTGAACCATAGTGCTGGAATCTGATGGGCAGAGTTAAAGCCCCAGTTAAAGGTGGCTGAATCTAAAAGATCCCAGGAGTCCAAAATTTTGCCCAAATGGATAAGGCAAGGGGTTCTCCTGAACGCAGATTTTAAATCACATGGCCTGATTTGGGTGTATTTTCTCAATCAATGTCAGATGTTCACCGATTAAAGTGTCAGTGGCTGGAGGTGAGACTTCAGCATTAACGTGTAGGTAGGCCCTCCAGCTGAGCCAGTGACTGTGGGCCCGTGTCTCAGTTGTTGGTTTGATTGGTGACAGGGAAATCTTGAATCAGCCAAAGCCAATGACATGGGAGCCTTTACTGTGGTGGGTTGAAACAATGACTTATTTGGAGAGCTTGGGCCTCTGGATCACATATCAATGAGAGTACTCAGACCAATAATAACAGGACCAAGAGTCAGCAGAATGCTGTGCAGCGGCACTTGAGAGACCTTTTTTTTTTTTTTTTTTTGCCTGATGTAGATTTTTCTGTATCATGCATTATTACCACAGAGGGGTTTTTGTCTGGTTTTATTATGGGATATGGTATTAATTCCATTATTATCTCTAAATTTGGTTTTCATTTACTAAGTAAATGTGGGCTTATTTGGTTTATTTGTTTTGTTTTTTTAATATCCCTTCTTGGTAGTCTGCATTATCTGTGGAAATGGTCTGGGAAGATTAATTTTAATTTCCTGGAAAGGATCAGAGGGAGAACCTGGATTAATTATCCACTTCCTAAAATCTGAATATTGAGAAAGACTTTTTCGGGCAATGGAAGTTTAGTCCTAAATGAATCCCATATTAGATGATGTTATAAATTTGTCAAATTAACACCTATTAAATAGGGCACTATGAACAATTTCTCTTGTGTTGTTACACAAGCAGACTCTACACAGAGGATGTTACCAGATGGTCAATACCAAAATCATATTGATTTTATTCTTTGCAGCCAAAGATAGAGAAGCTCTATACAGTCAGCAAAAACAAGACTGGGATCTGACTGTGGCTCAGATCATAAACTCCTTATTGTCAAATTCAGACTTATATTGAAAAAAGTAGGAAAAACCTCTAGACCATTCAGATATGACCTAAATCAAACCATTGCAATTATACAGTGGAAGTGAGAAATAGATTCAAGGGACTAGTATGATAGACAGAGTGCCTGAAGAACTATGGAGGGAGGCTCGTGACATTGTACAAGAGATAGGGATCAAGACCATCCCCAAGAAAAAGAAATGCAAAAAGGAAAAATGGCTTTTTTAAAAGGATTTTTAAGAAGGCCTTCCTCAGTTATCAATGCAAAGAAGTAGAGGAAAACAATAAAATGGGGAAAACTGGAGATCTCTTCAAGAAAATTAGAGATACCAAGGGAACATTTCATGCAAAGATGGGCTCAATAAAGGACAGAAATTGTATGGACCTGAAAGAAGCAGATGGAGAAGGAAATGGCAACCCACTCCAGTGTTCTTGCCTGGAGAATCCCAGGGACGGCGGAGCCTGGTGGGCTGCCGTCTATGGGATTGCACAGAGTCGGACACGACTGAAGCGACTTTGCAGTAGCAGCATCAACAGAAGCAGAAGATATTAAGGAGAGGTGGCAAGAATACACAGAAGAACTGTACAAAAAAGATCTACACAACCCAGATAATCACGATGGTGTGATCCCTCACCTAGAGCCAGACATCCCGGAATGTGAAGTCAAGTGGGCCTTAGGAAGCATGACTGCGAACAAAGCTAGTGGAGGTGATAGAATTCCAGTTGAGCTATTTCAAATCCTGAAAGATGATGCTGTGAAAGGGCTGTGTTCAATATGCCAGCAAATTTGGAAAACTCAACAGTGGCCACAGGACTGGAAAACGTGTTTTCATTCCAGTCCCAAAGAATGCTCAAACAGTGCACAGTTGCACTCATCTCACACACTAGCAAAGTAATGCTCAAAATTCTTCAAGCCAGGCTTCAACACTACATGAACCATGAACTTCCAGATATTAAAGCAAGCTGGATTTAGAAGACAGAGGATGCATAGATCAAATTGCCAACATCCACTGGATCATTGAAAAAGCAAGAGAGTTCCAGAAAAATAACTACTTCTGCTTTATTGACTATGCCAAGGTCTTTGTGTGGATCACAAGAAACTTTGGAAAATTCTGAAAGAGATGGAAATACCAGACCAACTTACCTGCCTCTTGAGAAATCTTTATGTGGGTCAGGAAGCAACAGTTAGAACTGGACATGGAACAACAGACTGGTTCCAAATCGGGAAAGGAATATGTCAAGGCTGTATATTGTCACCCTGCTTATTTAAATTATATGCAGAGTACATCATGAGAAATGCTGAGCTGGATGAAGCACAAGCTGGAATCAAGATTGCTGGGAGAAATATTAATAACCTCAGATATGCCGATGTTACCACCCTTATGGCAGAAAGTGAATAACTAAAGAACCTCTAGATGAAAGTGAAAGAGGAGAGTGCAAAAGCTGGGTTAAAGCTCAACATTCAGAAAACTAAGATCATGGCATCTGATCCCATCACTTCATAGCAAATAGATAGGGAAATAGTGGAAACAGTGGCTGACTTTATTTTGGGGGGCTCCAAAATCACTGCAGATGGTGACTGCAGCTATGAAATAAAAAGACGCTTGCTCCTTGGAAGAAAAGATAGGGCCAACCTAGACAGAATATGAAAAAGCAGAGACATTACTTTGCCAACAAAGGTCCATCTGGTCAAGGCTATGGTTTTTCCAGTAGTCATGTATTGATGTTAGAGTTGGTCTATAAAGAAAGCTTAATGCCGAAGAATTGATGCTTTTGAACTGTGGTGTTGGAGAAGACTCTTGAGAGTCCCTTGGACTGTAAGGAGATCCAACCAGTCCATCCTAAGGGAAATCAGTCCTGGGTGTTCATTGAAAGGACTGATGTTGAAGCCGAAACTCGAATACTTTGGCCACCTGATGTGAAGAACTGACTCATTGGAAAAGACTCTGATGCTGGAAAAGATTGAAGGCAGGATGAGAAGGGGACAGCAGAGGATGAGATGGTTGGATGGCATTACTGACTCAATGGGCATGAGTTTGAGTAAACTTCGGGAGTTGGTGATGGACAGGGAGGCCTGGAGTGCTGCAGTCCATGGGCTCACAAAGAGTCAGACACCACTGAGCATCTGAACTGAACTGAACTGATTTGTATATATGCACGGACACACATGCATACATGTATGTGTGTGTATTGCAGAAGTGAAAATCACACAGTCTTGCATCTGAAGCCCATGGACAGTTTATGCTAGCACAAGTCATCCAGAGATTCTAGGAGGCATACAAGGAGGTTACCGAAGGCTCTTTAGTGGTGTCTGAGGGCACTAACAGGAATGCTCACTGATTTTAATTTGAACAGATTTTACAACTTTTATTGAAGTATCTCCATTTAACTGGTCTGATTTGTAAACATCAGTATTCTTGAGATTAAGTAGCATTTGTAAAGTAGGAATGTATTGCCTCCAAATGGACTAAAAGCTGTTAGAATGATGTGTCCTTAATAAGGGTGCTCAATATAATTCCTTGGAGAGAGGTGTCATCAACGTAACATTATCAAGGTTCCTGGAGAAAGATGGATACAGTTATGTTCTTCTGCATGAAAAACAGCTTGCCTTAGCAAGGCAGCATAGATCCTCCATGGGTAGCCCAGTAAAGGTGTCTTCTGCCCCTTTGTTGCTGAAGGTCAGCTGTGACTGAAGAGCATGTGGAAATAGGAACTGAATAGAACGTATTAACCAGTTTTATAATAGCAAAATGTTTACTGATTGCAGAGTGGATAGAGTTAGTACTTTAAATAATTTGGGGTTGTATTAGTTTGCTAGTTGTGCTATAGCAAAGTACCACACACTGGGTGTCTTAAACAATTTAAAAAAATGCATTTTCTCACAGTCCTGGCACTTGGAAATCCAAGGTCAAGGTATTGGCAAGGTTGGTTTCATTCTCAGGGCTTTCTCCTTGACTTGTAGATGATTTTTCCCATCTGTCTTCACGTGGTTAGACAAGACATATATTTATGATGTAATTTATATGTATAATCTAGAAAAAATGGTACAGATGAACGTATTTGCAAAGCAGAAATTGAGACAGGGATGTAGAGAACAAATGTATGGACACCTCGGGAGAAAAAGGCAGACGGATGAATTGTGAGATTGGGATGGATGTATACACGCTATTGTGTGAAACATAGATAACTAACGAGAACCTCCTGTGTAGCACAGGGAACTCTGCTCTGAGGTGACTTAAATAGGAAGGAAATCCAAAAAGAGGAAATATATATATGTGTATGGGCTTCCTTGGTGGCTCAGGGGTAGAGAATCTGCCTGCCAATGCAGGAGATGCAGGTTTGATCCCTGGGTCAGGATGATCCCCTGGAGAAGGAAATGACAACCCACTCCAGTGTTCTTGCCTGGGAAATACCATGGACAGAGGAGCCTGGCTGGCTACAGTCCATGGGGCTGCAAAACAGTCAGGTACAACTTACTGAATAAATGACAACAACAACGTACATATATGCATAGCTGATTTGTTGTCCAGCAGAAAAGAACACAATATTGTAAAACAACTATATTCAAATAAAAAGTTAAAAAAAAAACAAGCAGTACCAATCTATTTCTCTCCTTCATATTAAAAGATATTTTATTGTACTATGATACATGCAAAAAGAAAACCCATGGAAATTTGCCTTTGTTTTCTTAATTAAATAACAATGGCTGCTCTTAGGGAGTCCAAGAGTGACTTTAAGAAAAGTTGTCACAGAAGTTTCTATTTTAAATTTCGGAGTTTTAAAGTATGAGAATATTCTCTGAAGCCAATTTTTATGGGAAATTACTAAAACACATGGAAAAAGCACGACTTCGTGGCTCATGGGTAGAGATCACAATCTTGTATTACAGTCCTCACGCTGTGCTTTGCCTGTGATTGGTAGCTCAAAGGCATCATTTTGAGTGGAATCATATTGTTTAGAAGTAGTAACTCATGCTGCTCTACCACAAAGCAATCAGTAACACAGAGATCAGTTGGACAGGATAGAAGGAAAAGGAAAGGGGTGGTTGAAATGCTATTATTTCTGATATTAAGGATATTAAGAAGGAAGGAACGGAAAGTAGACTGGGTAGGAATTATACTGATTTGTATAAAATCTGTTTAAATATTTACTCATGGCTTAATAGCTTCAAAGTAAAATATATTTTTCAAAGCACATATTTGAATAGGTAGAGTGACATATAAAGCATGATGTTTAGAAAATACATAAATAAAACATCTGATTGAAATTAGCTAATATTGATGCACTGACTCTGCAAGGCTAAGTTATAGAACTCTCAAAGACGGTTTCACCATTTTCTTAAAGTTTCCCTCAATGCAATTAAATGTAATCCATATGTTTAAGATTATTTTATGTTAATGCCATGAAGAGAACAGTTGACGATGTGTGTAACTTTGTTATTTGACACGTCTCAAGGCTTTTAATGTCTTTGATATAAACCTGAGAAATAGTGTCAGGAAATTGCACCTTGATGAAGATGAGCAATACACAATTTCCAGAGATTAAGAATTTCCTTAAAATTAACTAGTTTTGATTAAAGAAATTCTGTTCACAAAGCTTGAAGAATAGTGTCAAATGGAATATAAGTGCAGACAAGTCCAGAGACCAAGAAAGTCACTTTTGAATCCTGACTTGACTTTTTGTAAGGTTCTTAGTAATGCCCCATGACCTATTTTCTTCTTTTGTAAAAATAAGAATGCATAGCTAAGTTATCTTAAATTACTTCCTGTTGTAACATTTTCTATATCTAGCACTCACTGGATAACATCCCAAATGTGAGTTTCATGTACATTAATTCTGCACTGAAAATCAACTTCCAATCCACGTTCTATCAGCATGGATGAACATATATACAGGGCAATGTTGGCCATGAAGATTCAATAGCCCAAAGGAGCAGGTTCATTTATATTCAGTTTTACCAAATAATGCACTTTGTTAGTATGATGATATTTACATTGAGGCACACTTCATCAGGCAGTCTTTCTTAATACATAATCACTGTTTTGGGGGGGATTGACATGTGCATTCTGCTGTTTTTAAAGTGGATGGCCAACAAGAACCTACTGTATAGTCCAGGAAACTCTGCTCAATGTTAAGTTTAATTTTTATTTTATATTGGGGCATAGTTGGTTTACAATGTTGTGTTAGTCTCAGGTGTACAACAGAGTGATTCATAGAAATGGACTTATTTAGAAAACAGACGCGGACTTTAGACTTAGGAAACAAGCTTGTGGTTCCCAAAGGGGAAGCGTGAGGGGCGGGACAAATGAGGAGTTTGGGATACACACATACTGCTATATATAAAGTGTATAATCAAGAAATACCTACAGGTGTAGCACAGGGAACTCTCTCAACATTCAGTAGTACCCTATATGGACAACAATCTGAAAAAGAAGGTTCTACGCATATGCATAATCAAAATCACTTAAAAAACTACCAACACTTGTTATCGGGGCTTCCCTGGCAGCTCAGCTGGTAAAGAGTCCGCCTACAATGGAGAACCCAGTTCGGCCCCTGGGTGGGAAGCTCCCCTGAGAAGGGACAGGCTACCCTCTCTAGTGCTCTAGGGCTTCCCCTGTGGCTCAGCTGGTAGAGAATCTGCCTGCAATGCAGGAGACCTGGGTTCATCGTTTTTTTTGCTTGTTTCTCTTGTTAGTTTTGAGCCCTGGATAGAATCTGGCCAGTTCCCTTTGTTGAGTGGTTAAATCCACGCCCAGCCTTATATCAGAGCTTCATCGTACACCACACATTTTTAGGTTGGGCATTCGGTATGTTTCAGGTAACAGCCGTGTTTGGCAGAGGCCTCCTCCAGGGGCTTGAAACGTCTTCCGTGTCGGTGTTTTCTTTGTAATTACGCGGGGCAGAACTCTGGGTTGTCTGCGTGCTGCGGATTGGAGGAAAGTGTGGTTGGGCTGCCCGACAGTAGAGAGATGCCACTTTGATCTCCTGTCACTGCTGCCCAGGCTGGTCCTGGACCCCAGGCTTCTTGGCTGTTGTATGAATCACTCTCATCATCAGTAAACGTCACACCCCAGCCTCACACCATCCCTCAAGGGTCTGGTGGGTTTCAGTCACCACGGTCATGGCATGGTCATGGCATTCGGCACATAGCCTCAATTGATTTATAAGACTTAGGTATCATTTTGATGGCAGTACACAGCACAATGAAGGAATCATAAGAATCAAAGGAAAAACTCTTATAACTCCAAACAAGAGAAGACCGCTGAGCAAGGCCACGTGGTAGTTGTACCTCGGACAGGGTAACGGCAAGCTGGAACTGCAGCAGGCAGCTTATGTCTGTATCTTTTTGTTTTTATTTTCATTACTCTAGGAGGTGGGTCAAAAAAGATGTTGCTGCAATTTATGTCAGAGAGTGTTCTACCTAGGCACGGCTTGTTTTCTGTTCTGGGTTTGATTTTTACCTCAAGAGTAAAGCTTCCTGAGCAAACCACATTTTGATAAATATTGGGATTCTAAGGACAATTTTTAATTCCACTTCATTTGTAGCTGTCTAAACTTTGACTACAATTCTACCAAAATATGGGAATACTGCCATAGTAAAGGAAATTTAGGAGACAAGGTAAGGCGAAATAAATTTCCATCTCTTCAGAAGTACTTACAGTTTTCTAAGAACAAGATAAATGATCAAATTTCATTTTCTGTTTGGCAATAAGCAGTCTCTAGTTTTGTTGTTGTTGTTGTTGTTTTTAATTTGCTTACTCATGCCAGTGGACAGAATACAGAAACCAGAAATAAAGCCATGCATATACAGTCAGCTAGTCTTCCAGAAAGGTACCTAGAAAGTAAAGTGGGAATAGTCTCTTCAATAAATGATATTAGCCAAACTAGATACTGACCTGCAAAACATAAAATGGGACCCTTATCTTAAAACATACATAAAAATCAGCTCATTAGATTAATGACTTAAATATAAGCATACAACTTCTAGAGGAAAGCATAAAATTCTGAGAGGAAAACAGGGAAAGTTTTCCCTGACATTGGTCTAACAGGGATGCTTTGAATTTGACATCATAGCAAAGGCAACAAAAGCAAAAGCAGTAGAACTGCATCAAACTAACAGTAAAAGAAACATTCAACAGAGTGAAAAGATAAAGCACAAAGCTGCAGAAGACTCTTGTAAACCATGCCGAGCTTCCCTTGTGGCTCAGTCAGTAAAGAATCTGCCTGCAATGCAGGAGTATTGGGTTTGATCCTTGGGTCAGAAAGATCCCCTGGAGACAGGAATGGCAACCCACTCCAGTATTCTTGCCTGGAGAATCCCATGGGCAGAGGAGCCTGGCAGGCTACAGTCCATGGGGTAGCGAAGAGTCGGGCATGACAGAGCGACTAAACCACCACTTGGTAAAACTGATAAGTAGGCAAGGGACCTGAATAGATATATCTCTAAAGAAGACATCCATAGCCAGGGCATGGAAGCAACCTAAATGTCCATCAACAGAAGAGTGGGTAAATAAGGTGTGGTACATATTTACAACAGAATGTTAGTCATAAAAAGAAAGGAAATTGGGGCATTTGTAGAAATCCAGACAGACCTAGAGAAGGTTACACAGAGTGAAATAAGTCAGAAAGAAAAAACAACTATTGTATATGCCCTCAATATGCCAGCAAATATGGAAAACTCAGCAGGGGCCACAGGACTGGAAAAGGTCAGTTTTCATTCCAGTCCCTAAGAAAGGCAACGCCAAAGAATGCTCAGACTACTTCACAATTGCACTCATCTCACACGATAGTAAAGTAATGCTCAAAATTCTCCGATCCAGGCTTAAGCAATATGTTAACTGCGAACTTCCAGATGTTCAAGCTGGTTTTAGAAAAGGCAGAGAAACCAGAGATCAAACTGCCAACATCTGCTGGATCATTGAAAAAAGCAAGAGAGTTCCAGAAAAACATCTGTTTCTGCTTTATTGACTATGCCACAGCCTTTCACTGTGTGGATCACAATAAACTGGAAAATTCTGAAGGAGATGGGCATACCAGAGGACCTGACCTGACTCTTGAGAAACCTGTATGCAGGTCAGGAAGCAACAGTTAGAACTGGACATGGAACAACAGACTGGTTCCAAATAGAAAAAGGAGTACGGCAAGGCTGTGTATTGTCACCCTGCTTATTTAACTTATATGCAGATTACATCATGAGAAACGCTGGGCTGGAGGAAGCACAAGCTGGAATCAAGATTGCTGGGAGAAATATCAATAACCTCAGATATGCAGATGACACAAACCTTATGGCAGAAAGTGAAGAAGAACTAAAGAACCTCTTGATGAAAGTGTTGGCTTAAAGCTCAGCATTCAGAAAACGAAGATCATGGCATCCAGTCCCATCACTTCATGGCAGATAGATGCAGAAACAGTGGAAACAGTGCCAGACTTTATTTTTTGGGGCTCTAAAATCACTGCAGATGGTGATTGCAGCCACGAAATTAAAAGAAATACTCCTTGAAAGGGAAGTTATGACCAAGCTAGACAGCATATTAAAAAGCAGAGACATTACTTTGCCAACAAAGGTCCGTCAAGTCAAGTCTATGGTTTTTCCAGTGGTCATGTATGGATGTGAGAGTTAGACTATAAAGAAAGCTCAGTGCAGAAGACTTGATGCTTTTGACCTGTGGTGTTGGAGAAGACTCTTGAGAGTCCCTTGGACTGCAAGGAGTTCCAACCAGTCCATCCTAAAGGAGATCAGTCCTGGGTGTTCTTTGGAAGCACTGATGTTGAAGCTGAAACTCCAGTACTTTGGCCACCTTGTGTGAAGAGCTGACTCATTGGAAAAGACCCTGATACTGGGAGGGATTGCGAGCATGAAGAGAAGGGGATGAGGAGGATGAGATGGCTGGATGGCATCACCGACTCAATGGACATGAGTTTGAGTAAACTCCGGGAGTTGGTGATGGACAGGGAGGCCTGGTGTGCTGCGGTTAATGGGGCCGCTAAGATTTGGACATGACGAGCGACTTAACCAAACTGAATGCATGTATGTGAAATCTAGAAAAATGGTATAACCGATCCTATTTACAAAGTAGAAATAAAGGTACTGATACTGAGAACAAATGCATGGATATCAGGATATCACGGGGAAAAGCAGGGGGAAAGAAATTGGGAGATTGGGACTGACACATGCACGCTATTGACACTCTGTATAAGATAGATGACTAACGCAAACTTAGGTGCACAGGGAGCTCTCCTAAATGCAGGTGGTAACGTGAATGGGGAGGAAGTCCAAAGGGAAGGGGTATGTTTTTATGTATGGCTGATTCTTTTTGATGTACGGTAGGAACTAACTCTACATTGTAAACCAACTATACTTCAATGAAAATTAATTTAGCCAAGACATGCAAGTGGCTTACAGATACATAAAAGATGTTCAGTGAGGGCAAAGCAAATCAAAACCACAATGAGATATCACCTCACACCTGTTAGGACAGAGATTAATAAAAACTCAAAAGATAACAGATGTTTGTGAGAATGTGAATAAAAGAGTATACTTCTCCACCATTGGTAGAAATGTACATTGATACTCAGTGGAAAACAATGCAGAGTTTCCCTGAAATGTTAAAGAACAGAACTAGCGTGTGTGCCAAGTCACCTCAGGCATGTCCAACTCTGTGCAACCCCGTGGACTGCAGCCCGCCAGGCTTCTCTGCCCGTGGGATTATCCAGGCAAGAGTGCTGGAGTGGGTTGCCGTGTTCTCCTCCAGGGGATCTTCCCCACCCAGGGATTAAACCCACGTCTCTTACGTCTCCTGCCTTGGCAGACAGATCCCTTACCACTAGTGCCAACTGGGAAACCCCAGAACTAGAGTAAGATGCTGCAGTTCACTTCTGGATATATAGCCAAAGAAAGTAAGTTCAGTATTTCTAAGAGATGTCTGCATTCTCCTTTTCATTGTGCATTATTCACAGTAGCTAAGATTTGGAAATAACCTGTGTCTGTAGAGTTGTAAATGGATAAAGAAAATATGATGTAACATACAAATACAGTGGAATATTATTTAACCTTAAAAAGGAAATCCTGCCGCTTGTGGCAACATGGATATGCTCAGTGGACATTATATTAAGTAAAACAGGTCAGGCACAGAAAGACAAATACTGCATGTTGTTCATTGTTTAGTTGCTCAGTAGTGTTCAACTCTTCGTGATCCCTTGATTGCAGCACCCCAGGCTTCCCTGTCCTTCGCCATCTCCCAGAGCATAATCTCACATATATGGAATCTAAAAACATCAAACTCATAGTAACAGAATAAAATATTGTTTTCTAAAGTAGTCAGGGAAATGGGGAGATAATGGTGAAGGGGAACAAATATTCAGTTAAAAGGTGAATAAGCTCTGGAGACCTAACGTTCAGAATGATGACAATATTTATTACTAATAATTATAATTTTCTAAGAGTAGATCTCAAATGTTCTCAACATATACACTCAAAAGTAACTAAGTGAAGTAATGGTTATGCTAGTTAGTTTGTGTTAATAATTTTACAATGTATATCAAAACATGATGGATACTTTAACAATATATAATTTCTATTTGTCAAATGTTATTCAGTAAAACTAGAAAAATATTGCTCACTCAAAATATGCTTTAATATAAAATTCCTAAATGAAGATTTTCAAATCTGTAATTGAATACTTTATTCTAGATTACTTTCTCCTTTAAAGTATCCTTTCTAATGAGTATTGAAATATTAAACAAGCTTTTTGTTAATGGAAAAAATATGAAAACAAAGGTCTCAATGAACAAGAGCATATTCAGTTTGGCTTCCGGTGTCCAGGCTAGGAAAGGGCAAGGGTTTTGCATGCTGGATAGCGGTAGCAATGTCAATACCTAATTCTTTTCAGGACATTGGTTGTTGAGTAGGAAAAGAAAAAGAAATTTTACAGGGGAGATCTTTTTTATGGTTTCAAGGATTTCTAGCACAGTTGGAATTCCAGAATGACAAACAGAACCTGGAGTCACTTTGAATGCAGATCTACTGAGTCAGATTATAGAATCACTTAAGGTGCTTTGTTCAGTGAATAATTATGGTGTAAAGAAAGGGCTATGGGAATAGAGTAATTCAGGCTTTAAAGTATGCATATTTTCATTAAGAGTTTTAGTTATTAAATTTCCTGGGCTGACAAACCGTCTCTCTAATTACTTGAGTAGTTCAGCATGATTCTTTTGTTTGTTTGTTTTATTGCATAGTCTGCTAGTATAAAGACATGTAAAAGCAGGTTACCATGAATTTATTTGGTGGGAGCCAGAGGTGGGGGGAATTATTCTCCCCACACACAAGGGTAAAGCATGAAGCCCAGAGCAGTGAGTTTCCCTAAACAAATTTGTCAACTTCCAAGTGTTTTCTTCTGGCTATACCTGAATAATGCTCTAATGACATGCCTTGTATAGTACATTTGTTTTCTGTGCTTTTGTTTTATTAGAATGTGACTATCTGTAGCCTTCACCTATTAAATTTTATTTTAACCTTTGTAAGAATTTTATACTTTATTATAATCTTATTTTTGTTTTTTATACTTATTTTTATGAATCATTAAGAATCACATAACCTGTGAAATAGACTCCCGTGTATTTTTGTCCTGAACCAGCAGATGATTAAGGAGGATAGCTTAGTATAGAGAACATTAAAATAAGAGTTAGAAAACTAGTCATTATCCCCAGTTCTTGCAGAGATAGTTTTGCCTTCATGATTTAGGTCTTAAAAATTTAATTTCCCCTTATATAAAGTGAGGGTGCATGACTAAACCATTTCTAAATTATCAGCATTGATATGAGATAAACCAGTGAACCCTCTCCTGTTTCCATACATCACTCTTGAGCTCAACTGAGAACAACTTTAACAAGAGTATATTCCATCTGTCCCTTTAAATTCTGGTTATTGGACAGTGTGGAGAAGAGGAGAGGTTCAGGTCCTAAACCCAAAACTTATGAATGGGTTTTGTGACAAGGAAAAATGGAGTACTATAGATAGAATTAAGATTGCTGATCAGGTAACTAATAAAACAGGAATGTTATCCTGAATTTTCTGGGAGGCCCCGGTCTAATCTCATGAGCTCTTAGAAGCAGAAGAGAGCAACAAAAGAGTGGGTCAGAGAGACGACACTAGAAAAAGAGGGAGCGATTCCAAGTGTGACAGCTAGTCAAGTAAAGTAGAAAGTCTTTAGTTAGCCACCACCAAGTCATTTATTTGATGAACAAAAAGTTGCAGATTTCCTCTTTTTTTTACCATTTTCATTGTTCATCAGCTGATGTGTTTTAGATTTCAGAGGTCCTAAACTCTTCTAAACTTAAAGAGTATCCTTCAGCCTTCATGAAAAATTAAGAGGCTAGTGTATATTGACATGTTTTAAATTAAAACAGAATTAACTTCTGTTTTCAATTAAAAGACTGGGATGCAATTTACTGTGATCACACAAGGACATAAATGTAAATGGTGTCACACGGTATAATGGCATGTATTAACAGATATCGGGGTATACAGAAGGGTGGTCCAGTCTATTCTCTGGTCAAGAGAAGTATTCCCCGTAAGAGCTGTGTAAAATGTAATATCTAAAGGATAATAAATTAATGATGCCAAGAATTTAAGGATTATACAATTTGTTGCACAATTGCAGTAATATTACGTTATCCGCTTTTATTTACTTAAAAAAACTTATTCTATTTCTGCCATGTCCAAATACTCTGGCAGGCCCTGAAAGTATGAATTGAGTGAGACACAATCTCTAACATCCTCTCATCATCTAATTGCCACAGAATAGCAGCAATCAAATTTGTGTCTCTTACCCTCACAATTTTGCATTTCATTATATGCTCCTTCTCTTGCATGGGGGGGGGGGATTGCAAATACGTATGTCATTATCACATGATACATTGATTTCCTGCATATTTTATTATTTACAGTTTCCTGGTCTTCTCTGGTGCTCAGAGGGCGTTGAACATTTTTGGCAAGGTCTTTTTGCACTGTTTTAGCCAGGTCACTCATCACTGGTGCTGTAATGCCTGAGCAGAAGCAGAGCACTCTCTTTGCAGCTGGTTTTTTTCAGGTGTGCTCTTTATAGCAGCCCTAACGGGCAGATAGTTCACTGCATCTCTAGCTGTTGGCATATGGCATCCAGGAGGACAAGGCAGTCCAGACAAGCCCATCAGATTAACCATGTAATAGACCCAGAAGCTGCTTTAAAGCTGTAAAACAAAATTGCTTATGGAGTCTGCCAGCACGCCAGATGCTGCTATTGGAAGAAATATCTTCCAGCGCTGAGCATCTGGGTCTCCTGGTTGCCAGAAAAAAAAAGAGAAAAAGAATTGGCAATTCACTATCAATGAGGTTTCTTTTGGAATATAAGAATTTTAATACTTTTTAAAATGTCAAATGCATTATGTTGCAACAAAGGTTAAAATTAGCTATTTCCCACGTATGCCACTATTAACACACATCCTCCATACAGTCCTTAGGCAGCTGGTTGGTTATTATCTAAATAAATCAGAACAATGAGAATCTTGAATTTGAATGTGAATTTTCAGTCTGTTCCCAATATGCTTATTTTATTGATATTTTGCATAATAACATTCTTGCCAGCTGAATATAAATTTTATATTTAAACAAGGTAAGAAATAATGTTTCATATTAGCACACACTAGTTTGTTTCCTGACTGCCAATTATATAATTGAATATTATAACTAAGATATAACTCCCAAATGTCAATCAACTGTTTTTCAGTGGAATTGCTTTTCTGTGCCAAATACACAGTGGATTTGACTAATTTAATTTAAAGTCAATTAAATTTAGTTTTTTAAGCCCAAGCGCAAGGTGAGTCATTTCTTGTCAGTTATATAATGTATCTATATTGCCGAAACTTTGGTAAAAATCGCCTAATACATTTAATCTTTAAAAATTGATACATTATGTTTAAAAATAAGACAGTTGTGTTAACTCAAATCATAAACACTCACATGTTTTACTTGACCTGCATGATCCTTTCTGCACTGCTCATAATAAATTTATTAAGCATATTTATTGAATACAAGAGATTACCTCAAATTTATAATTTTCTATGTTCCAACATTTAAAACCTTTATATATAGTGATGCTCCAAACTCATTTTTTCTCTAGTTTTGCATAGTGGTTAATTACACAGTGTAACTTTTTCAGAAAGTTAGTAGTTTAAAATATTTTAAAATTCAAACACCTGATTTTCTACTAGCAGTACATTTAGTAGCCACTTCCAGTAAATATGAATATAACTTTCAGTTGTTAATATGCTATATAACTCTGTATTAATGAAACTATGATAATTTGGGAGTTAAACTGTGCAGAGTTAGATTATAAACATATCTCAAAGATATTATGGGTTTGGTTCCAGACCATCACAACTAAGCAAGTATTTTAACAAATTGAATTGCATGAACGTTTTGAATTCCCAGTTCCAATAAAAGTTGTTTACACTATACAGTAGTCTAATAAGTGTGCAATAGCGTGTCTAAAAAATGATGTATATACCTTAATTAAAGCTATGCTTTATTGTTAAAAAATGCTGTTATCTGAAACTTCAAAAAGTTGTAATGTTTTTGCTGGTGGAGGGTCTTGCCACAGTGATGACAACTGCTGACTGGTCAGGGCTGTGGTTGCTGAAGTTTGGGGTGGCTGTGGCAGTTTCTTAAAATAAGACAATAGTGAAATTTGCTGCATTGATCGACTCTTCCTTTCAGGAAAATTTTCTCTGTAGCCTGTAATGCTGTTTGATAACATTTTACCCACAGTAAAATTTCTTTGAAAATTGGAGTCAATCCTCTCAAACCCTGCCACTGCTTTATCAACTAAGTTTATGTAATATTCTCAGTCCTTTGTTATTTTAACAATCTTCACAGCATCTTCACCAGGAGTAGGTTCCATTTCAAGGAATCACTTTCCTTGCTCAGCTGTCAGAAGCCACTTCTCATCCATTCAAGTTTTATCAGGAGATTGCAACAATTCAGTCTCATCTTCGAGCTCCACTTCTAATTCTAGTTCTTTTGCTGTTTTCATCATATCTGTAGGTGAAGTCTCAAATGACTCAAAATCTTTCATGAGGGTTGGAATCAACTTCTTCCAAACTCCTGTTGAGGTTGATATTTTAACCTCATCCCAAGACTCATAAATGTTCTTAATGGCATCTAGAACGGTGAATACTTTCTAGAAGGTTTTCGGTTTAGTTTTTTCCAGATCCATTAGTGAAATAAACATCTGCGGCAGCTATAGTCTTATGAAATGTATCTCTTAAAGAATAAGACTTGAACGTTGAAATTACCCTTTGATCCACAGGCTACAAAATGGATGTAGGGTAAAGAGGCATGAAAACAATATGAATCTCATTGAACAGATCCATCAGTGCTCTTAAAGGGGGTCAAACATGTCATCAATGAGCAGTAATATTTTGAAAGGAATATTCTTACTGAGAAGAATCAACCAATATCAACACTGGGGTTAAAATATTTACTAAGCCGTATGGTAAATAGACACATGCTGTCTTCCGGACTTTGCTGTTCTCTTTAGGGAGCATAGGCAGGGTGAGTCAGTCAGTCAGTTCAGTCGCTCAGTCATCTGACTCTTTGCAACCCCATGGACTGCAGCACGCCAGGCCTCCCTGTCCATCACCAACTCCCAGAGTTTACTGAAAGTCACGTCCATTGAGTCGCTGATGCCATCCAACCATCTCATCGTCTGTTGTCCCCATCTCCTCCTTCCCTCAATCTTTCCCAGCATCAGGGTCTTTTCCGGCGAGTCAGTTCCTCGCATCAGGTGGCCAAAGTATTGGAGTTTCAGCTTCAACATCAGTCCTTCCAATGAATATTCAAGAAGGGTATATATAGGCAGGGTAGATACAGTATAATTTTTAGAGATCCCAGGATTTTTAAAATTGTAAATGACCATCAGATTCAACTTTAAGTCACCAGTTTCGTTAGCCCCTAACAAGAAAGTTAGGCTGTCCCCTGAAGTTTTGAAGCAAGGCTTTGACTTCTCTTCTACAGCTATGAAAGTCCTAGATAGCAGCTTCTTCGAAAAGAGGGCTATATTTTGTACATTGAAAATCTGTTGTTTAGTGCAGCCACCTTTATTCACTATCTTAGCTAGATCTTCTGGATAACTTGTCGCAAATTCTGCACCAGTACCTGCTGCTTCAACGTGCACTTCGCTGTTAGGTGTGAGTTTGATGTTAGGGCCTTGCTCTGGATTAAGCTTTGACTTCGGAATGTTGTGGCTGGATTGATCTGTCAGGACCACAAAAACTTCACATCGGCAATAGGGCTGCTTCACCTTCTTACTATTCATGTGTTTACTGGACTAGCACTTTTCATTTCTTCCAAGAACTTTTCCTTTGCATTCATAACTTGACACAAGAGGTCTAGTTTTCTGCCTTTCTAGGCTTTCGACATATCTTCCTTGCTAAACTTAATCATTTCTAACTTTTGATTTAGAGTTAGAGACTCGAAGCTCTTCCTTTCACTTGATCACTTACAGGCTACTGTAGGGTTCTTAACAGATCTAAGTTAAATAGTGTTGTGTCTCAAGGAAGAAGAAGGTCTGAGGAGAAGTATCTCATGGGAAGGTAGTACAATAGGGAGAAATGCTCAGAGTCCATAACTTTGCATGCAGTGTTTTCTATATTGTTTAATTAAAAAAAAAAACAAACAAGCATATATTTATATAGCATTAATATAATAATTATTGATGGTTTTAAACATTGAATTTTAGAAATACCAACTTCATTCATTTGTCTGTTTACTTATTGACTAACCTTTCTTGTTTTCCTTCCATGTCAGGAGTAATGTGCTAGAAGTGCATATATATGGCCTGTAGCATCGTGAGGTATGCATCAAGAAGTGTACTCACAATAAAGAGTATATGCACATTCCCCCAAAATAGTCCAAAAGGACCGCAAAAGAAGGCCTGAAAACCTGAAGGCACAAAGGGAAAGTGATGAATATTGGTTAAATGAATTAAGAAAAGTTCTCCAGAAGACTAGAATTGTGAAATAAAATGATAGATACATGAAAATTATGCCAGGTAGTGAGAGGGCATATTCAATGTAGAAGGTCAACCAAATACAGAGAGAAGTCATCCAAGTGACTGGGAAGGGAAAGGAACACTAAAAAGCATTCAGGACTTGAGTGCTGAGGCTAGTGATGAGGCCTCGGGGTTCATCTGGAGAGCTCAGAAGGGCCGGTTACAGAGTCCTCATAGATCTTGGCCCTGCGTTATCCCATTGTATCCTCCCAGACAAAATGGACTTCCACTTGACATTTTAGACCAGAGAGAAGCAGTCAAACATGCCTGGTTAGAAGGATTGCTATCTTGACAATTTGAAAATAGATTAGATTAGAAAATAGATAAGCTAGATAAGGAGGCAGACAGATAGCAAGGATATCATCTGGGAAGATATTTTAATATTCATTATTTCAATAGCACTGTAGGTATGTGCCTGTTTATGTGTATATGTTTGTGTCCATCTTTTAAGTTAACTTTATAAATAAAATATAATTCTTTAATTTATATAAAAATTTAACTTTATGTTAGCATTGCATATAAGGTTAATATTTATGTTGTTTTATATAGCATGTGTTATATATAATATTATATATAATATTGTATTCTGGATAAAAAGAATGAGATATATTCTACGATACTATATTCATAGTGGTACAAGGAAAACAAAGTTATAGTATTGAATATTATACATATAGTGTTATATGTAATTTTATTATATATATAAAACAAAGATCAAATTAGCACCAAGTTTTGAATTTTGAAGTGATCTTGCTTGACTGGTCCAAGGCATAGCATCATAAAAAAGACTATGATAAAAAAGATGTTTACAAAAAGAAGAAAAGAATCAAAATAGCCTGAAGAAATAATATGATAAATAAAGGGGGGGAACCCACAAATTTCTTAATAATGAGTGCAAAAGTAGGTTAATATCTGGCAAGTGTAAGTACATTTAAAAACTGAACCTGATGTCTCTATATAGACAAACTTGTGTATTATTAGAAATTTACCTAGTACCTTACCTGACTACTCGGCTAAGCTTCTTTCTTTCGTAAGTAGTAAAGCATATCTCTAACTCTTAATTTTTAATTTTCATTTTCCTTTGATTATGCTCATGACTTAATGACTTGTTCCATGATTTGTTCTTTCTTCTTTTGAAGATGGTTGTGCTCAAATCTGCTGTCCTTTACTTAGAATCCTTCGTATCAGGGAACCACTGTTGTAAGAATAATAGGGATACATGTTATTATTTCCACCTTACACATGAAAACACGAAAACTTAGAGAAGGCAAGGAATGCGCCAAAAGTCGTAGTCTACTGGGGCAGTCAAGCCAGAGTTTAAGCCAATAGCAACCTGATTCTAGACCAGTCTTCTTTTCACTACGCAGTGTTAAGTGGTTTAAATCAAATTGAATTAGGTGTGCGATCATAAATTTTCATAGCAGAAGTTGGTCTGTTAACTACATCCATATTCACTGAAGAAAAGCTTGGCATGGCTGTTTAAACTGTTAGATTTTAGGTTTGGGGTTGAAAGCTCTTCTTCTGACATAAATTTAATGTGCTAGATTAGAGTAATAGATCTGATATGTAGAGGTGAAGTGATTAATGTAATTTTTCTTGGCTGTAGCGAGACTTTTTTTTTTAAGAACAGTAAATGCCTTTATTGCTTGAGCTAAGACAGGAGGGAGGAGGGTTTCTTGGCCTCTCTGGCCTTGATGCTCCTCAGACGGAGCTCCAGCTCCTTTCCTTCTAACACGTGGCCCTCTGCTGGGCCACACCAGCCTGGTCTTGGAGCGACGCAGGCAAGAAGCTCGTCTGGCTGAAACCGCTCCTCTGGAAGCCTGCTAACTGTGGCGTTCTTCTTCCTTTCAGGATATTTCTTCTGCGTTTTCTTTGATGGTGTCTTGTTTAAACTCTCTTCCCCCTCGGCAGTCAGCCCGGCCCCCTCCTTCCCCCAGCGGGAGTGCAGGGTGGGGTTCATGCCACTCTCCCTCCGGTGTGCTGTCAGCCCCCAGGGCCTCGGTAGGGGCCGGCCCGTGGCTGGAAGCGGTGCGGAAAACACCCATGATCTTGTCTGGCGTGTGCCGCGCCGGGAGCCCGGACGTTCCTCGCGTCCAGCCGCAAGGCCGGGTGCCTGCCGCCTGGGGCACAGGGGCTGTGTGTGCGGCGGGGACCGGTGCTGGTGTTGGCGGCGGGGAGTCCCGTTCATGGCTTTTGGTAGGGCTTTCTCTTGCCCCTGGTCTTCCGAGACTTGTGCAGTCTGTCCCAGGAGATGCCCGTTGCTTGGCGCTGGCTGGAAACAGCCTGGCTGTAGCAAGACTTGTGTACCACATTCCTTATATATCAATAGCTTTGTTAATAGACCACTTGAATCGACGAACTTGCTAGCCAAAAAGCCCTATTAACTAGTATGTTTATTAAGAAGAGTGTATGAGAACGTAACTGGTTGGATGCAAAAACAAAGAAAAACCTTTGTGATACCAGGAAATATATGAGCTTTTAAGGAAGCTGCAAATGACAAGTAGAATTGTTTTAATATTGTAGTTAATTTACAATGTTGTGTTCGTTTCAGGTGTACGGCAAAGTGGTTCCTTCATATATGTGTGTTGCTCCATCTTTTTTCAGGTTCCTTTCCCACGTAGGTTATTGCAGAATGTTGAGTAGACTTCCTTGTCCTATACAGTAGGTCCTTGTTGACTATCTATTTTATACATAGTAGTGTGAATTTGCTAATTTCAAGCTCCTTATTTTTCACTATCTCCACCTTTCCACTTTGACAACCATAGTTTGTTTGCAAAGTCTTTGAGTCCATTTCTGTTTTGAAAGTTAGTTCATTTGTATCTTTAAAAAATTTTTTTTTATTTATAGATTCCAAATATAATTGATATCATATGATATTTATCTTTCCCTGACTTTTTAACTTTAGTATCATAATCTCCAGGTCTATCCATGTTGCTGCAAATGGCACTATTTCTTTCTCTTTTATGGCTGAGTAATATCCCATTGCATATAGGCACCACATCTTCTTTATCCGTTTCTCTGTCATGAGACAAGCAGGTCTCTTCCATGTCTTGGCTATTGTAAACAGTGCTGCAGTGAATATTGGGGTGCATGTACATTTTCCAATATGGATTTCTCTGGGTATATGTTCATGAGTGGGATTGCTGGATCATATGGCAGTTTTATTTTTAGTTTTTTAAGGGACCTTCATACTGTTCTCCACAGTGGCTGTATCAATTTACATTCATTCCTACCAACAGTGTAAGAGTGTTCCCTTTTCTCTACACCTTCTCCAGCATTTATTGTTTGTAGACTTTAAGATGATGGCTATTCTGACTGGTGTGAGGTGATAGCCCATTGTAGTTTTGATTTGCATTTCTCTAATAATTAGTGATGTTGAGCATCTTTTCATGTGCTAAAGTAAAATTTTTGAATAAAAGCTTTAAAATGTACGAAGCATTAGAAGTACATCAGTTATCTTATTCACCATATACCAAGCTGCGTTATTTATTTGAACATATAATATGTATAAAATATTTGAGAATCAATATATATGCATGTATGTTTATAAATATATTAGCATTTTCAACATTTTGCTATAACTTTTATATTTTAAAGAGTTATAAAATGTGTGTTGTGGTAGACAAAGTTATGGTTCCTCAAAGATGTGTGCCCAGAATCTATAACTAATTAATCTGTTGGCAAAAAAAGACTTTGCATATGTGATTGCACTGGTGATTTTGAGATGAAAAGATTATCCTGGATTATACATCTGGGTCCAATATAGTCACAATCATGCAGATAAGAGAAAACACAAGAAAATAAGAATCAGACAGATAGAGATGAAAAGGGTACGGAGAAGAGAGGGATTTAAAATTGCTACCTTGTCGGCTTTGAAGATGGAGGAAGATGCCGTGAGCCAAGGATAGATTCAGGTACACTCTGGAAGCAGGAAAAGGCAAGGAAACAACCCTCATAGAGACTCCAGAAGAGATGCAGCCCTACTTGTGACGCTGTGTTATTAGCACTTTCGAACTCCAGAACTGCCAGATATTGCACATGTGTTGCCTTGTCTTTAGGCTTTGTTGGTTTGCTATAGCAGCAGAGGGAATCTGCAGCGCATATATGTCACTGCACACACAGCGTACATTAGTAAGCGCTTGGAGAAAGCAAGATGGGAAAGAAGGATGGGAAGGAGGGGAAGGAAGAAGGAACAACAGGACAGAAAATATGAATCGGGGGCTAAAAGACAATGGGTTATTAGTGAATTGATATAATCTGAGAGTTTTTTTGTAAAGACATTTACAAATTACTTTTTAAAAAGTTAAAACTATTTATTAGTAAATTCTAACTTAGGGAATTGGATGGGAGAAAGGCTTCTTGTACCATAGATGACACCTGGCTATACTCTCTAAAAAAATAAAAACCCTATTATCAAATGTAAAAATAAATCTTATACAGAAAAGGGACATTTTTCTTAAAAGCCATAGATACTTAAAAGCAAAATAACAATGACTTCAGCTAGCAAATAGGGTAAGTGTAAGTGTTAGTCGCTCAGTCGTGTCCAACTCTTTGTGACCCCATGGACTGCAGCCCACCAGGCTCCTCTGTCCATGAGATTTTCCAGGCAAGGATACTGGAGAGGGTTGCCATATCCTTCTCTAGCAAATAGGATAGATTTATGTAAATTACTACTTAAGTAAAATATTTCAATTAAAGAAAGCAAATGTACCATAAATACATATGAAAATACTCATATTTATAATAAAACATAATTTTGCACAGTAAATGTATATATAATACTCAAAATTATTCAAAGATAGATTATGTTTCTTTGAATGAATGGCAAAGGATAAATGACTTCCTAAAGGTCTTCACCTGTCTATAAGAGAAGATGAAGAGAACTCTTCCCAAAGTGGGGGTGGTATGTGTGTGTGTGTAGTTGAATTAAAGGGAATATGGGAGATCAAAATGCATAAGGAAAGTTCTGGAGCAGAGAGGAATAACCTATGTTTCTATTAACACATTAAAAAATTAAATAGCTTCTCTTTAAGTGTATCCATTTAAGTTGGAACTACTTACTTTCTGAAAAGAGAAACGTAATTACATAGTCACCTTCTGAACTGGAAGGGAAGAGGATTTTATTTCAACATATTTATACCAAGGAAAGCTACTACATAATGTGATTTCAGTATTCAAAACTGGGGAGGGAGGTGGGAGGGGGGTTCAGGATGGGGAACACATGTAAATCCATGGCTGATTCATGTCAATGTGTGGCAAAAACCACTACAGTATTGTGAAGTAATTAGCCTCCAGTTAATAAAAATAAAAATAAAATGTGAAATCTAAAAAAAAAAAAGAAAAAACAACCTCATTCATTATCCAAATAAATCACACTAACAGTTCCATTGGTACCTTTAACACAAGAAATTAGACACACTTATTGACTGAGCACATCTGACAGTTATAGTTGACTGATATAATGATTAATTAGTATATTACTATCTTAAATGAACACTGTGATATGAGACTTACATTATTTTTCTAGAAGTTGATTTTGAAAGTAAAGGTTATAGAAGAAAGCATAAATAAACCAAGTTCCTGAAAGGATGGTTCAGGAGGAAAAAGTGCCTTCCAAAGTTTAATGGAAGGCGCTGACATTTGAGGGTCTGAAACACAACAAAAACAAACTGGAAACTACTTTTCATCCTAGAAAGACCAAGGTCAATAAGGGAAATGACAGAAATATCTCAAGATTTGAAAGGCATGCATTCTGTTATTTAACCTTGGAGTCTGAAGGCACCTCTTGAAAGAGATTGCTTTAATTTCCAACAAACAAACTATTATCAAAAAAGTGAAATATTGCTTGTTAACCTATATAACATAGAAAAGGACCCAAGGTACCCACCTTTCCAAAAGAAGCAAGAAGAGATAAACATACTTTATCTACTTTTTTTTTCTCCTATGCTAACAAGCTTCTCCTTCTGTTTCCAGGATACTTGTGGTGTTCACAAATTGAAAAAAGATTTGTGGAGTGGTTCCTGGTAGACGGTTGGTTTCTGCTCTGCCACAGCTGACCTAGCTTCTCCGTCAGGCACACTCTCCTTTGTTTGGCCTCACCCGGCTTTGTTTGGCCTCTCAGGTGTTTTATGGATACCTTTGCATTCCAGACGTTTTCCCTGGGCGCTGATTATGCACAGGACATATCTCTCTCTCTGTGCCTTCGCACAGAGGTGGCTATACCTTTTATTCATCTCCTGAATATGAGGATGGAATATCACAAGTGTGTCCTCAAATCATATTTTATTAATTTGTAGGGAACATTCTCTTGTTAAAAACGTATTTAATGAAAAGTTGTCAAACACAGCTTGCCTACCCTGCTGATACCTTGCTCTCTTGCATTATTTAACAAGCTTTTTTTTTCCCCATTTTTTAACTAGCGCTTCCTTTGTCTTCTTAATAGTTGAGGTTCCTAGAGGCCAGCCCAATCACCTTGTTGGACTTCATCTGGGTTCTTTTATATTTTCATTCTCCCTGTTTCCCTCAGATAAATGGATCCATTCTATGGGTCTCATGACTCTCTATATTCTGATAACTCTCAAATCAATGTCTCCTACCCAGAACTACTTTCCAAATTCCGCATGTGAAACCTTAATGATACTTCCACTTAAATATTATCCAGAAATCACAATTTCAACATATAATTCACTGAAGCCAGTGTATTCATCTTATCCCAAACTCTACTTCCAAAGTTACTTTATATTGCAGTTAAGAGGACAAGCTAGAACCTTAAGTGTCTCTTTTCATTAACTTTTACTTCTCATAGATGGTCTGCTTTGCAGAACACTTTCAGTCATCGTCCTAATTATTCCTCAAGTCATTTATTTGACTCATTCTCACGTTTGACTTCTTGGTTTGCATGCTTTCTCTTGGGTTTCATTACAAAATAAACTCTGTTTTAGTTTCCAGTGCCAGTTCACCCCAACATACTAAGTTCTCTTGCAATTTGTTGTAAAAAAATATTGCATATTTCATTATTATAATCCATTGGTAAACCAGTCATTCAGTGACTCTCCAGTTGTCTAGAATGCAGTCTGTTCTCGGGAATGACACCTGAGGTCTCCCAGTCATATGCCTGTGTGTGAGTATATCATGCTAAGGAGAATATTCCTCGCCTCGTTTGAAGTGATCTCTGTCTCACTCTCCAGCATTATCCCGCATAATGTTAACTGTTATACACTCCAGCCATCCTAGAGCCCTCGTCTGTGCCTTTGTGCGTGTTTCTTTTCTCCTCTGGAGGTACCCTGTCCTTCCATCATGTTATATTCCTGGCAGACATACTGAAAGCCACCATCTCTGTGTTTCTCTCCTTTCAGTCTTCCATGACGACTGCCCATGGTAGAGGTGATGACTTCCTCCTTGTACCACTTCAGAACCAAAAAAGCACAGTATTTATCATATTCCTTCGTGATCCTTCTAATTTAGAATCTCAGTCTCAGCCCTATTGACAGTTTGGGGCCAAAAGGTCCTTGTTTGGGGGGCTTTCCCTGTGTATTGTAAGATGTTTAACAGCATTGCTGGCCTCCCTCCAATAAAACCCTACCCCAATTACTTTAGGAGATATCTCCAGACCTTGCAAATGACCCCTGGGGGCCAAAGAATTTCCCAGTTGAGAACTGCCACTCTAAATATTTGTATCTTTCTGGTGTGTACGCCTTGCAGTGTCCCCTGCTGTTTAATTCTGTGCCAGGCACATGAAAGGGGTAGCATCAATTCTTGTAGTTTGGATGAATAAAAGCAAATCAATATGTTAAATATGTTATTGAATAAATTTCCCAGTGGAAATTTCAGAATGCATATTATTTGCCTACTTTTTAAATGAGTAGAATTTATAACACTTCAGTTTTGTAAGGACAGAGTCAAGAAGGACATCAAGCTGTCCTTGCATTGATTCACATGTCAATTTATCTATAAATATGTGTATGTTTACATAAATGCTGTAAGTATGTGGATTTTTAAATGTATTTTATATATATATATATAACACAAAATATTTGATAAATTGGACCACTTCATTCTCCGACTAGATAAGATTAAAGCAGAGGGTATTATGTTGAAAGTAGAATTGACATGTGTATGTGTAAGCAGAAGGGTTCAAGCTCTGTATATTAGATGGATTCCTCATTATAACCTCACAAACCACAAAATTACCTTATCAAGGAAGGTTTTTGAATCTTGTCCAAGCAGTTGGCCCAATATAAAGATTCTTTTTCTGAGTGTATAATAGCAGAATAATATAAAGGGGCAGAATTGTATAAACAAAGGAAGAGTTTGAAAGTAAATAATAAAAAAGATGGAAGCACAGAAAGGAAAAAAAAAAGTTCATTCTCTTCATAGAAAACTAGGAAACTTCACGGAGCTGGTAGCACTTACCTTGAAAACTCAGTCCAGTTTAAGAAGGTTATTAGGTGGATATTATTGAGAGAGGGAGATTTGTAAGGGAAGGAAAAATGGGAAGGAATGGAGATAGACAGTTATGAACCATATGACGTTAACGACCATCATTGAGCCATTATTCAGTAAATATTTGCTCAATCCGTGAACTTAAGCCTAAATACCAAAGCAGAAAGGGGGCCCTCCGTGGCCCAGCGGGTTAGGAATCTGCCTGCAGTGCAGGAGACACAGGAGATGCAGGTGTGATCTTCCTGGGTCAGGAAGATCCCCTGGAGAAGGAAATGGCAACCCACTCCAGTATTTTTGCCTGAAAAATCCTATGGACAGGGACACTTGGCAGGCTACGAGTCCAAGGGGTCAGAGAGAGCGGACACGGCTGAGTGGCTAAGCACAGAGCATATGAAAGCAGAGCGCGCATGTTTTTCACACTGAGGAGACCCTGAAGAATTTGAACCCAGGTCACAAGTTGGTAGCCTCCAAACCACATAATATTTCAAATATGTGTGTATATACATATGATATGTGTTATATATATATAACATATATGTTATGTAATATATATACACACATACTCAAAGTTTTTATAATATTAGCCAGTTTTACCTCTCTACCTTTATCCCACACTCTGCCTTAAAACCTTCTAATCCCAGACAAACGAGTTCTGCCTCACCTAGCATCTAAACTCTTAAGCCACTTCTTCCTCCTTCCAAACCTCTCCGTTTTCTACTCTTTGCTCTGAAAAGTGTGATGTAATGAAACTTTCCCTTGGGGGCAAAACCTGGCTCTGCTATGAGAGTTCTATCCTAGGACAAAGTCTCTTCCCTCAATAAGTCTGAATTTTTCAGGAACCCCTCGGGGGCCTTAGTGGTGAAGAATCTGTCTGCCGATGCAGGAGACAGGAGAGAGGTGGGTCCAGTCCCTGGGTTGGGAAGATACCCTGGAGGAGAGCAAGGCAATGCATTCTAGTACTTTTGCCTGGAGAATCCCATGGACAGATAAGCCTGGTGGGCTACCATAGGGTTGCCAAGACTTGAACATGACTGAGTGAATGAACATAAACACGTCCCAAGAAACAAAGCCTCTTCCCTCAAAAGGTCTAGATTTGTTAGAAACCCAAATGGCACTTTTTTGCTTGCTCCTAGCCTTGCAGCAAGTACCTTTTGTATTAAATACATTTAAGGATCAGTAATGCATTTACCAAATGCTATGATGATGAAATTTCAGAAGATGAAAAAACTAGCAAGGGCTTTAAAGGGCTTCAGGTTAGGATGTAATGTATGGGTGCGTGCTAAGTTGCTTCAGTCATGTCTGGCTCTTTGTGACCCTACAGACTGTAGCCCACCAGGATTCTCTGTCCATGGGATTCTCCAGGCAATAGCGCTGGAGTGGGTTGCCATGCCTTTCGCCATAGGATGTAATGACTTAGTCTCAAATGAAACCAAGTTAAACAAGCCTTCAAGTATATTTTACTGTTCATTTATTTCAGTCGTTTCCATTTACAAAATTTCCCTCATATTTTATTTAAATTTTGCTATGATATATTACAATTTTTCTATATACCAGAGGTCACCATCAGCAATGCGAGGAATATATTGCTGTATAAAATCTGCATTCATTAAATGACACTATGGTAGAGAACTCTAAATAGGAGATTGCTTTGTCTTTATGCTTTGCATTTTAGAATGTCATGAATCTTGCTTAAATTTAATAATTTTAAAGACCTAGAATATCGACAGTTATGGAGGCAAGGACTAAAGCTGAACAAGCAGGATGTTATTTGGAATAACTTAGATGGCATTGGTCGTTGGGAGAATTATGAATTATATTTTAATTATTCAGTATCACTCAACAACATGAAACTCTCTTATATTCACATCCAAACATACTCTAAGAATGTGTGATTAACTCTCTGCTACATCTCTAAGATATCCTGCTTGAAAAGATACTGTGATTGATTACAAGTCTGCAAACCAATATTTTTCTGCATCAGAATTCAACTGCATTATCTTAGCACAGAGGGTGTTATGGCAGATGTCATCCAACTGCTTCATAGCTGCATGATCGATGGTGCGAATGGTGATTGATGCTATTGACACACCATGGCACCTAAAATAGAGTATCTGTGTGCATTTCATGGGAAGGGGAATGTTCATATTTGGATGGAAAAATGAAGGCAAAATTATAGGACCTGAAAAATGCTTGGCCATAGAAACAGGGTGAAGCACATAGTGCATGTAACAGCTGTCTTTGGAAAGGAAAAATAAAGTACCAGAAAGAAAGCAGTGCTATGAAAAAAAGAAGGTTTTGTTTCACTAAGCAGAAAATGTGGCTGGCTTTCCCTTTCCCTTTTACGTTTATGTGTTACTTAGCTTCATTACAATTTTAAGAGTGGGAGTGGAAAGTGGTGTTGAGCGTAAATGTTCTCTTATTTAACAGAAATGACATGGTTATCTGTTATGCTCATCAGTGGAGGAATGACGGAAGGAAAGGGACGTGTTGAAAGATATCCGGTTAAAAGGTAAATTGAATCTGCTGTAACAATTTGGAACCAAATCTTATCTAACATATTACCTGATTTGCAGCTCTAAAAAGTATAGGTAAAGATATACTTCAGAAGTCTGTTGATATTAATTTTATATACTCACTTTAGAAAAGCTTATTTTGAAAGAGTCTTTAAAAATAGGGACAAATTTGCTCAGCAAAAAAAAAGTCTTTTTAGAAAAGATTCAGTGAATATACATATAAATGCAAATACTTTTATGCCAGGTCCATGAGCAGGGAAGCTTAATATACATTATTGAAAAGAGATGGGTTGGGAGAAGAGAAATATGATCCCGATACACATTATACAATGCAGGACTTTTGTTGTTATTCAGTCGCTAAGTAGCATCAACTGTTTGCAACTCCAAGGACTGCAGCAGGCCAGACTCCTGCATCCTTCACCATCTCCTGGAGTTTGCTCAAACTCATGTCCGTTGAGTTGGTGATGCTGTCTAACCATCTCTTCCTCTGCTGCCTGCTTCTCCTCCTGCCTTCAATCTTTTGCAGCATCAGGGTCTTTTCCAATGAGTCAGCTCTTAGCATCTGGTGGCCAAAGTATTGGAGTTTCAGATTCTGCAACAGTCCTTCTAATGAATGAATATTCAGTATTGATTTCCTTTAGGATTGACTGGTTTGATCTTCTTGCAATCCAAGGGACTCTCAAGAGTCGTCTCCAGTACCACAATTTGAAAGCATGATTTCTTTGGTGCTCAGCCTTCTTTATAGTTCAACTATCACATCCATACATGACTATTGGAAAAGCCATAGCTTTGACTACATGGATATTTTTTGGCAAAGCTATGTCTCTGCTTTTTAACTGTCTAGGTTTGTCTTGCCTTTCCTTGGAAGGAGCAAGCATCTTTTAATTTCATGGGCACAGCCACTATCCACAGTGATTTTAGAGTCCAAGAAAAGAAAATCTGTCACTTTTCTCCCTTGTATTTCCATGTTCTTAGTTTTTTTAATGTTGAGTTTTAAGCCAGATTTTTTACTCTTTCTCTCTCATAAAGAAGCTCTTTAGTTCCCTTTCTCTTTCTGACATTAGAGTGGTATCATCTGCATATCTGAGGTTATTGATATTTCTCCTGGCAATCTTGATTCCAGCTTGGGATTGCACTCTGCGCATAAGTTAAATAAGCAGGATGACAATATACAGTCTTTTCATACTCCTTTCCCAAATTTGAACCAGTCCATTGTTCCATGACTTGTTCTAACTGTTTCATCTTGATCTACATACAGGTTTCTCAGGAGGCAGGTAAGGTAGTCCAGTATTCCAATCTCTTTAAGAATTTTCCACAGTTTGTTGTGATTCACACAGTCAAAGGCTTTAATGGTGTCATGAAGAAGATGTTTTTCTGGAATTCCTTTGCTTTTTCTATGATCCAATGAACGTTGGCAATTTGATCTCTGGTTCCTCTGCAGAGTTCCAGAAAATAGCAAGGAGAGATAATAAAGCCTTCTTAAGGGAACAATACAAATAAATAGAGGAAAACAATAGAATGGGAAAGACTAGAGATTTCTTCAAGAAAATTGGAGGGATCAAGGGAACATTTCATGCAAAGATGGGCATGATAAAGGACAGAAATGGCAAGGACTTAACAGAAGCAGAAGACATTAAGAGAAGATGACAAGAATACACAGAATAACTATACCAAAATGGTCTTAATGACCCTGGTAACCACGATAGTGTGGTCACTCACCTAGAGCCAGACATTCTGGAGTGTGAAGTCAAGTGGGCCTTAGGAAGAATGACTACAAACAAAGTGGGTGGAGGTGATGGAATTCCAGCTGAACTATTTCAAATCCTAAAAGTTGCTGCTGCTAAAGTGCTTCACTCAACATGCCAGCAAATTTGGAAGACTCAGTGGTGGCCACAGGACTGGAAAAGGTCGGTTTTCATTCCAATCCTAAAGAAGGGCAATGCCAAAGAATGTATACAACCGTACAATTCTTTATTCTGCAGAAGGTTTAAACCTCTAAAATGCTATATGTGCTTTTTTGTCTTTTGTGGCATTCCCAAATTTTTCCTCTAATTATCAGTGGGAAGTTTGACCAAAACTGTATATGAATAATTGATCTAATCCCAACTCCTAATTTTACCTGTAAGAACAATGAAACATAGATCTGTTGTTTGATCTGTGAATGAACTAATTATAGCTGATCTTAGCCAATGTGTGAGCTCTGCTGGAAGGAAGGGCCTGTGCTGGGTGGAGAAAAAAGTGGTGGCCGCTCAGGGAATAAGAGCAATGAGCAGAGCCTGTGACGGGGCCCATCACTGACAGAAGTTCTCTGGTATCCCAGGTGTCTGCTTTGCTCTATCTTCATTCTTCGAGTTGTGTTAGTCTAGCCCTCACTCCACAAACTTATTTCACTTTTTGATATTCAAGATTTTGAAACTGTATCTGTCAAATATACACTGCTGAAAATTATTTTGCAGAATTCTGTGAATAGTTTTATATACTTGCAGAGTTGTCTCCACTCATTCTTCAAAATCACTGCAGATGATGACTGCAGCCATGCAATTAAAACATACTTACTCCTTGGAAAAAAATGTTATGACCAACCTAGACAGCATATAAAAAGCAGAAACATCACTTTGCCACAAAAGTCCGTCTAGTCAAAGCTATGATTTTTCCAGTAGTCATGGAAAGATGTGAGAGTTGGACTATAGAGAAACTCAGTGCCGAAGAACTGATGCTTTTGAACTGTGGCATTGGAGAAGACTCTTGAGAGTCCCTTGGACTGCAAGGAGACCCAACTAGTCCATCCTAAAGAAAATCAGTCCTAAATATTCATTGGAAGGACTGATGCTGGAGCTGAAACTCCAATACTTTGACCACCTGATGCGAATAACTGACTCATTTGAAAAGACCCTGATGCTGGGAAGGATTGATGGCGGGAGGAGAAGGGGACGACAGAGGATGAGATGGTTGGATGGCATCACTGATATGATGGACATGAGTTTGAGCAAGCTCTGGGAGTTGGTGTTGGACAAGGAAGCCTGGCGTGCTGCTGTCCGTGGGGTCGCAAAGAGTCAGACACAACTGAACAACTGAACTGAACTGATTCTTTGTTAGAACTGAAAACATACCTATAACAAATCTATCAGTCCAGTTGTGTGTGTGTGTGTTTATTGGAAACAGGATAGGGATGAGCGCTTGACTTTGTAAATGAATGTATAATATACTAAGATGCTAAATATTCTGCATTAGCTTGGGGGACATGGCCTTGTAAATTTGAATTCTGAGAAGCTAGATTTCTTGTTGACTGAACTTAGCCACATGAAGTCCTAAAAAACTAAATTTTGGTGCAGGATGTAGACAACCTTATTCCAGACGAAGATATAATACTTCAGCAATCCTGAGAAGATTATTCATGATGCAATCCAGAGCTGCTCATAGCAGTGTATATTACTGAAGATAAACCCAGAATAAATAACATGCTTGATGCTGCTAATTCCTTAAAATCAACATAGAAACCTTGCAAGCTATTTCATGCCAGGGTTAACAAGAGGTGATAATGTTTGAGAAGTCAAAGGACAACACTGCAGCCAGAGCAATGAACAGAGCAGGGTTTAAGGTGTGCATGGGTGAAGAGTACCACACACAGGAAGGAGTGAAGCTGAAGTGTTTCCTAACAGACCACTGTCCTTTAAGCTGCCTTGGAATATTCTCCACATGTGGAGAGTCTCAGAGATCAGCAACGCATGAAATGGCATTCAGCTGAAAAGATGGATGATAATTATGCAAAATTGAAAGAGTTTAAAGAGAATAAACTCTGAGCCACAAAATGAAGATTTCCTTTTTGTCTGTGGCCTTCCCACCTTTGTGATATTAATGTAATACTTCAGATTTGTAGTTTCTACTAATTACAGGTTTCCACTTTGTGTCTTTGTGCGTTATGAACCTTCACCTGTCAATACTCATATCAAAAGCCTCTTTATATTTTGAAGTGGTGTTTTTTAGCACGGGAAATCAAGTAAGAACTGTCATTTTTTAATGCTACACTAAACTCTATTTGGTTTGTGACAATTAGATAGAGATATCACCTTATGAAGTATTTTGTATATTAGCTACTAAAAGAAGAAACATATTAAGTCTTCAGAATATGCTTTCTAAATTGAATTAAAAATTAGACAAAAATAATATTTCTAGTAGATTCTCTTTTAAAAAAAGAGTTTAGACGCAATAAATAAAAAGATAATCTGTACCAATCACAGCATAAGAATCTATATGAAAGTTTCATTCTTTTATTATATTTTTTTAGAGCCAGGAAAACTTATTTTAACTAGCATCATCAACTTATTTCGGAATATAATTGATAAATGGGCTTCTATTCTTGCTCCTAGGAGTAATTTTAAAGTCAAAGGAGATATGTTTGTATGCTTCCATGTGGAATGCAACCTATTCTATAACTTCTGAAAGAATTTCTGTATCATCTCATTTCTTCAATAAAATTATTAATATAAATTTATTGGATTTAAGTCAAAAGTGAAGCTCAGTGTAAGGTTTTCTCAAAGATAAGTAAATCATGGCCCAGTCCTCAAGTCTTTAGGCAAATTGTAGTTTGATTATGAGAGGTTTAAGTATACTTTTCAAAAATGTACATCAAAATTAGAACATATACTTGAAACAAGTCAATCTTTTCTGGATATCTAAACTTCCACATAAGTCACCTGTGTTGTAGATAATAGAGATCTTCTTCTATAGAAGGGTAGAAAAACAACAGTCATATATTAACAAAACACCTGAAAATTTAAGGAACAATATGTTAATTTGACATCATCATATTGAAAAGAAGAACATGCTAAAGTAATATTGTGTGTAAAGTCTTCACTTCTAATATGCAACAGAGACTATAAACATAGATATTCATTTGACTCTTCTTTGAGATAATTTTATACCTTGGATAATTTTTTCACTTGCAAATGAGATATTTTGAAGTTTATATCCCAAATTACATAGATATGCATTATTTTCTCTTTATGGGGCAGCAATAATGTCAAAATTGTAATCCAAAAACATAGACGTTTTATTTCAGTTTCTATTTTTACATAATTTGTGCGAAAATGCTGTCTCATATCCTTAAAAATTATGTTTGTAGGCAAGAATGAAGAGAGACTACAAAACAGTTTAAAATGAATGAAAGTGTTCTGGAAAGCAATTATATGTTTCTGTACTTTAAAAAATTCAGCCAACAAGCTTGTATACATTTTACATTCAAAATGGTTTACCTTTTCTTAGTATTATCAAATATTTTAATATCTTTTTAATAAATTTTCAGTAAGCAAGTGTTAGTTGTATAAATTAAAAGGTTATTATGAAAAATATGAATTATTTATAGTTTTAATTTTATCCTGGAAGTTCTCATGTTTTTTTCTTTATTTATTGTCTTTCTGTGTGAAATAAGACCGGTTTAAGCATGGGTGTGGAGAAGGCAATGGCAGCCCACTCCAGTATTCTTGCCTGGTAAATCCCATGGACGGAGGAGCCTGGTGGGCTGCAGTCCATGGGGTCGCTGAGTTGGACAAGACTGAGCACTTCACTTTCTCTTTTCACTTCCATGCTTTGGAGAAGGAAATGGCAACCCACTCCAGTGTTCTTGCCTGGAGAATCCCAGGGACGGGGGAGCCTGGTGGGCTGCCGTTTATGGGGTCGCACAGAGTCGGACACGACTGAAGCGACTTAGCAGCAGCAGCAGCAAGCATATGTGTTTGTGAATTTTTCTTTGATTTTTATCTTCTGTGTAATAAATATAAACGCATTTTGAATGCATTTTGTTAGGCAGGTAATTTTGTTCTTTCTGTCTTATAAATGGAAAGGTCAATAAAAATATAGAAATGATTGGAATGCATTCAAGTCCATTGCCCCTTAACTCTTCAAAAGCCTAGACAACTGCTATTGAAACATCACACTGTCATTTAAACAGAGCTAATTGTTTCTTGTCATCACCACAGTAAAGACTTTTTTTTTCAAAATTAGAAAATTCAAACATAAATACTGCACAGTGGAATGTTCCTAAAATATTTTTATCTATAAATGAAACTTTATGCAAAAGATGAATTTTAATAGTCACCTATACAGTCAATGAAGGTTTAAAATAATTTTGTGGTAAATGAGTGGGTTTTGGAGTTAGATTCCATGTGTAAAGTATAAAAAATGAGAGATGACATGCTAGCAAGGGAAAACAAATTCTCCTTCCATTGAGTAGCGTCCAACATCACAATCAAGGATCACTGAGTAAAGCTGTGGATTTCACCCTGTAAATCATGATTAAGTCTGAGTATGATCCTTTAATGATGTTAAGTAATGAATTTTCCTCTGGTGTTCAAACAGTAGGACAGGTCTCTGTGGTGGGAACATATGTTTGTCTTTAAACTGCTGATCTGAAATGGTACCCCTTGAAATATTCTCATTATAAACAACCTTTCATAATGGCTCCATGTTTTCCTTCTAACAGTGTTATTTTCTAAAATGAATGTGCTTTCCATGTGAGAAGTCAATGTCCGTCCCTCGAGATGGCTTCTTAGACACTAAATTCATTTTAGAAATTAGTATTGCTAGAAGGAAAACATAAAGCCATTATGAAATGTTGAAGTGAAGCATCCTACACAGTGCTGACAGACAGAGACGGGAAAGCAGTCTGGAGTCTTGGCTTCTCCCTTCACACAGATGATAAGGGTGCCAATAAGTGCCGATTATGATGGTGGTTTTTATGAGGTAGACACCTGTTAAGTAGGAACTGGACTGTGACCATCACCTCATTTCCCACACACCACTAAACAGCTCTCCATTTTTAATGACTTTGGGCCATCATTTCTAAACCAGTAGTTCTAATATGGCCCGGTTGGTATTGCAGTGTGTATTTAAGTTCCCTTATGTACGAGAATGAAACAGAATGGAATTGCTCACTTTTCTGCCTACATACAGATTTTACTTTTTTAACCTAATGAATACTTATACAGTTTTCACACAACAGCGACAAATAAATGCTTTTTAAGTTCCCAGAGATGATAAACGGAAGACACTGGAACGTATCCAGGGTCATACAGCAAGGTATGAAAATTTCATGGTCTAAAGATATTGAAATCAGATAGAGTCTTTTATCCTATCACTGTGGAAGTATGTTCGAAATCGACAAAAGATATTTGAAGATAATCCATGTATTTTCAAGTGCAATGTAACATTTATCAGGGATCTTTGACTTAGTCATTGAAAGCATCAATAAAGTTAAAAGGCTAAAAAAAACAGAGGGCTGTTGCAGAGGAGAAGAAATGCTCACTTTTGTACTGAAATATAAAATGGTACCTTATGGTAAATTTAAAAATAATTTTGACTAAAATTTTATTCTCACCTCTAAATTCAAGAAATATGTACATGTGTTTGGTGCATGAATGCTCAGTCTTGTCTGACTTTTTGTGACCCCATGGACTGTATATAGCCTGCCAAGCTTCTCCGTCCATGGAAATTTTCCAGGCAAGAACACTGATTGGGATGCTATTTTCCGACTCCAGAGGATCTTTCCAACTCAGGAATCAAACCCACATCTCCTGTGTCTCCTGCATTGGCAGGCTGATTATATACTGCTTTGCCGTCCGAGAAGCCCATATATGTGTACATGTATATGGTTGAAATATGCATGCACTTTTAATATTGTAGCCATATTTGCACATACTTTTATGAAGAGAGACATGCATGAATACATTGCAGCATTTCTGCAGATCACCTTAATACCAAACCATGCTACTACATATACACTCCATAGACTTTCTATTTAGTTTTTTAAAGCATAGCTCCAGACACAGTAATACTTCAGTCAAGTATCTTCAGTTTCAGTTCAGTTCAGTCGCTCAGTCGTGTCTGACTCTTTGTGACCCGATGAACCACGGCACGCCAGGCCTCCCTGTCCATCACCAACCCCCAGAGTCTACCCAAACCCATGTCCATTGAGTCAGTGATGCCATCCAACTTTCTCATCCTCTGTCGTCCCCTTCTCCTCCTGCCCACAATCTTTCCCAGAATCAGGGTCTTTTCCAATGAGTCAGTTCTTCGCATGAGGTGGCCAGAGTATTGGAGCTTCAGCTTCAGCATCAGCCCTTCCAATGAACACCCAGGACTGATCTCCTTTAGGACAGACTGGTTGGATCTCCTTGCAGTCCAAGGGACTCTCAAGAGTCTTATCCAACACCACAATTCAAAAGCTTCAATTCTTCGGCGCTCAGCTTTCTTTATAGTCCAACTCTCGCATCCATACATGACCACTGGAAAAAACCATAGCCTTGACTAGGCGGACCTTTGTTGGTAAAGTAGTGTCTCTGCTTTTTAATATGCTGTCTAGGTTGGTCATAACTTTCCTTCCAAGGAGTAAGCGTCTTTTAATTTCATGGCTGCAATCACCATCTGCAGTGATTTTGGAGCCTCCAGAAATAAAGTCAGCCACTGTTTCCACTGTTTCCCCATCTATTTGCCATGAAGTGATGGGACCGGATGCCATGATCTTCGTTTTCTGAATGTTGAGCTTTAAGCCAACTTTTTCACTCTCTTCTTTCACTTTCATCAAGAGGCTCTTTAGTTCTTATTCACTTTCTGCCAAATATCTTCAGTGACATCCTATTTCCTATCATTTTTAGCATGGCAGTCCATAACCTACCCAGTTCATCTTTCTAGACTTGTCTTCACATATCTCCATCCTTCCCCACAGGCACCTGTACCTTTATTCCAGACAGACTGATCATTACAGGTCCTGCAGGTTCCAGCTCTGTACCTCTTCTCATGTTACTCTTGCTGACTTAAACACACCCACTCTGTAAGTCTGCTTAGAAAATTTCTGTCAGTTTTCCTAAATCCAGACCAAGTGTTGTCCTCTGTCCTCTTATTCAGAATTAACATCTCCTCCATTAGTGCTCACAGAGAATGTTTTTACCTCTCTCCTATCATTGATCAAACATGGAAATATTTTATACTCTCTTATGATTCTGTCTGTTCAAATGGTTATATTCCTAACTAGACTCTAGGTTCCATGGATCCTGGGGATATACCCTCGACAACTGGTTGACCAGAGACAATGTCCTGTTCTGACATCAGTTGGAGCAGATTTGGGGCAAAAGCAACATGGAAGTGGGGCAGTAAACAGACCCTAAGCAGTCAGTTGGTGAGAGAGAAAGCTGTTAAGAAATACTTTTGGATCGCATTTTCTGCTTTGCCGATAGTTGCTTCCTTGGAAATACTTTTCATCTCTCCCTTAACTCAATAGTCATGTCAAATATTACACGTTAAAAATTTTTGTTGAAAGGGTGTCACTTCTGGAGACTTTCCCCAGGTGAAAAAGTCTGCTGATTCTGCTTCCACTCTACATACCTCTGAGCCCCGAACTGCACAAATATGATAATGGAGATTCAGAGAGGCTTGCTGATGCTCTGTATTTCAGTAAGGGAGCCTAACATCCTGATAAAAATAAAGTCTGCTGTGGTTTCTACATTTATAAACCGAGATGCCATCTGACAACTGGGCAGCAGTATGCAAATGGCTTCACTGTGATGTGAAGCTGCGTTCCCTGTAATGCTGGTGTGCACACGGCAGAAAGTCTCCTGTGCTTTTACACATGTCCAGTGTAATTGTTCTAAATCTGATATGAACCTGTCCTCTGTCCCACTGCTGACAATAGTGCTACAGGAACTAAATTGGGCTGGGAGAGATCAGCCTATCAACTCTTTTCAGAACAACCTCAATGGCTTTTCTCTATCTTTCTAATTTGGAACTGACATTGATGTTCAAAACTCTAGTTAGTCAGCTACAGCCCAGACGTCCCTGGCTTTATGTGTGTAGACATGAAATGAGCTCCGGGTTATAGCTAATCAGCTGAATAACAATGTCTGCATCTGCTCAGTCTTCCTACTATTCTTAGTCTTGGTTGGGTTCCAGGTTTGCTTTCCCATCTTCCGTGAAGTTTCTTCGCATTTTAACCTAACTCCCTGTCTTGTACCTGGGTAGTTTCCAACTGTTGAGCGCCCTTTCTTCTTTTTACACTGCAGAATTTCCTCTCATCATGTGGATATTTGCTTTTGCCTGCTCCGTATATGGAGTTTAGCAATCTTGCCATGCCTTGCTTAACTTCTCAACGTGATTGTTTGTTTATCTTGCACCTCACGTAGAGGATTTAATTCTTACTGCTTTCCTCCAGTACTTCTCTTGCTCTTTTTTTTTTCATTACTAATAAAATATAAATTAAATTTTATGCAATGACTTGTTTTAATTTGTTTTCTGTACTGAACTAAGCATTTCATGCAGTTTGGTGATACGTGATTGGGAGACCTTATTCAGTTTTTGAGAAACGCCATGTTAGGCAACCACTAGCCTGGACTTAACGGTTATCATCTCCTACTATTCATGCTCTTTTATAATTTTCTCTCTTTAAGTGGGGCCTAGGATTACTGACTTCCTTCTAAGAAATTTAAATGACAAACATGATGGGATGTTACTGTTTAGGCTAGGTTATAACGATACGGTGGACTCAATTTCATACATCCACCCTTGCTCTCTTACTCACTAGTTCTGAAAGAAGGTCAGCTGGCCTGCAAGGAACAAAAAAGCAGCCACAAGTTGAGGGCCTCAGTCCAGTAGCCCATAGGGATTGAATCCTGCCAACGACTATGCAATTGAGCTTGGGAGCATAGCTTTCCCTTGGAGTCCTCATACGAGAACTGCTGCTGCTGCTGCGGCTAAGTCGCTTCAGTCGTGTCCGACTCTGTGCAATCCCATAGACGGCAGCCCACCAGGCTCCCCCGTCCCTGGGATTCTCCAGGCAAGGACACTGGAGTGGGTTGCCATTTCCTTCTCCAATGCACATGAGAACTAGCCTTGGCTATTTAGTACCTTGACCAAGGGTTTACAAGAGGCTTTGCAGCAGAGCGACCCAGCTACACTATGCTGAGATCTGTGACCTATAGAAAATGTAAAATAACAGGTGTTTTTTGATTTATGCACTAAGTGTTGGAGCAAATATTAACAGGTAGCCAATACTGCCATCAAAATAATTAGCTCTTGTTAAAAATTATGACAGTGAAGAAAAGTGCCTAGTGGTGAAAAGATTCCAATGCCCTCCTCTTGTCATTTATAGGAGGATAATAAAGGAGAGCGTCTCACTTGCCTCATCTGTCATTCCTATACCTCCTGGCAATCATCAAGCATAAAATATAAAAATTTCTCACTGCTATTCTTGCTTGTTTAAAAAGGGTTATTGTAACACATTATGACCAATAAATAATACACACCATTTCTACACTGGTTTTCTTAACTTTCTTTTTTTGTATTTATTATATTGAGTCAAAAGCATCAACTTGTTCCTTACAGATCAGCTTCACTGATTTTCTAAAGAATATCATTTTGTACGCATCTACTCTGTTAAGGGGCTCCCCAGGTGGCTCAGTAGTAAAGAACCTGTCTGCCAATGTTTCAGACGTGGGTTCAATCCCTCAGTTGGGAATATTCCCTAGAGAAGGAAATGTCAACCCACTCCAGTATTCTTGCCTGGGAAATCCCATGGACAGAGGAGCCTGGTGGGCTACAGTCCACGGGGACACAAAAGAGTTGGACACAACTTAGTGACTAAACAACAACAGCAAATCTTTTAAATCTTTTAAGACACTTCAGTGTGAAGATTCTTCTCTAACTTCCTAAAATTTTAATTACAGAGGCTTTTTCCCATGATAAACTTTCTTCCACATTTTGTTCTTCTGTGTGTTCTTTTTAATGACTATTTTACGTATCTGCTGAAGTTATATAAATCACCCCAAAACTTGGTGGGAAAATAACAACTATTTATGTGCCCATGATTCTGAAATTTGGGCAAAGATCATTTTTGTTCCACATGGTTGGCTGAGGTCACTCATACAGTGCATTTGTCTGGGAGCTTGATTAGAGCTGAAACACCCAGTATGCCTCAGGTCACAGGAGATGTGCCTCAGTGGTTATGTCGGCAACAGCTGTGGGCTGTCCAGGCGACTCTCCTTCTCTGCTTGGCTTCTATAGCAGTGCAGGCAGATCTTTTTACATGGTACCTCGGGGTTTCAAGAGACAGAAATGTGAAGCTGGCAAGCCTTTTTAGGGCAAGGCATAGAACTAATGCAGTGCCAATTCTACATTCTATTGATAAAGATAAATTCCAAGGCCAACCTAGAATACGAAAGAGGAAAACAGACAAGATCCCTGTGTACCCAGCAATGGTGATCATCTTTAGGAATTATATATCACATGCAGGAATTTGAAGCTTTGGTTATGTGATGCCTCTTCCTGATTATAGTTTCTAGAATGAAAAACGATTTGGTAACAGGCAAGCAAAGCTTGCTGAACTTTAATGTGTGTGTGTGTGTGTGTGTGTGTATAAACATTTACACACATGTGTATGTGTATGTATATGTATATTTATGCATAAATCAATATCGGCATTTACCTGCTCTATATTCTTGAAATTATAACACTAAGACCATAAATCCTAGAAAAGGTAGAAGAGTGGAACATTTTTAGATGGAGCAAGGGATATTAAATTCCCAAAATAAACACTACCCAAGTAGCAGAGGAGTCAGCAGAAACTTTAAAGTTTCATAGAAAAAGATGATAAAAGCAAAGCATTGAGGGAAAAAGAGCAAGTAAAGGTAATCTTTAAAGAGTTAGAACATGCCTGTCTATATAGTTTAAACAACTGAGAAGAGAGGCAGTTTCCCTGTCAAAAGATATTAATAAAAGAAATAGCCACATGATGTGTTCTAGAGATTTATGGTTCATGTTATGTTTTTTTATTTTTTTGAGCCCCTGTTGCTTCTAGAAGTATATAGTATTCACATTGTTAAAAATACAGTGGAAGCGAGATAAACTGTGTTTGTAATCTTAAATTTTTAGCTTACTTTAAAATATGAAATCTTATCTTATTTTTGGAGGAGGATTGAGAAGGCTGCTATCAGTGAGTAAAAGTAAATGGAAGGACCTCTGTAAGTTATTTGAAATAGGATATAATGTGCACATTCAGGGAATTTGTGGGATCCTGGTATCAAAGAAATAAAAAAAACACATTTGCTAGAAATTGGAATAAGATGATGCTCCTAGACAATTAGAATGGTATCTAAAACTTATACCGCAGAAATAAACTTATTTCTGCATTGTTTATTTTGTATATTAATTGCAATTAAACCATCTTTTAATCAACTAGTACATAATTCTATGTACCATCTTTAATCAACTAGTACATAATTTATTGTCTAAGAATGATTGATATTAAGCAGTTTATTAAGAACTGGTGCCAAATGTTGGTTTTATTTATGTATTTTAACGTTTTCGTCGATATGTAATTTTACACATTGAAATTCACCGTTAAAGCGTATGATGCAGTGGTTTTCAGTGTATGTCCAGAGTTGTGCCAGCGAGTGCCAGGACTCAGCCGCTCAGTCGTGTCTGACTCTTTGTGACCGCGTGGACTGTAACCCACCAGGTTCCTCTGTCCCTGGAGTATTCCAGGCAAGAATGCTGGTCTGGGCTGCCATTTCCTACTCCGGGGTATCTTCCCCACCCAGGGATCGGACCCCCGTCTCTTGCATCTTCTGCATTAACGGGCAGATTCTTTACCACCGCGCCACCTGGGAAGCCAGTCCATTACTGCAGTTCAGTTATAGGACGTTTTCGTCACCCCTGGAATAATTCTGGTGCACTTTAGGAGTCGCTCTCCCTTGCTACTCAGTACCAAACACCCAGGTGGTACTAGTGGTAAAGTACTCATCTTTCCAGTTCAGGGGACCTAAGAGACTCAGGTTCTATCCCTGAGTGGGAAAGATCCCCTGGAGGAGGGCATGGCAACCCACTCCAGTATTCTTGCCTGGAGAATCTCACGGTCAGAGGAGCCTGGCAGGCTACAGTCCCTAGGGTCACAAAGGGTCCAATGGGATTGAAGTGACTTAACATGCTCTATGCCACATACCCAAGTCTAGGCAACCACTGGTCTTTTTTCTGTTACCATCAATTCTATTATTTTGTATTTTTTACAAAAATACACACATTGCATTGTCTTAAACCCGATATAATGTTGTCAGTGTTTACACATGTTTCAAGATTGTGTGGCTACTTCATTCTTCTTTATTGCTGGATAATATTCTACTGTGTGAGTATGTTTGCTTTATTCCATTCAACAGCTGACATCTGAGTTGTTTCTACTTTTTGGCTATGGTGAATAATGCTGCCTTGATCACTCCCGTATGAATTTACATATGGGCATAGATTTTCATATCGGTCATACCTAGGAGTGAAATTGCTGGGTCATATAGTGTCCTGATGTTCCACATTTTGAAGCATTGCCAAAAAATTGTTTTCCAAAGTGGCTTCACCACTTTATATTCTACCTTCAGAGTGAGGATGGTAATTTCTCTATATCTCCTTGCTATTTCTTCTTTTTGATAGTCATCTTTCTAGAATTGAACTGTATCTAATTGTGATCTTGATTTACCTTCCCTAACGGCTACTAGGACTTCCCAGGTGGCTTGATGGTAAGGAATCCACCTGCCAATGCAGAAGTTGTGGTTTTGATCCACGGGCAGGAAGAGTCCCGGAGAAGGCAATGGCAGCCCACTCCAGTGTTCTTTCCTGGGAAATCCCATGGACAGAGGAGCCTGGTGGGCTACAGTCTGTGGGGTCACAGAAGAGTCGGACATGGCTTAGTGACCAAGCAGCAGCTGCAGAAGGACGAATAATCCTGAGCTTCTCTTCTGGTGCTTATTAGGCAAGATGGAGAAATGTTTATTCTTTGTCTAATCGTTAATTGGATTCGTTGTCTTTGTTTATGCATTCTGAAGATAGGTCTTTTCAATGTATGGTTTGAAATACTAACATTCTGTGGGTTATCTTTTAATTTTCTTGGTAATACCATTGGGTGGCTGAGTTGAACACAACTGAGAGATTGAGTACACAGAATTGATTTGCCAGGATTTTCTTGAGGATTTTTGCTTCTGTATTTGCAAGGTGTATTGATGTTTAGCTTTCTTGAAAATTTATTGTTCTCTTATCCATCTTGCAGTTTTCTTTACTTAGCCTGATTTTGTTATCAGTTTTTGCTTCATAAAATGAGTTGGGAATTGTCCTGGCTCTTCAGTATATTTTGAAGATTTTGTGAAGAATTGACATTTGTTATTTAAAGGGTTAGTATGATTCACCCGTGATGCCATGTAGGTCTCACCTTTTCTTTTGTGAAGGTTATTTATTACTAACTCAAACTTTTTACTTGTTATGATACTTTCAGAGATTGTACTTTCTTTTTGAGTTTTGGTAGATTTTGCTTTTTTTAAGGACTCTGTCCAATTCATTTATTTTATTTTGTTAGCTAAAAAATGCTTCTAACATTTCCTTACTTTTTTTATTTTCGGCCTTTGTAAATTCTATAGTAATTCCCCCTGTTCCCATCATGATTTTAGTAACTTGAGTCTTCTTTCTTTTTCTCATAATCTATCTAGCAAAAGTTTGCTAATTTTGCTAACATTGTCATGAATCATTTTTTGTTTTATTGGTATTCTTTATTGTATTTTATTTTCTATTTCCTTTATTTTCATTGCATTGCTTTATCATTGCTTTGAATTTGCTTAGTTTTCTCTTCTTTTTCTAATTACTTATGGTCTAATTTCTTTAGCTGAATTGAGTGTATTTTGATATTTAGTGTTTTTTATTTTCATTTGTCTCCAAAATATTTTCTAATTAATTTACTTCCAAGTATTTTATAATTTCCCATGTATTTTTTTTTCATTTAATGATCAGTTATTTAGGGGTTTGTGTATTTGTAACTGTCCTAAATTGCTTTCTGTTGTTGAATTATAATTTCTTACATTGCATGTAGAGACATATTTTGTATGATTTTATTTATTTTTTATTTATTGAAGCTTGTTTAATGGCTTAGCATATGGTCTTTTCTATAGAAAGTTCTGTGTGAACCTGAGAAGAATGTGTATTCTGCTGCTATTGGGCGAAGTGTTCTATATATATTTCTTTTTTTAAATTAAATTTTATTTGTTTTATTTTTGTTGAAATATAGATTTACAGTGTTGTGTGAGTTTCAGATGTACAGCAAAGTTATTCAGTTATGCATACATATGTATCTATTTTTTCAGATTTTTCTCCCTTATAGGTTACTCAAAATATTGAATTCCACTGTGACCTCACAGTGCTATATATTAGAGTCCTTGTTCGTTATTTATTTTATATATAGTAGTGTGTATAAGTTAACCCCAAACTCTTAATTTATCCCTTTTTCTCTACTGCTTTGGTAACCAAACATCTGTTTTCTGTGTCTCTGAGTCTACTTCTGTTTTGTATATAAGTTCATTTGTAAATTTTTTTTTCAAGATTCCACATCTAAGCAATATAATATATTTGTCTTTCTCTCTCTGGCTTACTTCACTTAGTATAATTACGTCCAGGTCCATCTATGTTGCTTCAAATGACATAATCCATTCATTTTTATGGCTGAGTCATGTTCCATTGTAAAAATACATCAAACCTTCTATTCACATTTATTATTTCTAATTGATTTATAGTGTTTACAAGTCTTCTGTTTCTTTGTTGATCTTCCATTTTTTCTTTCCATCACTTAAAGTAGGCATATTGAAGTCTGTAACAATAATTGTTCAATTTTATATTTCTCCCTTAATTATTAGTTTTTGTTTCATATTTTGGGAGGCTTTTTTCATATTTATAATTTGAAATTAATTAAAATAAAGGCAGCATACTAAAATGTATGCAGTACACCTGAAGACTGCTTAGAAGGCACTTTCTTGATAAAAATATCAAGGTTGTTGTATAGATAAAAATATAATGAACATTTGATTTGATTATAGTATTTGTTCAAAAACTGTAAACTAAATACACTACAGTTTTTTTTTTTTTCCTCACTGTATCTAGATAATATATACCAGATTGGAATATTAAAAATACTCCAACTAATAAAGTTTTCAAATTCTGTCAGTTAACTTACCCTTTTACAACATGAATAGTTTATACATTATTTGCACTGATGACAATTTTTTATTAATTTTATGTCTCTTATCAGTTTTAACAAGTTTATTTGCACTTGTTTGAACACAGTCCACAACTATGTCTATCACACTCAAGCTGATGAATCAACACATGCTTATACATTTGAAGCATTATATTAATGTTACAAGTTTCTTCCATTGCTAAAGTACAGTTGCTTCTATTTAAAGTGTATTTATGACATGGAACTATAAAAAATAATCATGCACAAGTTGAAAAAAATTATGACAAGATAATTTATACTAGTGAATATATCGTTTACAAGTAAATTATTTTGAAAACAGTGAGATCTGATAAAACTGAAAGTCAATCAAAAAATAGAGGCTGTGTATTAGTATCATAAACCGAAAACAATGACAAAGTAATGTCAGTGGGGATTTAATCCGAACTGAACTCTGGGAAGGTGATAGGATAGATCAAAGCGTTGAATTTAGAATGAGCTATTCATATGGGAAAGCAAAAATAAATAAGTATAGATTCTAGCCATATAAAACTGTCAGCTTGAAAATATACTGCTTGCATGGTCAATCACTTGGATAGCATCATTCTGTGATATATTAAATATAGAAGCTATTTCTTATGGCTTTTGAAGTATGACAAACAAAACATTCAGAAATCTTTTTTTTTAATGATATGTTCAATGAAAGAAAACTACAGTGAAATTCATCCAAGCTCCTATTGGATAATGATAGGTATATAATGTCCTTTTTAATCTTTTAATACTTTGTAATACATAGTGAAGTCTTGCTACATAATCAAATAGTATTTATCATTTGAGATTGCAAGTAGCTTTCCCATTCTATATAAAATTCAGCAAGAGAAATTAATTCAACTACTGGTTCAAAGTTCTACAATATAAACTTTAATTCAATTAAAAATACAGTGTTGAAATAGGAAAGCAAAATGGATCTATTTTCATATCTCTTTTTGTTTCCCAAGTTCTGTGTTATAAGATAGTCTGCACAGGCAAACTATAGGGAAATATCAATATATAGTTTTACCAGTTGATATTTATTTTTAAATGTTCCTTAAATGATAGGGCTTTATACTAGCTTTTGGAGCAATTAAATCTTAAAAATGTTAGTTAACTTACAGAAAAAATAGTGGATATACCTTATTTTGTTTTCATAGTGCGTCTGTTAGTTTGGATAGACATTTTGAAAATAAACAGCCTGAATATTTGAAATGGACAGAAGGAAAGTGAATAAGAAAACCTCTGAAGGAAAATAGGAAATATTGTGGTCTACTGAATATTTGAATTATACTTGAATAGTTTACCAGAGATGTGTCAAAGATTCATGTTCTGCTGAAATTTCATTTTTCTCTTCATTCCATGAACTGAGATGCTCTCTGCATGTAAATAGCTCTGTGGTGTTTTTTTGATAGCCACAGTCACTTTGTGACTCTAAAAATTAACTCCTTGTAAAACCAGAAAATAGGGATTCCTAACTGGGAACAGAAAAATGTTTTCTATTATTACTTTGTTTTTACCCTCTACACATTGGTGAAATCTGCAAATATAGCCAACAGTTATACAGTAGTTATAAAATTCTCATATATATGATCTTGGCTTGAGATTGAAAGATCGCATTCATATTCCACAATTTAAGATGCCCATTTTCAGGACTGATTATGAATTTTGTAAGCAATGAGATTTGGCATGCATGCTTTATTGAAAGTCTCCTTAACAAATAATGTGCTTTTTTTCCCAGTGATTTTTGGTGTTGAGGGAAAATGCTTTCAGAGGACAATTTGCGGTTAATGCCTTTCCGTGGGTAAAATCCCACTGAGAAGCGCTCTAGCTAACTTGCCCTGGGTTGTGTTCCAACTTAGTTTAAGGGACTTTAGGGGACACACTCCTGCTGATTCCACTGTTCTTTCCTGTCTTCCTTTTTTTTGTAATCTTGACCCAAAAACTATTTTAAGTGATGTCTGATTTGGCTTCCTATGGTTCTCAAATGTTCGCTGGTAAAGGGTTATTGAAAGAATGTGTGACTCTCCCCTTCTTTTCTTGAATTCAGAGTTTCTGATGTTGATATTAATGTGAAAGGGTCATCCACAAAGAGACAAAGAACACTAACGTTGTAAGGCTTCTCAGCTCTTTGCCTTTATCACAGCTGGGGGACTCTAAACCGTTGGGATCAAATATCTTCTATCACCTCCTTAAAAATACGAACATCTGTGTCATCATTGGCCTCTAGGCTGTCAGGCTTATTCCTGAAGTATTCCTCTCTCTGTATAGTCCATCGATTGAACGTTGCAGAACTGTAAGATTTTCAGGCTAAAGGGCACCTTAAAGGTCAAATGGTCCAACCCCTTTACTTTATGGAGTTAGGAAATTGAAGCCTATGGTGAGTAGGTTATTTGTCTGTGGTGTGGACAAAGGTACAGAAATGGAAGAGAAAGTAGTTTCTCTGTCTACAGCAAGGGGACTCTACAAGGCATTTGTATTAGTGCTCCTTTTCCCTTGTCTCCTTAATACTTTGCTATCTTATCAAACCTTGCCCAGATCCTAGGGAATCCTCTGATATGGTAACTGAGTTGAAGAGGTAACAGCTTTTAACATTCAGGACACACTGATCATAGGTTTAAATTACAGGAAGCGTAAATATGTCTACAGTGTTTGTTTTTCTAAACACATCTTATTACTAATCTAGTTTTCGTATCACACAAAAAAATGGTACTTTTTTTTTTTTTTTTTAATCCAAGTCTTTGGTGAAAATAGAGTACTGTCTTAGCTAAATCTTTGTAAGAATAGTGAATAGGATTCTCAGTGGAGAATGTCTACCACAACTGACTTTATAAACAACTTAGTTTTTTAAAATACACTCCGACTTAGAAATCACCCTGAGGACTACTGAGAGAAAAAACAACTCAAGATCTTTAGTTACATAGTTCTTTAAGGTATAGGATAACTTGAAGCTAAATGACTCGGCATGAGTCATGTAAGTAATGTCTTTTGGCATATTGTTCTTGTATGAGGACTTGTATGGGTAACGTAATAAATTCTTCCTACTAGAGTAATAACATTTCAACTGAAGGGAGACCAGAAATAAAGGAATAATGTGATTTATTTTTGGTGGTGTGACACAAATGTATCTATTCCGGGGAAGAGGAAAGGATAAGAATCTTCTTTTGATTTTGAGGTAGAATAGAAAAGATGCAGAGAACCACAGAGAAAGACTGGCCAATAAACTATTTTCCTAAATGTGTTCAAAGGGATGCAGAAGCTTTTAGAGATATCCAATCCGAGCTTCTTCCAAATAAAGATGTAAGAAACATTGATTTGTTCTTGATGTAAATGCTTTCCATAAAGGTGAATCTACTTCTTAATGAAGTAGTCTCTTCAATTCTTAGCTAGGAATTTTTATCTTCTTTCATAGATGAGGTGAAAATCTATATCCATGTATTAATATCTACTTCAAATATGTACCCTGTCCTTTTCTACAAATTTTAGGTCAAACTTGGAAAAGAATATTTTCAGTACTGAGGCTAATTTCCATTTATCTGTGATAGTGAATGAAACTGAAAATATTAAATATCCACAGCTAAAGAGAGATATATCAATAACCTCAGATATGCTGATGACACCACACTTATGGCAGAAAGTGAAGAACTAAAGAGCCTCTTGATGAAAATGAAAGAGGAGAGTGAAAAAGTTGGCTTACAGCTCAACATTCAGAAAACAGATCATGGCATCTGGTCCCATCACCTCATGGCAAATAGATGGGGAAACAGTGACAGATTTTATTTTTGGGGGCTCCAAAATCACTGCAGATGGTGACTGCAGCCATGAAATTAAAAGACACTTGCTCCTTGGAAGGAAAGCTATGACCAACATAGGCAGCACATTAAAAAGCAGAGACATTATTTACCAACAAAGGTCCATCTAGACAAAGCTATGGCTTCTCCAGTGGTCATGTATGGATGTGAGAGCTGGACTGTGAAGAAGGCTGAGCGCTGAAGAATTGATGCTGTTGAACTGTGTGTTGGAGAAGACTCTCGAGAGTCCCTTGGTCTGCAAACCAGTCCATCCTAGAGAAAATCAGTCGTGAATGTTCACTGGGAGGACTGATGCTGAAGCTGAAACTCCAATACTTTGGCCACCTGATGCGAAGAACGGACTCATCTGAAAAGACCCTGATGCTGGGAAAGATTGAAGGCAGGAGGAGAATGGGAAGACAGAGGATGAGATGGTTGGATGGCATCACAGACTCAGTGGAGTTTATTCAATGAGTAAATTGAGTTTACTCAAATGAGTTTACTCAGTGAGTCTGAGTAAACCCCAGGAGTTGGTGACGGACAGGGAAGCCTGGAGAGCTGCAGTCCATGGCTTTGCAAGGAGTCAGACACGACTGAGGGATTGAACTGAACTGAGAGATATTTTTCACTATTACTCAACAACACACATCTGTATCACCACTTTCATTTATTCCCTCTGATCATTCTAAAGCTTTATGATTTTTATAGCTTTATGAGAGTAAAAGTTCTTAAAGGGGAGATACATAAAACTAGTATATTCATATATAGTCAAATTATGTCTTCATTTTAATTGACATGACATGTTCACAGTGAAAAGAGTATTTTCATTGATAGTCTTGGTTTATATGAAAAATCTTGGAGAGTTATATTTCTTAAAACTATAAAATCATTGCTTACCCAACAGTATTTAGTGTGAAATACAACAATTTTTAAAGTTTTATAATTGAATGTTTGGTCTCCTGTTTTGGTTTTCAAATTTGCCTACTATAAGTAAGTGTTCTGTTTAAAATAAAAGCTGTGTTCTCAATGTTTAAACATTTTTATTGTTTCAAAAGTGGTTCATAATGGTGCAGTGTGAGGGCCACATACATTTCCATTGATTGTCAGGTTCAACCGTTGATATGTATGAGAGGCAGAGAGTCATCTAGGTGATATTAATGCTTTGATTCAGAAAGCATTAGGAAACTTTCTTTTGCAATTTGAAAACATCACTTTGAATACTTAGACCTGGCTATCCAGGACACAGATGCAAATGATGGTAAGATCAGAAGTCATGTTCTCCAGTAAACTCAAGTCCATACAACCCTGTGAATCTTTCATAGCCGGGTAGAAGAAAGCTCCCCTAACTCTGAAATTCACTAGCCTTTAGGATTACAAAAATTTTGACTGAAAAAAATTTTAGATTGCATAAGAATCCCATGGAGTGCTTGTTTAAAACAGAATCCTTGACCCTTTTCAGAGCTGACAACTTACATGTGAGACCTATAGAGTAGCAGAGAGCCCCATACGCAGAAGGGTGTCCACACTTATTTTAATGCTCTGCTTCTTTCTTAGTAATTTTATTTTGAACTAATGTTTTGTAAATGAAGTCCAACGAGACAAGTGAGCATGTGCATTACCAAAGAACATCCATGCAATGTGTTTGCCCTCTAATTCTTATCACTCCATTCACATATAGCATTTGTGATGGTCCATGACACAGAATTCTGCTTCGTGATAGCTGGGAATCCAGACAGACACAGATGAATACAGGGTTAGCATGTTACATCTACAAAATAAGGAGAGGAACAGGGAACTCAGACGGGTTTATTCAGATTTCCTTTAGACCAGAATTTGCTTTCAAAGTAAAGGCAGGGAAAATCTCAGAAACTTGAACAATCAAGAAGTTCCATTATATCTTTTCCTACCTGTGTCACTTCCCAGTATGTCCAGCCACTAATGCTGAAAACGATGACATGGGCAGAAGAAGAAGGATTAGACAATCCATAGCTGATTTCCTTTCTATCCTTTCTAACTCGTCGCGAAGCCTCAGGTAGAAAGTTCTGGCAGAATGTGTGCTTATCAGGAAACGAAATAACAACCAAGTTAGCTTTGTGGAGAGTTTAACGTTTCTAGTAAGATTCAAATACATTAATGTGTACCATATTCACTAAAGTTAGGAACTGCATAAGTTAAGTAATTCCATATACAGATTAAATGTGCTTTAAACTGGCATTACACAATATAAAAATGAATACAAAATTCATACTACTTAAAATTTTTATTATTTATTTGAAAAAATATTAAATAGCAAAGAGCAAATATGGCAAGCCGAGTGAAAAGGCCAACAGCACAAAGAAAAAGGGATTATATTTTTCTATTTAATGGCACTTTTTTCGTTCTTTTTAAACAAGAGCACACATGTTTTCATTTTGCACTAGACGCTGTAAAATTACTATTTCAGTTGGTCTAGAATAGATTTGGACACCTGCATCTTTAACAGTCTGTGATGCTTGTTAAACATAGAACATACTGTCCCTATACCTCTCTTTTGATTCTTGTGAAATATACTCTTGTATTAGTATTTGTATTTACATGAATATAACTCTGATCACATGAGACTGCAAGGTTCATTGAGGTAAGATACATGAAATGCTTCAGGTATTCTAGTGTTTAGCTGCCTGTCTTCCATTGGGCATCTTTTTAGAAAACATTTGTTATATAGTAAAATTATAGATACCTGACAATAGTCTAATGAAATAGGAGTAAATAAAAGAATTTACCAATAAGATTGCATTTACAAAAAAAAAAAAAAATCCACTGTAACTGTCATGACTTACTTTTGCATGAAAAAGTGAAAGTCGCTCAGGCGTGTCCCACTCTTTGCAACCCCATGGACTATTCAGTCCATGGGATTTTCCAGGCAAGAATACTGGAGTGGGTAGCCATTCCCTTCTCCAAGGGATCTTCCCAACCCAGGGATTGAACCCAGTTCTCCTGCACTACAGATGAAGTCTTTACCAGCTGAGTCTTTTGCATAGTATCCATTAAATAAGTGTTAAAATGAGTCATTTCCATATACAAATTGTAAACATAAAATATTTCTCCAAATTATTCATAATTTAAAGAAACTATTGAATATGTAGGGACTTTCTTGGTGACTGAGATGATGAAGGATGTACCTGCAATGCAGGAGACCCGGGTTTGATCCCTGGGTCGGGAAGATCCCCTGGAGAAGGAAATGGCAACCCACTCCAGTATCCTTGTCGGAAGAATTCCTCGGACAGACGAGAGTGGCAAAGTACAGTCCATGGGTCGCACAGTGGGACATGACTGAGCGATTATCACTTTCACTTTCACTGGATACATAGTACAGATTCATGCTGTAAAACAAGATTTTCTGAAATGATTTTATTTGCACAAATGTTTTTCTAGTGAAAACCCACTATATTAAACAATTATTGGCTGAACTCTTCTCTGAGAGAAAGAACAAGGGAGCCAAGTTCCATCCTCTAGGCTTCAGCCTGCTTTCCTATCTACAATCTGCAGTGCAGAACTGGAGAAAAAAATGTTAAGTTGTCCAAATAATTTAATCACTCTATGGTCGCTGCCCCCCATCTTTCTTATGAGGTTTAAAATATGTATCTTATCTTTTAATTTAAATTATATTTATCTTCACTTTTAAATTAAGCCAAAATGTCCTAGAAAGACTGAGGGGAAGATTCTGACCATTGCTAAGATGGTAAGATGTTAAAACATTATTAAAACAGACCTACTAATTTTTAGAAAATAATTATTTAATAATTGGATTTGAATAAATTCAAAACCAGTGGCTACCTGAATCACCTGTGAGATTGAATTTTTTTTTTTTTTTTTGTAAAACAAGTGTACAAAACAAGGGGTAATTTAGTTAGGAGTTTTACCTTCTAATCTTACAGAATGAAGTCCCTAGGGACAGTCTCTTACAAATGAGAAAGTGTGAAGTTATTCATAAATTCAGCAGCCCTATTAAAAAATGTGTAACAAAGCATTTTATGTATGAATGCTCCAGAGGGTGTAATCATTGAATACTTATTAAAGATTACATATGGGCTTTAGTCCTGTGAAAAAGGTGATCTGAGTCATAACAGGTTGTTGGGTAGGAAGAGCTCAAATACTTCTAAGTATTTGAGGCCAATTATCTGAAAACTCAGGAGGACTTCAAGCGTAGTTCATAATTACTCATTTGGAGCGGTGAGTCAGTTGGGTTAAAAATCCCTATTTAGATAACTGTCATAAATATGGTTAGTCAAGGCAGATGAAAACGAGTCTGTGCCTGCAGACGTGCCATCCGTTAACAGCCCCAAGCCAGAGACCCCAGTCGGTTCCTACAGTCCTGAGAAAACTGCTATTTTATCCGGGACCTTTTTTTTTTTTTTTTCAGAAAACATAATTTGGAGCAATGTATCCTACCTTTCATAAATCTTTGACTTCATAGGTTTCCTCACTTGCTCTAAGACTGCAATTTCTATGGTAGTACTTTCATGAGTATCATCACCTAGTGCTGAAGTTGTAATGGGATTTTGTCAAATTGCTTGACATCCTCCGACAGTAGTTCTTCCGTGCGTGGAGTGGGACTGAATTGCACTGCAGAGGGTTGTGAGTAAAGGTTTATGCAAACGAGCAGGCTTCGCAAAGCTTATGCCCCATACGCTGTGCTTACTCGCTCAGTCGTGTCTGACTCTTTGCAGCCCTATAGACTGCAGCCCTTCGGGCTCTGCCGTCCACGGGATTCTCCAGGCATGAATACTGGAGTGGGTTGCCACGACCTCCTACAGAAGATCTTCCCAACCCAGGGATTGAACCCAGGTCTCCTGCATTTACCATCTGAGCCACCAGGGAAAGAGATTCTGCCAGTCCAAATTATCCATAATAATAACAGTCGTTGTAGTTTAAAATGAAGAAACTGTGATAAGGAAAAGCTTTACCTTCTGATAATTTAATAGGATGTTTTTCTTATTGTCTATCAATACAGGCTTTTGATAAAATATGTACATTTAAAAATTTGTTGCCTTTAATATATCTCTTATTGGTGCTAAAAATCTGGAAAAGATTTTAGAGCCAATTTGTTGAAAAGCTTGACATGGCATTTTGTGAACATGATGGAAGATAAAGTTCATGGGGGGGAAAATTGGTCATGAATATCTGAGATGATGTGAAGTAATAAAAACGTTGATGAATCCATCACTGTGCCCCCCAGCCTGTGAAGGAGAGCCGGATAGTCATACAGAATGGTGTCTTGCGCCCACAATTCCATTACTATTGAAAACGAAGCTAGTGACCTTGTCAACAATGGACGTGCACGTTCTTCCTTGCTTAATAAGAATCAGATATTTAGGCTGTGATGTTCAGGACTATCTCAGGGAGAATGAGATTTCAGTACTTCTCATTCTTCACTCCCTTACCTCCTTGCATCCACACGTCTAATCACGGTATGTGAACTTACTTTTTACTTACATGTGTCTGCCCATGTGCATGTGTATGCAAGATATCCAGTTCAGTAGTTCATTATAAGAGAACTTTGTGTATTTAAAATTTCTTTCATTGCTATCCTAATTAAAAAAAAATCTCTGACACTCAAAATAGACTCATAATGATCTAATGAGAGTTCAATGTGATATTATGCTCCCCTTGCAGCTTTTATATACCCAAACATAGCTTTGATCATTATTTCCAAAGTCAGCAAATTTTCTCTTTTTTTTTAACTTTTTATTTGATATTGGAATATAGCTAATTAACAATGTTTTGATAGTTTCCAGTGCATAGCAGTGCAACTCAGCCATACACATGCAGATATATCCATTTTCCCCCCAAACTTGCCTACCATCTGGACTGCCAAATAACATTGAGCAGAGTTCCCTGTGCTATACAGAGCAAGCAAAGTTTTCTGACATGAGAAATGTGTTATGCTCCTAATACCTCATCTGAACCTCTGCTTTACTGTTCATCTTTTATCCTATATTCATTGAATCATTCTAAAAACAATTTTTGATCAAAGATGAGCTGTTTCAAAAACTCTTGCTTTACTATTTCTGTTATTGTGGCCTTTCACTTCATTCCATAGAGCAAATGGATGAGAAAGGAAATCTTAAAGAAACCCTGCTCACTGTTGACCGGTACACAAATACATCCAGTAAATAAAAATCCAGAAACAGCTTTTACGGGCTAAAGAAACATGTCAGTGTGAGCAAATATGACATGCTAGATTTTCCTTATAAAATGAAACAGCCCGACAAGCATTTAGCTCTCTTCCTGCTTTCATAACCCTGATAATTTTTCCAGGCACCATTTGACGCTACTAAATATATATTCACTCTATAACTACCCAGAACAAAGGAATATGGGGAGTAATATTGTTGATACATGAAGTACAAGACATCCTCACTTGCCCTTTCCCAGTTCTGCTGGCATTGCTGACAGCTGTAAAAACTTGTTGTTGTCATAAGCAGAGACACCCCAAAGGCACGCAGGGAATAAATGTATGCTGTAATAATAACAAGGTGCCACTTTAAAAAAAATTTCTTTTCAGCTTAGGGCTACATTTAAACCTTCAGGTGCAGTTCATGAAACTTATAATGTGGGAGAGTTAGCACTGGTAGCGTCTTTGAGAGTCTTTAGGGAAAAAGACTCTGAGATATTGTTATCATTATTACCATCTTGCTAACTGAATCACAGTTAGTGCCTTGGTTATTACACCTAAGGGAATGACTTACTACCCTCTAGGTTGAAATAGAGGACAAAATGAGATTCTTTCATTGTAGGGAGGTGGAAAAATTTCAGGACACACAAAGGAAAAGACCTTCTATTCAACATCAATCTTTTAAAACTAGAGAACTAAATTAATCGGAATCAGTCCTCCCCTTGGCCATATAAATTCACTGAGCATACATTTCAACTAAAATGAATGCACATGGAAATTTTTGTACAAAAATTAGATACATGCTCTAAAACATACTCATGCTTTACTTTTATAAAAACGGAAAAACAGAAGCAAAGTAAAACAGGCAAGATTTCATACCAAAGTAGAGCTGCACTTATAAAGGAGAGGTTACTGTGCCACAGTCTGCGTCATTTTTTCTCTCTTCATTTTTTCTCTCTCTCAGTCACTTGAGTTGTAAAATTGTAAGATGCTGTTGAAGTAATTCAGTCAAATAAAATAAAAGTAATATTCATGAAAATGCTTTCATTTTTATTGACTCATAAATATTAAAGTGCAAATATGCAGACTTCCTTCAAACCCTGTAGATGGAACTAAATGTTCCATCTTAAATATCTGGAAAGAAAATATAAACTGTATGTTACCCTTGAACCTGAAATACACTGTGTTTTGATGACATATGGAGCCCTTTGATAATGACTTACTTTGCTTAGCAATCGTATTTTTTATTCCTTTTCCTTATGTAGCTAATTTTTGTATTTGATCCCTGTTGTGACCCTCATTTATTTTTAAACTAACTTTTAAGTGACTTGTCTGTTTGAAGCAGTTCACTGTGGATTGGGCAGATGAAAACTTTGTCCTCAAAGGCAAACCTGGCATGTCATTTTGTATTTCTTTGCTAAGTTATCTTGATCTGAGAAATGGTTAAAAGATGAAAATGCCACTGGGGCAGTATTCTCAAGTACTTTTCAAGTAAATATTAGTGATGTGGACTTTTAAAACACTGGAAATATGTTTAAAAATAAACAGGGATGCTTTCTAGGAAGGTAAGGGAAAGAGTGATTTTAACTGAAAGAGGTGACCATTGACTTTACGTGTAAACCAGGAAAATAAAAGAAACTGTCCTTGATCATTTCCTCAGCACTGGAGGCAATAATCAATTTCCTCAAATCAATGCCACCACTGAAGAGGGATGGCAAAGAGAAGACGCTTTATCAGCAAACCTGTGTATTTTGTATCAGTTTGTCTCTTTGTATTTTTAGACATAAATCTTTACCTTAGACCTTGTGTTCAGACAATGTCCTCTCCATCCAGGTGCTGACAGCACAATGGGATTTGTGGATTTTGAGCACCTGAGGGAAAAATTGTAATGTGAGTAAAGATTTATATTATTATGTTATAAGAAGTTTTATACTTTAAGAAATATACATCTTCGCCAGTCAATGGAGCATTTGGACAGTCTAGGGAAAAATGGTATAAAGTGTATCAAATTGCATTTTATATCATATGTGGATATTAATGTAGATAGCTGGGAATATTGATCAGTTTTATAATGCATACTTGTGCAAATACATTTTATGTATTATGTAGATATTATTGGCAAACAATGGCACAAGCATATCTATTTTACAGTTCTTCATATTGAATCAAGAATGTGGTATTTTGACTCATGCCAGATTAGAAACAGCAATATTTTCTGTTGATTTTCTCAGCGAACACTCATATTTCCTGTTTTGAAAGCTGTCATAGTGCACTTAGCATCAAACTTTTCAGATAATATATTTTCCAACATTATTTCAGACTAGCATTTTCACTGTGTTTTGTTAATACTGAATAGATATAAACTTCATAATGATATGGAGTAAAGATAAAGAGGACATGAAAGCTATTGATTGCAATATGAATGTAGCTCTCAACAAGCATGTCCCTGAGAAATACAAAACAATAGAAATCAGATCACAGGATATCTCTATTTTCTTGTCTTTAGTCTATTTAAAATTGATAGATAACACAATGCCAAACTATAAATAGTTCATATAGTGAGAAACACTTGAATTGCATAGGACCATGGCTGATGGATTTTATTGTATAAAATGTGACTCAGTTTTGCTCTTCTAGTTAACTTGAAAGCCATCACAAAATAGTAGATATAGAAAGACTTGAGACATTACTAAATATCTACTGTGCTTAGTAGTTATATATTTATCTTAAGCTTGATGCAAGTTATATTTCCCCCAAGTAACTAGGTATACAGTATGAAGGATCCACTTCCATTTTAAAAAGTTACATGTTAAAATAATCATTTGTTGGGTAAATTTATAATATGTTGAAAACAAAACCATCCAACTGAATATGATTTTGCCAACCATGAAAGGTACACCACACCTATTTAAAAGCCTTATAAAGTAATAATTTTGTCACTTAAAAATTTAGTGGTAAGAAGTATGTGTATTATGTGTGTATGGATACGTATCTCTCTCCATAATAGACCACTTAAAATGTCTACACAGTTATCAAACTTATCATTGTAATATTTAAATTGTTTTATTTGGTTTCACTGTACTATGCCATTGTGCACATTTTATAGTTATTGGAGGCCTAATCCTTGCTTTGTCTACTGTGCTGTACATGAAATAGTTATATTGGGTAATTTGTATATGTTTGTTCCTCTCATGCCATATAGTTGCTTGCTAAAATTATACATTTAATGTTTGCTTGAGCCATTAAGTTTTGTGAATGCTTTCTTGTTGAAAGTCATTATTATAATAAGTGGATATTATCCCATCATTTCCATCCCTGAATGGAGGATATCATTATGAGAATTTTCCAATGGATGATCTAAAGAAAAAAATTGATTATTTTTGTTTGAAGGAAATGCAAAGAGATTTGCATTCCCATGTGATGGATACCACTGGTGTATAAAATTGTGTCTTACTTTTGCTGTATTTGAGATATTATTTTGGTCTTAAAAAAAATAAGCAATTTTCAAAAGTAAAGTAAAAACTAGTTATCTACATTAATAGATATGTGTTGTGATTAGTAGACCATTCAAGAACTAGTGACTGTATTTCTTAATGCCCAGGGTTAGAGAGGGGAACAAAGTATATGCTGATGATTTCAATAATCTTGCATGTACAAAACTAGACGTTTGGAAACCAGAATCACACATGATTCTACACATATTATCAAGAGGCATTGTATATTTATCTTTAGTTCAAATATATTGTTAATACATTTGTGTTGAAAGTATTAAGTTCAAACGGGTATTTATATACTATAATCAATAATCTAGTCAGATGTTTAAATTGTCAGAAGTCAATTAGCCCTACCATATGTTTGAATCGACTGTAGGTAAACTACCATCCCCAAGAAAAAGAAATGCAAAAAAGGTGAAATGGTTTTCTGAGGAGGCCTTACAAATAACTGTGAAAAGAAGAGAAGCTAAAGGCAAAGGAGAAAAGGAAAGATACACCTATTTGAATGCAGAGTTCCAAAGAATAGCAAGGAGAGATAAGAAAACCTTCCTTGGTGATCAGTGCAAAGAAATAGAGGGATACAATAGAATGGGAAAGACTAGAGATCTCTTCAAGAAAATTAGAGATACCAAGGGAACATTTCATGCAAAGATGAGCACAATAAAGGACAGAAATGGCATGGACCTGACAGAAGCAGAAGGTACTAAGAGGTGGTAAGAATACACAGAAGCACTGTACAAAAAAGATCTTCATGACCCAGAAAACCATGATGGTGTAATCACTCACCTAGAGCCAGACATCCTGGAATTTGAAGTCAAATGGGCCTTAGGAAGCATCACTACGAACAAAGCTAGTGGAGGTGATGGAATTCCAGTTGAGCTATTTCAAATCCTGAAAGATGATGCTGTTAAAGGGCTGCACTCAGTATACCAGCAAATTTGGAAAACTCAACAGTGGCCACGGACTGGAAAATGTCAGTTTTCATTCCAGTCCCAAAGAAAGGCAATGCCAAAGAATGTTCAAACTACTTCACAATTGTACTCATCTCACACACTAGCAAATAATGCTCAAAATTCTCCAAGCTACACCTGAACAGTACGTGAACTGAAAACTTCCAGATGTACAAACTGGATTTAGAAAAGGCAGAGGAACCAGAGATCAAATTGCCAACATCTGTCAGATCATAAGAAAAACATTACCTCCCCTTCACTGACTACACTAGAGCCTTTGACTGTCATGGATCACAACAGACTGTGGAAAATTCTTCAAGAGATGGGAATACCAGTCCACCTGACCTGCCTCCTGAGAAATCTGTATGCAGGTCAAGAAGCAAACAGTTAGAACTGGATGTGGAACAACAGACTGTTCCAAATCAGGAAAGGAGTATGTTAAGGCTGTATATTGTCACCCTACTTATTTAACTTAGAGGCAGAGTACATCATGAGAAACTCTGGACTGGATGAAGCACAAGCTGGAATCAAGGTTACTGAGAGATAAATCAATAACCTCAGATATGCAGATGACACCACACTTATTGCAGAAAGTGAAGAACAACTAAGGAATCTCTTGATGAAAGTGAAACCAGAGAGTGAAAAAGCTGGCTTAAAGCTCAACATTCAGGAAACTAAGATCATGGCATCTGGTCCCTTCACTTCATGGCAAATAGATGGGGAAACAGTGGAAACAGTGACAGACTTTATTTTTGAGGGCTCCAAAATCGCTGCAGATGGTGATTGCAGCCATGAAATCAAGACACTTACTCCTTGGAAGAAAAGTTATGACCAACCTAGACAGCATTTTAAAAAGCAGAGACATTACTTTACCAACAAAAGTCCATATAGTCAAAGTTATGGCTTTTCCAGTGGTCATGTACGGACGTGAGAGTTGGACCATAAAGAAAGCTGAGCACCGAAGAATGGATGATTTTGAACCGTGGTGTTGGAGAAAACTCTTGAGAATCCCTTGGACTGCAAAGAGGTCCAATCAGTCGATCCTAAAGAAAATCAGTTCTGAATAATAATTGGAAGGACTGATGCTGAATCTGAAACTCCAATACTTTGGCCACCTGATGCAAAGAACTGACTCATTGGAAAAGACCCTGATGCTGGGAAAGATTGAAGGCGTGAGGAAAAGGGGATGATAGAGGATGAGATGGTTGGATGGCATCACTGACTTGATGGACCTAAGTTTGAGTAAACCCTGGGAGTTGGTGATGGACAGGGAGGCCTGGCTTGCTGCAGTCCATGAGGTCTCAAAGAGTTGGACACGACTGAGCAACTGAACCAAACTGAACTGGAAAAAACAACAGCCTGCTAGATAAATAGGAAAAAATTCGCTCTTGGTTAAAGAAAGGCAAACGAGTTTTGTTTTATTTTATTTTTTTTATAACAAGAATTCTCATATACCAATACCACAATAACTTAAACTGTCTGAATCTAAGATACACATATAAGATAAGGTATTCCAAAGTGAATTAGCCATAGAAACTGCTTTTTCATGGAATATCATACGACATTGCATTCTCTGAAATCTTAAAGAAATAAAATAAATATTTTTCTTGACATTAAATCCTGCTAGCACTCTGAAATCACATCTTATTTAAACTCTCATTAATATTTGTCATATTTTTACCACTTCAGTGTAATGGAACATTGTGTTCTTCTTCCCATTTGTATTCTTCCATTCACAGGGGAAAACAGATATGATGTTTCTTTAAGGCAATTCACCAAAGAGCTGATTCATGCCAAGCCTTCCTCCCCTTATAATTCTTTTTTACAGTATGAGGCAAAGTTTGTTTTGTTTTGTTTTCCATTTCCCTGGTAAAATGGAGGAAAATGAACTTTTATTCAAGTCTAGTGACTAGAAAAATATGAGAGGTGTTTTGTCAGGAGGTAAAGTTCAATTTGGGGTGACAAAGGTCCCTCAGAGTACCCATGTTCCTGATGAAACTACCTCCCCCTAGCTTTGACACTCCTCACATGAAGACTGAAAGTGGGGGCATCCGAGAATCCCCCAAGCACATGGTGAGAACACTTCTGATCGCCAACCCTTCTTGTTCCAGAACCAAACTTTTAAAATATCACTCCATAGACGACCATAACTAGCGCTGATTATGACATTCTGTAAAGAAACGATAAAATTTAATCCAAATACTCTCTGTACCCTTGTTTATGTCAGTATCCTAAGTAGTCCAAGACTCTTAGGTCTTCCTTGGTCATCTAAACTCTTGAAGACACAAGGCTCGGTGTATCCACTAAGATAGCTCTTTCTCTCACACTGTAAACTCTTACTGCGACCGCTGAACAAAGCAAATTCCCTCTACCTTCCTTGTGTCTGAATCTTTCTTCTTCTTCTTGTTCTAACTGAAATCTAGATATCTAAGTATACTGTGTCCACAGTAGGACTCTCTAGCAGTCTTTCACTCACACCCCAAGAAGCAGCAGTCCTGGACCTCGGATATATTTTTCATCTCTCCTCAAAACAAACAAGCAGATGAACAACTTGTTTCAGTTGAATCAGGGAAAATTGTGAATGTGAACGTGTTCCTAATGATTGTAAACACCTACTAAAAACATCACTCATGTTTTATCAACTTGTTCGTTACCTTCCTTCCATCAGTACTTATATTTTTATTCTTTGTATCATCAATCAATATCTATGTAGATAATCTATGCAACACATTATAATTTTAGTTTTACACTTGCTCACTTTATGCAACACATTATAATTTTAGTTTTACACTTGCTCACCTCCAATAATTTTGTCCTACAAGTCATTTCAATCACCCATTCCTTCATCATTCTATCTAAACATTATCATTACCAATTTTTGGACTACCTCCAAAATCTTAATTAAAACCAACACACCTCGTATTTTCACATTAAAATATGAACTCTTCAAAAACTCCAACTCTCCATGTTATTTGATTCTACCATGACCTCTACCCACTGAAGTCAATAAATTTTTGTTGATCTCCTTACTTTTGAAGTTACTACCATACATGCTAATCCTCACTCTAAATATGACCGCAAACACTTAAGACTGCCCTCAAAGACACATGCTACATTTCCCTACAGCGTGTTTTCCTTGTCTTTTCTCTTTGCTAGCAATTTTCCCCCTCCTCAACCCAAACCAATTGCTGTCAGCAGTATTTAGAACTGCATTTGGTTTCAGGATACCACAAAGAAAAAATACACTGGACTAATTTTATCAGTATCCTTACTCAGTGAGTGAAAATGGAAGTCGTTCAGTCATGTCTGACTCTTTGCAACCCCATGGAATTTATAGTCCATGGAATTCTCCAGGCCAGAATGGGTAGCCTTTCCCTTCTCCAGGGCATCTTCCCAACTCAGGGATCGAACCCAGGTCTGCAAACATTGCAGGCAGATTCTTTACCAGCTGAGCCACAAGGGAAGCCCAAGAATACCCAGTTTGACTCTATTGAAACTACTGTTGCCAGCGTCACCAAAAACCTCTACCTTGAGGTATTCAATGGCAAATTTTCAGTATCTTATCTCAGTTTGTTTTATTTTGTCTGACATTCTAAGTCTGCAGAAGCATATAATCAATCTCTCTTCAAACACTTGTTCACTCAGTTAATGAGACTCACACTGGTGTGTATGTTTTTATACCTCACTAGCCATTGTTATCAGTTATTTTTACTGGATAATTCTTTTCCCAGTTCTTAAAGTTGGAGATTACTCCAACTTTCTGTTGAAGAATCTTGTCTCCTGTCCTTCTGTAATCACAACTATATCTCTTGATTTTAGTTACTATATATAAAATGATGACACACGAATTTGTGGTAACAGCTTCTGCTTTTCCCTTGAAATAAAGATTTCCATATCCAATTGACTTACTGATATTTCTACATGGATCTTACTAGAAACCTCAAGCATAATATACCCCAAATTAAAGTTTTGATTACTCAGAACCATGCCTCCTACGGTGTACCGCATTTCAGTAAATATAATCATTTACCCAGCTGTTCAAGGCCAAAAGCCGAGGGTTATCCTATAGCTCTCTGTTATACTCCTGCTCTGTATTTAGCTTAGAAAATACTTCAGTTCCACCTTCAGAAGATGTCCTGAACCTGATCAAGACTTGTCTGCGCTTTCTCCTCCGTCACTTTTAACCAGGTTCCATCGTTCCTTGTCTTTATTTTATAATAAAGCCTTTATCTGCATCCATGCTTCTATTTTTATGCTTTCATTATGTTTATTATACCGTCTTTTAAGACATAAGGCAGATCATGTTTCTTACCAGCTTCATATTCTCCAGTGGCTTCTTGCTGGGTGACTGCATCAGCAAGTGTGAATAGCAGGTACATATTGGTGAATAGATCAGATACAGACGTAATTTAGCCAAATTAAATAAGATTCTAAATGACTCACAGAGAAGTCAGTAGTGTCAGAATTCACTGTGGAAGGGTGAGAATCACAGTACGGGAGGTTTGGCCAGCAGCTTTAGGGTCACAGAAATCTGCCAAGGTGCAATTTAAATGTCAGGGAAAGACTGGGAGCCATAGCACACCGCCTGGATGTTTAACAATTTTCAACCGGGCTGATAGCTACATGAAGCTGGAGCAGCCCAGCACATGATCTTGTAGGATACTTATCTCTGTTCATTCGCCTGGGCCAGAGTCATCACTTCATTCTTAGAAATATATTTGCCAGAGTACAGTATACAATCTTTAGGTATGAACAGAATTGTCACTTCTCATCTTTAGACTTTTTATCTAACAGCTTAGTCTATCTTTCCTTAACCAAGCTGAGGAAGTGGACTTGGTTGTTCTCCAAACCTGTCTGCAATCATACGCCCGGATTTATCTAGCACTTGCCGTCACACTTAAAATAGAATCGAAATTCTTTACTAATGCCTATAAAATCCAGCTGAATCTAGTCCCTGGCTGCCTTTCCAAACGCACTTATTACCACCTTCACCTTTTTTTTCCCCCTAAGTGTGCATCAGATACCATGGCTTCTGATCTCACGTTTAAACATGCAGTCAGCTCCGCGGTGTCAGAACTTTGTACGTTCTGTTCTCTGTGCTCGGATGCTCTTCCTCCAGAAATCCAAAAGGAATTACCCCTGACCCCGTTAGGTTTTGGCTCATTGTCAGTTCCTCAGAGAGACCTCATTTTCCCAATCTGAACCGTCATCCCGCTTCACTCTAGGTTACACTGCTTTAATTTTTCTTCATAGCACTTGTTAGTTTTTGAGATTTTTCTTGTTTATGTTTGTTAGTTTTGCTAAATGAATAAAGAATAATTTATGTAATTAAGTGTATGTGTGTATTTACCTGAAATGTCAAAGTATAAAAAAAACATTTAATAACAAATCCCTATTAAGCTTTTAGTTATAATTGAGAAAGCTCGTAGGTTTTCTGTTGTTTCACTTCACGTTCTAATGAGTATCACAATTAAGTGTCGCTTTAATTAAAAAGTAGTTTAAATGTATGTAACCAAAGTTGTTTACCCTGCCACCTTATTCTGATACATTAGTAATTTCCAATTCAATCATCTAAAATGGAAATCAGCATTATATTTAATGAAATCAAAAGATTATTTGGCTTCGAAAACTCAAAGGAAAGCACTCCCAAGAACTAAGAGAATAAGGATTCTTAAGAAGGAGATGTATGCTTTTTTCTGATATTTGTGTTTTCAACTGAAGAGCAATTCTTCCTCTGTCTCACCTTTGGGGAATCAAAAATGAGAACTCAACAAGAAAAAAAAAAGTGTGATAGTGTGTGTTGTTTGCTCTTGAAAACTTATTAAATTCTGAGAGAAAACAAGATTCAAAATAATTGAAAATGCTCATTTTCAATTTGCCTTGTTCCTACTAGTGGATGCTACTGTTGACAATGTAAAATGTGAAATTAACAAATAATATTATCTATTTCTAATATGTGTTTTTTAACTATAAATGAGTTAAGTCTTTTACATTGGTAGTATCCTCACTCCCCACCCCCCCAACACAAAACATGAAGTTTAACAAATATAATGTATATACAAAACCACAGTTTTCTGATTTACCAAAAAACGTACTATGGATAGGATTACAAAAAATTCCATGAAGGTGGAGCATAGTTTTTGAAAGTCTTTGAACCAAGGAACAAAATACTGTTTTGGAGTAACTGGAGTCTGCTGTTGACTCACTGGTATCTTAGCATCAAATAGGGATACTTCTTCACTTTTTTCTTTTGCTGTTGTTGATGATGTGTGTATCTCCTCCCTGAGATTCACTGTGCATGTGTTGCTGCTTCTCTACTTAACTGAAACGCTGAAAGGCATCAGGTGAGACCAGTTTTACTCTGTCTTTGAGGATGGTTTCACTTTTCACAACTGGTTAAGATAATTCCCAGCTCTTTAAATAGAGGCTGTAGCTTCAGTTTTAACACTTGATGATTAAATGCCCTTTTATTAATTTTCTTCATCCTACTGAGATTACATTACATTTGTTTTCCTGTCCTAATGTAGGTAATAGCTTTGTGGAATGAAACAAAAATATGCTTTGTTATTGTGTACTATAACTTTTGCAATCTGAAAAAAAATTTTTTTGTTTGTTTTCTCTGGTTCAATATACTATAAAATTTGTTCCCACATAGAATGATGTTGTTTCTTTCTTGCTGTGAAAATGTCAAGTTCAATGTGAGGGAAAATGTGAATTAAGCACTAAAATAAATTTTCTTTACTTGGTATACTTGAAAGAAACTGTTAGAACAAATTATGTTAGAAATAGAAATACTAGAATGACTGCTTAACAACATGTGTTAATATTTTATTTATTAAAATACCACTATTATCTGAGAGCTTTTATAAGGAACAGATAAACTATCTTGTAAAAATACATTTTATTTAATAGAAATCTGTTACAGGAGCGTTAACTTCCTTCATCTTATCCAGTTCTTTGAGAGGTTTCCCAGCATACTCCCCCCAAGCGCAAATAGAAACAATGTGTTTGCTTTAGTTTGAAGATACTGGAGGCATCAGTGTGACCTCGGGGTGCCTCAGGTCTCAGATGCATGGCTTGTCTCCTAACATTAGTCAGACAGTTTCATCAGTGCATCCCTGGATCTTCCCTTCACTTGTAAAAAGATATAGAAAACCAATTTTGTTATTGAGCTAACCGAACTCATCAGAGATTGCTGTGAAACATATGCAAATAAATTCTTTAAATACAGTATCTCTCATTCTATATTTTGTCTTTAGAAAGATGACCATTAGGCCCTCTCATTTTATTCTCTATCTCTCCTGAGTTCTTTATTTTTAATCTTGTCCCACTCTGAGCTGTATTCTGGTTAATAGCTTTAGATAGTTTTCATTTCATCAAATCCATGTCTTTAAAATTGTCTGAAATGCTGTTTGTCATGTCTGGCATACATGTTAGTACACAAAACCATTTGTTAACCCATTTTCAAATGCATTTTCTTTCTCCCCCTCCCCTGTTGATTTAAGTACTATCTTTAAAATATGTATACATAATGGGCCAAAGAACTGAACAGACATTTCTCCAAAGAAGACATAGAGATGGCTAACAAACACATGAAAAGATGCTCAACCTCACTCATTATCAGAGAAATGCAAATCAAAACCACAATGAGGTACCATTACACGCCAGTCAGGATGGCTGCTATCCAAAAGTCTACAAGCAATAAATGCTGGAGAGGATGTGGAGAAAAGGGAACCCTCTTACACTGTTGGTGGGAATGCAAACTAGTACAGCCACTATGGAGAACAGTGTGGAGATTTCTTAAAAAACTGGAATTAGAACTGCCGTATGACCCAGCAATCCCACTTCTGAGCATACACACCGAGGAAACCAGATCCGAAAGAGACACATGCACCCCAATGTTCATCGCAGCACTGTTTATAATAGCCAGGACATGGAAGCAACCTAGATGCCCATCAGCAGATGAATGGATAAGGAAGTTGTGGTACATATACACCATGGAATATTACTCAGCCATTAAAAAATAATGCATTTGAATCAGTTCTAATGAGGTGGATGAAATTGAAGCCTATTATACAGGGTGAAGTAAGTCAGAAAGAAAAACACCTATACAGTATATTGACACATATATATGGAATTTAGAAAAATGGTAATGGTGACGGTACATGGAGATAGCAAAAGAGACACAGATATAAAGAACAGACTGTTTGGACTCTGTGGGAGAAGGTGAGGGTGGAATGATTTGAGAGAATAGCATTGAAACATGTGCATTACCATATGTGAAATAGATCACCAGTCCAAGTTTGAAGCATAAGACAGGGCGCTCAGGGCTGGTGCACTGGGATGACCCTGAGGGATGGGGTTGGGAGGGACGTGGGAGGGGGGTTCAGGATGAGGGGGACACATGTACACCCATGGCTGATTCATGTCACTGTATGGCAAAAACCACTACAATATTGTAAAGTAATTAGCCTCCAGTTTAAATAAATAAATTAATTAGAAAAATAAAATAAACATTAAAACAAAACAAAAATATGTATACATGACATATTCATATGTTATTTATATAAATATTAAATATATATTTTGTATACATCCTTCCCTGGTGGCTCAGATGGTAAAGCGTCTGCCTATAATGTGGGAGACCTGCTGGGTCGGAAAGATCCCTTGGAGATGGAAATGGCAACCCATTCCAGTATTCTTGCCTGGAAAATCCCATGGACAGAGGAGCCTGGTAGGCTACAGTCAGTGGGGTCTCAAAGAGTCAGACACAACTGAGTGGCTAAACTTTTTTTTTTGTATACACAAATTCATGTTGCTGGCTTATTTACTATTTTCAATGTGCAAAATGATACTGGTCAGTAAATATCCTTCATGCTGTCATTGCATGGATTTGGTATCAAGTGTGGGAGATTTTCCTCATTTGGAAGACTGGAATGCCAGGCTTCTTGAATATGTATGTATTCAGATACTTTGACAAGTACTATATCATTGCTTGAATTTTCACCAGATAAACAAATCCAACTTGTCACCACTACATAAACAGTATTACCAGTATCTAGAACTTCCACTCTGGAAGATAGTAGAGAACAGGGAAGCCAGGCGTGTCACAGTCCATGGGGTTGCAGAGTCAGACATGGCTTAGCTGCTGAACAACAATAGAACTTCCTTGCATTCCATTCTTTGATCTTACATTTCTCAAGAATAACCACTGTTCTGATACAAATGACATAGATTAGCTATTAGCTATTTTAACTTGATAAGAATTAGCTTTTTAACATCTCATATTTTTAATTCAACATTGGGTTTGTAATTTTCATCCTATCTGTGTTTAACAACAGTTTGTTTTCATAGCTTAGTAAAAATGTTTCATATGAATACGTCACAATTTACCTATTCTATTGTAGATAGGGACATGGATTGCTTCATTTTCTAACATGAATAATGCTTTTATAAGTAATTTTGCACATGCCTTTTGGGTACATATATTTTTCCGTTAGTCTGTAGGGGAGGAATTGCTGAATCATAGAATCTGTGAAATAATTTTTCAATATGGTTGAACCAATTTGAATAAATTCAGTAGGCAGATTTTAAGTACTAATTCAACATACTTAATGTTGAGTATTCTGTATATTTTGGAGAAGGGAATGAATGGCAATCCAGTATTCTTGCCTGGAGAATTCCATAGACAGAGGAACCTGGTGGGCTACAGTCCATGGGATCAGAAAGAGTCAGATGTGACTGAAAGACTAGCACACACACACATTCTATATATTTGCAATTCTATGCTAAAACAAAACATTGTTTTTGAAGACTACTGCAGCATAGGTTCAGAGTCACAGAAGAGTTTTCAGTGTAGTGTTCAGAATTCCCATATATCCCATTCCCAGTTTTCTCCATTCTTAGAGCCTGCATTATTAGTATGACATATTTGACAAGATTAATGAACTAATAGTAATACATTGGTATTAATTAAAGTTCATACTTAAGATTTCCTCAGCCTTTATCCACTATCCTTTGCTTGCTTTCTTTTTTTTTTTTTTTTTTTTTACAAAATCCCAACTAGGATACCAATTTATATTAAAAACTTTATGTCTCCTTAAGCTACTTCTTGTCTATGACAATTTCTCATACACTTTGAAAATTTAAGAAGTGGTGGTCAAGTATTTCATAGAATTTCCTTCAATTGAGACTTCTCTGTTATTTTACCATGATTATACTGAAGTCGTATTTTAAAGAGGAAGATCACAGAAGTGAAGTGCAATTTTCATCATATATCAAATTGCATACTATTAACATGGCTGAATATTGTTTCCATTGTGTTTATTTGCTTGGTTATGGTGGTAAAATAAAACATATACCATAAAATATATCATTATTATAATTTTTCCAATTTTATTGAGGTAAGATTGGCAAATTAAAAATTATATATATTTAAGTAATGTGATATAACTTTTTTAAAGGTGTACAAATGTGATGATTTAATTACACTGTGACATGCTTACCACAATCAAAGTAAAGAACCTCATCTGGTAACTACTTTTTTTCTGCAGAGAACACGAGATCTACATATGCTCTCAGCAAACTGCAAGTGTACATTATAGTATTATTAATCATAATTACCATGCTGTACATTAAATCCCAAGAAGACAGTCACCTTATAACTGAAACTTTGTTCTTTGAACAATGTCTATTTCTCCAGCACCCTTGCTCCTCACCGACAACATTTGACGCTCTGGTTGTATGAGTTTGACTTCTTTAGACTTCCCATATAAGTGAGATCATATAGTATTTGTATTTCTGTGTTTGGCATATTTCATTTAGCATAAATTCCTCCAAGTTTACCCATGCTGTCACAAATGGCAGAATCTCCTTTCTTGAAAAGCTGAATAACGTTGCACTATTTGTGTTGCTCAGTCGCTAAGTCACGTCTGACTCTTTGCAACCTCAGGGACTGCAGGCTCCTTCACCATGTCCCAGAGTTTAGTCAAATTCATGTCCACTGAGTCAGTGATGCTATTTTACCGTCTCATCCTCTGGCATGCCCTTCTCCTGCCTTCAGTCTTCCCTAGCATCAGGGTCTTTTCCAGTGAGTCAGCACTTCACACCCAGTAGGCAAAGTATTGAAGCTTCAGCCGCAGCGTCAGTCCTTCCGATGAATATTCAGGGTTGCTTTCCTTTAGGACTGTCTGCTTTGACTCCTTGCTGTCCACGGGACTCTTGGGACTCTCAGCAGTGTTCTCCAGCACCACTGTTTGAAAGTATCACTTCTTCAGTGCTCAGTATTCTTTATGGTCCAACTCTCACTGCTGCTGCTGCCGCTGCTAAGTCGCTTCAGTCGTGTCCGACTCTGTGCGACCCCATAGACAGCAGCCCACACGTCTCCCCCGTCCCTGGGATTCTCCAGGCAAGAACGCTGGAGTGGGTTGCCATTTCCTTCTCCAATGCATGAATGTGGAAAGTGAAAGTGAAGTCGCTCAGCCCTGTCTGACTCTCAGTGACCCCATGGACTGCAGCCATCAGGCTCCTCTGTCCATGGGATTTTCCAGGCAAGAGTACTGGAGTGGGGTACCATTGCCTTCTCCACCAACTCTCACTGATTGACCCCAATACATGACTACTGGGAAGACCATAGCTTTTGCTATATTACCTTTGTCTGCAGAGTGATGTCTCTGCTTTTAGATATGCTTTTTAGGTTTCTCATAGCTTTCCTTCCAAGGTACAAGTGTCTTTTACTTTTATGGCTGCAGTCACCATCTGCAGTCATTTTGAAGCCCCCCAATAAAAGAAAATCTGTCACTGCTTCTACTACTTCCCCTTCTGTTCACCATGAAGTGATGGGGTCAGATGCCAAGGTTAGTTTCTTTCATGTTGAGTTTCAAGCCGACTTTTCCATTCTCCTCTTTCACCCTCATCAAGAGACTCTTTAGTTGCTCTTAACCTTCTGCTATTAGAGTGGTATCCTCTGCATGTCTGCAGCTTCCCTAGTAGCTTAGATGGTGAAGAGTCTGCCTGCAAAGCAGGAGACCCAGGTTCTATCTCTGGGTCAGGAAGATCCCCTGGAGAAGGAAATGACAACCCACTTCAGGGTTCTTGCCTGGAGAATTCTGTGGACAGAGGCTACAGTCCATGGGGTTGCAAACAGTCAGATATGACTGAATGACAAACACACACATCTGCATATCTCAGGTTAATATTTCTCCCAGCAGTCTTGATTCCAGCTTGTGATTCATTCAACCCAGCATTTCACATGGTATACTCTGCATATAAGCTAAATAAGCAGGGTGACAACATACAGCCTTGACATTCTCATTTCCTATTTGGAATCATTCTGTTGTTCCATGTCCAGTTCTAACTGTTGCTTCCTGACCTGCATACAGGTTTCTCAGGAGACAGATAAGGTGGTCTGCTATTCCCACCTCTTTGAAAATTTTCCACAGTTTGTTGTGATATACACAGTCAAAGGCTTTTCATAGTCAGTGAACTTGAAATAAATGTATTTCTGGAATTCCCTGGAATTTCCCTTGGAAATGTATTTTCTGGAATTCTCTGTGATCCAATGAATGTTGGCAATTTGATCCCTGGCTCCTCTGCCTATTCTAAACCTATCTTGTACATCTGGAAGTTCTTGGTCTAGGTGCTGCTGAAGGCTAGTTTGAAAGATTTTGAGCATAACCTTACTAGCATGTGAAATGAGTGCAATTGTGCGGCAATTAGAATATTCTTTGTTATAGCCCTTCTTCATGGATCACAGCGAAGGGAATGTATAACTCAGTGAAGCTATGAGCCATGCCTTTCAGGACCACCCAAGATAGATGGATCATAGAGAAGAGTTCTGACAAAATATGGTCCACTGGAGGAGGGAATGGCAAACCACTCCAGCATTCTTGCCTTGAGAAATCCATGAACAATATTACATTTAATATATGTCTATATTTGTGTAAATATATATATATATATGTGCAAACCTACATATTTAGAGATATCCTTATATAGATATCTCACACAAGTTATTTATCTGTTCATCCATGATGAATACTTTGGTTGTTTACATATCTTTGCTACTGTGAATAGTGCTGCAATTGACATGAGAATATATATTGTTTTCAGATAGAGATGTTAATTCTTTTGAGTATATACTTGGAAGCAGAATTACTGGATGAGCTGGTAGTTAAGCTTTTAATTTTTTGAGCAAAGTCTGTATTGTTTTCCTTAATGGCTACACCAATTTACATTTCCATCAACCGTATACAGGGCTCCCTATCCTCTACCCTCTTGTCATATGTATCATCTCTTGTAGTTTTGATAATAGCTGTCCTAACATGTGTGAGCTAATATCTCATTGTGGTATTCATTTGCATTTCCCTAGAAACCTGTATGCAGGTCAAAAAGCAACAGTTAGAACTGAACATGGAACAACAGACTGGTTCCAAATAGGAAAAGGAGTACGTCAAGGCTGTATATTGTCACCCTACTTACTTAACTTATATGCAGCGTACATCATGAGAAACGCTGGGCTGGAAGAAGCACAAGCTGGAATCAAGATTGCTGGGAGAAATATCAATAACCTCAGGTATGCAGATGACAACACCCTTATGGCAGAAAGTGAAGAGGAACTAAAAAGCCTCTTGATGAAAGTGAAAGAAAAGAGTGAAAAAGTTGACTTAAAGCTCAACATTCAGAAAACGAAGATCATGGCATCTGGTCCCATCACTTCATGGGAAATAGATGGGGAGACAGTGGAAACAGTGTCAGACTTTATTTTTTTGGGCTTCCAAATCACTGCAGATGGTGACTGCAGCCTTGAAATTAAAAGACACTTACTCCTAGGAAGGAAAGTTATGACCAACCTAGACCGCATATTAAAAAGCAGAGACATTACTTTGCCAACAAAGGTCCGTCTAGTCAAGGCTATGGTTTTTCCAGTGGTCATGTATGGATGTGAGAGTTGGACTATGAAGAAAGCTCAGCACCGAAGCATTGATGCTTTTGAACTGTGGTGTTGGAGAAGACTCTTGAGAGTCCCTTGAACTGCAAGGAGATCCAACCAGTCCATTCTGAAGGAGATCAGTCCTGGGTGTTCATTGGAGGGATTGATGCTGAAGCTGAAACTCCAATACTTTGGCCACCTCATGCGAAGAACTGACTCATTGGAAAAGATTCTGATGCTGGGAGGGATTGGAGGCAGGAGGAGATAAGGGACCACAGAGGATGAGGATGGCTCGATGGCATCACCAACTCAATGGACATGAGTTTGAGTAACTCCGGAAGTTTTTGAGGGACAGAGAGGCCTGGAGTGCTGCAATTCATGGGGTTGCAAAGAATCGGACACGATTGAGCGACTGGACTGAATAATCAGTGATATTGAACAACTTTATGTATATCTGTTGGCCATTTATATGTCTTCATTCAACTAATGTCTACGACCTTTGCCCAACTTTACATGGAATTATTTGATCTTTTGCTATTGGATTTTATGGGCTCCTTATTGTGTTGGGTATTAATCCCTTATCAGGCACATGGTTTGAATATGTTGCCTCCAATTCTGTAGGTTACCTTTTCACTTTGTTAATTGTTTGTTTTACTGTACAGAAGTTTTCAGTTTGATGTAGTTCTGCTTAATTGTTCTGCTTGTGGTATACCCAAAAAAATCATTGCCAAGGCAGATGTAGGGGCATTTTTTCCCCTCATTTCTAGGAGTTTTGTAGTTTTATTTTTTAATAGTTTCCTACATTATTGTCTTCTAGGTTTTACGTTAAATCTTTAATCCATTTCAATTTTTGATTACTGTAAGAAAGGGATTTTTGTATTTAGATATTTAGTTTTTGCAACATAATTTATTACAGAGGCTATATTTCCCCCATGAGTGTTCTTGGCATTCTTGTAAAAGATTAGTTGACCATATTTGCATGGGTTTGCTTCTGGACTGTATAGTCTGTTTTGTTGATTTGTTCTTCTGTTTATATGCCAGTAGAATACTATTTTGATTTCTGTTTTTCTGTAATACACATATTGTTTGAAATAATGAAGTATGATGACTCTAGCTTTGTTATTAAACTATTTCTCAAGATTGATTTAGCTATTTTGGGTCTTTTGTGGTTCTGTATAAATTGTAGAATCACTGTTTCTATTCCTCTGAAAAATTTCTTTGGAATTTGATGTGTTACATTCAATATGTAGGTTGTTTTGGATAATATGGGCATTTTAAAAGGACTAACTCTTCTATCCATCAACATGTACTATTGTGTCTTCTTCAATTTCTTTCATCAATGTCTATCAGTTTCGAGTGTATAAGTCTTTTGCCTCCTTAGTTAAATTTCTAAGTATTTTATTCTTGTTGATGCTTTGTATATGATATTGTTTTCTTAATTTCTTTGTTGGATAATTCATTGTTAGTGTATAGAAATACAAGTGATTTTTGTACATTGATTTTATATTCCACAAGTTGCTACATTCATTTATTAATTCTAGCAAATGCTCTTTGGAGTATTAGGGTTTTCTTCATATAAGATTATATCATCTACAAAAAGAGGCAGTTAAACGTTTTCCTTTCTGGTTTGGATGGCTTTAATTTCCTTTTCTTGCTTCATTAATCTGGTGAGAATTTCCAAATACATGTTGAATAGAAGTGGTGAAAGTGGGCAACCTTGTCATTTTCCTTACCTTAAAGGAAAATCTTTCAGCTTAGCCATGAATTTGTCATATATGACCGTTATTTAATTGAGGTACATTCCTTCTATTCCTAATTTGTTGAATATTTTATCATGAATTGATGTTAAATTTTATCAAATATTTTATTCTACATCTATGAAAATGATCATATGATTTTTATCCTTCATTCTGTTAATATGGTGTATCCCATTTATTGATTTGTGTATGTTGAACTGTCCTTGCATTCTAGGAGTAATCCCTCTTTTTCATGGTGTATAATCCATTTGATGTGCTGTTGAATTTGATTTTCTAGTATATTATTGAGGATTTAAAATCATTATTCATAAGAGATATTGGTTTATAGTTTTCTTGTATTTTCTTTTTTCTTGGTCTGACTTTGCTTTGTTATACAGGCCTCATAGAATGCATATAAAAGTATTCCCTCCTCATTAATTTCTTGGGGGAAGAATTTGAAAAGTATGGACCCTTTTAAAGGTTTGGTATGATTCACCAGTAAAGCATTTATCCCTGAACTTTCCTTTGTTGAGTTTTTGATTATCAATTTAGCCTCCTTATCAGTCTTTGATCTATTCAGATTTTCTGTTTCTTCATGATTCAGCCATGCTGCTTCATTTTTTTCTAGGAATTTTCCATTTCATCTAGATCTATGATTTCATTTCCCATTATTTCTTAAGATGGAAGCACTTTTTAACTGAACCAGTGGGATCCACACTCTTTTGCATAATCAGGGGTGCGGCACATTTTTGGTAAACCAAAAGCGCTCTCAAATTAGCACAAAAATGGTACCGGTGAAACATCAGCTTTCGGTAAATAATGAAGGAAGGAATGACAAAAAATGAGTGTAAGAAAGGAATTTAAACATTTAATTTTGAAATTGTCAGACACATCTAAAAATTATAAAAGCTAAAAACATGGCTTTCATTAAAATCTTACCATTTTTACTGTAAAGTTATCTTTCCCTTTGGGATTCTACAGAACTCACATCATTTTGACAGTGAAAATGAATACAGTATCCATTCATATCTCTTTAGTTTATATCACTAGTTGGAATAGGAATCCCAGTCATTTTGGCATTCTTGAATTGTTTTTGTTTCTGTTTCATGCTTAAGGAACTGTTTTTACATGTCAATAAAATGTTCAGCTTAAAGCAAGGATAGTTCAGGCACTGGTCTCTGAAAGTCACTAATCTTTCTGTGAGCATTACCATGGGATTGAGATAAGGAGTGTACTTAGAGATCTTAGAAACAGGTCAGTCAGTCTAATCAATCTCCCTTTATCAACCATGACTTCATTAAAATAAATTTAAAAAAGTGTCTCTACATGAAAATCTTCCAAATATTTCAGATGATGATTAAAGGCACAAAATATTCAATAAAACTGACTTAGAAAGAGATGTAATGGAAAATGTGTTCATCAAACTCTTAAATTACCTTCACTACTAGAACTATTTCCCTTTGATTTCTTACACTAAGATTTTATAGATATGTTTAGCTAGTTATATTCTAGATTTATTCTGTACAATAACATAGACAGTAGTCAAATGTGACTAATTACATTAATTAGAATTAAATAAAATTTGAAATTTAGTTTCTTAGTTCAAATAGTCATATTATAAGTGCTCAGTTGTTGCACTTGACTTGTGACTATTGTTATGGATAGTACAAATATAGACCATTTCTATCATCTCATAATTTTCTATTTGACAGTACTGTTCTAGACCTTACTGGCTAATTTAGGTAAATTTTCTTTTTATTCACAATATTTCAGTAATGCTCTTCCCCAAGATCCCACTGGTCACATGGGATTCTCCTTTCGGCTGTTGGATAAATCTCTAACAGCTCACTTTTCTCTTTTTATACTTTCTTAAGCTCCCTTAAGGAAGCAGCTCTGGGCTTCAGTTTTAGGCATCTTCTCTGCCTACATTGTTACCACTTTCCAGGCAGAGCATTGTTGCAACTATGGATTCAGAATGGGGAACAAAGTGAGACTCCTTGCTGTTCTGTGACTCTGAAGAGAAATATTAAACTGCACAGAATGTAGGTGTCAACATAAAAAAGATACTGTTCATATACATTTCTTTGCCATTGTCCCTCACCTTGCTCCTATTGTACTTGAGCTTTCTTGCAGACGGCTCATGATAGAGGTTTAAAAGCTTTGATTCTGGAGGTACAGCCCTGTTCTGTGATAAAAATAAGCTTTAATATTTTTTTTCTTTGCTTTATCTGTTTTTATGTGGGCAGCAGATAAATTCCAGAATTCCTATGAGATGTTCTAATGGAATAACAGGTTGAGCTGCTAGCAGTGTCAGTATTTCAAGATAAAAACATAATGCCATGAATCTTTATATCAAATGTTGTGTTGCAAATAAAACACTATCTATTCCATGTAAAATCAGCTTCTCAGCCCTATCTTTGAGCCATTTTTCTTTGATTCCACAGTGTCAGTGAACGGTTTAGGTAACCCACTACTTTCCCCTCTTGAGGCTGTATGGATGAATTATTTCAGCGTTGTTTTATGGAAGGGATATCTACTCACTGGTTATATAGAGAAAAATATAATTAGACCCTGATAAAGAGTTTGTCACTGACTCATGGAAGACAGGCTTGTGTCTTACTTGTCTTGAACTCACAAGAATCGTCTAAGGATTCGTGATTTTAAAGGTCAAAGTAGGGGGGACCGGTATGCTTTTTCAGCTCACTAAAAGAGTTACAGAAGATTGCAACTTCATTATATATTACTAAACCATATTCATTGGCTCTGAAGCTTGATTAAGAGTTATCTCCATTATTGTATATATGATAAAATCCTAGGAGAATCCTTAAGCAGTACCTTTGGAGACATACCACCCTGGGGTCTGCCTGATTCAACATATTACACTGTGATTTGGATTTGTGGCTTGTTGGATGTTTTTCAGTCCCTTTAACTGAACAAAATAAAAATAAAAGTCCCTGCCTACCAAGTTAAGATAGCTTGCAAATGAAAGAGTCAGAGTTTGATCCCTTAACCCTTCTTTGATTCAGAATCTTCTTCCCCCCCTGCCCCCCAAACAGACTTTGATTCACAGATAAGGTTTATGACTTAACAATCGCTAGGCCTGAAAAAAGTATCCTTCACAAAAGAACACAATGAAAGTAAAATCCGTCACTAAAAGCACTAAAAAGATTAGGGGAATAAAGTGTCCGGGTGTAAGGGTGTGGGGGATTGAAAGAAAGGTTCAGAAATCTTTTTGGTCCTTCCAGTCTAAAGGCCATTGTGAAGTTAAAAAGTTGGAAGATAAATGCTAAATGTCACAGAATAAAAATGCTGAAGAATAGCTCAAATGACCAGGATGGGAACTGAAATTTAAGAAGTAGATGGCGTAAATACAGCAATAGGCATTGGAATTAAAAGAGAGACTGACAGAGTGAGGAATTAAGGAAAATCAGTTATGAAATTTTGGTTATGCAATTTTAGGTAGCCTTCCCAGGTGGCACAGTGGTAAAAATCTGCCTGCCAATGCAGGAGATGCTAGAGACTGTCGTTCGATCCCTGGGCTGGGACGGTCCCCTGGAGGAGCGCATGGCAGCACACTCCAGTAGTCTTGCCTGGAAAATCCCATGGTCAGGGGAGCCTGGCGGGTTAAAGTCCATGGGGTCACAAAGATTGGGATACCACTAGGCACGCATGTACCATGACAAAGTCAGGTGATTTGCCAAGGTTGCAACATCTAGGTATTTCTCCGTGCATGCTGACTAGCTATTGAGACATTCAAAATCATAGCGAGGCATCTAAGTCCAATAATGTAATTTCTATCAGTCTTAACCTTTTTGGAGCTATGCATTCTTTTTAGAGTCTGATGAAATCATGTACTCTCCTTTCCTGAAAAATGAGCTAGCCTCATAAACTTCACACATAAACTCCTAATCCTTATTTTGTACTAAAGCCTTCTATAGCGTCTGTGGTTTGTCTTCCACTCTTTGCTATTCTAATTCCTGTGAGCTACATTTTGTTATTGTATGTAAGAGCCCTTTCTTCTGACAGACAGCTATTTGCAGTAAATTATTTGCCACTCTGAGGGCAAACGTGCCTACATGTAAACTAAACTGGTAGCTCCAGGTTTGTTGTCTTGAACAATACAGAGCAAATCTCATCTGCCTGGTGGACCTTTTCATGTCACAGAATAAAAGGTGCGCTCCATGTCCTGGCTTTTCTAGGCTAACTTCTTCACATTTGCTGCCTAGCTAAAATGACTTTGTTCTTGTTGTTCAGTCGCTGCGTCGTGTCTGACTCTGTGCGACCCCATGGACTGAAATACTCAGGGCTCCTCTGTCCTCCACCATCTCCCCGAGTTCACCCTAATTCCTGCCCACTGAGTCAGTGATGCTACCCAACCACCTCATCTTCTGCTGCCCCCTTCTCCTGCTGCCTTCAGTCTTTCCCAGCATCGGGATCTCCTCCAGTGAGCTGTCTCTTTGCATCAGGTGGCTAAAGTATTGGAGCTTCAGCATCAGCCCTTCCAATCAATATTCAGCTAAAATGATACTTTCTAGAAAAGGAAGAGTCAGGTTGTTAAAGTGATATTCAGTGGCTTTTCAAATCCTATGTAAAATTAATAATAATTCTAATCCAGCTTGCAATATTATTTCTAACCCTATAATTCAACTTTACATGCACATTGGTGTCTCCATATGCTGTGGGCTTTCCACAGAAGACCTTCATGCTTATGTGCTTACCCCTGCCTAGAACTGACATTCCATGCCTACCTCTTCAAGCCCTACCTATTTTTTTTTAATAACACTGGTAACATATATACAGTGCTATATATGTAAAATATTTAAGGTTTTTACATATGTTATATTATTTAGCCTCATAAGAAAATCTGTAAATAATATTACCAGTTTTACAAGCAGGGACTGGGATGCACAGTATGTTGAAAGCATACAAAGTGATGAGCCCACACAACCCTTAGGTACCTCACTGGCCTGAAAACATCCTTCGTATACTACATCATTGCACTGCTGATCCTCTTCATGACGCCAGTTGCCTCGCTGTTCGCACTGTCCACAGTGTTCGCTGAACCCAGGTTAGGCAAGACTCAACCCGAGAGGCAGGAAGGAGGCTTGAGGAGCCGTAGGAGCTGCAGACACATTTGCTCTCCCTTGGCTGACGCAGCAGCTGAGGCAGCAGCCACAACATACCCCTAACGTAGCCATGACAGAGCCATAACATAGCCTCGTGCAACATGACTGCGATGTCGCTCCAGTGTATCCCCAGCGCAGCAGCAGCCGGGGCTTTCATGCTGCAGCCCACGCAGGCAGACTGCACACAGTATCCCATGAGCAAGCAGGTACCTCGTGACAGGCACGCGCAGTGCTGTAAGTGGTCTCACCTGTTCCATAGCCATTATTTATAAAACGTGGGGTGAGAGCCTGACCACGCTATTTGGCTAATTTGCTCATTCCCTACAATCATACAATAATTTTCTTTAATAATAATAATCTGATCAGTAATAACAATCAGTAATAATCTGACATCTCTTTGAGGGCAATAACGGTCATAGTATCTTTACCTAAGATAAATCTATGGAATTGTATTGGACAGTTCATTTACAATATTGCCATGTTGGAAGTGAACATTCAAAGAGAAGGCATGGGAAAGGCATGATTTTAAGAGTTTAGATTTCTTGATTTGAAATCTCCAAGATTGCAAGATTTTAGAACTTGGAGTTTTCTAATCAGGTGCTCAAAACAGGAAAACTAGATGTGGAAAGGACTGAGAAATGAAGAAGATTCCCAGCCATGGAGATTATAGAATAAAGCAAATGGGTACATAAGGGTTTCTCAGAACGAAATCGTATATACAAAACCAGCTGCATTTTCATTTGTGGGTAAGTATGCTCAAAAGGTGGGCTTCGTAAGTGGTGCCAGTGGTAAAGAACCTGCCTGCCAAAGCAGGAGATATAAGAGAAGTGGGTTCAGTCCCTGGGTTGGGAACATCCCCTGGGGAAGGGCATGGCAACCCACTCCAGTATTCATGCCTGGAGAATCCCATGGACAGAGGAACCTAGCAGGCTACAGTCCATGGGGTTTCAAAGAGCGGGACAATACTGAGCCACTAAATAATATTAAGATGTTCAGTCTTAAAATTGCTTCTGCCTCCTGAGAGAATCAAGTTCAGAGCAAAACCCCACATCTTGAAATTCTCCCCCAAATCACAGAATACAAGGCCTTTTCTAACATCCTATTGGGCTTCTCTGCTAGCTCAGCGGTAAAAGAATCTGCCTGTAATGTAGGAGAGATAGTTTCAATCCATGGATCAGACAGTTCCCCTGGAGGAGGAAATGGCAGCCCACTCCAGTATTCTTTCCTGGAGAATCCCATGGACAGAGGAGCCTGGTGGGCTGCAGTCCATGGGGTGACAAAGAGTCAGACATGATTTAGCAACTCAATAACAAACACCCTATTGCTGAGATGCCCCATGATTCCTCATAGGGTGCATTCTCCCTTGATGCAGTGAGGCAGTAAACCCTGTTTGTTTCTTTAAAGCTGTACCTTGGTGGTCTTTGGCTGGAAAATATTGGCGAAATTGTGTTTGAATTCTATAATGTGCTCATCTTCATCAAGTCTGACTGAAGGTTTCTCAACCACTCTTGATTTCGAGATTTCAAAACCAAAAGCAAACAGGCAACACCCTTAGGCAAAAGCGGGAAACCTTAATAGCTGTTTTATGCCTTCAAAAAAGGGGGGAGTGGGAGACCTTAGCAAACAGTCATTGGTAATGATTCTATCAAGAAAATCCAGCCAAAAGAAGCTGCCAAAGCCTCCTCTTTAAGGGATGGAGAAGGTTCCTTGATTAGGAACCAGTTGTGTTATGCTCCCTGGAAATGGTTCCTCAAATATTCTACTCCCCTACATCTGAATCTCCGGCTGAGTAGTTGCCTCTGCTCTTGAGTATTTCTTAAGTATTTCTTGAGTATTTCTTAAGGAAAACTTAAGAAATGGGTGCGCTTGAAGAGGAATAGATTTTTTAGTCTAATCTCTGTAAAAGTTGAATATCCAGAAGCTTCTCTTCATTGACTTGCTTGTGATCCATTTTGACAAAGAGCATACAGTTACTTTAAAGAATTCTTAGTTCTTTTGAGTCTAATTATGGATTTTTTCATGCTCCAAAAATCATATGTGTAGTTATCTTTGCACTTGTTAGACTCTTTGGAACAATATCTGCAGAAGTCCTAGAAGTCATTTCCTTGTCTTCTTTAAAACTTATGTATTCAAACATTAACTTCAAATTTTTTAAGTCTTAACAAAGTATCTTACAGTAAAGTTCTTGAATAATTCTTACCCTGAAGCCATTTTTTTTTTTTTGAGTCTTGTTTTTGTCACATTGAGTAGATCTAAGAAAGAGCTTTTTAAATTATTTTTTTATTGAAATACAGTTGCTGTATAGTATTACATGTTCAGTTCCGTTCAGTTCAGTCGCTCAGTCATTTTCGACTCTTTGCGACCCTATGGACTGCAGCATGCCAGGCTCCCCCGTCCATCACCAACTCCCGGAGTTTACTCAAACTCATGTCCATTGAGTCGGTGATGCCATCCAACCATCTCATCCTCTGTCGTCCCCTTCTTCTCCTGCCCCCAATCCTTCCCAGCATCAGGGTCTTTTCCAATGAGTCAGTTCTTTGCATGAGGTGGCCAAAGTATTGGAGTTTCAGCTTCAGCATCAGACCTTCCAATGAACACCCAGGACTGATCTCCTTTAGGACAGACTGGTTGGATCTCCTTGCAGTCCAAAGGACTCTCAAGAGTCTTCTCCAACACCACAGCTCAAAAGCATCAATGCTTCGGTGCTCAGCTTTCCTTATAGTCCAACTCTCACATCCATACATGACCAGTGGAACAACCATAGCCTTGACCAGACGGATCTTTGTTGGCAAAGTAATGTCTCTGCTTTTGAAAATGTTGTCTAGGTTGGTCATAACTTTCCTTCCTAGGAGTAAGTGTCTTTTAATTTTATAGCTCCAGTCACCATCTGCAGTGATTTTGGAGCCCCCCAAAATAAAGTCTGACACTGTTTCCACTGTCTCCCCATCTATTTCCCATGAGGTGATGGGACCAGATGCCATGATCTTAGTTTTCTGAATGTTGAGCTTTAAGCCTACTTTTTCACTCTCCTCTTACACTTTCATCAAGAGGCTTTTTAGTTCCTCTTCACTTTATAGATACACACAGTAGTGTGATTCATAGTTCATAAAATGTTATGCTCCATTTATACTTATTGTAAAATATTATCTTATTTCTCCTTGTTGTATAGTATTTCCTTATAGTTCATTTTTTATGTAATAGTTTGTACCTCTTACTTCTTTACCCCCTATAACCCTTCCCTACTACCTTCTCCCCATGGGTAGCCAATATCTTGTTCTCTATATCTGTGAGTCTGCCTCTTTAGTTCGTTGATTTTATTTTTGGTTCTACATATAAGTGATATCATACCTTATTTGTCTTTCTTTGTCTGATTTATTTCACTGGGCATAGTGCCTTTTGTGTTGCTACAAATGGCAGATTTTTTTTCTTTTATGGCTTAGAAGTATTCCATTATACACACACATACATGTGCATACTTACCACATCTTCTTTATACACCCATCTGTTGGTGGACACTTTGGTTGCTTCCATATCTTAGCAATTGCAAATAACGCTGCTAGGAACACGGGTGCACATATCTTTTTGAATTGGCACTTTTGCTGTTATCAGGTGTATACCCAGGAGGTGAATTGCTGGGTCATATGGCAATCATATTGTTAGTTTTTTGGGAAGTGTGTTTTCCACAGTGGCTGCCCCAGTTTACAGTCTCACCAACAGTGGATGAGAGTTTCTCTTTTTCCACATCATTGCCGACATTGTTAGCTGTGTTCTTTTTGTTGATTGCCAGTCTCATAGGTGTGGGACGATGATTCATTGCTGTTTTGATTTGCATTTCTCTGATGATTAGTGATGTTGAGCATCTTTTCATATGACTGTTGACTGTGAGTTTTATTTTTTGACCTAAAAATTCTTCAATGCTCCATATTTCCTCAAAATTCTATTTGAAAGCTAAATAGTCCTTTTCCCCCTCTCTCTGCTTTCCTGTATGCACCTCTACTTTTCTCCTTTTATGCAGCTAAATGATGCCAATTGACCCTTTATGTATTCTCCTATTATTTTACCACTGTGAAACTGCTTTATCATCCTTCTAGCCTCCATTGTTAGTTTCCTCACTGTCTTTTCAGCTTTCACTACCAGTTTGTTCACCATTTGTCCATGCAAAGCACATCATAAATTCAGTGTAGTATGTTTAATGTTTTTAAAGGGTTCCATCCCAGCTTTAGGCTCTAATTTAAGTTTCAGCTACTTATACTTAAAACAGCAACTGGTTGTTTGCTTGCTGTTCTACAATCTAGGCTGAACTCAGTCAGACAGTTTATTTGCTGATTAAATCTGGAGTCACTTTGCACGGACTCAGTTGTCTAACGACTCTCCTAGGGTGAGTGATCCAGGGTCGGGGCCACATTACTAGAGGTTAGCCGGGGTTTGAGGTCAGAGAATCTTAGATCTCCTCCACACGGGTTCTTTTGAAGAATAGTCTGGGTTTTTTACACAGCAGTGGCATTGTTTCAAGAAAACAATCATCAGTGCAGAAGTACTCCATCAAGCCTCAGCTTCTATCAGTTTTGCTAATGCCTACTTGCTAAAGCAAATCACAGGGCCAAACTCATGTAAGTAAGCAGAAACTAAGATATTGCATTACTAGATACTAATGTAACAATCTACCCATTTTTATCTGCAGATATTTGGGCAATATGTAGTAATATTTTTTCTGAATTACATATCTTAACTACAATGATATAATTAGCTCTATAATAAAACTGTACTAAGTAACAATAGAAATGAATTGTCTTTCCTGTACAATCATGTTGTCTCTGAGACAGAAGCAACTCTTTATACTTTAAAACATTGAAACTTTGTAATAAAATTACAGTTTGTTTATAGGTTATCAAAACAAAGCAAATTTCCAATACTTTACTGATAATACTTAATGATATTTGTATATTTTTTTTGCTCTCTTCATCTGTATGCTGGAGCAGAGTGTGTTAACATACCACAAGAAATTCTGTAAATAGCAAATGCATTTTCAGTTTTGCTTAAACAGTGTTCTTATAAAGAAAAGCCAGCACAGATATTTAGGTAAATTCACATCTGATTATTTTGTTTAGTACTTATCTGACACTTAGTTGATACATTTCAAAATAAAAGTCACACCATCGTTCCAAGTTTATTTTCTGGCTTTCAAGAACACAATTTCTCCAAGAAATCCACCATGCATAATAATTTTAAAAGATCCCACTTCCAATGTACTATAACTGTCTAACATTTTTACAGCAACTTGGTTGGCTTCAACTAGAAAGATGTCTTTTTTTAATAGAATAACAAATAATGCAAAATCTTTATGCCTTCAGGTACGTAGAGGAAGAGTAGCTGGTATAAAACCTGTGTACTCTTCTGTATCTTCTCAAAATGCAAATGTTTCTAGCCATATAAAAATCTGGGAAATTGCTAAATCTTTTTTGTAAGCATGGCAAATAAAATACTTTTATGATCACCTCTTGCTTCTCCATTCATGACGTAGATAACTTTTGAGGTCACATAGACTTCTTTATGCTTTTTTCAGCATTCCCGTTGGCATTAATAAAATCATTTTTTGTTTAAAAGAAGCACTTCCATCTCTTCCTATGGGCTTTTTTTCAAAGTGAACACAGATAAGAGTTTGCAGAGAATAACTATGCAATCCTGTGAGTTGAAAAAGAATAAAACAGAGTAAGTTTTTTGATGTCTGATACCTAGACTCACTTGTCATTTGTAATTATGAATCCTCCACAATTTTATTTGGTTTATTACTAACCAAAAGAGTCATTAGATAGAAAATCAGAAAATAGGGGAGAAAAGAAGGAAATAAGACAGAATTGTGATTTATCCTTTTTCTTATTGTGTATACATGATAACTGATAAGGAAATGTATAATTGTCAATTGTATGGATTTGACGGAAATATCCTACTGCACTCTATTTTTTTTTAATATGTGAAAGTATACATACATATAAGTTTGGAAAAGGAGAAAAAATGGACAGTATGCAAATACAGTATCCTAGTATCCTTTCTGAGTCAATGAAAAGCATATGGATATATAATCAGTACTAAGGTCTGAAATTCTGTGTGCAAGTTTCACTGACTGTTGTAAGTAGAGATTTATTTGGTGGTATTGTTTGTTTCTGCCGTTGAATGGACCTGGTTAACACATAATACAGATGCACGATGCATATTAGAAGGGAGCGAGGAGGCCAAAATGGGCAGAGAAAACTTTGTGTTTAAATTTTTCTTGTTTTGCCTTAAACTACGAATTTTTATTTCATCAACTCAAAGCAGATGGGATAATAACAACAAACTAGAGGAAACTCATTAAAAAGAAAAAAGTCACAGGTAATAGGTACAGCAGAGATGGAAGCTAGTATGCACGATGGATCCTTACATCAAATTCAGGCTTGGAGGAGGCAGATAAGAGAGCAGGAGAAGACCTTGAAGTGGAAATCGTGGATGGAATTTGTCAGACTGCCTTAAGAACTGCTGGGTCAGTCAAAACTCCCCCTTTGTCCATAAATGCAGGGCTGCTGGCTACAGCATTTGCCTTCCCCTGGACTTCAAAGAAAGGATGAGAGCTTTTCCTGGAGAGGACACAGAGGATGGGTTTTGGACTGGGGGGAGAGAAAGGGCAGATTCTAACATTACTGTGAAGCCCCCAAAAGAGCGCAGGAGTGAATAAGCTGAGCCTCTCTCCACAGAAGAAAGGAAAAAGAAATATTATTACTGGCTAAGACTAAGTAATTAAGAAATCATCATTTTCTTTATCTTTACTTTAGGATTTCTGGTCTCAGCTAAAGGAGGATTGACTCTACTCTGAAAGTAATTCTTTTTCCTCTTGGCAAGCAGAACAGTCTAGTTTACACAGGGCTCCCTGGATGACTTCTTGACAGAGAGACATTGGTATTGGATCTGGAGCTGTCTAATTATTTATCCTTCCAAGGCCAGTGATAAGATAAAGATAATAAAATAAAGTAGATGAAAGAGTCATGAATTGAAATAAATTTTCTGGATTATAGATTGAGCTTCTTTACTTTAAATAATCTATTTCATATTTGCTAATCCTCCTGCTTAATTCTGTCTGGACGGGGAGTAGTGGATGTGGGTGAGTTACGCTAAGGGGCAGGGAGGAGAATCTGAGCAGAAAGGTTTTTGAAGTTTTAGCAGATTGTTTATAATACTGAAAATTCTTAGAACAGAAGGTGCATCATTTGTAAAGGCTAACGTACATGACTCTGCCTCTTCCCTTATCCTTGTTCTCTTTCATCAGCATGGATAATCACAGACAGAATAAACAAGAATACATGTTTATAATACTGTGCAAATCTGTTATTGTAATGGCATAAACATTGCTAATCAGATAAAATGATATGACCCAAAAAAAAAAAATAAGGAAAATCATACAGACTTTTCCTTTATGTATCCTACTCCTATACAAATAACTATAGCAATACTATATGGAAAATAATATAAATATTAAGATAGTGTCCAAAAACTACAGGTCAACTCAACCTTGTCTAACTTTATAAGTAATGTGTAATCTCTTAGCTTCACTTTAAACTGGATTGACTTTGCAAGTTTATATTATGACCTTGCCATCCATTTGTTATTTTATAGTTATCTTTAACATTTTCATCAAGATTAATCAATATGCTGCAACATTGACCCTTTTAAAGTTAAACCCTTTTAAACTCAGTGTTATGAGACTACTCAGAACTGTACAACCACTGGCAAAATCTGTTTAGCATGTTCTTATCATCTCAGAAATAAACCCTGTAACCAACAGCAGTCATTTCCCATTCCAGTCCCTCTCTACCCCTACATTCATCTTTTGTCTCTGTGGATTTGTTTATTCTGGATATGTCATATAAATGGAATCAATAACATAATTTTCTTGGGCTGGCTATTTTTACTTAACCTGATGCTTTCAAGATTTATCTGTGTTGTAGTCTGTATCAGAATTTTATTCCTTTTTGTTGCCAAATAATATACCGCAGTTTGTTTTTCACCTTTTGACTATTATGAATAATGTTTCTGAAACAGTAGTGTACACATTTTTGTGTGGACATCTGTTCTCTGTTTTCTTTGGTATACGCCTAAGAGTGGAATTTCTGGATCATATGGTAATTATGTTTAGCATCCTGAGGGACTGTGAACCTGACAGACTACAAAGTGTACTATTTCTCATTCCAATTTCTTCATATTTTTACTAACACTTTTTATTATCTGTCTTATTTTTTTATAACCATCCTAATAGTCGGTGGTGCTGAGCATCTTTTCACATGTGTATTGGATATTTGGGCTTCCTTGGTGGCTCAGCTGTTAATGAATCTGCCTGCAATGCAGGCGACCTGGGTTCCATCCCTTGGTTGGGAAGATCCCCTGGAGACAGAATAGGCTACCCACTCCAGTATTCTGGCCTGGAGAATCCCATGGACTGTATATCCATGGGGTCTCAAAGAGTTGGACACGACTAAGCGACTTTCACTTACTCATAAAGGACCGCCTCCTATTTTGGGCTTCACTGATAGCTCAGTTGGTAAAGAATCCACCTGCAATGCAGGAGATGAAAAGTCAGTTCAATTCCTGAGTCTGGAAGACCCTCTGTAGAAGGGATAGGCTACCTGCTTCATATTCTTGCCTGAAGAATTCCATGGACTCTATAGTCACAAAGAGTCAGACATGATTGGGTGATTTTCACTTTCACTTTCTTTCTTTCTATAGGATATTTTCACATATGTTTGCAAGAAATGTCCTTTTAATTACTTTGTGAATGTTTTAATTTGTCTTTATGCTACTGATTTGTAAGAACTCTTTATGTATTCTTGGCACAAGTTCCAGATCAGATATATAATTTGCAAATATTTTCTTTCATTCTATGGGTCATATTTTCACTTTCTTGATATGTAACATGAAAGTTTTAGATTTTTATATCATCCAGTTTTTTTTATCATGATTCTAGTGCTTTTGCTGTATCTAATTTTTAAGTTCTCATTGTGTATCAGACATTGTGCAATGAAACATTGTAATAAATATGAATCAGAATAGTATTTGGCTTTAAGTATTTCCACAACCTATGAGTGTTATATTTAAAGAAATTGACATATGTGTATATGTGTATATTATAGGAGCTCTAATAGAATGGAAATTTTAAAAGTAATGGGAAAGGAAAAGAGATTGTGTTCCTAAGCTTATTAACTTATTTCTTCAACAGATATCTAGTGAGTCCTACCATTGTGACAGATGTATATTTTGTGTTGAATATATCAGTGACTATAAAAGAAAATATCCCTATTTTATGGAGTTTGCATTTTATTGGAGGGAGAGGAGAGCAAACCAACAAAAAGTACAATATATATATATATTCTACTTTAGAAAGTGCTAAGGGGGGGAAAAAGCAAGGGAGAGAGAGAGGTTGAAGGCTTTAGGAGTTCCTGTGAGTAATGGAGAAGTTTCAGGTTGAAAAGAGTTGATGTTATAAGTACCTTTTAGAAGGAGGTGTTTGAAAGAGATGGAAGGGTTGGCCAAAAAGGGTATCTGAGGGAGAGACAGAAGGAGAATCTGGAGCAAAGAACTTAAAATAAGAACATTTGGGGAGCTGTAAAACAGGGGGTAAAAAAAACGGTGGGGTGAGCTAAGTAGAAATGAGAGAGATAGCCTGATAGTTAATTGAGACAAATTGTAAAAGACCTCGTAGGTCATTGAAATGTAACTTTTTTCTTCTCTTTTGATGATATGCATAGTTACTGGGGTCTTTTGAACAGAGAAATAGCATGCACTGTGTTAAAAGGACTGCTTTTACTGATGTGCCGATAACACACAGCGGGTGATGAAAATGGCAGGTCGGGTAAGAGCGTGATAGAAGCAAGGAAAGATGTGAGAAGAAATCTGTCAGAGAAGAAGTGACCAACTCAGGTAAACGACTCGGTGCTAGGAAGTCGCAAGATGAAGTCTGACGTTGGTCATTGGTGATAGCCAACTGAGGTCATCAAGAACCTTGTCAAGGGCAGCTTCTGTGAAATGGTAGGGAAGATTGACTAGAGTGGGTTTCAGAGAGAAAAGAGGAGAAAGACTGGAAAGCTGGAAATGCAGACAGTTCTTTCAGTGAATAGTGTCATAAAGGAGAGCGTGAATTGGAACAGTGGGTGGAAGTAGGTTTCTCTATGTGTTAGTCACTCTGTTGTGTCCGACTTTTTGAACAGAAGCACAAATGAGGACAAAGGTAACTTTATTTATGACTTGTAAAATTAAGCATTTGCAAAAGTTCATAATTCACACAAAAGTGTTACAAGTGACACTAGACTAGAAATTTAATTTTTTGCTTACTGAAAATGCTGACAGCCTTGGTGAACAGTTAATTTTTTGTTTTACTCTATATTGAGTCCTTTCTCCCTTTTCTTAATAATAGTACCATTTCATTGTGATGGGTTTCTCTTTTGATGTTTTACTTACTAATAATGCAGTGAAAATATTCTTCTTCTTTCTTAGGAAACAGCATTGATTACCTTTTTCTGAAAAACACTGTCTGGATTTTAATTCACAATATCATGTCCCTGCTGAGTCTAAGAGAAGAAAAAAGAAAGAAAAAGTTCTAAATGAAATTCTAAGAATCAGTAATCAGGCAATTGAAATCAATTTTTCAAACACATAAAAGGGAAGCCATCAATGTGTTTTGCAACTCTCACAGACTCCAGACTGATATTGATTTCTTTATTGATTTTCTTAATATTTTCTGGGGAGTATTATGTGTGCATACTAAGGAACTGGCATTTTAATACCTTTCTTTGGGGAAAAATGTGTGAAAGTTTTGTTCAAAAGAGATGCTAAATAATTGTACCACTTCAATATAAACAGATAGGTGGAAAGTTAGCTGCTTTTGTTTATGACATGGGAAGTGTCTCCCAAGGCTTAGTTTCCCAGAGTCATTTTAAAAAGGCAAATGCCTCTAGATTATTTACCTTTTATAGGACTATACAATGAGGTCTTCTAGGCACATGCCTCTCCTATTAAAATCTGATCATGATGTGCTAAAAAGTCAAAAAACATGCTTTACTGATGCACAACCAGGTATTTTAAAATAATGATCCTTTTAGGGCTTTACCAAAATGGTTAGCAGGTCCACCTCAGGACTGTTTTGAAGAAGTTTATTAGACAAGGAACAGAAATGCAGCAGCTGGTCTTTCTCTTCGTTCCTCTATTCTCTCTGTCTTCTTTAGGGGCTAGGAGATAACTAATGATGGTAAGTGAAGTGAAGTCAAGGTCGCTCAGTTGTGTCCGACTCTTTGCGACCCCATGTACTATACAGTCATGGAATTCTCCAGGCCATAATACTGGAGTGCATAACCTTTCCCTTCTTCAGGGGATCTTCCCAACCCAGGGATCAAACCCAGGACTCCCACACTGCAGGTGGATTCTTTACCAGCTGAGCAACCAGGAAAGCCCAGTGATGGTAAACAGAATGCCAAAAAATAGGCGTTCATATTTGTTTCTGAAAAATCTCTTTGGCACTGACATATTTTCAAGCTCTTTTTAAAAAATATTTTTTCATTTTCTGGTTTTCTCAAGATAATATAACATTAATAATATTTGTGAATATATAAAAAACTTATTCAAAGACCATTTAGATGGAATGTGATTAATTTGCTATATTATCATAATTTAAAAATATATAGTATGATTGAAAAAAGCATTTTAGTAATCAAAATATGTTCAAGTAAATGTAACTTTCCCCCAAATATTGGAAACTTAATTTTTATAGAATGTCACTTTATGAGTCAATGCATGTTTGTATATGATAAACAATGCCTCTTAAGTAAACTAAAAAAGTTATCATAGATCTGTTTCAAATTTCAGCCAAGATAATGCTTGCAGATGATATAGTAGATATATAGTAAAATAGCTCATCAGTACTTTCTCACATGGAAAACAATTTTTAAAAATCATAAATATGATGTTTTCAAAGTAAATAGAAATGTGTAATTGTCATTTATTGTTTAAAATAGAAGGCTACCCTGTTATTCTAGACAAGACAGAAAATGCTAGAAAGGTAATCACCCTGGCTTCAGAGGTAACCTTCTTCATCAAATATGAAGGTGAATATGGCTTCTCTCTAACAGAATAAGAATTAAAAACTTCCCAAGAACAAAATCAAAGAAAACAACCAAAAACCTCAGTTAGGGTCATTTCTACAAGCAATAATTTAGAAAAGATTATCTTTTTGATCATTTTCATTAAAGATCATACTGAAAACATGATAGAATTTTGTTTGACAAAGACATGCCATAATTACTATGTTACATTCTTTTGAAAATGAAAATCTATTTCTAAATCGTGAAGAAAAGTGAATGATATTGCTAGGTGTTTTTCTTTTTGATTCCTAACCTCACCACATAAATAAAATATATTGTGCAAAGGATGAGAAATAGTAAACTATTTCTAGTTTAGAAATAGAAGAGGTTTAGTATGTCCCAAGGTTGTACTTATATTTCTCATTCATAATCCTGGGGCAGTAGACAAAGACTTTCTAAAAAAAAAAAAAGATTAAAGAATCTTTCTTATTTTCTTTTGTTAATATGCACGTGTTAGCATTTTATATTTAAATACTATGGCTATTTAGTTCCAATTGAATATTCAAAGATTCAGTTCAGTTCAGTCGCTCAGTCGTGTCCGACTATTTGAGACCCCATAAATTGCAGCATGCCAGGCCTCCCTGTCCATCACCAACTCCTCAAATCCATGTCCATCGAGTCAGTGATGCCATCCAACCATCTCATCCTCTGTGGTCCCCTTCTCCTCCTGCCCTCAATCTTTCCCAACTTCAGGGTCTTTTCCAATGAGTCAGCTCTTCGCATCAGGTGGCCAAAGTATTGGAGTTTCAGCTTCAGCATCAGTCCTTCCAATGAACACCCAGGACTGATCTCCTTTAGGATGAACTGGTTGGATCTCCTTGCAGTCCAAGGGACTCTCAAGAGTCTTCTCCAACACCACAGTTCAGAGGATTACTATATAACAATGCCACAGCCCTTACACGGCTTCTGAGTTAAAAGACTTAAGTTAAATGATTACTCGCTCTACATAAGAAATGAGAATCCATTTCACTGCTGTATTACTCCTGTAGAGAAAATAAATGATAGAATAGTATCTGAACTTGCAGCGAGTGATACTTACACAGTTGAAATGATATATTTTGTTTATTTAGTTTTCAGCATTTAAAATCAGCTAATTTAAGAACACGGAATATGCAATTACCATTACAGAGAAAAATGTAAATATGAAAACCTTGTCAAGAATTTATTTTCACCTTTGTGTAAAGTTCACTAAAAAAAAAAAAAGAAAACAACAACAAAAAACAAACAAAAAAAGACCAGGCACCTTGGAATGGAGATGCAAGCAGAAAGAAGGGTAAGAAATGAAAAAGAGAATCTCTGCCCCTTCAGAGAGGAGAGGCGCACGCATGTTGCCTCTGACCAGTCATGGAGAGAGGTGCAGACATAGCGCTGAGGCCCTGGAGGTAATGGACAGGCCTGCAGTGGCAGTTGGCGAAAGAGGCAGCCAACGGGGATTTGGATGAGGGTTCCAAACAGATAAGACTTTTACTTACAAGCTTTTGCGTATCATTTTAACTACACCATGGAGTTGTAGCTGTTAAATAATATACTATATGAGAGTAGGCATTTTTCGTGTGGTTTACCTGAGTCCAAAAAGCTCTTAGCACTAGTAGGTCCTCAATGCATACTTGTTGAGCTAAATAATTTTGGAAAAATTTCCATTATTTACTATTAGCCATAGGTTCAAAACCTGTCTCAGTCAGTCACAAGATGCTGCTGAAATTTTTATTTAGGTGTTGCCTATGTGTGATTTGTTTTTTTTTTTTTTTTTTCTGACAGTGACAGAGTTGAGTACTTATGACAGAGACAATTGGCTTATAAAACCTAAAATATTTACTGTCTGGTCATGTACAAGGAGAGTGTGCTGACCTCTGCCCTAGAGCAAGATAAACAGTGAAAGGAGAGTTCCTGTCTCGCCAGGCATGTGCAAGCTGGGAAGCCACATACCTCTGCAGAATTGTTCAAACTGAAAGATGTTAATTTGTCACAGATTTGGCTCAAGCCTCAGGGTGGACTGCAGGATCCCAGGCTACCGTGACATCCATAATTAGCACACTCAGGTCACCCCACAGATAGAGCAAAAATTTCAGGTCTTATGAAAATATGGTTTCCAGGGACCAATGGAGTGGCAAGTAAAGAACTTGGGGGTTCTCCTCTGGTTTTGCCTAATTTGGGGGCTTTACCCATCACTGGTCTCAGATCCTGGGATGTTGGAAGCAGTCACATGAAGGGTAGAGGTGGTCGTCGATAAAGACTTGAGATTGTGTCGAGTATGGAAATAGCTTTATGGTTTTTTGAGAAGTCAGGTAAAAGCAATGAAGAGTAGTGAGGAAAATAAATAGTAAAATAGGATCAGGTGATTTCATGGTAGGCTAATCCAAAATTTGAAAGAAAATAGTTTATTTATCATGTATGGGTGTGAGTTGGACTGTAAAGAAGGCTGAGCACCAAAAAAGTGATGCTTTTGAACTGTGGTGTTGGAGAAGACTCTTGAGAGTCCCTTGGACTGCAAGGAGATCCACAAGTCCATCCTAAAGGAGATCAGTTCTGAATATTCTTTGGAAGGACTGATACTGAAGCTGAAACACCAATACTTTTGCCAGCTGATGTGAAGAGCTGACTCATTTGAAAAGACCCTGATGCTGAGAAAGATTGAAGGCAGGAGGAGAAGGGGATGACAGAGGGTGAGATGGTTGGATGGCATCACTGACTCAATGGACATGAGTTTGAGTGGACTCTGGGAGTTGGTGATGGACAGGGAAGCCTGGTGTGCTGCAGTCCATGGGGTCACAAAGAGTTGAATGCGACTGGGTGACTGAACTGAAATGAACTGAAAAATAAAGTGCCACACATAGCATTTGTAAATTGCGTGTAAATTGAATGTACACGTGAGCTTGCATTTTTCCTATCCTGGTGGGAAGAGTTATAGTGATAGTATAGAGCCTCTGCTCCACTAGAAGTTGGATATATAGATCAATTTTAATCAGGCCAGCAAAGCAATACAGCTTTTATTTTAGTTAGACTAATAAGAGAGCAACTTATGCACCCAAAATTGTGCTTATCTTGTAGAACAGTAATTTCAAATTTTGGAGATGTTAGCAAGTTAAAGACGTTTTCCAACAAACTCTTTTGTGGCACACAAGCTTGTTGATTTTTGACTGACACATTACATGAAGTACATTTAAGTTCCTCCTAAGGGCGTCCTGATCATTGGAGACCTCATAAGAACATGATATTTCTAAAAATTAGCATTTAAAATTGATTAAAAAGTAGTTTTATAAAGTGATCCCAGACCTGACTACTTCTCCAGTCCCATCATTTCTCACCCCCTTCTCCTTTCTTTATTAACCCAAATCACTTAGTGTTTCAAGCCACATCCTATACAGTCCTGTGCATCCCACTGCAAGAAAGAAAGGAAAAGAAAGTGAAGTTGCTCAGTCGTGTCCGCCTCTTTGTGACCCCGTGGACTGTAACCCACCAGGCTCCTCCATCCATGGGATTTTCCAGGCAGGGGTACTGGAGTGGGGTGCCATTTCCTTCTCTGGAGGGCATGTGGTAAATGCACTGAGCTAGCGTCGTTCAGTTGCTAACGTCTGGGACCTCCGTCTTCTCCAGGTCCGGTGTTGCAGTCATACACAGAGGGTACTGATAGTTGATGACTAAATGTATAGTTTGATTGCAACAACAAAACTCACCCCCAACCATCCTTTCATGTATTCATTCACTGTATATCCTACAGTTTAACTGTGCTTTTCACAGTGTTTGAAACTAAAGGAGGAAGGAAAGCAACTGAAGCTCTATCTCCCTTTTGAATGACAGTTGATCATTTCCAAAGTGCTTCAAAGCAGATACATTTAATCCTCACACCAGCAATAATAGGAATTATCATCCCCTGTTTTAAAAATATGGAAACTGTAAACCAGTGAGGCCAAATAACTTGCCCAAGGTCACAAAACTAGAAAGTGCTAGCACTGGGACTTAAGCCAAGGTCTTTTGATTTTCTTCCAAAATTCTTTCCATTATGTGTGGATATGTGCCAAACGGAACTGAAGACTGAGAGAGAAAATGCTTGTAGCTGGATAATTTGTATTTGTAATTTGAGACTCACTTGTAGTTTAATAACATTGCATGATTGCTGGAGAGAAAGACATGGTGAAGTGGGTAGGTCCTACAGGAAAAGGGCAGACTTAATAACTGTGATTCCAGGGGGCACAGCTCTTCTGCCGAAACTGTAATTTCCCTAGATGATGACATTAGAAGTTTATTCAGCTGAGAAAGTGATGGCCTTGGGAAACTTCTCTAAAGAGATACCTTGAGTTTTACTCTCCTCACCACACAATTAACACTCTGCTCTGAAATCCAGTATGAAGTTTTCAAAAGCAAGTCTGAAGTTGCTGAAACTTTGCAAAGGATTCCTATTGGTGTTAATGCTGTTTGTGTTTGCTGCATTTCCTATTTGTTTTTCTATTTCCACCGTTCTCGGCAGGACGATTTTTCTCTGTGAACAGAAGATGTTTACAGAAAATCTTATTTTGGAAAAGTCACAGATTTAGCTATGTGCAAGGAAAAAAAAAATGTATCACAGTATCATCTTTTGTTTGAAGACATAAGCCATTGTATAACAACAAATAAAAAGCCCAGGAAAACATAGAATACGTAAACAGACAAATGGAACCTGGAAGTGGTTAGCATAAGATTGTGTGAATATTTTAAATAAATTTTAAAACAGTGATAAAACAGCATGACATACAGGATCTCAGCTAGGCTGAGATTAAGGATATCTGTATTGTTTCCAAAACTGTTACTTGAATTACTTTATGACTCTGAGTACTTTGTCTTGGTTGTCCATGTTAAAGCATTATTCAGCCAATGATAATCTAATTGGCCAGGGATACAAAAAATGTGATTAAGCTAACACTGAACTGGGGCTTGTGACAGGAGTCTGTTTCTCAGGAACTATGTCATGGAAATGTCTGTTGCAAAGCCCTGAGCAGCACTTGAAACTCATCTACTTTACTTCTCAGGCTCCTGGAATCACTCCATTGCTATGTTATCTAATAAGCTGAAGCCTACTAGCTATGAGCTGGTCATCTGTGGAGAGAAGTTGGTGGTCCTCCATAAAGAAGCAAATTATAATCAGAAAGGTCCAGACTCTGGGGACAGAGAGACTGAGCTTGATTGCCAGCTAGCTGTCTTGTTTGTCCCCTTTACTTTGGTTTAGTGACCAACTCAGAGCTTTGGTTTTCCCACCTGTAGTAGTGATACGGAAAGTGGAACATATTTAGTCACTCAGTTGTATCCAACTCTCTGCAACCCCATAAACTGTAGTCTGCCAAGTTCCTCTGTCCTTGGAATTCTCCAGGCAAGGATACTACAGTAGGTAGCCATTCCCTTCTCCAGGGGATCTTCCCAGCACTGTCATTGAACATGGGTCTTGTGCACTGCAGACAGATTCTTTACCAACTGAGCCACCAGGCACGCCCAGTGGTGGTATTAACAATAGCAGTGACATTGACAGCATTAATCTTTAACATATTTTCCAGCACTTACTATCTGCAGGGCATTGTTCTAAATTCTTGGCATGTTATTCAATTTAAGTATTGCAGCAACTCTTGGAGGCAGGTACTATTATTATCACTTTGTACAGAAGAGGTAATTGTTGCAGAGTTGGCTATCATGAATGACCTGAGTCATATTACTAGGAACTGAAGGAGGCAGGATTTATACCAAAGTAGTCACCCTCAAGAGGGTATGTACTCAATCAGTACACCATGATACTTTCTGTCAATATCTATTTGTTTTTCTGCAAATGGATGTAATAAAATCCCTTGCTCTTTTATAAAGATTAAATGATTCAGTAACTGTATTTAGAAGAATACCTAGCATATAGTAGGACTTTATAAATGTTTGTTAAATACAATAAATGAGATTAAAAAAATAAGTCCAATGGCAGAGCTGACAATTGGTGAAACAGAATTCTTACCTACTTAGTGCAAATCCAGATCCTTCACTCTCCACCATTAGAAATTCTGTGTCCTGATATTGCTTCTAATTAAAGCTGCCTTGCACAGGTATGTGACATTACAAATGATATCTGGGGCCTCCTGGTACACAGAAAGAAGTTAATAAATGACAACATTTATTGTTGCTCATCCCAGCGTATCATAATTGACTTGAGAGAAGTATAGTTTTGATTACTTATAGTAATAATATTGATTGACCCTTTAGTGTGCACCAGGGACTCTACTAAGACTCTTCATAATTCATTTAATTCTCACTAACCACACTACAAAGGTACTGTCTATCACAATAAACTAAGGAAGGCACAGAGAATTTAATGAACTTGTCCAAGTTGCCAAAGTCTGTGAATCGGAGAAAAGGGTGTGAACATAGACTTGCCTGCAACAAAGTTTGCCCTGTATCCCTTTCATTGCAGCACTATTTCACTCTTGTGGAATTTATTCAGACAACACAATTTGGTAGAAAGCTCTAGACCATGAATTTTAGATTTGGTTCTGCCATTAAAGATCTCTGTAACTTTAAACATATGACAGCCTTTTTCCATCACTCTCATCTGTAAAATTAAAATCGTTGAACTAGATAAAGTTGTCATTTATTCTTTTTTCATTTGTTCATGCAAGAAATATGTTTTGAGTGTCTGCTATGTGCTAGATACAGTGCTAAATTTTGCCTCACCAAGATATCTATGCAAAGAATTCACACTTCTGTTAGACCAACAGTTCAGAATCTTTCTTTTAAGAATACATATTGCAATAAAAACTCCTTGGGGGAATCTGACTTCCAAACATTATTATCAGTTTACCCTGCTGTTACCATCATTATTGAAAGTAGAATGCAGACTACAGACTGTTCATTTAGAATTATTTTTAAATAACAAATATCCCACATCCTTTTCTGTACACTATTCTTAAAGATGTGATTCTCTAGTACATCTTGGGGAAAACTTAAATTAACGTGGTTATAGTTTCATGGCCCCTGTGTGCTAATCTGATAGAACCTGGCTTTCTGTTCATTTACAATGTACTCATACAAGCTTGAGTCAATAATCACTGTGAGTGCTCCTAAATTCTAGATGTTTTTGATTTTATGTAATTGCATCTTTTAGCTTCATATTTGCTCAAAGTTTGTTTTATATATGAGCCTTTAATAGCATTCAGTAATAAATTAAGATATAGGTGTATATGCTTGCATGTTCAACCCAGAACAGATTTAAGAAGTGTGACAAAATTTGTTCTTCCTCCCAACTACAGATAGTATTTGTGAAGTCCTGCCTCACCAACTTAAGAATTATTTAGTAGGTATTTAAGAAAAGTTAACTGTTAATATATTGTCTATATTTTGTAAATGCATTATATTTGTATGTGTGCATACATATGACTAAATGTTTTGATGATTACTAATTTAGAAATGATTTTTTGTTTTAGTTTCAGGTGGACCACAAAGTCATTTACTCTTTTATTTATATATATATATATATATATATATATATATACACACACACACATACACTTATATATATATATTTCAGATTATTCTCCATTCTCTTATTATCTCCATTATAAGATATTGAGTATAGTTAACTGTTGCATACAGTAAATCTTTGTTGTTCATCTAGTATATGTATAATAGTTTGTATCTGTTAATCTCCTACTCCTAATTTATCCCTTCCCCCTTCATTTTCTCCATTGTAAACGTATTTGTTTTCTTTGTGAGTCTGCTTCTGATTTATATATTTGTAACGTTTTTGGCAAATTTGTATTATATCTTTAGATTCCACATATAAGTCATATCATGCAATATGTTGCTTTCTCTGTATGACTTCACTTAGTATGATGACCTCTAGGTTCATTCATATTGTTACAAAGGGTAATATTCCTTCATTCTATGGCTGAATAGTATTCCATTGTGTATATATAGCGCATCTTCTTAAGCTGATCATTCACTGGTGGGTGCTTGGGTTATTTCCATGTCTTGCCTGTTGTAAATAATACAGTTATGAACTTGGGATGCACATATCTTTTCAAACTATAATTTGCATCATTTCCTGGGCTTTCCTGGTGCCTCAGATGGAAAAGAATCTGCCTGCGATGCAGGAGACCTGGGTTTGATCCCTGGATTGGAAAGATCTCTCTCTAGTATTCTTGCCTGGATCATCCCATGGACAGATAATCCCATGGACAGAGGATAATCACATGGACAGTCCATGGGATTGCAAAGAATCAGACATGACTAAGTGACCAACACTTTTACCTCACTTTTCATCTTTTCTGAATATATGTCCAGGAGTGGGATTGTCAGATCATGTAGTGTTTCTGTTTTTAGTTTTTTAACAAATCTCCATAAGACTTCCCATAGTGGCTCCCCAGTTTACATTCCACAACAGTGTAGGAGGCTTCCCTTTTCTCCACATCTTCTCCAGCATTTATTATCTGTAGACTTTTTTAATGGTAGCCATTTTGACCTATATAAAGTGATACCTCATTGTAGTTTTAATTTGCATTGAACTAGTCATTAATGACGGAGAAGGCAGTTGCACCCCTCTCCAGTACTCTTGCCTGGAAAATCCCGTGGACGGAGGAGCCTGGTGGGCTGCAGTCCATGGGGTCGCTAAGAGTTAGACACCACTGAACGACTTCACTTTAACTTTTCACTTCATGCGCTGGAGAAGGAAATGGCAACCCACTCCAGTGTTCTTGCCTGGAGAATCCCAGGGACGGCAGAGCCTGGTGGGCTGCCGTCCATGGGGTCGCATAGAGTCGGACACGACTGGAGCGACTTAGCAGCAGCAGCAGCAGTGGTCATTAACACAGAGTCAGACACAACTGAGCGACTCAGCACAGTGCAGTAACTAACAATATTGAGCATATTTTCTTGTCCCTGTTAGCCACCTGTGTATCTTTGAAAAAAGGTCTATTTAGGTCTTCGGCCCATATTTTGATTTTTTTTTTTTTCTTTTGACATTGAGTTGTGTGAGCTCTTTGTATATTTTGAATATTAATTCTTTGTTGTCACATTGTTTGCACATGTTGTCTCAAGGTTCGTCGGTTGTCTTTTTGTTTCATTGATTTGATTAGGTCTCATCTGTTTATTTTTACTTTTATTTCCTTGGCCTTTGGGGACTGATCTAAGAAATATTGCTTTGATTTATGTCAGAGAATGTTTTGCTTATGTTCTCTTATAGGAGTTTTATGGTGTAGTGTCTTATGTTTAGGTCTTTAAACAATCTGAGTTTATTTTTTTTAAATGATGTGAAGAGCTGTTCTGATTTTACTGATTTACAGGTAGCTGTCCAACTTTTCCAGCTTCACATGTTCAAGAGACTCTTTTCTCCCTTGTATTAATATATCCTGGCCTCCTTTGTAATAGATTAATTGGCTGTATGTATGTGGGCTTATTTCTAGGCTCTCTGCTCTGTTCCATTTATCTGTATGTTTGTTGTTGTGTCAACACAATGTCGTTTTGATTATTGTAGCCTTGTAGTCTTAAGTCTGGAAGGGTTATGCCCCCAGCTTTGTTCTTTTCCTCAGAATTGCTTTGGCAATTCTGGGTCTTTTTGTGTTTCCATATAAATTTGGGAATTATTTACCCTCCTTGTTGTTGCTGTTCAGTTGCTAAGTCATATCCGACTCTTTGCGACCCCATGGACTGCAGCATACCAGGCTTCTCTGTCTTTCACCAACTCCTGGAGTTTGTTCAAACTTAGGTCCGTTGAGTCAGTGATGCCATCCAACCATCTCATCCTCTGTCGACCCCCTCTCTTTCTGCCCTCAATCTTTCCCAGCATCAGGGTCTTTTCAAATGAATCAACTCTTTCGTGAAACATGCTATGGGCATTTTGATAGGCATCTTATTAAATTTGTAGATTGTGTTGGCTAGTATGACCATGTTAACACTGCTAATTCTCCCAATTCAAGAACATGGGTATCTGTCCATTTTTTGAATCATCTTCAGGTTGCTTTATCAGAGTTTCATGGTTTTCAGTGGCGAGGCCATTCACCTCCTTGTCTAAGTTGATTCATAGGTATTTTATTCATTTGACTCAGTTTTAATTGAGATTTTTAAAAGAACCTTTGTCTGATATGAGTATTTCTACCCCCACTGTCTTATAGTTTCCATCTGCATGAAATATCTGTTTCCACCCATTCACTTTCAATATGTGTGTGTCTTCTGCCCTGAAGTGGGTCTCTTGTAGGCAGCACATTGTATGAACTTTAAAAAAAAATCCAACCTGCTACTCTCTGTCTTTTGATCAGAGCGCTTAGCTCATTGACATTTAAAACAATTATTGATAGGCTTCCCTCATAGCTCAGTTGGTAAAGAATCTGGCTGCAATGCAGGAGACCCCGGTTTGATTTCTGGATCAGAAAGATCCTCTGGAGAAGGGATAGGCTACCCATTTCAGTATTCTTGGGCTTCCCTTGTGGCTCAGCTGGTAAAGAACCCACCTGCAGTGTGGGAACCCTGGGTTCGATCCCTGGGTTGGGAATATCCCCTGGAGAAGGGAAAGGCTACCCACTCCAGTAGCCTGGCCTGGAGAATTTCAGGAACTATACATCCTAAAGGAGGTCAGTCCTGGGTGTTCCCTGCAAGGACTGATGCTGAAGCTGAAACTCCAGTACTTTGGCCACCTCATGCGAAGAGTTGACTCATTGGAAAAAGCCCTGATGCTGGGAGGGTTTGGGGGCAGGAGGAGAAGGGGACGACAGAGGATGAGACGGTTGGATGGCATCACCAACTCGATGGACATGGGTTTGAGTAAACTCCGGGAGTTGGTGATGGACAGGGGAACCTGGCGTGCTGCAATTCATGGGGTCGCAAAGAGTCGGACATGACTGAGCAACTGAACTGAACTGATACAGTCCATGGGCTTGTAAAGAGTCAGACACGACTTAGTGACTTTCGCTGTCACTTCATGTACTTATGAGTATTTTAAACTTTGTTTTATAGTTGATCTTGTAGTTCTTCTTTGTTCATTTCTTCTTTTTGTTTTTCATTTTGTGGTTTGCAGGTTTTCTTTTGTATTGGGTTAGCCAAAATATTCATTTGGAATTTTCCATTACATCATATAGAAAAACCCAAACTAACTTTTTGGCCAATGCAATATATACTTGATTTTTTCCCCTGTTTTTATTAAAATGAATCTATTGTATATTTTTGATTTGTGGTTACCTTGGATTTCAAGACTGTTGACCCATAAATATATATACTCCCTTTAAACAGGTAGTCATATAAATTCAAACACATTTATAAAGGTCTGAATCATTATTGTCCCCTCCCTCACATTTTGTGATTTTGATGTCTTATTTTATATCTTCATATTTATCCTTTTGCTATTAGTTTAGTTACATTCATTTTTACAACATTTTTAAAAATTCTTTTTTAGTCTACATGTGACTTGTTTAAGTAATCTTCAACCCTTTTATATGTTTTTCTTTCCTATTTAGAGAACATCTTTCAATAGTTCTTCTAGTATAGGTTTTGTATTGCTATATCCTTTTCATTTTTGCTTGTCTGAGAAATTCTTTACCTTTTCGTCCATTCTAAGTGATAATCTTGCTCGGATGAGTGTCTTAGGTTGCAGGTTTTTCTGTCTCAGAACTTTGAGCCTATCATGGCATTCCCTTATGGTCTGTATATTTTCTGCAGAGAAAACAGCTAATAACCTTATGTGGATTCTGTATGCAAAGCATAATAATTGCAAAGGGTGGGGGCAATGATATGGAATACTTTGGAAAACTTGACCTTCAGATGTAGCAACTGAAATTAATGAATCAGTCTGTGGCAATATACACATTTTGGTGAGGAGTCATGTATTCACTCAATTCTGCACTGATACTTCTATCCTATGTGAGACCTACTTAATGTAGGATCACATTATCATATGTACCTAAATTTTCTTTATTCAAAATCTCATGAAATAAAATTTACAAAAGAATGCTTTAAAAATAAGAGTAAGTGAAAATTGTATAGCTGAAGCAAACTGTCATTCTTAAATTGATGCAAAATTTTGGATTAATTCAAAAAGAGACAACTTCTAGTTAATGAGTCTTGTATTTATTCCCCTGAGGAAACAAAGATTTATTAATTATCCTCCACCATTCTGACCATGAAACAACAGAAACAACAACATTCTAATTAGGATAAAACTTTGCTGCTTTTTTTTTGCTGCTTTTTATGAATTCTAGCAGATGTCCTTTTTTCATTCAGTATAAGCTGATAACTGATATGAAATATATAGTTTTTATATTAAATGATGGAGAACTGTCATAGCCTCAAGAATGCAGCCAACAAAATAAAACAAAAACAAACACACATATGTGCTCTTGCTGGTTCAGACAACAAATGTAGTTGAACAGACTTGATATGTATCCAAGCAATGGTAAATCCCTCCATCAGAGCCTATAGGAATAATCATTATGAATGACTCTTATAGAAGAAGTCATTTCAATGATATTTTGTGAAACCTGAAGACAGTTTTTTGTTTGTTAGATTGTTTTAAAAAATCGCACACAATGTTTGCTATGGGCTTTTGAATGATTAAAAATTGAGAAATCTAACTTTCTGCAGTAAGTGGATGGAAGTCCTTCATAAAGCACAGCATGGTCTCATATTCTTTCTTAAGGGATATTTAGATAAACAAAGTCAGACTGGAAGGAAGGTCAAAGATAGCTCTTTAAAAGGAAAGAGGTAAGAAGAGAGATGCTTGAAGTACTTACATACAAAGAATAATATCTATCCTAATGATATTTGATAATTTATGTTTGATAATCTTTTTTCTTATTCTGAGAAAATATGAGATAACTTGCAATTTGACATCTCTTCCTTTATTTTTCCAGGAAAAAAAAAAAAACAAAAACTACATTCGTTCCCAAGTTGATATGGTGCAGAAATAGGAGTAGAAGCTTCGCTGAGAGCTCAGTTGGTAAAAAGTCTGCCTGCGGTGCAGGAGACCCTGGTCTGATTCCTGGGTCGGGAAGCTCTGCTGGAAAAGGGATCGGCTACCCACTCCAGTGTTCTTGGCCTTCCCTGGTAACTCAGCTGGTAAGGAATCTGCCTGCAGTGTAGGGGATCTGGGCTCGATACTTGGGTTGGAAAGATCCCCTGGAGAAGGGAAAGGCTGCCCACTCCAGTATTCTGGTCTGGAGAATTCCATGGACAGTATAGTCCATGGGGTCACAAAGAGTCAGACTTGACTGAGCAACTCTCACTTTCTTCTTCAGACTACACTTGCTATCCAACACTCAGAGTGTGTGACATTTTAAAATCTGTCCAGGTGATTTTTGATATGCAATATTTCCACCTCCGTCACTAATAAAGGACTAGAGTTAATGGATGTTTCCCTCTGTAGATAAAACATGATTTAGTTTTCTGGCACTGCAATTAAAAGGAAAACATGTATTTGCAAACTCATTTCAAAGACCCACCTTTAGAGAGGTAATTGTTAGATGAGTTTGTATCTAGGGAATATTATATTATAACATTGGGTTTATGATTTGCCATGGATATAAAAATATCTTCATAACACATGAAATGTGTGAAAAATTTTCAGGCTACAATCTCAGGTATACAAGACATTAGACTCTTTACTTTTGCACTAAACAGACCAATATTTATTTTGGAGTTTCCAATATTTCATGATAAAATTAAATCTCAGTTAAATCAATTCTGACTTAGTTACTGGCTAGATTTGCTTAAGATCCTTTGGAGTAATATAATGATATTTGGGTTATAGAGACACACACAGTTACTGCCATCATATGACAAAGCTAACACCTCTCTGGGATGCATGTCCTTCTGTTTTGCCCTCCATTGTCTTTTTTTTCAGGGAATTTTAAGGTGGTTCCTTGTTGACTTCAAGGCATGTTAAAGTCTAGTTTTCTCAACTACTTTTGAAAACCTTTCTGTATTCCTTTATGAAAAACTTTACATGGTTGTCTGTAAGGCACTTTACAACCTTCATTTCAGTCCAGGAAAAGGCAAAGGCATTTTTGCTCCTCAAGACATTTTACTTTTCTCAATTCCATGGTATAAGGAGTGGAAGCTCTGGGATGCCAACTCAGGCTTATCAGCCATTTCAATACTGGACTCAAGAAGGTCCTGTTAGGTTGAGTTCACTTAGGCGTTATGTGGGAAATGGGGCACAATCTCTCTCTGCTTTTGTATCTTTTAAACTATCTGGATGTCCAGTGTCTCCTTCAACAGTATATGTATGTACATTTCTACCTTTCCTTCTATCAAGCTCATCTTCTCCTTTTTTTTTGTTTTTTCTGGATTAGTTTCAAAATCCCAAGCCAAATATGGACTCCTCTATATCTCTCTGCCTTTCTTCTGTAATATTCCTGCTACAAAGCAGAGGCTTTCATAACTTTTATGTGCTCAAATAGACAAGAGTTATTTATGAAAAGGCAATCTCAGCAGAAATGTCAGTTAATAGCTTCAAATAAAGTTGCACATCTATGTACTGGATTTTTTCTTGGAATTAAAAAGTTAGTGAAGTACAATGTATGTATAATATTATATAATTTATAAGTGTACAGTAGAGTGGTTCACAAGTGTTAAAGATTATACTCTATATTCCCTGTGTTGTACCATATATCCTTGTTTTAAGTATAATACCTTGTACTCCTTAATCCCCTATGTTGCCTTCCTCCCTCCCTTCTTCCCACTGGTACCCCCCACTAGTTTATTGCCTATTTATGAGAGTCTGTTTCTCTTCTGTTTTATTCACGAGTTTGCTGTGTGTTTTAGATTCTGCTTATAACTGATATAACACAACATTTTTCTTTCTCTATTAAGAATTACTTCACTAAGTATAATATACTCCAAGTCAACCCACGTTGTTGTAATTGTCATTTGTTTTCACGCTGAGTAGTATTCCTTTGTATGGATATACTACATCTTCCAAATTAATTCTCCTGTTGGTGGAAACTTAGCTTGTTCCCATACCTTGGCAATTATAAATAATGCTGCTATGAAGATTGGAGTGCCTGTATTTTTTAATTGGCAGGGGTTTTTTCTTATGTTTTAGATGTATACCCAGGAGTTGGTTTTCTGAGTTATAGGCCAGTTTTATTGATAGTTTTTTGAGAAACTTCCTCTGTGGCTGCACCAGTTTACATTCCCACCAACAGAGTAAGAAGGTTCCTTTTCCTCCACATCTTCAGCAACATTTGTTATTTCTGTCCTTTTTGATGACGGCCATTCTGACATGGTGAGGCGGTAACTTTGTTGTATAGTCTGAAGTCCGGGAGCATGATTCCTTCAGCTCTGTTCTTTCTCAAGATTTTTCTTTTTTCCTTTTTTGGCTATTCAGCATCTTTTGTGTGTTTACATTAAAAATTTTAAATTATTTGTTCTAGTTCTGTGGGCAGTACCATTGGTATTTTGGCAGGGATCTCATTGAATCTGTAGATTGTCTTAGGTAGTATGGTCACTTTGATAATATCGATTCTTCCAATCCAAGAACACTGTATATATCTTTCCATCTGTTTATGTCATGTTCAATGTCTTTTATCAGTGTCTTATAGTTTTTGGAGTACAAGTCTTTTGCTTCCTTAGATAGATTTATTCCTAGGTGTCTTATTCTTTTTGATGAAATGGATGCAATGGGTAAATGGGATTGATTGCTTAATTTCTTTTTCTGATAATTTGTTGTTAGTTTATAGAAATTCAGCAGATTTCTGAGTCTGAATCTGAAGCAGTACATTAATTTTGTATCCTGCAATTTTACTAACTTAATTGATGAGTTCTAGTCATTTTCTGGGGGTGACTTTAGGGTTTTCTTTTCTTTTTTTTTTTTTTTTTTTTAGGGTTTTCTATGTATAATACCATGTCATCTGCAAACAGTGAAAGTTTTGCTTCTTTTTCCATTTGGATTCCTCTTATTTCTTTTACTTCTTGTTTGCTGTGACTAGGACTTGCAAAACTATGTTGAATAAAAATGGCAAGGGTGAGCACCCTTGTCTTCTTCCTGATCTTAGAGGGAATGCTTTCAGCTGTTACTGTGAAGTACGGTGTTAACTGTGGGTTTGGCACATGAGGTCTTTCATATGTTGATGAATATTCCCTCTATGCCCACTTTCGGTGAATTCTTTTAATCATAAATGGATATTGAATTTTATCAGAAAGCTCTTTCCACATCTATTGAGAAGATTGTATGGTTTTTATTCTTCAATTTGTTAATGTGGTACATCACACTGATTGACTTGTGAATATTAAAAAGTCACTGTATCTCTGGATAAATCCCACTTGATTGTGTTCTGTGATCCTTTGAATGTATTATTGGAATAGATTTGCTTGAGGATTTTTATATCTATGTTGCTCAGTGATATTGGCTTGGAATTTTCTTCTTTTGTTTCATCTTTGGTTTTAGTATCAGGGTGATAGTGGTCTCATAGAATGAGTTTGGAAGTGTTTCTTCCTCTACAAATTTTGGAATACTTTCAGACTGACTGGTGTTAACTCTTCTCTAAATGTTTGGTAGAATTCACCTGTGAAACTATCTGCTGCAGGACTTTTGCTCTTTGGGAGTTTTTTAAATTACTGATTCAGTTTCAGTACTGGTAATTGGTCCGTTCATATTTTTTGTTTCTTCCTGGCTCACTCTTGGGAGGCTGTTCCTTTCTCTGAATTTGTCAGTTTCTCCTAGGTTGTCCATTTTATCGGTAAATAGTTGATCATAGTAGTCTCTTCTGATCCTTTGCATTTCTGTGGTGTTAGTTGTAACTAATTGTGGTGTGTTTTAAGTTTTTCGTTTCTGATTTCATCAATCGGGGCTGCTTCCCCACCCCTCTTTTCCTTGGTCAGTGCGGATAAAGGTTTATCAATTTTGTGTGTCTTCTCAAAGAAACAGCTTTGAGTTTCATTGATCTTTTCAATTGATATTTTTTAGTCTGTATTTCATTTATTTCCGCTCTGATCTTTCTGCTTTCTTTCCTTCTACAAATTTTGAGTTTTCTTTGTTCTTTCTCTAGTTGTTTTGGGTGTCAGGCTAGGCTGGTTATTTGAGGTTTTTCTTGCTTGCTGGGGTAAGCTTGTATGGCTGTAAATTTCCCTTTTACAGCTGCTTTGGCTGCCTCCCATAGATTTCTGTGTGTTTGTCTTCCTCCACTTTCCCCTTTGGTAGTCATAAGCTTGTTTTCTATCTTTGTGAATCTATTTATGTTTTATAAGCAAATTGATTTGTATCATTTCTTGGAGTCCATATATAAGTGACATTATATGATAATTGCCTTTTTCTGCCTGACTTCCTCCACTTCCCTTGGGCTTTCCGGAGGGCTCAATTGGTAAAGAACCCGCCTGCAATGCAGGAGACCCTGGTTCAATTCCTGGATCAGGAACATCTGCTGGAGAAGAGATAGGCTACCCACTCCAGTATTTTTGGGATTCTCTTGTGGCTCAGCTAGTAAAGAATCCACCTGCAATGTGGGAGACATTTGATCCCTGAGTTTGATCCCTGGGTTGGGGAGATCTGGAGAAGGGAAAGGCTACCCACTCCAGTATTCTGGCCTAGGGAATTCCATGAACGGTATAGTCCATGGGGATCCCAAAGACTTGGACACAGCTGAACGACTTTCACTTTCACTTTATTCCACTTAGTATGCTAATCTCTAGGCCTATCTATGTTGCTGTAAGTGGCACTTCACTCTTCTTATGGTTGAGTTATATTCCATTATGTATATATCCTTTCATCTTTTACATCCTTTCATCTGTCAGTGGACATTTTTATAGAAGGTTTAGGATTGGGAAGGGCACTTTAAAATGATCTTCTAATTCTCTTAGTGCATTTGGGCTGCTGTGGGATTTATTTTATGAGAACACTAATCCCATACATGGGGGCTCCACCCTCATGACCTAATCACCTCCCAAAGGCCTACTCAAAAGTCATCACTTTCAGGGGTTTAAAATTTCAACATATGAATTGAAAGGGACGCAATTATTGAGACCACAGCCTTCTCATTTTATAAATCAGGAAACCACACCCCATAATGGATTGTCTAAGTAGTGTTTAAAAATTATTTCATTCAAAACATATTTACTGAACAATAGTTATGTGTCAGATATTGTGCCATAACTAAGAATATAACCCCAGGTTTCCTCGTGGTGGAATTTGATATAGTTTTGTGTCTGGCAAGGAGGTTACAGAAAGAACCTTGTTGTCTTCACTTTGTTAAGTGTAGGCCATTCTTTAAAAATGCAGATCGAATAGAGAGATACAGAAATTTAAACTAAACATTTCAAAAAAACTATCCTCCTTGGAGAAAATTCCAATGAGAATGTGAGGAAGAGGAGAAAAGCTAGGTTAAGAAAAAGTTGGAAGAGGGTGTTTGCTATGACCAGTGTATTCTCCTGGCATAACTGTTAGCCTTTGCCCTGCTTCATTTTGTATCCCAAGGCCAAACTTGCCAGTTACTCCAGGTATCTCTTAAATTCCTGCTTTTGCATTCCATTTCCCAATGATGGAAAGGACCTCTATTTTTGCAGTTAGTTCTAGAAGATCTTGTGTGTCTTCATATAACCATTCAACTTCAGCTTCTTCAGCATTACTGGTCTGGGCATAGATGGGTTACTGTGATACCGAATGGTTTGCCTTGGAAACAAACAAATATCATCCTGTCATTTTTGAGATTGCACCCAAATACTGCATTTCAGACTCTTTTGTTGACTATGAAGACTACTCCATTTTTTCTAAGGGACTGTTGCCCCTAGTAGTAGATATAATGGTCATCTGAGTTAAATTTGCCCATTCCAGTCCAGTTTAGTTCACTGATTCCTAAAACATCAATGTTCACTCTTGCTATCTCCTGTTTGAACACTTTCAATTTACCTTGGTTCATGGACCTAACATTCCAGATTCCTAGGCAGGATTGTTCTTTACAGCATTGGACTTTACCTCCATCACCAGTTACATCCACAGCTAGGTGTTGTTTTTGCTTTGACTCTGTCTCTTTAGTCTTTCTCGAGTTATTTCTCCACTGATCTCCAGTAGCATATTGGGCACTCACCAACCTGGGGAGTTCATCTTTCAGTGTTCTATCTTTTTGCCTTTTCTTTCTGTTCATGGGGTTCTCAAGGCAAAAATACTGAAGTGGTTTGCCATTCCCTTCTCCAGTGGGCCACATTTTGTCAGAACTCTACACCATGACCCGTCTGTCTTGGGTGGCCCTACATGGCATGGCTCATAGTTTCTTTGAGGTAGACAAGGCTGTGGTCCATGTGACCAGTTTGGTTAGTTTTCTGTGACTGTGGTTTTCAGTCTGTCTACCCTCTGATGGAAAAGGGTAAGAGGCTTTTGGAAGCTTCCTGATAGGAGAGACTGACTGTGGGGGAAACTGGGTCTTGTTCTGATGGGCGGGCCATGCTCAGTAAATCTAAATCCAATTTTCTATTATGGGTGGGGCTGTGTTCCCTCCCTGTTGTTTGGCCTGAGGCCAAACTATGGTAGGGCCAATGGGGGTAATGGTGACCTCCTTCAAAAGACTTAGGCCTACATTGTGTATTCAGTGGCGCTGACCGTGCAACAGGCCACTGCCGACCCAAGTCTTCATGAGAGACCCTTGAACACTCGCAGGGAAGTCTGGCTCAGTCTCTTGTTGGACACTACTCCTTTCTCCTGGCTCCTGGTGTGCAAAAGTCTGTGTTTTTGCCCTCAAAGAGTCTGTTTCCCAGTCCTGTTGAAATTCTGTAATCAAGTCCCACTGGCCTTCAAAATCAAATTCTCTGGGTTCTCAGTTGCTTTGCTGGATTCGCAGGTTGGGAAATTTGTTGTCAGTCCTAGAACTTTCTTTACAGTAGGAGAATTTCCTTGCTATAACATGAGAGACAACTCTATACATGGACATCTTCAGATGGTCAATACCAAAATCAGATTGATTGTATTTTGCAGCCAAAGATGGAGAAACTCCACACAGTCAGTAGAAACAAGACCGGGAGCTGACTGTGACTCAGATCGTGAACTCCTTATTGCCAAATTCAGACTTAAATTGAAGAAAGTAGGGAAAACCACTAGACCACTCAGTTACAGCCTAAATCAAATTCCTTATGATTATACAGTTGAAGTGACAGATTTAAGGGATTAGATTTGATAGACAGAGTTCCTGAAGAACTATGGACATGACATTGCATAGGATGTGGTGATCAAGGCCATCCCCAAGAAAAAGAAATACAAAAAGGCAAAACGGTTGTCTGAGGAGGCCTTCCTAATAGCTGAGAATTGAAGAGAAGCTAAAGGCAAAGGAGACAAGGAAAGATATATCTAACTGAATGCTGTATTCCAAAGAATAGCAAGGAGAGATAAGAAAGACTTCCTAAGTGATCAATGCAAAGAAATAGAAGAAAACAACAGAATGGAAAAGACTAGAGATCTCTTCAAGGACATTAGAGATACCAAGGGAGCATTTCATGCAGAGATGGGCACAATAAAGGCAGAAATGGCATGGACAAAGGAGAGGCAGAGGATATTGAGAGAAGTGGAAGAATACACAGAAGAACTATACAAAAAATATCTTAATGACCCAGATAATCATGATGGTGTAATCACTCACCTAGAGTCAGACATCCTGGAATGCAAGGTCAAGTGGGCCTTCGAGGCATCACTAGGAACAAAGCTAGTGGAGGTGATGGAATTCCAGTTGAGCTATTTCAAATCCTAAAAGATGATGCTGTGAAAGTGCTACACTCAATATGCCAGCAAATCTGGAAAACTCAACAGTAGCTACAGGACTGGAAAGGGTCAGTTTTCATTCCAATCCCAAAGAAAGGCAAGACCAAAGTGTGTTCTAATTACCACACAATTGTACTCATCTCACTTGCCATAAAAGTAATGCTCAAAATTCTCCAAGAGAGGTTTCAACAGTACATGAACTGAGAACTTCCAGATGTTCAAACTGGATTTAGAAAAGGCAGAGCCACCAGAGATCAACTTTGCAACATTTGTTGGATCATAGAAAAAGCAAGGGAATTCCAGAAAGATATCTACTTTTACTTCACTGACTACACTAAAGCCTTTGACTGTGTGGATCACAACAAACTGAAAATTCTTAAAGAGATGGGAATATCAGGTCACCTTATCTGCCTCCTGAAAAGTCTGTATGTGGGTCAAGAAGCAACGGTTAGAACTGGACATGGAACAACGGACTTGTTCCAAATTGGGAAAGGAGTATGTCAATGCTGTATATTGCCACATTGCTCATTTAACTTATATGTAGAGTAAACTATGCGAAATCCCAGAGTGAAGCACAAGCTGGAATCAAGATTGCCGGGAAAAATATTAATAACTTCAGATAAGCAGAGGACACCACCCTTATGGAAAGAAGTGAAGGAGAACTAAAGAGTCTCTTGATGAAAGTGAAAGAAGAGAGTGGTAAAGTTGGCTTAAAGCTCAACGTTCAGAAAACTAAGATCATGGCATCCGGTTCCATCACTTCTTGGCAAATAGATGGGGAAACAATGGAAACAGTGACAGACTTTCTTTTCTTGGGCTCCAATATCACTACAGATGGTGACTACAGCCATGAAATTAAAAGATGATTGCTCCTTGGAAAAAATGTTATGACCAACCTAGACAGAATTTTGAAAAGCAAAGACATTAGTTTTCCAACAAAGGTCTGTCTAGTAAAACTTTTTATTTTTTTTTCCTAGTAGTCATATATGGATGTGAGATTTGTACCATAAAGAAAGTTGAGTGCTGAAAGATTGATGCTTTTGAACTGTGGTGTTGGAGAAGACTCTTGAGAGCCCCTTGGACTGCATGGAGATCAAACCAGTGAATCCTAAAGGAAATCAGTCCTGAATGTTCATTGGAAGGACTGATGCTGAGGCTCCAATACTTTGGCCCCCTGATGTGAAGAACTGACTCCTTAGAAAAGACCCTGATGCTGGGAAAGATTGAAGGCTGAAGGAGAAGAGGACGGCAGAGGATGAGATGGTTGGATGGCATTACCGACTCGATGACCATGACTTTGAGCAAGCTCCGGGAATTTTGGACAGTGAGGCCTGGCGTGCTGCAGTCCATGGGGTCGCAAAGAGTCGGACACGACTAAGCAACTGAGCTGAACTGAACTGAGCTTGAACTGTACTGAAGAAAAAGTTACGTTCACAAAGAAATGAGGTCTTCAATATTCTCAATGAGAGCCATTGTTCAAGTGAGAGAAAGTTTCGAGAGACCACATCTTTTCGATTCTCCTACTCCAAAGGCGTAGGTTATGCTGTGTACCTGTCCAAAATATAGGACCACATTAGAAATCTTCTTTTAAAATTTGTTCTTATGTAGTTGAAATTAAAAATTTATTTGTTTTATGAAACAATAGTAACAACCAGTTGTGGGTGCTTTTGCCTCTGTGGCCTTAGTGATCATGGAAGTGTTTTCTGATCATGGAAAACATGATCAGGTCACTTCTGATCATGGAAGTGTTTTCTGTAGAGAGTAGAGAAATTTCCAAAGTAATAACTTTACTATGCTTGTTTAATTGTATTTTTCTGATTCAAAAATAATTTTCACTACAAATTAGATTATTTTAAAAGTTAGGCATGTGAAAATAAGAAAATACATTTTTAGTTGCTTGTAATTCTATTAATGAGAGAAAAAAAATGAATATTGTGTTCTGTAATGTATGTTTTTAATGTTTTTCTCCACACACTCCTTTTCAAATCAGTGAGATCATACTAAAGCTATTTTTGGCAATTATTTCACAGTATATTCTGGTATCAGTAGTTTCTATTGCTACTAAGTAATTTTACATGATCTGATATCAGTCGTTGAACACTTTTCCTTTATATTCATGTATTGATTTTTATTTGACCTATTCTATTTGCATGCTCAGATCATTTAAAATTTTCTGTTTTGATTTTTAGAACAACATTAGAAATGCTTTTAGAAACACAGAGCCCTAAATTTTTAAAATCTTTTTGGAAAGGCACCTTCCATTGTACTTTTCTCTAATCCTTGATGTTGCGTTTACTGTCAATTTCAAGAGTATCAGTTTTCTTAAATAGGAACTATGACAGCATCTGCTTTCCTTTTAAATTATCAACAATTTACTGGAAAGTTTTGTTAAGAAAATTAGCTGTTTTATCTTTTCTTTAATTTCAAAGCCAAAATGTAATTTTGACTGTAGTCTTTACCTCTAACTAGCAATCATCAAAAATTACCAGGAGCATTTGTATTTCACAAAAACTTTTGCTAAAATGACCCTAACATAAACATATAAAAGCTTATATCACTCCTCTTTAGTGCTTACGAAATACTAGAGTTTTGCTTCACCAAGTATATTAACTTTAACAATTTATTTCTTATACTCAAAAATACTTGTTTCTATGAGTTAAGTGACAATGATGGTACTAAAAATGAATTATGTTTCAATCACCTGGAAAAAAAAAACACACACACAAAAACAACCTGTCCAGCCAAGCAAAGCATTCATTTTATAAGTGAGAATGAAAAACACATCAATCATGGCATGTCAGGAAGAGCAGAGGAGATGCAACCGAAAGAGAAAAAGGAAATTTGGAGACCTCTGCGGTCAGGGCTGTGCCATTGTGTACAAGTCCTTCATATGAAATCATGTAAGTCTCGCTGACTTATGGTCAGAATAAGTGTTGAGGGTAGGACTAGTCAAATGTTTCAAATAAAGTAATGAATATTTTTAGTTTTAAACTTCAGAACTACTTTTTAGAAATAAAAAAATAGTGATTGTTAGCCTTCGTAAACACAAATATTTCTTGTCTATCAAATGAGATAAAATTAAAATGAAAATAAAAGTAAATTATTTCATTTAGAACCTTAGATGTATATATTTGTTTGTTTGGAAATAGTTATTTATAGGCAAGCATAAAACATTTTAGCATGTTATCAAGAAATAAGATGAGCAAAGAATTAGTTCTAGAAACTCAGATGTGGGAGAAACATAATGATAAGTTCCTTTAGAAAGAAGAAAATTAAACCAACTCTATATAATTGCCTGACAAATTTACTTATTCAGAATTAAGCCAGAGGATTAACAAATATGAAATAGATTACTTAAAGTAAAGAAGCTCAATACTTAATCCAGTAAATATATTTCAGTTCATGGAAATACATTTCAGTTCATGGGTCCTTTGGTCTGTCTTATTTAATTCTTTTTATTTTATATTTGGCCTCTGTTTTGTGTGCAAGGACAAATGACTGTCATCTTTACAGCCAAGAGTGATGGCTTTCAGAAGTGTCCTATTTAAACGACTGGATAGTTAACATCTTATTCTAATCAGGGGATCAGTGTTAAATCTGACTTGCTGCAAATCTTCATGTGGTTTATCGCACCAAGGAAATGTAACATCCAATCTGCATTTTTAAGTCATTTTAGTCTAGAGAAATGTGATTTGCAAATGCGTCAAGATTATCTAGGTTCAATATTGTGAAAAACAACAGAAACCCGTATTACTTTTAGTTACAAGTGTCTGATATTTTAGTATTTCAGTAACCATTCCATCTGGGAGTTGGTGATGGACAGGGAGCCCTGGCGTGCTGTGATTCATGGGGTCGCAAAGAGTCGGACACGACTGAGCGACTGAACTGAACTGAACTGAACCATTCCATATGGTGTTCTATACTCCTCATATCACTTGAAGGATAGGAAAAATAAAGTATCCCCAATACAAGGTGAAATCACTGATAAAAAGTTAGTCTTTTATATACTGATGAAAATCACACATTAATTGCCTATTGCTAGATTGTGTGTGTAAGTTTCAGATTGTGTGAATGTGATGCTGTGAAATCTGCATCTTTGATTTTTTTTCCCCCAAGATAAGATCAGCTTCTCAAAGGATGGAGGGATGTCAGTGAAGTTCTGAGAGGGCCCAGCAACCTTCCCCTCTGCAGAGCTGCCTTTGACTCTGCGGAGCACTCTTTGTGGGAGTGCAGAGCACGTGCTGAAGGAAGTTAAGAAGAAGCAAAGGCTTTCCGGTGCAGATAAAGAAATGGTATACACAATAGAATAAAGAAAAGGTCTCTAACAGATGCAGCCGCCTCACTGACACATCTGGGGGGAATATTTCAGCCCTGGTAATTGAAAACTATCATCAGACCACAGACTGACTAAAATGAGCCAGTTAGAATCATTGCTAGTATGCTAGTGATAAGTAGTATATGTAAAGTAATTTTAGTAAGGTAAGTGTGTCTCCTAATATTCTGACCCCAGACTTATCCTCAACATGAACATGCAAGGAGTATAGAACTCCTTTTTCACTCTAATGATCATGTTTCTAAACTAATATCACTTGGCCTGCTTTTCTGTTACTACACACCCACAGTTCATTATTAGCTTATGGGCATGCAAGAAAGGAGAAATAGCATTTTCAGTTTGCTAACATCTATTAAAGGCAACAATCAAATACCCACTTTTGTCTTTTGTCATTAAAATCTTGACTTTGAAAATAGTTGCTTTTCAGTCACCAAGTCATGTGATTAGTGACTCTTTGACCCCATGGAATGCAGCACGCCAGGCTTCTCTTTCCATCGCTAACTCCCGAAGCTTGCTCAAACTCGTGTCCATCGAGTCGGTGATGCCATCCAACCATCTCGTCCTCTGTTGCCCCTTCTCCTGCTGCCTTCAATCTTTCCCAGCATCTGGGTCTTTTTCTAGTGAGTCAGCTTTTCACATCAGGTGGCCAAAGAATTAGAACATCAGTCCTCCAGTGATTATTCGGGGTTAATTTCCTTTGGGACTGTCTGGTTTGGTCTTCTTGCTATTTAGCGAACTCTCAAGAGTCTTCTCTAGCACCACAATTTGAAAGCATCAATTCTTTGGTGCTCAGTCCTTTTTTATGTTCCTGCTCTCACATCTGTTTATGACTACTGGAAAAAACCATAGCTCTGACTATATGGAGCTTTGTCTGGAGAGTGATGTCTCTCTCTGCTTTTCAATATGCTGTCTAGGTTTATCAAAGCTTTCTTTCCAAGGAGCAAGCATCTTTTAATTTCATGGCTGCAGTCAACATCTGCAGTGATTTTGGAGCCCCAGAAAATAAAATCTGCCAGTGTTTCCATTTTTTCCTTATCTATTTGCCATGAAGTGATGGGACTGGATACCATGATCTTAGTTTTCTGAATGTTGAGTTTCAAGCCAGCTTTTTCACTCTCCTATTTCACCTTCCTCAAGAGGCTCGTTCGCTCCTCTTCACTTTAGCCATTAGAGTGGGTCTTCTGCATATCTGAGGCTGTTGCTCCTACTCTCTCGGCAGTCCTCATTTCACCTTGTGATTCCTCCAGCCCAGGATTTTGCATGACGTGCTCTGCATGTAAGTTAACTAACAGGGTGGCAATACACAGCCTTGACGTACTCCTTTCCCAACTTTGAACCAGTCCACTGTTTCATGTCTGGTGCTGCGTCTGACCCATTATATTTTCTCTAATTTGAAACCCCTTCACCTTGTCTGTTCAGTTACGTATTTGTGTTTCCAGATTTATGACAGATTCAGTATGTCTTGATGTTTTCCCATTTCTCCCTCCGTCCCTTTGACTGACATCTGCTCTGTCTTCCATGCATGTTTTTCTTTGTGTGGCTTTGTTCACCACACAGCGTTGTTGTGCAGTAGGGATGTGGTGGGAGCATGTAGAACCATAGGCTGTTTTATTATTTTCTTTCTTAGTTATTGCTATATTTTCAAGTGTAGCATTCTTTAAGTAATGTAGTGAGATGGTTCCTCATAGAATTTTTGTAGCTGTGAGGTTACTTTATATATTTTAGCTGGGATTTGGGGGAGATTGATTTCTATATACCTGCCACTTTCTTCCTCAGTTATATTCTTCTTTAAAACTATAGTAGAGTTAACACACTGTATTCGTTCGTTGTGTTACTGACATTATGTTAGTATCAGCTGTAAAACATAGGGCTATATCTTAGGCTCACATTTTCTCAAGGATTGCATACTAAAATTACATACAAAACTAGATAGTTTAGATACTTTCCTTCCTCCTCCTCTTCACCTCATTAGAAATATAAATGCCACTGAATTACAACAATGTATCAAAGCATTTTAATACTTTTATTGGCATAGTATTCTGGAAATAATCACTTTGACTCCAAATAAATTAATTATTGTAATCCATCATCCTGCTCCCACTGCTGCTAAGTCGCTTCAGTCGTGTCCGACTCTGTGTGACCCCATAGACGGCAGCCCACCAGGCTGCCCCGTCCCTGGGATTCTCCAGGCAAGAGCACTGGAGTGAGTTGCCATTGCCTTCTCCAATGCGTGAAAGTGAAATCGCTTAGTCGTGTCCGACTCTTAGCGACCCCATGAGCTGCAGCCTACCGGGCCCCTCCGTCCATGGGATTTCCCAGGTGAGAGTACTGGAATGGGGTGCCATTGCCTTCTCTGAATCCATCATCCTACCCCTCAATAATTGTTGAAGCAGCATGGAAGACTGTATCATATGCACACTTACGTCTCTATGTATTGCAAGAAGTTTATAATTCAGAGAGCAGAAATATCCCAAGCTCTTAATACATCTTTGTATATTATGCACTTTGAATGAAAAAAATAAAAAATGTTGGATTGCTGAGGATTTCTTTTGCTTAACTTTTAAACTATTCTTAAGCTAAAAGAGCAAAAACCCATTGTCCTTATCTGGTAGTTCTTCCATCTACAAACTTTCTTAAGTGGCATGAGTGACAATCACCCTTCAACTTGCATTGAATTCTAAGTCAATTTAAATTACCTTACCAACAGTGTTTCTCATTTGAGCTCTTCCCTATATCCTCACTCATCTCAGGACTTGTTGCAGAGGTTATGAATGTTCACCAGTGTCCAACTTTCCTATTATTCTTGGAATCCTGCCAGGTTTCATTTGCACTTCAGTGCAAGCTGTAGCTAAGTTACGGTCCATGAATGTGAGTAAAATGATCAGCACTGCTTCTAGACCTGGTCTTTAGAAACATCCTACTTACCATCCTTTCCTTCCCTAGCTATTGGTTTAATGTAATGGACTTTAATATACAGGAAGAAATATGGGTTCCTGAATGAGTTAAACAAGTTTGGCATACTCCTCCATCCTAATATGGATAAAAGCTAAGTCTTTATGTGAAAGCTCCTGGAATTTTGATAATTATATCTGAGATTGAAACTTACTAGGGTTTTCCACCCCCTCCATCATCAACATCACCTCTAACAAAATATGCATGCATAAATTTTTATTGAGTGGATAAATATTTTCCTGCCAATGCAGTTAATGTATTCTTGTTGATGCATTATTTCTATTAAAATTAAAGTTCAGTTTTTTGTTTTTTTCTAGAAATACTAGAAATATTCTAACCTTGGAGACATTTACAATTTATTTTAGGTCCTCAAAGCTAATTTTCACTTTGTTTCACAGCTTCTTTCTTCATGAGACTCTGAACAATATCCTGGATCTAAGCCAGAGAATATATCATGGTGACATCTGTCTATGATGCTGCAGATTAGTCTTCTCTGACATTGTGGACACAGCGGGGCTCCATCCTGGTCCTTGTTTAAGGAAGTGTTTATTTCGACTTGAGGGAATAGTGTGATCAGGAAGCCTCTAGACAGCAGCTCCTTCAGGGTTTGTCTCAGCTTCAGAGAACTACCTTGTACGAGGTGATGTTCTCCCTGGAGTGGTATGGGTCTGGCTGATGAGTGAGGTGGCATATAAATATCTGGGCACTTCAAACAGACGCAGAACACTCTGCAGGGCAATATTCCCTTCAGAACTTCCCATCATTTTGGGTGAGGTTTTGCTGGACCTCATTCATAGCTGAGTTACCCCCCCTTACTTTTGATCCCATCTTATTTTTTCCACAGATGTTGATGAAAGTAAATTTCTTACACCCAAACTCCATTTCATTGTATGTTTCCAGGATACCAAATGCCCCATACCTGACCATATATTAATTTTTTCTTTGAAACTAAGCATGTTTAAAAACTCTCTCCTGCATTCTAAATTTCATGGAAGCCATCTCTGTTATCCCAAACTGTCTGAGACAAGAAATCTTACTAAGTTCTGAATGTCATGTCAGTTATGATATAACTGACAAATAACAATTAGATGGCTAAATGAAACAAATCATCATAAGAAGTAACAACAACAAAACAGAAGAGTAGCCAGGCAAAGGAAATTTAAAAGAGTAGTATAAAAATCAGAGGGAACAAGCTGAGAGGTATAAGCAGGCATGTGATAGTTATGTTGCAATGCTGTCTGTAAAAAAGCAAAATAACATTTGATCCTCTTAATATATTAAACGCCTAACAAAAATATAATTTTTATGAGAGTACCTACATTCCACAGTGGCTGCTTAAAAAATCATTTTATTAAAAATGAGACCTGCCTGTCCTTTTCATTACTTCCAAGCACAATAAAAAATAGAAGCCAATAAACACAAAGGCAAATGAATTAAAGAACCGATGAACAAATACATTTACAACAAATCAACAAACAAATAAACCCACTCCTGTTCTGTTGTCATAACAATTATACTGTGTCCCTGAGGTCTCAATCAATATGGAGACTGAATGTTTCTGGAAGCAGGGTACTGCTCTTAACTCTGCCGTGTTACTTGAAGGATTGTTTGTTGTGGGCGCTGGGAGTAATGGCTGGGGTGCAACAGCGATATTAAGACAACATATCCTGTGGTTCTCAGCCTCTGAACTGATAATAACTGGTTAAGTAAACTGGCTACTAAATCAGAGACAATGGAAACAAGACAAAGTGATAAGTGAAAAGTAGCACATATGAGAGAACAAAACGCAAACCTGAATGTTGGCTTAGGGTTGCATCTTATGGAATGGGGAGTATTCACGGCTAGTCTTAAAAATACTCAGACTATTTTGAAAGCAGCTTAAAGTCATAGATTTGAAATAAGTTCCAGGGACATGTTATAATGATTAGATATTCAGTCAAGAGAGATTTTGATTCAGTGACCAAAAATATAACATTAAAATATTCAGTCTGCAAGTTTGATATTACACACACAGCTAAATTTTTTCTAAAAAATATCACATTATGCACAGAAATTCCAAAGTATCTGCAGATTTTTGAAATGGATGCATTAAGGCTCAGTCTCAGTTCCCAAATAAAGTTTTGTTGACAGAGCAAAAAGACATGACATGTGCTTGAAAAAGTGGTAATGGTTGTTCTGTGAACAATGAAAACATCTACTGGCATATTTGCTAATATTTTCCTTAAGATAGCTACATGTAGTGGAGTTGAAATGTATTTCGTATAATCAAAGGATAGAAGCTTTCTTCTATTTCCCACAGTATCCAACTGAAGAAAATAATGCCCAGAGAATTCACGTGTTTCCTCAGTGACAATTAATGGATGGCAGAATTAGCAACAGAAGGCATGACATCTAGATTTCGAGGCCAGCTAACTCCTTCCCAGTTCTTTACGGATAGGATGTCATTTATGGGACAGTGATTGTATTCTTTATAAAATGGATCTCCTGGTAAATTTCTGTCCCTGTAGTGATATCTTACATTAGGGACTAAATGTAAGAAGGGGGAGCCCCTTACTAAGAGAAAGAGTCAGAAATGAAAGACTCCCACTCCCCTATTGAATGCTATTAGTAAGAAATACTGTAAATTAGAAATTAGCGGTTCTCAGCCTTCCAATTTAATCTGTCTTTTGATCAGCATTGACCGCAAACTCATAGACCCAATCCCTTTGTGACAACATCTATGCCAAAATGCTTGCAGTGGAAAAATGGGGAAAAACATAAGTCTCTCTCATATTTGGACATGCTTTGGACTTTATGTTTTCAGGCTGTCAGTACTTAGTACACATTATAAACCTTAATTATGCAGCCATAAAATATTATGGCATGAAAGACTTCAGCATATTTCAATATTTATTTGATTTTAAGGTCATTTCCATACATATTTTCTTTAGATTAAATTCAATGAAGAAATCAGATGAACTGTATATTTTGCATAATAATCTGTAAAATGTCAATGCAAAATGTGAAGTATAGATTGCACTCAATAGTGAAAACAAGTTAGATCCAAAGCACTTTTAAGATACTTTACAGTTGTCATTTTTAGAAAAATAGCAGATAAATGAGGCCAGTCAACAGCATGCTTTGAAATTCGCCAGTTTAATTAAGCCTAATCACATGATACTTTTTTGCCAGATGGAGTGAAGTGAAGCCTTTTATATTTTTCCTTTATGAGAAAACACACTTGGACATTTGTCTTGCATGTATTTTACCTTGAACTATGCTATTTTCGGTAGCCGATTCAGCAAATATATGTGTGAGATGTTCTTCATATGGCTCTCCATACTTTTCTGTAAAATGATTTTTTTTTCTTTCTTGCTTTAACTGTGTGATAAAATAATCATACTGGAACTTGCCATTCTTCGCATATTCCAGTCTTCCCTTACCATTGATTGGCTCAGTGATGGCTACTTGACTCAAAGTGGACCAATGTAACCATTTCTACCCCATATTCGTCCAGGTAATTTATTTAAGGCCAAATACTCAGAATTAGTCAGGATTCTCCAGACAAGCAGAACGAAGAGGATTTATGTGGAGAAGCAGGAGTGGTGAAATGGTGAGAGAGATTGATTTATTGATTTTAAGTAACTATCTCTTGCAATTAGGAAGCCCCGAATCAGCAAGGTAGTTGGAAGTCCTGATATGGATGGAGAAAGCAAGTTTGCAGTTCAAGTCTGAGGGTCCTCTACTGGAAAAATTTCTTCTTTTTCCAGATTGGCTAGTCTTTGTTCTCTTCAGTTCAGTTCAACTCTGATGCTCAGTCATGTCCAACTCTTTGCAACCCCATGGACTGTAGAACACAAGGCTTCCCTGTCCATCACCAACTCCCGGGACTTGCTCAAACTCATGTCCATTGAGTCGGTCATGCTATCCAACCATCTCCTCCTCTGTCATCCCCTTCTCCTCCTGCCTTCAATCTTTCCCAGCATCAGGGTCTTTTCTAAGGAGTCAGTTCTTCACATCAGGTGGCCAAAATATTGGTGTTTCTGCTTCAGCATCAGTCCTTCCAATGAATATTCAGGACTGATTCCCTTTAGGATGGACTGGTTGGATCTCCTTGCATTCCAAGGGACTCTCAAGAGTCTTCTCCAACACCACAGTTCAAAAGTCCCAATCCTTCAGCACTCAGCTTTCCTTACAGTCCAACTCTCACATCCATACATGACTCCTGGAAAAACCATAGCTTTGACTAGATGGATCTTTGTTGACAAAGTAATGTCTCTGTTTTTTAATATGCTCTCTGGATTGATCATAGCTTTCCTTCCAAGAAGCAAGTGTCTTTTAATTTCAAGGTTGCAGTCACCATCTGCAGTGATTTTGGAACTCAAGAAAAGAAGTCTGTTTCCCCGTCTATTTGCCATGAAGTGATGAGACTGGATGCCATGATTTTAGTTTTTTGAATGTTGAGCTTTAAGCCAACTTTTTCACTGTCCTCTTTCACTTTCTTCAAGATGCTCTTTGGTCCCTTTTCACTTTCTGCCATAAGGGTGATTCATCCGCATATCTGAGGTTGTTGATATTTCTCCCAGCAATCTTGATTTCAGCCTGTGCTTCATCCAGTCCAGCATTTTGCATGATGTACTCTGCATAAAGTTAAATAAGCAGGGTGACAATATACAGTCTTCTTTTACTCCTTTCCCAATTTGGGACCAGCCCATTGTTCCATGTCCAGTTTTAACTGTTGGTCTTGATCTGCACACAGGTCAGATTTCTCAGGAGGCAGGTCAGGTGGTCTGCTATTCCCATCTCTTGAAGAATTTTCCACAGTTTGTTGTGATCCGCATGGTCAAAGGCTTTAGCATAGTCAATGAAGCAAAAGTAAGTGTTCTCCTGGAATTCTCTTTCTTTCTCTATGATCCAACAGTCTTGGCAATTTGATCTGTGGTTCCCGTGAGTTTTCTAAATCCAGCTTGAACATCTGAAAGTTCTCCGTTCATGTACTGTTGAAGCCTTGCTTGGAGAATTTTGAGCATTACTTTGCTACCACGTGAGATGAGTGCAATTTTGTGGTAGTTTGAGCATTCTTTGGCATTGCCTTTCTTTGGGATTGGAATGAAAGCTGCCCTTTCCAGTCCTTTGACCACTGCTGAGTTTTCCAAATTTGCTGGAATATTGAGTACAGCACTTCCACAGTACCATCTTTTAGGATCTGAAATAGCTCAGCTGGAACTCCATCACCCTCAGTAGCTTTGGTCATAGTGATGATTCCTAAGGCCCACCTGAGTTCACTCCAGGATGCCTGGCTGTAGGTGAGTGATCACAGCCATTGTGGCTATCTGGGTCATGAAGATCCCTTTTGTATAGTTACTCTGTGTATTCTTGCCACCTCTTCTTAATGTCTTCTGCTTCTGTTAGGTCCCTACCATTTCTGTTCTTTATTTTGTCCATCTTTGCACGATATTCACTTAGTATCTCTAATTTTTTTATGAGATCTCTAGTCTTTCCAATTCAAATGTTTTCCTCTATTTCTTTGCATTGATCACTTTCTTATTTCTCCTTGCTATTCTTTGGAACTCTGCATTCAGATAGATGTATCCTTCCTTTTCTCTTTTGCCTTCCGCTTCTCTTCTTTTGCCAGATATTTGTAAAGTCTCCTCAGACAATCAGTTTGCCTTTTTGCATTTCTTGGGGACGGTTTTGATCCCTGCCTCCTGTACAATGTTATGAACCTCCATCAATAGATCTTCATGTACTCTGTCATTCAGATCTAATCTCTCTATCTATCAAATCTAATTGATTTTGCCCTTCCTATCATCTTACTGGGGCTTCCTACTTGCCCTTGGATGTGGGGTATATTTCTTTGGTGGGATCCAACATTTTCCTGTTGATGCTTATTCAGTGGTTAGTCGCAGTTTTGGAGTTCTCACGGGAGAAGATGACTGCATGCCCTTCTACTTTGTCATCTTTATACTTTATCTTTGGTCTCTTAAGGCCTTCAGAAGATTGGATGAGCCAATCCAATCTCCACACTGTGGAGAATAATTTGATTTACTCAAAGTCCACCAATTTAAATATTAATCTCATTAAAAAAAACCCACCATATAAACATCAAAAATAAATGTTTGACCGAATATCTGGGGAGTGATGACCCAGCCAAGTTATTACAAAAGTTTGTAGGTGCTTTTGTGAGGCTGGACTTGAAATGGGAGTTAGGTTTACAATATGTGTGTGTGCACAAGTGCATGCTCAGTCATATTTGACTCTTTACGACTGTACAGACTGTATCCCACCAGGCTTCCCTGTCCACGCTATCGTCTAGGTAAGAATACTGGAGTTAACTGCCATCTCCTCTTCCAAGGGATCTTCCCAACCCAGGGATCAAGCTCATGTCTCCTGTGTCTCCTGCGCCGTCAGGCAGATTGTTTAGCGCTGGCACCACCTGGGAAGCAGGTCTTAGAGTAGGGAGTGATCTCAGTTCACTTCAAATGTCCAGAACATTAGTCTAGAAGTTTACAGATGCCCCGTATTTTTAGATTAATGGATAAATGTCTTGGAGACCAAAAATAAAAGATAATCCCCCCAACAAGTAAAGATGAGAAACAGGAAGAAAATCAAGGGACAGTGGTATAAGTCTGTGTGAATTTAAAAGCCCAAGAGCAAGAAGCATTGATGCCCTGGGGCAGGAGAAGGTGGATGTCATGTCTCAGCCCAAACAGAGTTAATTTCTTCTCCTTCACCTTTTCATCTATTCAGGACTGCAAGGAAATGGATGATGTCCCCTCACTTTGGTTGAGAGCAATTTTCTTTTCTAAATCTAGTGATTAAAATACTGATTGCTTCTGGAGTCATCCCCACAGGCACATCCAGAAATAATGTTTTACCAGTTTTCTGGGTATCCCTTCGCCCAGGCAAGTTGACAAAAAGATTTAAAATTAAACCATTGCATCAGTCATACCATACTCATAAGAAAAATATTGCACTAGTTTACAGCAGGATTTCTCCAGGTTTCTTTTCATTCAGTTCAGTTCAGTTGCTCAGTCGTGTCCGACTCTTTGCAACCCCATGGACTGCAGCACGCCAGAACTCCCTGTCCATCGCCAGCTCCCGGAGTTTACTCAAACTCATGTCCATTGAGTCAGTGATGCAATCCAACCATCTCATCCTCTGTTATCCTCTTCTCCTTTCTCCTTCAATCTTTTCTAGCATCAGGGTCTTTTCAAATGAGTCAGCTCTTCACGTCAGGTGTCCAAATATTGGAGTTTCAGCTTCAACATCTGTCTTTCCAATGAATATTCAGGGCTGATTTCCTTTAGGATGGACTTGTTGGATCTTCTTGCTGTTCAAGGGACTCTCAAGAGTCTTCTCCAACACCACAGTTCAAAAGCATCAATTTTTCGGTGCTCAGCTTTCTTTATAGTCCAACTCTCACATCCATACATGACTACTGGAAAAACCATAGCCTTGACTGGATGGACCTTTTTTAGCTAAGTAATGTCTCTGATTTTTAATATGCTGTCTATGCTATTTCTTTTCATTGGAGTACAATAAAAATATTCTTGGTAATTATCAAGTTATTTTTAAAAATATTAATTTTATTTAAATTATAACTTATAAGTTCCTTAATCTTACAGCTATTTTATATGATAATAAAAATATAAAAATAAGTACTAATAAAACTATAAAGTCAATAAAAATAAATATTATCATAATTGGATGAATAATGGTTAAGTATTCTAATCTCAAAATGATCATTATATTTTGTATTGCCTACTGAGGATAGGTTTTATTTTACTTTGATATGTGTGTTATTTTGCAAGTACCTCCCAAATAGAGTCACAAACTGGGTGGTTTAAACAATAGAAATTTATTACCCCATAGTTCCAGAGTCCAGAAGTCTGAGATAAAGGTGTTGATAAGGTTGATTCCTTCTGAGAGTTTGAAAAACATCTGTTCCTTGCCTCCCTCCTGGTTTGGTTTGGTGGCAATCTCTGACATTCCTTGGTTTTTAGCTCACTTCCTTCATCTTCACATAGTGTATGTTTGTTTTTTTAATCCAAATTTCCCCTTTTTAATTAAAAAATATTACATTGAGTTAGGATCCACCCTAATGACTTCATCTTAATTAATTCCATCTTCATTTACTATTTCCAAATAAGATTGCATTCTGAAGTACTTGGAGTTAGGACTCAACAAATAAATTGGAGATGGAATGCACAATTCACCCCCTAGCAGTACTTGCCTATTAGCTTCGTTCATCTGACTAAAATCTCTAACTTTTCTCTTCTAAAATTTATCTGAAACCTCCGTTCACACAATATGTCATGATGTTTTCCTTATTTATTTTTTAAAAAATGTATGCTTCTTGGTATGATCTATCACTGAGTTACTGAAACGATAAGGAAGTAAACTAGTTCAAAGTTATTAACCAGATTCCGACTATGCTGAAGCTATGTTTAAGTAAGGTAATATGGAAATTTTAAGGCATTAAAATTTATTGTCGGAAAAAACCCAGAACTCTACAGCATTCTCTCAGTTGAGAAATAGTGGTGTAATGTATATAGCAGATGCTTTGAGTTCCCACCCAAATCTCCTTGGCACTCACAGCTCTGACAGCTTCTTACTGCAAACACCTGTGAATCCGTCTTTGGCTATAAAAATATTCTCAGTCTGTGGGCAAGGGTCAAGGCAGAGTGCAAACAATTTAATGCCCCCGTGAGTAGTATACGACCAGGTGATGGATGGAGTTGATGAACGGGAATCACATTTTGGGTGGAATAACTTGGAAACATGTCCCAGCGGGACTGAACTTCAGTAACTCACAGTGGTAACCTGTGTACATGTGTACCTGTACTGACTTCTCTTTCTTCTCCATCTCACATTCCTGCTCTCCTACTGGTGTTTTTTGAAATCTGACTAGTAAATTGCTTGTATTCACATCATGGTCTACTTCTGTGGGAAGGCATAAAATATGTTAGCTCTAGCTAAATGCCTAGATTTCAATAAAGACTTTCTTTTTCTTTTCTTTTCTTTTCAATTGAAGTATAGTTGCTATACACTGTGGTGTCAGCCTCTGTTGTATGGAGAAATGAATCAGTCATAGATATACATACATCCACTCTTTTTTAAAATTTCCTTCCAATTTAGGTCATCATAGAGCATGGAATAGCGTTCCCTGCGGTTTACATTAGTAGTGTATATACGTAGTCATGTATATAGGTCAATATCAATCTCCCAATTCATCCCACCTCCCTATCTTTCCCCCTGGATATCCATTTATTTGTTCTCTCCAACTGTGTCTCTATTTCTGGCTTGCAAATAAGATCATCTCTACCATTTTTCTAGATTCCACATGTATGTGTTAATATTTGATATTTGTTTTTCTCTTTCTTATCTATTTCACTCTGTACAGCATCTCTTGGTCCATCCATGTCTCTGCAAATGACACAGATTTGTTCCTTTTCATGGATAAGTAATATTCGATTGTATGCATGTACCACATCTTTTTTTAAAATCTGTTCCTGCATTATTGGACACTTAGGTTACTGCCATGTCCTGGCTATTGTAAATAGTGCTTCAAAAAATGAACATTAGGGTGCATGTATCTTTTGGAATTCTGTTTTTTTTCTGGGTATATACTCAGTAGTGAGATTTCTAGGTCATATGGTAATTCTCTTTAGTTTCTTAAGGAAACTCCATACTATTCTCCATAGTGTCTGCACCAATTTACATTCCTACCAACTATGCAAGAGGGTTCCCTTTTCTCCACACCCTCTCCAGTGTTTATTGTTTGTAGATTTTATGATGATGCCATTCTTGAGCCATCTCAGGTAAAGGAACAGTTTTGTTTCAGGGAGCTCCAATTTTATCAGTGAATGTTCTATGAATCCTAGTTCTAAAATATCTCTTGTACTCTATAATATTTTATTCAATCCTCTTCTAATTCCCACATCCCTGTTAGTAGTATCTTAACATCTTTCAGTTAGATAATTTTCATGACCTTAAGAAATATTACTCTAATTCCACATATACCCCAAGGCAGGTTCCCTATTAGCTGTATTAAAGGTTTCATTACTAGCACTCTTTGCCATATACTCTTTGCTCTAGTCACAAAGAAGCTCTGGGACTTTCTATGAAATTGTTGATCCTTCATGTGTCTCTACTTCATCCATGCTTTTTCTACTGTCTGGAATTATCTAGTAATTCTCTGGGGGAATTTCTGCCAGTGCTCCTAGCCTGTTACTAAAGACATTCCCTTATTCTCTAGCATCCTAACCCCTTATGCATAGCCAAGATTCCAGCTTACTTGTGGTATAACTTTGTATCTGTACCATTACTAATCCATACCATAATATTGTAAGTATATTCACATTATTCACATACTTTTTAAATTTCATTGTTAATTAAACACCTTGAGAAAATCACCTTCTTCTCTGTTTCCTCTGCCAGATTGGTAGGTGTTCAGTAAAATGTTATTGAATAAGTGAATAGGCATTGTAGAAATGCTCAAGACTCCATGTTTGGCCTAGAATTTAAGTCAGAATAGTGAAATAATTCACTGAAGATTTTCTGGGAAAGCACAGTATTGGAGTCAGTGGTCAAGTAAAAAATACATCCTGCATCTCCAGCCTTCATTCTCCCACCTCTGCTATATTCTCTGATTTGCGTACAAGAGGAGCTGGGCTTCCTTGTCATTTCATTAGTTTTGACTAAGAGAGTGAGATTCTTGAGCTTGAGGATAGGAATGAAGGGATAGAGACTGGGAGTAGGGCTTTCCATGGAGGAGAAGTTGATGTGTGTTAGGGGGCAGCCAGGAGACCATATGCAGTTAGAGATGCACAGTCAGCCTCAAGAAGAGGGGAGACACTCCACTTCTGCATTTGCCTGGGTCGAGGGCAAGTGCTGGCTGCTTTCAGGCCCATTGTGTCACCCAGCCTATCTCCCCACCTGCTGGAGGAACTCTGCACGTTCTAAAGACAGGATCAGAGCAGACCGCTTCTGTAGAGTTTCATCCTGCACAGCCTCCTTTAAGCCAGTCCAAGACTGACAGCTTTGACTCAGGTTTGCTACTTCTAACTTGCAAACACACACACTATTTAGTACAGGTTCTTGGAGGTGGAATGCTTTTGGTTACTTCATAGTAGTGAATGTTTTTTTTATTAAAGAATAATTAGGTATGAGAAGTTGCCTAGTAAGTACATCCCCAGCCCTCTTGAAGAAGTAAACAGTTTTCACTTTGTAGGAGATACAGCCAACTGTCTTTTTTAGCCTGTTTTGTCATTCTAATTTGGCTAACGTGAGTTCTCATCCTTTGCTTTTCCTTAAATTTCAGTATTTTTCAAAGAGCTTCATTTATTTCCCCAATTGTCTTTATTTATTTCTATGCCAAGTCATCTATGATTTGCTTTAGTGTCAATTATGTGTGTGTGTCTGTGTGTGTGTATACATTTATGGCCCAGACTTTATTCTTGGCTTTTTGTTTTTAAAATATATTTTAAAATAATTCAGTGTGGAAATCATTCCATCATTCAACCATGCTAAAAAAATTATTGTCAGTTTGAAAGTTTCCTTTAGTGGTTTTACGTATGCCTATACTTTTCATGTAGCTTTAAATATTAATGTGTTTACAAATTTTAACCTGACTTTCACTTGATAATATATCATATCTATATGCTGTTTTTCAAACTTCATAAATTATTTTAAAACAGCTTGATATTCCATTGAGAGAATAACCATAATCTTATCAACCATTCCTTTAGTGTTAGGTACATTGACTTCCCTCAGAAGTTTCATGGAACATTTCAAGGCTCATTTACATAGAGTTTCTAGTATGCTTCTAATTTTGCACAAGAAAACTTCTCATAGTCGGGATTGAAATTAAGGAGGGATGGGGTCAAAATGTGTGAATTTATAGTTTTTCATAAGCATTCTAATACTACGTTGTTAGAGTTGTGAATTCATATCTTTTCTTGGTTGTTGCAATTTTGATTTCATTATGTATTATTAAATATATTTTTAACCTATTAAGGAAAGTAAAATGGCACTAGTGTTTTCAGTTAGGTTTACTTGAGTCCTTTGAACAAATTAGGATATTTTTATATTTTATTTACCAGGTAACTTTCTATGTTTGTGAATTGTTCTTTCATGTGATTTGCCCATGTTTTTCAGCAGATATATTTCTAATTGTTAAAATTTCAGTTAGGTATATTCCATTTTGGTATGCTTTTTATAACCTTGCACATGGTTTGTTTATATATATACATATATATGTATATATATATCTTTGTTTATTGTTTAATAAATATATTGACATGAGTAAATTAATGTTATTATAAAGTCCTTAGAAATACTTTTTAACAATATCCTACTATATATATGTGTGTGTATATACATATATACATAAAGCATCATTTACCTATTATTCAGCTTTTGTCTTCAAATATCATTTTTACTTTTCCTAAAATAAATAATACAGTGAGAAATATATTTATGAGAATAGCCTTTCTAATATTTTTAGATATGTGCTTCAGAGAAAATCTAATATTTTTGTGCTCTGTGTGGCTATTGGCCCGTGTGTTTGTGCGTGCTAAGTAACTTCAGTTGGGTCTGATTCTTTGCGACCCCATGGACTATAGCCCACCTGGCTCCTCCATTCATAGAATTCTCCAGGCAAGAATCCTGGAGCAGACTGCCATGCCCTCCTCTAGGAGATCTTCCTGACCCAAGGATTGAACCTGCGTCTCTGACGTCACCTGCAAGCAGGTTCTTTACCACTAGCGCCACCTGAGAAGTCCTATTAATTGAGTCTAAATCAATACAGAATAATAATTGTATGTATGAGTTTAGTGTCCACAATATATAAGAGTATTTTCCTTATCAATCTGGCATAGATTATACCTAAGATACTGACCACAGTTGATCACATCTAAAGGGGTAGATGGTCAGCAAACTTTGATTTTTCTTTCTCTTGGGATACTGAAAGGATTTAAATTTCTAATATACTAATCCAATTTCAAAATTAGACCTGGAAATATACGCTTGTGGGAAGACACTTTAAAATCTGTCTTGGAACACATGAAGGTCTGTTCAAAGGTTGATGTATTCAAAATGTGCTGAGGGCTTTTTATTCATCCTGCAGTTGTTTCATATTAATCTGTCCTCTAGTTAAAATCTGTAGCACATGTTTTTGTTATGCCTCATGTTGCACATTTTTGCAATTTATTTTTCAGAGTAAAGACAATCCTTCCCACTTAATGTTTTAAAATTCCATCTCATTATATGTTATTTTTCAGTTTGTTGACATCATTTTGTATTCTTTCAAATATTGAGTAGCTCTCAAAACTTTTATGCCATCTATACATTAGATAAAAAAAGGCCTCAATGTCTTCTTCTGAATATTAATTGTGATCCCTGCTCCCATGTCACCTCACCACCTGCATCCTTCACAGGTTATCATTCAGGAATCCATGACACCCACGCCTTTTTAAGGGATTCTTCAATCACCTACACATCTATTGAGTTTTACTCTCATGTATAGTTTTGTTTCTTATTCTTGAAATATTTTAGGAAGCACTAATCGATGGTGCTCAAATTGTATTTCATCCTGTTTTACATAATAACGTGAAAAATATGATTTTGAAATTTATCTGTCTTATTCAGAATCGCTGATTGTTGATTTAATCATCAAGAAAGTAAAATAACTAGACTACTACAAATAATAGGTGTTAAATGGATTGCCATAAAGCTATTTTATGCATTCTGACGGAGTTTTAAAATATCACCAGACTCTAATAGTGAACTGTCTTACAATGCGTCACCGTTTCAGCATGTTTTAATGTGAGTCCTAAGCATAGGGATGAGGAAAGGGTGAGAAAGGAAGCGAGGGGTATTTACTACGCACATCAATTCTATTGGAGGGATGGAGGTTCAGTTTCCTTAGCATGACACCCAACCTCATGCATATGTATTACACTGTCATATTGACAAATAGTAACATATGTTCCTATAATGTTAGGAACTGAAGTACTGCATGATATTAAGGGATCAAAAGCACCACAGCTGCTAACGAAGACCGCCTGAATATTACATAGCTTCTTCAACAATTCTACCAACTTGCGTGTGAGCAATTTTACCTGGATAATCACAGCCATATTCAGATTACAGTTCATAATTCGTCTCCTTTAAAAACTGAGAACACCACCTGTTTTCATTCTGCTTAAAAAAAAATAAAAAAGAAGAAGGTTTGATAGGATTAGGAAACACATCTAGTCTTTGTTTTTAGCTAGCCCATTTTGAAAATTGGGGTCATGGATGACGGCTTCCTGAGTGGGGCAGCAAAAGCAATGGTAATGGAAGAACATTAAAAAGATTCAGATGTGTAGTTCTAAGCGGCATTCGCAAATGTGTGAGTGCATTGACATGCTTGATTATGCAAAAGCTGAGCTGTGCAAATCATAATAATAAGCTTTCTCATTAGATTTCCTGCATTTTCTGCTTCTTGATCAGCCAGAGATACAGCCAAGTGTTCCCATTCTTTTGAAATTTCCCATTTACACTTGTTTCAACTACTCAGAGAAAAATAGGGAAAATAAGAGCAGTGAAATAAGATTTTAATTAAAAGGGAAAATGGAAAATGTTCAAATTTCATAAAATGCAAAAGACGTGTGCACTTTGGTTATAGTCAGCTTGAAAGTAAAATTTTGCTGGGCACTCACAGACGTTAAATCAGTTCATAAGTCAATAACTAGGTAAAAAATGTAGTCCAGCTATTTTAAAAGTAAACCTAAAAGTGATAACTTAAGAAAGCTAATTGAATCATGTGCTTCACAAACAAAGGTTTTATTCAGAGTATCAGGGCTATCCAAAATAAAGTATAGTAGTAATAGTAGAGAATTATTTTTTTTTAAATTTTTTTTTAATTTTTAGTTTTTCAGTGGGTTTTGTCATACATTGATATGAATCAGCCATAGAGTTACACGTATTCCCCATCCCGGTCCCCCATCCCACCTCCCTCTCCACCCGATTCCTCTGGGTCTTCCCAGCCCACCATAACTAAAAAGATACATCCAGATATTCAAAACCATTTCACTAGTTCGAAATGTTGAGTTTCCACTTTCAGTGGGAGTAAATACATATAATTAGTAGTTACTTTAAGGGAAATGAAAAATAAAACCAGGAACTCGTTCAACGTGACCGCAGCAGTCTCTGCACGTGTGATGCCTCAGTGTCCATGTTACAGACCAGCAGTCATCAGAATGGTATTATGCCAGCGCTCACGTGGTTTGCTTGGCTTCCCAATTTACTACCAACTAGGTCAGTGACCAAGTGACGTTGAAAAGGTTCTTGGTCCAATTTCTATGTGTTGGCACAATATATTCAATGAGTGAAAGCATTTTCACTTGCTTTAGATAACTTGAGAGGTGTTTTCCCCTTTATGTTTGTGGATTTGCTATTAAAAAATGCTAATTTGCTTGATGGCCCCATGATATTTAAAATTGTGTGGCATGTATTTATGTCCATGTTACAAGAGAATCAGAAATGAAGCTAGGGAGTCCTTAGAAGATCAGATTTGAACCCCTACATTCCATAGCACGACAGTTACAACTCTGCACCTCCCAGGCTCAAGGAACCTGCGGCTCCCAAAGTCCAGTCCTTAGAGTGCGTGAGGGATCAAGAACAAACACACTCCACGGGGTAGTGGGGACCTCCAGTTTCCAGAAGCCACCCAGGCGTCTGCTCAGGAGAGGACCACTCAAGGACTCTTCCTGAAGCTCAGCATGGGTCAGCATGGCAGCCTCAGAGCACCCACCTGTCCTTCTCGATGCCCTTCACTTCCCACACTCTTGGGTATAAAGACTGAGGGTCTCCTTTCACCACCAGCCAGGAACATGGTTAAAAGGATAATTGCATCCCAACTTCATTTGTAAAAGTTTGCATTCCAGAGTCTTTCTGCTTCCTCCGCTCCATGAGCTACAGTCTCTGTGCCCCCGGAGCGTAGACACTGTTCCTCTGGACCCCTGTTCCTTCTCTGCCACCACCTGTCCTCCTCACACAAGAATTACTGATCCTCCCTCTTACTTCCCTTTTTTTTTTCCTTTTGGTCCGCATTTTCTAAATAATCACTGTGAGAATCTAACGAAATCCCTATCAGGGTCCAGGGATGTTTATTCAACTAAGTCAAACAATCAAAATTGTATCGTTAATATTTTAAGAGTTTATGCCTCAACACTTTTGATCGCTCACTCACTAATAGCCCATGTTATAGTTTTTCCCAACAGTAAGAGGCAAAAGGAAATTAACTTCTTATTTCAATAGCTAAATGCTACATGCAATTCACAGTTATCGTTTTATGATGAAAAACATTTGGCTTTGAATATTTATGTCATAGATGTGCAGGGACATCTCTGAGCCAAAGAGTTGAAGAATAATTGAATTATACTAGCAATTTTTTACCCCTGATGACTCCTCACTTTTTTGCTTTCCTGGAAGATCGGCGCCTGATAATATGCCTTGTCCATCCATATGGCCAGATGCATTTCTCCAGTAATTTTCTACAAATGCCTTTCTCATCTTATAAGGTTTACTGATATTTCAGTGACTATCTGTGGTGGTATTTGTGAGTCTATTTTCAGAGCGTTCAGGATAATTCTTTAAGAGAAAGTCGCAATTAATGGGAAGGTACTTAACCCAATAATAATTGACCAATGCTTGCTTTTTAGGTCTCACCAAACCTTCCACCCAAATTATGAGCACCACAAATGGTGCTAACTTAACAACACTGTATTATATATTTGAAAAGTAGCCCTTTGATAATTCTCACCACCAAAGAAGAAAAAAAAAAAATGGAATGATCTGAGAAGACAGATGTGTTAACTAACTTTACTGTGGTAATCTGTTCATAATAAATACACAATTAAGCTATTATGTTGTACACCTTAAGTTTTTACAATGTCATATGTCAGTTATACTTCAATATAGCTGAGGGAGAAAGTCAATGCTAATTTTGGCTTTTTTGGTCCACTGTTACACCCTCAAGGCTGAGGACAAAACATGGCAAATAAGACAATATTTTTTTTTAAAGTTAGTGAATTAATGTGTGGATACTAGCATCTCTAACACTAGCATGAAGAAAGCTTTTTATGCAGAAAGCAGCATTGCCTCATAATATATTTTATATAAAGTGGTAAATTGAAAATGGTGAACGGTATTAGGGAAGGGGCTTCCAACATGGCACGGTGGTAAGGAATTTGCCTGCCAATGCAGGGGATGAGAGAGACACAGGTTTGATCCCTGGGTTGGGAAGATCCCCCGGAGTAGGAAATGGCTACCCACTCCAGTATTCTTGCCTGGGAAATAACATGGACAGGCGGGCCTGGTGGGCTGTAATTCACGGACTCGCAAAGAGTAGACATGAGTGAGCACACAGCATGCATATATGGAAAGTGGTTCTTATTTAAACATCAGATAAAAACCCTTTTTTTTTTTTTAAATTTTGCTTTTAAGCAAGGTTTGGTAATATGCTGACTTAAAAAAGTGTGAGTACACTGTTGGAAATCTGTGACATATTTCCAAAGAATCCCCGTCAACTCTGTATCAGCTTCCCTTAGCACTTAATATGTTTACTTTCCCTGGCCAACAAAGGAACAGAATTTTCACTCAGCTCCATATAATTCCTTGGTGAAGGAAGGCATATTTTTTTTCTCTCTTGTAGGAATTGTAGGGAATTGTTTCTATGTGATATCTCTTACTAGAGGCTTTGGTCAAAGAGGGTGTTATTCAACAACATTCTGACCTTTGACTGCTCCAAAAGGTGCATCAGAAATATTCATAAATCCTGGAAATAAATGTTCACAGGTACTCTAAATTAAATATTAAGTCTGATTCTACACATTCCCAATTATGTCTTAAGGATCTCGTGAATGAAAAAGTTTTCATTTCTTATTCTCATTTGTTTTGTATTTTCAAACATTTTAAAATCTTGATATCCTATTAAAAACAGAGGGGTGGCCAGGAAAAACATCTGGGACTGCTTAACTAATCTAATTTTCTCAAGTAATTTTACTAATATTCAGTCAATTAAGAAATGTTAGTGCTCTTTATGCTGCAAGTCAATGTGATCATTTGTGAACTCCTTTATTTTTTTTATTTCATTTTTCAAAATGAGAAACCAATGAGTCCAATTAATTTTAGCCCCACAAACAATTAATTGTACATTAAAAATAAATGACTTCAATTGATCACAATTCTACTCAACTGATGGTAATGAGTGCTAATTTGGGAATGACAGGGAGCTTCGATTCATAAGATCAGGAATTAGATTTGAGTTATAATTTAAAGAAAATTCTTTGAATGACTGAAAAATGTTGACAAAGTTTTACAGTGATAAATGTATAAATGTTAATGCATAGTGTTAAGATGCCTTCATGAAGGCTTAGATGCCAGGATTAACCTGTGTAATAGTGTACATTGATGAATAAATGATCAAACATACCTTGAATTACACAAGAAACATATTTGTGTAGAAAAGATAATTACCATCTGTTTTTAAGGGAGAATACTTAGACAATTTTAATTGTGACATAATCCTAAAAGATATATAGAAGCTCAAATTTCTTTTTAACAAATTACAATGTTTCCTGACTTATATTTTAATAATAAATAGTCTGTACTTAACAAACCAACCATAATTCAATTTAAAACCAGTAGCATGCAGATAACCTATAAAGCATTTGAAGTAATGGAGCTGTAACAATTGAGTGTACGTATGCAAAAATATTAAAATGGGTCATATGCTTAAATGTTAAATAAAAAGCTGTAAATTTTTTGAAGAAAACACTGGAGGAAAATCTATGTGACCTTAAATTGTGTAATCAGTTTTTGCCACAGTATCAAAAGCAAAAGTTTTTACAAAAGAAAAAATTGATAAAGTTGATTTTATTAAAATTTTTAAAGTTCTAGTCTACAAAAGATACTATTAAGAGTGTAAAAGACAAGCTGCATACTAGGAGAAAGATACTTGCAAAACATATCTGATAAAATGCTTTTGTCCAGTATGCATGGAAGTTATTAAACTAAAACACTAAGAATATAACACGATTAAAATTTGTGCAAAAAGATTTGAACAGACACCTTACCCTAAAAGTAAGACCTCACTAATATCTACAAAACTGACAGTACATGTCAGTGAAGAACATAAAATGGAGCAGCCACTTTGGAAGGAAGTTAAGAAGTATCTCACAAAGCTAAACATAGTCTTAAATATATCATTCCACAGTTGTACTGTAGGTATCAATTTGGAAATTTATGTCCAAAGGTAAACCTACACATAGATGTTTATAGCAGCTTTATTCATAATCTTCATATACTAGAAATAAGATGTACTTCAATACCTAACCTAGATTTGAGTTAATCTCTCACAACCCTCTCACAACCATAACCTAGAATACTATTTAATATTATAAAAAAATGAGCTATTAAGTCATGGACAAACATTGATAAACCTTAAGTGTATATTGGTTAGTTAAAAGCAAAGTCTAAGAAGACTCATACCATATGAGGTCATTTATATGACATTTCGACATTTTGGAAAAGACCGAGGTATGCAGATGCTAAATGGATCAGTGGTTTTCAAGAATTCAGAGTAGGGGGTTGTATAGGTGAAGTACGGAATTTTATAGGCTGATGACAGTACTTTGTATGATAATGCAATGTTGAATATATGAATTTGTCAAAGCCTATTTGTTTTATTTACAATAGGGTGAATATTGTATGCAAATTAAAAATAAATCATGTAGGAAGTCTGAGGATTCAGAATGGAACCAGTCTAACTGTATTTTAAAGATAGTAAACAGCCTCACTGAAGGACACGGGAAAAAGCCCTAACCTAACCTATCACCAACCTAAGTAACTGGGAAATGAGTGGAGTCTGTAGTACTGAAGGTAAAAGGGCTTCCTTGGGGGCTCAGATGCTAAAGAATCTCCCTGCATTGCAGGAGACCCAAGTTCAATCCCTGGGTTGGGAAGATCCCAACTATATATATAGGAATGTGAACTGAAATACACTTTGCCTAAATGAATTTAATTTGCATTAAAAGAAAAAGATATATAATGAGAAATATATATAATGGGATATATATATATATATTTATCTCAGGTTCAATCCCATATACATATATTGCCATGCATCCCTCTAGAAGACATATATATGTATATGTATATGTATGTGTATATATATATATATATATATATATATAAGGAATGGCAACCCACTCCAGTGTTCTTGCCTGGAGAATCCCGTGGACAGAGAAGCCTGGTGGGCTACAGTCCATGGGGTCGCAAAGAGTTGGACATGACTGAAGTGACTGAGCACACACACATATATATATATGTCCAAAAAGTTATTTTAATATATGTACACACACACACACACACACATGTATATATATCACTCATGTTTCGTGTGAAGGCAGACTATATCTGAAGGCTACCTAGAGCTACTAAAGAACTTTGAAAAGAGTAGTGAGCTAACGCATTCTTTAAAATTTAGAACAACGCCTGAGACAGGGTAAGTATTATAAATATTTGCTCTTATTAGGCATGTCTTTGACAGTGGGGTTTTGAGAAGTATACCATTGCAGCTGTTCAGAAGAAACACATTGATCCATATCTTCTTCTTTCTTTTCTTGTTTTAAATTTTATTTTAGTGAAGTATAGTTGCTCTCCATTGTCGTGTTAGTGTCTGCTCTTCAGCAAAGTGAATCCGCTTTATGTAGACACATATCCCCTCTTTTCTGGATTTCTTGCCCATCCAGGTCACCACAGAGCACTGAGCACAGTTCTCTGTGCTGTCCGGGTGCTTCTAATTATATTTCTTTTCCTTTCAATGCAAATTAAATTCATTTAGGCAAAGTGTATCTCAGTCCACCTTCCTATCATTAGAAAACAGGGTTCATCAGGGGTCAAGCCGAGTTGTGATAAAGCCAAGATGAGACAGATGAAGGTCTTATTTCCCTCTCTGTGTGCAAGTCACACCACTCTTCTATTTTCAGTAGCATATCGCAGAATCAGGAAATGAAGGGTTGATGAGCGTTTGCCTAGTTATTTTTGTTTTTTAAGATTTTTCCAAATTTATTTTTGTTTAATATCATGAAGAAAGAATAAACATTGAGTTTCTAATGTGTGAAGGAAATAATTCTGGTAGCTGAGATTGCAAACACTCTGCAGTATTCTTTGCATCCCTGAGAAGTTCATCATATGTTTGATAATACAAGCATGGATGTGCTAGAAAAATTATAACGATACTCAGAAGTTCTCTGGAATTCAACATTTTTTATTTTGCTAACTAAGAAACTGGCGCTGAGAGCCAAAATCACTAGCACCATATTTTGGTGCTGGACCTAGACCAAGCTAGGTCTTCTGATGCTCGATTTTTTTTTTGTTTTTGTTGTTCCGTCTTGTTATTTCTCTAGCCAATTGTTACATACACATTATTTCACTTTAAAAGTAAGTCTATATTATAAATTGCAGAAGGAAGATAATTCCTCAGATTTCCGTGAAGATGGATTTCATTTCTTCTTTCCCATGGAGCTGAAATCAATTACCTGATAGCTAAACATGAAAGAGACCTAGGGTGTATGTGCATTAGTTCCCTTTTCTCTTTCCCTCTCATGATGTGGATGTTCAGTGGTGTTCAGAGGCAACTGCCTCAGGGAGGCGAGGGACTGCTGTCATTCAGGGTTGCTGGTAACTGCCGGTTATCACTGAGAGTTTGGTATAATTAGCATTTTGTGCATTTGGCCACAGGGATTCCCTGGCGGCTCAGATGGTAAAGAATCCACACCTGTGGTGTGGGAGACCTGGGTTCAACCCCTGGGTGGGGAAGATCACTCCAGGATTCCTGTCTGGAGAATCCCATGGACGGAGGAGCCTGGCGGGCTGCAATCCCTGGGGTTGCAAAGAGCTGGCTGAGCGGCTAATCAGAGCACTCAGCATAGACAACATGCAGCATTTGGAAGGCGAACAGGCTGATCATTAACCTCAGGGAGGTGGATGAGAAAGCTACAGTGTGTTAGGTAGGAATATATGTGCATGTTACGGAATGGGAATTTTTTTTTCTTTCATTTCCGATAACATGATCCTCTCAAAGGAGGGAGAATAAGTTACCTTGTGAGTGACAGCCTTTGGTCTGCATTCTATGACTGAGATATTAGTTGGGAGTTTTTAGTCTATTTTTCCTTTCTGGATTTGTAAACTGTGAAGTAGTGAACTTGGTAGGTTTGTTTTCACAGCAGACTAAAACTTTCCTTCTGTGGGTTGTTCCTGTAGAATCTAAGCTAATTCCTTTAGATCTCACTTTATGGCATGCCCTCTAATTAACCTTTATCAGTAATAAAGGTGATATTTTGATTTCTTAATACCTGTTTCCCTTGGGTAGAGATGCAGCTGCTGTTTGCTGGGTATTTTCTAACTTCCAGAGCCTTTGTCATGGATACATAGATGATCTACATATTGATAAGATCACATTTGGTTTCAGTGAATGACAATTAACTCTGGGAGAGACCAGTAAAGACATCAGGAAAATTCCTGAGTTTTAGGTTGTGATCTCTTCTGTGATTACAGACGACCTGACATAACTTAAACATTACAACATTTGGCATTCAAAAGTATATAAATAAATTGATCCAAGGAGGATGAGACTATAGGAATCTGTGATTCAGAAGTGATGTGTGACTCGGCAGACGGCCGTTGTACCACAGCGCTGAGAGCTGAAACTCTGCTGCTGTGGCTTGAGGAGTGGGTAACCCAGGCCGCCAATACAAACACGTGATAGAGGGCTTACCCCAAGGGAGTAGACGAGACTTAAACACCTTCATTTGGCAATTATCTAGAGTACTTGAAGAAAAGAGTGAAGCTTTTAATATTTTTTTGAGGTACTTTTTGCAAGCTCATCAGTTACTCTTTGAAAATCATTTAAACTTCAGCTGTACTGTGCATTAATTGCAGATCACATAGACTATCTTCTGGGGTCATACTTGTATATTAACAACAGCAACAAAACTAAATCATAATGGAACAATGTGGATAACATAAATTATTTATACTTGATATTACTAAAGATAAAGTTTACCTGGACCCCATTTTATAAATCATAAGGAAATAAAGAAAATGTATATTTCCTTTCTTATTCCTAATATATTTTAAATGCTTTAGTTAATGATTATTTAATAGAAACTTTATAATTCATTGTTAGATATTAAAAGAAACTGGAATTATAGTAATTTTGCATCAGAAAACCATCACCTGACAATTCAAGACCTGAAAATCAGGAAACCAGAACCATTACTGAGAAAGCAGGTAAAATACATTGCTTGTTTAATAAAAGGATAAATCTCTCACCATTATAAAGGTGAGGGTTTTTAATTTAATTGTGGGTTTCCTATTCTGCCTTTCCAGAAAGTCAAGGTTTTTCTTCTGCAGCAATTGGACTTTTTCATCTTCTTGTCAACATTTTGTTCATCATTTCATTGAGACTGCATAGAACTCTTTTCAGTTCAGTTCAGTTGCTCAGTCATGTCCGACTCTTTGTGACCCCACGGATGGCAGCATTCCAGGCCTCCCTGCCCCTCACCAACTCCCAGAGTTTAGTCAAACTCATGTCTATTGAGTCGATGATGCCATCCAACCATCTCATCCTCTGTCATCCCCTCCTCCTCCCGCCTTCAATCTTTCCCAGCATCAGGGTCTTTTCCAATGAGTCAGTTCTTTGCATCAGGTGGCCAAAATATTGGAGCTTCAGCTTCAACATCCATCCTTCCAATGAATATTCAGGACTGATCTCCTTTAGGATGGACTGGTTGGATCTCTTTGCAGTCCAAGGGACTCTCAAGAGTTTTCTCCAACACCACAGTTCAAATGCATCAATTCTTCAGTGCTCAGCTTTCTTTATAGTCCAAATCTCACATCCATACATGACCACTGGAAGAATCACAGCTTTGACAGTGCATCAATTTTCCTGAAACATTCTGCTTTCCAGAGGATAATAACTGGAACAGAGTTTTTTAAGCTCAGAGAAAGAAACTGGAGGCAAGGATAGGATATTATACTTGTGGGATCACACTCTTCTTTCTTCCCTGGGATGCTTAGTGAGTTGTCAGAGAGCCACAGTTTAGGGAAAGGGACTTCGTAAACAGTCCCAGGAGTCTCAAAGCTAATGATTACAGAAAAGAGAACATGCTTTGGCCATATTACAACCATGTTATCATTTTTAAAAAGTATGTCAGATGAGTGACAGCAGTATTCAACAGGAATGTGGGCTGTGTGGAATCGTGTATTGGCACTGTTAGCTCAGTCAGTGTCTTGAAGAGTGCACTTGATTCCGACATACATTTATTTATTTAGTGTCACTTCCTGCCTGATCAGTGCATTTGACCAAATACACGACAGAGTTGAGAAATTACATATCTTTGAGAATCAAAGTTGGATAGAAGATTAACTTCAAACTTTTGTTACCTTCACAAATTTATTACAATATATGACTTGCAGTTTCTTTCACTATATTCTGGGAATAAAGAACAAATGCCTTCTCATCTTAATAGGATCCGTGGGGAAATTTTTTTTTTTCCTGTTCTCAGTGCCAGGAAAAGCCGTGGTGTTTCTTTTTTACCTTCTTTTCTCTTTTAATGGAAACCAGGTAATGTAACTAAACATCCCACACTGTGTGTTGACTGCTCATAGGCAGGTTTCCAGTCCAACTGTGCAATAGTCTGAAATCTTGTTTGTGCAGTGTTTAGCACCAGTCCTATCCAAAAGATGATTCTATTTAAATCATTGACTTCATTTTTACTTTTATATTAATTAATGTTTCTTTTCCCTGTCTTACAGCTGTATGCTAATGTATATTAGTAAAAGGATACTTCAGAATATCACTTGGAATGAGACAAGAGTTAAATAAATTAATGGAATAAAACCCCATGGTATACATAGTGTAGATAACATTTTCTAAATTATATAAATGCTGAACATAGTGCTTTACATAGGTGAGTGCCCACTAATATTTCTCCCTTCCTTCTTCTCTTGTACTTCCCACTGGGAACAAAAGGTAGAGTCTCATTTCTTTTACTCTTTCAATCACCTCAAAAACAATTATGCAACTTCTATATCATTGAGATGTCTATTCCTGTTAGAACTTTGATAACTTGGGCCAAAGACCCATTTATAAAACCTGGGTGAGTGAGTTCATGGCCTCCTTACAGCTTTGGCCATTATCTTCTTATAGACATTTAATTGCTACCCCAGCACAGTATCGGTTGAAACACTAGCTTCCTTGCTGTGTGGAGGAGGTATTAGAAGCGGAGACAAGAAGAGTCGGGAATTGTCTATGTGAACTTGTACAGATAAGAAGCATATATGAGAAGTGCAGAATTTCTTTACAGATACTCCAGTCTTTACAACTAGACTCCTATATCTGTTCAGAAGGACTAGGGGATTCTGTTTATTAGGATGGCTGATTTTAAAGTTTGGAGCCATCAGCAAATAGGGTCTTCATTCTTTTTGTCATGAGGTCTTTTCTACTTGTGAGTCATAGGGATTAGTGGGATTAAGTGGATAATTTTAAAAAATTCACCTCACCTTTACTGATAAAGATAATGCTGGGGGAAAGATTTAGTATTGGAACCAACTACTCTATAGCTCTTCCTACCTGCTAGGTCTGGGCTTTAAAACAACTTACCTGAAATTAATTTGACTGTTAGCACAGACATACCCAGAGCTGGTACAAATGTTGCAGCTGGCCAGTGTAGAGAGGATGAAGTTAGTGACAGACTCTCCCACATAGTATCTTATGTATTAAACACATATAATTCACAAATGAAATGTTAGTCTCATTCAGGTACTCCATAATGAGGAGGAGTAAGTAAATGGGCAAAAGAATAAGAATAGTTGGGCAAGAATATCATTTTGTTAAAATCAGAAGGATGGGAATATAGGCAGCTGTGTTTGATGATTGTAAGGTATATATTACAGAAACCTCAGAATTCAGGGAGATCAAGAAACCCACCCAAGCCCAAAAGGTTGACACTTGGGTTGGATAATTCAAACTCAGCTGCTCCTGTTCCTCAACTGGGTCAGTACAGGCACCAAGCTAGTCATTCTAGCAAAGAGCATTGTCTTCTCCACCACCTGCCCAGAGCTGCTCAGAAGTGACCCACCCGTTTTCTTAGCTTATGACAGATAAACCCAGGAGAGTAGGAGTCTGTTGTTTAAAACTTCTTTTTCAGCCAGAGTTTAGGGGACCCACAAACTCCTGACCTTTTTACCAACTAGTCTTGAATTAAACTGTCAGGGGCGAGAATCAGTATCATCCCCTACATTCTTCATTACAGCTCATTCAAGATAATGAGCTCGTTTACTGACAACAAATGCCTTCAGTTAAGCGGAAGAGAGGTTCTTCCTCCTTCCCCGTGTACTTGCTGCTATGCCCTAAGCCAGACTCCCATGACAAAAAATCTGCGCCGGTGCCCCACTCCCAGCCCTGAAAATCCCCAGGGTGTCCTCTCCCCTCCAGAAATCTTCCTGAAACCAGAGTTGAATTCTCCTTCATGAAAATGAAAGTTCAAGCCCCAGTAAGAACTGCACCATCATTTTTATGTTGGTGTGTCTCTTGCTGAACGCATGACTTCACACATATTGACACTCAATAAATTGTTGCTGAATAAATCAATGAATGGACATACTCTTTATCTATTTTTTTAATCTAAACGTTTAAGCCTCTTCAATGTGTACAGGTGTAGTACTCATACAAATTCTTTATAAAAGACCCAGTATCCTTGCTCAGCTGATCCCAACTTGCATTCCATCCATTTGTTTATTCTTTCATCCATGCACTGCTGCGCTGGGCTGTGTGCTCAGCTATGACTGTAAACAGAGCAGATATATTTTCGGACCTTGAAGAGCTTATATTCTTGTGAAAGGTAGACAAGAAAAACGCAATAAAAATATGCCAGGAGGCGATACATGAAAATAAATAGAACTGAATCAGGAGAATATTGCTGGCCAGTTAAGGCCTGTCAAATTAGCAGGCATTTGAGAAAAGACATGAAGGAAATAAAAATGTAAACTGTGTAAACATCAAAGGGAAAAGTGTTCCAGGTCACAATTCTGAGGAGGGTGTATGCTTCACCCAAGATTATGGCAGACCATCTGTGACACTCTACGTTCTTGGCTTTTGATCTGGGTGAAATGAAGACTGAGTGGAGAGTTTTTTTCAGAGGACAACGGCAACCTGGCCTTTTTTTTTTTTTAATGGGATTACTCTGACTAGCTGCTGGGTTGAGAAATAATGTAGGTCAGAAAAGGGTGTCAGGTTGGGAGATATTTTTAAGAATTTATCTTAAAAAAATTCTTAAAAGTTGACAAGGGAAAAAAAGATGTATGTATAAGATTATATATCACATGTTTTGTGTTACTGTTTATTATAGCCAAATTTGGAAAATAAAACTAAATATCCAGGAATAAATGCATTCAAATGAGTACAAAGTGAAAGTTGCTCAGTCGTGTCTGACTTTTTGTGACCCCATGGACTATACAGCCCATGGAATCCTCCAGGCTGGAATCCTGGAGTGGGTAGCCTTTCCCTTCTCCACTGATCTTCCCAACCCAGGGATCAGACCCAGGTCTCCCACCCTGCAGGGTTCTTTACCAGCTGAGCAACCAGGAAAGCCCAAGAATACTGGAGTGGGTAGTCTATTGCTTCTCCAGTGGATCTTCTGGACCCAGGAATTGAACTGGGGTCTCCTGCATTGCAGGTGGATTCTTTACCAACTGAGCTACCAGGGAAGTAAAAATGAATACAAATCAGTCAGTGAAAATAAGGTGAAAATTTAATGTGTCAACATACAGAAATATTAGTAACTAAATAAGATAAATTATAAAGAAGAATATAAGCATTAACCTAGAGAAAAAAGCCTGTTTATTAAATTGTTGGAGTAGTTTTGCTCTGGCAAAATAATATTGAAGGAGAGTTTTCTTTCAGGTAAAAAAAAAATCCTCATTGTAAATCGTTTTATTGTATTTATTTAATTATAATGCCTGATGTATGACATGCCTTTTGATAAATACTTGTGGCATGCAAATATAGATTAGATGTTTTCTTATTCTCAAGGAACTTGGAGATGAATGATTTTCTTACTATAAATGACTTAAGAACAAATAAAATGTGAGGAGTCAAAATCAGATTATGTTATCCTCTTCTCCTTATAATTCTCTCATAGTAAACATTGCCCCCAAATATTGTTCTTAGTGATTACGATACCCTTTGACATTTCATCAGTATCAATTAATCAATAAATCTTATTTAAATCTCCTTTAAGTCCTTCAGGTTGACTTCTTCCATCTATATTCAGGCTAAATGTATTCTTCATTCCACACCCAAACCTTTGAGTATGATTATTTCAATTTCATTATCTTCTCTAATCACCTTCAAATAGAGTTCAATAGGCAGTGGTCTCCACTTCCTTTTGTTCAATATGTGCTGACGTTTGTGAATGTCATGTCTACAAAGTCACCAGTGACATACTTTTATTCATTTTGCATCAATAAATATTTGGTGCCTGGATTTTCTAGCGACTGAATGAGAAGAGGTTCTGCAGTCGTTTGACTTATGCTTTCAGACTCTATCTCCACCTCCAGGTTTTGTTTCTCACGCTTCTGACAAACATTATGAATGCATTAAACTCAATTGTTTTGCCTACTCTAGATCCACAATTGTGCCACATTTGAGGCCTAAGATACTGTAATTGTTTTCAGCCCCCAGCTTCATTACCTTCTTACCCTCTTAACCTCCAAATGTATGCACCATCTGTCAACGCCTAAGTGCTTTCCAACAGAATCCAAAGCAGCATCCTGATATTCTCTTTCATCAGTCTAAGCAATTACATTTCTCAATTTGGGAGACTGCAATAATTTTAAGTCATATACAATCATCATGAATTTAACAAGTAGATCAGGGAGTCAAGGGCTACCAGGTTTGCCCCTCTTCTTAGTTTGTACTATTCTCTTGCAAAATTCAATTTAATCTGTTGCATTTCACATTTAAAATGATATCTTCTTAATCTGTTTTCCTTGTTATGCTTCTTAGCTTGCTTCAGATGCATGTCTGCTGTGAGCCAAGGCATCAGCTGCTTTTCAGAAATTAAATCATTAGTCCTATTGTTTTATTTTCATCTCATGTTTTTATCCAATTACATATTTTGCAAAGTTAATTTCACTTTATTAATGTGTTCAATATAATCTTTGCAAACGATGTGAGATTAACCTATCTCCAGCCAATCCTCTCCTTGCTCCTTTCTTGAATCCTGAGGATGGGAGTCAAGGAGTGGAACCTCCCACCTTTGCCCTCTGGGCATAACTTTCTTCCTTGCTTGGTTATTGGACAGATTCACTGGATGTCTTATTATTTTCCCTTGCTTCTCCTCCTACAAATCAGAGATATAATTCATCCAGGCTTGGTGCTTTATCAACTTTTAATAGCTCTAATTGCCTAATTATCTGCTCGGGTGCAATTATGAAACCTCCATACTGAACTTGCTTTCAGGGATATGCACATTGTTATGTTGTTTGAATATACAGCAGTTTGATTCTTCGATAAGGCAGGGAAAATTTTTCTGTAATGATGCCCGTTGTGCACCATATTGTTCCTTACTGTTGTTTCATCTTAGTTGTGTGTGTTTCATCTTAGTGAGTACATGGTAGAATTGATCAATCAAAACTTTCATAACAGATCAACCTCTATGGAAATTTCTATGGAAATTTTAGAATTTCCATTTTTATGTTGATTCTACAAACTTACTTGAGCTTTGGCAATGTGCCCTAACTTTCTCACAACATTCTGTGAATAGTCCATCTGTGAATAAAGTGGTGTGAATAGCCTTGTCTACACTTTAAAAAGGAGTAAAAATAGACTCTTCATAATATGTTAGGTCCTTGGAAGAAAAGCTATAACAAACTTTGCATATTAAAAAGCAGGGACATCACTTTGCCAACAAAAGTCTGTATAGTCAAAGTTATGATTTTTCCAGTAATCATGCATGGTTGTGAAAGTTGGACCATAAAGAAGGCTGAGCACTGGAGAATTGAATCTTTAGAATTGTGGTGCTGGAGAAGACGCTTGACAGTCACTTGGAGAGCAAGGAGATCAAGGCAGTCTCTCCTAAAGGAAATCAGCCCTGAATATTCATTGGAAGAAGTGAAACTGAAGCTCAAGCTCCAATACCTTGGCCACCTGATGCAAAGAGCCAACCCATTGGAAAAAATTGATGCTGGGAAAGATTGAGGGCAGGAGGAAAAGAAGGCGACAGAGGATGAAATCATTGGAGAGCATCACTGATCAATGGACATGAATTTGAGCAAGCTCTAGGAGATAGTGAAGAACAGGGAAGTCTGGCATGGGATTGTAGAGTCAGACATGACTTAGTGACTGAACAAAACAACAATACATTGTTTAAAAAGCAAATTTTAGCACCGTGTATTCAAATGGACAGTGATTGAATTCTTCCCTTTGATTTATATTTAGCTTTCATTTAAACCTATTTTCAAATTCCATTAAACTGATTGCTAGAAAAGCACTAGCTTTATCAAAAATTATTGTTGATAGCATAATTTCTTAGTGTCACATAGCTATAGGCTACATAAAAGTTTCTTTCAGATTAGAGATTTGGAAATAAAGTTCTCATTTCCCCCAAGAAAGTAATTGACTAGAATGAAGACTTAGATTTCATACCTCTACAGTGATTCATTTGTTCTGGGTCTTCTTGATTACAGTGTCATTTTCAGTTTGGGTGCCATTCTTTGAATAAGTACACCAACTTATGATATTGTATGATATTTAATTAAATACTATAGAAGTGTTGTTTAAGTCTTCTTTAGCACATTTTGACTACCCACGAACCTAGTACATTTTTACACATACTGCGTCTATTTCACAAAAATGTTTTGAATAAATGTATGATAGTAAGTGGAAAAGTGGAAGAGGAGAAATATATATTTATTTTTACTGAAAGTGTAGTTCATAATGAATTGTAGAGGTTGATGGCAATGTGAAAATGCAGCCCCATCTTACATTTATAATATCTTATTTTCAAAGTGCTTTATAATTATTAATCATTTCAGTCCAATTTGATAACAAGTGACTTTGCAGCCCCCAAATACACAAGAGCAGAATCAGGTAGGGAGGAATGCTGGACCCAAGGTAATATGCCAGTGTCTACTTGATGACATAAAATTCTGACTGTGTAGCTAGGGTGGCTCCGCAGTATGATCTAGGCTTCTTTGACAATATATTAGTTTTCTCTTGTGCACAATAAAGGTATCACAATGTCAGCAGTTAAAACAATACACACTTTTATTTTTTTTTTTATATCACTGTTTATTTGGCTTAGGACTCTAGGTTTGGAGTTAGCTGGGTTCTCTGCTCAGAGTCTCACAAGGTTGCAATAAAGATACCAGTCCTTTCTGAAGCAGAGTTCTCATTTGTGCTCACAGTGTTTGGGCTGAATTTAGTTCCTTGGGGCTTTAGGACTGAGGTTCCTTAGCTCCTCGAGGTTTTCCACTGAGCTCTCTGATGTGGCTTTCTCCATAGACAGTTCGCATACAGCTGTTTGCTTCTTTAAGCCCAGCAGGAAAACATCTCGACTGCTTTGTCTCCTCCTTCAAAGAAGGTCTGGATCCTTTTTTAAAGGACTCAGCTGATTAAACTAGCCTGATTCAGGATAGTCTCCCTTTTGAATAGCTCCAAGTCAGCATATTAGAGAATTTAATTACATCTGCAGAATTCCTTCACCTTTGCCATATTCTATTGGTTAGAAGTCAGCCACAGATTCTGCATGCATTCAAAGAAAAGGGATTGTAGAAAGGTGTGGGTAACGAGGAATAGGACTGTGTGAATTCTCCACACCACAGTGGGGTTAGAATTGAGCCACTTCTCTGTTCCCCTTGATTTCTGATCATTGCTTCTTATCATTTTCTACTTGTTACATCCAGAGCTCTCAAGTTGTTGAATGCTTTCTGTAAGCAAGGCGTGATGGGTACTCTAGGGATACAAAAATGTGAAGATCCCAATTCATTTGAAAGAATCAGTTTAGCAAAGAAGAGAGAGAGAGAGAGCAAACTCCATCCTTCAAAATGTAATATAACTTAAACTGTGCTCCATGATCAAGGCTCAAAAAAAAAAAAAAAAAAAAAAAAGTGAAATTATGAGGAGAGAGGTGGTATCAGACTGAACAAGTGTGTGGATCACTTCATAAATTAAATGTCACCATTGGTATATTTAATAATAATAATAACTGCTTCCCAGGTGGTGCTAGTGGTAAAGAACCTGCCTACCAATGCAAGAGACATAAGAGATGCAGATTCGATCCCTGGGTCGGGAAGATCCCTGGAGAAGAGCATGGCGACCCACTCCAGTATTCTTCCCTGGTGAATCCCATGGACAGAGGAGCTTGGTGGGCTGCGGTCCTTAGGTTCGCAAAGAGTCAGACACAACAGAAGCTGCGTACACACACAGACACGCACGCGCTGGCATGTAGATAGTTGCTGTCTTCAATTCCCATAACTAAGCAGAACAGCAGACAAAGCACGGACCAAGAAGATCTATTTTAACTAGTGACTAGATAATATAAGGAGGAAGAGTTTAGCTTATTAGCCACTCTATTTGAGTAAGAAAGAACTGCCAAACATCTGCTAATCGGAGATGTCTGTACCTATTGAAGAGCAATAGATTTGGCTTCTTAAAATTAACCACAGGACACAATCCCCACTGCTCCGTAATGATAAACATGACTATTTCTTTATGGGGTTGTATTTTAATTTGATACACATAGAATTCTACCCACATTCTGTGAATTTGATATTGTAAAAAAAAAAAAAGAAAAGCTCGTTCTAATCATTATTACTATACTGCTCATTTTAATTGCATGTTATTTTAATTTACTACTCTTTGACTTGAAAAGACTCATACGATTTTTCTATCAAGGACAACAGATCTATAAACACTCAAACTGGGCACATTTCACAAAAGGAACGACCAGAGGAACCGAGATATGGAACCACGGGGTGGGAAAAGGCTTTTAAAGTAACCCCTGAAGACATTGCAGTGTTTCAGGTCAGATTATGTTTCTTACCTTATTCTGTAACATCTTGGAAAATTTTCAGTTTAATATTAATGGATGCATATTTTTTTTAAATAAAGGATAATTTTAGAAAAGAGCAAATATTTCTAACTATAAGAATTAGAAGCTGTGCATACAGTACTATCTAGTATGAGCAGTTAACCTGTTTAGAAAGGATTCTACCTTGTCATTGTTGTAGCCTCTTTGACTCACAAAACTCTTCGCATCTGAAAAATGATTGTACCTACTCTTCATTTCAGGTCATGATATGAGGGGGGAAACATGGCATAGAGTATCCTACAGCTGTCCTCCCAAGCATTTATGAGTTAAACATTTACTAAATAAGGAACAGAACTCTTAGCACCCCTTGCTCTAATTTATTTTTTTCAATGTCATGCTGCTTGTAATTTTGAATAACTGCTTTTACCTGCTGTGAGGAACAGTAACCACTGAGCATTGTGTGTTTGCTCAAATCCTATTTGTTGTTATGGAAACAGCATCTCTATTAAGCTTCCTGCTGCAAAACGATTGTAGAAAATGTTACTTAAAATGTTCACCAGCAAAGAACAGGGGGAAAGTGAATTCAAACAATACCTGACTATTTCTGTTATATGACATGAAGATGTTTGAAATATAAAGTGTAAGTAATGATGACTGGGCAATTTCATTATCCCCAATCAATGCACTGAATAAGAAAGGGACTATTGTGGAGGTATGCAAATTAAAAGGAAAAAGTATAATGGATATTCAATTTTACAGAGTTCAAATTGAGTGTTTGGAATAAGAGGTTTCTTGATTTGATGGTTTCATAAGAGATGAAATGCAAAGTTCACCAAGGTAGAAAGCTGGATTTAATTGTCTGTTACTCTATAGAACACTTTTCCTACACAAAAAGCACTTGTATTTAAGTAGCACAGTTACATGACATTCATTTGTTTCAAAATGTATCGGTAGATTTATCTTAATTTACTTATATAATTGCACATTTGATGATAAATCCTATGATTGTGCATCAGATATCTATATATGTTGTGTTCAGGATCCAATGGATATTGTTAGCTACACTTCAGTATTTCAGCCCCGCATAAGATTTAAATGAGAGAGCAAAACATAAACTCAAATCCTATGGTACAGAACTTCTATCCTTCTGTCCCCTGTTCCTACGGACAAATTCTAAGAATGAAGGATGTTTACCCACATAATTGAGAGTCAATATCATTTCTAGCAGAGGGAGTATGCAGAACTCCTTTGGGTGAAGTTGTAGTTAAGTTCTGCATCAACATGCACAAAATGGAAGCCGCCAATCCTTCATCATTTACAATTTCTACAGCAGACAATGTGCCATATCCTCTACTGACATCGTATAGAGCCTCTTGTAAACATAGGGAGACTGGTAAACTGGACGTTGTCCCTGTTTTGCAGATGAAGAAACAGATTCCTGAATAGAAATAACTTTCTCAAGGTCACCAGCTGGGGAGTGACAAGAGATGAGGGTTTTTTTCTAAGATTTTTGTTTCTCTATAAAACATGTTCTAAGATCATTTAAGGCAACATTTCTATACAAGACATACTCAATTATCTAAACTTAACTTTTCTACCACCTTCTATTTTTCTCTTGGAGGGGGAAGATGGAGGGAACTAGACTTTTCAGAAAATGGTTTCAGTTGCGTTTGTCATGTATATAAAGTTGTGTCTGTATGTACAAATGGAAAATAACTGGCCTGATCCACTCATTTACTTAATCATAATAATGAAGAAATTTTGAAATACTAAACAAAATTGAAGTTTGGTATGCAAATGCCTGCATGCATGTCTCTATAGATGTATGCACGTGTATGTATGAATAAGATTGCTTGAGGCAGCAATAAGGATCAGGTGTAATTTTAAAAAACAGAAGCAAGGAAAACTTTCACTTGTAAATACCACAAAAAAGTGTGTGTGTATATATATACATGCACACATAGTTGTTGCTGTTTTTCAGTTGCTAAGCTGTGTCTGACTGTTTGCAGCCCCATGAACTGCAGCACGCCAGCCTTCCCTGTCCTCCACTATCTCCTGGAATCTGCTCAAGCTCCATGCCCACTGAGTTGGTGATGCTATCTAAACATTTCATCCTCTGCTGCCCTCTTCTCCTTTTGCCTTAAATCTTTCCCAGCATCAGGGTCTTTTCCAGTGAGTCAGCTCTTTGCATCAGGTGGCCAAAGTATTAGAGCTTGAGCTTTAGCATCAGTCCTTCCATTGAATATTCAGAGTTGATTTCCTTTAGGATGGACTGTTTTGATTTCCTTGCATTCCAAGGGACTCTCAAGAATTTTCTCCAGCATCACAATTTGAAAGCATCAGTTCTTCAGCACTCAGCCTTCTTTGTGGTCCAACTCTCACATCTATATGTGACTACTGGAAAAGCCATATCTTTGACTATTAAATTTACATGTAGAAATATAGTATATATGTGTGTGTGTATATACATATATATTTCTATACACATATATATACATATACATATACTGCATATATTCCTAATATAGCACCTATCAACTGGAATACTAAGTTATGAGATATGCTATATGATACTGAATGTAACCGATAAAATCCTGATGCAACCTTTTGTTACCTACCCTTTAAAATATTTTGTAAGGCATTTCAGATTTTTAAAAGATAAAAATGATATAGTTGCTTACTATTATGAAATAGAGCAGTTTCAATTATGCCATTGGTCTAGTTAATCAGTAAACTGTTGTTATTAAGCCTACTGAATAAATCTGAACTTCACAAAAAAGTCACCTTGTTTGCAGTGACAGTGTTGACTTTCGTTGATAGAAATTATGGCCATCTTTTCATATGAAAAAAAAAATACAAATTTCTCAGAAATAACTCCTAAGGCTATAATTTTTGCGATCACTGGGAAGTGATTCTAAATGATACCTGAAACAAAAGCCTCCTGCTGTGTAAATATGCTGAAACTATACTCCAGAGTAAAATATTCTGATTTCTCACACACCTGTACCGTTTGTAGAAGGAACAGACCAAGAAGATCAGTACTAAATGGAAGGGGTATAAAACCAGGAAGGAAAATTGGAACTGTTGTGATCTTACTGCTCACCGTTGCCTCGAATGGAATGCACACCTAGGAAGCCCGTAAAACAGCGCCTGCAATAGCAACAGGAGGTGAACACTTGCGGTACGTCCCCCACCTCCCACCTCCCACCAGATTCCTTTTGAGAGCTGAAGGACTTCTTTATCCAGTTCTTGAAAATTCTCCTCACTCACCACCCTGTAGCATCTTATCCTAGGCAAAAAAGAGATGCCTAGTAGGGTCGTGACCCCTTCCCCGAGGAGCCTGAGTTTATTAACTAGTCGGTGTGAGAGTGAAAAGGCACGGTCCCCTGTTGCAGCACAGGGCCACCCTGGGGGCCTTCGCCGCTGCAGAGCTCCCTGAAGCTCGTGGACCTAGTTGAGGCCGTGGCTGAAACCATCTCACAGCTCAACTTCCATAGAATCCATTTTCTCAGAAATCTAACTTGCAATAAGAACTAAATTAAGTCCATAATATATGCTAGTTGCTTTTTAAAGCATTTTACATATATTAATTCATATATTCTTCTCCACACCATTATCATGTGATATTTGAAATGAGAAAATTAAATCACAGAGAAGTTAAATAACTGGCCTGAGATCATACAGCTACAAAAATGTAGATTGGGTATCTGAAAGTCTGAATTCAGAATGTGTGTTCTTAAACACCAGACTATGCTAAATAATGGAGAAGGGAATGGCAACCCACTCCAGTATACTTGCCTGGAGAATCCCATGGACGCAGAAGCCTGGTGGGCTACAGTTCATGGTGTCACAAAGAGTTGGACATGTCTGAGCGATTAACACACATACTAAATAAGGGCTTCCCTCATAGCTCAGTCGGTAAAGAATCTGCCTGCAGTACAGAAGACTTGGGTTCAAGTCCTGGGTTGGGAAGATCCCCTGGAGAAAGAAATGGCAACGCATTCCAGTATTCTTGCCTGGAGAATCCCATGGACAGAGGAGCCTGGTGAGTCCATGAGGTTGCAAGAGTGGGACACACCTTGGTGACTAATCCGCCACCACCACACTAAATAAACTACTTGTGAGTTTATTACACTCCACATATTTCACTTTCATTTGCATTCTCTCAATCTTTAGTGCTGAATTATAAGTGCTGAAAGACGGCCGTATAGCAAATATATTTTGTGAAACAGAGTAAATGTTAAATACATTAAAGGAACTATTTAATATTATGTCTTAAAGATGAATAATTATTTTTATTCATTGTGAACTGTAGGCCCACACACATTACAACAAATAGTTATAACACTTTCAATACAATCAAAGACTAGCAAAATTGGAGGGAGGTCAGACATCAATGTAGAATTCTCAAGGAAAGCTTTGTAGAATGGAATAGGATTGATCACGTCTTTGCAGGATTAGTAGGATTCAAGTAGAGAGTAAAGAGGCAGGAGATATTTTGATGTGGGAAACAGTGTTGGCAAGGAGAATCCAATTTGCAGGGATTTGGATTTTGCAGACAACGCTGTCTTTCAGTGTTAGGGATCGGAGGAGAGTAAACACACACACAGACACTTGTGTGCACACATGTGTGCAAACATGTGAACCACACACAAGAAAAGACGTGTGTGGCCAAGGGGGAGGACATGCATTATATTGCGCATTATCATCGACATGAAGGAATGTGTGGACCAAATACGCTAGAGTGCATTGCAGCAACGGTGAGCTTGTTGCCTAAAGAACCTAGATACAGTACATGTTGTTTTTAAGGACCTTGATATAGTTTCCTGTTCTGGTTTTCTATAATGAATTGTATAGCTAGCGAATGCAAGAGGGAAAACACACCTCCTTAAGCCTTCTTTGCCGTTTAGTTTATGTAATAATTTGAACACTTAATATTAGTTTTTCTTTGCATATTAATGTGATAGCCATCTCAGAAGTATTCTCTTTTTCTATCATATGATATTTTATATGTGATACATCTGCTTATGTAATTTCACCAGTACATGCTCTATTAATTTGTAAATTTCAGTGTCACAAAGAAATGTGTCTGATCTTAAAAAAATAAATTTTAAACCAAAGTTTCAAAATTTGGAATCATCAGAATAAGTTAGAAAAACATGACTTAATTTTTCCCCAAATTAATATTCTCTTGTTATACTTAAAATGAGTTAAAAATGATTAGGAAATATATATTAAAACATTTGTTGGTCTCAAATATACCAGTGTGCATGGGGGTATGGAATGACACGCTTCCCACTAATTTAAACACAGGAATTTTAATCATTGGATTTTTTTTTTTTTTTGGATTAGTGTTCTGTGGGATACCATTTGGGACACCCAGTTTTAACTTGTATTTGATTATCTGTGGTGCTTGTTAAAAATATATATGAATATTCTGTTGTGTGTTCTTTGGAAGAGAAATGGTTTGATAAGCAAAATTCTGCTTTGTTCATTATTTCACTTGGCTTGATGTGTATATATATATACCAGCCCCACCACACACACACACACGTATACATGCAAGGGGTTATGGTTTAGCTTGGACTAAGCAGTGATTTATTCAAGTTTTATTAAGTGATTTATAGTTTTTAATTGGTTCTGGTCTTAGCTTTTGCTGAGTTGCAATCACTATCACATAAGATTTTACACAGAGAAAATACAATAATATTCCCTTCTCTCTTGCTGCTGAAGCAATCAAGATTTGACACCTTCTGGATGTAAATCTAGCCACACCAAAATCTAAAATGCAGCAGTCCCATTCTTGATCCGAATAGCTCATACGGTTTTTTACAGGTCACCACACCCATTTCCTAGAACTTGTTACAAATGCTCCATCCTTGGCTTTGACTCACTGACGCACACTTGGATCAGTGTGGATGGGGGCCTCAGACTCTGTATTTTAATCATCCGTCCAAAGAAGTCATACTCATTGACCTTTGGGAATCAGGACTTGAGCCAATCTAAGTATTCTGGGGAGGAAACGCAGCAGTGAAAAGGATGAATGGATGGGTTGGGGCTGTAAGAATAGCTGTTTCTCCTGGGGTTGTTTCCAGCCTGGTGACACTTTTAGACAATGAGAGAGACAGGGAGAACACGCAGTGGGAAGGAGTTGCTCTTTTTCATGCTTCCTATATAACATCCAGCTGACTTCATGTTCTCTGTGGCTGCCAGTGTAAAGCAGAACATCTGAGTCGATGCTATGACGAAGGCCTGGAACTTGAAGCAGCAGTTCATCAGTTCCCCCAGCAGTAATAAAGTTTTTAAGCTATTATTATTACTTTATTTCTTCCTTATCTTTCTTTCTGCCTCCCTTTTTTCACCTCTGTTTTTGCTTTGCAGTAACTTTTCATATTTAGGAAGGAGGAAGAAAGAAAAAACATAAACAACTGGAAAAAGAAAGGAGATAAAAGGAGAGACTACATTTAATAAGCTGAATTTAATCCAAATGCATGCCTTCATGTCCCATGCATACGTCTAAGCTTCACTTGAGTTTATTTAATTTGTGTGTTAAGGACATAGTCCTGCATTTAAAGACAGATACAAAAATCTTTTGCTGTATTTCCATAGACTTGATCTAAATTAATTGGATTAAATTAATTAATAAGCTCTACTGTTATGAGCAAAGCCTGAGACCTTTTATTCAAAACATCTATAGTAGCCTCAAACCTACCCTTCAAAATGAACCTTTTTCTCTTTGAAGCTTGGATGCCAGCCATGGATGCAATATAAGTTAATGCCAAGAGAGATCGTTTAAGTGCGGTTATTAAGGAGACTATGATTGATGGAGTTTGTAGCTGGTAATGTGATTCCCCTTTGGCTGTTCTGTGAACATCGGCAACAGATCAATATCTCATCTGCATGAGATTACAGCCACTTTTGACAATAGCAATGAGAAGAGTTAAAAAAAAAAAAAAACCAGCATATTTGGCCAGAAATCATGATGGTTATTCCAGTTTAAAAGGTAATGCAAATAACTCCTTTTTTAGATAGGACTTTTTTGTTGTGGTGGTTTCTCTTCAGCATTGATCAGACTGATTTCTTTTTACCCCTCTTGTTCATTTTTTTCTATTTAAGACAAGGTAGATTCCTAACATGATCATATAGAAAACTGTCTACTGACTAAAAGAAATCACAGCAGGCTTGACAAAAGTTTGAACATTTTTCAAACTAGAAGTATCCCAAGTGTTTAAATAATTTAGAAACCTTGAAGGAATATCAAGACTATAGATATTCTCGTTTAACATTTCTTTTGCATTGATTGGGTGAATTATGCTCTGAGTTTAAACCTGAATAATTCTATGTCTTCTCTCTCCCTGGCGCTTTGTTTCTCTGCTCTTATTCTACGAAACTTCAATTGCTCAGCACCTGCCCAACTCACCCCATCACAAAGTTAGATTCTTGGGTGACTTGTCTATTCCTTGACCCGGCTCTGGATCTTTCTGACTTGCTGAAAGCAAGATCTTACTGGTTATCCTTACCGAGCCTCTGTCAAACTGCTTTTAACATACAGAGTACTGCCATTTTCCAACTTAATGCTTCCCTTCAACAGTAGTGTCCTGCTTTTTCTAAGACAGACCTGAAGGATAACCAAGGGAGTATACATACTCCCAGGCCCTTTGACAAAGGAAGTTCAAGTGCAATCACATGAAGAAGCAGAAGCTCTTAGAAGTATGTTACCAAGCCCTTGAACTGAGGTGGATTTGTGTAGGTACAATGATTTAACGTCTTTTGTTAAAAATAAGTATGATTTTTTATTTAGATTAGATCTTAAGTAATGCGTGGTGAACTTATTTTCAAAGGCGGTAAAATTCTTCTCCATGAAAACTGTCTTGAATCATCTTCCTGTGCTGTAGTATTTTCTGCCCTTAGGCTCCTGTTTTTATTCAGCTTTATTCAATTCTGCAGGCTATTTATTTTGATGTCATAAGCTCCTAAAGTCCTGGCAAAACAAGTAGAATTGAAAAGAAGGGATTATATAAAGGTGTAAAGCTTAACAGAAATAAAGTTCAAAATAAGATCCGAAAATCCATTTCTGGCATAGGATTTACTTATTAATATGGAATAATTTTCAGATTGAGCTTTTAAAATATCATAATGCTGTTTTAAGTTAGATTCACATTCAAACAACTTGATTGTTTAAATTTTCCTTCAAAATTGATTTTATATATACAGATTTTCATATTCATATATATGGGCATATGAAGAGATAGATAGATTCAAATTCCTTTGAAAAGATTTAGTGACCCAGCAATTAAAGGTCTTGTAAATTGTACTGTGTTCTCTGAAAATTTAACTCAGACTGAGATTTGCAAATTGAGATTTAGGGTTGCTTATTAATATGATTGTCCTTGAATATTAATGGAATGTGTGCAAAGATTCCTTGCTGAGGAAAAAAAAAAATCAAACAATTGAACCTCCCCTTTGAGGCTGACAGGCTAGTTTTGATAGGCTTTAACAAAAACAATTCAAAATTAATCATACCTTTCTGTGTATTGCTGTTAAGGTTTAAGTTATTCTTTTCTTCTTTTATTTTAATGGAATGGGGAAGAGGATCATGGTATAATGGGGTCCACATGTTTTCTGAAAATTCTCTGAGGAGTAAAATCATTTGTAACCTATAAGGCATCCATCTAAAGCAAGTGAAAATGAGCCACACTTGTCAAGAATTAGAGAACCGAATGTTCTTTTAAAATCATTCTTTCTTAAGCTCAGGAGTTTTGCTTTTAAAAATTTACTTCTGGTCCCACTTCTGAGAGTCCCATTGCATGTCCTCATTTAGACTGAGGAACCTAATGAACAATTCTTATTGATAAAGCTTTTTAAACTTTGATTTCTTGAGTTTATACTCTTTTATATTTGACTGAACTAATCCTCTGAGCTGACCCTGTAGTTTTAAAAGTGTTTCCCATGAGAAATTAAACACCTATCGATTTTAATTCTTTAGGAAAAGGGCTTCCAAGGAAAATTTATCTTCTCTAGTGTGTAGAAAGAAAAGAACAAAAAAGTATTGAAACAGTTTTTGGTTCACATGATAGCAATTGTTTTTAGACTGACTATAATATGTGTCAACAGTCAAACTCTATAACTAGTGTTTTATATATGTTTATATATAGTGTTGCATATATATATATCTATATCTATATCTATAGTTGTTGCTATTACTGTTGTTTCTTCATTCACACTGAATTCTTGTGAAAGCAAATTGAAGCTATATTATATATTATGGTTCCAAATGACATATATTGAATATTTTGATAATTACTTTCTAAATTGAACTTTGAAATAATATTTATGTCTGTTCTCTGAGTCATTCCCTATGTCGATTAGTAATTGTCTGATACCCATTTTCTCCATAAATCTTGCAATGAGCTTTGAGTGAAAAGCTATGGAAATGCCACATCAGAATGCATGCATTCTGTCAATACCCCTTCACCAATTCTGAAAGAATTATTTTAGTAAGAATATTTGAGAACAGTTGAAGCTTTAAAAGAACTGAGTGTAAGACGAACTGCCTCTGCCTTTATATGTTAATATTATCCATTTCTTCTTTTCTGTTACCTGTCCCGTTGTTATGCTGGTTCATTGTAAATAACTAAGCTAAGAAAATTTAAACATCTGCTTTCAGAAAGCAAGTTTATCCTGTCTGCAACACACTTTCCCATAACAACTACACAGCCAGACAAGCGAAACAAGGTAATTTTAACCTAAGAGTTTGTCCTGCCAGCTGAGACAATAGCAGACTCAGCCCCTTGCCTGCCGGCCCTCCGCCTCCACCAGGACCTGCTGGAGTGTGTGGTTGAGGGACCCAGCCTTCCAGGTCAACAGCTGGCGTGGAGGCTCTGGAGCAGCACGTCTCGAATCTTCTGTATCGAGGGAGCACCTCCTCCCCCCACCCATTTCAGAGACCAGTGTTCCTTTGAAAGTGAAAGTGTTAGTCGCTCAGTCCTGTCTGACTCTTTGGACCCCCTGGGCTGTTGCCTGCCAGGCTTCTCTGTCTATGGGCTTCTCCAGGCAAGAGTACTGGAGCGGGTAGCCATTCGCTTCTCCAGGGGATCTTCCTCACCCAGGGATGGAACCCAGTCTCCTGCATTGCAGGTGGATTCTTTACCGTCTGAGCCACCAGGTCATATCTCCATCTTCTTTTATGATATGATAAAAATGCATTCCTGGAAAAATATTCCCTTACTTGGATGTCACAGAAATATCAAATTGCTATAACGGTTTCTAAATGCTTTAGGAAGGCTAGTGACTGCCACAGTGTTTGAGCTATTTTATCATGGTGTAAACAGTGTACCCGCTGGCAGGCTATTGAGGGCCCCGACTATTGTTTGGAGAAGTGTGGAAATAGGTATTTTGCAGAGCTCTCTCTCTGTATTATACTGATGAGTGGAGAAATAGCAAGTGATTACAGACACAGGGCAAGAGAAGATGATCGCTCCTTTTGGGCTTTAGTTCTCATTTCCTCCGTGGGTCTAACAAAATTGATGGTGGTGATGCTGATGACAGCAGTGAGAAGGGAAAGACAGGAAGGAGGAGGAGACAGTGGCTACCATTGCTAACATATGCTTCCTTTTTAAAATTAATTAATTTATTTTAATTGGAGGCTAATTACTTTACAATATTGTGGTGGTTTTTGCCATACATTGACGTCAATCAGCCATGGGTGTACATGTGTCCCGCATCCTGAACCCCCCTCCCACCTCCCTCCCACCCCATCCCCCAGGGTCATCCCAGTAGCATATACTGAGTCTACCCCTGTCCTGAAACTAGGAGGATTACCTTCAGGGCTCCTTACAGGGGCAGCGGCACTTTAATTCTTTTGCACTGAGAAGTCGCCTCTCTCATTTGTCCTGCAGAAACCCTTAAAAATCCAAATAGAGAGGACTAGAGCAAACAGTGAGACATCAGTCCATTAGCAATTTCCCCGCACAGACGCCAAGAATTTAAGACAGATGATAAACCTGTCAAAGCTCTGTGGCCAGTCCTTCATAAAAATCTGCTCTAGGACACACTCACTACTCTGCACCATTTTTAAAAATTTGCTTGAGAGTAATAACATGTATTCACGGCAACCTTCATGAGATTACTACCTACAAATTTCTCAATTCAACCAAGGTAAATGCAAAAACCACTGTCAGGAATGATACTGTCTGGCAATCTGTCTTCTACAGATAACTCGTGCAGGGCTATGGTGGCTAGAGATGACCGTGGGATGGGACTTGGCGCACTCAGCCATTTTGTGGAATCACTGTCAGTAACTCTTCATGCTGTGAAGTTCATCGTCAATACCTCAGAAGACTGCCGTTTTTGAACATGACCTATGTTTGTTTAAGTGAATGCTTTCTCAGAAAACTTCAGTAGACTCTGGCAGAGCAGAAACAATTAAACCCTTTGCCTTGTTCTGAGGGCAGGTGACTCAACATTGCAGTCTGTGGAGCTGAATACTAGGAACTCTGACAGAAGAGTATTGGAAAGAAGTTTCCTTTTCTGGTTCTTAACCTGATTCTTAGAAACCTGATGTATGAGGCTGCGTGCCACTACCTGGAAAGTTTCCAAAAGTTATTCTATATTTAGCTTATAATTAGAGTTTTATTAAATTAAGATAAATCCTCTGGGTCTATCAGATCTTCTGTTAAATTTCCAGGACAAGGATTATTAGTTGAAAATCTAAACATTATATACTGGCCTTCATTGACTGGGAACCATTTTATCTGACATGGCATAGTCAGTGATGAACTGTTGATAACAAATGGATTCCCTGGTGGTTTAGATGGTAAAGTTTCTGCCTGCAGTGTGGGAGACCTGGGTTCGATCCCTGGGTCAGGAAGATTCCCTGGATAAGGAAATGGCTACCCAGTCCAGTATTCTTGACTGGAAAATTCCATGGGTGGAGCAGCCTGGTGGGCTATAGTCCATGGGTTCGCAAAGAGTCAGACACGACTGAGCGACTTCATTTTCTAAGAGGAGAGTGAAAAAGTTGACTTAACATTCAGTATAATACTCAATGGTTATATTTTTCAAGAAAATCATCCAACAAGAAGAAAAAAAAAGATTTTCTATTAAAAAATGGTTCTATTCATGTGAATTATTCACCGAGGGACATTATTCACTTAGGGACATTAAAGAGTATGGACTCTATAATCAGTCAAACTTGAATTTTGATACAATATTTGCTACTTCTTAGCAATTAAATTTGAACAAGATGCCCTATTCCACTTATCTCAGTTTTCTTATACTGTAAATTGTAATATTGATACTACTTACATCAAACATATCATACCCTTCCTAAGAAACTTATATACCAACCACTCATGACAGAATCTAATGTTTTTTCCAGGAAGCATCCATTGTGTTGTTGATAATGGTAGCAATAGTGTGATTTTATCCTTTCAAGAAATAATTCTGAGAAACAGCTTGGAGAGAAATGGCATGAGAAAGTAGCTTTCCTGATTACTGGCATACCCCAGAGCTGGCCCATCTTGAGTTCAAGGTCATTCATTAGTATTGTTGGAAATGCCGCACGTTCTATGAACATCTAAGCCTGGATCTTTAGTAGAAGATATGAAGGCTAGAAATCATTGTTTTGGTGTGAGCTTTGGCTCAGTGAATAGGAAAGACGTAAGAGCTAAAATTACTGAGCTTCAGATCTTAGCTGTGCTGCTTACTAGCTTTGTGAGTTTGAGTAAGTTTAACTTCTCATAGTATCTGTTTTCTTTTCTGTAGAACAACAGCAAGAATTGCTACTTTATAGGATTATTTGAGGACCAACCATGTCAATACACGCAAAGAGAAAACACCATGAAAGTCACTGTTCCCAAGGTCAAGGTGACATGTAATTTGGAGTGTTTTAATAGTTACTATGCTATACTCTCAATTTCATTTATACAAATATTCTCAAGACAGTTTCTTACTGCGGCAGACCATGCACCACATATCCTTGAAATTAAAAGTAGATGTGCATTGCATATTCCTGTAAATTTAAGCAGAAGCCATTTATTTCCCCAAGCTAAGCAGAGCCATTTACAAGCCAAGTTACGTTTGATCTTATCTGAAGATATTTTATAACTAATCTTACAAACTTTGAACTATTGTGTTCACAGTACTGTGGAGAACCCCTTACTCTAGCATACATAAATATTATAAATAGAATCCACTCTTTATTTTCTGAATCTGAGTTTTACTGCCTGAAACATTTCCTTGGACAATTTTAAAAATCAGCTTTTCATCAAATTAAAAAAAAATGAATTACAGAATAAGGGAAATCCCAACTTATGTATTCCAAAATCCCTCCCAAATTTATTGTTCAGGCAGGTGGCTCTACTCCCCAGTTCAAGCAACAATGTGTTCAGCAGTGTTTAAATCTCTGAGTTATTACAAATGAGGTAGTGAGAAGTGTGTTTACCGTTAGTGTGCAGGTTTATTAAAGGTCTTTGTGTTAGGTGAGACAGAGGAAGAAATCTTTCTACAGCACAAATGTAGGCAACAAATTATCAGAATGTACATGATCCTACAACATCATCTTTACTTTGGTAACCTCAAAATTAATGAAAATTGCTTAGCATATAAATAAAAGAAAATAAATGAAATGGTGTCAAACTGCAATAAACTCCAAACCCTTTTGGTCACTGGTAAATGTTAGTATCGATAGGAAATTTTCTCTAGTTTCTATCCATAATTCTTCAAAATTTACATTTCTGAGATACTTAACATTATATGTTGGGGTCCAGCTTCCTTTTAAAAAGTAATATTATCCTCATCATTAAAAGATTTAGATTTGACAGTTCAAGAAATAGGTAGTTTATGTTTTCATTACTAATTTTCAGTGTGACCAAAATTATCTTGAACCAGTTATTTATTTATTTATTTATTTTTTGGTCTCATAATATACAAAAAGAATAAAATCAAAATGAACACATGCTCACACAGGAAAATATTCCTTGACATAATAAACCGACTATAATATCATTTAGGCGCTAGGAACATAGATACTTTATCCTGGTTATTTCTGACACAAAGTTGGAGTAAGGTGATGAGGAGACAGAATATAAAATATGGAGGAAGTGTGTATGATAGCAAAATGGCCCAAACATGATTAATTTGATTTATTTCAGCTGAAACACACTGATCTAAAACAACAATGTTTCTTTGGTTTTGGTTCAAATGTTAGAATGTTTGGATTGGATATAACTTTTATTCAGTTTTACAATTTTCTTTGTCAAGGAAAAGAGAGGAGATATTGTAATTCAGTGCTTATCAGAAATTCAGTGCTTTCTTGGTTTGAAATCTTCACATATAATAACTTAAAAAAGTGTCATTAATCCTTTTCTACATTTATTTATGTCTATGCTGGAAACAGGAAAAAATCAGCTTATAAAATCAAAGTACTCTGTGGCTCTTGGCACATTGTATTTGAAGGAAACTGAGTTTTGAACAATTGGTTCTCATTTTTGAAATACCATTGCATAGGCAGCTTTCCCTGGTAACTAACACAATTGTACTTCCATTCCATTTCCATTCATTTTATATATTCTAGATGGGCCTGAGTGGTAGTCTGTTCTTCCTACATAAAAGGAATGAGCAAGATATTTGAAATTTGAATAGTAAATTTTGATGATCAGTTTTACTGATTGTGACAAGCATCTGAGAGAAAAATGTCAGTGAAAATGAAGGAAATGGTAAATACTATAAAGGAATTAATAGTAACTAATTAAAAGATTTGGGCTCTATAAGAAACATTCTTTTATATCCACAGCTCAGTTATGGCAGCAAATAAGAATTTGTAAGTATAGCCAGACTTCAATGAATGTTTCAGCTTCTTAGATATTTCATAGTTAAAATCAATTTATATTGTTTAAAAATGAAATACAAATGTAACATATCATTTAATACCTGCTACTCAGACAATAATGTAGAGGTATACTGAGGGGAAAAAGTGAAGAATCAAAGCACAAAATCTGAAATAAATGTGGTTGAGTCATATAGTATATATCATCTGAGCTCTCAAAATTGATTTCATAGAAATCTTGGATGTATCAGGTGGAAGTGAGTAAGAGAGAAAACTAATTTGCCTCTGTGACGTCAAAATTCTGAGTCATTTTGAACTTGGCTTCCATATCCGTAAGATGGGAATAAAGATAATACCTATAACATAAGATTATTGTAAGGACTACATGAGCTGATGTGTAAAGAATGATTACCTTGTTTTATCGAGTTACAACAAATACATTGCATTTCTCTTCCCCAGACCACAGTAGATGTATCATAGCAACAATTAGAGAAAGACATTTATGGCTCCGCCGCTAGCACCATAGTCTTTGGAATCCCAGACTCCAAATACTTTATCTCCTACCCACGGGATTTTTTGAGTGTTTGAATACTTGGGATGCCTCAGGGAAGTTCTCCAAACAGCTGTGGTTCATGACTCTCCCAAGATTCCTCTATGTGTTTCCAAATCCTTACCTGCTTCTCTGTCAATTTTACGCCCCTGTTCAATCTACCCTCTGAAGAGTCGCCACGGGATGAAACATAGGAACCGTTGTCCTCAGTCCAACAAAAAGATGCAGGCTCTGCTCTTGTATTGCTTCTCTCTGCACAGAAAACTCTGATGTGTTCAGCTTGGTTTGAGCCTCCTCTGCTTAAAAAGCTGACATCAGCTCTGAGAATGAGCCACAATGATGAATTTCAGAAGACGTGTTTGAAGGATGAACCACGTGTATTTTTTGTAAATGAAACTTAGACTTGCTTTTTGCTCCCCAGTGCGCCAGCAGAGCCTGGCACACATCCTTGGCCCTGTTTCTCCCCATTCGGGTGTCTGGCCTGAGAGCTGGAGTGCAGGCTTCTCGGGACGGACAGTCCCGCCCTCGGGAGCAGCCGTTCCCTCAAGGGTACAGGCATCGCCCCCACAGTAGGGGTTTCCTCCAGCCCTCAGCAAGGAGAGCCTCAGCACACCTGCCTGTTACAGCTCTGACTCTGGCTCCAGTATCCCCGCTACAGAGCCATTGACAATTAGTCAAATTTTGGAGATTAAAATATATACAATACCACTATGCTTTTTTTTTTTTTTTTTTTGGTGCTAGTGGTAAAGAACCCACCTGCCAATGCAGGAAGCACGAGAGAATTAGGTTCAGTCTCTGGGCTGGGAAGGTCCCCTGGAGGAGGGTGTGGCTGCCACCCCAGCACTCTTGCCTGGAGAATCCCATGGACAGAGGACCTCGTGGGCTGCAGTCCGTGGGGTCGCAGAGAGTCGGGCACGACTGAAGGGGTTTAGTACAGCATGTGCCAACATGCATAGTTTATGATTTGAAACTTTTCCTCATAAATGAAGAAAGGAGGACTGTGCAACTAATCTGAGACTGGGGAATTATGACTGCATCAAGGAAGGAGGGAAAAGAGAAAGAACCTGGTTTGGTAAGAAGGGAGACATGAGGGATAGTTCATCTGGGTGGAACTGAAGGAATCTATTGGTCTCATGGGTATTGAGGAACAGATGAGATGGAATTAAACATATAAGAAAAAAATGTGGTTTGATATATCAGAATTTCATCAGTTTTTTATTTCTTCCAGTTTTATTGAGATTTAATTATCTCAATATAATAGAGTGCTGCCTACGTTTAAGGGGCACAGCGTAATGATATGACTTACATAACCAATGAAATGATTTTCACAAGTTTACTGAACATCCATCGTCTCATATAGATACAAAAGAAAAGAAAAAGAAAAAGTGTTTTTTCTTGTGATGATAATTCTTGGGACTTACTCTCTAGACCACTTTCACATGTAATATATAGCAGTATTAATTGCATCAGTCATGTTGTACATTGCATTCCCAGTATTAATTTATCTTATAACAGGAAGTTTGTACCTTTAGACCACCTTTGTTACCATATAGAGGTATTGTATTATTGTTGATTGTATTCCCCACACTCCATATACATTTCTTGTTTGTGACTTATTAATTTTGTAAGTGAAAGTTTGTACCTCTTAATCTCCCTCAACTCTTCTACTTAGGCCCTCGACCTGCTCCACTCTTTTCAAACTAGCATTTTTTTCCCTTTAGAAAAATGCCCCGAGGTGGAGTTACTCAATTGTATAGTATTTTTACAATGTGCTGTTCTCAGTCGCTCAGTTGTTTCCAATGATTTGCGACCCCATGGGCTGCAGCCCGCCAAGACCCTCTGTCCGTGGGATTCTACGGGGCAGGACACTGGAGTGAGTTGCTGTGCCCCCTTCCAGGGGATCTTCCCAACTCAGGGATTGAACCCAGGTCTCCCGTGTTGCAGGCAGATTCTTTACTGTCTGAACCACCAGTATAGTTCCATTTTTAACTTTTTGAGGAATTGCCATACTGTTTTCCATAGTAGCGGTACCAATTTACATTCTCTCTAACACTGCACAAGTGTTCCATTTTCTCCACATCCTTCCCAATACTTTTACTTGTTATTTGTCAATTTTTTGATAATAGCCCTTCTGAAAAGAGTCCGGTGATATCTCATTTTGATATTGGTTTGCATTTCCCTAATAATTAGTGATTTGACCATCTTTTTATGTGTCTGTTAGCCATCTGTATATCTTCTTTGGAAAAATATACAAGTTCTTTATTCAGGTCCTCTGCCCATTTTTTAACTGAGGTCTTTGTGTTTTTGATGTTGAGTTCTATGCATTCTTTATATATTTTAGATATCAATCCTTTACCAGATATTTCACTTGCAAATATTTTCTCCCATTCAGCAGGCAGCCTTTTTGTTTTGTTAATAGTTTCCTTTGTTATGCAAAAGTTTTTAGTTTGATGTAGTCCCATTTCTTGTATTTTTGCTTTTGTTTCCCTCTCCTGAGGAGACATATCCAAAAAAATATTGCTGAGGCAGATGTAAAAAGAAAAGTACTGCCTGTTTTCATCTGGGAATACTTTCTCATACCATATAGAAAAATAAACTCAAAAGGATTAAAGACATATATTAACCCGAAATCATCAGTTTTATCTCAGCAGTAGTAAACTTGAGAAGAATAAGATCAAGAATACCGTAAAATACATCGTACAGATTACATATCATCATACTTTATAAATATAAAAATGAATAAATAATTAATGTGTCACTTAGGAATGCTTTTGCCCTCGGGTTTCAAAAACTTGTCTCCGTAACTTAGAAATATCCAGTGTCTCTATGAGGTCAGTGAATGGATGCAGCTTGCAGTTCCAGGAATGATATTTCTATTCAGAGCAAAAAAAGAAAAAAAGAAAAGTGAGCAGTGTCAGTGCATCCCTGCTTTCTGTCGATTTCTCGGTATCTTCTGGCTGACTTGTATGCTGGCACACACACAAACACACACTTTGTCATTGCTGCTCTTGTTATTCATCTGTATGTATGTGTTTACCTTTGTCGGATACATCGCGGCCCTGTTCCTAGCTGCAAGTGAGTTTTAGAAATTTAGTTCCTAGCTTTTCGACCTCTGTCATTGGCAGCTATTCACTGGTAAGGAAGGAGCTTGGAAATGAATGCCGGGTAAGAGAGAATAGACAGTGTCTGCCATGGATGTCAACTATTTAGACTATCTGCCATCAACAAGTATGTGAGCTTCCAAAACCAGATAAATGCATACTGTGGGGACTGTCAGTGTCAATTCATGGGCAAATAATGTTGCAGAAAAATGTAGAGATCTTTCTAGACTTGAATGTGAATTTTAGTACCCACAATTTGTCTAGGTTTGTGAAACCTAGAGATCATAAAATTTTATGGCTAACATGAATACACATATATAACAGTGATTAAAAAGCAGAAATCTATTGAGATCATTTATTCCATAAATGTAAAAATTCTCTTCTTTAAAATACATGCTCTGTATCTTAAATGAAAACTAATGTACTTCCTACTTGGAATCTGCAATCAACAGCCATATTTCTGATATACTAAATTTTAAAACTTCAACTAATAAATGAATATTTTCTAGAGCTGCTATATTCTTCTCTGTAATCATTCAGACAAGGCCTGCATTTTATAACAAAATTATTTAACTTAAGTAACACCTTGCTTTTTCAGGTTAGTAGTATGTTTATGATTCAGTTGCAATTACAGTAATGTAATTATTCTTGACTTTTTGTTTCTTTATCATTGCTGAAAAGGGGTGAAAAAGGTAGAGAGATGTCTTGAAGAACCAAATATTTATGTCAATATGTTAACAAAACTCTTTTCTTAAGACTCCGAGGTATTATCACAACCGAGTTTCTTCACTAATTTTGATTATGGCTAAAGAAAAATATTTTTAAGGGGGCTTATAATGTCTTCCAGGCACTCCAAGCTCATGACTTGCTTTTTTTGTTTGATCTCACCACAATGATATACACCTTGGTTTGTTATTTTCACTTGCTGCATTTTGAATTCATGGAAGATAATCAACCTGAGAATAAATATTCTAGTTAACACATTGGTGACTTGGGGTAAGAGCTGCATTTGCAGTCACCAAATCTCAAGAAAGTGAGACCAACTACACCGTGGCATCCATCATCCCTGTAACAAGATGAGTAGCTGAAACCTTCATTGTGCTTGCTCACTCACTCTCTGTCTCTCTCTCGCTCTCTCTCTTTGCTGCAGAATTGTCAACAAGTAATTAGAAAAGTAATTTTCTTCTCCTTTTCCACTGAGGGCAGAATTTCCAGATAAACTACAGCATGCTCAGTTATACTTGAATTTCAGATCAATAACAAATCATTATTTTTTTTAAAGAATCTACAAAATATTGCATGGGATAAACTTATACTAAAAAAAATCAATCTTTTTATCTGAATTTCAAATTTAGCTAAACACGTGCATTATTATTTGCTAAATCCAACAACCCCACTTAAAGGGAGTCTCAGCCATGTACTCCACCCCGCACCACCCCCCCAGGATCCAGAGGCCCCAGAGGAGGAAGAATGTGCTGAACCGTTAACAGCTATTTTGATTCATGTTCATAGGGGTGGATTACAGTTTATTATCTTTGATGAAGGATTTTTTCCCCAGTGGTACTGGATATGTGTGATCCAAATCGGGAACGTTGGGAAAAGGTGTTTCTCAGCTGGAACGTGAGGACAGGGTGCCAGCAACCAATGAGTACCAAGGGACTGTTCCTGACCCGGGAGTGCGGTTCCAGCTCCACCGGCATCAGACAGTACCATCAAGGTACTGGCCTGAGCAGAGATCGGGCCGTGAGAAGGCCTCAGAGGAAGCCAAAGTGCCAGAGCATTGATTCCTGAGAACACCAGGTGGCCCCTAATATACTGTATCACTTTGCAAAGGAAGATGCTGTCAGTGAAAACAAACAGAAATTATCCACATGGCACTTCTTGCCAGCCTCGGCTTGTGGACCTTCAGAGCCTTCCCTTATCCTGTAGATACATCATGATGGTTGACATCTGTAGGACCTGAAGGGAAGATGTGATCTCTCCCTGAGGAGTGAGAGCAGGCATGTGAGCGAATTGCGTGTGCCACAGTACAGCTTGATGTCATCTCTCCAGAGGGCAGGGCAACGCCCGTCGGAAGCCGGGACATCCAGAGAACCATTTGGCCGTGCCGTCCAAGTAGAGTTCTCACAAAACTGACATGTATCCAGACCACATTAATTAGAGTCAAGAAAAAAATCTGCATAGAAAGTAGATGTTAATCCTGAATATTGTGTTTAACGGAAATTATTTCGAAAAATAGTTCATAGCATATAGGTATGTGTGTATATATATATATATATATATATATATATACACACACACAAATATAAGTATACATATATATATAATACTCAGTATATTAGGATACCAAGTAAATTTTTAATTGTCCAAAATCTGCAGGTAATTCAATATCTATCATCATAATCTCTGACTATTAAAACCTGTTTGAAAATTTCCAAATTTTCAAGGGAACAGATCAAACATGACGTTTTTTTCTTTCAGTTGTTTTATTTTGTAGTCCACTCATACATATTCTTTTTGTATGTGTGTGGGGGTTGCTGTGGGAGGTGTTAATTTAGTCAGGCGTCTTATGAGTTAAGTGAGGTTGGCAAGAACAACAGTGTATTATTTATTACCTAAGCTTGTTAGGTATGTCTTGCGGAAGTGCATGCGTTTATAAAACATGACTCTTATATTGTAATACTTAGTTTGCATTCTCTGAGGGAATTTTTTGAAAATTGATTTTAAGTTCTTTGGAAATAATTTGGAAATAATTGATCTGTCGCTCTGCAATACACTGTATTTCCAACGTAGTCCCACTAAGATGTCTCATGGCACTTTCTTCCCAGACTTACCTTTGATGTTGATTTGGTCCTTTCCAGTTATAACAGCCTTGGGTAAATTTTCAGGTTGCAATACTGACAGACAAGTATTTGCCAGCATCATGTTCACCTTTTAACAATGCATCAGTGAGTCACTTCTAAGACTGATTTAAATACATTTGAATGTTCAACCCAATATGAACGTGGAAGCATTAAATAAATGCAGTGTGTTTATCTGAATCTGAGATCATGCCGCACATGTGTATTTGAATGCATGATGTGCAATCAACACATAAATGCACTGAGTGGATTTATACTATTCTGTAATAGCACATTCAAAGAAATGTCTTCAACATGAAAAGCAATGTAAAAATGTAAACTAGTGAGAATGTTTTCTTGCATTTTTTTTTACAAAGTATAAATATAATCTATTGACTTGTGTAGTATATTGACTTGATCAGTGTATTGTATAGTGACCATATGAGGCTGGCTTTCATTAACCACATACAAAATATTTTGCTTTGGTCCAGTTATTTTCAGGATTCAATATCTACCCATCCCAAATGAACCTGCTTCAGGAAAGTTGATCAGTTACTTTTGGTCATTATAACCATTGACAGCAATCTAACAAATTTGGCTATAGCAAGGAATATTGATTTTGAAAAAAAGAACAGTCAGTTACCCAGTGAAACACCTTATGATTCTGGGCACAAGGAAGTGAATAAAAACTCAACTTTACTCCTTTTTGATATAAAGATATTTTAGTGGGTCATAGTACAATGGAAAATATACCACATATTTTCTGCAGAATATTTTTATATATACCAGCTCCACTGGAGAGTGAATATTTGTTTTATTTCATCAAAATAAATAGCAAAAAGCAATACCAGAAATTATACCACACAGCCTTGATTTTTATAAAAATCATTTTAAAACAAATATTCTAGTCTAATGGATTCCTGAAGCCTTTGCTTTAGTATTTTCTGTTGAGAAAGTGAGGTTATTTTTTGTTATGGTTTTGTTTTGTTTGAAATGAGAAAAATGGGAAGTTTTGTCAGGTAGTCCATTGCAAGTATAGCCTGGAGGAACTTAGTGATTCAGAAGGGAAGGCTAAAATCTTGCCTAAGTAGTTTTGTTTCTAAGAGCAAGGAATGCTGTGTCCGGCAGCACTGGGCAATGACAGAGCCAAGATTGACACCCAAGCTAAGCTGAAGATGCCTCTGTCAAAAGGCTTTGTCACAGTGACTACAGGTAGTACCTGACCTTCAGGAAGTACGTGGTAACTTTCAGTGGTGCGGACATAACTTTCTCTTTACACACCCAAGCTCACAGACACACAGACATATACACACATCCTTACTCTCACCCGTATTCCTGGGGTAATACGGTAGCCTCTTTGTATTTCAATTCTTCTTTCTCTATTTTCTTTCTCTTCCAGAAATAGAGAAAGGTGTAAGCTAGTCTGGACCTTAAGATGGAGTAACAGTCATTAAAATGCAGATGCCCATGCGCAGTTGCTATATTTGGCTTGCTCATCATTTCGTCCTATATCTAGTACAGTACCTAGAATATGCTGGGCAGTACATGTTTGTTGAATGATATAATGGGATAAATTACCCGCCATTCATGTGACTGGGATAACAAGAGTAGAGTTTAATAGAAAATGACTCCTGGTAAAGTAGGAAACAGCTCTGGATCCAGCTCTGCCAATCACTAGTTAACGGCTTTGAATCTGTTTCTCAACTTCTCTGGCCCACACACTCTGCAGAAATTGAAGAAATTGGGCCAGATGATAGCTAAAATCTTCTCAGATGTAACTTTTCATGATTCATTAGGCCTTGTCTGGGAATTTCATTTTGCCATCAAATTAATTTTACTGACAACAGTTTATTCTCAGAATCTCTCAATATGTTTGTGACCACACACTACTATCTGTAGTTACTGACAATTCTCTGCTATTATCTGATTTTCTTGAACCTGAAAATAGAATGTGAGGTTCATCAGCATTTTGCTGGCCTTTCAAGTTATATGTGTGTTGAGTCGCTCAGTCATGTCCGACTCTTTGCGACCCCACGGACCCTGGGACAACCGCCAGGCTCCCTGTCCGTGGGATTCTCCAGGCGAGAACACTGGGCTGGGTTGCCGCGCCCTCCTCCAGGGGATCTCCCCGACCCAGGGCTCACACCCAGGCCTCCTGCATTGCAGGCGGATTCTTTACCATCAGAGCCACCAGGGAAGCCCTTTAACTTATATATACCCTTTGACAATTATTTTGTTGTGTCTAACTCGAAGTGTCATTAATAACCTTAACAAATTAATTACCTATGTTCTGAATTTTGTGTTTTATTGTCAATAACATTTTTAAATTTCCTATAAATCAATTCCTTTTAGACCTAGTCCATTTTCCCCCCCAGGAAAATCTGATAGCTTATGCTAATTTGCAGAGCTATATGCACATTATGAATAGTTAATAAATTTCTGTTTCTTATTTCAAAAGTCATTTTTTTTCTATTTTATTGTATGATTGTGATGTGTATGGAAAATTATGCTCGCTAATATTGGAATATTTGGATCCATAGTTCACTTCTTTGTTGATGTTTAAATGAGATTTCTTCAAACTGTCCTAATGTTCTGACAGATATAAATATTGTTCTGATTGCATAATGTTCCATGCTAAGTCGCTTCAGTCGTGTCTGACTCTGTGCGGCCCTATGAACTGTAGCCTGCCAGGCTCCTCTGTCAATGGGATTCTCCAGGCAAGAATACAGGAATGAATTGCCATTCTCTTCTCCAGGGGATCTTCCGACCCAGGAATCATACCTGTGTCTCTTATGCTTAACCTGCATTGACAGGCAGGTTCTTTACCACTAGTGCCTTTTACAAATTACCATGTTTATTATCCACTAACATAATATCTTTCTTCTAAAATATTTTCTATTAATATATATGTAACATTATATAACTAAGCCCACATTTTATAACTTTACACATTTTCCTATAATTTTCATATGTAAACTCAAAATGATAAATAGTAAAATTACTGAAAATAATGCATTTAACACTTTGTATTTTTAAATATAAATTATACATTTCAAAAGTAAATATCTAAGCTGTAAGAATAATTTTGAGCTTTTCTCAAAACTTCACAAGCTTATGCTCTCTAATAAACCTATAGGCTAGAAATATCCCAAGTCCATTGAAATAACGAAAATTAAATAAGACATACTTGCTTTTCTCTATGAGTCCTGGTTGTTTCTTAAGTGGTAGAGACAGGTTATGTTGAGTCCTCCATACTTTTCCGCTTTATGCAGCACATGGTGGTGAACTGACAGCTGAGGTTAGAAAACGTTGTTAACTTTTGTTCATGCATGCATGCCAATGGTTAACAAGAATCTTTAGAAGTATATGGTACACATTATGCATTTAAATTTCACACATAACCATTTTTCAAATAAGTATAATATAGGACCTTCTTTCTTTTATCTCACAGGAAACCACCCTTTCCTCAGGGAAATAAAACTCATTCAAAGACCTACCATATGTGAATTCATACTACAGATAGTTTTTACCATATGTGTTTTGAGACCAACACTCCAAGATACTTTCAGCTTTGGATCTGAATTTCCTGCCCTCTGTCAGGTTAAACCAAGCTCTTCACATTGCCGTGAATTTGAATGCATTTCAAGTGAATTATATATTGAAGATAATACTTTAAAATAAGTGGAGGGCAATTAATCATTCATTTTTTATTCACTGAAGTAACATTAATCATAATAAATCACTTAAAAATTAACTGTTATTGGAGTATAGTTGCTTTACAATGTTCTATTAATTTCTGCTGTACCACAACATGAGTCAGCTATATGTGTATGAGTGTATACACACACACACACACACACACACACACATATATATATATATGTAATATCCCCTCTTTTTTGGCTTTGCTTCCCGTTTAGGTCACCACAGAGCACTGGGTATAGCTCCCTGTGCCTACAGTAGGTTCGCATCCTCATCTGTTTTATACATAGTGGTGTGTGTATGTCAGTTCCAGTCTCCCAAGCAGCCGTCCCCCTTGATATCCATGCATTTGTTTTCTAGCTCTGTGCCTCTGTTTCCACTTTGCAGTTAAGTCCATTTGTGCCATCTTTCTAGATTCCACATATAAGCAACACTCTACAATACTTGTTTTTGTCTTTCAGACTTACTTCGCTCAGTATGACAATTTCTGTGTCCAACCATATCTCTGCAAATGGCACAATTTCATTCCTTTTTTACAGCTGAGTAATATTCCACTGCATACACGTACATCTTCTTTTTCCATTTCTCTGCTGATGGACATTTAAGTTGCTTGCATGTATTGGCTATTGTAAATAGTGCTGCAATGAACATTGAAAAGCATATCTTTTGAATTATATGATCAGACAGTATGGCACGAGCACAAAGACAGAAATACAGATCAATGGAACAGGATTGAAAGTCCGGAGAAAAAGCCACACACTTATTGTCACCTAATCTATGACAAAGGAGGCAAGAACATACCATGAGGAAGGACAGTCGCTTCAATGAGCAACACTGGGAAAATCGGACAGCTGCATGTGAAAAAAAATAGAATTAGAACACTCTCTAACACCATGCACAAAAATAAACTCAAAAGGGATTAAAGACCTAAATGTAAAGCCAGACACTATAAAATTCTTAGAGGACAACTTAAACAGAACACTCTTTGACATAAATCACAGTGTGATCTTTTTGACCCACCTAGGAGGGTCATGAAAATAACAACAATAATAGCAACAAAGGGTCCCAACTGAACTTAAAAGCTTTTGCACAGCAAAAGAAATCATAAGCAAGATGAAAAGACAACCCTCAGAATGGGAGGAAATATTTGCAAGTGAAGCAACTGACAAAGGTTTCATCTCCAAACTGTATAAACAACTCATGCTGCTCAACACCAAAAAAAAAAAAAACCAAATAGCCCAATCAAAAAATGGGCAGAAGAACTAAATGGACATTTCTCCAAAGAAGATACACAGATGCCAGAAAAAGTACATGAAAAGATGCTCAAAGTCACTAATTACCAGGGAAGTGCAAATCAAAACCACAATGAGGTATCGCTTCACCAGGTCAGAACGGTCAACATCAAAACAATAAATGCTAGAGAAGGTGTGAAGTAAAGGCATTCCTCTTACCCTGTTGATGAGACTGTAAATTGATACAGCCACTATGGAGAACAGCATGGAGGTTTCTTAAAAAGCTAAAAATAAAACTACTGTGTGACCCAATAATCCTACCACTGGCCATATACCTGGAGAATGAATCCATTTTGGATTCATATGGAACATAGTTCCAAAGAATCCAACTACACCTTGTTTATATTCTTAATCTGTCTTTATAATAACTCTGCTTTGTGAAGCAAAAAGTCATTTGATGACAGTATAAAGATATGCTTGATTCTTATGTTGAGTTTATTATGTGATAATACATTGGCTACACATGAGTAAACTGTTCACCTCAATTCTGCAACCAACATTTTGAACTTGTATAGCAACTAATGCTTCAATATATCAATCAAAGGAGTAGAGAGAGAGTAACCTAAGATAATTTTCTTTTTCTAGATTTTTGGGATTCAGTCACATCTCAAAACTTTTACCAATCTTAGAAGTCAGGTCGATTATAATTTAAAACAAACTAAATTTTAATAGTAAATGGCAACAGTTTTGAACATATAAATTTTTAAAAAACCAATTAAGATGATTCTTTAGCAAGAATTTGAGTATACCTATAATGTTAACCACAGATAATGTAAAAATTATAGACACTGCTTACAGAAAAAATTCTCACCTTCTAAAATTTCCCCATTGCTTAAATTCAGTTTTGTTTCTCCCATACTATTCTTTCGTAGGGAATTTTTACATCAACCATGAATGAATTGATTTGAGTTGCACTGGCATTGAATTCTTATGTCAAAATTCAAGAGGTGGATTAGAGAGAAACTGCGATCCAAAGATTGTTTTCCATAAAGTTCTTTTGAATTATGCATAAATGACATTTGGAGTCTGTTGTTTGAAGTTTATAATTTGGATAGCTTTTAAAATTTTAATGAGTTGTTTGGGACATTTTACCAAACAGATAATGGCCAGTCAGACCAACTAAATAAGGATCCTGAGAAGTATGTGGGATACTTACACATTTTGACTTATTTTCTGTCCTCTGGAATAGTCCATGCTATTCACTACATTATAGTGTTTAATTACTGCATATAAATCTATTGAAAAGTCATCCTCAGGTCTTTCAAATGTCCTATATAAATGCAGAATAATTGAGTGTAATGATCTTTCCAGAAATAAATGTGTTCCAGCAAAAGATTTTGATCTCTTTTGGAACTGATTCATGTACATCAAGATTATAAACTGAAACACTAGAGAAACAACGTTACCACTTATGAATTCTTCAAAACATAGGGAACACAGAGGGGAAGTAGAAGGGGAAAGGGAAGAACTCTACTGATTGACATGGTTTCAAACTGTGACTATCTCCACAGCCCAGAGAGAACGAGAATGCAATATTTTACTGCAGAAAATGTTTATCTGTACAACCAGCGATAGGGATCTTTTAAGAAGTATTTTATTAGTTTACTTAACGAAATATTCAAGTTCAGTAATTCAGAAATTATTAGAAGTTCTGAATTCTGTTATACTTAAAAAAAAAATTAGAATTTATCAGCGTAGATGTTATTCAAGGATGATGGCTTAAGACAAATTCTGTGAGTTGAGAGGGGGTTATAAGGTAACTCCAGATATTCCCAGTATGACTCATCGGTTAACTTCTACTAGGTGACAGCCACCGCGATTTCTGATGGCCTAAAGCGGTAACCATTTACTTAGCTCCTACCACTGCAGGTTGACCGCTGGCTCTGAAGGCAGCGTAGCAACGTTTATGCCTCGGTTGGGCTTCCCTAGGTGTCTGATTCATCTGCCGGTCAGGTGAGGGCGGGTGGTTCAGGCTGGTCTCAGCTGGGATGGCATGCACCGGATCCAGCAGGGGAGCCCCGGCTTGTTCATGGGATAGTTCATCAGGATTTCAGGACAAAGAGCACCATGGAACCTTGGCCCAGAGCTAGAGCAGCTGCACTTCTCCCTCATCCCTGTCCGACAGAACCTTCCACAAGCCGGTCTGCATTCTCAGAGTGGAGAAGTGAACGCTGCCCCCTGACAGGATGAGCTGCACACGAGCCGCCTGGCGATTGTGGTAGTTCTGCCTTTGCAGCATGTAGTCTTCTCCTTTGAGTTCGGGGTGTATAGAAGGTCACCGCATTGACTCAAAGCTGCTGCCAGAGGTTTTCTTGGGAAAAAAAAAAAAATACTTTGGCCTAGGAGTCTAATATCTTTCACTTGTCCTGAAGACATTTTATCCTTTTACTTGATTCTGAATATTTATGGGGTTGGAGGCATTCAGGGAATGGTATTGAGAGAATGTTAGATGAAGCCAAGCTATTCTGAAAATGGCTTATTCCATTTTTCTTTTTCGTTTATGCCATGTTAGAGGGCATATTGAACTTGTGTTCTCTGGTTGAGTGGCTGTATTTCTTCCCTCCTGGAGTTAATATATCCCGGTATGTATAGAATGCAACTGGATATTGCTTAATGACATAGTATATAGTAAGAATTTTGAAAAAAATTTTACAAAATAATTACTGTGGCCCTCTGATTGCTTCTATGATGGTAGATAATGAGATATTTTAAGTTTGTAGCTGCCATTAATATTTTATAGATAGTAAAATACAGAAATGGTGTAATTATAGAGTTTTCATGTTTATATCAATGAGTAGTTGGAAAGCAGCAGATAAAATTTAATGTATGAAAAAGTAAAAGGCCAAGCAAAAATCTATGCTGTTCTTCTAATGTGATGTGATAAGAGGTAGCAGTTACAAGCCAGGGAAGAGTCACAGGCAACATGGTTGATAATGTCCAGTGAATAGTGGCCTCATCAAGATGGGTTTTAGAGAGAATTTAGGCAACCTGGACTTCAAAGAGAATGTGTATTTTGCATTTAGGTGCATTTCAGATTTGCACAGCCAAGAAATATCGTGGAAAGTGAAGCAAAGTTTAGAAAAGAGGATCAAAAGTTGTGAGTTGAGGATTTTATCTTACAGTAGACTAGAATTACTACAACTTTTCAATCTAGAATGCTTAATTCTAGATGTTAGTAGACTTTCCACCAAGTCTTGAAATACTAGAACATTGGGGTCACATTTAAGAATGATTTATCCCTTAGTACACAGCCCTGGTTGCTCTAATTCTGTTAAATTTTCTAGAGGTCTAGAGATTAAATCCATTGAAAAATGGTTTGCTGTGGGTTAGACAGTCAATATTTCGAAGGTAATAGGTTATAATGACCTAAAACCCATACTCCAAATGAAATATTTATACCCTTCCACTAAATCCTAAAAATTACCAAGCCTCTCATCTTATTACTGTTTTTGTAGCATTGAGATTATATAGACACTCTAAATATAACCCTTCCACCTCATGGTAGAAGAAAGTAAGATCCAGAGAATTTGAGTGACTTTCTCCTGATCCCACAGGTGATTCTGAATTCTGGCTTGAGAGTCAGGTCCCAGATCTACACATGCAATATAGACTTTGCCATTAATTCTTTCTTATACCACCTTTCACCTGACATGAATCATTGCCAGTGGATTGTTTCAAGGGTAACCCACAGGCAATCTTCTGATTCTTCAACTCCTTATTTTAAGATTGATTTTTCTCACTTTATTATTCTTATAAATGGAGGGTTATTTCTTAAGTAACCAGGTAAGAAGCCTGAAATCACTTCTTTCTGTTTTTTTTTTTTTTAAACAAACCTTTCCACCATAAATCATACCATCCATAAAGATAACAAATATTTATTCATATATTATTTGTCCCACAAATATATCAAGCTCTTGGTAGGAAGGAAACTATCCCTTGGGTTTATAGGCTCAATCATTCTATGTGCCTTTTCATTCAATTTCTATCTCATTTTCTTCCTTCCCATCATCATCGCCAATAGTCTATATTATTGTATTAGCTGCTATATAGTTTTCTGTCCAGTATTTATCTTGTCTTAAATACTCCTAGAGCAATGCCAACAATATTGCTTTCCTATTCAAAGTCTTCGTTGATCCTTCATGTATTCAAATCCCATTCAGACCCATATTTATATTTCTTGCCTTATATATCTAGCTGTAGCCTCTAAGGTTATTAATAAAGGCATTAATTGAGCATTTCCTATGGGTAAAACTCCATGCTAAATATACTGAGGAAGACATATATGAGGCATAGTGTCCAAATCCAAATGCTAACACTTTATTAGAGGATATGGAATCTTATATACACATTGTTCAGTTCAGTTCAGTCAGTCATCTCTGACTTTGCGACCCCATGGACTGCAGCACACCAGGCCTCCCTGTCCATCACCAACTCCCGGAGTTTACTCAAACTCACGTCCATTGAGTCAGTGATGCCATCCAGCCATCTCATCCTCTGTCATCCCCTTCTCATCCTGCCCTCAATCTTTCCCAGCATCAGGGTCTTTTCAAATGAGTCAGCCCTTTGCATCCGGTGGCCAAAGTATTGGAACTTCAGCTTCAACATCAGTCCTTCCAGTGAACACTCAGTGCTGATTTCCTTTAGGATGGACTGGTTGGATCTCCTTGCAGTCCAAGGGACTCTCAAGAGTCTTCTCCAACACCACAGTTCAAAAGCATCAATTCTTCGGCACTCAGCTTTCTTTATAGTTCAACTCTCACATCCATAGAGGAACACTGGAAAAACCATAGCCTTGACTAGATGGACCTTTGTCAGAAAAGTGATGTCTCTGCTTTTAATATGTTTTCTAGGTTTGTCTTAGCTTTTCTTCCAAGGTCTTTTAATTTTGTGGCTGCAGTCACTATCATTATTGGTTTTGGAGCCCAAGAAAATAAAATCTGTCAGTGTTTCCACTTTTCCCCTGTCTATTTGCCATGAGGTGATGGAACTGGATGCCATGATGTTCATTTTTGAATGTTGAGTTTGAAGCCAGCTTTTTAACTCTCCTCTATCACTCTCATCAAGAGGCTCTTTAGTTCTTCAATTTCTGCATTTAGAGTGATGTCATCTGCATATCTGAGGTTGTTGATTCCAGCAATCTCGATTCCAGTTTGGGAGTCACCCAGCCCAACGTTTCGCATGATGCACATAAGTTAAATTAGCAGGGTGACCGTATACAGCCTCGATATACTCCTTTCCCAATTTGGAACCAGTCCATGTTGCATGTCCAGTTCTAACTGTTGCTTATTGTTGTATACACAGGTTTCTCAAGAGACAGGTGAGGTGGTCTGGTATTCCCCTCTCTTTAAGAATTTTCCACAGTTTTTTATGACCCGTATAGTCGAAGAATTTAGCATCGTCAATGAAGCAGAAGTAGACATTTTTCTGAATTCCCTCACTTTTTGTGTGATCCAGTAGATGTTGGCAATTTGATCTCCTAACCTTTCAGTTACTTTCTTTCTCTGATACTTCTGGTTCATTAACCATCCTGAGTGTAATCCTAGATAATTCCATTTTTGAAAATGAAATATTCCTGGAAAATATAGTTTATGTACACTATGTTTAATGAATGTTTAGTGAAACAAAAATTGAAAACATTTTCAGTTGTATTACCTAGCGATCTCATGTAAGGAGTCACATAATATATTCCATCCTGAATCCTGTAACGAAAACGCCTATGGGCAGTCACCCAGAACCATCTGGCTGCTTGAGAACTTGGGTCCTTACGGGGGCTTATGTGAACATGATCTGGGTCTCAGATAGTCGTGACTTCTGGGCCTCTTTCCAGTCATGCTACTCTATGCAAGGCTGAAGGCCAGCTTCTTCTCAAAGCTCATTTCTCCCCCTGGCTGCCTCATCCTGACTTAGGACCAGGCCAGAAGGCAACAGTGTTTACGTTGTGAGGCGAGGGGAATGGACAGTGAAAAGTCTTGTGTGTGTAGAGGAGAGGGATGGTGCATTTTGGGGAACTTTTGCTTTTTACTCTTCACCTTATTATCCTTTTTAAATTTGTACCTTGAAATATATCACTTTTATAATTAAAAGGAAATAAAAGAAAAATAAAACTTTTTGGAAATATCCACAAGCTTCACAGTACTGAGATTATGATCATATATTCTTTTAACACTTGGTGTAATCCTTTTTACTGATTCACACCATGACTAATTTCTTTCATAACCATTCTGAAATAATTATCTTCTGTTCTATTCATCTGGTTAAAATCTTTACTGCTCTCAAGTGTATGGCTGATCCTTAATAAGCCACTTGCACATTCTTGAATAATATTCCTCAAATTTTATACCAATTAACTTGTGAATAATTATTGATAATGAACTTTTTTTTTTTAGTAAATTTAAAGGTTATCAAAAGTTTGGATAGGAAGAACATTACTAGTACTGATCGCTGTTTTTAAAATAGAACTTTTTAGTTAAACATTATTCATAAATAGGTAGATGAAATTAATTTAAGTAATTTGAGACAAAAAAATCTGTTTTTAGCGAAACTCTGTTACTCGTTGTGAAGAAGGAGTTCATAGGGCCTGGGCTCCATCTCAGGCCTGTCTACGCTGATCACGCTCGGCCACCTCTCCAATAGGCTGTGAACTCTGTGTTTAGTGCCTGTGGAAATGACAACAGAAGGATAAGACCCTCTGGACAAGGGACGCTTGAAGATCGTGTCCAGGCTACTCCTTGCCTAAGAGAACACACACACTAATCACCCCTTCCTCCAGACAGGCCATCAATTTTTCTGTACCTGTCGGAGTGTAACCTCGGGCTTGTTGATCACTGACTAATTGTTTAATTGTCTAAGCACGTGGCACATGAATGATGGGGTTATTGGGATTGTATTTACCCTCCTTTGTTTATGTAAGTCTCAAGGAACTTGGGGTGGTAGGTTCGGACACATACACATGGGGTATACAAGATTTTCACAAATGCTGGTCGGGGTCCTTGACTAAGAGGAGACTCTGCCTTGGGCCCGCCGGTGTAATAAACTGCACTCCACTATCTGCATTGTCCTTCTGAGTGAGTTGGTTTCCTGGAACGCGTGGCTAAAACAGTTGCACTATAAAAATTAATGCATGCTTTTGCTATTTCCATCTTCTCACATTCTTGACATTACCTAATAATTTCTTTTTTGTGAAAATCTTATCTATTATTTAAGTTCTCACTCATAAGCCACTTCTTTCTTGAAGAATCCCTTGACAAATTTCTAACAATCAGTTTAGGCTAGCACATAATCTCCCCAAAGTCCATGGTTTACAACCAGAAAAACTTATTTTTCATATTTTATGTTCACTGTTGGTCAGCTATAACTCCGCTCTGTGTCACCTAGATGACAAAGCAGCACATATCTGGGATCCTGCTGATCTTTTAGGAGAGTTATAAGAGAAATATGGCAACCCCAAACTAGCTTTTAAGCTTTAACTTGGAAGTTATTCATTCACTTATGTTCCCAAGTCATTGACCAGAGCAATTCGTATGACCCACTCTGAGTCAACATGATGAAATTGTACCATAAGTCACATGTCAGGTATGTTATCCACAGAATTAGAAAGTATAAGCCACACCCAGGAAGGGACAGAAAATATTTCAAACAATAATATAATATATAGCATTGTTTATTATAATGGAGGTAAGAGATGAAAACAATTCTGTTTTTGAATTTTCCTTCCATGTTCTTATCAACACTATTATTGTTTCCTAGAATTTTGTAAATCCTTTTTCATTCTATTCATTTCCATTCTTTACCTCCCCTTCCTTCCTAGTTCTATTTTTCAAAATTCTACCCGTTACACAATATTTCAATCACGATCACATACATTCTCAGAGGTCCCCTTGATATATTCAACTTATATTTGACCCATTTCTTATTTGACTTAATGTATATTGATTTTTGGCACTAGCTTTATTCAGCTGTTTACAATAATTTTGTAAATGTGTGTTCATGTGTTTTCTCTCAAGTCAAACATATGATAATGTACTTAGCAAGACTGGCGCCTTGACATTTTCTTCCCCATTGTGTAGGAGGAACTCTGGTCTTTCAGGCTGCAGTGCCCGATGCACCAATCCGGCTAGACTCCCCCAGGCCTTTCCTATTCAGGATAGAATGTGAACAAACCTCTTATTTATAAAAGTGGGTAGGACTTGATTGAGTAATCATTTCTCCCAGTATGTGCTTGATGTATACAGAAATTCATACCAGCCCCCTGCTCCTCTCAAATGTTTATTGAATGCATTCATAGATAATCTTGGGATGAAGGGAAGGGATATTGACCTCTGGTTAGATATATAGTGTATTAATAAAAGACCCTGATGCTGGGAGGGATTGGGGGCAGGAGGAGAAGGGGATGACAGAGGATAATATGGCTGGATGGCATCGCTGACTCGATGGACATGAGTTTGGGTAAACTCTGGGAGTTGGTGATGGACAGGGAGGCCTGGCCTGCTGCGATTCATGGGGTCGCAAAGTCAGACACGACTGAGTAACTGAAATGAACTGAACTGAATAAAACAGTGCATATTGTGTGAATTGAGGTACTTTCTTCTATTATTTTTTTTTGCATGTGTGTGAAAAGAATAGCATAATGAAAAGCATATCATAGAAGGAAAGGCAGGAAAAAGCACTGGGGAAATTAATGTTATGGAAACATTAATGGAAGCAAAATGATGGCTATCAGAGTGAAATACTTGATAAAATCAAGTAGGAAAAAGCCAATACAGCATCTGTATGACCAGGGAATTAGAAATTGAAAATACAGAGAAAGGGGTTCATTATCTAAACAATTAATGGGATGATACATAAGCCCCATTTAGAGAAGCAAGGTTGACACTTTAAAAAAATGCAGATTCTTTTTCATAGCTGTTGAATCATCTTCATGTCACGCAGTTTGTTATTCTTAAAATTGAATACTGAGACAAAGATAAGAGCTATAGTTCTTAGAAAAATGAAAAGTAGATGAAAGAGACAATTTGAAGACATTATCTAGTAATCTTCGTTTTCATGAGCAGTTATCATTAAAAAAGCTAAAATTACAATAATGATCTTAATGTAGCCAAACCAGCATAAATTAAATAGGAATTGGTCTGTCAAATAATGTGATCAATTAACTCAATATTAGACTGAACTTTCTGGTACAGTACAATCAGGATCCTGGTCATATTATTAAACATTTAAATATGTGTTTTCATATACATGTTTAAATATATGTTTCACATTTTGGACTTACAGTGAAAGGAGAAAAGTGGGAACTAGAGAGATGAGAGAGAAGACATGTAGAAAATCAATCAAGAGGAAAGTTGCTTGATATCTGTCAAGAAAGATATTTCAAAGAAGTTAAAGGCTAAAGGAAGGCTATAAAGGACTTAAATTCACTTGGGCAATTTTAGCTTTGAAAATAAATGATAAATTGTTTGAAGTGCTCATAGTAAATACTGCAGTAGACTTTCTCTCCTGCAGCCCATCAGAACTTGACGTACCTTTGGGAAACTGACTTTGCTCTGATATTATATTCCATTGTTTGTTTGGGGTTGATACCAACCCTATCTCAGTTTATATACCTTGCCTAGTGAAGCATAGTACTCTCTCCCCTAAACAAAGGCATGGGATCTGGCATAGATGCATAAGTAAACCAGCCTGATGACAGCCATGCTATTGAATTCACTTCAGTCCATAAAGTGGATTATCTTTTTCTTAAAAATGCTGACGGTCTGGAATGGTAGCAGACCATGGTAACAATGGTGATTGTTACATTTTCTGTACTATGGTGTCTATGTTGTTCACCCGATATGACTACTATTTTGCAGAAGACTGTTGAAAATGGAGTCAACGGAGAGAAAAGAAAGCTAAGACATGGAAAAGACATCACAACGATTCTACTAGCTTGGCGCTATTAATGCCATTTTAAACAAGGAGAAATTGAAGCTCGGATACTTTATTTCCCCAGTCATTCAACTCGTAGCACCAAGTGGCCGAGTCAGGGCACACACTTAGGACTGTGTGGGTCTAGATCTCTTGTACTTTTAACAGTGTAAGCCTGAACTTTACACATGCTCTCTCGGCCCCTGAAACTCTTGGGGTTTTAAAAGGGATGTCATAACACATCTATAAATGAGGAAACAAAGATGGCAAAATTCAGATATATGTTCAAAATAATGAAAACAACAACAAAATAAGAAACACTGTTGAGCCTCATCTGAACATGTCCTGATTACCATAAAGGCCATTTCTTCGGCATCAGACAGCCTTTAAAACTGTCAATTCTGTGATGACCTCAAAGCAAACGATACATGCGTCTCTTCTATAAGGAATCTGTAATTCAGAAGGCACTTTGCAAGACAAATATAAAATAGCTTATATATTATGACTTGAGTCAATTAATATAGTTAAATATGTTAGAAATTTTGAGGGGAAAATATAATGCAATAGAACAATTTATTTCACATCAACTCTTATCCAGTCATAACTTCTTAAACCCTGATATGACGTGTGGTTTAGACTGAGCACCTGCATGGTTGTGAGAAAAAGGAAAGATGTCTGTGCCTTCAAAGAAGGAAAGAGTAAATCAATATCAGATATTTTTCTCAGAGCATTAAACGTTGAGTTCATAGAGGAAAAGATTGAGTTGACTGATTTATTTCTTAAGAGTGCTTAGCAGAGTATTTATGTTCAGTTTCATTCAAGAGCTTTTAACTCTGTATCTGATTACTGGGCCCAAGATTCCTTAAACCTTAGGCAATTTGTGTCCTAAACATGCGTGCTTTAAGCTCCAGGAGATCAGAGGCCTTGTCTTTTTTTCCTTTTTTTCCCTCGTTGTTTTGGTTATTGTTAGTTTAGCTCCATAAATAAGACAGAAGTTTATTCTTTCTCATAATAGAAGTGTATAGTTCTAGAAGTAAACAATCCATCCAGGAGTGGTCTGCAAATGAGAAGAAGCGTAGAAAGAGTACAAAAGAGGTCTCTTACTCTCTTAAATGTTTACACCTTCCTCCTAGAGGAAGTCACACACCTTCCACTTAGATATCCATGGCCAGAATTTAGAGAAATGACTGTGGATCAAGTTGCAAGAAAGGCTACAAAATGAATCTTTGGTTCCAGGCTCTAGTGCTGTGTGTGTGAGTCGCTCAGATGTGTCCGACTCTTTGCAACCCCACGGACTGCAGCCCACTAGGCTCCTCTGTCCATGGGATTCTCCAGGCAAGAACACTGGAGTGGGTAGCCTTGCCCTCCGCCAGGGGACCTTCCCGACCCAGGGATCCAAGTCAGGTCTCTTGCATTGCAGGCAGACTCTTAACGGTCTGAGCCACCAGGAAAGCCCTCCAGCACAACAACAACAACAACAGCGGTTCCTTAAAAAAAAAAAAAAAGGAAAACAAAGCAAAGAGTCTTTCGTCTCTGCTAAAACTTCCATCTCTAAAGTGTCTGGGCTTCTCTGGTGGCTCAGCTGGTAAAGAATCTGCCTGCAGTGTGGAGACCTGAGTTCGATCCCTGGGTCGGGAAGATCCCCTGGAGAGGGCATGGCAACCCACTCCAGTGTTCTTGCCTGGAGAATCCCATGGACAGAGGAGCCTGGAGGGCTACAGTCCCCGGGGTCACAAACATTCGGACATGACTGAGTGACTAAGCACACACAAAGTGTCTAGTGTTTACATTTTACCATTTTCCCAAAGTTCACGGACCCTCGGGATCTTTGCACTTGGGACCCTTGCTTAGGACCCACTTCCTCCTTGCCCACTTGTTGCATGAGGACACACTCTCCCACAGCTCTAAAATGGAAATGCAACAAAGCTTTCAATACGTTCACCTTTGTTACAAACCCTGCCTTAGATGAAACACAGAAGAATTTAATAAAAATCTCTGATGCTGGACATAGGGCTCCTTGACTGTAACTAAAGGTAAACTGAACAGGCATCATTTTTATTGTTTAAATTGGATTGTCATTCTTAAATAAGTCAGCTGGTTCCTTGTAAAGAAAGGTTATGAAAGACCTTCACAATCGTCTTTAATAATACATGCAGACATTCTCTTCTGGTTTTGACCTTGATTTTTCATTTCTAAGAAAGTCTAAAGGATACATTAGCTATGAGCATAAAGGTGGGTTTTTTTTTTTTTTTTCCCTTTTATGCTTAATGTTTTTCCTGTTGAAGAGTACTGAGAGGGTTGCCATTAAAACACAACATACCTTAAATCAAAAAGTTCCTCATTTACTTTTCTTGGTCACTTGTTTTATTAATTCTATTCCTATATGAAATATGTATTAAGAGTCACTATGGGTTCTGTGATAATCTAAGCCCTGGAAATGAACACACACACATTACCTCCAACCCCAACACACACACACTTATATAGCATAACCCAGCTCTGTACAGAATTTGCTTTATAAATGGGATGAAAAACACAAAATGAGTAAATCCACTTTTCAGACATATTTTATAAATCATGGTAGTTCTAGAAGGCAAGAGTACCATAAAAGAGAACGATGTATGTGAGCCTAGGGTTTCAGAGGCCCTATAGCCTCCTGAGGCAATGACACTGGAATTGTGGTCTGGAGGATGGACAGGGAAAGTTATCCAGTTGAGAAATAAAAGAGGAAGATTCCAGACAAGGGGGCATGAATATACAGATGCATGCATGCAATGGGCACGGAGTGGTGAGGTGTGCCCATTTATTCCGCTGACACTTATAAAGCACCTGCTCTAAGTATGTGGAGGAGCGAGATAGGAAGATACTGATCATTGCTGCCCTCTGAGTGCTTACAGTTGATGGACAAGAAGGAGCTCTATCAATGAGTGCAATGTGGCAGCATACACAACTCCTAGAGACAATGACATTTTATTTTCTTGGGAACCAAAGTCATTGTGGATGGTGACTTCAACCATGAAATTAAAAGACATTTGCTCCTTGGAAGAAAAGCTAAGACAAACCTAGACAGTGTATTAACAAGCAGAGACATTACTTTGCCAGCAAAGGTCTGTCTAGTCAAAGCTATGGCTTTTGCAGTAGTCATGTATGGATGTGAGACTTGGACTGTGAAGAAAGCTGAATGCCGAAGAACTGATGCTTTTGAACTGTGGTGTTGGAGAAGACTCTTGAGAGTCCCTTGGACTGCAAGGAGATCCAACCAGTCCATCCTAAAGGAGATCAGTCCTGGGTGTTCATTGGAAGGACTGATGCTGAAGCTGAAACTCCAATACTTTGGCCACCTGATGTGAAGAGCTGACTCATTGGAAAAGACCCTGATTCTGGGAGAGATAGAAGGCAGGAAAAGAAGGGGATGACAGAGGATGAGAGGGTTGCATGGCATCACTGACTTGATGGAAGTTAGTTTAAGCAAACTCTGGGAGACAGTGATGGAGAGGGAGGCCTGGTGTGCTGCAGTTCATGGAGTTGCAAAGAGTCAGACACAACCGAGCATCTGAAAACAGCAAGAAGTATTTCAAAGTTAAGATAGGCCAGAAGAATCATTGTCTAATTCTCATAGTGGTGGGAAAAATATGCCTGAGAGAAGAGTGACTCCTGAGCCATGGGGTCATGGTTTTTCTGTTGAGCAGCCTGTTTCTGTGTCTCCATATCTTCTTTAGGATTTTTCAGTGTTTATTAAGTGCCTATAATATGCAAAGCTTTTTGTTACTAGCTGAAAAAAACCAAGAATGTTTAAAATCCATTGTCTTTGAATTAGGAACTGGCCTTAACTGTCTAACAGAGTAAGTGAAGAACTTTTTTCTCAGTGTTTACTTACATCTCCACAGAGCCCTTTGGTCAAAATCTCAGGCAGAAGCCAAATAGGAGGTGGCCAATAGCTAATTCTGATTGAAATATTGAGGTTAGGAAGCTGACAACTTCCCCCACTCACTCCATGAGAGACTCGTTGTGAAACCTGTTCTCTAGCAATGCCAATTTGGGGAATATAAAAATCTTTGTCCTGGTCATCTTTGCTTTCATCTTTTAATACCCAGCTAATACTAATTGGTATTTAATTATGCATTACTAATAATCTTTTGCCACTTTTAGAAGTCTCCACATGGAAAATAAATTTAAAAATATTTAAATTAACTTTGCTAAAACTAAGCAACATAATTCTAGACAAATAGGTATTTCAGACTTTAGTAAAGAAGCAAAAGCATTAGAAGACCATCAAAATAAAGCTACAAAAACCATAGCTTGATAAATGTGACTCTGAGGGCTAGAGATTAGTTGTAAAGTTCTTCCTAAATAATGTCTGTTGGAAGCATTGATAAAGATGAATTTCATAGTCAGTTGAATAAACCTAGACCAAAGTAGCAAATTTCTATAAGCCATGATAATCAGTTGTATAACAATCAATTAAATACTAAAAGAAAGTCCAGTTAAGCTAGATTGTTGTTAGTGTAAGGAGATGTAAAACAATCATTTATATTATAGTTTCTTCCATTTGAATTTTATTTATAATTCATTATAGGTTCTAACTCACTTTTTAAAAAAAATTCTAACTTACTTTTTTCTTACTGCTACTGCTAAGTCACTTCAGTCTTGTCTGACTCTGTGCGACCCTATCCCTGGGATTCTCCAGGCAAGAACACTGGAGTGGGTTGCCATTTCCTTCTCCAATGCATGAAAGTGAAAAGTGAAAGTGAAGTCGCTCAGTCGTGTCTGAGTCTTCGTGACCCCACGGACTGCAGCCTACCAGGCTCCTCTGTCCATGGGATTCTCCAGGCAAGAGTACTGGAGTGGGGTGTCATTGCCTTCTCTGTATCCTTTCCTAGGGTCTGTCAAACTTTTTTCTTAAGGAGAGATAAAAACAGGAAGTCCAAATGGAGAGTTGATTCTGACATTTTGAAAAAATAAAGAAGAAAATCAAATAATGGCTTTGCTTGGATAATGTAAAATATAGCAGCCATATAGGTAAATTTAATTAAAACTATTTTAATGAAGTAAATCCATTAATTTGATACTATGTTTGAATAAATAAAAGCATAATTGACACTTTATTTTAATTTCCTGTGTTGACCTTAATGAGAAAGAAAAACATTCTGATAATTTTTAAAAGGCCTAGTGAATACTTTGTATAAAAGAATATTGAACAATGTATAATTCATTCTTGCCTATGGAAAGCTTATGTAGTTCATCAGATACATTGAAAGTCCATTCATATAGAGGGTTCACAGGAGGAAAAGCCTAGCTATAGTTGCTAGTCACCACATTTCAAGAGGCAAAAAAACATATCAAAAACTCAAAGCTTTTTTCTCTTTAAAGCCTTAGAGATCAATTTCCTCCCTGAATTTCTTACAAGTTTAAAAATCAAAGTACTAAACATAGTACAGAAATATTGTCAATGAACCATTCTCAAAAGGTATTTTTTTTGTTCAATGTTTCAAAGAAAAGAACATGTAAAGGTCCAAAGTGCTACTTTTAATATCTCACAATCCTTGACTGTTGTGAAGTAGAATGAATCAACTCAAAGGTTCTAACCCAGATTGTATAAATAACCAAATTTACCAATTAGACTTATGCTAATTGGAAATGACTGGAAATCACATTTAACATGGTTTTGAAAAAGATAAGCTGTATTATTTATTAGCTAGTGTTAATGGCAAGGCAGTTACATGGTCCAATAAAGTGGCTCGCTTTGAGCAAGAAGACAGGGACTCATTGAAACCATCAGGTGTCATAGTGTTTCTCCATCTCTGTTTTCCATTTTCTCTGCATAAGCCCCACTCTCGGGTTCGTATCGTGGTAGCATGGGGCCTTTTGCCTCCTCTCAGGTCTGATCCAGTAGGAATATGTGCTCACATAGCCATTAGGGAGATGCCCATTAGGCACATGCCCGTCACAGATCGCAGAGCTGTGGCCAAGAGCACAGGATATGTGGACTGATGCAGATCTGTATCATATGGCCACCCCAGGAGGTGCGGAAAAACCCCGCCTAGAATTTATGACCTGGGATTGGGGAAGGAGGAATGCATAAAAGAAAAGAGACTGTGGTTAGAAGAATGGGAAATGAGGACAACAAAAGCAAAAAATGCTTATCCACTACAATCTTGTAATCAATATTTGTGTGTGGACTGAATGTTTGTGTTGCCCTAAAATTCACATACTGAAACTCTAATTGCTAATGTGATGGCTTTTGGAGGTGTGGCCCTTGGGAAGTAATTAGTGTGAAATTAGGTCATGAGAATGGGCCCTCATGGTGGAATTAGTAACTATAAAAACAGAATGAGACAGATCTCTCTGTCTCTTCATCCTGTGAGAAAACCAGAAAAAATGTTCTTTCCAGAATCAGACTGTACAACAGTTGTTTCTTACTTCCCAGACTCCAAAAACATGAGACATAAATGTTTGTTGTTTAAGCCACCAAGTCTGTAGAATTTTATGACAGTAGCCAGATTTATGATAATTTGTACATTAATGCTATAATAAGTAACTTTAATTGAGTGTTCACAATATACCATGCTTGATGACTCCTTAATATTTTCATTATTATTATTATGCTATTGTTCCAAGTTTGAAAACAATAAAATATTGGCTAAAATCACAAATATATAATATATATATATATATTTAAAATATCAATTCCTAATGAGTGTAAAGGCATAATAATGAAATGGACAGATCCATGAACTTAAATATCTCAAATGTTCAGAAATTTGAAAACTGTCTTCAGATGAACAAGAAAGAAAAAAAAAATCTTGCCTCCTGTTATTACTTAATTGGCAAGTTAATCTGCTTTCCTATTTAATTTAAACCTAAATTTACACTGCACCACTGTCCTTTTTGAGTATACTAACTTTATGCCAATAGATTAAAATTTGTTCTTAAAACTATTGGCAGGATTTCAGGTAACAAAGACAGAAAACATGAGATTGAGTTAGAAAGACTGAGGTTAGGAAACAGACGTGGAGGAAGAAAAGAAGGAAAAGTAGGAGAGAAGGAAGTAAAGAAGGAAGAACATACATTTTATTCTTGAATCATTCCTGAATATTCTTGATCAGCTAAAACGTTTACAATGGGGATACTTAGTAAGGTGCTTTGAATGAAATTATTTTTAGTGTCTCCCTTTCTTTCAAATTGTTCTGTTAACTTGGAAATTTTGGCGTGTGGGAAAAAAAGAAAAAGAAAACTCACTGCTGAAAACAGAACAAACGGGCAAGCAAGCAAGCCTCACTTTCCTCGCTGGCTTTCAGTCAGTTTTCCCGCTAAATGAAGAAACGCAGCAGAGGTTATCATTAGACAAGCGAAGCGCACAATTTCACAAACAATCCTGAGTGTGCGCTGTAGGGCATGACCGTGGGTGGTGTTATCTCGTCATGTTTCCTGTTTTATATCTGTCATCCCGTGTTCAGGTTTTTTCTTTTCTTGCCCTACCTAGGTGTGAGAAAAAGTTTGGTTAAATGAGAAACTGTTTCAAAGGCATTTTAACTTAAGATTGAAAAAATTTAGCCCATCTTATAGCATACAAACATACCTTGGAAAGTTTAAATAAAGAAGAGGGGTAAAAATTTGCATTAGATGTGTGCAGATGTGCTTAAGCAAAACGGGCTCAAAGATGTAGTTGGATTACATTTAATTCTCTTCACTCTGGGATACATTCTAGTGTCACATCGAATTATACGCCTGTTTTTAAATCAATAATGGTGTTCTATGTATAATGTGTGGAGACATGAAGACAGAGATAGAAATATTTCTATAATTATTTTTCCATCAAGTTCTATGTTGCTTATTTCAAATTCAAATAAGATGTTTCCACAGTATTTGCCTCATATTGAATTACTTGCCTTGAAATAATTTTTGAAGGTGGCTAAAATAGGTCATTGAGAAATTAAAGTAACATATTGAAACTTTTTAACCAAATATTTATTTTACTACATATGTTATTCAAAGTTATGTAAAAACTCAGAGGACTTATTTCAAATTTATTGTGCAAAAAAACACAAAAAACAAAACACCTTTGTTTTATAACCTTATAGAAAGTAGGAATTATTTATTTAGCTGTAGCAGTTAAGCCAGAATCAAGATTGCAGGGAGAAATATCAATAACCTCAGATACTTAAAGCTCAACATTCAGAAAACTAAGATCATGGCATCCGGTCCCATCACTTCATGGGACAAATAGATGGGGAGATAGTGGAAAATTGACAGACTTTAATTTTTTGGGCTCCAAAATCACTGCAGATGATGACTTCAGCCATGAAATTAAAAGATGCTTGCTCCTTGGAAGAAAAGCTATGACCAACCTAGACAGCATATTAAAAAGCAGAGACATTACTTTGCCAACAAAAGTCCATCAAGTCAAAGCTATGGTTTTTCCAGTAGTCATGTATGGATGTGAGAGTTGGACCATAAGGAAGGCTGAGCACAAAGAATTGATGCTTTTGAACTGTGGTGTTGGAGAAGACTCTTGAGAGTTCCCTGGACTGCAAGGAGATCCAACCAGTCCATCCTAAAGGAGATCAGTCCTGGGAGCTCATTGGAAGGACTGATGCTGAAGCTGAAACTCCAGTACTTTGGCCACCTCATGCGAAGAGCTGACTGATTGGAAAAGACTCTGATGCTGGGGAAGATTGAAAGCAGGAGGAGAAGGGGATGACAGAGGATGAGATGGTTGGATGGCATCACCGACTCAGTGGACATGAGTTTGGGTGGACTCTGGGAGTTGGTGATGGACAGGGAGGCCTGGCGTGCTGCCGTCCATGTGGTTGCAAAGAGTCGGACACGACTGAGCGACTGAACTGAGTAGTTAAATTAGGGTGGAATTTAGAAAACGCCAGACAGTTTGGGAGGGACCAGCATGCCTCTGCAAGGTGCTCCTTCCCCGCCTTGGGAAGGGTCAGAGCGGTCCTCTGAGCGCCTGGCTTCCAGAAGGTGAGGCGGGGGCAGCCTGTGTCTGACTGACGGGCAGGGCTCAGACACACAGCCGCAGGTCACAGGGCACGGAATCCCCTGCTCCACCAGCACCTGAGTTCTCCCCATTTTCCGTAAGCAGTGGTTAGGCTCATCATGGGGGGTAGCGCTGCTAGGTCGTCATGGTGAACCCAGACATGTGAGTGAAGCTAAATGGATTCTCCTGCTAACCAGTTAATTCCCCCTTACTAACACAAACTAGTTTAAAAATCAGCTGATCACCACATGGCAAGCCTGGGACAACAAATTTAGTCTCAACACCCAAAACTGGTCAAGATATCTTACACTGCAACTTCGAGCCAATCTATAACCTCGGGGTTCACTCTCTATCATGTTTAAGTAGAGGAGTCCCTCTGTTATCATTTCAAGACTAGGCTTCTTACTTTCTCACTTCATCCTCCAGAAGACAGTTTTCTAAGCCTTAAAAACAAACAAAGAAACAAACAAAAAAACAACAAAAAAAAAACCTTCTTCTTATACCTTAAAAAATAAATAATAATCACTACCTTCTAAAATATATGACCTGTTGTTAAAAATGTGGGGGAAGGATCACTTATCATTAATGCCTTTAATACTTGAAACTATTCTGAAACCAGGACGATTGATGAAATATCAAACTACTCTTGCTGCCCCTTCAGCTTTTTGCCTACTTTCTGCCCTCATGCCTTTCTGCTCACAAGACCCTTTAGGGTAAAACCTCGCCACTTTCAGATTCTTATTGTTTACCAAAATATTTATCATTTTAACATGTTTTTATGATGAATCAACGTGTTCTTTACTCAACGGATCCTTTCCCCCACATGAACACAACCAAATAAATATTCTCTACAAGCTCATTTCTAAATGCTTTTCCTATTAGTTTCTCTTTCAAGCAGAAGAATGAAAAAACTCTGACTCTGATAAGTGATCTGCCATTCAAAAGATCCTAAGGCACAAAGCCAATTTTAGGTCTTTTTTCTCATTTCCTTTCTAGGGTGACTGGGAATTTCACATTAACCAGACCGTATCTCTCTGTTTGTTTTTTTCTCCACCTTTCTTCAGCCAGGTAGATTTACCTTCCCCAGGATATGCTAATCAGTTATATGATCTTTTTTTTCCTTCTTTCTCATTGCACCAGAAGTTCTTTGTTCGCATTGTAAGTTAACTAGACCAATCTCCGTCCTTTTAGAATGCCTTTGCACTGGCCAGCAGGAGTTGCAAGCCTCCCGTTCAGATCACTGTGTAACACTCCCATAGATAGTTTGGCAAAATTTGCATTTTTTTTTAACTTTCCCTCTGACTGGGGGCTGCTTCCCTACATATCCAGACCCTTCCAAGATTCCATAAAGCACAAATTGGTTGTCACTAAGGCGGTAGTCCTGAATATTCATTGGAAAGACTGATGCTGAGGCTGAAATTCCAATACTTTGGTCACCTGATGCGAAGAACTGACTTTCCCTGATGCTGAGAAAGATTGAAGGTGGGAGGAGAAGGGGATGACAGAGGATGAGGTGGTTGGATGGCATCACCGACTCAGTGGACATGAGTTTGAGCAAGCTCTGGGAGTTGGTGATGGACAGGGAGGCCTGGCGTGCTGCAGTCCATGGGGTTGCAAAGAGTCAGACATGACTTCGTGAGTAAAGAAGAGCAACAAACGTTCAGTAGAGCAGTAACCAAGTGTGTACGGCTGACCCCTGCGCAGCAGGGGTTAGGGCATTGGTCCCCGCACAGCTGAAAAATCCAGTATAACTTTTACCTCCTCAAAACTTAACTAGTAGCCTTCAGCTGACAGGAAGCCTTGCTGATGACACATTGTCAGTGAACACACATTTGTATGTTATATGTATTCTACACTATATTCTCACAATAAAGTAAAAGAAAATGCTATTAACAAAATCATAAGGGAAAATATGTTTACATATGTGTATCATTGAAAAAAAAATGTCTATCAGTGGACCTGGGCAGTGTAAACAGGTGTTATTCAAGGATTAACTGTGTAGTTTGTATTTCTTGCTATCTTCCTGTTTCTGCAAAAAAAAAATAAAGTTTAGTAAAATTACTCTCTGTCTTATAATCTGGGTGTATGAGAATTAAATAAGCAGGATATTTCCTTGCACAACTTACCTGAGTAGGACTTTATGAAAACAAAACTAAACTTCCAAGCTTAAGGGAAAGATTAGATTAAATTAAGAAAACAAATGACCTAGCTTCACAAAAGAAGTTTAAGAGCTTCACATTTTAGGAAATTAATTTACAGCTTAAAAATGAGCAAGCATGCTTGTCTCTGGGCTTCCTGGGTAGCTCAGTGGTAAAGAACTCACCAGCCAATGCAGGAGATATGAGAGATAGCGGTTCAATCTCTGAGTAGGGAAGATCCCCTGGAGGAGGGCATGGCAACCCCCTCCAGTATTCTCGCCTGGAGAGTCCCATATGGACAGAAGAGCCTGGTGGGCTACTGTCCATAGGGTGGCAGAGTTGAACACTACTGAGGCAGCTGAACACACACACGAACACACACACACACACACACTCATACTTTGCTCTGGGGCTTCCTGTCTTCACAGGCCTCCCAGAAATGCCATACATAGCCCAGCTGAGCAGAGTGGCCAGACTTGCTTACTCTGCAAGCCCAATTCTCTCTTAATGCTTAAGGATCCACTTTGCAAAGGCTGTGATCTATTGTAACAATGTATTTGAATGTTGCCTAAGCTGCCTCTAGTTTATCAAAGAGGCAATTTGCTTTCAGACCCTCTTTTTTCCACCTAACACCTCTATGCTCTGCTCTCCAGACAGAAGGGGCAAGATCGCAGGTACGCAGCCGCTTTGCACAATGTCTAGCTCCACATAGGGATGTATCACAATAACTGTTTAGTCTTTATTGCCGTCACTTGTGTGGTTATGAGAACATTATATTTAGAGCAGGGCAATTTAGGTTTGTGTTAGCCAGGGCTGGTGATCATCTCTTACCCCTGACCTTCAGGTTAATGAGAAGCTCCTCTGGGTAATTGTCCTCCCTCAAGACAGCCCTATGCTATGTAATCTTTATCGCTGTAAAATGACATTTAAAGTTTGTTTTACATGAGCAAGTAGGAGAACATTATTTCTGCAGTGAGCAATAATTATCTGCCTCCTAGCTGAAAATGCATGCTGGGGATAAATTGCGTTCATCTGGTAGCCTTTGTTTGTGAGACAAGTTAATTAAAAGAGGAATGTTGAAAAATATGTCTGCCCACTGCGTGCTGATGGAGTAATGATATTACTTTACCAGAAAACATTACATGCAAACAACTTTGGTTTTGTTCTGAAGTTATGAAGGAAAATGAGGTAAATGAAATGTTCCCACAAGCAAGATTTTGACTACAATAGAAAAGAATAGATGAAGCAAAATATCTGTTTATTCTAATCAAGTAATAAATGTCTAAAATTTTCAGTGCCCAAGTGGCATTTGTACTGTTTACCCTGGACAAGAAATATTGACCCTAACAACATGGGCTCATTAAAATACACAACTAATTCTCTATATTTAATATGGGTTGTCTGGGCTGTAATTGAGATCAGTGTCTACTGAAAATGTACTATCTATTTAATACAAGCATTTAATATTGTTATACTCCATATGCCTTGCAGAGAACATGCTTGTAGTTGTATATTAAAAACTATTTTTTTTTTTAATTTTTGTGGGTAGACCAATAACTCAAATTGGACTTTATCCAGCTTTTGCTGGCAACAGTAGTGGTGTTTAGTTGCTCAGTCGTGTCCAACTCTTTGTGATCCTATGGACTGTAACCTGCCAGGCTCCTCTGTTCGTGGGATTTTTCAAGCAAGAATACTGGAATCAGTTGCCATTTTCTTCTCCAGGGGAACTTCTGACCCAGAGATTGAATCTGATTCTCCTGTGTTGCAGGCAGCCTTCTGCATTGCAGGCAGATTCTTTACTGACTGAGCCACCAGGCGAGCCCCTTATTGGAAAGAGTTCATTAATTTTTGCTATTGAAATTTGCCCCTTTAAAAAACATCCTGACATTCAGTTCAGTTCAGTTCAGTTCAGTCGCTCAGTCATGTCCGACTCTTTGCGACCCCATGAACTGCAGCACACCAGGCCTCCCTGTCCATCACCAACTCCCGGAGTTTACTCAAACTCATGTCCATCAAGTTGATGATGCCATTCAGCCATCTCATCCTCTGTCGTCCCCTTCTCCTCCTACCCCCAATCTTGCCCAGCATCAGAGTCTTTTCCAGTGAGTCAACTCTTTGCATCAGGTGGCCAAAGTATTAGAGTTTCAGCTTCAGGATCAGTCCTTCCAATGAACACCCAGAACTGATCTCCTTTAGGATGGACTGATTGGATCTCCTTGCAGTCCAAGGGACTCTCAAGAGTCTTCTCCAACACCACAGTTCAAAAGCATCAGTTCTTCGTCGCTCAGCTTTCTTCACAGTCCAACTCTCACATCCATACATGACCACTGGAAAAACCATAGCCTTGACCAGACGGACCTTTGTTGGCAAAGTAATGTCTCTGCTTTTTAATATGCTATCTAGGTTGGTCAGAACTTTCCTTCCAAGGAGTAAGCGTCTTTTAATTTCATGGCTGCGTTCACCATCTGCAGTGATTTTGGAGCCCCCAAAAATAAAGTCTGCCCCTGTTTCCACTGTTTCCCCATCTATTTCCCATGAGGTGATGGGACCAGATGCCATAATCTTAGTTTTCTGAATGTTAAGCTTTAAGCCAACTTTTTCACTCTCCTCTTTCACTTTCATCAAGATGCTTTTTAGTTCCTCTTCACTTTCTCCCATAACAGTGGTGTCATCTGCATATCTGAAGTTATTGATATGTCTCCCAGCAATCTTGATTCCAGCTTGTGCTTCTTCCAGCCCAGCATTTCTCATGATGTACTCTGAATATAAGTTAAATAAGCAGGGTGACTATATCCTTACATTAAACTTGTATATTCAATTACTGAAATCAGATTTCAATGTTCATACTTTGTATGACATAATTTTTAAGCTTTTTTCTTTTTGTTTTAAAAATTATCAGCAGTCCCCTTCATTTTGTATTTTAGCAATTGCTTTTCTCATAGCAGTTTGCCAACAAAATTCAATAGCCATATCTCTATCTCAAGGAATGGAGGTAAATACTATCAAAGATCACATACTAATCAGGGGTACTTTCCCGCTGAATTTGGGCTTTTCCCTGCTGTTATTTCAAATGGTTGGAGTAGGAAATGGCCACCCACTCCAGTATTCTTGCCTGGAGAATCCCACAGAGGAACCTGGTGGGCTACAGTTTGTGGGGTCAGACATGATGGAGCGCGCACACACACACACACATTTCAAATGGTTCAGTAATGTGTATATTGCATCAGAAGCCTTGACTTTTCTAAAAGAGTCAAAGGTGACATACTACTAGGGCTGGTTGATGACTCTAATTTGGTCCTTTTAGTACAAAAACTGCGTATATGATCAATACTTTAAGTTGGTCCTTTAGAATCGCATCTTCTGATCTTCAGCACTTGGAAATGGAGGTTAAAGGGATATGGTCCATTATAAAGCTTCCCCAAGTGAAGTGACCATGTTAATGGTCACTGACTGATTTATTTTAAAGAAATCTGTGGTGAGTCTTCATTTCTGACTCAGGCTATTTGAAAACCTGATAAAAGATTCTCATAAAAAGTGAGATATCAGATGATTTTGCACACAATTTCAGGAGATTCATGGACAACATGAACCTTATGGGTTCATGAATCCCAGGCTAAGGACATTTGAAAGCAGGTCTTCCAAAATTATAACATGATTTCCATTTTAAATTTCTTACCATCCTTATTCAAAATTTATTTATTTCCTTAAAATTATCCCTTAAGATGCTGGGTGATCATCAATTTATACTATTTTCACTCACTGAGGCAAAATGTTGGATTACTGTCAAGGGGATTTTCTATCTTTTTCAAGGTCAGCTCTGAGCTGAAATATAAAATATGACGGGATGAAATAGCAGACCTTCCTCACCCTTCCCCACTCCTTTCTGTTCTATCACTTTCTCAGGAATCCACTTCTGCTGACAGCTCTTGTTCATTCTATTTTCCTATCAACCCACTGACAAGAAAGAAATTCAAGAATGATAGAAATCTATTCCTGCATCAACCTACCTCCTAGTTTTTAGGTGGAGAAACTTTGAAATGACTTTCATGTGGTCTTCTCAAAGTTCCTGGGGCCAGACAAGCAGTGTGAAGATGAGATCCAACATTGCTCAATTAACTGATGAGGCGCACAGCTTTTCATTTTCATTTTTAACTTATGCAATTGATTTTCCTCGTGTGATCACACTGTAATAGTGGACTATTGGTCAGGCAATCAGGATAATATAGGTGCCATATATGGAAAGGATAGCCACTGACATTTATGCTGTTTCTATTATTTTCTGTGTTCCACTAGTAGATTCACAGACCCGGTCATATTTTATGTAAATAGGCATTTAGATCCATTACTCAAAGATGGCCTTGTCTCCATCCTGAACTCAGAAACATAGGTCAAAATGTTACATGTAATCTCTTTACAAGTTGTATCATATTCACTTGGAAATGGCAAAACATAGGCATTACTCTATTAATAAATAAGCAAATAAACTCATAAATAAACATGTGAATAAATGAATAAATACTTCATATACTCATACATACACACCCTCACACATCCATACATACATAAAAAGAAGATGTAGAATTTAAAGACAGAAAAGGAGAAGGCTGACTTAAATATCAAAAAGTATCTGTTGAAAGAAAAATTAGAATATAATCAGGAAATAAAATATATGAAGGGAATGAAATGGCTTATTGCAATATTAAATTTTCTCTTATATGTAAACCTGGTCATTAGTATGCAAAAATATGGAATATTTTAAAAGAAGTAGTAAGAAGGAATGTTTGACAATAGGACAATAGAAAAAAGGTAACATTTATACAAATCATCCCCTGTTTTCAGTTATTTATTCCCAAATGGCAGCTCACTTCATTTTTCTTGCCTGAAGAATCCCATGGACAGAGGAGCGTGGTGGACTGCAGTCAATGAGGTCGCAAAGAGTCGGACATGACTGAGTGACTAAGCATGCACAAGCAAACACTACCCCCAGATTGAGTGGTTTGAAACAGTCTTTAATTTTGTACATGACTTTGTGGGTCGAAAATTGGGGAAGGACTGATCCGGGCAGCTTTTCTCTGATCCAGGTAATGGGGCTGGGGCAGCTGGGGTTGCAGGATCCTCTTCTGAAATAGCTTTACACTGTGAGGTTTTTATGTCTCCATTTATTGGTTGATCCTTGTAAGGTTTCCAAATCAGGGAGCAGACAGGTTATTTATTCACATATTGACCCTAGCACTAGTTCGCTATATCCCCCACCCCCCACCCCAGGTGATGCTGTGAGGGTGACGTGGATTCTGTGTATATGGAAGAATTGTACCTAAGAAGAGGAACCTTGAGAATATGAGTTATTGGAACTTATGCAAACAGCTGGCACATATATAAACAGACTATTAACACATATATAAACAGAAGCTACCCCTTCTCCCCTCTGCAGAGACAGAGGTAGAAGTGGAGAGAGAAACAAAACTCCCTCTGAAGAGAGGAGAAGGTCTCTGGGTTCATTTTCGTTTGCCACATAAAGAAATGACCTTGGGGGGGGGGATACATCTTTAAATCTTTCAGAAGGTCACTTTCTTTAGGGTTGCTATTCTACCCACACTCACCCCCAGCAAATTTTATTCATAAGACCCTAACTGAGCAGAACTGTGAACATATCCTTTCCAACACAGATGTCTGGCTCCCTTGCTCTTTGTCTGATCTCTTTCATCCTCTCTCCCTTTCTCTCTCTCCATGGCATCTTCCACGATCTGCTCACAATGCAGGGTTCTCAGGAAAGCCCTAATGTTCACTGGCTTCCAAGAGGCAGGAAGCGGAAACTTGCCCAGCATCACTGCTGCTTGTCCTATTGATCAGAGCAGTTGAGGGGCCTCCCGAGACTCAGAGGGTAGGGAAAGAGTGTCTAGCTCTCCAAGAGGTTTAAAGAAGCTGACAGGGTCACGTGGCAGAAGACTATATATATATATATATACACACACACACATATATATATATATAAAACTGTGGCCATCTTTGGAAAACAGCCTCTCACATACCTCCTAAAGACATTTTTACAAAAGGGAAATCCCTGCAATAAAGAAATACTATAGTTGGAGAGATAGCACACATCATACAAATAGTGAATAAACAAATAATAGCCTAATTCTGGCTAGGGTGTAATCTACTAAAGATCTAGATTAATTCCCAAGGCTCCAGTAGGTCAGATCCTGAGCACATGGTCCAGGCCACAGGCTATTGGACTAGTCCTTGCAGCAGTGGATTTGGCTTATGAGGCCTGAGAGTCTGAGCGCACTGTGAATTCAGCTCCCTCCCATCTCTGAGCCTTGTCTAAGTAGGTTCCTCGGATCTAGGAGCTTGATTTTACTTGGTAGAAAGCTTGGGACTTGGAGAATTTCTTGGACTGCTTGCAGGAAGGTCTGTCCCAGTGCACCCCTCAGCCATTCTTCACTCCCCAGGGCATTGACTAGTCTCTGGAGTCTCACAACCATCATGAGATACTGGCAAAAAGTCTTGAGTCTAGTTCTCTCTCACTCCACTACTGATCCTTCCAATTCTGGAGGTGAGGGACTGTTCTCCTTCCAGGTTTTTGGGCATACTTGAGATCTGCAAATGCTATTTTATGTTTTCTCCTTTTCAAAACTGAAAATGGCAATAGCCAGCCTTTATTAAGTTGTAAAGATGCCACATATATAGACTAGGCATCAAGAGGCAAGGGTTGGTGGTGCAGACTCTGGAGTCATATGTCTGAATTGATATTCTGCCTCCCTCTAAATGACCCTGGACAAGCTATTTAATCAGCCCATGCCTCAGTTTCTTCATCAGTATGATTGAATAACAACAGTACCTACCCTCATACAACTGGTGGTAATGATTAAAGAACAGATTAATGTAAAAGTCTTAGGACTATGCATGTTACATAGTAAACTCCAGTAAGCATTATGGAAGTAATGGTTATCATAGCCATTGTTTCTTTTGGAAGTAGATGCAGTCGTGTCATCTCTTCGAGAAATGTGAATAGCAGGTGCCCACAGTGATGGTGGATCACTGAAATTCAGGTTTTATTCTAAACAATGCTCAGCTATTCTTTGGTTGTACATGGCCTCTGTGAACCTCTGGATTCCCGCTGACTGAGCACGTGGCCAGAGAGTTTCCCTTGCTTTCCTGTCTCTGGATGTGACTCTCACAGTAGACTGCCTCTGGGAACTTTAGTTCTGGGAGTGTCTTTTGTGCAACCTACCAGAGGCCACTTCAGTCACTTAATAATGCCACCGTATTCTACTTTAATATAAAAGCGTACATTAAATATATGCTTGTGTGTATATGGGTACACACACACATGCATACTTCATTTCTACAAGCACTCCAGCACTTTTAAAAATCATTGTACTGACTTTTTATCTTACAAATTTTTTTTCCAAATGCTCTCTTACTATTCCTTGTATGTTTCCTTACCTTTCACTTACTTTTATTTGACTCTCGTTTCATGAAAGGTGAGTTTTGAGATCTGAAATTGTGAGGTTAAAGTAGATTTATGTCCAGTGATAAACTTAATTGAGACCTAAAATATGAGCACATAAATCATTATATTTTTATTCATTTATTACACATGCCTTCAGTTTATTTTATCTGTCATTAAAAAGTATGAGGTCAGCATGAGAAAGCATCTCATTTTGTTTCTTAACAAAATTTAATGCATAGACTGTGATTTATTTTCTACCGACATTACACTATTAGTGTGAGTTGTTGATAAGCAATTTACAGCAGTAGACAAGATCAAGGCCTACCCTTAGGCTGATTTATCATAGTTCATATATTTACTAACAGGCTGGCAAGTGAAACCTTTGAAAATATAATGAATTTAGAATGTCTACCCATTATATCTCACCAGGTGATTAGCTAACCTATTCCTTGTATGTTTGTATTCTTCTATATTGTTTTGGAAGCTAATGAATAGAGTTGTATTACATCAATAAAATAAATTTCAGACATTCAAATGTTTAACCATTCTGAAAATAAACACCATCACATGCCACAATTTATTTTACTATTAGTTTATTGTAATACTTTGCATTCAATTTATAAACTAATTATAAATTGGAAGCACACACACACAATGTTAGAGCTGAAAGGGAGCCTTAGAAATGTTGTTGTCCAGCTTTATTTGATAGATAGATGGATGTAACAGCAAGAGACAGGAAATAACTTGCTCCGTGTAATAGAGGTAGTTTGAAGGAAGAGTTGAACTAGGCCTCCCTGACCCTTTTTATTTGATAAAGTGTTTTCGTTAGATACCGTAGTATATCATACTGAAATGATGATATTTGTTTTGCATCTGTAAATATTAATTGTTAGTAACATTTTCTAGGGGAAGACACTTTTATATGTACTTAGCAAGTTAAACACTGCTTTATATTTATTACTATTTAGTATCAAAAAGGAAAGATACATACATGAGGATGGTTAAAAAAACAACACAACAGGATAAGCACTCATAACTGTTTAGAGAATAAATGGCAACCTTCACTTGGGCACGTTTTAAGAGGCTAACTCTCATTATTCATTGTGTGTTATGGAAAGTTTACATAAAATGGACTGCATATCATTTATGGGAATAAATTTTAAAAGTATATGATTTGCTTATACCAAAATAAGCAGGAAGTTGTCATAAATTCATTTTACTATCCCATTTCACCCATACACTGTGTTTTACCCATACTAGGGAAAATTTGAATTATTTTTCATTGAATTTCTACACATCAGAAGTATTCCCCTAAATTTATTTCTATCATAATCATTCCTTTGAATGTGTATATCCATGAAGCTTTAATTAAGAAAACCAAATCTTTGGGCCAGACATTCAATTTTTCTGACCATCAAAACATTCCTTTTCTACTGAACTTGAGCTGGACTGCTGGTAAGGCTAGCCTGAAGACATTTGCCCGAAATATTGGCCTAAGTCCAATGTATTCCCTAAGAAGAGACCTTAGAAATGTGAATTGCAATTTATGACATTATAGATCTTCCTTTATGGGATTATCTGAAGCTGAGAAATCAAATCCATATTGGAGGTCTAAATTCTTAAACTAATATCTCATAGTTTAATTTAATTTAGTTTTTATAAGATGTATCATTCTGTTTCTAGGAGGAATAAGGCATTCACAACTCTCCTTTAAGAATGTTTCAAGATCTGAAACAACAAACAGTCCTGGAAGAGATAATAGTTTGAGAAGATAAAGATTACTGCAACAAAGATTGATAACTAAACTTTCCTTAATGCATATTTGCAGTTAAAAATATTAAATTATGTTTTGATCATTTACTATGGATACTATAAATTTCAACGTAGGGTCAGCTTGAAATATAGATAGATAGGTAGGTAGATATATGTGTATGGGTGTGTGTGTGTTCAGTTGCTAAGTCATGTCCAACTCTTTGTGACCCTAAGGACTGTAGCCTGCCAAACTCCTCTGTCCATGAGATTCTCCAGCAAAGAAAACGAGTGGGTTATCATGCCCTCCTGCAGAGAATCTTCCCAAACCAGAGATAGAACCCGAGTCTCCTGCGTCTTGTACATTGGCAGGTGAATTCTTTACCTCTGAGCCACCTGGGAAGCCCAGATAGATATATAGATTTTAATTCTAACTGTGATTTGCTTTCTTTTCTCTCTGCTAGCTACATTTCAAATAATGAAAAGCACATCCATGTGAAAAGAATGTATTATGGTTATTTATATGAGAAATTGCTCAAATTTTGGTGGAATATTACATTTTTAAATGCAAATGAACATGACTGAGATGGAAAATAATTAACTTACAAAACAGGATATGGCATATTTTTTACAATAGTGGTATTTTTAACAGAGTTTCCACTCTTCATATTATGAACACTCCCACTCTCTCTGTTGTGAGGGTACCCTAAGCTCCTGTCAGCAAGGCCAGTTGGAAAGGGTAAATGAGATAAGTGGGTCTGAGAGGGTGACTGAATATAGGACCAGAGAGGGAGGGAAAATTCAAGGTTGATGTGGGTACTTGGCAACCTGGATTGAGGACAGAAGCGTAAAAAGGAAGGTAGATGTAGTGGAGCTGAAGCTGTGTTTTTAAAAGAAGTTTAGCTGAGGAGAAAAGGCCTTAGACACGGTGCTAAAGCAACTTTATTTTTTTTCTCAAGTTACCTTTATTTCACGATGCTCTAAAATCATCCCTACCTTGATTCAGAAGAGTGGAGGTGCTGCCTTTTTTTTCTTTTTTTAATGACAACTATGTTGAGATAAAATTCATAGAACATACAATTCACCCATTTAAAGTGGACAATTCAACAATTTTGTAATATTTTCACGGAGTTGGAAACCATGATACAAACACTTTTATTTTTATTTTATTTATTTTTTTGATACAAACACTTTTAGAGCATTCTTGGCACCTCAAAGGAAACCCCTCACATACTAGCAATTGCTCCCCCTTCCCTCCCACCCCCACCCCAGTCCTAGGTAGCCACCCATCTACTTACTTCCATCTCTGGTTTGCCTATCCTGGACACTATTTTTACGACCCTTTCACGTTGCACCCCAACAAGGGTCGTCCTGCCAGGAGTCCCTGTGGCCTATGATGGGCCGAGTTCAGTTCAGAAGCAAAGGAAAGCTTTGCTCTTTAAAACTTTCTCGACATGTCACACTGCTGCGTTTATTTTATCCCTGTTGGGCTGGGCTGGGTCTTCGCTGCCGCTAGCGGGCTCCCTCTAGTCGCGGTGCACCGGCCTCTCATTCAGGGGCTGCGCTTGGTGCGGAGCAGGGGCCCAGGTGCACGGGCTCAGTAGTTGCGATTTGCTGGCCCCAGGGCGTCCAAGCTGCAGTAGTTGTGGCGCAGAGGCCTGTTAGTGGTGGCTCGCAGGCCCTAGAGCAGGCAGGCTTCAGTGGTTGCGGTGTGTGGACTTCGTGGCTCTGTGGCATGTGGAATCTTCCTGGGCCAGGGATTGAACCTGTGTCCCTGAACTGGCAGGCAGATTCTTATCCACTGCGCCACCAGGGGGTAGGGAAGTCCAGGAAAGCTTTATTGATTTATTTTTAGCCAAAATGTGTTCCCTGGGCAGGTTTCCTATTCATCTTGATACAGGGTGCTTCTGGTGCTGCTCGCATCTGAAGGCGCATCCTCTGTACGGCTTGCTTTTCCCCCTGCAGCCGGGCAGGGGCAGTGGAGAGGCCAAGCCGCAAGCCCACTGCTGGTGCATGGCTAAAGACGCTGCGGTGGCATTCCACAGCGTCCTCTGTTAGGATGTCTGGCTCCAGGCTGCTGATCGCACCATCGTGATTATCTGGGTCCTGAAGGTCTTTTCTTGTATAGTTCTTCTGTGTATTCTTGCCAACAAAGGTGCGTCTAGTCAAAGCTATGGTTTTCCCAGTGGTCATGTATGGATGTGAGAGTTGAACTATAAAGAAAGCTGAGCGCCAAAGAATTAATGCTTTTGAACTGTGGTGTTGGAGAAGACTCCTGAGAGTCCCTTGGATTGCAAGGAGATCCAACCAGTCCATCCTAAAGGCAATCAGCCCTGAATATTCATTGGAAGGACTGATGCTGAAGCTGAAACTCCGATACTTTGGTCACCTGATGCAAAAAGCTGACTCATTGGAAAAGACCCTGATGCTGGGAGGGACTGGGGGCAGGAGGAGAAGGGGACGCCAGAGGATGAGATGGCTGGATGGCATCACCGACTCAATGGACATGAGTTTGAGTGGACTCCGGGAGCTGGTGATGGACAGGGAGGCCTGGCGTGCTGCGGTCCATGGGGTCATGAAGAGTCGGACACGACTGAGCGACTGAACGGAGAGACGGTGGAGGCTTACAGCACTCTGGGCTTTCACATGCACGGCATGGGCATTAGGGTTCTGTAGGAGGCACTTCTTGAGTTCCCTCTTCTCCTCTGCGCCGGATAGCGGCGATCCTTTGCCAGGAGGTGTGTTCTCTGGGGGAGGTCGGCACTGCCAGAAGGGAAGCTTTGTTTCTGAACAAAGGATGGGGTCCAAGCTTGTGCTGAAGAACGCAGGCCCTCCGGACGGCAAGCGTGCACGGGGAGCGGGGCTGCCTGATAGGCTTGCTGTCGGCGGGGAAGGGCGGGCTTCCCGTGGGCCCGGTGCAGCCGGCGGCTCCCCACATGACCTCAGCGCCAGGTCGCAGGGTCTGTGCTCAGCCCAGCGCCTCCCGCCGGCCCGCGGCGTCTTGCACGGGCTTGCTCGGTGCTCGGCACACGCCCACAGCCCGCGGAGCTGACGGGCGGCTCCGCCAGCTTGCACTCGCAGCTCCTTGCACTGAAGCCTGGCGAGCAAGGCTCCCACTCCGCGCGCTGTGAGCAGCGAAACTGGATGAGCCACGAAGGAAAAAACAAACGAACAAAAACACGTCAGACGTTACCACCCAGGGTCTATCTTCTTTTCCCAGAAATTGTTCGCGCTTGTTGCCGGTGACAATTTGATATAATGGGATATTTTCGAGGTTCAGCCATGTTGTAGCATGTGTCAGTACTTCATTAATTTTTATTCCTAAATAATATACCATTGCGTGAATAGACCACACATTATTCATTCATCCGTCAATGTACACTTGAGGTGGTTCTGCTTTTTTGGAAAATGTGAATAATTTGCTATGAACATGGGTGTAAAAGTTTCAGGTGGATGTTTTTTCATTTTTCATGGATATATACCTATCGGTAGAATTCCTAGGTCATAGAATAGCTTTATGTATAACATTTGGAGGAACTTCCAGACTTTTCCAGAAGTGTCTTTTTCCCTCAAAGTGACTTCATTGTTTTTTATTTCTACCATGGTGTATGAGAATTCCAAAGTATGCAACCCTGCTAACACCTGTTATCTGTCCTGTAAGTTATAGCCATTCTAGTAGATTCAAAGTTCTATCTCATGGTGATTTTAATTTTTGTTTCCCTTGTACTTAACAATGTTACATATTTTTAATATCTTTATTGGCATTTTTTTACCTACTTTGAAGAAATGTCTGCTGATATTCTTTGCCCATTTTAAATTGGGTTCTTTTTATTATTGAGTTGTAACCATTCTTTATGTATTCTAGATACAAATACCTTATCAAATATATGGCTTATGAATATTTTCTCCCATTCCATGGATTATCTTTTTCTTATTAGGGTCCTTTGGAGCACAATAGTTTTGAATTTCGATGAAGTGTAATTATATGTAAATATATATATATATATTTCTTTCTGTTTTTGCTTGTGGTTTTTCAAGAGAGTTCAAAAGCTCTCTCTACATTTGGACTACCTTATCCTGGTCACATCTAAGAGCCATTGGCCAAATCCAAAGCCGGGAAGATCTACATAGAGAGAATAGTTTACTCTTACGGGAGTTTCATGGCGTTAGGCCTCCTGTTTAGGTCTTTGAATCATTTTGAGCACAATTCTGTACATGAATATCCAGTGTCCTAGCACCATTTGTTGATTATGTTTTGTAGATTTCTCTGTTAAGCTGTCTGCCTTGTTTGCTATTGAATCAAGCTCAGCCTCTACTAATCTGTGGCTGATTGCTCTGTTGTTTTCAAAAATAGCCTGGGGAGTAAATTACCCCTCAATATAATCTAATTATATTTAGGTTATTTTGCAGGAGTAGTTTATGAGGCCAGTCTTTATGATTTATTCTGAACCCAAGAGTGATCTTTAAAACTCTTTTCCTTGATGAACTCTGGTTGGCATATGACTGGCTGGCAAATGACTTAGCTTCTTCTCAATGAGCTACCAGCCTCTCTCTCTCTTAACTACTTAACACCAAAATCTCCCCTGTTTGCAATCATAGGCTTAGGCTTGCATGAAAGTTCACTCTTTTAAATAAAGTCAGTTCCCTCCAGGTGAGCTCAAAACCTCTCTCTTCTTTTAGACTACCTCATCCTGGTCAAAACCAGAGCTAGTGCTCCAGAGTTCTGTAAGAGGTTGGCCATCAGATTCTCATTACAGATAGGGTGCTGGGTAGGAATGACAGCCTCTGGGTGTCAGCTTGCTACTACAGATGTGGAACCCCTGGCCTAAGAAAGCTGGGGAAAGGGTGATCGGGTACCCCCTATTTTTGGCCTGTGGCTTCTGGGGTTAGCTCTTTGTCCAATGAGTGGAGGACCCGGTGGAGGAAGTGAGCCTCTGGCCTCTTAGCTATAATGACCAGTAAAATGTAGCCCTTACAACTTGAAACTTGGAAGGGGTGGTGATATGATAAATGATGGGCTCTTATGCTTCCTGATGAGATAATGATATTCCTCGTCAGGGACCTAAGAGAAAAGATACCCCAGGTTTTTCACATCTGCCCAGAGTATAGCTTCTAACACAGTGAGCTGGGGGATGAGGTAAAGGAGGGAGATGATCAAGACTCAGGTGTCATAGATCTCCACTGTTTTACAGAGATGGAGCATATTTCTTTCAGCATTTTTTATCCTGAGAATATTTTCTGTGTGTTGTTAGGGTAACTTCCAGATATTTTTAATGGTAGTTCTTTTCTTTTTGACATTTTTGCCATATTACAGCCCCTATTTATAGTGCTTTATTTACATATTAACCCCCTTTAATGCTCATGAGCATCTTATGAAATAAGTATTATGTTTATTTTACAAATAATGACACTGAGGCAAGTAAATGTCATAGCTGAGATTCCAGTGCAGGAAGTCTGGCTCCAGAAACTATGCTTTGAAGCACATACAACACTGTCTTCTTGAAGTCCAGAAATTATAAGATGGCGTTTAACACCTAATTGGCAATCTTGGAAAGAGGAATCTTATTAAAGATTTTTAGAGTAAAATAAGGTTCAATGGAAACAAGATCCTGAGCTTCAGCTATTATTTTGAGTTTTGGGGTGAAAAGCCAAAAGGAGGAATAGTCCAAGTGGTTAAAGGTCAAGGGAAAGTCTCACTTTGTTTTGCTTTTGTTGTTCTTTAATAGTTAGTGGTGATCCAAACAAAGAGCTCCTATGCAGGAGAAATTAAATATGCAGGAGTTAGTGTAAATAATTGAATAAGGTCCCAGTGGTAGGAGGAATTAGGATCCAAAACATAAAAGAAATAGATAGAGAAGTTGGGCTTTGGGAATCTATTTTTTTGGGTGTGAAAAGTGATACTCTTTGCATAGCTTAGAGGTTGAAGGATTTCTTAAACTAGGAAGATAATGATAATGAAATTTAAAGCTAAGAAAGAACTTGAAATCAGATGAGGACATAAAAAGGAAGATAAATATGTTTATTTTTTAATCAAATAACAATGTTGCCAAATTTCAATGGATTCTACAGATTTGACAAATATGTTATTAAACGTTTTTTTCAAATACAGTAAAAATGAACATTTTCACATGATTTAAAATAACCATGTTTTTAGAAGCTGTTTGAAAGATTTGTTTATCTGATCAATACATTATATGTCTGTCTGTGAAACAAAGACTCATTTTATTATTAGGTTAATAGAGGACATAAAAGAAAGAAACCTTAGAGATAAGGTAGATGTACAGGAGTAAGTAATAAAAAAAATCAAGCAAGCCATAGCCACACTTGGATTAGCTTATGTACTACCTGAAGGGAAAAATGTATGCTGTAATGAGATTCAGTAATAGCCAATTACAGTAGCTCTTATGAAGAACCAGTTAGAGGCTTGAAAACAAATATATCAAGTTCAAAAATAGTTTCTGAGAGTCAATTGAAGACACTGACAAGCAATTATGTATCTACATAGGAATTCAAAATCAAATAAAGTTGGCTTAGTTATCCATATAGCTGCTAATTGGCCAGATGTATCTCAAAATAAGATAATCTCATATTTACATCATAAAGTGAATGGAATTGTTAAACCAATTTCTTCTTAAAAAAAGGAGAATAAAATGAAATTTTCAAACATTAAGATAAAATTCAATAACTGACATGAAGCATTTGTGATAATGTAAAGAGCTCTTGTAAAACAGGAAAATACATTGCCTTACATGTCCTACAAAAAGTCTTTAAAATGTCTTTCATCAACTTAGAGGAACATGACAGTTAATAGTAGCAAAGAAGTTGTATCAATATCTAAATATATGTTACAATATATACTTTATTATGAAGTTAAATAAAAAATTGATGTGACATAATAAAACATTTGACAAAAAGCACTAAGTGCTTTCTCACTATCACCTTTATCGTTTCTTTTATCCTGTGATTTGATTTTCTACAATGATGTGAAAATTGAACTGAAAAGTAAAGTCCTTGGTTTTATGATGTAGTTTGCAGGTTCAGTTTAGTTCAGTAGCTCATTCGTGTCTGACTCTTTGCGACCCCATGGACTGCAGCACGCCAGGATTCCCTGTCCTTCACCAACTGCCGAAGCTTACTCAAACTCATGTCCATTGAGTCAGTGATGCCCAATGAGTTCATTATTCACATCAAGTGGCCAAGTATTAGAGTTTCTGCTTCAACATCAGTCCTTCCAGTCAATATTCAGGGCGGATTGCATTTAGGATGGACTGGTTGCATCTCCTTGCAGTCCAAGGGACTCTCAAGAGTCTTCTCCAACACCACAGTTCAAAAGCATCAATTCTTCGGTGCTCAGCTTTCTTTATAGTCCAACTCTTACATCTATACATGACCTCTGAAACAACCACAACTTTGACTAGACTGACTTTTATTGGCAAAGTAATGTCCCTGCTTTTTAATACGCTGTCTAGGTAGGTCATAACTTTTCTTCTAAGGAGCAAGAGTCTTTTAATTTCATGGGTGCAATCACCATCTGCAGTTAGTCCAAAAAAATAAAGTCTGTCACTATTTACATTGTTTCCCCATCTATTTGCCATGAAATGATGGGACTGGATGCCATGATCTTAGTTTTCTGAATGTTGAGCTTTAAGCCAACTTTTTCACTCTCCTCTTTCACTTTCATCAAGAGGCTCTTTAGTTGTTCTTTACTTTCTGCCGTAAGGGTGGTGTCATCTGCATATCTGAGGTTATTGATATTTCTCCCGGTAATCTTGACTCCAACTTGTGCTTCATCCAGCCTGGCATTTGACATGATGTATTCTGCACATAAGGTAGATAAGCAGGGTAACAATATATAGCCTTGACATACTCCTTTCTGGATTTGGAACCAGTTTGTTGTTCCATGTCCAGTTCTTGCTTCTTGACTGGATACAGATTTCTCAGGAGGCAGATAAGGTGGTCTGGTATTCCCATCTCATGAAGAATTTCCCACAGTTTGTTGTGATCCACAAAGTCAAAGACTCTGAGGCAGTCAGTAAAGCTGAAATAGATGTTTTTTTCAGGAACTCTCTTGCTTTTTTGATGCTTCAGCGGATGTTGAAAATTTGATCTCTGGTTCCTTTGCCTTTTCTAAATCCAGCTTGTACATCTGGAAGTTATGGTTTACGTACTGTTGAAGCCTGGGTTGGAGAATTTTGAGCATTAGTTTACTAGAGTGTGAGATGGGTCCAATTGTGTGGTAGTTTGAACGTTCTTTGGCATTTTCTTTCTTTGGGATTAAGATGAAAACTGACCTTTTCCAATGCTATGGCCAGTGCTGAGTTTTCCAAACTTGCTGGCATATTAAATATGGCACTTTAAAAGCATCATCTTTTAGGATTTGAAATAGCTCAACTGGAATTCATCACTTCCACTAGTTTCTTCATAGTGATGCTTTCTAAAGCCCACTTCTCTTCACATTCCAGAATGTCTGGCTCTAGGTGAGTGATCACACCATCATCGTTATTTGTAATGAAGATCTTTTTTGTATAGTTCTACTATGTATTCTTGCCACCTCTTCTTAATAATATCTTCTGCTTCTGTTTGGTCCATACAATTTCAGTCCTTTATTGTGCCCATCTTTGCATGAAATGTTCCCTTGGTATCTCTAATTTTCTTGAAGAGTTCTCTAGTCTTTCCCATATTATTGTTTTCTTCTATTTCTTTGCATTAATCACTGGGGAAGGCTTTCTTAACTCTCCGTGCTATTCTTTGGAATTCTGCTTTCAAATGGGTATGTTTTTCCTTTTCTCTTTCACCTTTATCTTCTCTTCTTTTCTCAGCTATTTTTAAGGCCTCCTCAGTCAAACATTTTGCCTTTCTGCATTTCTTTTCTTGGAGATGGTCTTGGTCACTGCATCCTGTGCTATGTCATGAACCTCCATCCATAGTTCTTCAGGCACCGTGTCTATCAGATCTAATCCCTGAAATCTATTTGTACCTTCCTCTGTATAATTGTAAGGGATTCAATTTAGGTCATACCTGAATGGACTAGTGGTTTTCCCTACTTTCTTCAATTTAGGTCTGAATTTGGCAATAAGGAATTCATGATCTGAGCCAGAGTCAGCTCCCAGTCTTGTTTTTGCTGATGGTATAGAGCTTCTCCATCTTTGGCTGCAAAGAATATAATCAGTCTGATTTCGCTATTGGTCATCTGGTGATGTTCATGTGTAGTCTTCTCTTGTGTTGTTGGAAGACAGTGTTTGCTATGACCAGTGCGTTCTCTTGGCAAAACTCTTTGCCCTGCTTATTTTGAACTCCAAGGCCAAGTTTGCTGTTACTCCAGGTATCTCTTGACTTCCCTCCAGCCTCCTATGATGAAAAGGACATCTTTTTTTGATATTAGTTCTAGAATGTCTTGTAGGTCTTCATAGAACCATTCAACTTGAGCTTCTTCAGCATTACTGGTCGGGGCATAGACTTGGATTACCATGATATTGAATGGCTTGCCTTGGAAATGAACAGAGATCATTCTGTTGTTTTTGAGATTGCAGCCAAGAACTGCATTTCATAATCTTTTGTTAACTGTGAGGGCTACTCCAATTCTTCTAAGGGATTCTTGCCAACAGTAGTAGATATAATTGTCATCTGAAGAAAATTTTCATATTCCAGTCCATTTTAGTTCACTGATTCCTAATACATCAATGTTCACTCTTGCCATCTTCTGTTTGAGCATTTCCAATTAATCTTGATTCATTGACCTAGGTTCCTATGAAACATTGTTCTTTACGGCATTGACCTTTACTTCCATCAGCAGTCACATCCATATCTGGTGTTGTTTTCACTTTGGCTCCATCCCTTCATTCTTTCTGGAGTTATTTCTCCACTGATCTCCAGTAGCATATTGGGCACCTACGGACCTGGGGAGTTCATCTTTCAGTGTCACATATTTTGCCTTTTAATACCCTTCATGGGTTCTCAAGGCAAAATATTGAAGTGGTTTGCCATTCCCTTCTCCAGTGGACCACGTTTTGTCAGAACTCTCCACTATGACCCATCCGTCTTAGGTGGCCCTACACGACCTGGTTCAGAGTTTCATTGAGTTAAACAAGGCTGTGGCCCATGTGATCAGTTTGATTTAGTTTTCTGTGATTGTGGTTTTCATTCTGTCTGCCCCCTGATGGATAAGGTTAAGAGGCTTATGGAAGCTTCCTAATGGGAGAGACAGACTGAGGGGGAAACTGGGTCTTGTTCTGATGGGTGGAGCCATGCTCAGTAAATCTTTAATCCAATTTTCTGTTGATGGGCGGGGCTGTGTTCTCTCCCTGTTGTTTGATCTGAGGTCAAGCTATGGTGGAGGTAATGAAGAGAATGGCGACCTCCTTCAAAAGTTTCCGCACATGCACGGCCATGCTCAGCGCCCCCGACCCTGCCGCAGGCCACCGCTGACCTGCGCCTCCACTGGAGACCCCTGGACATCCCCAGGAGACCCCTGGACACTCAGACTCTTGCGAGGTCACTGCTCCTTTCTCCTGGGTCCTGGTGCACAAGGTTCTGTTTGTGCCTCCAACGATCTGCTTCCCCAGTCCTGTGTGAGTTCTAGAGGGTCTCTGCAGGGGTTCATGGTGACCTTCTCCAAGAGGGCTTATGCCAGACCCAGGGCTGCTGCGCCCAGAGCCCCTGCCCCTGCGGGAGGCCGCAGCTGACCCGCACCTCCTCAGGAGACACTCAAACACTCAAAGGCAGGTCTGGCTCAGTCTCTGTAGGGTCTCCTAGTGCACACAAGTTTTTGTTTGAGCCTTGAGAGCATCTGGGGTGAGTGTGGGGTTTGATTCTAAATGCGATTTTACCCCTCATGCCATCTTGCTGGGGCTTCTCCTTTGCCCTTGTACATAGGGTATCTTTTTTTTGTTGGGATCTGACATTCTCCTGTCGATGGTTGTCCAGCAGTGAGTTGTAATTTTGGAGTTCTTTCAGGAAAAGATGAGCACATTTGCAGGTTACATGTTTAAAAATGAATGGTTTTGCCATGATTCTCTGTTTGATTTGTTATATTTGCCAAAGGAAAACTACCAACATATTAAAGTTTATTCAATTTTTTTTTGTCTTTTGCAAAACAAACAAACAAACCCTAGCAACTTTGCAACAATTGTCTTTCTGTAACTTAATAACCACACAAAAAAAGTAAAGCCAGTTATGGGCTGGTTGTGTGTGGCAATGTCATGAGAGTGTTTGTTCCTCGGTTCTTTGTCTCGTCACAACAAAGACTTGGAGTGACGGACATTAAAGCCCCTTGGCGGGTCACAGCTCCCGGAGGACAGACCGTGTTATAGCTCTTAAATCATTTTTACAGCTCAGTGTTAGAGCTCTATTTATTTAGATGATAGCAGGAAAATACATCTTTGAGGTCTGAGGGCACTTCGATCCAAAGACGGGAAGAGAAGAGCGCCCCATCGTGTGGGGGAGAGAGAGAGAGAGAGAGAGAGGGAGAGAGGGGTGGGGGAGAGAGAGGGGGGGGGGAGAGAGAGAGAGAGGGAGGGAGGGAGAGAGAGGGAGAGAGAGGGAGAGAAGAGGGCTTTGGTTCCTCTTTTTATATGTTTTTTTGTTCCCCCTGGGCCAGTCCTGTGCAAATTTGGCTTAGACAGGAGCGTTGTTTTACCTGAGGTTCTCACTCAGGTCCTCGGACCTTCCTTTGTTCTATTTTCGCGGACTTTCCCTTCCAGGTCTTTTAGCCACCGCCATTTTGGACTCCTTTTCCCTATTCTAACTACCTAACAGCAAAGTAGTCAAAGAGGCATGTGAAGAGGGAGGACCCAGTTTCATTGCTTTCTAGCCTAAAAATACATCATTGAGTAGACGTTGGGTGAATTGAACATGTTTGTAAAGTTCACCTTTAAACTTTTCAAAACAGAGTGTTTAATACTTGATAATTTGCAGGATGGAGGGGGGCAGTGGCAAGTGACAGTTAAAATGAAGATTATATGGGAAATATGAAATAACAGAAGAAGAGTTAAGTATGAAAATGTTCAAAGTATAAGGTGATAAAGTAATGGTTTTAGGGTAGCTTTCCTTATCAGTGAACGAGATTGGGGGCAGTAGTCACTTAAGTTTAGCCTAAAGTCAGGTCTATGTAAAAGAGGGGTAGTGACATCACAGGCAAAGCGATAGAAGAGCACGTTTCTTGACATTGGAGCTTTATGCTAAAATTACCCCTGCACACTTGGGCAAAATATTCCAAAACTTTTCAAGACTTTACCACTTCATAGGTAGATAAGAATTGTATGTCCTTTTCCAGCACTGTGACAGGATTGGCATAGCTGACCAAAAAAGTCAAATACGATTTCAAGGATTCAGACTCAAAATGAATGTTCAGCCTGTAGTCAAAAAATAAAATGTATTGCTTATCTCTTTGCATTTTAGCATTACTTTATCACTTAAGCTATTTTGAGGTATTCAACGTTCAAGAAGCATGCAGCCATATAGCTGCAACAGTGTATGTTGCGGTGTTCTTTCTTATAAAAATTATATATATATATATATATTCATCCATTATTATATGTAATTTTGATCACAATAAAATAGAATACACTTTAGGAATTAGAATGATACATGAATATTTGGTTAATATGAAAGCATTATCATTTATTTTTGGCTAAAGCTTGTTGCTGTTCAGTTGCTCAGTCATGTTTGACTACAAGGACTGCAGCATGCCAGGCCTCCCTGTCCATCACCATTTCCTGGAGTTTGTTCAAACTCATATCCATTGAGTCAGTGATGCCATCCAGCCATCTCATCCTCTGGCGTCCCTTTCTCCTCCTGCCTTCAATCTTTCCCAGCATCAGGGTCTTTTCCAGTGAGTCACTTCTTTGCAGTAGGTGGCCAAATTGTTAGAGCTTCAGCCTTCAGCATCAGTCCTTCCAGTGAATATTCAGGGTTGATTTCCTTTATAATTGACTGGTTTGATCTCCTTGCTATCCATGGGGCTCTCAAGAGTCTCCTCCAGCACCGCAGTTCAAAGGCAGCAGGTTTTTTTTTTTTTTTTTTGGTCTGGCTCTCACATCCATACATGACTATTGGAAAAAACAGTTTTGACTCTACAGACCTTTGTTGACAAAGTAATGTCTCTGCTTTTTAATATGCTGCCTAGGTTTGTCATTGCTTTTCTTCCAAGGAGCAAGCATCTTAATTTCATGGCTGCAGTCACCATCCACAGTGATTTTGGAGCCCAAGAAAGTAAAATCTGCCACTTTTTCCTTTGTTTCTCCATCTATTTCCCATGAAGTGATGGGACTTGATGCCACGATCTTTCTTTGTTGAATGCTGAGTTTTAAGCCAGCTTTTTCACCCTCCTCTTTCACTTTCATCAAGAGGTTCTTTAGTTTCTCTTCACTTTCATAAGGGTGGTGTCATCTGCATTTCTGAGGTTATTGATATTCCTCCTGACAATCTTGGTTCCAGCTTGTGCTTCATCTAGCCCGGCATTCTGCATGTACTCTGCATAGAAGTTAAATAAGTAGGGCAACAATATACAGTTCTGACATACTCCTCTCCTGCTTTGGAACCAGTCTGTTCCAAGTTCAGTTCTAATTGTTGCTTCTTGACCTGCACACAGGTTTCTCAGGAGGCAGGTGAGGTGGTCTGATATTCCCATCTCTTTAAGAATTTCCCACAGTTTGTTGTGATCTACTCTGTCAAAGGCTTTAGCATAGTCATTGAAGCAGAAGTAGATGTTTTTCTGGAATTTTATAGCTTTTTCTCTGACCCAACTGATGTTGGCAATTTGATCTCTGGTTCCTCTGCCTTTTCTAAATCTAATTTGTATATCTGGAAGTTCTCAGTTCACATATTGTTGAAGCCTAGCTTGAAGGATTTTGAGCATTACTTTGCTAGCATGTGGCTAAAGCTAGTTGCAAAATAACTATGTGCATAAAAGTATAATATTTTCATTGAAGTGAAGTGAAGTCACTCAATCGTGTCTGACTATTTGCGACCCCATGGACTGTAGCCCATCAGACTCCTCCGTCCAAGGGATTCTCCAGGCAACAGTACTGGAGTGGGTTGCCATTTCCTTCTCCAGTATTTTCATTACTCTCTACCTATTCTGGCTTCCCTTTCCACCACTGGTAATCTGAAGCTTTTAATGTGTCATTTTATTTTATTGTTCCCTTATTTAACGGCTATCATTCGTGTTGTGCCTGTGTTGTCAATTTACATAACCTTTATTGTGCTATTCACCCTACTTTTTGCATGTATATTCTTTTTATGATAAACCTGTTTCAATACATAAACATACTTTCACTTTTTCTTAAGTACTAGTTAGATATTTCATTTAACACATTTGTATTACAGGGTTGTTGTGAGTGAATCCCCAGGTAACCCTCAATGGACATGAAGCATGATCAAGACATAAAACTTTGCTGTATAAAACAGTGACTTTTTAACATTTCAGTTCAGTTCAGTTCAGTTCAGTTGCTCAGTCGTGTCTGACTCTTTGCAACCCCATGGACTGAAGCACGTTAAATATTTCAGCATTTACACCAAACTATACTGCAACCTGTACAGACAAACTCATTCAATCTTGAGATTAAGGTACAGAAATGCCATAAGATGAGCTGAGTAGCTCATGATCCTGTTTTATTTTCTCAAAGAACTTTGTAAGACATAAATTAGTTGTTCCTTAAAATTTTGTAAGGGGATTTTGCCAAGGTAAGACTTGGCTATAAATATTTATTGTCGTTTTTAGTTAACTTATGAAACCCTAATATTAAGATAGTCTACTCAAATTTTGGTTCTCATGTTTCCATAGTGAACATCTTCATTTTATTAACTAGATACATTTGTTTGGCCATAAATTATGATAGGAATCTCTCATTCTCTGCATCCCCATTTTGCAATTGTAAGGGGAGTGGACCTGTTTTAGGTTTTTATCCACCCCACAAATTTTTAATTGAAATCATTTTTACCTTTCATCTCTTGAGTGAAGTAGAACTCCTCTGTGTGGTATAGCTGAGGAATGGCAAGACAGCAATAAAATGCTGATGGAGTAGACATCGTGCCATGTCTAAGTGTTCTGTGTTTAAGATCCCAGGCTCTGGAGTCTCATTTTGCCAGATTTTTAATCTTGGCTCTGTCACTGCCCATTTGTGTGATCTGGAGCAAAATATTTAATCTGTATTAGCTTGAAGTGCATAATCTATAAAATTCTAGTAGAAAAAGATATATCCCATTGAACTATATGAAGATAGGATGCACTATTTCACTGGTTTTCCATCTTTATCCTACCACACTCTTAAAAAACAAGTTAATGGAGAACTCTAATCTGTGAGAGGAAAATTAGAACACTTCTTTTTGAAATGAGCCTGGGGGATCACGGACTCACATTCCCTTGCCTGAGGTTTGCGCTCCACTGTAAACAAAGTAGCCCAAGAATTGCCTCTTTAAAAATGTAAGTGCTCATGGAACAGAGTTGTTTTTCTTTTTTTTTTTTTAAGACCTCTGTAATATTTTTTATCAGAAAAGAATCACTGGGCTACACTGTTAATTCTACACTAAGTAGAGAGTCCCTTGGACTGCAAGGAGATCCAACCAGTCCATCCTAAAGGAAATCAGTTGTGCATATTCATTGGAAGGACTGATGCTGAAGCTGAAACTCCAGTACTTTGGCCACCTCATGCGAAGAGTTGACTCATTGGAAAAGACCCTGATGCTGGGAAAGATAGAAGGTGGGAGGAGAAGGGGACGACAGAGGATGAGATGGTTGGATGGCATCACCGACTCAATAGACCTGAGTTTGAGCAACCTCTGGGAATTGGTGATGGACAGGGAGGCCTGGCATGCTGCAGTCCATAGCATCAAGAAGAGTCACACATGACTGAGCGACTGAACTATACTGAACTGAAGTAGAAGTTGGCAGTTTTATGAGGATGGGGTGAAGGTGTGGGAATCAATGACATTATCTCTTTTATAAATCACCACAATAAGCATGCACCTTACCATAAGCAATCACTGTGGCATGTTTTGGGCACTCAAGTGATAATTTACTGGGCATAGGTAGCATGGGGAGAGTGTCTATGTATTTGTAGTGTTAGCCTAAGAAGAAACTTTGACAGACAAACCTAGGGTCAGATGCTGGCCTTGCCTCTTGCCAGCTTAGAATTGTATAACAGTTAGGTAATTTCTCTGAGAATGAGTCTGTTTGTTGAATTTATAAAATATTGCATCTTGAAAGATTATTTTGAGTTACATCAAATTATGATATATCTAAATTTTGAGATTCTATTAATTTTAAGTGTGGGTTTATCATGAATGGTCCTGCCACCCTTATAGTTCAGCACTCAAGTCAAAATCTCCTGATATAGATCATATATTAGTAAATTTGTTGTTGTTTAGTTGACCAGTCATGTTCATCTCGTTTGCAACCCCCATGGACTATAGACCACGAGGCTCCTCTGTCCATGGGATTTTGCAGATAAAAATACTGATGTAGGTTGCCATTTGTTCTCCAGGGGATCTTTCCAACCCAGGAATGGAACCCACATCTCCTGCATTGGAAGGCAGATTCTTTACCATTGAGCCACCAAGGAAGCCCACGTTAGTACTGTTTATAATAACTAGGTCTGGCCTTTACTGATTAGGTATGCTTTTTAGGCCTTCACAAATAGTTTTAGGAATTTATTGTTTCTCTTGACTGTGTTGTACAATTACCTAGCTGGAGCTACTATGGTTCTTATAGCAGTATCTGACTTTATCAATGTAATAAATAAATCCTGTCTCATATTTTGTTTTGGAAGACTGATCTTTGGCTACTACTTGCTTTAACAGCTACCAACATGTAGACTTTCTTTTTCCTATTGCCCATTTGATATTTTTCTACCTGAATATGTCTTTGCAAAATCCAACAAAGTTGATTTTTCATCATTCCTAATTCTGGTAATCTTGCACCCCAAATCTTATAAGAAACTTACAATGCTTGAAAGGACAAATTAAAATATATATATATATATATATATATATATATATATATATATATATATATATATATGTATATATATAGTTATATAGTTATATAGTTATATTATCACACAATACGATTATAAGTGCTGGGATGACCATCCTAGATTATGAAAAAAATATCATAAAGCATGTAAATAGATAAATCAGTGAAAAACTTATAATAAAGAATGTTTAATGTATATGTGCCAAATACTTCCAAAATACTGATGTAGAAAAACATGTATGTTTTGAAAAAGGTGATTGAGAAATGCATAACATTTTAGCCCCACTTCTATACCGTCTTCTCCAGATTTTGCAGTTAGTATACATAAGCTGTGTTATGAATGTCTAAAGGAGTATAGGCATGTTTATATTAGATTTTAATTTTATAAATGTTTCATAGGTCTATGAAGAGTATATATATTTGTATGTGTATGTGTGAATGTGCATATGCGTGAGATGCACTTGCAATTTTAGGAGCATTCTATCTCCCATTTCATTTGCCTATGTCCAAGAATCTTCATTTGGGGGAGCTCCAAAATCACTGCAGATGGTGACTGCAGCCATGAAATTAAAAGATGCTTACTCCTTGGAAGGAAAGTTATGACCAACCTAGATAGCATATTAAAAAGCAGAGACATTACTTTGCCAACAAAGGTCCGTCTAGTCAAGGCTATGGTTTTTCCAGTAGTCATGTATGAATGTGAGAGTTGGACTGTGAAGAAAGCTGAACGCCAAAGAATTGATGCTTTTGAACTGTGGTGTTGAAGAAGACTCTTGAGAGTCCCTTGGACTGCAAGGAGATCCAACCAGTCCATCCTAAAGGAGATCAGTCCTGTGTGTTCATTGGAAGGACTGATCCTGAAGCTGAAACTCTAAGACTTTGGCCACCTGATGCAAAGAGTTGACTCACTGGAAAAGACCCTGATGCTGGGAGGGATTGGGGGCAGGAGGAGAAGAGGACGACAGAGGATGAGATGGCTGAATGGCATCACCGACTCGATGGACATGAGTTTGAGTAAACTCCGGGAGTTGATGATGGACAGGGAGGCCTGGTGTGCTGTGATTCATGGGGTCGCAAAGAGTCAGACACAACTGAGCGACTGAACTGAATTGAACTGAACTGAAGAATCTTCTAAAGATTAACAGATAAAATCGATTCCTACCTTAAAATAAAGCAATACTTTTATTCCTTTACAACCCAGATAAATCCTTTTTAAATTCCTTTTTTTTTTTTTTTTTTGAACTTTTTGTCTTCCATTGGGGTATAGCCATTTAACGATGTTATGATAGTTTCAGGGGAACAGCACAGGGACTCTGCCACACATTTGCATGTATTCACCCTCCCATAAATTCCTCTCCCATCCAAACTGCCACATAACATTGAGCAGAGTTCCCTGTGCTATATAGTGGGACCTTGTTGCATGTGAACCCTTTTTGATACTATTTTTTCATTGATCATCCTGAAGTCTAAATATGTGCACCTTAAAGACAAAATGAAACAAAACACAAGTCCACAGTGACTCCGGTACACAACCACAACCAGGAAGATCCTTGACTGAAATTGTGAACTTAAACAAGTCCTTGCTACTGCCTTCTGGAAGGTCTGGGACTCATATCTTTCTCACTGTGCAGCTTTTCCTTTCAGGATTGTTTCAAAGCAAAGCCTAGTAAAAGAGTTTCCCCTTTCTGAGAAAAGAGTGCTCCTTGTGGCCTCTAATACCTTTAAATTATGAGTTTTTAAGCTTTCTCTTAATACATTAACTGGGAGAAATGAACCATAGTATCTGTCGTCAGTATTAGTCTGTCCATGAAGGATTTCCCTTTCTCTCTCTTCCTAGCAAAGCGTAGGTTTGGATGTCCTGCCCACCTTTCTGTGTGAGTCTGTAACTTGCTGTGGCCAGTGATCTGGAACTTCACTCCAAAAGCAAAGCATCCTATTTTGAAGCAGGAATTTGGAAATGCCAGGGCACTTACAACGTGTATTCGTCTTCCTTCTGCTGTGGCGAGCTGCGTGTTCTAGAGGCTGTGTGTTAGGTCCCAGATAAGAACCTGATGACAGAGTGGAGTCCTGCTGACCTGGGCTGGACATAAGCATGTTTGAAAAAAAAAAGTTTCTAATCTTTTGAGCTTTTCGAAGTTATTCATGACTGCAGCATTATTTGGCATACCCTGTCTGAAGCAATCATTAAAGTATTAAACAAGTAGCCCCGGAAGTCAACCAGAATTTAGCATAAATGGAACAAGGGTGTTACATTTGTATACAAATAAAAGGTCATTTCATTTCATCCCACTTACATGTTAAGTCCTTTCCAGACATCATACGAGGTATCATATTAATTCCTTACACAACTTTAAGAAATACTTAACACTTCAGCCTTGTTTTTGCTTCAGAAGGAACAGGTTTACATGGTAAGCAGGCTTACATTTCCCCCATAGCATACAGCTAATAAATGATAGTCACATCTTGAATCCAGATTTTTTGTTGTTGTTTTTATTATATAGTTCATGCCCTTAAACACATTGTGATATTTTATCTTAAAAAGTTAACTGACCAAGTATCAGATGGTCAATAAATACAGTACTATTTTATTCACAGGCACAGAAGGACTACGTGGGTGAGAGGTGAGAATTTGGTAGATGGTAGGTGATACCAAAATAAATAAGGCATTAAATCTCACAGTGGGTAAGTTGAAGATCTTAGGAGAGTGTGCAGAGCAAATTAGATTGAGGAGCATGTTTACGTACCAGCAACAAATAGGAAGGGCCAGTACTATTAGGGGGAAGAGACACTGAACCTGAGGTGACCCATAGCATAGGCTGGTCACAGAACTGATGACAGCTATAATTGTTCATTGCATAGTAATCTTAGGGACTGCCAGAATCTCAAATAAAAAAATGGTCAAGTGAAAAGTTATGAGCACTGACATAGGTGACTTTTCCCAATCACTGCTGGTAAGGGTCCGATCAGGTGACAATATTTCTAATGATCCCTGAAATGGGATTTTCACCATGGGAAGCATGATAGACCTATAATTTGTGTCTTTTTTGTATGTGTGAAATTCTACAACAAGATTTAAGAATTCCTTTTGGTTATTTCTTATCTGTTTATAATTATTTAAATTACTAAGAATATGTGGATTTTTCAAAAAATATTAGACGTTGAGCTTATATCTTACATTTAAAATTAAAATTTCCAAAAGGTAAATGGGAAACTTTACACAAAGTCTGACACTGGATGTTATGGATATTCCAGGCAGTAGATTTGAAAGCACAGGATATTTTTATAGACATATTTCTAAATATTGAAAATGTTAACAACCAGGAGAATAGAAACCTGGTACTTTGCTTGGGTCCTTTGGAAACCAGATAGCAAGATATGATCCATGTGCATTTTTGTCTACAAGATATCAGAGACTGTGTACTGACAAACTCTAAGATGCAATGAATCAGGCTTTCTTTTTAAATAATGATTTAAAAAAATTTCTCATTTAGAAATGATGTATAAATCCGCTAGTATAGTCAGCAAAACAAGTATGACAATTTTAGATTTTTTTTTAAGTTCAAAGCACAGAATTAAAATGAACAATGAAGCCAAATTATCCAAACACTTTCCCAACCATTTTTGCTCAATATATTTAGCAATTAGAGATTTATCGTGTGTAAGCTTTATTCCAAACAAAACAAGGATTAGAGAAATGCACAGTTAAATAGTCAAATGTTTATTTAAAGATGATTTTCTTGAAACTCTTTTAAATAGGGAACAATTATACTTAAATTGTTATTCTTCTTTTCTTTTTATAAACCTTCTCACTTTCTATTTGAATCTGTAATGATGTGGGATATTATCATATTAAAGGAGACACTGTGGAACGTTACACAAAGCTTTAAAGTTAAAAATTAAACTTATTTTGGTTAAATGACTTTTGCTGTCATTGTTTGTAATAGGACTCACACAGTCTCATCAGTCTTAGGTGGTTGACCACTTATTAATTGATAATATTGTTTATCTTTGCTATTTTTGTGTCACTGGTGGAGGTCAAGATCATGAGATCGTTGAGAGAGGCCACCAGGCTCCCAAGCCAAACTTCTGTACCATTTTTATTCAAGCTTATGTCCCCCACTTATTTCATGAGCTCTTCAGTTCAGTTCAGTTCAGTTCAGTTACTCAGTCGTGTCTGACTCTTTGTGACCCCATGAATCACAGCACGCCAGGACTCCCTGTCCATCACCAACTCCCGGAGTTTACTCAAACTCATGCCCATTGAGTCGGTGATGCCATCCAGTCATCTCATCCTCTGTGGTCCCCTTCTCCTCCTGCCCCCAATCCCTCCCAACATCAGGGTCCTTTCCAATGAGTCAGCTCTTCACATGAGGTGACCAAAGTATTGCAGTTTCAGCTTCAGCATCAGTCCTTCCAAAGAACACCCAGGACTGATTTCCTTTAGGATGGACTGGTTGGATTTCCTTGCAGTCCAAGGGACTCTCAAGAGTCTTATCCAACACCACAGTTCAAAAGCATCAATTTTTTGGCACTCTTAGTAGTTAGTAAATCTTCAAATTTATCATGGAAGCTAAATCCAGCATCAACTGATAAATGGTGGACTTTATGTCAGTTGTAAATTACTGATCCAATCAGTAGTGATTGAGGAAATCAGGTCACTTCATGTAAAGCCTGGAGATGCAGGCAACAGTGCCTGCTGTTGACTTAAGACGGATAAGGCTACTGATATTTCCCCAGCAACAATGGGTTATTGATATCAATATAGAATTGCAATTTGGAGTCTGCATCCTTGGCAAGGCAGGAGCACAAAGAGAAAATACTTTTATAGAGCAACAGGGAAGTCAGGAGGGTTGTAGTAGACACAGAGGTCTTTGGAGGACTTGGGAGTTCATAGTGACTTTTCGGACTGAAGTGTGACAGTCTCTCATTGGTTGAGCACTTGCCAGCCAAGAAGAAGTTTTCCTTCTTGTTGGTTCTCCTCTTAGCCTCTGACTTTACTGGGGTTTCTGTTTATTAATTTATATAATGTTCAATCAGTTCAGTTCAGTTCAGTGCCCAGTTGTATCTGACTCTTTGTGACCACATGGACTGCAGCCCGCCAGGCTTCCCTTTCCATCACCAACTCCCAGAGTTTATCTAAACTAATTTCATTGAGTAGGTGATGCCATCCAAACATCTCATCCTCTGTCACCCTGTTCTTCTTCTGCATTCCATGTTTCCCAGCATCAGGGTCTTTTCAAATGAGTCAGTTCTTCTCATCAGATGGCCAGAGTATTAGGGTTCCAGCTTCAGCAGTCTTTCCAATGAATATTCAGGACTGATCTCCTTTAGGATGGTCTGGTTGGATCTGCTTGCAATCCAAGGGACTCTTAAGAGTCTTCTCCAATACCACAGTTCAAAAGCATCAATTCTTCAGCTCTCAGCTTTTTTTATAATCCAACTCTCACATCCACACATGACCATTGGAAAAACCGTAAGTTTGACTAGACAGACTTTTGTTGGCAAAGTAATGTTTATGCTTTATAATATGATATCTAGTTTGGTCATAGCTTTTCTTCCAAGGAGCAAGCATCTTTTAATTTCACGACTGCAGTCACCATCTGCAGTGATTTTGGAGCCCCCCAAAATAAAGTCTGTCACTGTTTCCATTGTCTCCCCATCTGTTTGCCATGAAATCATGGGACCAGATGCTATGACCTTTGTTTTTTTGAATATTGAGTTTTAAGACAACTTTTCCACTCTCCTCTTTCACTCTCATCAAGAGTCTCTTTAGTTCTTCTTCACTTTCTTCCTTAATGGTGGTGTCATCTGCATATCCGAGGTTATTGATATTCCTCCCAGAAATCTTGATTCCAACTTGTGCTTCCTCCAGCCCAGCGTTTCTCATGATGTACTCTGCATAGAAGTTAAATAATCAAGGTGACAATATACAGTTTTGATGTACTCCTTTTCTTTTTTGGAACCAGTCTGTTGTTCCCTGCTTCATTTTGAACTCTAAGACCAAATTTGCCTGTTACTCCAGGTATGTCTTGACTTCCTACTTTTGCATTCCAGTCCTCTATGATGAAAAGTACATATGTTTTTGGTGTTAGGTCTAGAAGGTCTTCTAGGTCTTCATAGAACCATTCAACTTCAGCTTCTTCAGCATTACTGGTTGCTGCATAGACTTGGATTACTCCGATATTGAATGGTTTTACCTTGGAAACTAACAGAGATCATTCTGTCAGTTTTGAGATTGCACCTGAGAACTGCATTTTGGCCTCTTTTGTTGACTCTGATGACTCCTCCATTTCTTGTAAGGGCCTTGCCCACAGTAGTAGATATAATTGCCATCTGAATGAAATTCTCCCATTCCAATCCATTTTAGTTCACTCATTCCTAATATGTCAATATTCACTCTTGCCATCTCCCATTTGACCACTTCCAATTTATCTTGATTCAGGGACCTCAACATTCCAGGTTCTAATGCAATGTTGTTCTTTACAGTGTTGGACTTCATTTCCATCACCAGTCACATCCATAACTGGATGTTGCTTTCACTTTGACTTTGTCTCTTCATTCTCTCTGGAGTTGTTCCTCCACTCTTCTCCAGTAGCATATTGGGAACCTACAAACCTGAGGAGTTCATCTTTCAGTGTCCTATCTTTTTGCTTCTTCATACTGTTCATGGGGTTCTCAAGACAAGAATACTGCAGTGATTTACCATTCCCTTTCCAGTGGACCACGTTTTGTCAGAAATCTTCACCATGACACATCTGTCTCAGATGGCCCTACATGGCATGGCTCGTAGTTTCATTGAGTTAGACAAGTCTGTGGTCCATGTGATCAATTTGATTAGTTTTCTGTGATTATGATCTTCTTTCCTTCTGCCCTCTGAAGGATATGGATAAACAGCGTATGGAATCTTCCTGATGGTAGACACTGACTGTGGGGGAAACTGGGTCTTGGTAATCAATCCTTGTTTCTTGTCTTAAAAAGAAAGTTTTTTCATTGCCTGTCCCATGAGTTTTTATCAAGTATAGTATGCAGTCAAGGATTCTCTACTTCCTTTATTCCTACTTCTATTTCTGGCTCATTTGGGATTTTCCAAATCTTCCCACAGATAACAATATATACCCAGAGCTCTTTTCCTTGAGTTTTATGGATCTACCAATTTCAACCTAATGGTAGGTTGTTTGAAAGATGATACCAACTCCCAGAGCTAATATCCCATTATAAACCCTGCTAAGCTATCCTAAATTATCTTACAAATTTAGTTGCTAAGGAATAAAAAGTGTGAAGCTAACATTTGTGTATCTATGAATGACTATTTTTCTGGACAAGTGCCCAATTTTGTCTAAAACAAAAGAGGTAATCTGGGACCTTTCAAGAAAATTTACCTTTTCTAATTTTTTAAGAACTACAACCAAGACTTCCATGCCAGTAATGACTTCTTTTAATTCACCTGTCCATTAAAATACTGTACCTATTTTTGCTCTCAGTCTGCTATTTAATCACTGTGTCAAAAATTAAATTAGAGTAAGTGTAATTCACTTTGATCTCAGTTATGACATTCTTTGCTTTCCATGTATACCCAAGCTATCTTAAGAGATGAGAATTATACTAAAGTATATCATCAACATTCTTAGCTTATGTCTTTCCATTATTTTCAGATGTGTGCCATCAATCAATAAATTTCAGACACTCTTTTCATACTCCAGAACATGTTAACATGCTAATCTATTCAGTCTATTCTGTTCCTTTACATGGCCTGACATTTTTAATTACTTAAAAAAGAATTTTAATCTTGAAGTCTTTGTATGGGATCTTATTTTAATAGATCATTTGCACAATCCAATGTTCTTAAATATTTGAAATCAAATTTCTGTTATTTCCTTTATAATCATCCAAATAGTATCCCTGAACAAAATATGGGGTTTCCTTGATGGCTCAGCAGTAAAAAATCCACCTGCAATACAGGAAGCACAGGAGACTTGAGTCTGGAAAGATTTCCTGGAGGAAGGCATGCCAACTCACTCCAATAATCTTGCTTGGGAAATTCCATGGACAGATGAGACTGGTGGACTCTAGTCCATGGGATCGGAAAGGGTAGAACACGCCTGAAGCAACTGAGCATGCACGCATGAACTTATGTTCAGATCTTCACATTTTGTAGCATTTATTCATTCCTTAAAGTTTCTCCCACATGCTTCTCCATGAAATTTTACAAAATACCGAAATATTTATTTCCATACCAAGTTGAGAAAGGGTACTCTAGTCATATGGATTAAGCAAAATTCATAACAATTGTAAAAAATATTTATCACTTTACACTGTATATGGTGCTTTCAAATGAATCATGGCATTAAAGTAGACACTCAGTTCCCCCAAATCTGCAGCAGGCCAAGATCGAACTGCCAAAACACCTGGAGTAACAGGCAAATTTGACCTTGGAGTACAAAATGAAGGAGGGGAAAGGCTAACAGAATTTGCCAGGAGAACTCACTCGTCATAGCAAACATCCTCTTCCAACAACACCAGAGAAGACTCTACACATGGACATCATCAGATGTTCAACATTTAAATCACATGTATTATTCTTTGCAGCCAAAGATGGAGAAGCTCTATACAGTCAGCAAAAGCAAGACAAGGAGCTGACTGTGGCTCAGAACGTAAACTACTTATTGCCAAACTCAGACTTAATTTGAAGGAGGAAAAACCACTAGACCATTCAGGTATGACCTAAATCAAATCCCTAACTATTATACAGTGGAAATGAGAAATAGACTTAAGGGACTAGATATGATAGACAGAGTGCTTGATGAACTATGGACAGAGGTTCGGGACATTGTACAGGAGACAGGGATCAAGACCATCCCCAAGAAAAAGAAATTCAGAAAAGCAAAATGGCTGTCTGAGGAGGCCTTGCAAATAGCTTTGAAAAGAAGAGAGGCAACAAACAAAGGAGAAAAGGAGAAAAGGAAAGATATTCCCATTTCAATGTAGAGTTCCAAAGACTAGCAAGGAGAGATAAGAAAGCCGTCCTTAGTGAACAGTGCAAAGAAATAGAGGAAAGCAAAAGAATGGGAAAGACTAGAGATCTCTTCAAGAAAATTAGAGACACCAAGGGAAAGTTGCATGCAAAGGTGAGCTCAATAAAGGAGAGAAATGTTATGGACCTAACAAGATATTAAGAAGAGGTGGCAAGAATACACAGAAGAACTATACAAAAAAAAAAAAAAAAAAAATCTTCTTGACACAGGTAACCACTATGGTGTGATCACTCACCTAGAGCCAGACATCCTGGAATGTGAAGTCAAGTGGGCCTTAGGAAGCATCACTAAGAACAAAGCTAGTGGAGGTGATGGAATCCAGTTGAGCTATTTCAAATCCTGAAAGATGACTCTGTGAAATATGCCAGAAAATTTGGAAAACTCAGCAGTGGCCACAGGAATAGAAAAAGTCAATTTTCATTCCAATCTCAAAAAAAGGCAACCCCAAAGAATGCTCAAACTACTACACAATCGCACTCATCTCACACACTAGTAAAGTAATACTCAAAATTCTCCAAGTCAGGCTTCAAAAATATGTGAACTGTGAACTTCCAGATGTTCAAGCTGGATTTAGAAAAGGCATGGGAAACAGAGATCAAATTGCCAACATCCACTGGATTATCCAAAAAGCAAGAGAGTTCCAGAAAACCATCTATTTCTGCTTGACTGACTATGCTGAAGTCTTTGACTGTGTAGATCACAATAAACTGTGGAAAATTCTGAAAGAGATGGGCATACCAGACCACCTGGCCTGCCTCTTGAGATCTATATGCAGGTCAGGAAGCAACAGGTAGAATAGACTGGTTCCAAATAGGAAAAGGAGTACGTCAAGGCTGTATATTGTCACCCTGCTTATTTAATTTATATGCAGAATACATCATGAGAAACGCTGGGCTGGAGGAAGCACAAGCTGGAATCAAGATTGCCAGGAGAAATATCAATGACCTCAGATATGCAGATGACACCACCCGTATGGCAGAAAACGAAGAACAACTAAAGAGCCTCTTGATGAAAGTGAAAGAGGAGAGAGAGTGAAAAAGTTGGCTTGAAGGTCAACATTCAGAAAACAAAGATCATGACATCTGGTCCCATCACTTCATGGCAAATAGATGGGGAAACAGTGGGAACAGTGAGAGACTTTATTTTGGGGGGCTCCAATGTCACTGCAGATGGTGACTGCAACCATGAAATTAAGAGACACTTATTCCTTTGATGGAAAGTTATGACCAGCCTAGATAGCATATTGAAAAGCAGTGATGTTACTTCTCCAATAAAGTTCCATCTAGTCAAAGGTGTGATTTTTCCAGTAGTCATGTATGGATGTGAGAGTTGGACTGTAAAGAAAACTTAGAGTCAAAGAATTGATGCTTTTGAACTGTGGTGTTGGAGAAGACTCTTGAGAATCCCTTGGACTGCAAGGAGATACAACCAGTCCATCGTGAAGGAAATCAGTCCTGGGTGTTCATTGGAAGGACAGATGCTGAAGCTGAAACTCCAATACTTTGGCCACCTGATGCCAAGAGCTGACCCGGTGGAAAAGACCCTGCTGCAGGGAATTATTGATGGTGGGAGAAGAAGGGGACAACAGAGGATGAGATGTTTGGATGGCATCACTGACTCCATGGACATGAATTAGGGTAAACTCCAGGAGTTGGTGATGGACAGGGAGGCCTGGTGTGCTGCATTCTGTGGAATCACAATGAATCAATACAACTGAGCAGCTGAACTGATCTGAACTGAAAGTAGACATTTGTACCATTCTCTGTTTTAAGAAGTGATGTAAGAGGTGACGTGAATTGCTCAAATTTGTAGCAAGAATATAACAGACTTCAATTTAAGACCTGTATCTTCAAATCATTTGGATTTCCTAGTATGCTGATTCTAATTTTGCATTGTTGAACTTAATAGATTTTTAAAAAAAATATAACATGATCACACTGTGATATATGGTAATGCCTGAGTCATTTAACAATTTTGCAGTGATATGTATGAAGGGACAGAAGGAGAATGTGATCATAGAGACCTCACTTTCAGAAATTATATAATGAAAGTCATATTTATATCCTGTTCATTTTTGAAGCAGCTGATGAGATAAATATTGCAAGATATCAGATTGGGTAACAGGTTCTATTAGTTCTTTCTTTCAAACTCATTCCAACCTAAGCAACAACAATAACAAAAAATAAATGAATGCACTTAGCCATTTCCTTTACTCCATATATCACTCAAGTATTTTTATTTCATGTAGATTCCTTTTTACTTACTTTTTTGTTGATCTGTATTTTCAAGTAACATGTAAAGTCAATGAGAATATAACACCTGATAAAAAAAAGAAAGCTCACTAAACATTATCAAATTAATAAAGAGTTGCTTCATAGATAAAAAGTAATCATTTTTAAAATAATTCTACTTTTGTTGATAGTCAAGTGTGTGGCATTAGAATACTAGTGTGGATCATCTTCTGAAGATAGGGATTCTTTTCTAATGATCCTTTAAAGATAGGCTAGAGTATCACAGAAGACTTTTTGTTACTCTGGATCCAAATAATTTAAAAATATCTTATTCCTTGGTTTCTCCTTATTCCTTGATCTTTCCTCTTGTAGCAAAATTTTTGCTGGGTGCCTATATTTAAAACTTTCTATGAACATAGTCTGGAAAATATAAGAGGAAACACATTTAAACAAATTTTAAAAAATTAAAGCACATCAGAAGCACAGATAGGCATAAAATTATTGACAGAAGTTGTAAATCTTTGTGTAATAATGAATACTTAATGTTTTCTTGGATATATCAAGTGACAGTATTATAGATAGATAGATATGTGTGTGTGTGTGTGTGTTCTTCCAGTGCAAAAACCAGTATTTGTTAAACAATTCTAAATTTGGTATATTAAGATATGTTGACTCTTCACGTTGAAAAAACACAATTAATATCACATAAATTGATGATTAATATCCTAGAAGTAATAAAGATATAAATATGCTGGAGTTAAATATATGCTGTCCTTCATTCTGCTACCATTACAGTTATCTAAATAGAAAAAATCATCTAAGACTTAGATTCAAATCCCAACACACTTTTAGAGATCTTTATTTGCACTGGCATAGTTTTTACCCACTCACTCGTGAGTGCTTGTCTGTCTTTGCCTTACGTCCTAATCTGCAAAACAAATTTGAAATGATTAATTAGTAAGTCAGTTTTCAAAAATCTAAGATCATGGCATCCAGTCCTGTCACTTAACACCAAATAGAAGGGGAGAAGGTGAAAACAGTTACAGAATTTATTTTCTTGGACTTCAAAATCACTGTGGATGCTGACTGCAGCCACGAAATTCAAAGATGCTTGCACATTGGAAGGAATGCTATGAAAAACCTAGACAGTGTATTAAAAAGCAGAGACATCACTTTGCTGACAAAGATCTGTGTAGTCAAATCCTGTGGCCAGCACAGCAGGTAGGGATCAAAAGTGGTCGACGCACAGTTTGGGAAAAAGAAACTAGAGACCGAATTAAAGCTTTAAAGATGGGACTGGGGGACTCAAGACCTCTTGGGTCAAGAACCGTGTTCCTCGGAGCCACATCACTGTTATTTAGTGTCTTGACAAGCAGAAAGTACCTGTTGTGCTAGGATGAAATCAGCCTCCTGAGACCCCTATCACATCTCCCATTTTATTGATTAATCTGTTGTTTTCTTGTACAAGGGCTGTGACCTAGCTGGAGGTCAAAGACCTGCATATGCCTTGGGAAAACATCTTAGTGTGCACACAAGCAGTATTCTGAACTTATGCTGACCTGGCGTTCCAAGATTAGCAGGGCCTGACAACCCCGACTGATCAATCCGATGTACTTTTATTTGGGTATTGCTGTATTGCTATATTTTATTCTTTTTTGCTTCTATGTTTTTATTTTTTTCTCATGGTGATTTTCTCATGGCTTAGGCAGAGCAGCAGGTGGCTATTAACCCCTGCAGTGAAGGCTGTGGTTTTTCCAGTAGTCATGTATGGATGTGAGAGTTGGACTCTAAAGAAATCTGGGCGCCGAAGAACTGATGCTTTCGGACTATGATGCTGGAGAGTCCCTTGGACTCTTGGACTAAAAGGATGCTCTTGAGAGTCCCTTGGATTACAAGGAGATCAAACCAGTCAATCCTAAAGGAAATCAATCCTGAATATTCATTGGAAGGATTGAAGCTGAAGCTCCAATACTTTGGCCACCTGATGTGAAAAGCCTGATGCTGGGGAAAATTGAGGGCAGGAAGAGAAGGGGGAGACAGAGGATGAGATGGTTGGATGGCATCACCGACTCGATGGACATGAATTTGAGCAAACTCTAAGAGATAGTGAACAATAAAGGAACCTGGTATACTGTAGTCCGTGGGGTCACAAAAAGTCAGATATGACTTAGGGACTGCACAGCAACAACTACTGAACTGTACTGATTAGCTAACAGGACTTTTCATATCTGTGGTTGATTCTTCTTCTTCTGTTTGTTTGTTTTTTGTAAATATACTCTTTTATTGGAGTATAGCTAATTTACAATATTGTGTTAGTTTCCATGTACATGCAAAGTGGTTAAGTTATACACATATTCATTGATTTTTAGATTATTTTCTCATATAAGTTAGCACAGAATACTAGGTAGAGTTCCTGTGCTATATTCTAGATCCTTGTTGATTATCTACCTTGTCTATTGAAGAATGTGTATATACATCCCAAGCTTCTGATCTATTCCTTTCCACCCGACATTTCCCTTTTTAAAACATAAGTTTGGCTTTTATATCTGTAAGTCTATTTCTGTTCTGTAAATAAGTTCAGTTATTTCTTTTCTTTTTAAAAAAAATGTCCCCATATGAGGGATATAATATGATATTTGTCTCTCTCTGTCTGCCTTAACTCTATTTAGTATAATTTTGTCCCTGTTGCTACAAATGACATTATTTTGTTTTTTGGCTAAGTAATACTCCATTGTGTGTGTGTATATATATATATATATACATACATATATTATATAAATCTGTGTGTGTGTGTATATATATATACCATATCTTCTTTATCCAGTCCTCTGTTGATTGACATTTAGGTTGCTTCCATGTCTTGACTACTGTAAATAGGGCTATAATTAACATTGGGGTGCATGTATCAATTTGGATTATGGTCTTCTAAAGAGCCTCTTGATGAAGGTAAAAGAGGAGAGTGAAAAAGTTGGCTTAAAGCTCAACATTCAGAAAACTAAGATCATGGCACCTGGTCCCATCACTTTATGGTAAATAGATGGGGAAACAGTGGGAACAGTGGCTGACTTTATTTTTCTGGGCTCCAAAATCACTGCAGATGGTTATTGCAGCCATGACATTAAAAGACGCTTGCTCCTTGGAAGGAAAGTTATGACCAACCTAGATAGCATATTAAAAAGCAGAGACACTACTTTGCCAACAAAGGTCCATCTATTCAAGCTATGGTTTTTCCAGTGGTCATGTATGGATGTGAGAGTTGGACTATAAGGAAATCTGAGTGCCAAAGAATTGATGCTTTTGAACTGTGGTGTTGGAGAAGACTCTTGAGAGTCCCTTGGACTGCAAGGAGATCCAACCAGTCCATCCTAAAGGAGATCAGTCCTGGGTGTTCATTGGAAGGACTGATGTTGAAGCTGAAACTCCAATATTTTGGCCACCTGATATGAGGAGTTGACTCATTGGAAAAGACCGTGATGCTGGGAGGGATTGGGGGCAGGAGGAGAAGGGGCCAACAGAGGATGAGATGGTTGGATGGCATCACCAACTCAATGGACATGGGTTTGGGTGGACTCTGGGAGTTGGTGATAGACAGGGAGGCCTGGCGTGCTGTGATTCATGGGGTCGCAGTGAGTCGGACACCCCTGAGCGTTTGAACTGAACTGAACTGAACTGAATAATTAGTGATGCATTTCATACGCTTTTTGGTCATCTCTATGTCTTCTTTGGAGAAATATCTATTTAGATCTCCTGCCATTTTATGATAGGGTTCCTTTTATATATATATATATAGAGAGAGAATTGCATGAGTTGTTTGTGTGTTTTGGAGATCAATTCTCTGTCTTTTAAGTTTATTTATTTTTGTTTTCATTTTTGTTACTCTAGGAGACAGAGCGAAAAAAGATATTGCTATGATTTATGTCAAAGAGTGTTCTATCTGTGTTTTCCTCTCAGAATTTTATAGTATCTAGTCATACATTTAGGTCTTTGATTGATTTCAAGTTTATTTTTGTGTATGTTGATAGAGAATGTTCTAATTTCATTATTTACATGCAGCTGTCTAATTTTTCCAGCACCACTTATTGAAGAGACTGTCTTTTCTCCACTATCCATTCTTGCCTTCTTTGTTGTAGATTAATTGACCATAGTTGTATGAGTTTATTTCTGAGCTTTTCATCCTGTTCCATTGATTTATACATCTGCTTTTGTGCCAGTACCATACTGTTACAATGATCATAGCTTTGTACTATAGACTGAACTCAGGGAACCTAATTCTTCCAGCTTCATTTTTCTTTCTCAGGATTGCTTTGGCTATTTTGGTCTTTTATGTTTCCATATAAATTTTAGAATTTTTTGTACTAGTTCTGTGAAAAATGCCACTAATAATTAGATAGGGAGTGAATTGAATATGTAGGTTGCCTTGGGTAGTACAGTCATTTTGAAAACATTAATTCTTCCATTCCAAGGACATGGTATTTCGTTTCTTCTGTTTGTGTCATCTCCAATTTCTTTCATCAGCTTCTTAGAGTTTTCAGATCAGGTGTCTTTTGCCTCTTAGTTAGGTTTATTCCTAGGTATTTTATTCTCTTTGGTGTGATGGTAAATGAAATTATTTCCTTAATTTCTCATTCTGACTTTTCATTGTAAATGTATAGGAAATCAAGAGATTTCTGTGCATTAATTGTGTATCCTGCAACTTTACCATATTTGTTGATGTACTCAAGCAGTTTTCTGGTAGCATCCAGCATTTTCTATGTATAGTATCATGCAATCTACAAACAATGATAGTTTTAATTCTTCTTTCCCAATTTGGGTTCCTTTAATTTTTCTTTCTTCTCTGGTTGCATAGCTTGGACTTCCTAAACTATGTTGAATAACAGTGGTAACAGTGAACATCCTTACCTTGTTCCTGATTTTAGAAGGAAACTTTTAGTTTTTCACCATTGAGATTGATGTTAGCTGTGGGTTTGTCATCTATGACCTTTATTACTTTGAGGTAAGTTCCCTCTGTTTCCACTTTCTGGAGAGCTTTTTATCATAAATCAGTGTTCAATTTTTTTCAAAACTTTTCTGTATTTATTGAGATGATCATATGTATTTTTTTATCCTTCATTTTGTTAATGTGGGTAATATGTTAAATGTCATGCAACTCCCATGTGGCCTGCGTGTTTCTTTTGAAAAATCAGCTAATAACCTTATGGGAGGTTCCCATGTATGTTGTTTCTTGCTTTCCCCTTCTTTTTAATATTTTTCTTTGCCTTTAATTTCTGTCACTTTGTTTAATATCTGTCTCAGCATATCCCTCCTTCTGTTTATGTTGTGTGGGACTCTGAGCTTCCTGGGCTTGAATGTTTTCCTTCTCATGTCAGGGGAGTTTTCAGCAATCATCTCTTCAGACATTTCCTCAGGTCCCTTCTCTCTCTTCTCCTTCTGGGGCCCCTATAATGTGAGTGTTGCTGAGTTTGTGGTTGTCCCAGAGATTTCTGCAACTGTTCTCGTTTCTTTCCATTCTTTTCTCTTTGCTCTTTTCCATCATAGTGATCTCTATTATTCTGTCTTCCTTGTCACTTAACCATTCTTCTGCCTTAGTTATTTTGCTTTTGATTCCTTCTAGCGTATTTTTTCATTCCAGTTACTGTATTATTCTTCTCTGTTTGCTCTTCAAATCTTCCAGTTATTTGTTAAACATTTCTTGTATCTTCTTGGTCCATTCTTTTTCCAAGAACTAGGATCACCTTTACTATCATTGCTTTAAATTCTTTCCAAGTAAGCTACTTTCCCCCTCTTTATTTATTTGTTCTTATGGGTTTTTATCTTATTCCTTCATCTATAACATATTTCATTACCATCTCACTTTGTCTAAGTTTCTGTATTTGTGGACCCTTTTCTCCTGGCTAGGGGATCATAGCTCCTCTTTCTTCTGGCATCTGCCTTCCAGTGAGTGAGACTGCTCATGGAGCTTGCGGAGACTTCCTGTTAGGAGGGACTGGTGCCTTCCCACTGGTGGGCGAAGCTGGGTCTTGCCGCACCTGTAGGCAGGTGGTGTCAAAGGGTGCATTTACAGGTAGCTGTGAGGTCAGTACGACTTTAGGCACCCTGTCTTCTGTCGGTTGGGTCTGGGTTCCTATCCTGCTGACTGTTTGGCCTGAGACATCTCAGCTCTGGCTGTTGGGTGGTGCCAGGCCTTGATGCCAAAATGGCATCAACGCTGACAGAGTTCATGCCCATCATTATTCTCTGGGCCTCTGCCACCAGTGTTGTAGTTGACTTTCCAACAAAAAGAATCCAAAAAAAAGGTTAGTCAAAATCTTGTCATTGGAAATCAACATACCAATCTGATCTGCAAAGTTTTCTAAATTCACATGAGGCGCAGTAATTAAAGTCAATTGCAATGAATAGTCTTGGGGTTAGGACAAGTGAGTTGCAGTGTCTAGATGTGTCTAGATGTGATGAATGCTTCTTCCTTTCAGGGATGGATGGAACTTTTAGCTTTTGATTTTTTTTTTTTTTTTTTTTGACTCCTGGAGTTACTGAACTTCATATAGACTCATTCCAGCTGTAGTTTTTTTGTGATTTTTCCCCATTATTTTTCTTTCATCTCTTAGTGTTTCAATTTTTGTAAATTGTAGTAAATAAACAGGTAATTATGATACCACCTGTCTTACATAATGTTAGGACAAAATAAAACACTTTTAATTAATATTTTTACACATTAGCACACTATTTTAAAATTTTATAGCTGTCCAGATTCTTATGTTCTTTCTGGCTTAAGTCTGGACTGCCACTCCATTTCATAGCCGCTTACTAGTGTCCAGCCTCTCTCGCTGCAGGAAGAGTGGATGTTCATTCCTTTCCGCATGTATTCTGCAGATCCCCAGGGAGTTTTATTCTGTTCAAAAATCTATCCTAGTCCAGATTAGCACCTTTAATTCTGAACTAGGCAAGCCTCAAATAACATTGACACTCTCTCTAAACAACTCGGTCCAATTATAAACAAAACTCCCTGTTTATTTTTCTAAATTCCAGAGTATAGTGTTGGAGAAAATTTTACCTGAAGAGGTGGGATGAAGGAAAAGTAAAAATAACAGTATATCATTCCTTTAAAATCAGTGGCCCTGGATTTCCACAAATGTTCCTTATTAGCCACTTTTTTTTTAAGCTAGTTTCTTACACACAGACAACTTTCTGACCTGTAGAAGCCCATTCAGAAGAGGCAAAATTAGTTGACCTTGTAATAATTATTGCCTAGAGAGTTGAAATCCATTTCTATATTATGCATATCCATTCATCCAATCTTACTCAAACTCTGCTTTTCAGAAGGAACATAAAATTGTACCTTGAATAAACACTGTCTAGTCTAGTATGTTTTCTAAACAACAGAGTTCTCAAAGAATACTGCCTTGGCTGAAGGGGCATTTTGTCCACACTACACTAGTGTCTGTCAGTATAAATGAAGATCCTTTCAAATTTGAAAAACATAAATTAAAGGTCAAAATTCCTATGCAATTAAAATTTTTAAAATGCCAGTTATCACTAAAATACTCTAAAGGAAAATAACTAAAAGTATTTCAGTGACTTCTCATCTCTTGTGAGAAAATATTTACTAAGAGTATATATTGAACTAAAATATATTTTAAAAACTTTTGTTTCAAATTCATTTCTGTTGCCAATTATTTCTCAACATGAGGTAAAACTGTGCTTCAAGCCAATCAGAGAAAGTTCAGAACCAGGAATAGTCATGAACATATCCATTAGTTACATTACAATCAAATAAATATACAAGTAAAATGGTACTACTATGAGGAAATAGGCATATTTACAAAAACCATTTTAGGAGAATTATAGAGGTGTTCCTTCAGAGTAATAAAAGAATCACATGCCTTGTTTTGGACTTCTAAGGGTAAAACCCTTCTCCTGATGCCATTTATTGAGAACTATTCTAACTGAATTTATTCTTTGGTAAAGAGTTGAACACAAAGGACTACAGAAGCAGAAGGCTTTTACGAAGAGCAGAAGGCTTTTACGAAGATCCACCTTTTTGTTCTGAGCTGGAAGACGATTGGATGCAGGTACAGAAGTACTCTGTGTTCAACCCCCTTAAGATGGAGTAGTCTAATGACTTGTTTTCACACTTTGTGCTTATGAGGGAAAGTGGATAGGGTCTCTAAAGTGTTCAAAAATGAGAGCAGATACTACGCCAGATAAAACACAAGAATTGCAGTTACTGGAAAGCTTAAGAATGAACAGCGAGGAGTTAAGACACTGTTTTTAATTCAGTGATGTTTGGTATTGGAATCAGATACGTGAAATACTTTTAATTTTGTATTAAATTGTAAACAAGCATATTACGTTCTCAGTCTTAAAAATCTTAAGACCAGGCTAATCCTAAACATTACTATTAACAACACACATGAGGAATTTATTTGATATGGTTCCCCTTGGTTATCATGTTACAATGTTGGTCATGCTTAGAAGTATTTAATCATTTTCCCAGCAAATAATTTATAGTAGTCTTCTCTGGACTAGGCACCTAGTCCAGTAGTGTGATGACTACCTTACTGAAACTTTAACAGGTAAATAAAAATACATATTTTCAGTTACTTATGTGAATCATTACACAAAGTACACAGACCTGGAGGGTTAAATTAATCAGACAAGGAAGATTTTATTCAAGAATATTGCAAGAGGGGAGACAGGCTAGAACTGAGCAGGTTCTATTCCACTTGGTGGGGTAGGGAATGCTAAAACATTATTTTAAGGACTGGGATGGGAGAAAGTTAGGCCACTGAGGCTTGCTAACTGGCCTTACTCACAGGATATAAGCAAGAAACTTTTAAAAAGACTTGCATCTAAAAGGGGCAGGGGAAGAATCTACAATTAAGAAGATTCTAAGGTAGGCAATCTAAGAAAAGGGAAATCAGGAATCTAGAGTGAAGAAGAAACCTGTTCAAAGAGGTTAAGCTGAGGGGAACATTAGGTTATCTCAGTCGGTGGAAAGAAAATAAAAATTTTGACTTTCTACACTGAGTTAAAATGATTAATACAAGTTACATGCATAATTTCAACTAATGAATCTGTGGTCAAATGGTATGTTTGTTCATTTTGATTTGCTTGCAAGTATCTGTTCATTTCTGCCAGCCTTAGAGACGTGACAATGGCAGTCTTGCTTGTCACAGGTATGCACATCATAATGAACAATCATTGATATTACATGTGAGATGGTCAGATGGCATCACCGACTCAATGGACTGAGTTTGGGTAAACTCCGGGACTTGGTGATGGACAGGGAGGCCTGATGTGCTGCGGTTCATGGGGTCCCAAAGAGTCGGACACGATGGAGCGACTGAACTGAACTGAACTGATATTGCATAAATCACACTACAGAGGTGAAGAAGTCATAAGATACCTTTTGGCATATTATTGTGCTTTAATTCAGTGTAGCTTTTATACCAGGCCTGCAGTAGCTGTTGAAAACACTTGCCATTTATCTCCTACTTCTGAAAACTTACCTTTCTGGTTTTTGATGACAGGCACAAAGCTACATTTATTGTGGCCTATGTTAATCTGCATTGTTGTGGGAAATATTTAAAATAAGATTCATTGTAAAAGATTTTAGTGTATAGATCCAGTTAGAAAGCATTGTGTGTTAGTTCCTCAGTCGCGTCCAATGCTTTGCAACCCATGGACTGTAGCCTGTCAGGCTCCTCTGCCCATGGAATTCTCCAGGCAAGAATACTAGAGTGGGTTGCCATTGCTGTGTCCAGGAGATCTTCCCAACTCAGAGATTGAACTCAGGTCTCCTGCACTGTGGGCAGATTCTTTAGCATCTGAGATATTTGGGAAGCCCTTAGAAAATATTAACCTGCTCAAAATATTTTTATAAAACAATTCACTGTACACACACATGCAATTTTCCTTTGGGAGATATGCTAGCATATATCTCACTATAGGGTATATATCTCATGAATAAGGTACAAACAAAAGGGACTAGATATTCTAAAGAAAGTAAAACATTAATTTTTCAGGACTATACTAGTAAAACTGGGCTGCAAGAAGTCCTACGTGATCAGTGGAATAATTACAAGAGTGAAAGTGAAGTTGGTTTTTCCTAACTGCCTGAATATCATCACAGTGACTTTCATTGTTGCTCAAAATGAAATAATTGAAGAAATTTATCCTCAAGACAAGTGTCATATAACTCTATTACTGCTATTGTGGGTACAGTCAAAATTGCTATAGTGCACTTTTAGTAGAACAGATCAAACATACAGGAAGAGTAGCTTCTTTTAGCAGGTGTGGAAGCCTTGCCCAATAGGTAACAATGACAAGTAGCTTACTATTTATTAGGCTTTGAGCTTCTTGTGCCTAAGTGATGTTATATTTCATGTTCTACACATGTTCAGTTCAGTTCAGTTCAGTTCAGTCACTCAGTTGTGTCCAACTCTTTGTGACCCCATGAATTGCAGCACGCCAGGCCTCCCTGTCCATCACCAACTCCCGGAGTTCACTCAAACTCATATCCATTGAGTCGGTGATGCCATCCAACCATCTCATCCTCTGTCATCCCCTTCTCCTCCTGCCACCAGTACCTCCCAGCATCACGGTCTTTTCTAATGAGTCAGCTCTTCGCATGAGGTGGCCAAAGTACTGGAGTTTCAGCTTCAGCATCAGTCCTTCCAATGAACACCGAGGACTGATCTCCTTTAGGATGAACTGGTTGGATCTTCTTGCAGTCCAAGGGACTCTCAAGAGTCTTCTCCAACACCACAGTTAAAAAGCAGCAATTCTTCGGTGCTCAGCTTTCTTCACAGTCCAGCTCTCACATCCATACACGACCACTGGAAAAACCATAGTCTTGATTAAACAGAACTTTGTTGGCAAAGTAATGTCTCTGCTTTTTAATACGCTATCCAGGTTGGTCATAACTTTCCTTCCAAGGAGTAAGTGTCTTTTAATTTCATGGTTGCAGTCACCATCCGCAGTGATTTTGGAGCCCCAAAAAATAAAGTGTGACACTGTTTCCACTGTTTCCCCATCTATTTCCCATGAAGTGATGGGACCAGATGCCATGATCTTAGTTTTCCAAATGTTGAGCCTTAAACCAACTTTTTCACTCTCCTCTTTCACTTTCATCATCCTCTTCACGTTCTGCCATAAGGGTGGTGTCATCTGCATATCTGAAGTTATTGATATTTCTCCCGGCAATCTTGATTCCAGCTTGTGCTTCTTCCAGCCCAGTGTTTCTCCTGATGTATTCTGCATATAACTTAAATAAGCAGGGTGACAATATACAGCCTTGACGTTCTCCTTTTCCTATTTGGAACCAGTCTGTTGGTCCATGTCCAGTTCTAACTGTTGCTTCCTGACATGCTTCTCAAGGTGCTATTAAACATTTAAATGCTTACTGAAGTATTCTTTGTGTTTAGAACTTGGCAGTTTCAATATACAAATGGGAAATTAATACATAGCCATCCAATTTTTATGAAAAGAGATTTTTTAAAACTAAACCTTCTTGAAATGTGCTTTTCCTCATAATCACAGAGTTACCATATGATCTATTATCCAAATTAGGTCATTTTAGTTCAGAAAAAAGTACTAAGCCCCTCAATCCCATGTTGGAGTGTCTATTACTCTACCCACTGTACATATGAGGAAGGTGGAGTTTATTTATTGATAAAGCTTGACTCTTTATGAGGTATCTTAAATAGGCAAAAGTCATTGGGTGATGTTTCCCATCCATGTTTTGATAAACTTTATGGGGTCTTTTTTCCCAGTCCCTCCCCCAATCTTTAATGTCCCTCTGAGCACTAGCTGGATATTGGGTTGCTGATGATCATTTTCTGATCACTAGGACCTTCTCTACCTTAAGCGCTTGTAAAGTCACAAGTAGATTAATTGAAAATAATGAAGCACATTTAAAATAATAAGAATACATATTTTTAACAAGCTATTAAACTTAAATATATACACATATATAATATATACACATATATATATGCATGTGTATGTGTACGTATACATATATATATATACATATATATATATATATATATATCTTTGCATCAGAAACTGCAAGTATAGAACAATGCTTCTACTTGTTTTTATTTTAGGAAAAATTTTTTTGTTCTTATTCTAACTTTCTCTTCTCCTGGTTTAGCTTACCATTTTCTGTGTTGCATGCTGTTTGGGGACTGCTAATGTTTTCTCTGGGGGTGACTTTCCACTTTGCAGAAAAGTTTGTGCACAGTTGCAAAAGTTTCTTACTTCAAGTAAAACAAAAAAAAATCTATTGTTTATATATTTTTATTTCTAGTCTTAATTTCTCAGAAGTTATACAAATCCTGTGTCCAATACAGTAAACATTATCTGCTCCAAAACTATGCTATCTCTGGGTGTTATGTAGCTCTAGGTAGCTTTTACTTTGTCTTCCAGCTCACCCTTCTCCTGCTGTAAATAGGAGGAAAATTGTGAAGAAACTACATAACAAAAGAACTATGAGTCAAAAGTGGTTCATACATTAGACAAAATCATAGCTGCCATGTTTTTATATTATAACAGTAAGTGTTGTCCTTGCCTATAGCATTTCAAAGTTTTAATGTTGAAATATTTCATGCTAGAAATTACATGGTTACAAATTCAAAATTCCCTAGTTTTAAAATATATTCAGTCATTGATATAATATAGTCGCTTTTCTGCTCTGTGCATTACTGATATATGGTAGCAATTTCCCTCTTCTGTCTAAAACGGTCTTAGATATTATTTCTGCATAGAAATCTGGCACCCAGTAGGTGCTTTACAGTAAGTTTTATGCATATGTCCTTACTGAAAGATAGTTAATAAATGTGTCTTTATGATTTTAGCTTAATATGTAGTTATGTGTAATTAGGGAAAACTATTTCCTGATTTAATGTATGTTTTTGTTTTGCTCTGTTTTATTGTTTAATGACCCAACTGACAGTCAAATCAGAATTGATGACATCTGTTCAAGTAATAAATCAATGATTGCTGTATGAAATTTTTCAGAAAAGGTGCTTAAGATTTTTAAGACATTATTTCTCAAAATGCAAACCTTAAGATGTATATATATATGTAAATATATAGGTTTAAGAAGTATTGCTGTCCAATTGCAGTCATGTCTGACTCTTTGAGACCCCATGAAGTGCAGCACTCCAGGCTTTCCTGTCCTTCACCATCTCCTGGAGCTTGCTCAAACTCATGTCCATTGAATCAGTGACGCCATCCAACCATCTCATCCTCTGTCGTCCCCTTCTCCTGCCTTCAATCTTCCCCAGCATCAGGGTCTTTTCTAGTGAGTCAGCTGTTTGCATCAGGTGGAAAAAGCATTGGAGCTTCAGGTTCAGCTTCAGTCCCTTCAATGAATATTCAGAATTTATTATTTTAGAATTGACTGGTTGGTCTCCCTGCAGTAAAAGGACTCTCAAGAGTCTTCTCCAACATCACAGACCAAAAGCACCAATTCTTCAGTGCTCAGCCTTCTTTATGGTCCAGCTTTCACATCCATACATGAATACTGGAAAAACCATAGCTTTGACTATATGGCCCTTTGTCGGCAAAGTAATGTCTCTGCTTTTTAATATATTGTCTAGGTTTGTCATAGCTTTCTTCCAAGGAGCAAGCATCTTTAAATTTCATGGCTGCAATCACCATCTGCAGTGATTTTGGAGCCCAGAAAAATAAAGTCAGCCACTGTTTCCACTCTTTCCCCACCTATTTGACCAACCTAGACAGGATATTAAAAAGCAGAGACATTACTTTGTCAACAAAGGTCTGTCTAGTCAAGGCTATGGTTTTTCCATTGGTCATGTATAGATGTGAGAGTTGAACTATACAGAAAGTGTAGCACTGAAGAATTGATGCTTTTGAAGTGTGGTGTTGGAGAAGACTCTTGGGAGTCTCTTGGACTGCAAGGAGATCCAACCAGTCCATCCTAGAGGAGATCAGTCCTGGGTGTTCATTGGAAGGACTGATGCTGAAGATGAAACTCCAATACTTCGGCCACCTGATGTGAAGAGCTGACTCATTGGAAAAGACCCTGATGGTGGGAAAGATTGAGAGCAGGAGGAGAAGGGGACAACAGAGGATGAGATGGTTGGATGGCATCACCGACTCAATGGACATGAGTGTGGGTGGACTCCGGGAGTTGGTGACAGACAGGGTTGTCTGGTGTGCTGAGGTTCATGGGGTCGCAAATAGTCAGACACGACTGAGCAACTGAACTGAGCAGAACTGAATGGACCAGTGGTTTTCTCTACTTGAATTGTGCAGTAAAGTGTTCATGATCTGAGCCACACAACAGCTCCCAGTCTTCTTTTCACTCCCTGTATAGAGCTTCTCCATCTTTGGCTGCAAAAAATATAATGAATCTGATTTCGGTATTGACCATCTGGTGATGTCCATCTATAGAGTCTTCACTTGTGTTGTTGGAAGAGTATGTTCCATATGACCAGTGGGTTCTCTTTGGCAAAACTCTGTTAGCCTTTGCTCTGCTTCATTTTGAACTCCAGGGCCAAACTTGCCTGTGACTCCAGGTATATCTTGACTTCCTACTTTTGCATTCTACTCCACTATGATGAAAAGGACATCTTTTTTTGGTGTTAGTTCTAGAAGGTCTTGTAGGTCTTCATAGAACTGTTCAACTTCATCTTCAGCATTAGTGGCTGTGGCATAGACTTGGAATACTGCGATATTGAACTAATTCAATACTGTGGTATTGATTTAAGAAATATAGGAGGTAAAAATAAATAGTACTTCCATAATTGCAGTATTATAAGAAATTTGTTTACTTCTGAAGTGCCATTCAAAAATCTGAATGCTTAGCTTTCATAGAAGCTGTGTATTCAGAAGTACATGAAAGTGATTTCTCATTAATGTTATTTCAATATATCTTAACCTTTACTGAAGTGTTATTTCCTTCAGTAGATGTGGATAAATCGGTATGATGTTATTGTGCACATGTAGCTTATAAAGCTGTAACACTAAAGAAATTATAATGAAAGCTTGATTCCAGGACTGACCAAACAAAAGAATGTCTGAATAAGGTTAAGACCATCAGGATAAAGGAATTTATTTTAATAGTATCAAAGTCTAGGTCAAGTGATATTCTGTGAATAAATTTATTCCTTTGAATTGTTATAAGTTAGTGTTACTGAGTACTTACTGTGTACTGTGTACCAGACTAGATAGATTGCATATCATAAGTAATTGGTGATGAACCTTGATTTTAAGTGGCTCATAATCTATTCTATAAAATATGTCAAGAATGCCTGTTCCACAGGGGTTTTAAAAATGTTGATGTTATATCTGTACATCTAGAGATAAGGAAAGAGGAGGGAAGTGGGAAAGGAAGGAAAAGGAAGGAGGAAAGGAAGCAAGAATATATACAGAACCTGGAGCATAAGTGGCACTTCCATGTATGTGGTTATCTTCACCTTCCTTTCTGCTTATTGATGGATAGATCTGTAGCCTGAAGTTATCTCTCTGAGTGTAGAACAAATTAGGCTTTGAACTTGAGGTCTCTGAATCTTAATCATACTGCCCAGAGTCCTAAACGTGATGCTTGAAGCTGAAATAAAACTGCTAGGAAAACAAAACTGAGACATTAACTTATTGGTGCAAGTTATCCAATAGCAAGTAGCTTGAAGTGGCAATTGCATATAGGGGTTTATTGAAATGGAAATACTATCATTTTCTCATATATTATTATTAGTTTAGCATGTTTTCAGAGTTTCTTTATTCCTTTAGAAAAATACATCTTTTTGAAATCACTGCAGAGTACAATGAGAAATATAAAACAGGTGACCTCAAATAAGAACAAGCAAAACAAGAAAAAAAGCAATATTTTTAGAATTAAAAGTATGGAGGGCAAAACAGATAAAACCATTCTGTAAAAGTTTGTGTGAGAGAGCACCCAGTAGAAGGCATATTTGCTCAGCTCTCCAAAAATTCACAACAGGAGATAGGGGACAAACCCAAGGGGTCTATTCAGGGCTTTCCTGTCTCTGTGGAAATAGTACTGTTGACACTTATTCCTTGTGAATTTATCGGGTGACAGGAGATAGAAGTACCTTAGAAAGGGTCAGGGTAAAGATAAGAGATCTCTTCTGTACTGATGGAGGTGAGTGGAGGCTGGCAATAACAGGAAGTTTGGATGTCCACTAACCTCTGATGGAAGGGTGTTTAAATCAGAGCTTGCGTTCCCGGGATAGGATTCTTTCTTCACAGGTCAGAGCATCATCAGGATGAACTGATGGTTCTCTCCTTTGAATGGACATCTTTTATTCTGTGTGTCTGTGCGTATTTGATGTTTCACTTTATTCCTTTGTGGAGAAGGATTGTTGATTTCTGACGATGTTATATTTATCTGGCTTGTTAACACTTCCTTCATGCATTCTCTCCTTCTAGTTTTGAAGGAAGGAAGCCAGCTCTCTTGGAAGGTCGCTACCGTGTCTTCTGTTTCACTGATGCAGCTTTCAGTGGAATGCTTTCCCCAGAAAGAGACAGTCAGAACTCACATTCTCATATTTAAGGGAATAAGGTAGCTGTGGCAGTGATCGCAGGACTAGATGTATTAGTGTAATGGGAAACACCCATGTACTCTTGCATTGTGTAACCACTTAATTAGCATCTGAAGAAAGTTTCACACAATTAAACATTGCAAAGACCAGTATATGATCATTTTTATCAGTCATTGAATCAATATCATAATTTTAAAAATCAATTCCATCATGAAAGTAAGAACAAATATTGTCTCAGTTTTTTCTTCCTTATATGTGAGATACTTAGATAAGTAGATTAAATCACAAAAAACATCTCCTCTCTTATAACAAGTCTTTGATTATCTGTATTCTGTGAAATTTTAGAATTAAGTGAGATAATATTGCACCTGTACCATAATCCCTATGCCATAATTTGAGGAGAATAAAATAGTTTTGTAGAAAATAAATTATCAGTAAATCTAGCCATTTGATATTACTGTTCAGCTCAGAGTGTGTGAGTAGTTTCTTTAGAAATAATCCCATATATGTCTTGTTTTAAATTTATTTGATGAATTTGCCTTTGAGATATCTTGAATTCTGATTAAAATCAAACATTCAATGTATGAATAAATACAATGACCCCATGGACTGTAGCCTGCTAGGTTCCTCTGTCCGTGGGATTTTCCAGGCAAGGATATGAGAGTGGGTCGCTTCACCACTAGCACCACCTAGGAAGTCGTATGAATGATACTATGAATGCAAAAATTCAAGTTGATGAATTTAAGTTAATCCTATTATCAATGTCCCTAAAATAAAATCCACATATTTTGTAATTATAACAAAATTACTAGTTTTTTTTTTATTAAATTTGTAAAAAGGGCAAAAGAACTTCTAGAACAATATTTTTCATGTATTTCCTCTCCATGATGGAAACTAAAGGAAAAGGCATGTGTATGTAGGCATGCTTGGTTGCTCAGTCATTTCCAACTCTTTGCGACCCCATCCACTGTAGCCTGCCAGGCTCCACTCTCCATGGGATTTCCAGGTAAGAATACTGCAGTGGGTTGCCATTTCCTACTCCAGGGGATCCTCCTGACCCCGGGATCGAACCTGTGTCTCTTGCATCTTCTGCACTGGCAGGTGGGTTCTTTACCACTAGCGCCACCTGGAAAGTCCCAAAGGAAAAGGAAAGGACCTAATACACATACCGAGGGCTTATACTAAACTCCAGCCACTGCACAGAAGCTAACAGTCTGCTTCCTAGTTCAGAGCACTCAGGGTACCTTAAACAATCAGATGAAATAAAATGCCACAGCCTCTTCCAAGAACACGTGTAGCATGAGTGAGTGGGTTCGTGATATTGACACATAGCCAGGGATCTCCCCTTCCCCAGACACGTGGCTTCCCAGAACCTCAGTTCATGCCGTGAGCACGTGTCGGCGTTCTTCCTGGACGCCCGCACAAGGCTGTTTTCTCACGGCCACTGGGAGGCTGGGGTGGGTGGAGAGTAAAGCGCGCATCTCTGTCCCCCCACTCCCACAACAGTTTCCTGTCTAGCATTCTGTCTACTTGCATTTTTGCTGTGATAATAATCTATATTGATATCACAATCCGAGGTATTTTGATACGTTATCCCCATTCATTTTTTTTTTTTTTTTTTTTTTTTGCCATCTCAGATTGCCTGTTAAATTGCCCTTTTAGGGACAAACAAGAAATACTATTATTATACCACAATACTAGTTCTACATAATTAATCTACTAGATGCAGTAATGCTGAAAGGACTAAAGCATTGAATTTGAGGAGAATGCTCTAAAATGAGGAAATAGGATATAATTGCTTCTGGGGGCCATTGCATGTAATCAGGTTTTGTTTACTCACACTAATAAATGGGGGAGTAATGACGATGGCATGAATAATCTCAGGCAATAACCTTCTAAAAGCAGATAAACCAGCAGTCATGCCCAGGATTTGAACGCCTTTTGATTTTTGTGGGCATATTGGTCCACATCTCCTTTATCTAATTATTCTGTTCAAATCTGTTTGACATGAAAATGTCTCTGCTCTTTCTGTGCTCATGTGGATGGCTGGTCAGGAGCAGGTTCAGCTGTATGGGAATTTATCTTTTAATGTAGGTGGAAGATATTGATAAGAGGTCATAAAATAACAGTGTGGCCTTATGGAAAGCAGTGAATCTAGACTATAAGCTATTCTTCATCTTAACAGATAGAAAACTAGAAAACATTATAACTGGCCGTAATTACACTCACCTCTGCTGCATTCTTAACACTTTCTGTAAGGACTTTGTGTGCATTGGTATGCAAAATGTTCACAGGTTGTCACATATAGGAAATAAAAATAGTGGATGCTCAGTTAAATCTGAATTTTAGATACACATTTTCTTTTCCATTATATGTATGTCTCATGCAATATTTGGGACTAACTTATACTAAAAGATGGTTGTTTATTTGAATTGAAATGTAATTTGGTACTGTATGTTTCATCTGGCAACACTAAAGTTGCTTTAATAATTACACACTTGTATTAATGATCCTATAAAGAAAAGAAATTGAGGTTAAGTCACTTGCTCATGGCTACATAGATATTCAGTTTGGAATGAAATCAAAATCGTCTGATAGTCTTGTCCCACAGCACACACTTCTTAGCATTTCACTATACTCTCCACTGCAGTGCCCACTCCTGTGAGTTGAAGGACTGCTTCTGTGATCACCTTGGTCCTGCTCAACTCTAATCATCCATGATGCAAACCTATTTATCAAAGTAATAAAGAGCTTATCCTTTAAATATTTATTCCACCTCATTGCTCCAAAATGAATGCCTTTATTTATACGGCATCATTAAAACAGCACTAATGTAAGTAACTTCCACAATTTTCTTGAGAAACTTTCCAGAGATCAATGTGCCATAACCAGCCACTCACTCACTGTATCAGAAAATTGATTTCTGTAATGGACCCGATGGACCTTACAGCTTAGCTCCAAAGTTTTACCGCTAATTACTAGTTATTTGTTTGTAAAGATGGTAATAAAATATACATGGATTTAAAATAGAAGAAAATACCCCTTGAAGTAACACCACGGTTTATTCTGTAAAACAGATACAAACCGTGACGGACAGGGCAGATGTGTACATGCTGTGGATTTGAAAGCTCAGAGACAAAAAAGATCTTCCAGTCATATAAAATGCAGTTTTAAATAGTTGTAGATTTGCAGAGAGGGGTCGTAAAGGAATATTCCCCTTTGTCTGGGCTCAGTAAAATGTTTTGAACTTATTTTGTCTAACGTCATCTCAGATCCAAGTGACATTTTTTTCACACCATTAGTTTAGCGGTATTGGTCCAAGATCTTATGTAAAAACAATTTATTGCAGCATAGTTGATTCACAATGAAGTGTTAGTTTCTGATGTACAGAAAACTGAATCAATTATACACATATCCACTCTTTTTTAGATTCCCGTCTCATGTAGGTCATTGCTGAGTGTTGAGTAGAGTCTCTGTCCTGTATCAGTTCAGTTCAGTTGTTCAGTCGTGTCCGACTCTTTGTGACCCCATGAATTGCAGCACGCAAGGCCTCCTTGTCCATCATCAACTCCCGGGGTTTACTCAAACTCATGCCCATCGAGTCGGTGATGCCATCCAACCATCTCATCCTCTGTCATCCCCTTCTCCTCCTGCCTCCAATCCCTCCCAGCATCAGGGTCTTTTCCAATGGGTAAACTCTTTGCATGAGGTGGCCAAAGTATTGGAGTTTCAGCTTCAGCATCAGTCCTTCCAATGAACACCCAGGACTGATCTCCTTTAGGATGGACTGGTTGGATCTCCTTGCAGTCCAAGGGACTCTCAAGACTCTTCTCCAACACCCAGTTCCAAAGCATCAATTTCTAAGCACTCAGATTTCCTCACAGTCCAACTCTCACATCCATACATGACCACTGAAAAAACCATAGCCATGACTAGATGGAGTTTTGTTGCCAAAGTAATGTCTCTGTTTTTAATATGCTATCTAGGTTGATCATAACTTTCCTTCCAAGGAGTAAACATCTTTTAATTTCATGGCTACAATCACCATCTGCAGTGATTTTGGAGCCCCCCCAAAATAAAGTCTGACACTGTTTCCACTGTTTCCCCATCTATTTCCCATGAAGTGATGGGACCAGATGCCAAGATCTTAGTTTTCCGAATGTTGAGCTTTAAGTCAACTTTTTCATTTTCTTCTTTCACTTTCATCAAGAGGCTCTTTAGTTCTTCTTCACTTTCTGCCATAAGGGTGGTGTCATCTTCATATCTGAAGGTATTGATATTTCTCCTGGCAATCTTGATTCCAGCTTGTGCTTCTTCCAGCCCAGCGTTTCTCATGATGTACTCTGCATACAAGTTAAAGAAGCAGGGTGACAATATACAACCTTGATGTACTCCTTTTCCTATTTGGAACCAGCCTGTTTTTCCATGTCCAATTCTAACTGTTGCTTCCTGACCTGCATACAGGTTTCTCAAGAGGCAGGTCAGGTGGTTTGGTATTCCCATCTCTTTCAGAATTTTCCACAAATTATTGTGGTCCACACAGTCAAAGGCTTTGGCATAGTCAATAAAGCAGAAATAGATGTTTTTCTGAATCTCTCTTGCTTTTTCGATGATCCAGCGGATGTTGGCAATTTGATCTCTGGTTCCTCTGCCTTTCCTAAAACCAGCTTGAACATCTGGAAGTTCACGGTTCACGTATTGCTGAAGCCTGGCTTGTAGAATTTTGAGCATTACTTTCCTAGCATGTGAGATGAGTGCAATTGTGCAACAGTTTGAGCACTCTTTGGCATTGCCTTTCTTTGGGATTGTAATGAAAACTGACATTTTCTAGTCCTGTGGCCACTGCTGAGTTTTCCAAATTTGCTGGCATATTGAGTGCAGCACTTTCACAGAGTCATCTTTCAGGATTTGAAATAGCTCAACTGGACTTCCATCACCTCCACTAGCTTTGTTCCTAGTGATGCTTTCTAAGGCCCACTTGACTTCACATTCCAGGATGTCTGGCTCTAGGTCATGTATTATGTATTATGTGATTATCTGGGTTGTGAATATCTTTTTTGTACAGTCCTTCTATGTATTCTTGCCACCTTTTCTTAATATCTCCTGTTTCTGTTAGGTCCATACCATTTCTGTCCTTTATCAAGCCCATCTTTGCATGAAATGTTCCCTTGGTATCTCTAATTTTCTTGAAGAGATCTCTAGTCTTTCCCATTCTGTTGTTTTCCTCTATTTCTTCTCCCTGATCACTGAGGAAGGCTTTCTTATCTCTCCTTGCTATTCTTTGGAACTCTGCATTCAGATGGGAGTATCTTTCCTTTTCTCCTTTGCTTTTCACTTCTCTTCTTTTCACAGCTATTTGTAAGGCCTCCTCAGACAACCGTTCTGCCTTTTTTCATTTCTTTTCCATGGGGATGGTCTTGATCCCTATCTCCTGTACAATGTCATGAACCTTCATCCATAGTTCACCAGACACCCTGTCCATCAGATCTAGCCCCTTAAATCTATTTCTCGCTTCTACTGTATAGTCATAAGGGATTTGATTTAGGTCATACCTGAATGGTCTAGTGGTTTTCCCTACTTTCTTCACTTTAAGTCTGAATTTGGCAATAAGGAGTTCATGATCTGAGCCACAGTCAGCTCCCAGTCTTGTTTTTGCTGACTGTATAGAGCTTCTCCATCTTTGGCTGCCAGAAATATAATCAACCTGATTTCGGTGTTGACCATCTGCTGATGTCCATGTGTAGAGTCTTCTCTTGTGTTGTTGGAAGAGGGTGTTTGCTATGAGCAGTGCATTCTCTTGGCAAAACTCTATTAGCCTTTGCCCTGCTTCATTACATAGTCCAAGGCCAAATTTGCCTGTTACTCCAGGTGTTTCTTGACTTCCTACTTTTGCATTCCAGTCCTCTATAATGAAAAAGACATCCTTTTTGGGTGTTAGTTCTAAAAGGTCTTGTAGGTCTTCATAGAACTGTTCACCTTCAGCTTCTTCAGCGTTACTGGTTGGGTCATAGCCTTGGATTACCATGATATTGAATGGTTTGCCTTGGAAATGAACAGAGATCATTCTGTCATTTTTGAGATTGGATCCAAGTACTGCATTTCGGAATCTTTTGTTGACCATGATGGCTACTCCATTTCTTCTAAGGGATTCCTGCCCACAGTAGTAGATATAATGGTCATCTGAGTTAAAATCACCCATTCCTGTCCATTTTAGTTCGCTGATTCCTGGAATGTTGACATTCACTCTTGCCTTCTCCTGTTTGACCACTTCCAATTTGCCTTGATTCATGGACCTAACATTCCAGGTTCCTATGCAATATTGCTCTTTACAGCATCAGACCTTGCTTCTATCACCAGTCACATCCACAACTGGGTATTGTTTTTGCTTTGGCTCCATCCCTTCATTCTTTCTGGAGTTATTTCTCCACTGATCTCCAGTAGCATATTGGGCACCTACCAACCTGGGGAGTTCCTCTTTCAGTATCCTATCATTTTGCCTTTTCATACTGTTCATGGGGTTCTCGAGGCAGGAATACTGAAGTGGTTTGCCATTCCCTTCTCCAGTGGACCACATTTTGTCAGACCTCTCCACCATGACCCGACTGTCTTGGGTGGCCCCACACGGCATGGCTTAGTTTCACTGAGTTAGACAAGACTGTGGTCCTGTGATCAGATCGGCTAGTTGTCTGTGATTATGGTTTTAGTCTGTCTGCCCTCTGATGCCCTCTCTCATCGCCTACTGTCTTACTTTGGTTTCTCTTACCTGGGACGTGGGGTATCTCTTCACGGCTGCTCCAGCAAATCGCAGCTGCTGCTCCTTACCTTGGATGAGGGGAATCTTCTCGCGGCCACCCTTCCTGACCTTGAACGTGGAGTGTAGCTCCTCTCGGCCCTCCTGGGCCCCGCAGCAGCTGCTCCTTGGAGGTGGGGTTGCTCCTCTCGGCCGCGGCCCCTGATATAGTAGGTCCTTATTAGTTATCTATTTTGTGTATAGTAATGTATATATACTGAACAAAATCTCCCAGTTTATTGCCCCCACTGCCATTTCTTCTCTGGTAACCATAAGTTTGCTTTTTAAATGTGTGACTCTATTTCTGTCTTGCAAATAAGTTCACTTGTGCCATTTTTTTAGATCCCACATATAAGTGATCCCACATATAGTCTATTTTTATCCAGAATGGAGGCAGGGTACAGACAATCCATCTGGAGTGGACAAATTGAGGAACTGAGCCGTGTCTTAGATCCAGAATGGTTGTCAGCTGACGTAGGGAAGGCTGTCTTACCCTGAAGGCAGGGAACGGCTGATTTACAGGTATCCTGGATACAGATGATGTAGGGGGTGGAGGGGAATCTACAAATGGAGACTGAGTGGTCTGCAGGCCTGAGTGATGTCAAGTAGTTTAACGATATTAGTGTCAGATGGGACTTGTTATGTAATCAGCAAGAGTCCAGGTCTTGTAAACTCTTTCTTGTTTCCGTTTTGAAGCAGTGGCTCCTCTTGTTGCCTGAGCAAGGGAGAGGGACTTCAAAACTGGGATACAAGCAAACTTGGAGGACAGGAAATCATATGTGTAAATGAGAATCGTGGGTCTTCTCTGATTTGCTGTTTCATACCTTCACTATTCTGCCGGACTAGTCCCTACATTTTCCTACTATTTTTGCCAGGTACACATAAGGCACATTGTCGAGGATCCCAGATAATAGACGTTGATTTGATAACATACGCTCCTAGTCATGTTAATCTCTAGTAAACATTAATCTCCTGTTCTCATCCATGGGAAAGTATATCTAATTGCATGAGTGAGAAAGGAGTATTTGTTTATTTTTGACCACATTGGATCCTCACTGCTGCACGCGGGCCTTCTCTATTTTTGGTGATCCGGGCCGTCCCTCTCTTTGTGGTCCTAAGCTTCCCATTGCGGTGGTTCCTCTTGTTGCATACCATGGGCTCTGTAGGCACATGTGCTTTGGTAGTTGTGGCCCACGAGCTTCTTTGCTCCAAGGCATGTTGGATCTTCCCAGACCAGGGGTGTCCTGCATTGGCAGGTAGATTCCTAACCACTGGACCAGCAGGGAGGTCCTGTGACAAAGATTTAAAGGGATAGTAGCCTTATACCCTTACAAACTTTATGTTGTAAGGGAAACCATTTGCCAAGGCGTAAGCATTAAAACAGGACTTCCCTGGTGGCTCAGTGGTAAAGAGTCCTCCTGCAGTGCTAGAGACCTGGGTTTGATCCCTGGGTTGGAAAGATCCCCTGGAGGAGGGCAGGGCAACCCACTCCAATATTCTTGCCTGGAGAATCTCATGGACAGAGGAGCCTGGCGGGCTGGGGTCCATACGGTGGCGAAGAGTTGGACGTACCTGAAGCGACTGAACACATATGCATACAAGCATTAAAACATTGTAATGATATAGTTATTATAACACCTAGGGTGTAAGCCACTATGTATAAAATAGGGAGCTATGCACATAACCATGAATATTCTTCTGCTTAAAATATTTTGAAGACTTTTCCTCTAAAATCATTATGATTTATTAGACACACAAAGCCCTCGGTCCATGACTTATCTCCTTCTCTCCTCTTCACTCTTCCTCATGCTTCCCTGTGCCATATCTGGAACACATCATGTAATTTAATTTAACTTGTGGTGTCTTTGCTTGTGTTCCCAATCTGCCTGGATTATGCTTTTCTTTATTTTATGCATATTCATCTTTCAAAGCTCAACCCAAAAGTTTCCTTCCCCAGGATATCATATACATACCCAGAAAAAATAATTATATTTTTCTTGGTGCTCAAGTAACATTTTTTACCTCTTAATTGGAACTCTTCTTCAATAACATCATTATTTGATAATAAATTTATTTTTGATATTGCATAATGAAATCCGCTGGGATGGTTTTTCCTACTATACTCCAACAGGATATCTGTGATTTAGAAGGAATATAACAATATTTGTCAAATAGATAACTAAGTGGGAATGGGAAGCAACTATATTATTTAAAGCTAATCTCAGACTCTATCACAAATACATACCACTTATAAAGAGGGAAATTTCTCTAAAATTTATTACTTAACAGTTGATAGGGTCAGAAAATAATTTTGAAGACCAAGAAAATAGATAATTAAATGATTTGGAATCAAATATAATGGCCACCTGGGGGGCTCAGTGGTAAAGAATCTGCCTACAATGTAGGAGACGTGGCTGGGGCTGTGGATCTGATCCTTCAGTCGGGGAAGATCTCCTGAAGAAGGAAATGACAACCCAGTCCAGCATCCTTGCCTGGAGAATCCCGTGGACAGAGGAGCCGGGCGGGCTACAGTCCACGGGATTGCAAAGAGTCAGACAGCACGTAGTGACTCCACAGCAACAGCCACGATAATGGGAAGTAGGATGGTTTTATAGATATAAGCATGATCTTGAAAGAGACAACATTCGATTTTCATCAGAAGTTCTCTACTTTTAGTGGTGGTAATTATGTAACCCTGAATTTATTGTTATCATCTGTAAAATGTGAATAATAATAAAGATGGTGGAGGAAAAGGAGGAGGAGGAAAAATAATGAGTTCAACCTCTGATACATTGTAGGTGAGCAGTAAATATGAATTTACTTGTGCCCTGGGGTCTTTTGAGCTACACATTTGAACTGGTCAGGATGATGGAACATGCCAAGTTAAAACTGTCTAGAAATAGGGAACTTAAAGATAAATATAGACTATGTAAGCATTGAATATTTAATTATGAAGAGATAGGGTGAAATTTTCAAATTTAGACTTAGACAATTTTACAGGGTTACTTTTAAGTTATTTTAAAAGTTCTTTTTTTCTGATTTCAATTTTATAATCTGATTTCAGGTATGAAAAGAGTACTAGAATTTTCTTAACATATTTGCAATATCTTTTTTTTTTTCTTACTGTCACACCTAGTATCTTTATTTCAGTAACGCCACATGGAAGCCAGTCTCTTTACAGCTTTTACTTTTGGAAGCTAACTATGTTAGCCTTCTCTGCATCTCTCTATCCCATTTATCTTAAACTTTCTGGTGTGTTATGTAAAACAATAGTAGCACCTTCTGCTTGAAGTAGATAAAAATGACAGGATGAAAAACTGACTATGAAAAGAAAAAACACTCATTTGCAAAATAGTGCAACGCTTTCAGCTGCCTCTAACATAAACATTTTGAAACAAAGCATACCCTTTGCCCATTTTTATTTCCTTTGAGTGTTTAGCTCTCTGAACAGGGCTCATGATAAAATCAACTCTTTCAGTAGTTAATTGTCTACCCACTTTATTGACTATTCTACTTGATGGAGGAAATGTCTACATTGGTACGCTGTCTTTTCATTAAGGGATTAGAAATTTGGGTTAAATACTAGGAAGTTATGATTTTTAAGGATTAAAAGCTAAAAGATCATCTAAGTATGATTAATGCTATTTAAATATGTTATACTCAGCTTTACTATAGTAATGTAAATATTCAGGCAAATACTGTTCATCTTATCATGAAACTGTCTCAGGGGGTTAGGATAAACAGGTGCATATTAACTAATGGGAGTTAAGAAACCCAAGCTGTGCTCTTCATAGCAATCAAAGAGGCTGTTCCATTTACCTTCACTGGGCTATAACCTTGAATTTTCCGGATTTTCCTAGAATGTTGTCTTTTATAAACAAGCAATGTCTTGTTTATACTTTAATATCCAACAGTTTTGGAAGTTATTTTTAATGCTCCATATAATCATCTTCCAGGGGAGGTATCTCTGGGGCATCTAGAGGAAGAAACTATAAAGCTTACTGTGTGACTTAAACTGAAACCTAAGTTGTAGGACAATCTGACAGAGACCATTTCTCCTCTGCCCTTCATTAACAAACAAAAGTAGGAAAGGAAAGGAATGTGAAGTCTCTCAGTCGCGTCTCTTTGTGACCCCACGGATTACAGCCCTCCAGGCTCCTCCGTCCATGGGATTCTCCAGGCAAGAACACGGGAGTGGGTTGCCATTTCCTTCTCCAGAGGATCTTCCTGACCCAGGGATTGAACCTGGGTCTCTTGCATTGCAGGTAGACACTTTACTGTCTGAGCCACCAGGGAAGCTCTAAATGAAAGTAAAATCCCTGGAAACAGTGAGAGAGATAACCAAATGAGATCCTGAACGGTGTTAGGAAGAAAACTGACTTGGGATCCCCGGAGTAGAGGAACACAGTCCCAAGATATTTTACATCCTCCTATTAAAAGAATTGGAGGAGGAAATGGCAACGCACTCCAGCCTTCTTGTCTAGAGAATCCCATGGACAGAGGAACCTGGTGGGCCACAGTCCATGGGGTCACAAAGAGTCGGACACGACTGAGTGAATCCACACATTAAAAGAATAAGGTGACCAAGATGATGTTTCCCAAGCTCAGACTAGGAACAGAAGGGAATCGTGGTGCGCCCATTCTTCTCCTGGACTGAATAGAAACCATGCCTTAAAACCAGGTTGAACCTGGCAGAACCAGCAAGGGAGGTGGACCTGGAATTCTACTAACAATAAGGCCTCCCTTTCCTTATGGGGCTAGTCTTCAGATGTCTCCTCCTGATTGAGAGACACCACGGAAGCTGATGGACAGGCTGTAGGGCGGTAAAGGTACTCGTAGGGAGATCACATCTCAAAACGACAAGTAGGCCAGGGGCCTCTCTCCATCTCCAACCCACATAGATGACCCTACCACAGCCAGCGTGCAGCCAGCCAAGTGCTGTCATCTCAGTGGGCCAGAGACTCTCATCGTCCACCAAGTGTATCAGCTGGCTAGAACGGAGCAAGCTCTCCTTCCTAAGGCAGCGCCGGCAGGAAACAATGGCAGCACCACGCTGTCACATAACCCAAGAAGACCCACATGACAGTGTGAAAGCGGAGCTGCCCTTTGGACCTCACTCACATTAGAAGGCCTGGACTGTACGCTAAGTAAGCATCTCACCCTGGATTCTGGAGGGAGGCTCAGTCTGCACAATCCAGTGTGCGCTGCATTTACCCATTCCTTGAATTCAGAAGGGCTTCCCCGTGGCTCAGATGGTAAAGAATCTGCCTGCAATGCACGAGACCTGGGTTCGATCCCTGGGTTTGGAATATCCCCTGGAGAAGGGAACGACAACCCACTCCAGTATTGCCTGGAGAGTTCCACGGGCAGAGGGGTTTGGTGGGCTAGAGTCCATGCGGTCACAGAGAGTCAGACATGACTTAACAAATGAATAACACCAAAACAAGGGACATTTTAGGTCAAATAACTGGGTGGGAGGTCAACAGAAAACTGGTTAATTAAAACACATGATATATCCAGAGGGAAAATGATTCGAGATTGATGGGAATACTGATGAGAGAGATACTGAGTATTTAAACTGTCCATCCACCTGGAAATTGAAGCAAACACCACTTCAAAGTTTGGTTCAATCCTGCAATTTGTTTTGTGTGGCAAGGAAACAGCTTTTGCAAAAGAGGGGATTTCCAGTATTGGATTTAATCAAAGGAACCAGTCTAGTGACAAATTCAATAACGTTTAGTTCAGTAGCTCAGTCACTGCCCAACTCTTTGCCACCCCATGGACTGCAGCACCCCAGGCCTCCCTCTCCATCACCAACACCCAGAGCCTGCTCAAACTCATGTCCATTGAACCGGTGATGCCGTCCAACCATCTCACCCTCTGTCATCCCCTTCTCCTCCTGCTTTCAATCTTTCCCAGCATCAGGGTCTTTTCCAATGAGTCAGTTCTTCACATCAGGTGGCCAAAGTATTGGAGTTTCAGCTTCAACATCAGTCCTTCCAATGACTATTCAGGGTTTATTTCCTTTAGGATGGACTGGTTGGATCTCCTTGCAGTCCAAGGGACTCTCAAGAGTCTTCTCCAACACCACAGTTCAAAAGCATCAATTCTTCAGCCCTCAGCTTTCTTTATGGTTCAACTCTCACATCCATACATGCCTACTGGAAAAACCATAGCTTTGGCTAGATTGATCTTTGTTGGCAAAGTAATGTGTCTGCTTTTTAATATGCCATCTAGGTTTGTCATAGCTTTTCTTCCAAGGAGCAATCCATAAAGTCAGATAATTGCATTTATAAAGTAATCCTAATGTTTGTTTATATCATACTTAAGAAATCTATTTTATTTAAATATAAACCTGGTCAATTTTGAGGAAACAAACAAGTACCCTGAGAACATTAATTGTCACGTTGAATCCTCACAATGAGTCCAGTGTCACTGAAAACCATAAAAAAACTCGTTACTTCTCAACTTTTGTCAGTGAATAAGCATCACATCTGAAGCCAGATGTGTATTCTGTCATATTGAGACAACCGCTCAGCAAGACTGCAGTGAACATTGGCAGCCCTGTTGAAGAAGAACGGTGACTGGACAGCTTTTCCTTCTTAATAAGAGAGTTGAGCAGACCTCTTTAAGGCGATCTTTATAATCCTGCTGAAAAGAGGAGGGATCAGCTGAGTGTATGTCTATTAAGGCCAATGTAAGCAAAAACTAGACGCCTGACTAGAGGGTCTCTTCTGGGTGTTTACCCAAGGGACCAATTTCTCACTTCTCACCAGGAAAATAGGATTTGATGCTTGGAAGTTGCCTCCAGGATGTGTTCCACCCACCTCCTTCCTTCCTGTTCCTCCCTCTCTTCCTAGTTTACCAGCTCTGCTGACCAGAGGACTGCCAACAGCTCTTTGAAACCCTTGAAAAAGTACACTATACCTAGGAAGTTGTTTATATTGATCACATTTTGAGGTTTTTATACAAGTATACATATGTATATATGCTCAGTCGTGTCCAGTTCTTCGTGACCATACAGTCTATAGCTCACCAGACTCTTCTGTCCACCAGATTTTCCAGTCAAGAATACTGGAGCGGGTTGCCATTTCCTACTCCAGGAGATCCTCCTGATCCAGGGATCGAATCTGCATCTCTTGCATCTCCTGCATTGGCAGATGGAATTTTTACCACTTCACCACCTGGGAAGGCCTTTTATACAAGTGGTGCTCTATTAAATTGCATTTTCTCCTCTTTATTTTGATTTAATGAAATATCTTCAAGTTCATTGTATCAGTGAGCCTCCCCCTACCCCCGTGGCCACATGACAATATTCATTTTTATGAATTATAATTTATTCAGCTTTCCTAAATGACATTTAGAGTTTTCTAGTCTTTTGCTATTATAAAAATGGTGGAATAAGTGTTCTTAAGCTTATTCTTCATAAACAAGCATATTCTTGAGCTTATTCTTCATGTGTAAATTTATACCTATTTATGTATAAATACTAATATCTGTAGTATATATTCTAAGAAATTCATTTCCTGAGTCAAATAATATGTCCGTGAAATGGTTATAGGTAATGTTGAAAGGTCTTTAAAAAGATAGTCTCTTAAACTGTGTCAGCATGCATGAGAGTATTACTTGCTTTATTGTTTTGAAATATTCAAAACTTTCATCTGTAGCCCCATTGATCCTGATCTATCCCCTTTTGTTTTTTTTTTTTTTTAGTTTTTATTTTTTTTTATTTTTTAATTTTATTTTATTAGTTGGAGGCCATTTACTTCGAAACATTGCAGTGGGTTTTGTCATACATTGACATGAATCAGCCATAGAGTTACACGTATTCCCCATCCCGATCCCCCCTCCCACCTCCCTCTCCACCCGACTCCTCTGGGTCCTCGCAGTGCACCAGGCCCAAGCATTCGTCTCATGCATCCCACCTGGGCTGGTGATCTGTTTCACCATAGATAATATACATGCTGTTCTTTTGAAACATGATCTATCCCCTTTTGGATTCAACACGATTATTAATTTTTTTTAAATGGGGTGAGTCAAGAAAGAGCTCCGTTTTCCCATCAACACAATTTTCAATGTAGAGTTGAGCCATGAATTGTAACAATAGTATTTTATTGTTATCAGATTCCTGCTAAAATATAAGTGCTTGTACATGGTAGACAAACAGGTAGAGTTTTCCCAGCGCCCACCCCCCCTCCCCCGCCCCGGAAAGGGATTGATTTCTTCTCAGTCACTGCTCCAGCCTCCAGCAATCACTGTTCTCCTTGCGAGAGACATGAGTTAGATTTCATGAAATATCTTCTCATTCTGGGACACTTGAGTGACCAAAAACAGCTCCATAACACAGAAAAGAGGTGTTTATTCCTCATTACCAAAGCATGCTTTTATGTACAAGTAAGTAAAGCATATTCTTGTTTGTAAGCATCATATATTTAGTCTACAGTTGTTCCCATCCCTTCCTTGATAGAGATTTGTATCTGAGGAAATTGTCTGGATAGAGTACAAATGATCATTTGTAGCCCCCAAATTAGTATTTGCTACACCATGCCCAAGAAATCATTCTATTGCCAGGGTAAGAACTCACTGTTCCAGTACTTGGGGAATTTGGGGATTTCTGTCTAAGGAGATACTGGGATAAATTGCTTATAGATGGACTACCTTGAAAACCTAAAAGGCAAAATTAAATGTTACATATAAAGACAAAAAGTCGAGGTTTGTTTGAAAATCTTTGCTTCATACACACACCATACGTATGTGTGTATGTTGTATAGATTAGCACTTTCCATGGTATCTATCAGCACAGAGGGATAACATTTGCTTTTCAAATTTCCAATGTAAATGAAATATGCTTATTTTTAAGAGCTTTAGTTTGGTCTTTTTGGTTTTTTTTTTAATCCCTGACCAACTTTTTTTTCTTTTCGTAAGTCTTATTTTTATATGGAAAAATATATAGTTAGCATAAATCTTGGATGGAACTACAGCTCTAAATAGAAAATTCGGAGTGCTACAACTTTTTTAACTTTTATTTTATATTACAACGTGTTTGATAAATATTGTCCTGTTAATTTCAGGTATACAGTAGGGTGATTCAGTTATGCATATACACGTATATATTATTTTTCAAACTCTGTTCTCCTTTAGGTTATTATAGAGTACAGAGCAGAGTTCCCTGTGCTGTACATGTCAATCCCAAACAACTATTCCTTTTCTGAGTCTGTTTCTGGTTTGCAAATAAGTTTCTCTATGTCTTTATTTTTAGATTCTACAGGAAAGTATTATCTACACTTGTTTTTCTCTGTCTGACTTACTTCACTTAGTATGATAATCTACAGGTCCATCGATATTACTGCAAATAGCATTAGTTCTTTGAAAGGCTGAATAATGTTCCATTTCATATATGCACCACACCTTCTTATCCATTATGTGGTAGTCTATTTTTAGATTTTCATTTTTTTCCCATTTATTTTTATTACTTGGAGGCTAATTACTTTACAATATTGTAGTGGTTTGTATCATACATTGACATGAATCAGCCATGGATTTCCATGTGTTCCCCATCCCAATCCCCCCTCCCGCCTCCCTCTCCACCCCATCCCTCTGGGTCTTCCCAGCACACCAGCCCCGCGCACTTGTCTCATGTATCCAACCTGGGCTGGTGATCTGTTTCACCCTTGATAGTATACTTGTTTCAATGCTGTTCTCTCAGATCATCCCACCCTCGCCTTCTCCCACAGAGTCCAAAAGTCTGTTCTGTACATCTGTGTCTCTTTTTCTGTTTTGCATATAGGGTTATCGTTACCATCTTTTTAAATTCCATATATATGCATTAGTATATTTTAGTATTGGTATTGTATTAGTATTATATTAGTATTGGTCTTTATCTTTCTGGCTTACTTCACTCTGTAAATGGGCTCCAGTTTCATCCATCTCATTAGAACTGATTCAAATGAATTCTTTTTAATGACTGAGTAATATTCCATGGTGTATATGTACCACAGCTTCCTTATCCATTTGTCTGCTGATGGGCATCTAGGTTGCTTCCATGTCCTGGCTATTATAAACAGTGCTGGGATGAACATTGGGGTGCACGTGTCTCTTTCAGATCTGGTTTCCTCGGTGTGTATGCCCAGAAGTGGTATTGCTGGTTCGTATGGCAGTTCTATTTCCAGTTTTTAAGGAATCTCCACACTGTTCTCCGTAGCAGCTGTACTAGTTTGCATTCCCACCAACAGTGTAAGAGGGTTCCCTTTTCTCCACACCCTCTCCAGCATTTATTGCTTGTAGACTTTTGGATAGCAGCCAATTCTGACTGGTATGTAATGGTACCTCATTGAGGTTTTGATTTGCATTTCTCTGATAATGAGTGATGTTGAGCATCTTTTCATGTGTTTGTTAGCCATCTGTATGTCTTCTTTAGAGAAATGTCTGTTTAGTTCTTTGGCCCATTTTTTGATTGGGTCATTTATTTTTCTGGAATTGAGCTGCAGGAGTTGCTGGTATATTTTTGAGATTAATCCTTTGTCTGTTTCTTCATTTGCTATTATTTTCTCCCATTCTGAAGGCTGTCTTCTTACCTTGCTTATAGTTTCCTTTGTTGTGCAAAAGCTTTTAAGTTTCATTAGGTCCCATTTGTTTATTTTTGCTTTTATTTGCAATACTCTGGGAGGTGGGTCATAGAGGATCTTGCTCTGATTTATGTTGGAGAGTGGATTAAAGATCTAAATGTAAGACCAGAAACTATAAAACTCCTAGAGGAGAACATAGGCAAAACACTCTCCGACATACATCACAGCAAGATCCTCTATTTTTAGATTTTCAAGGAACCTCCATACTGTTCTCTGTAGTGATTGTACCAATTTCTATTCCCACCAACAGTGTAGGAGAGATCTCTTTTCTCAGCACCCTCTTCAGCATTTACTGTTTGTAGACTTTTTGATGATCGCCATTCTTACTGGTCTGTGTTGATACCTCACTATAGTTTTGATTTGCATTTCTCTGATAATTAGTGATGTTCAGCATCTTTTCATGTGTTTTTTTGGCCAGTTCTATGCCTTCTTTGGAGAAATGTCTACTTAGGTCTTCTTTTATTTTATGATTGTGCTGTTTGTTTTTTTTTTGATATTGAGCCTCATGAGCTGTTTGTAAATTTTGGAGACAAATTATGTTTGATCACATAGTTTGCAAATATTTTCTTCCATTCTGAGGGTTGTCTTTTCATTTTATTTATGATTTCCTTTGCTGTGCAAAAGCTTTTGAGTTTAATTAAGCTCCACTTCTTTTTCATTTCCATTACTCTAGGAGGAGTATCAAAAAAGGTATTGATGCAATTTATGTCAAAGAGTGTTCTGCCTATGTTTTCCTCTAAGAGTTTTATAACATTTGGTCTTATATTTCAGTCTTTAATCTATTTCAAGTTTTTGTGTATGATGTTAGGGGATTTTCTAATTTCATTTTTTACATGTAACTGTCTAATGTTCCTAGCACCACTTATTGAAGAGTCTCTCTTTTCTCCATTGTATTTTTTTTTGCCACCTTTGTCATAGATTAGTTGACCATAGGTGCATGGTTTTATCTCCAGACTTTCCATTGATCTATATTTCTGTTTTGAGGACAGAACCATATTGTTTTACTGTAGCTTTGTACTATAGACTGAAGTCAGGGAGTCGGATTCCTCTAGGTCCATTTTTCTTTCTTGAGATTGCTTTAGCTATTTCGAGTCTTTTGTGTCCATAAAAATTTTAAGATTATTTTGTTCCAGTTCTGTGAAAAATGCCATTGGCAGTTCGAGTGCATTGAATCTGTAGTGTCGTCATTTTGACAATATCTATTCTTCCAGTCCAAGCTCATGGTATATTTTTCCAACTGCTTGTGTCATGTTCAGTTTATTTTTAATTGAAGTCTTACAATTTTCAGATTACAGGCCCTTTACCTCCTTAAGTAGGTTGTTTCCTAGCTATTTTATTCTTTTTGGTTTGATGGTAAATGGGATTATTTTTTAAATTTCTCTTTATAGTTTTTAGTTGTTAGTTTATAGTGTATGGGTTCTTTCCTGGTGGCTCAGAGGGTAAAGTGTCTGCCTACAATGCAGGAGACCCAGGTTGATCCCTGGGTCAGGAAGATGTCCTGGAGAAGGAAATGGCTACCCACTCCAGTACTCTTGCCTGGAAAATTCCATGAACTGAGAAGCCTGGTAGGCTGCAGTCCGTGGGGTCACAAACAGTTGGACATGACTGAGCGAACTCACTTTCACTTTATAGTGTATAGAAATGCAAGAAATGTCTGTGTATTTATTTTGTGTCCTGCAGCTTTACCAAATTCATTGATAAGCTCTAGTAATTTTCTGGTAACCCTTTAGAATTTTCAATGTGTTTTATCACGTCATCTGCAAACTAGTGACAATTTTATTTATTCTTTTCCAATTTGGATCACCTTTATTCCTTTTTCTTCTCTGATTGCTGTGTCTAGGACTTCAAGAACTATGTTGAATAAAAGTGGCCAGAGTCGACATCCTTGTCTGTTCCTGATCTTAGAGGAAATGTTTTCAGCTTTTCACGGTTGATAGGGAGGAGGCCCCACAGAATCTGGCTTTGAAGACCAGTGGGGTTTCACTGCAGGACTTCGGCAGGGCTGGAGCAAACTGAAACTCCACTTCGGGGGGATGCTCACAGGGTCTTGTGCTCAGCAGGACCCAGGGAATAAAGTGGTGACCTGACAAGTTACTGAGTCAGACTTACCTGCTAAGTATTAGAGCGTCTGCTGTGGAGGTGGGGAGGCAGATATAGCTCATCTTGGGGACAAGGAAGGACGCTGAAGGCAGCAGTTCTGGTGAGTACTCATCAGCGTAAGCCCTGTGGTTCAGGGATGCCTCCGGCCAAAAAAGCGACAGGGCAGGAACACATTCCCCCCCATCTGTAAACAGGCTGCTTCAAGTCTTCCATAATAAACAGCTGCTTGATAAATACACCCCCTACCCACCAGCTCTCATTGCCAGACCCCCAGGTTGGGAAGCCTGATGTAGCTCAAAACTTTCACTCCTGTGAGAGAACATCTCTGGTACAACCGTGTTCCAGTTTGTGGGTCACCCACCTGGTGGGTACGGGATTTGATTTTTTTTAATTATTTTAATTGGAGGCTAATTACTTTACAATATTGTGGTGGTTCTTGCCACACATGACATGAATCAGCCATGGGTGTACATGTGTCCCCATCCTGAACCCCCCTCCCCCCTTCCTGCCCATCCTCCCTCTGGGTTATCCCAGCGCACTGGCTCTGGGTGCCCTGTCTCATGCATCAAACTTGGACTGGTCATCCATTTCACATATGGTAATACACATGCTTCAGTGCTATTCTCTCAAATCGTCCCAGCCTCGCCTTCTCCCGCAGAGTCCAACAGTCTTTCTTTGTATCTGTGTCTCCTTTGCTGTCTCGCGTATACCGACATGTCTCGCGTAAGTCATCATTACCATCTTTCTAAATTCCATAAATATGCGTTAACATACTGGATTGGTGTTTTTCTTTCTGACTTCCTTCACTCTGTATAATAGGCTCATTAGAACTGACTCTAAAAGTGTGTTCTTTTTTTTAATAGCTGAGTAATATTCCATGGTGTATATGTACCACAGCTTTCTTACTCATTCATCTGCCGGGGGACATCTAGGTTGCTTCCATGTCCTATCTATTGTGAATAGGGATGCGATGAACATTGGGGTGCATGTGTCTCTTTCATTCTGGACTTCTCAGTGTGTATGCCCATCAGTGGGATTGCTGAGCCGTATAGCAGTTCTGTTTGCAGTTTCTTAAGGAATCTCCACACAGTTCTCCATAGCGGCTGTACCCACCAATAGTGTAAGAGGGTTCCCTTTTCTCCACACCCTCTCCAGCATTTATTGTTTGTAGACTTTTTGATGGCAGCCATCCTGACCAGCATGAGATGTTACCTCATTGTGGTTTTGATTTGCATTTCTCTGATAATGACTGATGTTGAGCATCTTTTTATGTGTTTGTTAGCCATCTGTATATCTTCTTTGGAGAAATGTTTGTTTAGTTCTTTGGCCCAGTTTTTGATTGGGTCATTTATTTTTCTGGCATTGAGCTGCATGAGCTGCAAGAATTAATCTCCAAAATATACAAGCAGGTCATGGGATTTGATTTTTATTGAGATTGCTCCCTCCTACCATCTTGTTGTGGCTGCTTCCTTGTATTTGGATGTAGGGATTTTATTTTATTTGTTTATTTTTAGCAACTTCCAGCAGTTTTTGTCAGTGATTTTTTTTCAGTGGTTAGGTGTGATTTTGGTGTTTCTGGTAAGAAGAGGTGTGCTCATGTTCTATTCCATCATCTTGTCTCTTTTCCCCACAATGCTGTAATCTTATTTAATAGAATAAATTCTTGTACAAGTGGCATTATTTGTGTGTACACATATACTTGGGCTTCCCTGATAGTTTAGTATTAAAGAATCCGTGTGCCAATGCAAAAGACATGCATTTGATTCCTGGGTGGGGAAGATCCTCTGAAGAAGGAAAGGGCGACTCACTCCAGGATTCTTGCCTGGGAAATCTCATGGACAGAGGAGCCCGATGGGCTACAGATCATGGGTTCTCAAAGAGTTGGACACGACTTAGTGATTAAACAACAACACACACACACATACGAATGAAACAGCGTACTTTTGTGTGTGTGTCTTTCATTTTTAAACATCCAGCTCCTAAAAAAGGACAAAATTGGGCAAGATGTAAAACTTTGTAACCAAAAAATCAAATACTTAAGGTCCGTAGGCAAAGTCAAAGTTATATGAGAGGAGCCCATTGTCTCGTTTAATATCTTGAATCTCACTTTCCCTTTAAATTTTCCCATTAAAACATATTCTTCCCTATTTTGAATTAAAATTTGTGCAGTTTCAAAATTTATAATCATACTTGGTGAAACAGGCTGCTAATCCAGAAATTATAGTTTTCAGATGTGAGTAATAAATCACTTCTCAGACTTTTGGCTAAGATCAAGTGTAAATATGAGTAATAATAAAGTATTTGAACACATTTGAAATTGAAGTCCTACATTTTCTCCATAGTCAGGAAGACTATAGGTAGGTAAATGGAGTACGATTAGCTTCTTCTCTCATCTTGGTCTGTTCTTAAGAAAATCCCATAACAGCTCTCTAAAGTGGGTCTCCAGAAACATAATCATTTATTGGCCAATCCATGAAGGAAGCCCGATCCAAATGCTCTGTTAGTGCAGCTAGCTAGCTTGTGGCACACCCTGTATTTTTCAAGAGGAAGTTAGTTAAAAATTCACTTTGTTCTTAAACAGTGAGTGAAATGTACTTTATGCATTATGTGCTCTGATTGGTTAAAACTTGAAGGAAAGTAAACCTAATTTTTTGAGTGATAAGTTAGTATTCAATTCATTGATTAGAAAACTTGATGGGAATAACAACTCAGTGTTTTCAGTGATGAAGTTCAGAGGTATGTCTTTCATGTTATCCTTCAGCTACGAAGCTCTCTCTTTGTTGTCTGTCGTGACGAAAAGTAAGTGAATGCATTTATTTCCCTCATTCTGTTCCTTAGTAATTAACTTATAGTGTATGTACAAAGAGGTGAATTCTCTTAAGTAATTTGATAATGGCCCTTGCAAAGATACATTTCATCCTTCCAAAAAGTTTTGAATTTCATTGGAAAGTTCAAACATTTTGATTACCAATTAAGTTGCAGTTGACAATTGATTTTGAAGTTCAAGCAAATAAAGTCTGTCACTGTTTCCACTTTTTCCCCATCTATTTGTCATGCAATGATGGGACCAGATGCCGTGATCTTCTTTTTTTGAATGCTGAGTTTTAAGCCAGCTTTTTCACTCTCTTCTTTCACCTTTGTCAAGAGGCTCTTTGGTTCTTCTTTGCTTTCAGCCATAAGGGTGGTGTCATCTGCATCTGAGGTTATTGATATTTCTCCTTTCAATCTTGATTCCAGCCTGTGCTTCATCCAGCCTGGCATTTTGCATGATGTACTCTGCATATAAGTTAGATAAGCAGGGTGACAATATACAGCCTTGGTGTACTCCTGCCCCAATTTTGAACCAGTCTGTTGTTCTGTGTCTGATTCTAACTGTGGCTTCATACTTAAATAGAAACTGAAAATTTAGCATTTTGGATAAAAACAATAAATAAAACTTGAATCCGTAGATATAGTTTCACTTTATAAAATGTATCAGTCTCAGCTCGAAAACCACTGTGTTGCTTTGATGGGGAAACATTTAGAGGCAATTCTATTAATGTAAAAAATAAAGGACAAATATATACTCATATTACTATTTTTATTTTACTTTGATAATAGTCAATAAAATTTTTAAAAACCTAGAAGAAAAAAATTTGATAATAAATTTTTGTACACTTGAAGATGATGCAATGGTATATGAGGGAAGTGGAAGATAATTAGCTAAAAAAGTGAATACAAGTATACAAGAATATTATGACATTGATGTGCAGAATCAATATATGCAAATTTTTCATGTGTAATATACTGGAAGAAATTAACCAATTCAAAATATCAGCATAATAGATAGTTCTAAAATGTGCACAGTATGAAATCTGCAAAACTTAGAGGAAGTGACTTTTAAATAATCAACACCAACACAAAAGAAGTCTTGAGCAGAAGGAAAGATTTAACATTTATTAATAGAACAATTAAATCAATAAGGTACATTAAAAGTAATATGTTTTAAAATTTATTCATAAATGTAATATGAAGGCAATGAAAAGACCAAATACTAGCAGGCTTTTTTTTTTTTTTTTTAGCTAAACATATTAATTCTAAAGTTTACAAGAAAAAACAACAAAAGAGAATTGTTAGAAAAATTCTGGAAAAGAAAACAATGTGTAGAACCACACTGTTCAGGCTAAAAACATTATAAATTAATTTTCTCCTTTTTACTTTTTTCCAACTTTGCTGAGCTAAAATTGACAAGTAAAATTTGTAGGAATTTGCAATGTACAACTTAATGTTTTGATGTGTGTGTACATTTTAACGTAATTGCCACAGTCAAGCTAATTAACATATTAACACATCCATCATCTCACATAGTGTTTTTTTGTTGTTGTTGATTTTCAGTGTGTGTGTGTATAGTGAGAACACAATATCTACTGTCTTAGCAAGTTTCCAGTGTCTACTGATTTATTATTAATATAGTTACCATGGTGTATATTAGATTCCTCAAATTTATTCATCCTTAATGTCTAAAACCTTTTCCCTTTGACCAACATTTCCTCATTTCCTCCAGCCCCCAGCAACCACCATTCCACATTCTGTTCTGATGGTTTTGATGATTTTAGATTCCACCTGTAAGTGGGGTCATGCATAGTTTGGCTTTCTATGCCTGGTTTGTTTCATTCAGCATATTTTCCAAGTTCATCCATGTTGTCCCAAATAACAGGAGTTCCTTTCTTTATCGCTGAATAATATTCCATTGCATGTATATACCACTTTTTTTTTTTTACTCCATTCATTTGTCAATGGACAGCTGGGTCAATTCTGTATTTTGGTTACTGTAAATAATGATTCTATGAACATGGTAATTCAGAGATATATTTGAGGTGTTAATTTGACTTCTCTTGGATATATACCTAGTGTGGGATTACTGGATTATATGGTAGTTTGTTTTCAGTTTTTGAGGAATCTCCATGGATGTGAGAAGGGAGCCAATTCCTTTCTTTTGCATGTAGATATCAATTATTCTGGGCTTCCCAAGTGGTGCTAGTGGTAAAGAACCCACCTGTCAGTGCAGGAAATTTAAGAGACAATCATTTCTTCCCTGGGTCGGGAAGATCCCTTGAATGAGGGCACGGCAATTCACTCCAGTGTTCTTGCCTGGAGAATCCCATGGACAGAGGAGCCTGATGGGCTACACTCCCATCGAGTCACAAAGAGTTGGACACGACTGAAGCAACTTAGGATGTAATCGTCAGTTATCCTAGCACCATTTATCGAAGACACTGTCCTTTCCCCGTTTTGTATTCGCAGCGACTTTGTCAAAGATCAATTGACAATATTTAGCTGTATTCTGGGCTTCTTTATTCTGTTCCTTTGATCTATGTGTCTCTTTTTATGCCAATACCATGGTGTTTTGTTTGCTATCACTTTGTAGTATTTTTTGTAATCAGGCAATACCTCCAGTTTTGTTTGGCTGCTTGGGGTCTTTTATGTTTCCATATGAATTTTAGGCTTGCTTTTTCTAATTTTGTTAAAAATGAAATAGGAATTTTGTCAAGGATTGCATGTAGTCTGTTGATCACTTTGGGTAATATGATCACTTTAAGAGTATTACTTCTTCCAATCCAGGAGTGGAGAGTATCTTTCCACTTATTTGTGTCTTCCTTGGTTGCTTTCATCAATGTTTTAAATGAATTTGTAATAATTAAATGGGTGTAACATGGGTCCATTACTTACAGAGAGGCTAGTGAAACAAAATAAGGACCGTGAGTAAACCCAGACGCACAGATAGTTTAGATATGATCAACATGGCATCTCAAATCAGTAGGAAAAGATGAACTGTTTCATATATTTTGCTCTGATCAATGGATAGATATCTGGGTAAAAACTAAAGATTAGTAAAGGATCACATCATAGGCCAAGGCAAGTTTCACCTGGATCCAAGGGTTAAAGGGATTTCCTTTCTAGTTATGTTTCCAAATCTAGCATCCATTAAAAAATGGTAAGTGTGACTACGCTGACCAAGTTTGTATAACAAAAAATGTGTAAGTAAATTCAAAACACAGTGACCCACTGCAGAAGGCGTTTTCAAATACTATTAAACATCAGATGTGTTTCCCTCACATGTGGAAAGAGCTCCTGCAAGTTTATGGTAAAATGATTAATAAATCAATGGAAAATAAGTGCAACCCCTAACTAGGAAGCTCACAGAACTGGAAAGAAAAAATGATTCTTAAAAACATGGCAAGTTTCTTACATTTAAAACCAATAAGGAAAGCACATTGAAAGAATGCTGAGATATATTTCCTTTTAAAAATAACAGAATTAGAAAATTTTAAATTTAGGAGATGCTGTGAAGCAAGATACGCTCACACATTTTTAATACAACTTTTACCCACAGATGCGTATACCTTGAACCCGGGCATTCTACTTCTAGACACATGCACACATATACCACATGGTGAAGTGCACAGTTATGGTCCATCGTCTGTATTAACAAAAGACTAGAAAGAGCACAGATGTCCACTACTTCCATGGTAGAAAGCATAGCATAAAGTGATGAGGAAGCTCTCTGTGTCCTGGCATGGAGTGATCTATCACATATGCTGCTCAGTGACTAAAGGAAAGGCACACGCCTGAATTTGTGTGCACCCAGATGTCTAAGAGGGTTATCACGAAAAGGTCTGTATTTGCTTTATAAATATGCATTCTGGGAGAATACCTAAGTTACAAACAATAGTAGTGTCTGTGTTTTAGCACAGAGAAGAAAGTCAGTAACTGAACAGATGGAGGGGTTAAGGTATAAGGGATATTTTCATTGTTATGTTTTCATTTTTTAATATGTATCCTCTGGGAACATCTTACCACTTAAAATATTTCATCTAGATAGTGTGTGTGTGTGTGTGTATTTATAACATATATATATATGTGTGTGTGCATATATAGACACACACATATAGTTTTTATATATATAAATATAGATAATATATAATATATATGTTGATATATATGATATATCAATATATATATGATATATTATATGTTGGTATATATCAAGACACTATATGATATATATATATATCATCTAGATAGTTTATATATATGTGTGTATACACACACACACATGCATATAATATATGTACATACAATGTTTGGTAATTTCGAATGAAAGTAGTGAATTGAAATTCTTGCTCTTATTTATATTTCCATGAAACCCTTTCTTTTTAGAGCACTTGGCATGACAATATTTATAGGTCACCATTTGGGAAAGGCTAACACAGGAAGTGGAAGACCTGATTTTTAAGAAGATACAATGCTTCAGTGAGCTTAAGCAAATCATCTCATCTCAGAGGACCTCACTTTTATGCTTTAAATATAGTAGGGTAAAAGCAATTGTCATTACTTTTTCTAAGCATCAGCTTTCATGAAACAGACCCTACTTAGTTATTGAAAAAATACAGGTGATGGTGGGTAGGTTCTAAAGCTGAGACATCTCACTAATGTTCTTTATATAAGATTCCATGATACAAATCACTATTGACGTTATATTTCCCCTTAAGAATTGAATGAAAGACATTTAACATTAAATTCAATTATTTTAATCCTTTTAATCAAAATGTATCACTCTGTTGGGAATATATAAAACAGTGATCTTAGGAAAGATGAAGCTTCTTCTTAGAAACTCCTAATTTATAAATGTTATTATTTTTACTTGCACATAATTTTTTATAATCTGCACTGCTCTCTATTCTCCACCAGCTTTTTTTTTTTGTTGTCTCTACTTCATTGGCCTAATGAATGAGATAATATTGTGCAATGATGATAACTCATTGGTTGCTCATGCACTCTTGGGTGTATTCAACATTTAGTCACAATCACTCTCCCCCATTGTGAGCCTTAAAAGGCAATAACTCTAGACTAAGTTAATTTCTATCCTGAAAGTGACACTAAGAGTATAAAATGGAGAGAGTTCTGATAGATGGAGAGTTTAGTGTGCTGTTCACATTTGCCCCCTCTGCTTCTTCAATCCAGAATTCCTCAGACCAATGAATCAGAACAGGGAAACAAGCTGAAAAGTAAACAGACGCCTGTCAGAGCTGTCGTGTTGCTTTCATGAGTTTGATCTTGTTAGAAAGTTTGACAATAAGAGACTGAAATACACTGAAAAAAGATAAACCTGACAAATCAATGAATTCACAAATTAAAGAGTGTATATGTTGGTGATGTAACCATTTTGCAGGTTGCTATATGGCAAGACCTTCAGGAATAGTTTCTTAAAAAGAAAAAAATTCAATGATTACTTATTAATCATCTTTTAATAACACATATTTAGGCATATTCTTTTGAACCAGTGTAGGATCATAGTTAATTTCTGAGATTGGAATTCCACTGATACCTGCTTTTTTTTTTTAATTGTCATATCCATCATTTAAAAACCATGTATTTGCTCTTGAGGAATTTTTTTGATTTAAAATTTTTAAGTTCTTAGCTTGTTTAATCTATAAAATATAAATAATACTATATGATAACTAATGTTGTTGAAATGGTCAAACAATATGATGCAGTTTAAATGATTTAAAGTGTACCTGGCATATATTATGTAGTGTATAAAATGTAGTTACCACAATTCTTATACATTTTACTAAGCTGTAATTGACTTAGCCTCCATCCTGACAAAAATTTTATAAGAAGTGTCTTTGAGTTCTTTTTAAATAGCATATACTGAATATACTTTTCTTCATTACAAATTCTAAGATTTCTATCTCTATCTCTGGCCCATTCTTTTTTTTCTCTTATAGTTAAAAAATATTAATAAAAAGTGAGGTTAATTTTTTTTTACCATAAAGGTTAAAATTAGACAATCTACATCAACTGAGAAAGTATTCTGAGACCACCATGACGGGCATTGCGTTTGCTACTATGTCAGTCATCGATGGGAGTCTCCAGATGGTCCCTTAGGCATCCGACAGAATTACTGAGCCCTTTCAATGGCCTTCTTACCTGTGATGTTTCAGATTCCGTTGGAAGAATTCAACTGAGTGGTATCTTTAGAGTATCAACAGCATACTTAAAAACCAGCCTTCTTAAACAGCGACTCATGAGTTAACTTGTCGCAGAATAATCAACCATTGTCTAGAGTTTTAAAACAATTTCACAGTTGAATTCATCTTTAAAATTGTCTTTTGATATAAGAAATATTAATTTTGAAAGTAGTTGTAAAATTATTTCTAAAAAGTAAAAGCTGTTCTTTCTGTGTGCCTACTGTACTTAAAGTGTACTAATTTATATTATGTAGTTTATAAAGAAAAAGAAAAAAAACACTATGAAACAGACATACAACTACTTGTTAGATGGAGAATCCAAGGCTAGGAAGTGACATGATTTCTTCAAGAACCAAGAGAGAGATGGTTACCTTAACTAGGCTAGAAAAATTCATTCTAGCTCAAAAAGTCACATTTATGGAGCTTCGTTTGTGTGCCAAACTTTGAGTTTAGCTCTGGGAATAGAGAGATAAGTCAGAGGAAAGCCCAACCTTGTATCTGTAGCTTTTATACAATCTGTGAGAAGAACAGGGCAGGTCTAGCCAAATGAGCTATTCAACCCTGAACAACATTGATACGGTGTTTTTGGAAGGCACGCGGGTTGCTTATAACTATAATATGTAGGATTTTAGCAGCTTGTACATTAAACATTTGATCAACCTATATTTTTAATAGCAGTAAGAGAAGTTATACGCCCACAAGTAGAACCACACCTGGCTAGTGATGCATGGTCAGTAATGAGTTGTTCAATGATACAGGGGATGAATAAGCTGCTCTGCACTCAAACTGTGCTAAGGCGCTTCCTAGACCCATATGTCTCAAACCCTTTCGAGTTTTGGCTAAGGTTTTAGAGTAATTTATTGCCATTTCCACCACAATGTAATCCCATAATCCCTTCAATATATCCTTGGCCACTCCTCCTGCAGGTCTGTCTGTCTGATTATATTCCAGAAGGATTCTATGGGGCCTTCCTGGGACAGACAACCCCCGCGCCCCCCTCAGCTTCCATGTTCTTCTCCTGCCTCTTGTTTGTAGAAAAACTTTAGTCTCTCCAGCCTCTCCTGAGTCACAGAAGGATGTCTGGAGTTAATAACTGGAAGAATGTAAACACATAGTTACAAAAAATAGCAGTTGGGCCAGAACTGATAACAGTTTAAGCAATAAATCGGCCATATAGCAGAATTACAGCCTCTAACTCTTCTCTGTAGGACACGAGATGGCCGCGTCATTCCTGAGTTGTTTTACATGGTTACTAAAGCCCCCACCAACGGAAGAAGCTAACTGCATGATGGCCATAAGCACGTAGCCCTCAAACTGGCTGGAGCCTTTGGATTGATGATGTTAATTTACAACGTCCTCCTGTCACCTCACCATCAGCATTCAGAGGGTTATGTTTAATCTGAGCACCCGCCCTGCAATGCTTTTTCATCTTGCCTTTAAAAACCCTTCCCTTTAAAAATCCACCGGGGAGGTCAGGTCTTTTCAGCATTGGCTGCCCATATTCCCTTGCTTGGCCTTAAATTAAATGTTACACTTTCCTTCACCACAACCCTGTACCAGGATATTGGCTTTCTTGCACATGGTCAAGTTTGGTACCACTGATGTATAAAGGTGTTATTGCAAGAAGGGTGAGGGAAATTAGAGACCTTCTTTAGTCACTTGCCACCAAAGTGAGGAAATACGACTCTCCGTGGAATCTGGAATCTGAGTTAAAGGAGACAACGTTTATCAGTTGGAGTAGGTGACAGTGATTTTCCTTAATGTAGGTCATTTTGATTATGTTCCTGAATGTTCTTCTCCATCACAGAGAGTTTATTGAGAAAAACAGGTAGTAAAATTGCCAGAAAGTATTTTGTTCCACATGATTAAACACATATATACTCAAATAGGAATTAAATAATAGAATGAAATTATGTGGGATGTGGACATTTAATGAAATAATGCAAAGTTAGGGACCTAAAACATTTGCTTACTTATGTAATTACAGTAGATAATTTACTTTGAGAATCAATCAGTGTTTTTCAGGTGTTTAAAAATTATTTTCACCAAAGTGTCATCTGTTTCCTTTTGAACATAAAATTTTTATTAGTTTTATTATTTACAAACAACATTTTCAAGACTATAGGAATTTAAGTGGATAATCTCATAAAGGTGAATTTTTAATCAGTAACTTTTTATGCAAACAAAACAATGAAATATAGGTCCAAACATTGTTTGGAGTCATTTTAGGATATGAGAATTTAATAATGAGTATAAGGACTAATATAATAAAACTATCATTCACAGAGTATTTTCTATTTTTAAGACATAGAATGTAGTATATTTTTGCATTATATCAACTCATTACCTCTTTGAATATAATCACAAATAGCTTTCCAGGTCTTGGAGCTTTCTTTTAGCCTTGTCTGAAACTCCCTTCTTACAATCAATTCCTTGAACTACGCAACAAGGATATGGAAACATTCCATAAATTCAAGAATTAATTTTGGCTGTGACTTGTTGAAAAGAGTCCGTACTTGATATGTGTGGGAAATAAAAAGTCATATCTTTGGCTACTCATGATTCTGCTGACAGATGACCAAGCTATGGCACATTTTTGAACATATATAGATTTTGAAATTGAAAGCATATTCAGCATCAAGGCAGCTTGCAGTTGAGAAGCTTTGTGAGAAGTTTATGTGGGAAAGAACACGAGAGAAAAAGTCAAGTTGCTTCCACAAACTTTGTGTTAAGGACAGCCTAATGATCACCTAATATCACACATGCCCTAAGAGGTAGAACTGCATGACCTTCAAGTTGTCTTTCTTGGGATCCACTGGTTGCTAAGGGTAACATTTCTGCCATCTTAGAAAATAATTCTAGGTCCACTTCCCTGCTATTTCAATTCAAGGTCAGGTTCAGATACAGAAAGTCTTTCTAGGGCAACTGCATCTTTGGGTGGCTGCTATAGCTACGATTAGCAGCCCTCAAAATATTACAAGATTTTGGTTTGCAAATCTAAAACATCAATGACAGACCACAATGACCACTATTGCAAAAGCAAGCTTGATTTCCTAAGAGAGAGAAATGTCCATAAATACATCCCTGTGGATATATTTAATTGCAAACCCTTAAAAACTATCCTTTTATGACTGATGCAAACTATTGTGAATCATCAAACTTTTCACAAAAATGTTGCTCTCAAAGTGTCAGGACTCAAGTTACTGTGTCGTGGTTTCTCTAACTCAAATCGTGAAGATGTCTTTAGACAGAAATTGACTTTCGAAATGACTGTTCAGCAAAAAACACTGTTTATATCAGTTCTTTTCTGCAGATTTCATTTACTGGTCATTTGTTTAATCATGCCAACAAGTTATAGGTAGATTTGTGAATTAGGTTTTCAATAACAAATGTACTGAAGCTTCAGATTTAGATTTCTTTACACACTGGTATTATAATAGGTTTACAAAATGAGCCTTGAAAATGCCTGAAGGGTAGCTAAATGTTGTTTGCTCAGAATACAGTAGATGATAAAAGTATAATTGTATAACTGTAGGCTAAATTCCAGGAAAATCCTATATTTATCATTAAGGAACTCAATCAATTGAAGAATAATCTAGCACTTCTCTAGAAGTGCTATATACTAAGGATAATGCAATAGAGGTTATTTTTTAAAGTGGACAAAAATTATTTTCTGGAGCACTGAGCTTTTTCCTAGACTTAGAGTCAATATTTAGAGTTCTTTCTTCAATTTATGTTTTTTTATAATTTTGCATGGGGAGGAGGGGGAGGCAACTTTCACTTCAAGGAGGACAAATGAGCTAATACCAACTCCCCTAGAGATCCTTGCAGACGAGGCCCACACCTGGCTCCCCTGGAAGGGCCTGGAAGCTTGGGGTGACCTGTAGAGGGGAGAGAGGGGGAGAGCCATGCAGGACGGGATCAGTCACTCCAAAGCGTAGGTTCAGGGAACTCAATCACCAGAGGACCCCCAAAATTATTGGCTTAAAGGTGAAATTCAAAGCCAGACAGCCCTCTCCATGTTAACATGAGAAAAGCAAATCCTCAGCCTCCACAATTATTTGAGAATTCCATGAGAAATTGACCAGCATTTGAGTAAGAGGAAAACATAGTGAGGAATTATTAAGTTCTTGGGAAAGTGGCAATTGGTATAATGTGTTTGTGACTTAGATTAAAATGGTGCAAAATGTTTTGAATTATTTTATTACAAAGGCATATGTTCAACATTCTTATCCTATGTAATAGAGACAATAATGACTTGAGATTTATTTTAGCATGTTAACTCAGTATTCAGCTCCCTGAAATTGCTCATACATGGGATCATTTTTAAGGAATATAAAAAAATTAAATTATATAGAAATATAAAATGAAGTTTAAAACAATCTTACATTGTTGCCTGAATCTATATCTATGGAAAATTTTCCAGAGAGATAGCTACACACAATCCAACCTAAATATATGACTTTTTTTGTCAGAGGGAGAGAAAAGATAAGTGCTAGTAAATAGTCATAACTGATTACTGTGAAATAATGAAAAGAGTATGTATTTTTTTTTTCTGCTTAGCAAATTATTTTCCAATAACAACACAACACAGAACCACCTTTGTCTCTTGATCAGTGATTCTCTTTCAGTGGAGTTGGACTAGCTACTCATTCTATCAGTACACACGTGTATGACATCCTCCTGTCCTCAAAGACTTTTTAAGGGATGTGAAATGTGACTGAACTTTAGTGTACACCACAAGCAAATAGCATTGGCCCTTCCAGTTCAGTGCAGTCACTCAGTTGTGTCCGACTCTTTGCAACCCCATGGACTGCACCATGACAGGCTTCCCTGTCCATCACCAACTCCTGGAGTCTACTCAAACTCATGTCCATTGAGTTGGTGATGCCATCCAACTATCTCACCCCCGTCTTCACCTTCTACTCCCGCCTTCAGTCTGGCATCAGGGTCTTTTCCAGTGAGTCAGCTCTTCGCATCAGGTGGCCAAAGTGTTGCATTTTCAGCTTCAGCATCAGTCCTTCCAATGAACACCCAGGACTGATCTCCTTTAGGATGGACTGATTGGATCTCCTTGCAGTCCAAGGGACTCTCAAGGGTCTTCTTCAACACCACAGTTCAAAAGCATCAATTTTTTGGTGCTCAGCTTTCTTCACAGTCCAACTCTCACATCTATACATGACCACTGGAAAAAGCATAGCTTTGACTAGACAGCCCTTTGTTGGCAAAGTAATGTCTCTGCTTTTTAACATGCTATCTAGGTTGGTCATAGCTTTTCTTCCAAGGAGCAAGTGTTGTTGATTTCATGGCTGCAATTACCATCTGCAGTGATTTTGGAGCCCAAGAAAATAAAGTCTCTCACTGTTTTCCATTGTTTCCCCATCTATTTGCCATGAAGTGATGGGACCAGATGCCATGATCTTAGTTTTCTGAATGTTGAGCTTTAAGCCAACTTTTTCACTCTCCTCTTTCACTTTCATCAAGAGGCTTTTTAGTTCCTCTTCACTTTCTGCCATAAGGGTGGTGTCATCTGCATATCTGAGGTTATTGATATTTCTCCCGGCAATTTTGTTTCCAGCTTGTGCTTCCTCCAGCCCAATGTTTCTCATGATGTACTCTGCATATAAGTTAAATAAGCAGGGTGACAATATACAGCCTTGACCTACTCCTTTCCCAATTTGGAACCAGTCTTTTTTCCATGTACAGTTCTAACTATTGCTTTTTGACATGCACACAGATTTCTCAGGAGGCAGGTAAGGTGGTCTGGTATTCTCATCGCTTTAAGAATTTTCCACAGTTTGTTGTGATCCACAGAGTCAACAGCTTTGGCATAGTCAATAAAACAAAAGTAGATGTTTTTTTGGAACTCTCTTGCTTTTTCGATGATCCAGTGGATGTTGGCAATTTGATCTCTAGTTCCTCTGCCTTTTCTAAAACCAGCTTGAAGATCTGGAAGTTCACAGTTCAAGTACTGTTGAAGCCTGACTTGGAGAATTTTGACCATTACTTTGCTAGTGTGTGAGATGAGTGCAATTGTGCAATAGTTTAAACATCTTTGGCATTGCCTTTGTTTGCGATTGGAATGAAAGCTGACCTTTTCTAGTCCCGTGACCACTGCTGAGCTTTCCAAATTTGTAGGAACATTGAGTGCAGCACATTTACAGCATCATCTTTTAGGATTTGAAAGAGCTCAACTGGAATTCCATCACCACCACTAGCTTTGTTCATAGTGATACTTTCCAGGGCCCACTTGACTTTGCATTCCAGTATATCTGGCTCTAGGTGAATGGTCACACCAATGTGGTTATCTGGGTCATGAAGATTTGTTTGTTTGTTTGTTTTTATAGTTCTGTGTATTCTTGCCACCTCTTCTTAATATCTTCTGCTTCTGTTAGTCAATGTCATTTCTGTCCTTTATTGTGCCCATCTTTGCATGAAATATTTCCTTGGTATTTCTAATTTCTTGACGAGATCTCTAGTCTTTCCCATTCTTTGTTTTCCTCTATTTCTTTGCACTGATTACTGAGGAAGTCTTTCTTATCTCTCCTTGCTATTCTTTGGAACTCTGCATTCAAATGGGAATATCTTTTCTTTTCTCCTTTGCCTTTAGCTTCTCTTCCTTTCACAGCTATTTGTAAGGCCTCCTCCAGCAACCATTTTGCCTTTTTGCAAATCTTTTTCTTGGAGATGGTCTTGATCACTGCCTCCTATACAATGTCACGAACTTTCATCCATAGTTCTTCAGGCACTCTGTCTATTAGATCTAATTCCTTGAATCTATTTGTCACTTCCACTGTATAATTGTAAGGGATTTGATTTAGGTCATACCTGAATGGTCTAGTGGTTTTCCTTACTTTCTTCAATTTAAGTCTGAATTATGCAAAAAGTTCATGATCTGAGCCACAGTCAGCTCCCGGTCTTGTTTTTGCTGACTGACTGTATAGAGGTTCTCCATCTTTGGCTGCAAAAAATTTAATCAATCTGATTTTGATGTTGACCATCTGGTGATGTCCATGTGTAGAGTCTTGTGTTGTTGGAAGAATGTGTTTGCTATGACCCGGGTGTTCTCTTGGGCAAAACTCTATTAGCCTATGACCTGCTTCATTCTGCACTCCAAGGCCAAATTTACCTGCTGCTCCAGGTGTTTCTTGACTTCCTACTCTTGCATTCCAGTTCCTATAATGAAAAGGACATCTTTTTGGGTGTTAGTTCTAGAAGGTCTTGTAGGTCTTTATAGAACCGTTCAATTTCAGCGTCTTCAGCATTACTGATTAGGACATAGACTTAAATTATTGTGATATTGAATGGTTTACCTTGAAAATGAACAGAGATCTTCTGTCTTTTTTGAGATTGCACCCAAGTGCTGCATTTCAGACTCTTTTCTGGACTATTACTAGTGACTATGACTAAAACTCTTTTGTTTACTATAAATTTTTGAAAGAAAAATCTTTTCCCCTTGGGATTTTCAAGCTGGAGCTTCTAGAGACTATTCGATCAATTACCAGAAAGCTCTCTGAGAATAAAAGCAAAGTACAGGAAAATAGAATTAAGATAAGCCCATTATACAGAGTGAAGTAAGCCAGAAAAATAAAGAACATTACAGTATACTAACACATATATACGGAATTTAGATAGATGGTGGCGATAACCCTATATGCAAAACAGAAAAAGAGACACAGAAGTACAGAACAGACTTTTGAACTCTGGGGGAGAACGTGAGGGTGGGATGTTTTGAAAGATCAGCATGTATATTATCTATGGTGAAGCGGACCACCAGCCCAGGTGGGATACATGAGTCAGGTGCTCGGGCCTGGTGCACTGGGAGGACCCTGAGGAGTCAGGTGGGGAGGGAGGTGGGAGGGGGGATCGGGATGGGGAATACGTGTAACTATATGGCTGATTCATGTCAATGTATGACAAAACCCACTGAAATGTTGTAAAGTGATTGGCCTCCAACTAATAAAATAATATTAAAAAAAATAAATAAATAAAAGAAATTATGGAAGAGTTAATAAAAATAAAGCAAATGAAAAAAAAAAAAAAAGGAAGCAGGTTTCCGATGAAAAGAATGTTTTCAAAATAAAAGTTTCCATTTGCTCACTTTTTTATGTTTGAAGCTAGGTTGCACACTTAGTGTCTTTTTGCTTGAGCCAGATCATATTGGGCATCTATAGTGTGGAATTTATAGATTCCTGACCTGTAATTTTGACCATGGGATACTTGTCAAAATTACAGGTCAATAATACTGGCCGTGGGATATCTGTTTTGGTGGTGAGGATGGTAGCTGAAGTAGAGTGTTACTGGACTCACAAATCTGGGAGGTGGTTTCCTGGCCCCCAGTTACAGCAGGGGAAATGTGGTTTGGAAACTAACAGTTGAATCACCAAATTCCCAATTCTTCAGTTTCTACTTGGTTTAGATCATGCAACTCCCTTAAGGACAAGTTCTAGTGCATGGCTCTTGAAGTCAATGGTAAAGGCAATGCTACAGTTTTCTTTCCTGTCTTTATATAGCCTGGCAAATTGGTAATTTTCCATGTTCAAATACCTTTTGATAGAACTAGTAAAAACATTTGTATACGACAAGTCAAAAAGTATAAATAAGTGCCTTATTAAGGTACAAAAAAAAAAAGGTGTATATGAGTAAGTGGAAGAACAAAAAGAATACTTCTGAGAGCAAGTAATGACAAGAGCTCCTTTGAAGTTTGAGCATTTTTCTTCTTGTGGGCTTCCTAGCCTTTCCAAAAAGCATGGCCAGTCTGCATAACTTGAAGCAACCTGTTGTGATGACAAGAATGATGATATTGTATTCAGAAAATCCAGATTCTTGTCCTAGTTTAACAATTACAAATCTCCATGAAGACCAGGATGCCTGCACAGTGATGAGAACAAATTGTATGGAAACACCTAAATAGACAGATATCCTGCAGTCCTTTGCAAGAATGAGGACCCAGTCCTGGCAGATCTGACAATTTTTTAAAGCTACAAATTCACATAGCCCTAATTTAAATGCTTACAATTGTTGCTTTATCAAATAAATTTTTGGCTAAATAGAATATATTTCCCATTCAAAATCCATTGTAATTCACAATCATTCGGAAACTTCATTTGTAAACTTGTAAATTACTGTTTTACAAGCTTGAGCTTCAGCTCATTTTCATATGTATTATATAGATAGAATCTGTCTTACAATAAGAAAGTGATATAGGATGATTACCATTGCTATTCTTAGCTGTATATACTTTCTTAGAAATATGGAAAACCTTGAAAAGATAAGGTGCACATGACATACAATTAGCCAGATTATGTAAATATGAAGCATTAATTTAGCCAAAAATTCTATTTTATAAGCAAAATAAATGTCAAAAACACTGCAAGGTAGGTTGCAGAACTACTCAAGACAAGTCTGTGTTTCCTTTACCTTGCTGAGTAAAACCTCAAAACTCTCCTAATGAGGAGAAATAAGTTCTATATTTTTAACACTGCCACAAGCATATGATCAGAAACAAATCATAAATAGTGCTGTACGATGTAAACTATGGTTTTATAGTGTGTGCTCAGCAGAGGCTGGGCAATGCATGAATTAAAACCTTATCTATAACTCATGCACAGATAACCTAGTTGACTCATTATAGATAAATTACTGATAAAAATTAGTTTATCATATGCTTCATTTAATTATGTTATAAAAATCATGGCAAAGATGAGACTAATCTACGCCAAAAAAAGGAATGCATAAATCAATGTAATTAAATATAGGGAGACTTTGAATTAATAATTAGTATTCTTCCAAAATGACTAATTTTTCTTTTATTACATCAATAATACAAACAAAAAAGAACTAAAATAGGCTTACTAGAGACAGATTTGAATATACATTTCTAATACTAAAAATGAATTTGCATTTCCCTAAGAGTTTTGACAAAGGAAGTATTCACTGTTTCACTTTTCTCCTATGTTTACTTCAGCTTCTCCCTCATAAATTAAGTGGAATTCAGGTAGCTCATCATTCTTTAACAAATAAGTTTTTTAAATTTGTCACCTTTTATAATTTGCTTTTATCATTTGACTATTACCTTTTGAGATTTATTACATAAAAATATTACAGTTATGTATACTATAATCAATTACATATATGCACACTCTTGAGAGTCCCTTGGACTGCAAGAAGATCAAATCAGTCAATCCTATAGGAAATCAACCCTGAATATTCATTTGAAGGACTGATGCTGAAGCTGAAATTCCAATACTTTGGCCACCTGATGTGAAGAACTGATTCATTTGAAAAGACCCTGATGGTGGGAAAGACTGAAGGCGAGAGGAGAAGGGGACGACAGAGGATGCATGGCATCAAAGACTCAATGGACATGAGTTTGAGTAAACTCCGGGAGTTGGTGATGGACAGGGAGGCCTGGCATGCTGTGGTTCATGGGGTCACAAAGAGGCTGACACAACTGAGCGACTGAACTGAACTGAACATATATACACACACATGAATGCTCCACGAATATATACATTCTATATATTACACATATAACACTTTTTTTAAGCTTTAAAAAGTTAGAAATGCAGGATCATAGTAAGCTCCATTTATTTATCTATTTAGAAACAAAACGTATTTTCCTTTATTAGTTTCCTAAGGTGGAAGCTTAGATGACTGATTTTAGATTTTTTTTTAAATTTTCTAATATGAATTCAGTGTAATCATTTCCCTATTTTCTGGTTTCCCTGAAGCTGAGGTGTGCTCATGTTATGCTAAGCTGCTTCAGTCATGCCTGACTTTTTGGAACCGTACGGACTGTAGCCCTCCAGGCTCCTCTGTCCATGGGGTTCTCCAGGCAAGAATACTGGAGTGGGTTGCCATTTCCTCCTCCATGGGTCTTCCTGACCCAGGCATCAAACCCGCAGCTCCTGTGGCTTCTGCATTGGCAGACAATTCTGTACCACTGTGCTGAGCGACCCGGACAGCCCAATTAGTTTCACTGCATCCCAACAATTATGATAAATTTGTTTCATTTTTCAAAATAATTTTATACTTCTCTTTAGATTTGTACTTTGACCCATCCATGTGTTAGAAGTGTTTAGCTTAATCTCTGTTTTCTGGGATTTTATAGTTACTTTTCTCTCATTGATTTCTTATTTAATCCCATTGTGTTCTGAGAGCAGAAATTGTATTACCATTCTCTTTAATTTGTTAGGGTATGTTTCATGACTGAGGTCTATCTTTGTGAATGTTCCACATGTATTTGAAAAGAGTGTGTATCTTGCTGTTGGATAAAGTGGTTTATAAGTATCCAGTTCACTGTATCCAGTTTGATTAGTGGTGTGGAGGTCATTAATTCCTTAATGATTTTGTGTCTACTGGATCTGCTCATTTCTGATACAAAGGTATGGATGTCTCCAACTACAAAGGCATATTCATCTGTTTCCCTTTGTAATTCTATTAGTTTTTGCCTCAAATAGTTAAAAATGAAAGTATTTATTTTACCTTCATTATTTTTTTTCAAATTTTTCCTTTCTTTACGTAGCTCTAATTTTATGACCTATATTATATCCTTCCTCTAAGAAAATTTTTCATTTTTTTAAGCTTTTTGTTTTATACTGAAGTATAGTTGGTTAGGGCTTCTCAAGTGGCTCAGTGGTAAAATAAAAAAATCCACCTGCAATGGGGGAGACTTGGGTTCAATCCCTGGGTCAAGAAGATGCCCTGGAGAATGGAAGGGTGACCCACTCAAGTATTATTGCCTAGGAAATCCGGTGGACAGAGGAGCCGGGCAGGCTATATTCCATAGAGTCGTAAAAGAGTCAGACAAGACTTAGTGACAATATGACTGCATAGTTGGTTGACAATGTTGTCTTACTTTCAGTTGTATAGCAAAGTGATTCAGGTATACATGTATCTACTCTTTTTCAAATTCTTTTCCCACTTAGATTGTTACACAATACTGGGCCAAGTTCCCTAGGCTATACAGTAGGTCCTTGTTGGTTACCCGTCTTTTAATATGTATTACTGGATAGATTGATGGGAAACAGAGCCCCTCAATTTTTGTTCGTCTGAGAATATCTTTATTTTGCCTCCAGTTTTGAAGAAAAATATTTCAGGGTACAAAATTCTAGGTTGGTATCTTGTGTTTTTTCCTCAACAGTTTGTGTTTTACTCCATTTCTTCTCGCTTATATGGTTTCTGAGGAGTCACATGTGATTCTTTGTTCATTGGTAAACTATTTTCCCTCTCTGGCTTTTTGTCAGGATTTTTCTAACATTTGACTTTCCTGTAGTTTGAAAATTATTCCTCCAGGTGTAGTTGTTCTGGCATTTATCCTTCTTGGCAATCTCTGAGCTTACTGAATTTGTGGTTTGGTGTCTGACATTAATTTGGGAAAGCTCTGAGTCATTCACATTTCAGATATTTCTTGTATCTGTTTCCCTTTTTCTTCTTCTTCTGGTGTTCCCATTACATGTATTTTATATCTTCCTTTCCACAGTTTCTAGGTATTCTTTCAGTCTTTAATTTTTATTTTTTGCTTTCCAGTATTGGTACTCAGGTCTGCCACATTGTAGGCAGATTATTTACCATCTCTGGAGAAGGGAATGGCAATCCACTCCAGTACTCTTGCCTGGAAAATCCCATGGACGGAGGAGCCTGGTGGGCTGCAGTCCACAGGGTCACTAAGAGTCGGACACGACTGAGCGACTTCACTTTCACCTTTCACTTTCATGCATTAGAGAATGAAATGCAACCCACTCCAGTGTTCTTGCCTGGAGAATCCCAGGGGCGGGGGAGCCTGGTGGGCTGCCGTCTATGGGGTCGCACAGAGTCGAACACGACTGAAGCGACTTAGCAGCAGCAGCAGTGGTTGTTTACATTCTCAGTTTGATAATTCTAACATCTTTGTCCTGTCTAGTTCTGACGCTTGCTCTATTTCTTTAAATTGTACTTTTTGTCTTTTGGTATGCCTTGTAAATTTTTCTTGAAGCTGGACATGATGTACTGGGTAAAAACTACTGCTGTAAATAGTCCTTAAAATATGATAAGCGAGGTGTGGGCAAGGGGAAATGTTCTATAGTCCAACAATTAGGTATGGCTCTGGACTTGTGAACTTCACAAGATTTTCGCAATTGTTTCCCTCCCCTTTTAGGTGGAACAGGATGGCTAGAATGAGCTGCAGTAGGTATTTCCCTTGTCTCACCAGGAGAGCTAGAGCTAGTCAGCTAGAGATGGTTATTTCCTTCCTTTCAGCTCAGTTAGGCTCTGGTAGTACCCAGGCAGGCTAAAAAGTAAAAGTTAAAGTGTTAGTTGCTGTCATGTCCAACTTTTTAGGACCCCATGGACTGTAGCCCACCATGCTTCTCTCTCCATGGAATTCCCCAGGCAAGAATACTGGAGTGGGTTGCCATACCCTTCTCCAGGGGATCTTCCAGACCCAATGATTGAAACTGATTCTTCTCTACTATAGGCAGAATCTTTACCATCGATATCACCAGGGAAGCCCCCAGTTTTCCAAAAGTGTATTAATTTTATCTTAATAGATAATTATGGAATGTGATGTACAACAGTGCATCATCTTTTTATCTATGTTTTGACATATTTAGATATAAAATTTGCAGTTGCAACACATTAATGTGGAGAATTATAATGCGTCATTCAACCTTTCCTTGAAAGTGAAAATGAAAGGCGCTCAGTCCTGTCAGACTCTTTGTGACCCCATGGACTGTTCATGGAATTCTCCAGGACAGAAGACTGTAGTGGAGCCTTTCCCTTCTCTAGGGGATCTTCCAACCCAGGGATCGAACCCAGGTCTCCCGCATTGCAGGCGGCTTCCTTACCAGCTGAGCCACAAGGGAAGCCCAAGAATACTGGAGTGGGTAGTCTATCCTTCTCTAGGGATCTTCCAGACCCAGTAATCAAACCGGGGTCTTCTGCATTGCAGGCGAATTCTTTACCAACTTTCCTTAGTAGTACTTTTTTCTTTATGCAACATTTTAAAAAATATTTATTGTGCTTCTCTTGTGTTAGGGACATAATGAGCAAAATAGAAACAAGACAGGACAATAATCTGAAACATTTAAGTAATAGAGAGTTTACTTTTTAAAAGTACTTTATAGAAAGGAATATGAAAAATTATTTGAAAAATACTCCATAAAATATACAGCATAGAAATATGCAAAAGACATGTAATAAGAGTGCTAATTATAGAAGAATGCTATTTTTGATACAACTGGTTCATCTCGTAGGATGCAAATGTCATTGCAATCATATTTGCTGTTTCTAGGAAGGCTTTGTTTCAGTCAGTTATCTTACACACTTTGAGAAGTTTACATGATAACTAACAGTGATATTTATAAACCAGTCATTCTGTTGAGATATGATCATCAGGATATAAATAGGCCATAGAAAGTAAAACTCTTTCTCTGGAAAACTGCCATTAGTTCTAGGGTATTAGTTAGAATTCTGGGCATTTTGGAAGCATGAACTTTTATGGTTGCAACCTGCCATCTTCTGTAAAAAGAAAAGAGGTGTCCTTTAAAAGAGTTTGGTAAATCATCACGTGTTATTAAAACAATAAATCACCAGCCTGTAGTCTTTGAACATTTCTTTCAGCCCTACACTCAGGCCATTGTCTTTCTCATAACTTTCTTGGCTATTTATCTTCATGCTGCACCAAAGACCCATATATGAGACATGTGTGTATTGCCATGTGGTGAGTGTATTCACCAAATACTTTATTGTCCATTGCAATATTCTCAGAGGATATTCAAGTTTGGGATTTCTGTTGACCAACAGAAAATTGTTACTATAGCCAAGTACATTTAGGTGTGCTTAAAAAAAAAACACTTTTAACACAATGGAAAATAAACATTGCTTGAAACACTGCCCATACTTTATTAAAAGATATTTAAAGACTTATAAAATGGTTGTACATTAAGTAGATATTTTATCACAAAACTACTTAGCTTAGATTATGAATTTCTTTCACAGGATTCCCGCAACAAAGCGCTTTACAGTCCCAAACTATAATTTTAGTTGAAATAATTGCTAGTTCTAGCATCAGTAAACTTAATAGACAAGACTTTTTTCTCTTTTTCTTTTCATAACTTCATTGATAAAGCAGAATTGCTTTGCTCTGAACAACCTTTTCTCTGCTGTTGACTTTAATTTCACTTTCTCTGAGCTTCCTCTACTGTTGAGAGTACCATATTCTGCACAATTATTCTTCAGAACAGTCAGTCAGCCACTGTTTCATTTGTTATCAATGGTAAAAATGCTAATAATTGACTTATCTCATTGTCAAGACCAAGAATCTAGGTGGCTAAGGAAATTTGAATGCTATAACGGGTTGTGAAGACCATTTAGCTCAAAACTCACTGATATGCTTTTAGAAGTGAATATTTTAATAAGGATTAATTAATTATTATATATTTGAGATATTAAAGTCAAAACAAATCTGCAGAAAGAGGTTTGCGTGGCTTAGGCGCAACATTTCTGTAACGCATGTGGGTTTTACATGACAGTATATTCAGTATTAAACAACTACACTTCACATTCTTGTTTAAAAGAGGTTAAGCTGTTTAACCTCTTTCTGTGGATATATATATATATATATATATAGAGAGAGAGAGAGTGAATAATAATACTCTGCTTGAAACAGTTTGGAACTAATCCCTTTAGTTCTTGAAACAATTTGGAACTAACCCATTTAGTTCTGGACACCCTGATTTATGAGGGTTTAAGAGAGATATTGGCAAACTTTGGCTTATTTAAAGGAAAAAATGATTAGAATGGTGATTTGGAGTCATATCGTTTGAGATACGTTTCCAAGAAACTGGGATATTTAGCCTGCAGTGAACTAGATCCAGGAAGGTTGTCTTTAAATATTTAAAAGGATGACATCATGAAAAGTAACTGGATTTACCTTGTATGTTGCCAAAGCTTAGATCTAAAAATGAAAGAACAGAGTATTACAAAGATAAATTTAAACTCTATGTAAAGAAATATATTCAAACGGTCAAAATTTTATGTAGATATAATTTTATGTGCATGGTTCTGTCTACCTACTGACCTACCCGTTTATCTCTGAACTACTATATATTAGGCACTCTTTTTATAAAGTAAATCAATAAATAAAAGGTCCCTCTTCTCTTAAAATGCATATTCTGGAGGAATTCAATATCCACCGGTAATTTTAAGAGGTGACCATTTGTAAGAAATATACATATATATATCCAAAATGGAAAATCATCATCCCATGTATTCAGACAGATTAGAAAGTCCTCTGGACAATATTTCATATTTACACTGTATTGTTGGTTACTAACCCAGCATCAGCACTGCCAACTTTTAAGGGCTTCTCACAATTATAGAGGGGTTTCCCCGGTGGCTCCACAAAGACTAAAACTCCATGAACAGAGGAGCTTGGCGGGCTACAGTCCATAGGCTCACAGAGGGTCAGACACGACTTTCCAACTGAGCACACGTGCGCGCACACAATGACAGAAGCGCTGGGAGCTACATTTCCCGTAACTTCCTCCCCTTATGGTTTGAGCTTAAAATCTTCCAAGAAAAACCCGTTAATTTCCGGAAGTTGTGGCAGCCATACCTACGGGATGATGCAAGACACTTGCTTCTTCAGGTTGGGCTCTTGTGAATCACCTGCTTTGCTGCTGTAGACTGTTATTCTGTATCCTGTTCTTTTGTCAAAACTTCTTAGCCTTGAGATTTTTGCTAACAAGTGTAAGAGTCCTTTCTCATCCTCACTCCCCCAGCTTTCTCAGTGACATGAAATACCTCTTCTCATGTATTAAAATAGCATTTCTAATTAGTAGGGAGTCTTTTAAATAAACAAAGACCGATATGCATCTCTAGCTACCAGAAATTATTTAAGTGAAAGCAATCTTCAAAAATGAAAATCTATAATTGCCTTTCTGTTATGATTAGATTTGAAGTTAGTAGTGGCCTCTTTGACACTGGAGTGAGGCGGTCATGGACCTGTACTTCAATTCCCAGACCCGAGCCTATTCTAGCTCAGACTGCCTTGATAGACAGAGACAGGGACCACTTAAGCAATGACCTTGAAATACGGTCACGATTACACAGTATAACACTTCCAGTCTTCCTCTAGGAAATCAGAACCTGTTATCCACAGTGAATTTGTTTGGGGAAAGGAAGGATCCAAACATTTTCAGAGACTGTTTGGCACTGATTCTGAACTGAAATGAATTCTTTGGAACCAAAATACTGCTCTGACCCACCAGTAAGAGTTGGGGCTATTGGTAGTGATATGATAAATTGAGATTTTGTCTTGCTCAATTTTATAGTGTGCCTGGTAGGTCACATAACTTACTCTGTGGTTTTTATCTAGTTCTTAGATGTACAATATGAACAAATAAATTCTACAACTGTCATAATCCCCACATTAGTTCCATGATAAATGAGGTGTGGATTAGGGAGATGAAAAAGGCTAAGCTCAATTCTCTAGAACTCCTTCTTTCTACCAAAACAGTACACCAAAAATAATCCCACGTCCTGGAAGACCTACAGAGAGTAATATCACAAGCAAAGACCTAAAAGATGAAAGGGTGTATATTAACTTTCACATTCTCAAACTTCTATTTGGTCAGAGCACAAGAAATACATATGCTGAAGAATTATAGTAGCTTTTCAGAAACACCTTCCAATTGCATCTGTATCCCAGATGTGGTTTCTTGACAGGAGCAAATTAATCCTCTAATAGTACTTGGTATGCTTCTATGAGCCTTGAGCATGCTCTCTTTTCTGTGGTTTTTCTTTAATCTTAGAGCAGAGCTACGTTACTTCCCTACATCTATCATAATCTAGTTTTGGGTGGTTTTTTCTTTGTCACTGTCGTGTCTGACTCTTTTGTGACCCATGAACTGTAGCTCCCCCAGGCTCCTCTGTCCATAGGACTTCCCAGGCAGGAATACTGGAGCGGGTTGGCATGCTCTTCTCCAGGGGATCTTCCTGACCCAGGGATCGAACCTGCGTCTTCTCTGTCTCCTGCATTACAGATGAATTCTTTACTGGTGAGCCACCTGGGAAGCCCCCAAAGACTCTGATTACCTCATATTACTCCAAGTCTTACTCTGATTCACTGTGTTTATGACCTCATGCTGAATGGACTTGATGAGCAAGAAAAATAAAATATCTTAGAAATCTTGCTACTATTTATGTGTCCCAAAGGGTAGGCAATATAATCTCCCAAGGTTTAAGGGTCTATCACATCAACTAAATTTTAAATTGTCCAGTGGTCCACATCATGTCCAGATTACATGACAGTTAAAGACAAATAATGTTGCAATTTGTACTCTAAAAATAAAAACAGGAAATGACACTCGTGGGTCATTTTGAATTCTAGAAGCAACTTGTACCACACATTTGAGTGTGTACTTTGGTTCATTTACTGAGCAACCTTATTATAGAAGAAAGAAATGGAGTTAATAGAAGTCCACATTGCCGTAAGATTCTCTGTCACTTGGTCATACGGTCTTGCAAATCCACTGGTGCTTGAAATGTTTGTGACCGATAGAGATGATGTATGAGAGGTCTAGATTCTCCAACAGGAAGATTAACGTGCTTTCTTAGAGTTTAGGAGTAATCTATGCCCTCTTCCCCATAAAACTCTTCTCTTTTTGGTAACAATCCCCAAAAAGAATCAACCCTTCACTGATAAACATCATGGCATTGTGCACCCCAAGATGCTCTTCACATTGTCTGACTCATCAAATTGTAAAATTGGGCATGCAGAAAAGAATATAGTATCATGTGGAAGTAAATAAAATGGCTTTAGAACAGATACTAGAGTCACACGTATTTTCCATGAGACAGGGAACAAATTTTACTCATTCACTTTCACTTCCACACCCCCCTCCCATGGCCATGTGGGCAATTGCCTATGTCCAGTGGATTTGGAAAGATAATACTTGGAGTTGTTTTCAGGTAATTCCACACGGTATTATGTTTTGGCAGCATTCAAGAGATGATGGCTGATGCAGTATAACTGCTTAATAGGGAAAGAATATATTCCTGGTGAAAAGAAATTAAGGCATCACAGCTGGTCTTTCATTTTGCTGGGATAAGGACTCAGAGATATGGTTCTATGTTGATTTGTAAGTAGTTGATAGTAGCTTGACTGATTGGTCAGGGACTTGAAGGAGTATAATTGAAAAATTGGAGATCCAAGTTAATATGTATATGGCCTCTTGAAAAGCAGAGTAAATTATACTCATGGCTCATGTAAACATTCACCAAAGGAAATGCATTGCAGAGAAAGCTTTTAATAAGCAGATGGACAAAAATAACATCTCTGTAGATATCCGTCTCTTCCCCCACCATCCATCACTGGCTTATGACTAAGTTGTCATTGCAGGAAAGTTGAATGTTATATATGATCACACCAACATGTTCTTATTCTCACCAAGGATACCCTTACTGCAATTATTAGTAAAGTTAACAAATAAAGTAAAACAGCAAAAACTGGCATTAGTAAAGATCAGTGCTGTACTGTTTATATGACAAAACATTCCGGGGGCAGTAGCCAGTTAATCTCCTTGGAGACTGGAATGATATAAAGAGTTCAGTCAGTGATAGCGTGGCTAGACTGTGGTTTTTTGTTGGTTTTAATTTGATTGGAAAGTATTAAAAGACACCCCAGAGAATGTCCTGTCTGCATACGGATAGGATAATATTTGTGTAGACACTTCAGGACCCAGTTGAGGCAGGGCCTACTGATTCAGACCCTTCTGGAGACTTCACTAGGTAAATAATAATGATAAACACAGATGCTGAGAACCATGAGAACTTGAAGATGGTGAAAAGGCGAAAATATAAATCTAAACACAATCACATATTGCAGAATCTAGTACTGTAATAGCCATGAATATTTTCTTGTTTGCTTAACAACTATTTTTAAATATTCAAATTTTTCCTTCTATATTACCTTCCTATCTAATACCAAGTTAACCTATCTGTGTTAATATATGAAGAGGGACTATGATTTAGAACTCAGAGATCAATAATGATGCATTTTGGGAAAGAGAAGGTGGGCCTTTTGTTTTACTAAGAGTAGATGAATGGTATTAGAAATAGGGCTGCCTTCTCTTGAAAGATTAGATATGATTAGAAGTGGGGGTGGTGCGTGTGCGTGCTACACTGGCAGAGGCTGGACTGTTTTGGATTGCATCGTTTAAGAAACACCTCTATCACAGAGGAGGAGACAGGAATGATACATACCAAAATTCCCTCTCTCTGTGGTTTCCAGATTGACATTTTAAAATGAATATTATTCCTACATGGGTCAACACTAATATATTTGATAAATATACATTTCAATATATATATGCAAGTATCTTATTAAATCATGAATATCATAAAGTACATACTATTTATAGTTTTTCAGATTTCTGTAAGTGCTATCTTTGAAAGATATCTCATGAAGTCCTTTCTTCATCTCAACAATATTTTATGCCTGTCTTTCTTCAGGTATTTGTATCTAGTTTGTTGCTCCTTACTACTGCGTGAACGTGAAAGAAAGTGAAAATCGTTCAGTCGTGTCCGACTTTTTGCAATCCCGTGGACTCTACAGCCCATGGAATTCTCCAGGCCAGAATACTGGAGTGGGTAGCCTCTCTCTTCTCCAGGGGATCTTCCCAAACCAGGGATTGAACCCAGGTCTCCTGCATTGCAGGGGAATTCTTTACCAGCTGAGACACAAAAAAGCCCAAGAATACTGGAGTGGGTAGCCTATCCCTTTTCCAGCGGATCTTCCCCACCCAGGGATCAAACCAGGGTCTGCTGCATTGCAGGCAGATTCTTTACAAACTGAGCTATCAGGAAGTCCTACTATTTCATAGTCATCTATATTATGTATCCAGCATATATTGCTTTCTTTTCTTCCACTGATGGGACTTAGATACTTTCTAACTTACTGCTTTCACAGACAATTCCACAATAAACTTCCTCACAAATCTTAAAATCTTATGTGGAAAAAATATTTCTCTGGCACATTAACAAAAATTACTGTGTCATCTGACAGAGCTCAAATTGCATCTAGCGTTTTTTCTCTTATACTTATCCTCTGCAGAGTTTGAAAGCTATAGACCATGTTCCCTAGATTCTAGTGCAGTTAGATTCCTAGATATGCAGTAAATTCTGCCACCTTACGAGCACTCAGGCGAGATTTGGATGGGGTGACAAAGCCCGTAGGCAACTTCCTGCCTCTATTGTCTGTTTTCTTCTGATACACAATGCAGGCTGTTTTTTCTTTGCTTGTGGTTGTTCAGTTGCTCAGCCATGTCCATCTCTTTGAACCCCATGGACTGTAGCATGCATGGCTTCCCTGTCCTTTACTATCTCTTGGACTTTGCTCAAACTCATGTCCATTTAGTTAATGATGACATCCAACCATTTCATTCCCTGTTGCCCCCTTCTCCTCCTCCCTTCAATCTTCCCTAGCATCAAAGTTTGGATGGGAAAGAGTCAGTCTCAAGGAGTTGGCTAGCTCACGTGAAATGAGCACAATTGCACAGTAGCCTGAACACGCTTTGGCGTTGCTCTTCTTCGGGGCTCCATCAATAAAAGAGTAAGTTAGGTATTTTCTAATATTCCAGTGTTTCTAAATTTTATATTTCTGGTTATTGTGAATGTGAAAGTGGATTTAGTTTTACAGTGTATGGAGACTTTGTACAGTGGGTTGAAATCATTCTGGGCCTTTTTAAAACCCTGTAGCATAATATTGCCTGGAAAAGCCAAGGCCTTTCTCATTGTAGATTTAGAAATCTTATTTGTCATCAGTTGTGTAACAGTGGATTAATCACTTGGGAGAAAAGTTACATTAAACAAGCTCTCAGAAACTAAACCATTAAAATCAGAATTCCAATGTGTTAACGTAGGCCGTATAACATGATATGTAGGCTCACAACCCTCCCTCTAGGCAAAGCTGTATGGGAAGTGAAGTTAGAATCAGAATATGGCTTCATACGAGAAAATCATAGCAAGTCTGGGGATAAGTTGTACTATCCTTTCGTCTATCGCCCTTAAGCCATGCGCATTGGGTACGTCCCTCTCCTTTGTACTGCTCGGTCTGGTATATAGCCCAGAGACTAATTTTCATGAGCCTAGTAACTTTCTAAACTGGACACTGATGGACACACAGCCAGTTTGGTCTTATTAAAAGGCTAGACTTTTATAAATCATGTGCGAATCTTCTTACTTTGATAATGTGTTCTATCACATAATAACTTTCATATACATACTAGCATATGAGTTTCTTTAGCTGAAATCATGATTCAAACAGAATCTTTATGATTCAAAAGATCCTGAAGGGTATCATGTTTCCTTTAGTTGATATTGGATCTTTATTTCTGTTGTATGCTTGGAAATGTGCCAAGACTTGGTGTTTAATGTTTGTTAAATGAGTAAACTATGGTCCCCTTCCACTTTTTTAGCCAAATTGCTGACTACCACTACCATATTGATAAAGGCTAGTTTCATTCTTTAAGAGTAGCTTTAACTTTAGATGTCTGGATAATTTTCAGTAGCTCCATGTGCTGTATTAACATGAGGTTTCACTTTGGTAATATACAAGGCGATGAAATTAAAATAAATGGTGTGCAACATTATTAAAAGTAAAATTTATTAGCACTCTGTAGTTTTAAGACTAATTATGCATATGTAAAATGACTTGAAGGCACATTATATTTACATAGCTAAATCAGATCAGGTAATATATTAAATTATCTTAATGCATCTCTCCTAACATTTGATACCATTTATATAAATAATTTCTCTAAAATTCTAGGATGGATATTTAATCCACAGCTTTGAATGGAACACCGTTGCAAATACAATAAGACCCTTAAAGCCCTTAAGAACTAAAGAGGCAATGATGGTCCATTTTTCTCATCTCAACTCTGTATTGCAAAGCACAAAACTGTTATATGTATGCTGAAATTGATCAATTTGTCATATATTGTAGATGGAACAGTGTAGATAATGTGTCAAAGCTCAATTTCTGTCAATTTTGCATTCCAATGCTTTATTGATGCCATAAGCATGGGTTTAATACCTCTAAGGGGTCCTTTAGTAAGGGACATTATTTTATTGAGTGATTTTTAATTTATGGGTGACAAAGCTGGCTCTATTAAATATGTCCACATGTTCTGATTTTGTGACACATTGGAAAGGTTGCTGCTGTGAACCATGTGTTATGCTGGGATTCATGACCTCCAGAGGAGAGGATTTCGATCTGGGGTCAGAGGTGAGGCTTGACTACTTGGAGCTGTTTGTGTAGCAAAGTTTTATTAAAGTATAATAGAGATAGGGAAAGCTTCTGACATATAGACATCAGAGGGGACAGAAGGAGTGCCCCCCTGCTAGTTTTTGAAAGTGAAGTCGCTCAGTCGTGTCCGACTCTTTGCAACCCCATGGACTGTAGCCCAGCAGGCTCCTCTGTCCATGGGATTTTCCAGGCAAGAGTACTGGAATGGGTTACCATTTCCTTCTCCAGGGGATCTTCCTGAACCTGGGATCAAACCCAGGTCTCCCGCATTGTAGGCAGACGCTTTACCGTCTGAGCCCCCAGGGAAGTCTGCTAGTTTTTCGCAAGCTGTTTTCTGTTAGAAAGCTATCAGTCAGATAAGGGAGACTCCTCAAGGCCGAGGGCGTTTCACCAGGCCCCTCTCCCACAATGTGCATTTCTGAGATAGAGCATCCCCTGGACATAAAACAATTGCCATGCATACTGGTTTGTTGAGCTATTCTCAGCCCAAGGTTTGAGAAAAGAAAAAAGTTAGTCTTAGGTGGAACCATTTTGAAGAAAGGCAGATTCCAAAGCAGATACATAGTTTCATCAACATACCTTAAGGAAGACACTTTCATAGGAAAAATGCATTGGTTAGCTCCAGGCAGAACCAGGTGTCATCAACACAGAATTAAAAGAAGCCTCTTTTAACTTTGTGTGGAGAATGGGGGAAGAAAAAAACTGCCACTTGCAGTCTATTTCCTCCTGTTGCCCGGGGACCTCTGGCGTTACCCTCTCATTTCTCATGAAAACCTGTTACACCCACACCCTTCCATGTCCCTTTATGGTTGTTCTGTGTGTGTGTGTGTGTGCGTGTGCACGTGTGTGCGTACATGTGTGTACATGTGTGTGTGCCCGCGTGCGTGTGCCCGCGTGTGTGTGCACGCGTGTGTGTATGCATGTGCACGCAAGCATATGTTAGTTTCTTCCTCTCTTTTTATTAAGAAGTTTCAATTTTCCTCATTTTTCAGTACTCTCCACGGTGAAAGCATCTATCAAAGACTTTTAAATGCCTCATTTTCCTGAAATAAACTGTATTAGACTTTCTGGAGGCAGCATTTTTAGTTCATTATCTTTTTAAATATTTGATCTTTCATAGCTTATAGATAACATCTACTGGATATTTTAGACTAGCTGGTCAATTAGGATAAAATGACAGCAGACTAGGGCAGATAAGCCTGTATTTTATCTTTACAATTTGTACTCCTGATGTATCCATGGAGAGAGATGTACTCCAGTTGCCAGCATCAAGGAAGAAAAAAACTGTATGCATTACTGAACACTACACTACCTCCATTCGTACAATTAGGATAAACATTTACGTATTTTGCATGTATTTATTCTACAAGAAATTTAACAGTTCTTAAGAAGTTGGTGGCATCTACTTCCCCTGCAATCAATCAATATTTACTTGCCAAAAAATAAGATAAAAAGTCATGTTGATGTTAGAAATTCACAGTAGCAAGAGTATCAGGTGAAATGGATCAAACAATAAGGTTATAATCTGGCTTTATTGTCTGTCATTCATTCCTTGCCACCTTTAACAAATTACCTAAATTAAACCCCTCAGAAAGAGTTTATTACCATTACTAACAATGGTTCTAGTGCTTATATGGGGGTCACAGTGAAATATATATGACTTATAAGAAAGTAATGTTTTTAGATATTTACTGATTCATTAGTTAATGTTATATAATTGAACATCTTTTCATCAAAAAGTAATCATGGGGAATACATGTAAATCCATGGCTGATTCATGTCAATGTATGACAAAACCCACTACAATATTGTAAAGTAATTAGCCTCCAACTAATAAAAATAAATGGGAAAAAAAAGTAATCATGTTTAGTTCAATTTTTCTCCGTGGAAAATGCCCTTTCTAATCAATAAATGTTGAGTGGATTTCAGAGTCTCTTATCTTTCTTACTCTGTCTTCCATCTACACATTTATTGAAAAGAGTTAAGATATGTATAATGCAAATTAATTTCACACTACACTAGAGCTGTTAAGCCAGGTATTCAAATTCTTTTCCAATTCAGATGCGTTCTAAAGTTTAAAGTTATTACTGGTAATGAGTAATTTAATTTGCTTAATTTAATTAAACTATATTTAATTCAGTTACATGAAGACATTCCAGGAAACTTTGAAAATACATATGATGATAATATCCATGGATTTAAGAAAAATATTGTATTGTGAATATGCTTCATTATATTGTAGAATCACTGAAGGATAATGTTCTTGAATTCTGAATCAAGTTTTCTGAAAGATGATGATTAAAAACAAATCATACAACAGTGAAGGGTAAAATTAACATATAAAATAAGATTTTAGATTAAGCAAGAAAACCTGGATGACACTTAAATCTCACTGCAAAACAATATCAATAAAGCACAAGAGGAACTTTTTTTTTCCTCCAAGTGAATAAATTAAAAGTCAGAAAGAACTCTAAAACAAAACCTTAAGGAAGTCACTGTCTGCCTCCTTTCTTCTAATTTCTTCTCTATGAATTATGCATGTTGGAAACAATGCTATGTGAGTTTCTATTAGGTTCTACTATGTAGCATTTTTTTTCTTCTTTTAAGCACACATTATTACCAAAGCTTATCCATATGCATGGAGACAAAAGTTTATAATGGCTTTTCATTCTCCACTAAAGCTGAGACGTTGGATTTCTCAGAGGCAGGGGACACGGGGGGCGCTTATGAATAGTGCGCTGTGCGCTGGCTGCAGGGGCCGAAGCCGAGCGTGCAGGCGCCCATTCTCCAGACACGGAGCTGCCTGGTTCCACTCCATCTACTAAGGGCATTTTGTACCCAAAGGCTTTGGAGACACTCTCTTGATGAGTTCACAGAATGAACAATCAAAGCCTTCACTATGTGTTTTAAAGGCAGAATCTCTTTTTCCAAACTTTCCCATGTCTCTATTCACTTCCTGCTCTTACTGATTTTTGGACTTTTTTTTCCCACCCCTTGTACAATTATATAGTGTCTGCTCTGCCTTTTCATGCCTTGACTTTGTTCCTTATACACTGCACTGTGCATTCCTCCCTTTTTCTGTTATTCGAGTATCCTGTTCTCACCAAATTGTATTTTTTTAGCTTATTTTCTTTGCTTTCCTTATCCTTTGTCTTCTCTTTCCTCTTCATTCTTACAACAAATTTCTTATCTTCCTTTCAAGATCTATTGAACAAAATATACTCTTTGTTCATTGTGTCTTTGAAAAAGTGCTAACAATTACTCGCCTCGAATAAAATGATAAAAAAAAAAAAAAAAGATCCCTTTTGCTCTATGGTCTCTAACAGAGAAGTGGATTTTGGAAGATCATAAACTAGAGAAGTGGAATAGCAGAGGAAAAAAGTGCTTAGTATTAATAGGAAAAATTTTAACAAATACAAGGTGAAACTAGGACAATTCCGGACAGCATTACAGAGGTAATGATAGGTAGATATAGAAATATACATGAGAGGAGACACTAGAGGTCAGAATGGCAACTGATTTCAAGTTTTCTGACATTGATGCAAAATAAATGACTGTCTAGGAAGCGACTTAGCAGCAACAGCTAGGAAACAGGTACAAACAAGATAAAAAGTTAAGAGAACACAGAGCAAATTTGTTTAGATATTTAGACATGAAGACCAAAGTCATTTAAACTAAGGAAATATCCAAGGAATGGGGAGTTAACACATCACAAACAAAATAATATTATCATCCAGCATTCTGGGGTGACACAAAAAAAATTGGGGTAAGAGGAAAGCAATTTGTTTACAGAAATATACTTATCTCTGCATCATATGCTAGAAGTGGTTAACTGCAGAGTCTATTCCACTGTGATATGAACTCAGGTCAAAATCTAATTATAAAAAAAAACAAAAACACAAAACTTGTCTTACACAATCTTTGTCAATCACAGGCAATGAAAAAATGGAGATTGATTCTTCAGGCCCCCCAAAATACTGAGATCCTCCAACACTTAAAGGAAATATTGATACCAACACAGATTATTGATCTTTGATACTTCTGTATAGAAGTATAGAAAGCAGAATAATCACTCAAAGTTACACTTTATTCTAGAGGCTCCACACATTTATTTGAGAACAAATATAAACTTGTAAAGGCTTATGCTCAGGGAGATGTGCTTGTCACCACAGGAAATTAAATTACCACTGGAGACCTATGGTTATTGATCTCTTTTGTCCTAATTATTACTTTTTATTGAATTAGGTTAAAAATCACTCCTGGATGCATATGGGGCTTCCCTGGTGGCTCAGATGGTAAAGAATATGCCTGCAATGCAGAAGACCAGGGTTTGATCCCTGGGTTGGGAAGATCCCCTGGAGAAGGGAATGGCTAGCCTCCCCAGTATTCTTGCCTAGAGAATTCCATGGGCAGAGGGCCCACATAATTAATGTTTCTATCATATAGTGTACAGTTTTCTCACTTAAGATACTTACTTTTTCATTTATTCAACTTTTTTCAGATTTCAGTAATTACCTGTAGGACATTTCTCAGCTCCCCGGGTAGCTCAGATGGTAAAGAATTTGCTTGCAATGCAGGAGACCTGGGTTCAGTCCCCCGAGAAGGAAATGGCAGTCTACTTCAGTATTTTTGCCTGGAGGATCCCAAGGACAGAGGAGCCTGGCGGGCTATAGTCCCTGGGGTCACAGAAGAGTCCGATGTGCTTTAAACGACTTAGCACTAGCACCAGGACATTTCTGGAAACAGCCCACACATGCAATACAGAGACACAGAAATATTAGATTCAATATTCTAGAATAATGAGTATCATGCAGCTCTTCAAACTCTTCATATAATTTTGTTCTACAGATAATATGTCAGAATAGATATTCATGGAGAAAAGTGCAAAAACAATATGACTTTTTCAAGAGACGCTGAAGTAGCTAGTCTTTATCATTTTAATTTCCAAGTACAGTGCTTAAGATAAAAGTGCAGAGAACACCTGAAAAACTGTCTTACAGGAACTTTACAGGATGATAGGATCTTACAGGAAGGAGGCAGTTACATAGATAATTTAGATTCAGTATAAAGAAGATGCTATAATAGCAACATAGATGATATGCTGTAACAACACAGAGGCCAGTTAACTCTAGTGACCCTGGGAAGTCATCATAAAGAAAAGTATGTACATAGTTTTATTGAGGTTTAGTTCACATGCTAAAAATTACTTCTTTGAAAGTTTTTAGTACGTTCACGGAGTTGTGCAGTCATTGCCAGAATGCAGTTTTAGGAAGTTTTCGTCATTCCATGATAAAGTGCTATACATGTTAAGAGCCATTCTCTAACCACCCTACCTCCTCACCCCAAGCAAACACATGTGTACTTTCTGCCTTTATTTATCTGCCTGCTTTGGCCATTTCACATAAATGAAAACATGAACAAGTGGTCTTCTGTCACTTGTTTCTTCCACTGATAACATTTTTGAGGTCTATCCATGTTGTACCACGTATTAATGCTTCCTTTGTGTAGCCAAATGATATTCAGTTGCATAAATACATCACATTTTACTAATTTATTTATCAGTTGTTGGAGATTTGTATTGTTTCCTCTGTTTGACCATTAAGAATACTGCTGCTATGAATGTGCATAAGTTTTTTTTTGTTTGTTTTCTTTTTAAATACCCATTTTCATTTCTCTTGGCATAAACATAGAAGTGGAATTACTGGATCATGTAGTAGTTCTGAGGAACCACCAAAACTGTTTTCCATAGCAACACTTTACATTGTCATCATTAATGTGTAAATGTTCCAATTTCTAACATATTTTACTGTCTTTTCTATTGTAGTCTTTCTAGTAAAATGAAGTAGTATCTGATGGTCTTCATTTGCAATTACCTAGTGTTGATCTTTTTTTTTTTTCACATGCTTATTGACCACTTTTGTATACACTTTGGATAAAAGTCCATTCAAATATGTTACCTATAATAGTAGAATATTTGTGTTTTTATAAATAAATTGCAAGTTTTTTTTCACATATTTTGGATATAAGCACCTTATCAGCTATATGATTTTGCAAAGGTTTTCTCTGGTACTATGAGCTGGCTTTCAGTTTCTTAATAGTATAGTTAGAAGCACAAAAGATTTTAAGTCCAATTTACATTTTTTTTTCTTTTGACATATATGTTTTTGGTATCACATCTAAGAAACCCTTGCTTAATGCAAGGTCACAAAGTTACTCATATGTTTTCTTGTAATTTTAGAGTTTTAGGTCTTGGACCATATTTGTCTTTTAAACCACATAGAAAAGGGAAAAAGTTCAAAAAAATATATTTTACTTTTTTGAAATTACCTAAGTAGTTACTTTTACCAGTACTCTTTATTTCTTTGTGAGAATTTAATTATCCTTTACTTTTCATTTGTTTCAGTTTGAAAGATTTCCTAAAATTTCTACTTGCTGGAATTTCTACTAGTGTATATCTGCTAGCAATTAATTCTCTCATTTTGCTTTATCTGGCAATGGCTTAGTTTATCCTTTGTTTTTGAAGGATAGTTTTACTATGCATAGAGTTTTGCCGACAATCTTTCTCTTTCAGTGTGTTTAATTTGTCATGTCACTGCCTCACGGTTTCTGAATAAGAGTTTTTAATTTTTAAGGACTTCTTGTGTGTGACAAGGAATTTTTTTCTTATTGTTCTCCAGATGCTCTTTTTGCTTGGTTTTAGACAGTTTGTCCATGCTGTATTTATGTTTAATGTGGACCTCTCTTTCTTTTTTAAGACTTTGGCTTTTTTTTTTTAGTAGTTTTGTGTTTATAATAAAATTGAGAAAGAAGTACAGAGATTTCCCAATACCCCTCTACCCCCACATACGTATATAGCCTCCCTCATAGTAAGCATCACACACCATGGATCACAATGGCCCCTTTTTTATTTAAGAGAAAAAAAGAAAAAGCCAAAGGTGAATCTGCAGTGGCATATTGTGGTTGAATACCTTAGTTTAGTTTAAGGTTCATTCTTGGCGTTGTACATTTTACAAGTTTGAACAAATGTCTAATGACACATCCATTTTTATAATATCATGCTGGATATTTTAACTGCCCTCAAATCCTCTTTGCTTTGCCTGTTTATTCTTTGCATCGCCAGCCCTGGACTCACTGACCCTTTTATCATATCCATAGCTTTGCCTATTCTAGAATGCCATATATTTGGAATCACACAGCATGTAGCCTGCATTTTTCACTTAGTAATAAAAATTTTGATATCCTGTTTTGAAAATGATATCACTAGGTGTAGGTGTTTTGGCATTTACCCTTTTTGATGTTTCTGAACTTACTGTGTCTGACATTAATTGGGGAGGGGGAGGTTCTCAGACATTTATTGCTTCAAATATTTTTTCTGTTTCTCTCCCTTTTTCATCACCTCTGGTTTTCCCATTACCTGCATATGAGGCCCTTTGTAGTTGCCATACAGTTTTTGAATATGCTGGGGTTTTTTTTTAACTTCCTCAGTTTTTGAGGATTCTTTTGATATATCTTCTACCTCAGAGATTATTTCCTCAGCCATATCCAGTCTACTTATAAGCCCATCAAAGACATCCTTAATTGCTATTGCAATGTTTTTACATCTAGATTCCCTCCTGATTCTTTCTTTGGATTCCCATCTCTTTGCTTACCTTGCCTGTCTCTTCTCCCATGTTCTCTGCTTTATCCATTAGCATCGTTAGCATAATTATCATAGTTGTTTTGAAGTCCCTGGTCTGATACTTCCAACGTCACACCGCGTTTGGTTCCAAAGCTTGCTCTGTCCCTTCAGATTGGGGGTGTTTTTGTCTGCTGGCGTTTCCCTTTGGCTCTGCTTTGGAACTCTTTTATTTCTTGCTATACTGGTGAGAAGAAAACGCTGTAAATAGGCCTTTAGTGCTGTGTCAGTGAGGTGTGAGGAGAGGGGAGTGTGATTACAGTCCTATGATTAGGCCTCAGACTTTTAGTCAGCCTGTGCCTCTGGACTTGTGAACATGTAAAGTTCAAAAGCATATGTGCTTAAATGAGCTTCTCAAGTGTCTCTCACTGTTTTCCTCCCCTCTTAGGTGGCACAGGCTGGAATTAAGTACTTTCCTTCCTCAGGTCCTTTTAGCTCTGATAATACCCTGGCACGATAGACTGTTTCCCCTGAGGGTAAGCCTTTTTAAGAACAGAGTACTCGGGCATATTTCAAAATTGTTCCTTTTCTCCTCCCCCTGCCAGAAGCAGGAGGGGGTTTTCTTCAGTATTTACAATGGGAATTTGGTCAGATTCCTGGAGATTAATCTCACAACAATGTGGGTCCCTTTTGAACTCTCATATTTCTACACACTGATACTCCAGCAAGTTATCAATAACAATTCAGATTTTCCTCCTCTGGCTCAGGTTCCTATGCTGGTTTCTGTGGGTGAGTCTCTGCTCCAGTAAACCAAGGCTTTCTGTATCGGCCAGGCCCTCCCTCCGGTCTTGGGACAGTGGTTTGTCTTGTGTTGTTCAGTCGCTCAGTCGTGTCCAACTCTTTGTGACCCCATGGATTGCAGCACGCCAGGCCTCCCTGTCCATCACCAACTCCAGGAGTTTACTCAAACTCGTGTCCATTGAGTCGGTGATGCCATCCAACCATCTCATCCTCTGTCGTCCCCTTCTCCTCCTGCCTTCAATCTTTCCCAGCATCAGGGTCTTTTCCAATGACTTGACCCTTTGCATCAGGTGGCCAAAGTATTGGAGCTTCAGTTTCAGCCATCAGTCCTTCCAGTGAATATTCAGGGTTGATTTCCTTTAGGATGGACTGATTTGATCTCCTTGCTATGCAAGGGACTCTCAAGAGTCTTCTCCAACACCACAGTTCGAAAGGATCAATTCTTCGGTGCTCAGCTTTCTTTATGATCCAATTCTCACAACTGTACATGACTATTGGAGAAACCATAGCTTTGACTATACAGACCTGTGTTAAAGCTGAATTTTTAGTCTGTTCAGCTTTTACTTGTTACTAGGATGGAATCATGACTTTCAAGTTCCTTACATGAGGAACTGGAGCCAGAAGTCATTGTGGATCTTTTTTAGTTTATTATGCTTGGGGTTTGTTGAGTAACTTAGACATATAGAGTAGCAATTTCATCAGTTCAGTTCAGTTCAGTTGCTCAGTCATGTCCGACTCTTTGTGACCCCATGAATCGCAGCACGCCAGGCTTCCCTGTCCATCACCAACTCCCGGAGTTTATCCAAACTCATGTCCATTGAGTCGGTGATGCTATCCAACCATCTCATCCTCTGTTGTCCCCTTCTCCTGCCCTCAATCTTTCCCAGCATCAGGGTCTTTTCAAATGAGTCAGCTCTTTGCATGAGGTGACCAACGTATTGGAGTTTCAGCTTCAACATCAGTCCTTTCAGTGAACACCCGGGACTAATCTTTTGGGACATTTCAGTTATTATCTCTTCAAGCAAATTCCTACTCCCTTTTTTCTTCCCTCCATCTGGGGCCACTGTTATACTTAGTTTAATATGTTTAATCTTAGATGGTAAGGAATCTGCCTGCAATGCAGGAGACCCAGGTTCTATCCCTGGGTGGGGAAGAGCCCATGGAGAAGGGAATGTGTTCTCACTCCAGTATTCTTGCCTGGAGAATTTTATAGACAGAGCTGCCTGGCAAGCTGCAGTCCATGGATTCACAAAGAATCTGACACGACTGAGCGACTTAACACTTCACACTTTCACAGGTCTCTATGGTTCAATAACTTTATCTTATTTTTATTCTGTTTCTCAAACTGGATAATCTCAATGGATTTATACTCAAGCTTGTTGATTCTTCTTAAACTTTTGTTTTGGTCTTTAGTAAATTTTCCATTTGGTTATTGTATTTTTCAACTCCAGAATTCGCATTTTGTTTTAATATAATGTATATCTTTTTATTCATCCTCTATTTTATAATGTATTATATTCATACTTTGGTTCCTTGTATATTATTCTTTAGTTACTTGAACATAATTTTATTAGCTATTTAAAAGTCTCTACACCCCCTAAGAGACAGATTTTTTGGACTAGTTTGATTCTATGTGTATGCAACATATTTGACTGTTTCTCTGTATACTTTATAACGTCTGGTTGAAAACTGGATATCTTTGATGACATAATATGAGAACTCTGGAAATAAGATACTCTATTCTCCCTCTGGCCAGGTTTTGTTATTGTTCTTGATTTTTCTTGTTTTAGCTATTTGTTGATTTAGTGATTGTTCTGGATTAATACTATACAGTACATTTACTGTAGCACGTGGCCATTGAGTTTTCTCCTCAAATATCTTATTAGTCAGCTAATGATTAATCAGAGATTTCTTTAAATGACTTGGACTAATAGGCCTTCTATTCTTTGCTGAGGAGCTGCATGTTTTTATTGGGGATACTTTCAATGCTTAAGAAGAGTACAGCTCTGCATCACGGTCAGTCAGTGGTGAGTGAATAATGCCTTCTCACGTGTCTTCTGGGTTGTGCACCATCATGTACCCCTGCACAGCCTTTAAGTTTCTCATGAATATTCCAGAGCAATTGCAAGCTCCTATGTACATTTCATTACCTACATGTTAATTTTAATTTTTTCCAGGGACTTGTATGTTCCAAATGTAGTGCAGTTTCATGTAGATGCAATGTTAAAGAACTATATCAAATTGTTTGTTACAAATACCCTAGAGAGAGGGATTTTTCTTGCAGGGGAAAAAAAACAAAACTCTTTCAGTTAAAATGAAAAAAAAAAAAAGAAAAAATGAGCAGAAGACCTAAATAGACATTTATTGAAAGAAATACAAATGGCCAACAAACACATGAAAAGATGCTCAATGTTACTCATTATTAGAGAAATGCAAATAAAAACTACCATGAAATATCACTTCAAACCCATCAGAATGGCCATCAACAAAAAATCTACAAACAATAAATCCTGGAGAGGATATGGAGAAAAGGGAATCTTCCTATACTGTTTACTATTGGTGGGGATTTAAATTGGCACAGCCACCATGGAGAACAGTATGGAAGTTCCTTAAAAATATAAAACTAGTGCTACCATATGATCCAACAATCCACTTCATGGCATATACAGAGAGAAAGCCATCATTCAAAAAGATATGCACTTCAATTATTCATTCCAGCACTATTTACAAGAGCCAAAACAAGGAGGCAACCTAAATGTCCATTAACAGTTGAATGGATAAAGAAGATTTCATACATATATATAACAGAATATTACTAAGTCATAAAAAAGAACAAAATAGGACCATTTGCAGAGATGTGGATAGACCTAGAGACTGTCATTCAGAGTGACGTCAGAAAGAGAAAAACAAATATTGTATAATATTGCTTATATGTGGAATCTAGATAAAAATGGCACAGATAAACCTATTTGAGAAGCAGAAAGACAGATGTAGAGGACAAACTAATGGGCACCAAGGGGGGAGGGTGGGTGGAATGAACTGAGAGGTTGGGGTTGACATTTATATACTCCCTGGTACTGTAGATAAAACAGACAAATAGTGAGAACCTGTTGGATAGCACAGGGAACCACTCAATATTCTGTGGTGAACCTAATGGGAAGGAAATCCCAGAAAAGGGGTATTGTGTATATGTATAACTGATGCATTTGGTTATGCAGCAGAAACTAATGTAACATTCTACAGCAATCATAGTCCAGTAAAAATAATAACAATATTATGCAAATGGTGATTTTCTAAGGAGATGTGAGAGAGTTTAAACAGTGTTGGTGTTCTTGAATAGGTCTTTTTGAACAGTTCCAACACCCTTAATTGATGGTGTGATACTGGTTTTCACGAAAACCAGCTACTATGAAACCTCAGCTTCTATGAAAGCTTAGGAAGATTGGAACATGGATACAGTGAGTCAAAAGACCACAAAACCCCTGTTTTTGCAAAGGTTTAGTAGTTTGTCTTGAATGTATGTTTTAGTGGGGGTCATTGTAAGCCTTTAGTTATGTTTGAGTTTTGAATAAATGGATTTGACAACTGTTTATCCAGGCCTAGACACATAGATCTATGGACCAAAAAAGGAAACTTAGAAGTAGCCTCATAGGAATATAGCAGAAAGATTTATGATACAGGTACAAACGTAATACAGTGGAGAAAAGATAATCTTTTCAAAATCATCGTTTCAATAATTGGGTATTTTCAGGAAAACAAAAATAAAAAGCAAACCATAAAAAGAAAAGAACTCCATTGAACTTCACACTTTAAAAAAACCTTAAAACGTATTGCTGCAAAAATATTTGATATAAACTGGAGCTAGGAAAGAGTTCTTAAGCTAGATACCAAAAACATACTCCATAAAAAGAAAAATGATCCATTTGGTTTCATCAAAAACAAAAACAAAAACTTTTGATCTGCAAAGACTGTTAAGAGGCCAAAAAACCAAGTTGCAGACCCAGAGAAAGTAGCTGCAAACTGTATATCTGACAAAACACTTGTATCTAGAATATATAAATGTCAGAATTTAATAGATAAAGAAAATCCAAAGAGAGTGTATATGCCAAGGACATGAATGTGTTCATATGCTGCTGCTGCTAAGTCACTTCAGTCGTGTCCGACTCCGTGCGACCCCATAGACGGCAGCCCACCAGGCTCCCCCCATCCCTGGGATTCTCCAGGCAAGAACACTGGAGTGGGTTGCCATGTCCTTCTCCAATGCATGAAAGTGAAAAGTGAAAGTGAAGTTGCTCAGTCGTGTCCGACTCTTCACAACCCCATGGACTGCAGCCTACCAGGCTCCTCCATCCATGGGATTTTCCAGGCAAGAGTACTGGAGTGGGGTGCCATTGCCTTCTCCAGTTTATATTGTAGGCACATGAAAAGATTTTCAACATCATAAATGATTAGGGAACTGCAAATTAAGACTACAAAGAGAAATTGCAACATACTCATTGAATAGCAGAGAGAAAGAGAGAAGTGGAAGGTGAAGTCAAATGTGACCCTACTCAGTACTGATACGGTTGGGATGTGGAAAACTGGATGTCTTTTACAACGCCTGTACATGGTTGGTGGAAATATAATAAAACAGTTAAAATGGTACAATCACTCTGGGAAAAATAGCTTGGTGGTCTATAAGCAAAGAAACATGCATTTGCCATAAAATCTGCATTTTATTCTCAGTGTTCATCCCAGGAAATGAAAATTATGGTCATACAACACCTGTACACAATTGTTTATAACAGCTTCATTTGTAATAACCAAAACCAGGAAACACCTAACATGTCCCTCAATAAGTCAGGGTTGTACTGTGTTACATCCTTGCCATGGCATACAAGTCAGTAATAAAAAGGGTGACATTGATTTATGCAGCAGCTTAAATATAACTGAAGCACGTTATGCTGAGTTTAAAAAGCCAATCTCAAAAGATCACATTCTGTATGATTCCGTTTTTATAATATTCTTTAAATGGTAAAGTTGCAAAGATAGAACACAGATGAGTAGATTTCAAAGGCTGGAATGTTGAGAAAAATGGGAGGTGTAACTCTAAGTGTATAGCAGATGGGAGATCTTCAGAGGATAGAAAGATTTTATGATTGTAGTTACACAAATTTTCACATATGACAAACAATAGAACGATAAGAACACATTGTTACAAAAAATTGCTGTTTGATATTGTACTATACTTAGGCTAGATGTAACCATGGAGAAAACTAGGATAAATATATATAGGACCTGTATTACTTTTGCAAATCCATGTGTGTGTACGTTAAAAAAAAAAAAAAGGAAAAGAAAATGATTATAATTCCCAGTTGAGATTCTGAATGTAGAACAATTTCCAGACTTGCAAACAACTGAAGAACTCTCAAATACAATTAGAAGTATACATAGTAATTACTTATTCAGATAACAAGATACTTGGCAAAAGGGAAGCTGCAATTTTTAGGACTGATATGGATTCCTAGTTGATAGTCATACTGGGGATCTGAAGCATCATCAGTGATTCCTTGTTAAAGAATACTCATATGGGAGCAAGGTAACTATTGAGTTGTGATTTATGTCCAGCTCACATTAGATTTGTGGGCATACAGAATGAGTATTTTTCTAGTTCCATAATATGTTATTGATGCACTTTAAGATAAATATGTAGCATAAATAAATATGCTATTTACACATTTATCCAAAGGTATAATTGGATAACACATACTTGGTAGCCATATATATTTGAGAGGGGAAGTTCACTGGCTGTGGATAAGGACTTTCATTATAGGGGAAGCCAGTTGGAAAACTGAAAATTCTCTCTGATCTGGACCAAAATAGAAAATAAAAACAATATAAAATTCTGAGAGCAAAGATCGAAGTTAGTGCTACTCTTCAAAATCTAAAGAATGCAGTGGTAGTGATCTTATCTTTTAATTCCTCTATCTGTCCTCTTTGGTATTTTTGCTAGAACAGAGTGACATGACCTCAGATACACGATATGCAGCTACTGATCTGGAAAATGTATTGTTTTCCATCTTTATCAGAAAGGATAATCAAAAACATTTCAAATTCAGTTGAAATGGAACATATTATATATTTATAGTCTTGCAACTGGGCTCTCACATTCCTTGCAAACACATCTGCCAAGAGACTTGTACCAGCTTGCTATCCTACAGACAATCACACTGAGCCATTATATTCACAACTGCAAATTTCACAGGATGAGTCAGAGGTGACTAATGCTTTAAACGTATATACTCTAGATGTGAGAAGTAAATCTTATGACGCTTTAAGTCTCGATTACATCATTTGATTATGTTAGGGTCCAGAAGTCTGGGGATGCCAGATAATCCTTCCAAAATAAAGCATATATTGTTTCATTGCAACGCTCACACCACAAAGAGTGATATATACAATGTCTGTTAGAACTCTTTGGATTCAATCTGACAATACTGTTCTAACCCATAAACCAGGTGACACAGAGATTTCCAGGTTTCAGGCTTAGAGAGGAAATTACTTTCTAGCAGGTCCAAAGTGCAGGGCAAGTGTGGAGCAGCTTCAGCCATGTGATCCAGCAAATCCTACGCCTTCCAATTCTTCCACACCAAGAAAAGACACCAGGAGAAATTGATCACAGACCCCAACAGGAGAATCACGGTACCTATCCTTCAAGTTCTAAAATAAATGCAGGGCTTTTATGTCTGGCGGCTCAGACAGTAAAGAATCTTCCTTCAATGCAGGAGGCCTGGGTTCGATCTCTGGGTTGGGAAGATCCCCTGGAGAAGGGCATGGCTACCCACTCCCAGTATTCTTGCCTGGAGAATCCCATGGAAAAGGAAGCTGGTGGCCTACATTCCATAGGATCAAAAGAGTCAGACACAATAAAGTGACTAATACTTTTCACACTTTGATCTTTAGTAAATAATTACAGACATTTGAAGAAAAAAAAAAAGTCATTGGCAGGCTACAAAGCCCTGGTGAAGATATACTTACCACAGTCACACCAAGTAACTATGCAGCCCAAACTGCCAGTTTTGAGCCAATTTCTAGCAGACTTGCATATTTATAAAGTTGGACAGGCTCAGCAGCAAGCAACTGTAGGTTAGAAGTTAAGGATAATCAGGTCCAGAGAACACATTGAAACTGCATGAACAGATATCGCAGACTCCCAGATTTTCTACTGTTGCCTCAGTGCCTGTCAAATTCATGTCTATGAATCTGACAGTTTGATCTCTTATCACCAGCTGATAGGGAGACCACACCTAAATTTGGTTCAAGGGTGGATGAGCTCAGTACCCTGAAGCCACTGTCCTTCATGGACAGTGACCACAATACAGCCCCAACAAGAGAGGGTCTTAACAAATAATGGTTTGTGGGAAATTCTCAAGCTGAGTACCACTTTAAGTGGTGTACCCATGTGGAGGGGAGAGTGACCCAAAGTTAAAATTTATGTACATTCATGAGCAGCAAATTGCTTGACTGCGTGGTCAGGTAACTGGAGGGAGAAATATAAAAAGAAAAAAAAAAGATGAGAGAAAATAAAGTCTGGGGTAAAAATGTGTAGATTCATATATGAGAAGGGGTTCTTATGGTGAAAATATTTTACATCCATCAGAGCGTATCTGCAACAGAGGGGACACTGCACAGTCGGGCAGACCAATGGTTCCGACAGCATCAGCAGGCCACCTCTGAGTCAGCACAGCTGCTGTGAGGCAAGAATAGTGGCCCTACATGGGCCCCAAATCACGGGCTCCTATTAATACTTTCGAGGGCAGATATAGCTACTGCTATAACGAAATGTTCTACTGCCAGTAGGAGATACAAAGGCTGAGTTCCTAATGTGGTAGCGTACAAAAAGAAGACCAACTATCCGTTTAGCGGCAAGTTGACTGCATTGGACCCCTTCCACGTGAAGGGGAAGTGATTCATTTTGATAGGAGTAGATACCCAATCCAGGTATGGATTTGCAAGGGGTATTCAGCCAACACCACTCTCTGAAGGTGGGTATTTGATCCACAAGCTGTTCAAAGAGAGGACGGCATTCAACACTGATGAGCCACCCAGATCCATCTTCACAACTGGAGCTGGGAACGGCCCTTAGCTTTCAAAATTCTCCACCACCATCTTGGCTGAAAAGAAAGTGCTTTTCCTAAAGTGATATCCCCACCTCAGATTAGTTCACTAGATCCAATTACCCCCATGGAATAATTCCAGTGGTCTATACTAAGGTCGCATTTCCTCTTGATGTCATCTGAGACCTTCACGGAGACGGTGTAACTTCCCTCCTTCTCCTTCTGGCCAATTCTGTTTCTTCCACAGGGGGTTCTCTCAAGAACACTTAATAAACCTTCTCCATGCTGATCTTTAACTTGAGAGTCTGCATCTTGGGAAACTTCCTTAGAGGGAATTTTTCTAAAAGTACCATTGAACTTAATAAGATATTCAACTTCAAATAAGTCCTAATTTTTTTTCTTTCTGTGTTTCCAGTATATAAGGAAGTTCAAGTAATTAAGGAGCAGTTTTAATTTAAATGACCTCTTCAAAGTTGACTGCAAACTCTGTTTTGATAAATCAAAAAAATTTTATGAAATCATAAAATGGAACAGAAGAGTGTTTAAAACGAAGTCAATTTTTATTTGTCTTGTGATGTTCAAATTCCAAGTTGCTTCTTATTTCTATATAGAACAAAGTAAAATGTGAATATCATATTTAGGAATCGGAATATCATAGAAAGCAATTGGGCAGTGAGGTCCAGAAAAGGAGCTGGTAATAAATGACATCTGTGTCTGTTTCCAAAATGAGGAAGTGCACAGAAGACTTCTTGGAGTTTGTGATTCTTGTACTTTGTCAGTCTGCATAGTGGAATTAATCATATTGTGAATAAGGTTACTGTGTACAAGTCAAACTGTGTTATCACTCTTTTTAGCAGACTTACGTGAAATTAGAATTACAGAAATGTTTGAAAGTGTAAATGTTAGTCGTTCAGTCATGTCCCACTCTTTGCGACCCCGTGGACTGAGGCCCTCCAGGCTCCTCTGTCCATGGAACTCTCCAGGCAGGAATTCTGGAGTGGGTTGCCTTTCTCTTCTCCGTGGGACCGTCCCCACCCAGGGATCGAACCCTGCTCTTCTGCATTGCAGGCGGATTCTTTACTGTCTGAGCCACTAAGGAAGCCCACAGAAATGTGCGGGTCATCAAAGTTAAAAGAAGCCTATGAATAACCTTGCATAAACAGACAGCTTGTCTTTGAATATAAACTGAAAATTGAACACTAAACTTGAAGAAAAAGAGTTTTTTTCACCTCTGTTTATTCTATAGACAACGTCTCCATTTGAATTAGAGTGAGAGGAAATATGCTAATCATATGTGTGAGTCTCTTGCACTTTATTTATGGACATTGTGAGGTGTGATATCATTATTTCAATAGAGACTGTGTCTGTTTTAAGAGACTTTCTCATCAGCATAATGGAAATAGCAGATATTCAACCACACCAAAACCTTATGGTTGGAAAACTCCTCACACACCTGTCTTTAATGTCAGTATCTGGCTATTACTTTTTTTTTCAAAGGGAAAGCAATTTTTTCTCAGAAATATCATCATCATTGCCTTCTTACTTTTAAATAAGGTTTAAAAGTGAGCAAACACGATCCCTCTGAACATCTTTCACATATTACTTCCATGCTTTCAGTTTTCCTACTTCTTATCAACCTTTCAAGGACTTACTTAAATATGTCTTTTTCAATAGCATCACATTTTAAAAGCATAGTTGTTTTTATTCAACAGTTTATTGCCTTTCATGTTTTTTTTTAAATTGAAGTATAGTTAATTTACAATATTAGATTCAGGCGTGCAGCATAGTGATTGAGCATTTTTTCAGATATAGTCCATTATAGGTTATTGCAAGATATGGCTATTATTACCTGTGCTATGCCACATACGCTTGTTGCTTGTTTATTTTATACGTAGTAGTTTGTATCCATTAATTTCATACCCCTAGTTGTCCCTCCCCTCTTCTCTTTCCCCTTCAGTAACCACAACTTTGTTTTTCATGTCTGTGAGTCTGTTTCATTTTCGCACATACATTCATTTGGATTCCTGGAGAAGGGAAAGGCTACCCACTCAAGTATTCTGGCCTGGAGAATTCCATGGACTGTATATTCCCTGGGGTCACAAAGAGTGGGACACGACTGAGCAACTTTGACTTCTTCACTTCACTTCATTTGGATATTTTTTAGATTCCACATGTGATATCACACAATATTTGTCATTCTCTGACTTATTCCGAGCATAGTGCTCTTTAGGTCCATCTAACATTACTGAAAATGGCAGGTTTTCATTATATTTTTATGGCTGAGTGATATTCTATTGTATATATGCACACAGCATCTTCTTCACCCATTCATCTGTTGGAGGGCACTTGGCTGTTAGTGCTGCTATGAACATTGGGGGTACATCTATCTTTTCACATTAGTGTTTCAAATTAGTGTTTTCATTTTATCTGAATATATACCCAGTAGTAGAATTGCTGGATCATATATTTATTTTTTTGTTTTTAAGAAAACTATATACTGTTTTTCATGGTGACTGGACCAATTTATATTCCTACCAAAAGTGTACAAGGCTTCCCAGGTGGCTCAGTGGTAAAGAATACATCGGCCAAGCAGGAGACACAAGTTGGATCCCTGGGTCAGGAAGACCCCCTGGAGGAAGAAATGGCAACCCACTCCAGGATTCTTGCCTGGGAAACCCCATGGACAGAAGAGCCTGGCAGCGACAGTCCAGAGGGCTGCAAAAGAGTTAGGCACAGCACAGAGACTAAATAACAACATTGTACAAGGGTTTCCTTTGATCTGCATCCTCCGCAGCATTTGCTATTTGTAGACTTGTTGATAATAGCCATTCTGACATGTGTGAAGTGATATCTCATTGTTGTTTTGATTTGCATTTCTCTAATAATTAGTGATGTTGAACATCTTTTCATGAGACTATTAGCCATCTGTATATTTTCTTTGGAAAATATGTATTCAGATCTGTCCATTTTTTTATTATTTTTTTGATATCGAGTCGTAGGAGCACTTTGTATATTTTGGATATTAACTCCTTGTCAGTCACATCATTCACAAATATTTTCTCCTATTCTGTAGGTTGTCTTGTCATTTTGTTGATGGTTTCCTGTGCTGTGCATAACTTGTAAGTTTAATTATGTCCTGCTTTTTAGTTTTTACTTCTATTTCTTTTGCTTAGGAGGCTGAACATAAATCATAATAATTTTTTTTTTGGACCAAAAAGTGTTCTGCCTATGCTCTCTTCTAGGAGCTTAAGGTTTCCATATTACTTGGAGGACTTTAAACCACTTTGAGCTTATTTTTTTATATGGTGTGATGGAATGTTCTATCTCATTGTTTTATATGTGGCTGCCCCATTTTCCCAGCACTGCTTGTTAAAGAAACTAATTTTTTCTTACTTGTATATTTTTGCCTCCTTTATTGTAGATTAATTAACTGTAGGTGCACAGATTTATTTTTGAGTTTCCTATTCTGTTCCATTGATCTATGTGTCAGTTTTATTTGCCAGCACTATGCTCTTTTGATTAGTGTAGCTTTGTAGAATAGTCTGAAGTCTGGAAACGCTTCCAGCTTTTTTCTTTTTCTCAAGATTGCTTTGGCAATTTGTTATCTTTTGTGGTTTCATATGGGCTTCCCAGGTGGCACTAGTGGTGAACTATACAATTATTTGCTCTGTGAAAAATGTCTTGGGTATTTTGGAAGGAATTGCATTAAATCTGTAGATTACTTTGAATAGTATAGACGTTTTACTGATATTAATTCTTCTAATTCAAGAGGATGTGATGTCACTTATTCATTCTTCTGTGTCATTTGATCATTTTATCTCAAATATTGAATTAACTATTTTTGATCAGATCTTTCCAATATTTTCTAGTTCCTTGTCTAAATGAGCTGTGTTTGTATAAATTCTCTTCCCTAATTCAGTAAGAAAAATTTTGATTCCCAATGTTTTGAATTATTTGGTGAATTTTAAATTTGCATTTCATGATTTTTTCAGGGGTTTTCTCTTGCTCTCTCAGTTGAGAGTGATTCCTCTTCCTTATTCTCTGTCTCTATGAATTCAGGTGAAGCTGTTATTGCGGTCTTAGAGGGGTGTTCTCATGTGGGGGCTTCCTGTGTAGACTCCGTATGCTCCGGGCCTGGGTGGGGTCCGCATTTGATGTGGACGCCAGCCACATCATTCCCCCGAGGGCAGGCAGCTGTCACTCTGGAAGAGGTGATGGCGATGGTGCTGGGGATGGAGCTGCCCGCCTTGGGGTTGGGAGGCGGGACGGTGCCCATCATCGTCTGTCGGGAAGAGGCTGGTCCCGATTGGCTGGAGCAGAAGCCCTGCGCCTGGGGCTTGGGCTGCCTCTGTTCCCTTCAAGTGTGTGTTTTCCCTTCCCCAGGTACCAGGACGGTTTCCCCAGAGGAAGGGACTCCAGAAGCAAGGAGGGCCGATGCAGTTGCGGAGTCCAGTGTTCGGAGCTTCACTGAGACGTAGCCCCTGATCACGCGTTCCCCCGGCTGTGGCCGCCGCATAGCCCCTGATCGCGCGTTCCCCCCGGCTGTGGCCACCGCGTAGCCCCTGATCACGCGTTCCCCCGGCTGTGGCCACCGCGTAGCCCCTGATCACGCGTTCCCCCCGGCTGTGGCCGCCGCGTAGCCCCTGATCGCGCGTTCCCCCCGGCTGTGGCCGCCGCGTAGCCCCTGATCGCGCGGTCCCCCGGCTGTGGCCGCCGCGTAGCCCCTGATCACGCGTTCCCCCGGCTGTGGCCACCGCGTAGCCCCTGATCACGCGTTCCCCCCGGCTGTGGCCGCCGCGTAGCCCCTGATCGCGCGTTCCCCCCGGCTGTGGCCGCCGCGTAGCCCCTGATCGCGCGGTCCCCCGGCTGTGGCCGCCGCGTAGCCCCTGATCACGCGTTCCCCCGGCTGTGGCCACCGCGTAGCCCCTGATCGCGCGTTCCCCCCGGCTGTGGCCACCGCGTAGCCCCTGATCGCGCGTTCCCCCGGCTGTGGCCACCGCGTAGCCCCTGATCTCGCGTTCCCCCCGGCTGTGGCCACCGCGTAGCCCCTGATCACGCGTTCCCCCGGCTGTGGCCACCGCGTAGCCCCTGATCGCGCGTTCCCCCGGCTGTGGCCGCCGCGTAGCCCCTGATCACGCGTTCCCCCGGCTGTGGCCACCGCGTAGCCCCTGATCGCGCGTTCCCCCGGCTGTGGCCGCCGCGTAGCCCCTGATCGCGCGTTCCCCCTGGCTGTGGCCACCGCGTAGCCCCTGATCACGCGGTCCCCCGGCTGTGGCCACCACGTGGCCCCTGATCACGCGGTCCCCCCGGCTGTGGCCGCCGCGTAGCCCCTGATCGCGCGGTCCCCCGGCTGTGGCCGCCGCGTAGCCCCTGATCACGCGTTCCCCCGGCTGTGGCCACCGCGTAGCCCCTGATCACGCGTTCCCCCCGGCTGTGGCCGCCGCGTAGCCCCTGATCGCGCGTTCCCCCCGGCTGTGGCCGCCGCGTAGCCCCTGATCGCGCGGTCCCCCGGCTGTGGCCGCCGCGTAGCCCCTGATCACGCGTTCCCCCGGCTGTGGCCACCGCGTAGCCCCTGATCGCGCGTTCCCCCCGGCTGTGGCCACCGCGTAGCCCCTGATCACGCGTTCCCCCGGCTGTGGCCACCGCGTAGCCCCTGATCACGCGTTCCCCCCGGCTGTGGCCACCGCGTAGCCCCTGATCACGCGTTCCCCCGGCTGTGGCCACCGCGTAGCCCCTGATCGCGCGTTCCCCCGGCTGTGGCCGCCGCGTAGCCCCTGATCACGCGTTCCCCCGGCTGTGGCCACCGCGTAGCCCCTGATCGCGCGTTCCCCCGGCTGTGGCCGCCGCGTAGCCCCTGATCACGCGTTCCCCCTGGCTGTGGCCACCGCGTAGCCCCTGATCACGCGGTCCCCCGGCTGTGGCCACCACGTGGCCCCTGATCACGCGGTCCCCCCGGCTGTGGCCGCCGCGGGCCGAGCGCCAGGCGGTGTTTGCAGAGAGTGGGGCTGCAGTGTCCCCTCGGCGGCGCAGGGGTGGCCACAGCAGTCCTGCTGGCCCGCTGCCCTCGGCAGCCGCGCGCGTCTGTGGCTCTGCTTGAGTGCCCGCCGTGGCCGCCCTGGCCCGCCTGGGCCCGGCCCTAGGCCCCATAGCCTCTGCATGCCTAGGTGGAGGCTCCTCCTAGGTCCTGGCCGCCCTAGGGCCGGCCCGGGCTGTGGCTTGGAGTGAGCGGCCGGCATCTGCTGCTCTAGGACTGGGTGGGCCGGGGGCTCAGGGGGGTAGCCGCTGTTTAGGGGCAAGCCAGCCCCGCACATCCCCCGGGAGGGCTGTCTAGCCTCCCCAGGCCCCAGCTCTGCCCCAGCGGTTCTTCCGGGAGCCAACAGGGCTGGCTCGTCCCCTCCGCCTGGGAGCCCAGAACGGGGATGAGCGGCCTGGGGCTCAACCACCTTCTCCCCAGGGTGAGTGTCCACCGGAGTGGTTTCCCGTTTCCCTGGGTTCCCGGCCAGGCGCACCGGTCCTGACCTGACGCTTTCCTTCCATCCTTCCTAATCACGGGTGCGTCTTGTATCCGAGATTGTACACCAGTGCTTCTATTGCCAGTTAACTTTCCGTGAGAATCGTTCCACATATATGTGTCTTTTTGACATGCTCATGTGGGGAGGTGACTTCCACATTTTCTCCCCCGTCTTGATCTCCCCTCTGCCTTTTAGGCTTTTTGATTCACTTGATTTTTTGCATTTAAAAGTCATTATACTAATTTTCCAAGTATCTGAAAATTAGGAGCTTCAGGAGCATTGATTTTGTCCTAATTAATTTAAAGTGTATACACTATAACTTTTTAAAAACATAACAGCTCCCTTTGTATCATATTCGATTTAAAAAGTAATCTCTATAGCAAGTTGTCACCATTAACTGTATGACTACAATCCAAAACTTACACCTTATCTTTCCACAGTATTTTACAACCAGAAATACTCCTATGAAAATTATCATTGATATCACTCTCTTTGAAATCTATCATTAACATCGCTATTTGGTATCAAACAAGTATTAGAAAGTTCCACCCATGCCTTTTATCAATTGGTATTGTACTACTTCGTTTTCAACTTATCAAATGTCAACATCAGTAGAAAACATGTAAATTTTGGAGGACAAGCAAATTAATTAGTTTAATTTGTCCAAAACCAAATTAACAGACATCCAGTTGGGTGACAGTGAGAACTGCAACTATCACAACTGAAATCTGTTATTATATCTAATGTTTATCTCCCCTAAAATATTTCAAGTTTCATGAGAATACAGATTGTATTTCTCTTGCTAACTGATGCTTTTTCAGTGACCAGAGCAAAACCTAATCTACACAAAGAGGTAGAGATAGATCAGATACATACATGTACATACGTGTGTGTGTACACACGTGTACACTTCCTACTCTTCAGTGAAGAGTAGGAAAAGGGAAGGAGTAAAATTAGTTGCATCTTAAGGCAAGATAGCACTGGAAAGCGTAGCCACCCTTCTTATGATTAGCTGCATGAAATTTTTATGGAAAAATATCAGAATTCAAAAGCAATATAAATGAAGTAAAGGATTCTAGCAAACAATAAAGAGGAACTGAAAAGTAAAGTATGTTAAAACCATGTACATATATGTATAGAGACAATATATAATATGTTGTCACATAAATTTTATGTTAATAAAAAATTTAAATCATGTTCCTTCTAAAATGATCTGTTTATAATTTCGAGAATAGTCTGTGTGTATATATATATATGTGTGTGTGTGTATATATATATACATTATGCATATTTTTCTCCTTCGTGTATTGCACACCATTCAGTGGTGGGTGTATGTGTGATATGATACATGCATTGGTAACATTTTTTATCATTATGCAATCGATATTTCACAATTTAATGTGGAATAGAATGTTCCATGAAGTATAGCATGGGAGACTATATGGAAGCACTCAGGACAGTTTTTGCTGTTACGATTGTTGTTGATAATGATGATGACAGTGGTGATATTTGTATGTGCTGATTAAAAACAAATTCCACTTCTGGTACAGTCACTGTTCTCATCAGGATACAAAAGCCTTAAAATAAGTATACAGGGTCATGCTGCAAACTGTTTGGCATGATTATATCAACTGTGAACTCTGTGCCAGTCTTGGCATTTGAATCTACTTCTGCAGTGGTTGCTATGGTAAGTAATTGTGAAGATTCTTTTTCATATTAAATGAAAAGGAAGTTAAATAATGTGAAGAAGTACATAAAATGGTTATAGAGATCAAAGCTAATGTTAAAGTTGTGGGGCATAAAAATAGAGTTTGAATAGGGACTGATTCACCAGATTATTTTAACCCAAAGGCTTTCCTCCAATTTACAAAGGAATCAGCACGGTGCTCAAGCCCACTGTTTAAATAAAATATACTGACTGCCAAAGGAAGAAAAGACTCTTAAGTCACAGACACACTTTCAAAGCCTCAAAAGACTCTGTCTTACTAACACAGCATAGAGTATGAGAGGCTGAAACTGCAGAGGACTGAAGTGTTGGGGTCACAGTATAACTGTGTTTTCAAGAATCATTTCTAGATTTAACAGAATCTGAAACTTTCCTCAAATAGCAGGCATCACCTTCGATAGTTTTTTAAGATGGATTTCACTACCCACTTACTAGCCATTTTAAACCAGTGTGGAAGACCCAGGTTGCAGCTGTTAAGGTCTGTTTCAGTTGCTTGCTTGTCACCCATTATTTAGATATGGGGAAAGACTGTCTTCTAGAGTGGAGAAGCCTTTCTATTATTAGTGGCCAATAAAACTAGTATAGGTGCTGCTGCTGCCACTAAGTCGCTTCAGTCGTGTCCGACTCTGTGCGACCCCATAGACGGCAGCCCACCAGGCACCCCCGTCCCTGGGATTCTCCAGGCAAGAACGCTGGAGTGGGTGCCATTTCCTTCTCCAATGCATGAAAATGAAAAGTAAAGTGATGTCGCTCAGTCGTGTCCAACTCTTAGGGACCCCATGGACAGCAGCCCACCAGGTTCCTCCATCGGTGAGATTTTCCAGGCAAGAGTACTGGAGTGGGGTGCCATTGCCTTCTCCAAAAATTAGTATAGAGAAATGACAAAAAGAATATTCAGCAGACAGTATAGGGCCTTTGAAACAGAGATAACTGTAATAATCAGGCAGACAGAAAGAAAACTTCCAAAATCTTTTCTTAATAAATCTGAATTTCGTCAATATCTCTTTTACTTTTTATGCATCTAGTTCCATTTAATATTAACAGATCCAGACTTACTTATCTGAATAATAATTAGCAGTGCCAGTGGGTGCCTGACAGGTAAAATAAACATACGATTTAAATCCAGTATCAGAAAAAGGGAGTTGGGGTGCTTATGGTAAATTGGAGCATGTGTAGCCAACTGAAAGTCATTCATATTTAATTCATTTTGAAGCAGTTTGCTGGAAAAGAAGCACATTTAATTAGACTTCTCCAGGCTACACATTGTGATGGTTCTGGCAAATCTTTCCGTTAGGCTCAGCCACGCTGAGCCTCTTTATTTCCCTTCTTCCCCTGTCCTTTACTTCCTCATCCCCCACCTCCACACTCCTGTCCATCTTCTCTTCTGAAAACTTTCCCTCCTGAAGATGTCCTGCGTGCTCATCTCCTGGTGACATTCAGGCATTTTAGGGGGAAATGCCCCACCCGTGGGGCGGGGGCAGGGGGCTGGCGGCCCTGACAGTAACTAGGTAAACACAGGCGTTTAATTGAGGGAGCAGTGTTCCAGGGTCCACTGTCGATCACTCACCTAACTTACATTCTCAAGTCGGGCTTCATATAAGTAACAGAAGAGATGTTTTGATTTGTTTCCTGGATGTATATATGTATTAATTAATTGAGTCCAAATTACGAAGTAGATGAGAAAGGATATCAATTACTTCAAATACCAGTAATTAAAGTTTTTATCACATAGATTTCTTTTTCTAATTTTGACAATGCTGATATTTGCACATTATGTCCAGTTTTCTAGGAAAAAATCCAAATATTTTAGCAGTCTGTAATTAAAATTTTTCCTTTTAATATTCATTGTTATTCCTATAAATTGCTATACAAATATATATTTTGCCTATAAATATTGTCATGTATAAATATATATTGCTGTAATTATAATCACACCATTTTTGTTTACTTTAACTTTATTCCTTTTGTTGAGTTTTTATTTTATATTGGATTAGAGTTGATTAGCCATGTTGTGTTATTTTCAGGTATACAACAAAATGTTTCTGTTATATACATACTTGTATCTATCTTTTTTCAAATTCTTTTCCCCTTTAGGTTATTACGGAGTATTGAAAGGAGTTCCTGTGTAGTACAGTAGGTCCTTATTAGCCATCTATTTTAAAGGTAGCGGTGTGTACCTGTCAATCCCATACTCCCTAGCTGTCCTCTCTACTACCGTCCCCTCCCGTAACCCTAAGCTCATTTTCTAAGTCTGTGAGTCTGTTTCTGTTCTGTAAATACGTTTATTGAATATTTTTAGATTCTGCGTATAGGAGATATCATATGATGTTTTTCTTTCTCTGACTTACTTCACTTATTATTATAATCTCCAGATCTCTTCATGTTGCTGCAAGTAGCATTCTTTCATTCTTTTTAATGGCTTAGTGATATTTCATTGTATATATGTACCTCATATTCTTTATCCATTCATCTGTTGATGGACATTTAGGTTTGCTTCCATGTCTTGGCTATTGTAAATACTGTTGCAATGAACCTTGGGATGCACATATCATTTCAAACCATGTTTTTCTCCAGAAATATGCCTAGAAATGGGATTGTTGGATTATATGGTAGTTCTATTTTTAGTTTCTTAAGGAAGCGACATCCTATTTTCCATAGTGACTGTACTAATTTATATTCCCAACAACAGTATAGGAGGGTTCCCTTCTCTCTACACCCTCTTCAGCTATTATTGTTTGTAGATTTTTTAATGGTGGGCATTCTTACTGATGTGAAGTGATATCACTGAGTTTTGCTTTACATTTCTCTAATAATTAGCAATGTTGAGCATCTTTTCATATGCCTCACGACCATCTGTACGTCTTCTTTGGAGAAATGTCTATTTAAATCTTCTGTCTACTTTATTAAAGAATATTTTTAATGCAGTTAAGTGAACAGACATACAGTTTGAGTTTTGACAAATGTATTTCTCTTTATAACCCACCAACTAATCAATATATAAAACATTTCCATCATTTCAGACAATTCCTTTGTTCATATTTTCAATCAATTCTCTTTTCAGCCCCCAATTCAACCATTGTCAGGATTTCTAACATGATAAAGTTAGCTTGATCTTAACTTTCAAATAAGTCACCCATACAGGATATATATTTTTGTTGTCTGGCTTCTTTTACTCAGCATGATGTTCTGAGATTTATTCATCTGCAAGTATCAAGTAGGTTGTTCTTTTTCAATTGCTGATGATCATCGCATTCTGTGAATATATCAAAATTTACTTATCCATTCTGCTCTTGGCTCTTTGGATCACTTTTAATTGTATGGCTATTATGAACAATGTTGTTATGCAACATACTGTAGAGGTCTTTTGTGTACCCAAATTTTAATTTTCCTTGTAAAGATGCTTGGAATGGACTTATTTGGCAAATGCAAATTGTTTTAAAAATGGGACTGTGCTATTTTACAAAGTCTCTTGTGGTATATTAGATATCCAGTTGTTCCACATCCTTGCCAAAATATTGTAAACCTTGTCAGTTTTATAATGTTTGTTCTTTGGTGAGTGTGAAATGGTACTGAATTTTGGGTTTAATTTACATTCTCCTGATCACTGGTAACATTGAGTACTTTTTTCTTGATTTTATCAATCAGTCCTATATCATCTTTTGTAATGTAGCAGCACAAGTATTTTATCCATGTTTTAGATTTGCCCTATTATAATAATTATTATTCTGTTGTGGGAAATTATTGTATATGTCCTGGAGAGCGTTTGTCTAATACACACTTTGCTTATATGTTCTTAATTCAGTGTTTGAATGCTGCTTTTGATAAGCAGAAGTTTTCATTTTATGTGACTGCTGGTTTTCCAAAGGTGCATCTTCTTTTAAATCAATCTGGTTTTGGCTGCTCTGGACTTCACTGCTGTGTGGGGCTTTGTCGAGTTGCCGTGAGCAGGGCTTGCCCTCTGGCTGCAGTGCTCAGCCCTCTCGTAGGGTCGTAGGCTCTCTTGTCGTGGCTTGCAGGCCCTTCAGCACAGGCTCAGGAGTTGTGGCACATGGGCTTAGCTGCCGCATGGCACGTGGAATCTTCCCAGACCAGGTATCGAACCCGTGTCCCCTGCCTTGGCGGGTGGATTCTTATCCACTCTACCACTAGGGAAGTCCATGTGTGTGTGTCTTGAATAAGAACATGTTGCCTATGTCAAGGTCATGAAGGTATTCTCACATGATTCGCTTTAGAAAGTTTATATATCACCTCCTGTTTTTAGGTCTAGAAATGTGCATGAATAAATTTTTGTTTGATATGACATATAGTTTGAGGCTTATTTCTCTTTCCTCATAACTGTTTAAATATTTTAGCAGAACTTCTTCAAAAGACTATTATTCCCAGTGAATAGTTTTAGCATGTTTGTAGAGAATTAGCCATGTGATTCTTTCTGATCTGTCTCTAATGTCCTAATTATTGATTTGTTTATCATTACATTGTTACCAACTGCATTAACTGCTTTACAGAAAACCTTGTAAGGAAGTCACATAAGTCTTCTAAACTTGTTCTTTTCTAAGATAGTTTTGCATACTCTTGGTCCTTTTCATGTCATAAGAATAGTTTTAAATTAATGGTATTGCTACAGTAAAAAAGAGTGCTGTTTGAAAATTGTAAGGAAGATAATATACATTTATGGAACTGTATTTATCAATATGACCAATTTACATCATCTGTTTACAAGATTAATTGTCTGTACCTCCATCAATATTGTCTTATATGATTCAAAACACAATAGATATTATACATATGACCAACACTTGACACCAAAAATGAAAAGATAATGTGAAACACAAATTCATATTTAATTATAGGAATAACAATTCATATGCATTGATAATAAGCAACAGTGTGGCTGCTTTACAGTAGTCAAGCATATCCACTAATGAATGAATCATTGTAAAATTTTAAGGCATACAGTACTGCAGTTATATTCATAAAACCATTTGGGAAATATTTTTTACATAAAAAAAAAACCACCTGTGAAAACAGGCAGATGCACTGTTTCTTCAATTAAGAAAGAGGGAGAAAAAAAAAAAAAAAAAAAAAAAAAAAAAAAAAAAAAAGAAAGAGGGAGAAAAAAAAAAAAGAAAGAGGGAGGAAGGAAGAATGAAGTGGAGGGTAAAGGTGGGGAAAGGGAGAAAAGTGGAAAGGGTCAGTTTACTCCGTAATTTTTTGAAAACAAAGTTACAAAACAGAAGGAAAACTAACACATTATTAATTGTATTTTAAATATCACTTACCTTATGCCTATAAAAGTATAAACTAGTGTCCACATATATTTTATGCAACCATGATTTACCTTTTTTCTTATTTATTGGATATTTCTAACCTATATAGTACATCTATGAGTTTTTTATGAGTTTTTTTCAAACTGTTGCAATGCTCCAAACATTTTCCAGTATATTTATTTAAAAATATTAATATATAAGTGAAGCTATGCAGTCCAAGTTGCCCAAGGGTCAACTGCACTTGTTTTTTTCATAGTGGACTTGTGTTTTGCCACCATGTTAAATATAATGATTAGTTTTAATGTTTGTGTGTTAGATATCATTGAATTGTCTGTGTGCACACACACTGCATGTAAATACAGACCACCTCTTTCTTTCCAACATTTGTGCCCTTGATTCCTTTTACTTTTGTATTTTTAGACTGTAAGGAACTTTGCATGTCAGCAGCATGTGGAGTGTAAGTATGGAAGAGGACATCCTTCCTTTTTTCTTGATCTTAAGGAAATGCTTCCAGTAATTCACCATGAAGAACTATGTAAGTCATTATGTATTTCTTGCTTGTTTTTTTATAGATGCCCTTTATTGAGAGAATTCTGTTTCTACTCACTGAGACACCTTATTATGAATGGATATTGGTTGAGCTAACTGGTTTTTCTACATTTAGGAAATACTTCATGTTTCTTCAATGATTAAAGATTTCCTTGTGATAACACTTGATCAGGATATATTATGAACTTTGAATATTGCTGTATTTTACTTATTTGAAAATTTTAAAGTATCTTTATGAATACTGGTCCTTAATTTTTCTTACCTTGAATTTTCTTTTGGGGGGGTCTTTGTACCATTCTGGCTACTTAAAGTGAAATGAAAGTACTTATTATTCCTTTTATTTTTCTGGCAATATTTTTTTAAGCGTGACAATATTTCCCTCCTTAGTGCTTGAGAAAATCTACGAGTAAAACTATATACTTAGAGTAACTTTTGGGGGAAGACTTTAACTTTTACAGCTCCAATTTCCTTTGCAGATAGAGGGATTTTATTTTGTTGCTTTTAATTTTGGTCTGTGCTGGGTCTTCCTCGCTGCGTGTGTGCTTTCGCTAGTTGCAGAATGCGGTAGCCACTCTCTGGTTGCGGTGCTCGGGAATCTCACTGGGCGGCTTCTCCTGTGGCTGAGCGTGGGCCCAGGGCCTTCGGGCTTCGGGGGCTGCAGCGGGCAGGCTCGGGATTGCAGGCTTTGGCGTTGGGCCTCAATAGTTGTGGCACTTGGGCTTAAATTGCCCTGCAGCAGTAATTTAATTGTCCTGTGGAATCTTCCCGGACCAGAGAGCAAACCAGCATCCCCTGCATTGCAAGAAGGATTCTTAACCACAGGACCACCAGCAAAGCCCCAGTAAGCTATTTTTCATGGAATCTTTCCGTTTAATCTCTGTCTTCACATTTATTGATATTACACATTAAGCTGTTTTTAATGTTCCCTTACTGTCCTTTTCATGCGCCATGGATCTAACGATGTTCTAAATGGTGGTGGTTTGTATTTTCTCTTTTATTTTTCTCTGTTAGTCGTGCTAAGATTTTATAAATTTTATGAAAATGTCAAACAACTACTCTAAGTTTAGTAAATGTTTCTATTGCTGTTGAGTTATCTATTTTATTAGTTCCTACTCTTTTGTCTATATTTGAGGACTTGAAAGTATATGATTAAATCAATTTGATTTTTTTCCTTTCTAGCAGATATTTTTATTCTTAAAATTTTCTCTAGGTAATGCTTTTGCTACATCCCATAAATATTTAAATTTTTCATTTTCATCCAGTTTGAAATATTTTCTAGCTTAGTTGCCATTCACACTTTAAGGTATTTATTTATTAGAAGTGCACTGATTCAATTCCAAAAAATGAATATTCTATTTATATTTGCTATTGATTTTTAGTTTAACTACTTGTTGTCAAAGAAAATGCTTCATATGATTTCAGTTATTTATTGGGCTTATTTGAGGTTGTATTTTGGAAAATGTTTCACATACCTAAAATAATATATGTTCTGCATTTGTTAGGTGCAGTGATCTACAGATGTCAAATTAATTCGGTTGAAAATGTCCTATTCATTCAATCAAACACTGAGAATGGGGGGGGGGGTGTCAAAATCTCTCACTATAATGTGGGTTTGTCTCGTTCTCCCACTAGTGATTTATTTTTTCTTATATAATTTGAAGTTCTGTTATTGGTGCATAGACATATGATATTACAATTTCTTCTTAAAGGATTAGCTATTTTGCTACTAAAACTGACCTCTTTGTCTCTGGTAATAGCTTTTATCTCGAAGAGTATACTGCTCTTATGTTAATGAGGCCAGCTTTGGTTTTCTTTTGATTAGCTTTTGCATGCTACAGCATTATTTGATCATCCCTATGCTTTCACACTGCCTTTAATTATATATTGAAAGTTCTCTTCTTAGAAACAGCAGACGGTTGAGTCCTAATGTTTTCAGTAGTGGGTTCAGCTATCACGTCCTTTCTGCTTTTCTGAATATCCCCAGAAAGATGAGTTTGCTCAGTTTGGGATATGCCTCTTTTATTGCTTTGAAACACTGAATTTTAATTATTTATTTCTCTTCCCTTTAGAATGTTATATCCTTAAAACTGGAGAGTACACCCCTAACTTTTTTGTATTACTAATATTTAGCATAATATTGAAAATTACAGTTTCTCCAGTACTATATGTTGAATAAATAAGTGGTGTTCCATGTAGATGATGGTATTATGAGATATATGATTAAGGAGAAAGGGAGAATGCCTTCTAATCCTTACGATATAAAGTCAGTATACTCTTGTCATCCTATAAGCACACTTTAAGCCCCATTTACTATTCAATTAAGAGAAAAACACCTATCACATAGTGTAAGAATACTGTCTAAGAACTGTTTAAAAAATCTTTATCCCATAGCTTATTGACATTGAGCTCAGTATGAAATTAATGTTATTAATTGAATAGAATTTGATTATTTAATTTGATTTGGAGGGATTTATTTTACCCAACTTGTGCATTATAAAGATTATAAGCAAATGAGATGTCTTAAGCATAACCAGTACCTGAAGCAAAAGTTAGCAGAATACAGGATGATATAGATGAATTCAGCAAAGCATAGCACCCTGGAGTCTAGTCAGTGATAAACTAAGCAGCCTTCCTTGCTAAATAGCATCTCTAAAACATTCAGTAACAATGTGAACAAATAGTTTGCCAACAGTTGTGCTCATAAATGAACAACAACAAAAAAATACATGCTGTATTTCTATGACTCATGATTTTGAAGTAGAAGACATGATATTTGAAATTGATCAGTGAAATACTGGTTATGTAGAAGTATTTCCAAACATTTGAGGATTTCTAACATGCAACAGACCTTGATGTTCATTGGAAGGACTGATGCTGAAGCTGAAACTCCAACACTTTGGGTACCTCATGCGAAGGGTCAACTCATTGGAAAAGACCCTGATACTGGAGGGATTGGGGGCAGGAGGAGAAGGGGACAACAGAGGATGAGATGGCTGGATGGCATCACCGACTCGATGGGCGTAAGTGTGAGTAAACTCCAGGAGTTGGTGATAGACAGCAAGGCTTGGCGTGCTGCGATTCATGGGGTCGCAAAGAGTCGGACACGACTGCGTGACTGAACTGAACTGAACTGAACATGCAACAGAGATTATATTTCTTCTGAATTGTTACAAATTGAAAAAACATGAATGCATAAATGGCAATTAAATAAGGTAACATTCTGAGTCAGTATGAGAATGAAATTTATATCATCTAGAATAGTCAATAATGGACTGGATTTCTGTCAATAGGGAGAGACCAGTGATAACTCTAATTCACTTACTCACAGTCCTACAAGGGCTTTTTTTCTTTTTTTAAACCCATGGGACTAGTTCTTAGGAAATGACCTCCAGTGTATACATAAGGGTGTTGCTGATTGAAGTGGTAGGGGTGGAGGAGCCACAAGACTTGGCCTCTCTCTGTCCCTTGTAGCCAGAAGGAAGTTAAGGAAGCCTTAGGTGTCTATCCTACACTTAAAAAAATATATCTTTTTACATTGGAGCATAGTTAGTTAACAATGTTGTCTTAGTTTCAGAGGTACCTGTACCTAGTCAAGTGATTCAGTTATGAGTAACTTGTGTCTATTCTTTTTAAAATTCATTCCCCATTTAGGCTGTTACAGAGTATTTGAACAGAGTTCCCTGTGCTGCTCAGCAGGTCCTTCGGCCATCTGTTTTAAATACAGCAGTGTGTATATGTCAAGCCCACACTCCCCATCACTCCCTCCCCTCCACCCTTCCCCCCTCCCCGTAACCATAATGCTGTTCTCTAAGGTTGTGAGTCTGTTTCTGCTTTGTAAATAAGTTCATTTGCATCACATTTTGAAGATTCTGCATATAAGAGATAGCACACGATATTTGGCTTTATCTTTCTGACTTATGTCATTTAGTATGGTCATCTCTAGGTCCATCCACATTACTGTAAATGGCATGATTTCATTCTTTTTAACTGTTGAGTAGTATGTTAATGTGTACATTGACCACGTCTTATTTATCCATTCATCTGCTGGTAGACACTTGGGTTTGCTTCTATGTCTCAGCTATCGTAAACGGCGCTGCGCTGAACACTAGGGTGCAGATAGCCTTCCAAACCTTGTTTTCATCAGAAATATGCCTAAGAGTATGCTTGCTGGTCATACGGTCACTCTATTTCTAGTTTCTTAAGGAACCTACATACTGTTCTACACAGTGGCTGTACAAATTTACGTTCCCACCAACAGTGGGATCTGTTGTTTGTAGACTTTTTGATGGTGCTCATTCTGACTGGTGTGAGGTGATACTTCATTGTAGATTTGATTTGCATTTCTCTATTAGCACGTTGAGCATCTTTTCATGTGCCTCTTGGCCGTCTGTATGTCTTCTTAATTTGAAATGTGAACTCTTTAAGTCCTCTGACCTCTTTTTCAAATAGTTCAATGTGTATTCGAAAGACTTCACTTTTTTAAGGAATATGTAAATTTCTCCTCCAAAATATGAAATTGCTCTCATAAAAATTCACAAAAATTGAGTAACTCATTTAAAAAATACCACAGAATGAAGTCTTTGCAGCACTCACTCCTATCCACATATTTTCTATCTGACTACAACTGTATTGGCTAAAATCACCACTAAGATCATAGCATCCAGTCCCATCACTTCATGGGAAATAGATGGGAAAACAGTGGAGACAGTGACAGACTTTATTTTTTGGGCTCCAAAATCACTGCAGATGGTGACTGCAGCCATGAAACTAAAAGATGCTTGCTTGCTCTTTGAAAGAAAAGTTATGACCAACCTAAACAGCATATTAAAAAGCAAAGACATTACTTTGTCAACAAAGGTCCATCTAGTCAAGGCTATGGTTTTCCCAGTAGTCATGTATGGATGTGAGAGTTGGACTGTGAAGAAAGCTGAGCACTGAAGAATTGATGCTTTTGAACTGTGGTGTTGGAGAAGACTCTTGAGAGTCCCTTGGACTGCAATGAGATCCAACCAGTCCATCCCAAAGGAGATCAGCCCTGGGTGTTCATTGGAGGGATTGATGCTGAAGTTGAAACTCCAATACTTTGGTCACCTGATGCAAAGAGCTGACTCATTTGAAAAGACCCTGATGCTGGGAAAGACTGAGGGCAGGAGGAGTAGGGGACCACAAAGGATGAGATGGCTGGATGGCATCACCAACTCGATAGACATGAGTTTGGGTGAACTCCAGGAGTTGGTGATGGACAGGGAGGCCTGGCGTGCTGCAGTCCTTGGGGTTGCAAAGAGTCAGACATGACTGAGCAACTGAACTGAACTGAACAATTGAATGACTTGAGCATCTACATGCACATTAAAATCTTCAGGAACATGCTGTCCGTGATATCTAAATTCTTGAAGTGGCAACAGTCTTTTTTAACTTCTTAGATTAGAACAAAAACCAGGAGATAATGGCTATAACTGCCATTCTTTGTAGCTATGTTTCACCCTCAAGTTGTAAATTTTAAGAATGCGAGTTTAGAATCAGTGTCATTGAGAAAAATGCTGCATGTTTTGGACTGTAAATCATTTCAGCATGTTTAAAGTCAACATGACCTTAGTATGAGACGCTAAATCTTGAAGTGTTACAAGATTTTAGTTATTATAAAATGCTTCACAAATAAGTTCAAGAGAATGTTTACTAAATACAAAATAAAACAAAAAAAGGTCTATGGATATATATCTAGCAGCAGACCTTGTTCTTTTCAACAGAACTTAACATTCTAAGAAGGTAGTTATATATTCTTTCAAATAAGAATTAACACTGAAATTGAAATATTAGTTTTCTGATTAACTAAAATACCTATACATATCACTTATCCCGATACCCTACAGATTATCAAAGAAATTGTTGTAATTCCCCTCCTTTCCAGAAGTTTACCATCAAACTCTGTTGAAAAAAATAAAATAAGAAAATCGCATCACTGTCAGTGGCAATTTGAAGGTCATAATAGTCTCTGAAGGTCAATTTGCTGAATCACAGTTCAGTGCTCTTGCTGTGTGCTGGGATAACCTGGGTGTTTTGCTGCAGCCTATTTCAATCAGGAGTTAACTTGTGAATAATCAAGAAATACTTCACAAACTTCTAAGTTCCACTTTCCTAATCCAAAGGTATGATAGGGTGCAGCCAACCATGGTGATTCAACTTGGAACAAGTTATTATCAGATAGAAAACATGATGGTTGGCTGAAAGGTGCTGGAACTTTTAAAGGCATCAGATGTTCTACCAAATACAATATGCACTTTTCTATTTGTCAGTTTTCTCAAAATAGATCATTCATGCTGTACAGTTGAGCCTCTCAAGTCAAAGACATCTGAACAAACTAAGAAAATAAGAGCACAAATCTTTCCCAAATTTTACATCATTCCCATATAATTAGCCATGTATAAGATTTCTGCCTTCTTCCTTTTTTTCTCTCTCTCTCTCTATGGAAGCTGTCTGCAGATATCTCTGACAGAATAAGGCAGTATTTAAGCTGCCTGCCTGGCCTTTCTTCCTCAGAAAATCCAGAGCTGAGTTATGAACAATGAATCTAATGCAGTCTGGCAGAGAAATGGGATCACAAAATTAAAGATTTGTTTAAAAAAAAAAAGATTAGATTTGGAGTTAACACAGTGTTGATGTTGGGTTCTTGTATTTGCATATTAAAAGAGGGTCTTTTTTTTTTTTTTTTTTTGTATTTCCTTAGAGAAGGCTGAGCTTTTTATGATCATTTACATTTATTTAAAAAAAAAAACAAAACTCGGTTGGCTCATCGGTTCCCCCAAGTCCGTTTAGTTTACTCTTAGAGTTCAGATGGCATTTCTGCTATAAAACAGCCTCCCTGAATAAATGTGAAGAGTATTCTGGGTATTAGCATGCAGATGAGAGCCTGGAGAATAGCTCTGCTATGGTAATGCTTCCCAGACTGTTTTCTAGAAGGCTATCTGTGAGGGACTGCAACATCAGCCGCGGAGGTTGATTGCTAAGACTGTGAGGCTGTAACGTTCTATGCAAATGTAGGTACTGAACTTTAAACGTCTTCAGTTTATCTAGCTCTTTGTATAGACTATTGAAAATAATCTGATGTTCAGAGAGCATTAAATGACACATAGATCAACTCAGAGATACCCTGAAGCAAGAAGAAATTAAACCTTGGCTACAAAATAGGCTACCAATTGCCATTAGGTGGCTGATATTATATACTTGAGGGAAATAATTGATAATTGACTGCCAGCAACACTTTCTGAAACATATTTTAAGGGAGAAGAGCAAATCTCATAACAAGGACAGCTCTTTCCGTTCATTAATGAGTTCAGAATTTTTTCTAGTGTCCAGGATTTTTTTTTTTTTTGTCAAGGTACTTTAAAAAGTATACTATGAACATTTGAATAAATGAGAAGATATTTAAAATGAAGTCCCTAACAAGTCACCTGCTTTACTATGTAATTGAATTTACTCTGAATTTTAAAAGTCTATGTGCATTTTCTCCCATGACACCAGTTCCTATTCGCTTTAATTAATTATTTTTTCCATTATTTCTGAAAGTGATTTTATGTAATCTCTACCAGCTCCTACCATTTTAGTTTCCAGTTTAGAGCACCGAGAGACAAAATATACATTGTCACTTGGCAATGATGACTGTCATTTAGTTCTAAACTAGATTTGCCCCTAAATTCCCACATCATTAGAGGTGAAGAATAACGAAAGGCAGAAAGAAAGAGGAAGAAAAGCAGGAAAGAAAAATAAAGAGGAGACAAAGCAGCAGCACTGGTGGTGTGGAGGAGTCAGGGTTAAAGAAGAAAACTGGAAAAACTAATCTCCTTGTTGTGTTAATGTCACTCTTTTATCATTGCCATGTTATTCCCCAAGTAGCACTTTCTTATATTACTCCTCTGCCATATTTCAGTACACACAATACACTGGTCCTAATCCATCTATTCACACCTTTACCACTATAATTCCATATTAATAATTTGCTGTAGTGCCTTTATGCATTCTTCCTTACGTTCTTCTTCTCTACTTTAAAAGAAAAAGTTACCTCCTTCCTATAGGGTGAAATCAGAGAAGTACCATGTAGGGAGTAACTCCAAAAGGAGTTAAGATTATCACTATTCTCAAAGTTTACAGATTTATAGAAACCAAATTATAAATATAGGGAGTCAACTTTACTGAAAGGTAGCATTGATTCAGCTACAACAGAGATACAATAAGTTGAGGGGATTAAAAGAAAGCCCACTTACTTCTACAAAATTATAGGGGAAATAATTAAGATGGTCAGGTTTAACATAAAGCCAGGGTTCTGCTCATGTTAGACAAGAAGTGAAGAATTCTTCTCCAGTTCTGATAGATGATGATTAATGTCTTGGTGCTTTTCTTTTTTTTTTTTTCTTTAAAAAAAAAAATCACATTACAACATTAAATGTTTAGAGCAGTCTTATCAGAAGTGGCGGCTTTTTAGATACAGAAGGACAGTATAACTTATCATCTGAACTGGGACATTTTTTAGAGTAAAAAGAACATAATTGACAGTGGGACTGTGGCCACGTGGTCACCTTAGTTAGGTAGCCAGTATCATTTTTCTGTCTTTGAACAGTTTTTATCAACTGGTATTAATCTGAAGAAAGAAAAAAAAAAAAAACATAGCTAAATGTATCCTGAGGATAAGTTGTTAAACATAAGACATCCATTAAATGTAAACTAAGGGGATGCCTAAAGCCTATTTAGTTAAAAGACTTAACCCTTTTAATCTAAACAGGAAAAAAAGTGAAAAACTAAAGTATTAATACCTACCATAAGGTAAATACAATCTTTTTCTGAGAAATTTTTATAGTATATGTGATAATTTACAAAATCCTAATTTACCACTTACAGGCCATTTTAATTAGGGTAGAAATGTGTTCCCAGAGTACCTTAGACTTTAGATCCAGGAAAATAATCACTTGTCATAGTATGCTAAAAGTATATTATAAGAACCTAATTTTTCATTGTAATACACTAAATCTCTGCACAGTTATGATTCCATAAAATAAAACCACAAATTGTTTTGTCAAAAATCATTTTACTTTCAAAAAAAAATTTGAAGTATATAGGTATTCAAAGAAAGAAGTATTTATATTCAATTTTTCCCCCATAGTGACATATTACCAATTAATAATGATCTTGAGATGTTATTAAAATACAGAATCTGAATGAAAGTCACATAAAAGGAAAGCTGTTATAATATCATTGCCCTTCACATGTTGGAAAATATTTTTTCTAGAAACTTAAAAAACTTGGTTAGGTTTGTATCTGTTTCCCTATGCAAAAATGAATGAAAACTTCTAGTAACTATTTAATAAATAAATCAAGTTCACACATAAAATGAGTATAAGACATTTCCCAAACTTTACTACCAATTGGAATAATTATTCCTCATTTCCCTCTCTAAAACCATATAATTTCAATGATGGAGTATATATCCTGGGCATTAGGACTTTGAAACTACCAAGGTTATTAAAATATATGATTGAGAACTACTGTGCTATATAATTAAAAGTAAATCTTCTATATCCCATTCCACTGTCCGTTTAGCTAAATATTGAAAAATCATGTTTTGGAACAATAAACAGCAGAGTTTGTCCACTGACTTTGCTTTCTCTTTTTCTACTAAATCCGACATTTAGAGATACAGTGCTATATATTCTTACTTCTTTGTCATGCATTTTTTCCTTGTTTTATCCTGACTAACAATTTCAGATAATGTTGATGGATATTTAGATTTCCAATCTCTAATCCTGACATTCTCTTTGACATGCCAAATATTATCTATAAACACAGACTCTTTAATTAACCAACCAATTTGCCTGGCGTTCATTGCTTTATATCTATCGTCACTGTAGTTCTCAATTCTTTTCACTTTCTCCTTCATGAAATTTCCATTAAAATTGTGGCCTTCAGTCTCTCTGGGGACTAACAGATAAAAAGTGCAATTCTGCTTTCGATAAAATTTTCAGAAGCTTCATTTCTTTTGTTATTCCCCAACTTAACAGTTCTACATGAAAAGATAGAAACACTTTCATACATGTTAGTTATATACTTTTATTGAGACATATCCTCAGAGCCTTCTAAATATTGATAGATATAGAGAGAGTTTTAGTCAAAATAATCAAACTTTTCAGTAATCAAGGATGCTTTTCTTCTTACCAATGCATTTTCGCTCCAAAATATCTCTCTCTTCAAATATTAGCTTGCCATGTTTTAATAATTTTATTTGCTTATTTATTTTTGGCGGTGCTGGGTCTTCATTGCTGTGTGAGCTTTTCTCTAGTTGAGGCAGATGGGAGCCACCCATCACGTGCTTCTCGCTGCAGCGGCCTCCCCACCATGGAGCAGGGGCTCTAGGCGAGGTGGGTCCAACATTTCTGGCCGTGGGCCTCGTTACTCTGCAGCACATGGAATCCCCCGGACCAGGGATGGAATCCACGCCTCCAGAGTTGGCAAGCGGACTCTTCACCACTGAGTCACCAGGGAAGGCCTGAAAGTTTTATATTTGCCACTAGTACTTCCTTCTACTACTGAATACCTAGAGCAGCGTGTCACTGCAAGAAATCACAGAGGCCTATGGAGACGAGGTCCCGAGTGAGGCTCCCTTGGGGAAGAAACTGCTCACATGCGCGCTCCACATAAATGAGCCTTTACTTGAAGCTGTTAATCTAGGCCAATGTGTCTTAGTTCAGTTCAGTTGCTCAGTCGTGTCTGATTCTTTGCGACCCCATGAACCGCAGCACGCCAGGCCTCCCTGTCCATCATCAACTGCCGGAGTTCACCCAAACTCATGCCCATCGAGTCAGTGATGCCATCCAGCCATCTCATCCTCTGTCGTCCCCTTCTCCTCCTGCCCCCAATCCCTCCCAGGATCAGGGTCTTTTCCAATGAGTCAGCTCTTCCCATCAGGTGGCCAAAGTATTGGAGTTTCAGCTTCAGGATCAATCCCTCCAATGAACACCCAGGGCTGATTTCCTTTAGGATGGACTGGTTGGATCTCCTTGCAGTCCAAGGGACTCTCAAGAGTCTTCTCCAACACCACAGTTCAAAAGCATCAATTCTTCAGTGCTCAGCTTTCTTCACAGTCCAACTCTCACATCCATACATGACCACTGGGAAAATCATAGCCTTGACTAGACGGACCTTTGTTGACAAAGTAATGTCTCTGCTTTTTAATATGCTATCTAGGTTGGTCATAACTTTCCTTCCAAGGAGTAAGCATCTTTTAGTTTCATGGCTGCAGTCACCATCTGCAGTGATTTTGGAGCCCCCAAATAAAGTCTGACACTGTTTCCACTGTTTCCCCATCTATCTGCCATGAAGTGATGGGACCAGATGCCACGATCTTAGTTTTCTGAATGTTGAGCTTTAAGCCAACTTTTTCACTCTCCTTTTTCACTTTCATCAGGAAGCTCTTTAGTTCTTCTTCACTTTCTGCCATAAGGGTGGTGTCATCTGCATACCTGAGGTTATTGATATTTCTCCCGGCAATCTTGATTCCAGCTTGTGCTTCTTCCAGCCCAGAATTTCTAATGATGTACTCTGCATATAAGTTAAATAAGCAGGGTGACAATATACAACCTTGATGTACTCCTTTCCCTATTTGGAACCACTCTGTTGTTCCATGTCCAGTTCTAACTGTTGCTTCCTGACCTGCATATAGGTTTCTCAAGAGGCAGGTCAGGTGGTCTGGTATTCCCATCTCTTTCAGAATTTTCCACAGTTTATTGTGATCTACACAGTCATGTAATCAAAGGAACAGAAATAAACTATCCCTCAGACTAATGTTAGTATAGAAAGGTTCTCTTTCCCCAACCATGTTCTTAGATTGCAGAGAAGCACATATAGTTCTTGTATTCCAAAGAATATGAATCCAGTTATGGGTGGGATTGCATATATATAAAGCATAAAGTTATGAGCTAAGCTATGAGCTTAATTTACTCACTTTCTTATTCATATGTATCATGAATCCAATACACAAAACACAGAAAATTAAGCAAAAGACAAACTAGGCAATTTGGAGGGAGCAAATTAAAGTGTAATGACAACCATGTAAATTTATTTTATTTGTAAGTTTTCCATTAACTCTCATTACCATTTGTAATATAGCAATCCCCTTAAAACTTTACCTAACCTTGTTATGAGTCTCTGGAATATATATTAATTTATCTTTAAAAGATATTTTATCTTCTGAGTTTTAAAACAAATATGAAATAGAACCCACTCTTCTCTGGTCTTCCTAAAAGTTTAGCCTTCTCTTCTATAAGTGATTAAAAATAGTTTTAAATAACAAAGCTGACCCAAATAATTCATCTTTTTACGTGCCAAGTTTCTTTAAAGCTAAATTGCTTTTAGTAACAGTTGATTTCAATTACAAATTAACTTTGATTTGTTGCTGTTCTTGTCTATGGCATTTGACAGGAATGAATAACTGGTCTATAAATTCTAGTCTCAAATCTGCATCTGTCAAATCATTAGACATTATCTTTACGAGATTCAAGAAAACCTAAGAAGAAACAAAAATAATTCTTCCATGAAATCATTCTTAATTCCAAAGGCATAGTTCAGAAACAAATTATCTTTTTCATATTTTAATTTTAACTAAGAAGTGATTAAAGTAAAAACATATTCATTTTTTGTCCTCTTAGGACTAAAATAGAGTTCCATTTTAAAAAAATTGTAAAGCTAAAGCGCTTTGCACAATTAATAAATATTTTAGTCATTTATACCTTATAGCCTTTCCCCACAAAAACTGTCACCAGTTGACCTTTTCAGCTTCTCATTAAAAAAAAAAAAAAAAGAAGAAATGCAGCCTTGGAGTCTGTGTTAGAATAAAAGTAGTTGAATTCTAAGTTATATCTTTAGGTTCGAAATAGAAACTATCATGTAGGGATTATTCAGGGAAGTTCACAGAACTATTTTTATTTCTTTAGACTTATCTATGTGATTATCTTCACAGGTTTAGAATCCCTTTAAGGTCAACAAGCTAGGTTATAGAGGACAGTTTATGTGGGTATATGCAATAATACTAAAACCTCCAATGTAGGCCAAGCATTCCCATGTACTGGTGGGAGCACGGAAGAAAACTAAAGTCAGCATCAACAATGTCATATGCCTATATTTAATCAATGCATTTTTCTTGCTGTCTGAGATTTAGAGATTGTCAAGAACTTCAGCTTCAACTATCATGGCCCCTCTTCTTCAGTAAATCCTTCCCACGGTGAATTCTTAGATTTGCCTGTACATGGAAGTGTCTTAATTCTATACCCTTATAGCCTAGTAAATAATTCTGTGCCTCAACATTATACTCTCTTCACTCTTACGTTGTTGCAAATTACAGATGATTATAAATCTTTGAATATAAAGTTCATCCAATCTCTTTTTAGGATTACATTATCTTGAATGGTTTTAGTTTTCTTTCTGTACATCCTAGATAATCCAGATCTCTTAGCCAAGAAGAATCATAAAAGTGGTCCTTTTGTTACGTTAATCATATAGATAATTAAATTTAGAACAGTAGAACACTGCTTTCTCTGTTCCTACATTTGTGATGCTAAGCTGTAATAAATAAAATCAGCCGGCATGTAGAGTGCTCTCATTATATTTCGCGGTCTCCAGCCTTCGCAGAGTGAGACTTCAGCCCCACCTGTCAATCCTTTCAAGAACTGCTTGTCATCCCTTTCTGATTATTCAAAGAAAATCCCTAGACTGGAGTAACTGAAGGATGATTACCATGCTCTGGCCCTTTTGTATCTTCAACACGCAGGAATGCTTGGCCTATACTCTATGAATGTACGAGTTTTCCAAAAGTAAGATCTCTTTCCAATTTTCCAAGTCTTCATTTCTTTTTCAAGTACTGTCAATCTCAGCAGATGAAATGTGAGACTTTTCAAGGACACTCACCAACGATAATTGAGTACTACTTTTTTCTGGCAATGCCTTAAGTATTTTGATATTACTTAATACTCAACAATATTTCTCAAGAAACATAGCCTATTATTCACTTTTACACTTGAGAGAGATAATTGGACTTTTAAGTAGCCTGCCCATGTTTATACAGCTAGAATCAGGCCTGATGACATGTCTTGGACATCAGATATGAATGTGATAAAGTTCTAAATCTTAATCAAGAAAATGTCTCCACCTCCTGGACATTCTCTTACCAATTATTTTTCTTATATCGTGAAAATTTCATTTCAAATTTAAGATTATTTTGCAACCCTGCTGTAGTGAAAATGTGATTTTCACGTATGGAATGTTACTCAATCTTAATTGTGTACATTATGAAGTGGGGATTTGTTTTTCTTTTTCCAAGTAGATAATTAACTGGCTAAGCACCATTTTTTGACTAGTCCACTAATATAGAATGCTAAATCTCATTCAATTAAGTCTTTCATATTTATATGGATCTGTATGTTCTCCATTCTGTTTTATTAATTTGTATATTCATATCTTAACACCCTGCCATTATAATTATTAAACTTTATACTATTTATTTATATGTGGTAGAATATATTCCCTCATATTGTTAGACCTCTTCAACATTTCTTGGCAATTAATTATTCAAAAAGTAATTATTGCATTGAAACTTAGCCAACTCATATGGGACATCTTCTAGCACTAGGGATGAGAAGGAACATTATTTTTTCTAAGTTTAGAAACTACAAAAATCTCACGGATTTCAAGATTCAAATTAAACTTGAATCATCAAAGATTCAAGTCTAATTTATTCTTACTAAATCACAGCATTTTAGACATGGAAGGACTTTTAAGGATCATTTGGTTGAACTCATTTCTTTTATCTGAGAATACTGAGACCTAGAGAGGTAAAGTAATTTGCAAAATATCACACATTGAGTGGTAGAGAATATATGAAAATTATATCTCTTAGGTAAGTAAAATAAAAAATATTCTAATTCTCAAAGTATTTAAGCTAGCTTTGATTTTTCCTGATTCTAGAATTTATCAAACAAAGTCAGTGATAATTTAATGTATAATCACAAAATGACATTGATTAGCTAATAATTCAGAAGTATACCATTAAAATAGGTTGTTGTGTATTTGAATATTTGATTTTGAGTAGTTTAGTGTGAATTGAACATCATAGAAGGGAAAATATAGTAGGAATTCCACATCTAGCAAAGGAGGACTAGCTATTTTCTAGACCAGTATTTTGTGTTTGCTTTCTGTTTTTGTCTTTGCCTTTGTTTATAGCACAGACTAATATTGTCAATCAATAAGAAAAGTTATATTTGGATAAATGAACAAAGAACACATCAAACAGAAAAAATGAAGGAGCTAAAATACAATGTGAACGTGAGGGGCCAAATGTACTACAGGGAAGAAAAGGAGAGAAAGGTAAAATAACATTTTAAGTCACATTTCTTGGCATCTGCTGAGTCCAAGGGAGCAGTCGAAAGACTACAGCCAAACAGAAAGTGGCTGCTCAGGAACTTTAATTAGAGCAGAGTTTCTGACATTCTTAACAGGCCAGGATGTAAATTTTCAAATTTATGGCCCTGCATGAAGGAGGAACATTGGTACAAAGCCCAGGATTTCACAAGTAATCCCTAAAGTGCTGTATTCTGTAAGGATGAATTTGAATTAGACAACTCTTCTCCAAGACTGATGTTCAGCTTCAAATCAGCTCAACCTCTGATCAAATGAAGGCAAGCTGCCTTTGCTTGGCCAGAGGAAAAGTAAATTGTTCCTAAAGGAAGATGACACTAAAATCGACTCTTCAAGTTTTCATGTAAGTAGGAGAAGCTCAAATACAGACCGCCAAATGTGTAAATAGAAAAATAATGAGTCACTGAATGGATAACAGAGATATTAGAAATAGACTCACAGGAGATTCGTAGATGCTATTGGATTCGGATGTAACTAATGCCTTAAAAACATTGAGTAAAAGCATAGAGAATTTTATCAAACAGAGAACCATAAAAATAATCCTAAACAAAATTATAATAACAGTATAAGTAATCAATACATCATCTTAACAGCAAAACAGATATAGCATAATGAAAGATTAGTTAATTAGAAAGCTGAATAAAAATATTCAGACTGAAACATGGAGAGAAAAAAGAGGAAATCACTCAGAAATACCAGAAGTAAACATAAGATTCAGTGAAAACATCTAATTTTCCTTTAAGCAAAGCCCCAGAAGGAAAGGAGAGAACAAAGCAGAAGTGATACTTCAGGAACTTGTTTAGTCGCTAATCACGTCTGACTCTTTTGTGACCCCATGGACTGTAGCCCACAGCGCTCCTCTGCCCTTGAGATTTCCCAGGCAAAAATACTGGAGCGGGTTACCATTTCTTCCCCAGAGGATCTTCCTGACCCAGAAATCAAACCCACATCTTCTGCATTGGCATGTGGATTCTTTACCACTGAGCAACTTGGGAAGCCCCACTTCAAGAAACAGAGATGGATGATTTTCCAAAACTGGTACAAATAACTCTAGCAACAGATTTAAGAAAGATTACAATTCCAAGCAGTATGGATTCAAAAGAAACATGATAACCATTGATGGTCAATTTGCTTAAAGATAAAATCTCAAACATGTTGTAAGAACCAGAAAAAATTAAAAGACATGGCAACTTAAAACAGGACACACTAATGCCAAGTTGATTCTTCAATGCAGTTAGTAGAAATTAGAGAAAAGTGGAATGAAATATAATAGGATAAAAGAAATGGCTACTAGTCAAAACTTCTTTTTCTAGTGAAAATTTCTTTCAGTAATGAAAATGCAACAGTTTAGAACAAACAAGTAAAAAAAAGAAAATAACTGTCAAAAGATCCACAGTAAATGACTTCCACGTGTAGAGGAAAAATGGTCTGATGAAAACATGGAGATATAGGAAGGAAAAAGTGGTGACTTAATAATTTTTTTTAACAATAACTTAATGAATGGTGAATTTATAAAGTAAAAAATTTCTTATGGAATTCATAAATTTATAACAAGTAGAGGATAAAGTGCAAAAGGGAGTAAAATGGAAGAAATATAATGTATTTTATACTTGTGTTATTATAAAATACAACAAATTCTCAGTGTTTAAATTATATCTAACATTATAGCATCAATACTTTTTTATTTCTATAAATGAAAAAATGAAAAAAAAAAAAAAGAAAAATCTATGGTGGGAGATTCTAATATACCTCTGTTAGTAACTTAAAAGTATTGCAAGGAAGTTGAATATTTATTTCACATGATTAACAAAAGGGGATAATAGAAAAAGAGATCCTCTCAAAAAAGAATAAAAAGTGGAAGAGGCATTTTATTTGGGAAATACATTTATAGTATTTTTGAACTCTGTCTAGGTCGTTCTTGGAAATTGGGGTTGCAGAGTCAGAAATTGATTTAGTCCTTTAAATTCTATGGAATAGCACAAATTCACTGAAAAGGTCTTTCTCTATACTTGGCCCTGAAACACTAAAGAGCAAGTCCTTGTGATTTTTCCCATCAGCAAGCGTCCCGTTAAAATAATGCCTTCTACCCCTTGAAAGTATACCCTCTTCCTAAAGGCAGTTTGCTTAATACTTTTCACAGTTGGCTTTGAATGAGCGCGTAGCAGCTCTTCTCCTTTGCTCCTCTATGAGTGTAAAAGGAAACGCAGAGTACTCGGAAAACTATTTTTAAATAAAATTTCACTACTTCAGCAGTCTTTGGATTTCTCTCCTGTATAAGTTGCAACTAGCTGATAGGCTAAGGTTTGCAGCTCTTGTTTTATATACTGCTTTTTCATCCTTAGCCATGTTGAATTTAATCACTCTCTTTGCAAATTGATGTATTTATCTTGTTGAATTCCCTTTAATGTTTAATTCAAAATTTTATACACTTAGAAAAATTTCATTTAATAACCATTTATATGCATATATGTGTAAAAGGAGTATAATTTGGGGAGCATGAGCTAATTTACTTTATGCTTAATAATGCCTAATTCAAAAATCATTTCAAAATGTTTAGACAGGAGACATTATTACCTGATTAAGGCCATAGCAATCCTTTTATACTGTAAAGAATACTAATTTTGATGGCTACTTCATGTCTCCAGAAGCAAATGTGAATTAGCAAAAATCAAATATCACCTCGCCTATACCGAAAGATAGAAAAGAATAAAATTGTGAGAACGATGTTCAGCTTTAAGAAACAAAAGTTTAAGAGACATGCTGTGTATCAGGTGTGGTGGGATAAAGCAGTAACTTGCTATCACACATACAGCAGCTACAAATATCACACCAAATGCTAAAGAAACTAGCAAACAGTCACCCCCACCCCCATCCCCAAACACTCTGAAAGAGCTCTGGAGAAAGAACAAAAACAGGTACATTTTGGAAGTGAGTTAAAACCTGAAAGAGAATAGCATGGGGTAAGATTTTTATAGCTTTACCTTGATGGCAGTAGAAGACATACCATCTTTCTGGCCTGAAGAAATATACTGAAAAGGAGCTGAGCCAAACCAGAGCAGCTATAGAATCAGAGGACAGGGGCATCACTGAGAAGAGAGAGGCTGATAAGGGAAGTCTCAAATTCCCTGTATACATTTTACCCCAGTTTTTCAAGCCGGTGAATCACCTGTGTACCGAAACAGAATGGACCTACGTTAAAAGAACTGAACTGAGATCGGAGTTGATTCCTATTGCAGTTGTGATCAAGTTGGCAATTTGCATCAAACTAAATTAATTGCTTCCTAAAATGCAATTAACAGGGACTAAGACTCAAAGAATCTTGTAAAGAAAAAAATATATTCATAGCGAATGTAAAGATAGAGATAAAGGAAATGTACTTTTTAAAATGGAAATCCTAGAAATGAAAAATACCAAATCCTAAATAAAAATTGTCTGGAAGAACTTAATAATGTAATGAAGGTAATGGAAAAAATCATAAATTTGATTTAGATCATCAAAAGTTATCAGAGAATTAACAGGAAAAAAAGATTGGATAAAATAAGCAGAGCTTCAAGGACTGTGCAACAGTAACAAAAGTCTAACATATGTTAGCATAGATATCAATATTGAGGTAAATAAATATTTGACAAAATGATAACCAAATACTACTGAAATTGGTGAAATTGTGTTTTATACAGTCAAGAAACTTTGCAAAACCAAACAGGATAAATACAAAAATATCCACACTTAGGTACATTAAAGTACTGAAAAAACAAAAATATAGAGAAAATCAACTTTGAAATAAACCACAGAAAAACAACAATACTGTGTACATCACATCTTAAGTAGAAAATACAAAGGAATCTACAATGCAACCTCATGAATAAGTGAATTCACTGAAATACATGCTTGATCTATAAAACCCAGAGTAGCAAAAGTTGAAAAAAGAAATTTCCAAGAATTCTATTTACAATTGTGTCAAAAATACACTTTTAGGAAAAAATGTGAATGGATGGTATGATAAACCATAAAGCATTGCTGTACCTTATTAAAGAAGATAGAAATAAATGGAAAAATACGTTCCTGGATTGGAAAATTGAATATCAGTTCGATGTCAATTACACCTAAATTGACTTGTAGGTTTGCATATAACAACTGTCAAAATGACACTAGACTAAAAAAAAAAAAAAATGACAATCTATTTTAAAACTTATATGGACAGTCACACAAATAGTAGTCAAAGAAATTTAAAAAAGAAAAAAAATCGGTACTCAGGATACTTGATTTTATGAGCTACTAGTAAAAGACATAATCAAGACAGTGTGATTGGTGCAAGCTTAGGCATATAAATCATTTGAAAATAATAGATTGTCTAGAACTACAACTGCTTATATAAATATATATATGTATATATTTGATTTTTCAAAGATGTCAAGATAATTCATTGATGAAAAGGAAGTCTACATCAAATTTTGTTAGAAGCACTGGGTGCCTGTATAGAAAAATTTTAACATATGCTCCTAACTGAAAAGAAAGTGGACCAAAGGCTTAAATATAGAGGCTAAAATTATTAAACTTACAGAAGGAAACACAGGAGAGAGCCTGCATGACCTTTGGACTGGCAAGTATAAAAACACGTCACCCACAGTAAATGCACAATAAAGGGAGAAAATTGATAATTTGGACTTCATCAAGATGAAAAACCTGCTCAACAAAAGGCATCATTAAGAAAAAGAAAAGTTAAAGTACCGATAGAGGAAATACTCACTATTCATATATGAGGCAAAAGACTTGTAACTGGAACATAAAATATGTCCTTAAAACACGATAGGAAGACTAATAAGCCAGTTTTGAAAAGTCAACAAAACCCTCGAATGCCACTTACTAAAAGAAGATACATGAATGACCGATAGTCACATAAAAAGCTGTTCCACATCATTCGTCATCAGCTAATTGCCAGTTAGAATCACATGAAATAATTCTTTATGATCATGCCTGTATGTGCACCCCCCACCCACACACAAACACACATGCATACAAGCTAAAATGACTACATTTTTTAAAAAATCTGAATATCTTAAATATCACAGAGCTCTTTGAATAACAAGAAATTTGAAAAATTATTGGTAAAAATATGAAATATAATTGCCACTTTAGTTATGTATATGTATGGCATATATGCCACTTTATGTGTATATATAGTATGTAGTAGGGGTGTGTGTGTGTGTGTGTATGTATATATATCTTCCACATACACTAGCTATCAACCCTAAATATCCAAGATTTTAAAAAATATACATGGTCCTAAAGACTTATGTGTCAATATTTAATTGCAATACTCCAAAGTTCTAAGGTCCATCTAGTCAAGGCTTTGGTTTTTCCAGTAGTCATGTGTGGATGTGAGAGTTGGACTATAAAGAAAGCTGAGTGCTGAAGAATTGATGCTTTTGAACTGTGGTGTTGGAGAAGACTCTTGAGAGTCCCTTGGACTGCAAGGAGATCCAACCAGTCCATCCTAAAGGAGATCAGTCCTGGGTGTTCATTGGAAGGACTGCTGCTGAAGCTGAAACTCCAATACTTTGGCCACCTGATGCAAAGAGCTGACTCACTGGAAAAGTCCCTGATGCTAGGAGGGATTGGGGGAAGGAGGAGAAGGGGATGACAGAGGATGAGATGGTTGGATGGCATCACCTACTCAATGGACATGGGTTTGAGTAAACTCCGCGAGTTGGTGATGGACAGGGAGGCCTGGCGTGCTACAATCCATGGGGTCACAAAGAGTCAGACACGACTGAGCGACTGAACTGAACTGAAAGTTCTAAGCACTCCACATGTTCGTCAAAACGGAAACAGAGAAACAAAACGTGGTACAAGAGAATACTAGCCATCTAAGAGGAGTGACGTGCTGACATACACAACCTGAATCAACACCACTGAGATGAACGAAGCACATACAGTGAGCACATGCAGTAGGATTCTATTTGTATAAAAACTCTGGAAAATAGGTACCACTCCGCAGTAGCAAAAGGCATATCGGAAGTCCAGAGTCTTGAGGGGATGGAGATTACTGGCCAGAGTGCCCTTTGGGAATGATGGTGATGCTCTGGGCTGTAATGGTGGCTGTGAATTCATGGGTGTCTATTTCTGTCAAAGTTCATGAAATTGAATGATCTAAACATGCATGTTTTCTCATATGCTAACTATAAAATTAGATGTATTGATATATCAATATCTGCCTTAATACGTGACTTAAAGGAGTGATGATAAAAATGTTTTGTCCTTAGACTCCTGATAGTTTAAGAATATGTGAGGCTTGAAGTCCCATCTTTTATTTTATGGTGTGGTAATGACACATTTACAGAAGAAAATATGTTGTGGGCTGCATGGACTTTGACATCAAAGAGAGCCATGTTTCAGTTTTATTTGGATAAGTTCTTCTTAGACTTTGTAAGCCTCAATTTCCACACCTATAAAATAGAGGTAGATGATACTACTATGCTGTAGAATGATGTTAGTTCAAACAGACCTCAGTTTTAATCTTTAAACTACCATCAGAGCCTGTGCAAATTTCTTCATCTCTCTTTTTCTTGAAAATAAAAATGGTCATAACTCTGAGTCATAAAATTAGTCCAAGGATTTATTGAGCTGGCAAATGAAAAACAACTAATAAAATGTCTGGCACAATGCAAGGGCTCAATAAATGTTAGTTTTCCTCTTCGCTTTTCAGTAATACCAAGAGAACTAAAATATGATATGAAACAGTTGGCAAGATGTTAATGTTGGAAAGAGATTTCTCATAGTGTAGACTAATGTATTTTCATATTTTCAAAGAATAACAGCTAAGGCTTCAATTGTTGAATCTCAAATTACTTTCCTAATTTACCTAAAGGCTTGAAGAGCAGACTTCAAAGGACACACATTCCCTAAGATCAAATATTTAAGTAAAGGTTATCTGAAATACCTAAACCTTTGAAAATATCTCAAAGGGGAATTCCATTTCCAGCAATATGACAGAAAGATATCCTGAAGGGACTTCTTACTTTAATACCACTTGATCCTAGATAATTTACAGCAAATACACTTTTAAAGCACTGTTGTAAACAAAAGAAATGTCCAAGGACAAATAATAGTAAAAATAAGCCAGTGAGGTAAAACTGACACTTGAAAACTGATGCCCTAGAAACACGGTTGCACGCATGAAAAATGGCAATGTCAGATCAGAAATGGAGAAACTCAGACAGGTATTCTCCAGTAGACAGACAGCTGGCTGACTCTGAAATTGTCCCATGGATCTACAAACATCCAGGAGAGTTAAAGTAGGCTCAATTACTAGCTTTCCCTGGAAGAGAAACTTCAGATGACCTCAAGAGTGAGTGAGTAAGTGAGTGTGCGCAGTCATGTCTGTCTGACTCTTTGCTACCATATGACCTGGAGTCAGGCAGGCTCTTCTATCCTTGGAATTTTCCAGGCAAGAATACGGGGGTGGGTTGCCAATCCTACTCCAAGTGGTCCTTCCAACCCAGGGACTGAACCCACATCTCTTGTGTCTCCTGCATCGGCAGGCAGATTCTTGACTACTGCACCATGTCACGAGAATGGCACCGCAATTTGACTTTTTAAAAATCCGATAGAGAGTTTCAGCAAAGCCCAAAAGTTGACTCTGGCAAAAAGACTAGTAAAAAGAGAAAAACATTTCTGATGAGACTGACTAAAGGAGAGAAATAGCACACAAAAATAATACTTGGAATTGAAAAGAGGACATACTAAGGAAACAGCATGGATTAAAAAGTTATTGAGAGTCTTAAAAAACCTTAGTTCTAATAAAGAGTAAAATGTTAGACTTAAATGGCAAGTACCCAGAAATAGGTAATTTCATAGCACTAAATCAAGAATACAGAGGAAACATAAATTATCTGTATTGACTATGTAAATAGCATCTGTGGTTTACAATTTCTAACGAAGAAGACACCAGGCCCAGATGGTTTTACTGGTGAATTCAAGCAAAAGTTTAAGTAATTTATAGTTACAACCTCCAGCAGGTTCTTAAATAGAATAAAGGGGCGGGGGGAGAGATCCAGTTTAATATTAAGTTCTGTTGTCATAATCAAACCTTGATGTCAAAATTAAATAAGGACTTTGAAGAGATACAAAAATCTAAAACAAAACACTAGCAGCAAATATAAAAAATTAGGAGTATATCCTAGGAATTCAAGAGGGCTTTCACATTATATAATCCACAAATACAATCCATCTCAGTAACAGGCTATAAAAGAAAAATCCATGCTATCACTTCAGCAGAATCAGAAAAAGTACATGATGAAATTTATGACTAATCAGTGCACAATCACCTATCAAACTGGTAGTGGGAAGAAGCTTAACTTTGCAAACTCTATCAAAACACTCAATAAATGTAATTTCCTCTGGCAAAATGCAGCAAGTATTCCTTTTAGATCAGGAGCAAGGCAAAGAAGACTATCATAACAAGTTCTATATCAAGAAGTACTAGAAATCTTAGATGGTGCAAGAAAAAAGAACTTTTAGAGAATAAAGAAACATTATTTGTGAATTATATGGATATTTATATAAAGGCTCCTCATATAGATATATATATATACACACAAAAAAATTATTATTGAGTTTTGTAAGAACTTAGTGAAGTTGCAGATACTAGTATAAACAACGAAATGTATCTGTATGTATCAATAAAATAGTTATAAAACATTTTAAAAACTATGTTTAACAGAAATAACAAAACTGTAATCAAAAGATGTTCAAGAACTTTGAAGTTAAAACATGGAACATACTGAAAGATATTAAAAGTTCTAAATAAATGAAGCAACGTAACCTATCAAAGACAAGTATAGTCAACCCATAAAGATTAATCTATTAGTACATTTATAGCTAAACCAAATCTAATAAAGTTGAGACAATGGGTTATCTAAGTAGAAAATTTGAAATGTAATCCATACATCAACTATCCACAAAAATTTGATATGGACTAAATATTTCAGAGTAAAAAATGAAATATTTCACCTTTTTGAGAAATTCAGGAGAATATTTTTAACCTTCATGTTAGGAAACAGTTTACTTTATTGAAAAAAGAAAATAAATATAAACTATAAATGAAGACTAAAAAATTTAAGTTCATCAATAGATTCCATAAACTGAGGTAAAACACGCAAAATATATTATGGAGTGGTAGTTATCTTAAATTTCTAGACAAGTTTAAATTTATAAATTTAAATTCCTACAAGCTTTATCAATCTTCCACTATCATTCATTTAATTTTTCATACTGAGTTTGCATCTTGAGTTGAGATACCGAGTTCCTGTTTATTTTCAGCATGCATGCTCAGCTTACATCCAATCCAGTGATGTCTCTGGACTAAAAGATACAGCATTTGGCATGTGGATATCCACGCAGAGAGTACATTGCCAGCACCAGCAGCTTGCACAATCTGTGCTTGGAAATTTACATTGATCATAATTACTGTTCCACCTGTATTAAATAATGCCCTGCTATCCTTGGGAATTTAAAAAATGATTTCTCAAAGTTGTCTGTGGTAACAGTAAGCGCATGTAAAGAAATGTGGAACAATAAAGCACTTTTCAATGCAATTTCAATGAAAATTGTATAACCTGTACCTTGGTGAGTTTGTAAAGAAATAATTTGGTTCTTGAATTATTTCTGGTGCCCATATTCAGTCACGCAATCAGCACTTACTGGGCATCTCTTTTGTTTCCAATAATTAGGGTGCTATGTATTAATATAACAGATACGAAAACCTGGTGTGTGCTTTTGAGTACCCCTTAATCGGAGAAAGGACATGAGCACAAACTACTTTTGTTTTTCTGAGTAGAGATTAAATAATAACTTACCGTAAGTTATAAGAAAGATTCAAATCATGGCAAATTTCTCATTAGATTTTCAGTGCTACATGTGAAGAGATATATATTAGTTGTATTCTGGATGAAACAGTGCATATTTTCTCATTAAAAATTTAACATGTTGGTAGATTATGCTTATTCTAAAAAATCAAAGAGTTAGAACTCATGGTTGCCTAATGCCTGTCTTTCCTCTATCTTATCTATGTTTTCTGACTTTGAAGTAGGCCAGGAATAGCCAGATAATCCCTGGGTGGTACAGATCCCCCGAGGAAGGGCGTGGCAACCCACTCCAGTATTCTGGTCTGGAGAATTCCATAGACAGAGGAGCCTGGCAGGTTACAGTCCAGGGGGTCACAAAGAATCAGACATGACTTAGTTACTAAACCACCATTAAGGGGAATAGCCAATAATAAGGAGAATATAAGTATGCAAAACTGAAAAGTAAGACAATACAAAAACAGAATAATGAAATACAATAGAAATTTTGAAATAATAAAAGCATAGTTTTAAGATGTGATAACAGAAAATGATAAGGCACTTTGAAGACTTTTCAATTCCTCAGTTTGGCGCTTTCTCTAAAACTTGAGTATCCAAGACTTTATTTACTGTTTTTACCTCTTGGAGCTCTCCTTTCTGTCTGATCTTGCCCACTCTTTGCCCTTCTTAACCTGTTTAAAATAAGCTCATCATTCAAAGAATGTAAATATCTCTTCTGCTGTGATCATTTCACTGCCCAAGTCCCCACCAGCAATTCATAATGAATTGAGTACTTCAGTAATCTTGCCTGGGAAACTCCATGGATGGAGCAGCCTGGTGGGCTACAGTCCATGGGGTCGCAAGAGTTGGACACGTCTGAGTGACTTAAAAAAAGAACGAAAACACACCATCATTCTGGAGAAGGAAATGGCACTCCACTCCAGTATTCTTGCCTGGGAAATCCCACGGACAGAGGAGCCTGGTGGGCTACAGTCCGTGGTGTTGCAAGAGTCATACATGACTTAGTGACTAAAATCATCAACTACTATATTGATGATTAAGTAGTTTACAATTGCATTGTAATGTCTGTTTTCACAAATATGCATCAAGCTTCCTTAAAATAGTGAACAATTTGCTCGTTTCTTCTTCTCTTGATCTCAATGCATGATACAATAATGGACATTCACTAAATACTGATTTATTGATTATATTTTTCCAAAGTCATGCATAAAATTATATATATATATATATATATATATATATATATATATATATATATATATGTATCTTTTCTATCCTCCTTGCATAGGGGTTGCTATTTAAAAGTAAATGGTGGATTTTGTTGATGGTTTTTATCTTTACAGTGCTTTGGAAGGAGAGTGGGTGCTTTCATTATGAGTTACACCTCTAGAAAAAGTGTTCAAGTCACACCAATTAACACCTTAACATAGGAATACCACTGAATCGCTATTCGTAACAAGTACCTTATTCCCAACCCTTAAAAAAAATGAGCAGAATGCATCATTTATTTATTTATATTATCAAATAACAGTCTTACAAATTTATCTAGTTTCTAGTCATACATTGTATGTAGTTTCAGCAAGGTAGGGGAAGAGATTTAGAGGACAAATTTTCTTTGAAGAAAGTACCTTCAAGGGCCCAGCAGCAATTACTGGGTTAGGAGTTAGACAAAAATACAGAAGTCAAGAGGCTAGGTGTTGCTAATTATGTTTACCATTCCATGCTGTGTACAGCTTAGATCTCAATTTCTTTGCCTCAGAAGAAAAACAACAATCATTATTCAAGTAAATAATACTTAATATGATAGATTCACAATTTTTCATATAAAGATCTTTAAAAAATACTTATTCTTACTAACTCAAACAAATCCCTGGGTTGGGAAGATCCCCTGGAGAAGGGAAAGGCTACCCACTCCAGTATTCTGGCCTGGAGAATTTCAGACACGACTGAGCGACTTTCACTCACTCACTCAGAACAAACCAGAAGATGAGGTATTTTTTCCTGAAAGTTATAAAATTCTAAAGGACTTCTTAGTGGAACTTCAATGGATAGAATTGAGCAGAATTTTGTAGGTAGTCACTTGATTGCTTTCTCACCTAAAATTATTACTCTCTTATAGAATATTTCTCCTTCATTTTCTCTGACTTTGTTGAGTAATATGCTGTAGCTGTCTATTGTGTCATAAAGAATAACTAGGTTGATAGAGTATCTTTGGGTAGGTCACTAAAGGTTGAGTTCTCTGTATATTTGGCTTTAAAGTGAAAAATTCATGAACTAGAACATTGCTATGTTCTATAGGAAATTCCTATAAATTTTCATACTTGTAAGAAATTTTTGCATAGCCACAATAATAAAAACAAAATATGCCATTGAAATTTTAGGTCCTAGCATATAATTATGTTTCCTCATCCCATGAAGTAAGAAAGTTTATAATTCCATTTACTGCCTTTGGGTTTCAGACTCCTGCTGCTGAAAGCAATCAAGCAAACAATGCAGGTAGTGCTGGCATTATTAATCTTTTCTTGGCAAAGGCACTTTACTTCCAATGTAACAGGAAATATCACTAAAGCTACTTAGTTTGGCCAAGAATGCAAGTTTTTCATGTGTTGTAAATGTTTTAGAGATTAGATTTTTTTCAAAAGCAGTTTTTGTTTGCTCAGATGAAAGCACTCGAAATATAGTTACTACCAAGAGTAAATTATCAGTTAAATTAAAACTCTTCAATCAGGTGGACAAGAAATAACTAATCTCACCATTTTGTCACTTTAACATTGTTATCTTCAGTCTAGGCAATGCCTTTCAGTCTGAAAGGACCCCAAGTTCTTCATAAAATTTCCATGGTATACAAACTGCATCGTGACATACAGGCAGCCATTGAACAGGAGAGAAAGACAGTTATAGTCACTATAATCAGGCTCAGAAGATTTGGTAGAGAAGATGATGTTTACTTCATAAGAACTGTAAGGCATTTACTGAGAAAAGTGGTAATTAATGATGCTGAATTCAAGTGAATACCTTAAGGTATCTAGATGAAGTGTTCTGGACTCTTCCTTGATTCCATCATTATCCAGACTTTGTGTCTTTATATACACTAGGTATGCACATTCCAAGCTATCTTTTCCAGTGTTAGACCTAGATTACACATGTAAACTTTGTATTTGGCCATGAGCTTCTCATTTATGCAGAAACAACTTCGCAGTTATTTGTTACACAAACCTATTGAGAGCATGCGAGCCTGCTGGCTTGTGTGAGCATTTTGCTGAACAGCTGCTCTGGCTTTAAAATTTGGACTTTCCAAGCAGTGTTTGAAATACCAACAGAAAATGTGGAAGGTTCAGGAAAGAACTTTTGCTTACATGTCATCATTTCTAACTTGATATTTATATGGTTTTTTTCTTCTTAATTATATTAGGAGAATAGACACTCAAGTCAAAATAAAAGATACCTAGAAATCTTTCGATTCATAACATTTAAAACTGTATGAAAGGATTGTGTGTGTATACATATAAAATAGGAGTAAAATTAGAAATGCTAATTAGAAAATAGTAGAAATTGCACATTTGAATGATTATGAATTATTAAAATGTTAAAGATTATAAATTAGCAAACATCCTTCTGGATTTTTTGTGAAAATATTATCTATACAAAAGGATGTTGCATCCTTTTTAAAAGGATGTTGCATCCTTTTAAAAAGGATGTTTTAAAAAGTCATTTGTATAAGCTGAAAGTTTATCAAATCAGGTTTGTTTAAACCTTCAGTGTTTTTTTTTAATACAGAAGTAGGCTATTGTGCATCCATACAATGGAAAATTGCATAACCATTACAAGCAGTATTGTGAATCCATTTTTATAGGTATGAAAAATGTCCACACTGAATTATTGAGTGAATGACTAAGTTACAAAGAAGTGATTCTAATATGATGCCATTTACATACCAGCACTAAAGCCCTCTGTGTGAATGTATGTGTGAAGATGTAGTGTATTAATTAGAATTTGGAAGTAGCAAAATGACCCTCACATTTTGACAGTTTCTTTCTATTCATTTCTTGTCCATGCTCTGTGTAGGGTGCCATGGCCTGGTCCCTGTAGATCTGTGTCATTTCACTATTGCCGTGTAACACATCACCACTGAAGTAGTGTCTTAAAACCATACTCACTACACGCGTCACAGTCTGAGGCCCCAGGGGGCTCTCAAGGCCCAAGTCAAGGTCCTGGTTAGTTTGGGCTCTCATTTGGAAGTTAGTGGAAAAAATCTGCCTCCAATTTCATTCAAATTTTTCGTGTTATTCAGTTCCTTGCAGCCACACAACTGAAGCCCCCTTTTTCTTAAAGGCCGTCAGCCTTTTTCTTACAAAGTATCAGGGATCATTCACCTCCTACAGTCTGCTCTTGGGTCCTTTCTCTGCAGCCTCCTGCATCTCAGCAATAAGAATCTTCATTGCAATAAATTTCTCTCCTGTTTTCAGTATCTCAGATTTCTTCTACTTCTATGTCAGAAAAGAAGCCTCTTTGTTATTAAAACACTCATGTAATCTAGGTAATCTGGATAACTTCCCTGTCTTAAAATCAAGTGATTAGAAGCCCTAATTACATCCACAAAATCCCTTTTGCCTTGAGCTAAAACACAGTCCTGGTACCTTGAGGAGATGGGGGTCATAGGGTCATTGTAGAATTCCGCAGGGTACAGACTCTGTTCTGTCTTCTCCGTAGACCAGCCTCAGGGACCCAGGCTGAAAGAGCAGCCCCATACGAGACGCTGATGCTCCCCTCACAGGCCACGGACCCAAGCAAGTCACGTGGGCCAGCACAGTGTCGGTGAGCAAGGAGGTCTGCTCTCCCGCAGGAAGAGTGCAAATAGCATGGCAATTTGACTTCTACAAGGAGGAAGATAAGTAACACTCAGAAAGTAATTCAGCCTACTGGCCTAGGGAGAGAGATCTACAAGTATGGTTACTCTAGTGGTTTGGTCTTCAGTCATGATGGTATAAAACATGATTTTTTTTTTCATTTTCTGTTACTATATTATCTATATTTTTCAAAAGTTATATGACTTTCTCATCATTGAGAAAAAGAAAAACATTTTATCTTGAAAGAATGTAAAATATAAGTCAGAGAGTTTGGGATTTTTCAAATCTGCTTTATAGATGAGCAGATTTAGTCAATGAGAACCTGTGTCCATTTAGTTAGAAGTAGTATTTATAACCTGCATTTTGTTTTTAAAATATTTCAAAATATATTTTTAAAGTTCAGTCTTTGATTAATCTTACAGAAGAGTTGCTATTATCTTTGTTTTATTTATGGGAGAAAATGAGGCTCAGTGATTTTTAATGAAACTTCCATGCCCAGAATTGGAAACCAGGATTTTTAGACTGTGGATTGATTATACGCCCTCTGAAGTGCCATGATGCCTCTTACTTATATACACATCAACAACAGCTTCTAATATTTATGAGGACTTGCTACATTCCAGAATGTGCCATGGTATCTAGTTCAATAATAAGTAAGAGGTCCGAAATGCTCAAATATAAGCAACAACATTTTGCCTTGTACTTCAATTACAATTTAAATAAAAGGCTACAACAGCATGAGACGTATATGTCAGTTATAAAGCAAGAAAAGTTGATATTATTTTTTAACAGAATGCATACATACTAGTTATGTGTCCTAATGGATGCTACACCCCTACCTTTACGACTGTCTACAATCTATACCAAGCCAACCATCTGATACACTTGCAAGAAATGCAAATTATATTATGCTTTGATGATGACTTCCTTTCTTCTCTTCTGCTAAAACCTATGATTCTTATATTTCTCCAAATATCAGGGGCATCTCTGTGGTCTTCTAAATTAAAGAGACCCACCTTTATTTTTTTTTTAATCAAACTTTCATATGAGTTGTTTTTGGTGATGATCATGGTGGTGATTTGGTTGAGGGTACTATCAATTGAATTCTCAAATTCATGATAGTCCTTAAAATATATGGCTCTATAAATGTGTAAATCTATTCTCACTAGCTTCTTCCTGAAACTTGATTAATACAGGGCCAAAACTGAGGTAAGTGTAAATCAACTAACTAGAATGACAGAGGCGTGTGTGTGTGTGTGTGTGTGTGTGTGTGTGTGTGTGTGTGTGTAAGTCGGACTGAGAGACTTCTGTTTGTAGGAAAAAGAAGGGATGTCTCCATTTCCCTAGGTCGTTGGCTCAGAGGATACTAGAAAGTAGACAATAAAGTTAGTAAGGAACTAAAATACCCAGCATTCGGAAATCCAGATTTCTGTATAAAATGCTTTGGGACATGGAACTAGTTGGCTGGTCAGTGGTGACAAAGTGTCTCTAACACAACACAGATCCTGCCAGGATACTCCCCCTGGCCTTAATCATCTCTTTACACATGTTCCTACCCCAATAGCTAGCTTAAGCATCTTTCTGTCATGGAAGACCTCTAGAGCCGCTTCTTTCCTTTTCTAGAAGCGTTTAGTAGAATGCAGTTGCCTTACGATGCTCTGCTAGTCCCTGCTTCCACGGCAGGGTGGTTAAGCAAGGCTGCCAGCGAAGCGCGCCAGCCACATGTACACGCGCATCCTCTCTTTGCCACCGCAGAGCGTGGGGTAGCGTTCTCTGTGCTAGCATCCCGTCAGTACCCATTTTATCCATGGCGGGGTACGGATGCCAAGCCCAATCTCCCAGCTCATCCCGCTCCCCGTTCCCTGCCTGGTGTCTGTACGTCTGTTCTCTGTGTCTCTGTCTCTATTCCTGCTTTTCGGATAGGTCCATCTGTACCATTTTCCCAGATGCCGCATATATGCATTTATATATGGTATTTTTCTCTTTCCGATGCACTTCACTCTGCATGACAGTCTCTCGGTGCATCCTTGTCTCTGCAAACGGCACAACTCTGTTCCTCTTTCTGGCTGAGTAGTATTCCATGTCTATACGTGCCATATCTTCTTTATCCGTTCCATGGACATTTAGGTTGCTTCCATGTCCCGGGTATTGTAAACAGTGCTGCAATGAACACTGGGGTGCTTGTATGATTTGTAATTTTGGTTTTTTCTGGGTGTATGCCCAGGAGTGGGATTGCTGGGTCATATGGTAGTTATATTTTTAGTTTTGTAAGGAACCTCCATATTGTTCTTCATACTGGCTCTGTTAGTTTACATTCCCACCAACCGTGTAAGAGGGTTCCCTTTCCCCCATATCCTCTCTAGCATTTATTGTAGATTTTTTTGATGATGACCGTTCTGACCAGTGTGAAGTGATACTTCATTGTAGATTTGATTTGCTTTTCTTTAATAACCAGTCTCCATTCTGATGTCCTTTTTTGTGGTAGAGATAATATCAACTCCTGACTGTGCTTATTATCTCTCTTAATATCATTTATTTACACATTCAAAAAATAAATATGAAATTAGTACTGAATACACAGTGATGTTACTCTTCACCTTGGATAACATTTGGCCTCTTTTCAGCCAGTCTTAGTATCTTTCAAGAAGGTAGACGCACAGACTGTTTCTGGGATCCTAGGTCATTTTCCTTCACCCTTTTACTCCTAATGGTTGAAGGATGTGTAACTGATTCAATTTGGGGTTAATATGTTTAATTTCTATAAAGCATTTTGTATTGAAGTATTTTTTATTTATATAAGAATTAAAAAACACAGAAACCCAGAGTATTTGAAACACACAGATAGAAAAAGTAACATTCCTGCATTTTTACTAATTTTGTCCTTCGGAGAGCAATTACTATACAATGGAAAGCCATGAGAGCATCTGGCTCCTTGGCAAGTCCCTAAGACAACTGGCAACCTGAGGTACCGAATGGCTGGCAGATGGTTCACGTGCCATGGGTGAGCTTCACGTTGCAAGTCATCTACGACTGCCCCCATTCTTTATATTAGATATGTTCAGGTTCAGTATAAAATAAGTGCATGATTTGTACATTTACATATATATATCTGAATACACATTTTTGTCTTTTCCAATAGTGTAATTCATTTCACTTGTCTGTGATGTTAGTCATTTCCATATTTTATTTTTAAAGTATAATGTCTCTCTGAGTGGCCGAATTTTAATGTATACTCATAGTAGTGACACCTATAGGCAAGCTTCTGTTTTTTTTTTTTTTTTGTATATATTCACCACAATGATGAAAGCCTTTTGTTTGCCTCAGAGTACGAGTTTGATTATTTTAGGACAAAGCCTTCCAAAACTGCTATGTCTCATATTCTTGTAAAGACCGTGGATTTGTTTTTTCTAATAAGTAATTTAGATTCCAAATCCCTGGACCAAGTTGACTGTGACCTTCTTGCATGTCTGCCATGTGGAAATCACCACGGGAACAGACTGCTGAACCAAAGGCAAACAAACAGATCTGGATTGCTGCCTCCTCATAAATCTGAACTTGCGGTCAGCGTGTAACAGCCAAGTCATGGTGTGTATTCAGACAGGATGTATGGCAGGCAGCTGAGATGAGAAGATGGTCTACTCTAAATATTATGCAAAGTTTTAATTAATTAGAAGCCATAATATTTACAAATGCTCTAAAATAAACTGGCTTATATAAAAACCATAATTTTAAAATGCCTTATTGAAAATCCTAAAAAATATAATCACATCAGCTTCATTTTGCTGTGGAGGTTTTTTTAAAATCTGTTTTGTAGTTTTTTCACCAAGTTTATTTTATTTTTTTCTAGTATTCTTTAGCAGGTTATATTTCAGACATCATTCTATAATTGTGGGAAGCTTTAGCTTCTATTTACTACCCTCAAAAAGCATAATTTTGCGCTGAGACTTTAAACATGTATCATCTTGTCACATCTGATGTCAGGATTGATCCATCAGAAGTGGCTTTGCCTATGTTGAAATTGCAGTGTAATTTACTTTTAGTTTTGGGGGAAAAAAACATGTATAAATGCTTTATTTAGTCTTACTAAATATGCTGATCAACTCCTTTCCTTTAAGACTTTATATTTGAGGCACTAAAAGTCGGATTTATCAGTACATATTCAGTTTGGGACATATGTCATACTAAACTCTCCAGATAGATTGTGAATCTACTTCACAGAATGAAGACATCAAAAATTAAGTAACCTCAGATTAGTTAGCTCAGCGATTCTCAACTTTAGTGCAACATCCCATGCATGGTAATTGACTTAATTTTGAAGCATTTCACTCCATTACTGCCATGTAATTCATGAGATTGTGGATTTTATTTTGTTTTGTTCACTATTTTGTCTCTAGTGCAAGGACTAGGACCTGGTATGTATGTGCTCAGTAAATAAGAGACTTTAAATTTAAGGCTTGTAAGATAAATGCTGGTTGTTAATTTGTTTATGCATTTCAATAGAAGCTTTTAAAATGCAGTATAAGATTTTTTTAAATTATTCTGAGAAGTTATTAAGAGCGATATCTGAAATTTTAAGGTAGAACTGAAGATAGCCCACACACAAAGCATAAGCCCGAGAAAGAAACTGAGAAGTAAAGAGTGTTGACAACATTCAGATTGTGAGAAATGGTGAGGGCGACATCATTTTAGTCTCAGAAATTTAAAGCTGGCAATTCCCTGGTGGCCAGTGGTTAGGATTTCCACTGCCAGAGGCCCAGGTTCGATCCCTGGTTGAGAACTAATCCCACAAGATGTACAACTCCCCCCCTCCAAAAAAAATAGTTATTACTTCTCTTATTTAAGAAATGTGATTTTATAGTTAAACATAAAACAACAACAACAAAAAATAAAACCCTCCACCAGATGTATTGTCCTTCTGACCCAGTGTTGACCAAAGGGAGGCATCACATGGGTGATACGTGAGATAGTCCTCTGGGGGACACTCCCAGAGCAGACTCTTGTAACAGACTCTTGTAGCCTACTATTTAATTTCCGAGGGAGTCTCTTAGCCTGTACAAAACGAGAGGAACCAGTTTGATCTCTGTTATAAAAGTGATAAAGGCCTCCAAATAATCTAGAAGCAAGATTTTTAACATTTACCTCCATGGTTATCCCCTATGGACAGGGTTCATGGGAAACATAACTGTCAATTCTATTTTTTTTTTTTAAACCAAAGAGAGCTATGTTTTAAAGGTTGCATCAGTCAAATTCTTCTCAGGAAAATAAAAACTGGGGTGAGTAGTTAAACAGAAAGCATAATTTAGAGAATTCGTGGAAAAGGTATTTTAGCTGTAAGACCAGAAAAAGCCAAAGGAATCCTGATGTAACATAGCAATAGAAAATTCTGGAAGCAGCTAAAACCCATGGGGTTAAGTGAAGTGTTAGTTGCTCAGTCATGTCCAACTCTGTGCAACCTCATAGACTGTAGCCCGCCAGGCTCCTCCATCCATGGGGTTCTCCAGGCAAGAACACTGCAGTGGGTTGCCATTCCCTTCTCCAGGGGATTTTCCCGACTCAGGGATCGAGCCTGGGTCTCCTGCACTGCAGCCAGATTCTGTACCGTCTGAGCCATCAGGGCAGCCCACGGGGTTAGGAAAATGACTTTCGGGAGTTATCAGAATGAGAAGCATTGGAGACAGTGCACCTTGGAGTTTACTCAAGTCTCTGAGAGGAGGCCAGGGGCCAGGGGCTTTTGGCATTCCAGGAACTTAGAGAATACCAACCACAAAGCCCGCAGACCTAGACCTCGGGGAGGGTGCAGCTAAGCTGACCCAGACAGCAGAACATTAGAACCAATCGTTTTTTCAAGTTCTGTTGATGAGGGTGAAGCCATCCCTCAGGGGTTCAAGGAAGCAGGAAGTCAGTCTCTTCTTTCCATTTCTGACTCCGAGTCAGCCTCTAGTAGCCCCTGGTGGAGAATCTGCTGACAGGCCAGCTAGTGCAAAGAAAATCAGGTTACACAGTCCCGACAACAGCACAACATTGTCATAAAACACTGTAAAGGAACGAATTTGCGGCTTAGCTTATATTAGCTTAGTAACTGATACAACATTAGCTTAATAACTGATGCAACATTAGCTTAATAACTAACACAAAATTTGGAAACTTACAGTTAGCAGTTTCTCCTGTTCTCTAGAGGACAACCCAAAAGCACAAGAGAATAAGATCTGAAAACCAGCTCATTTTCAAAGAAATAAGTAACCAGACAGAAATAAGGAAACCTTCCTAAGAGTGGTGGTGGTTTCAGTGGGAAAAGAATGGAACTTTGTTTTGGTTGCAGTTCTCAGAAAAGTCTGAAAACTGACAGAGTAGAATTTTACCGAATGAGGGGTAGCCAAAACATTCATTGGCAGCATTGGCAGATTCCCTGGGACTTGAAATATACTGGAACGGGGTGGCGGGGGGGGGAACCTATGAAGAAGTAAAGTGGGAAACCCTTCAGACAGACCACATATATATTAATCAGAATAACCACGTGGAACTAAGAGTAGTGTGAATGATGAGGTAAGACTTCACCTATCAATAAGTACTGGTTTGTATCTGCCTCTGTCTATTGACGGGCAGAAGTAAGTACTAAAATTAAAAATAAACAAAAACACATACCCTGTTAGGAGTAAAGGTAAGCTCTTGCCCTGATGGATCAGATATAAATGGATGTCTTTGAAGAAAGGGCTCCTTATTCAGATGAGTAACCAAAAGGAAACCAGCACAGGGTATTTCCTAAAAATAAAGAAAAGGAGCCAGGAAAAAAAAAGAACAAAAAACACATAAAAGATGAATTCTTATAACTCACATTCACATACATAAAATTTGAAGCAATATAATTTATAAAAGGCTTCCCCGGTACTTCAATAATAATCGCCCTGCCAGTATAGGAGACACAATTTCAATTCCTGGGTTGGGAAGATCCCCTGGAGAAGGAAATGGCAACCCACTCCAGTGTTCTTGCCTGAAAAATCCCATGGACAGACTAGCCTGGCGGGCTACAGTCCCTGGGGTCTCAAAGAGTCAGACACGACTGAGCGACTGAGCACACACATGTTATAAAAAGACTAGTAAGCAGAGGCATAAGGACAGAAATTTTAGGAAAAAAGGAAAGGCAAGAAATAAAACTGTTTTTAGAATTATGTAGAGGTTTATTTGAAAGACCCAGGGTAGGGGGTGGGGGTGGGTGGAAACCTGCTGAAAATGCAGTAAGGATTTAGATGATGACAGAAATGAAGAAAGTGGAATTAAGTGGAAATGTATAAAGAGTTTAAAACTCTCAAAGAAAGAATGACAGCTGTTGAATACTTTCAACAATCTAAGATGTTCATTATTGATTTTCCCAAAGAAGAAATTAAAATAATTAAACATAAGTTAATAAATATAATTCAAGAATATATTTTCAGAAAGAAAAGGTTACTTAGTTTTGCAGTTTATAAGTACATACCATGGGAAAAGTATATTTGGCTCAGATGCTCAATGCTAGCATACACACCCTAAAATTACTTACTTTCTAAAAAGTCCCTTCTTTGGTTAAACAAGCAATAAAGTCAGGACACATAAAGAGGAAACAAACACACTGACTTATATTACTTTACATGGACATTCAATGGTTGAGATAGTGGAGCAATTCCTTAAATACATTCACAAGAGAAAGCATAGCTCACATATTTTATGCCTAAATAGTCTTTAATTCTAACATAATGCCGACAAATATTTTTGAACATATTAGAAATCAGAAATAATTTTGACTATGAGACCTTCCTTAAAATATTAGATAATGAAAAATTTAAAAACTTAAAATAATTTGAGGTTAACATAGGTTGCATTTTTTAAAAAGAAAACTAAGATTAAAACATATGAGTACCTAGTACAATTTCTTGCAGCAAATGTAAAATTTGCATATTTAATTTGGAAAGGGAAGGAGAAGAGAAGTTATGAATTACTATATTATCACCTCTTAAACAGATTAGGGTTAGAGATAAATCATGTGTTAAAGACAAATAATCAAATAATGGAGTTTTAAATATATTTAACAACAAAATATGATTTAAAATAATATAATTATCTAAATAGAACTGAACATAAGGAGAGAAAAAGTTCAGTTCAGTGGCTCAGTCGTGTCCGACTCTCTGCGACCCCATGGACTGCAGGACGCCAGGCTTCCTGCGTATCACCAACTCCTGGAGTTTAACCAAACTCATGTCAGTGAGGCTATCCAATCATCTCATCCTCTGTTGTCCCCTTCTCCCTTCTTCAATCTTTCCCAGCATCAGGGTCTTTTCCAATGAGTCAGTTCTTCCCATCAGGTGACCAAAGTATTGGAGTTTCAGCTTCAGCATCAGTCCTTCCAATGAATATTCAGCATTGATTTCCTTTAGGATGGACTGGTTGGATCTCCTTGCAGTCCAAGGGACTCTCAAGAGTCTTCTCCAATGCCGCAGTTCAAAAGCATCAGTTCTTTGGTGCTCAGCTTTCTTTATAGTTCAACTCTCACATCCATACATGACTGCTGGAAAAACCAAAGCTTTGACTAGGCAGGCCTTTGTTGGCAAAGTGATGCCTCTGCTTTTCAATATGCTGTCTCAGTTGGTCATAACTTTTATTTCAAGGAGAAAGCATCTTTTAATTCCAAATGTAGTTGCTATCTGCAGTGATTTTGGAGCCCCCAAAAATAAAGTCCGTCACTGTTTTCACTGTTTCCCCATCTATTTTCCATGAAGTGATGGGACCAGATGCCATGATCTTAATTTTCTGAATGTTGAGCTTTAAGCCGGCTTTTTCACTCTCCTCTTTCACTTTCATCAAGAGGCATTTTAGTTCCTCTTCACGGACTGGTATGGGTGAATTTAACTCAGATGACCATTATATCTATTACTGTGGGCAGGAATCCCTAAGAAGAAATGGAGTAGGCATCAAAGTCAACAGAGTCTGAAATGCAGTACTTGAATGCAGTCTCAAAAATGACAGAATGATCTCTGTTCGTTTCCAAGGCAAACCATTCAATATCATAGTAATCCAAGTCTATGTCCATACCAGTAATGCTGAAGAAGATGAAGTTGAATGGTTCTATGAAGACCTACAAGACCTTCTAGAACTAACACCAAAAAAGATGTCCTTTTCATCCTTTTCATCATAGGGGATTTGAATGCAAAAGTAAGAAGTCAAGAGATACCTGTAATAACAGGCAAATTTGTCCTTAGAGGACAAAATGAAGCAGGTGAAAGGCTAACAGAGTTTTGCCAAGAGAACGCACTGGTCATAGCAAACACCCTCTTCAATAACACAAGAGAAGACTCTACACATGGACATCACCAGATGGTCAATATTGAAATCAGATTGATTATATTCTTTGCAGCCAAAGATGGAGAAGCTCTATACAGTCAGCAAAAACAAGACTAGGAGCTGACTGTGGCTCAGATCATGAACTCCTATTGCCAAATTCAGACTTAAGTTGAAGAAAGTAGGAAAAACCACCTGACCATTCAGATATGACCTAAATCAAATTCCTTACAATTATACAGTGGAAGTGACAAATAGAATCAAGGGATTAGATCTGATAGACAGAGTGCCTGAAGAACTATGGACAGAGGTTCATGACATTGTACAGCAGGCAGTGATGAAGACCATCCCCAGGAAAAAGAAGTGCAAAAAGTAAAATGGTTGTCTGAGGAGGCCTTACAAATAGTTGAGAAAAGAAGAGAAAGGCAAAGGAGAAAAGGAAAGATTATCCTTTTGAATGCAGAGTTCCAAAGAATAGCAAGGACAGGTAAGAAAGCCTTCCTCAGTGCAATGCAAAGAGATAGAGGAAAACAGTAGAATGGGAAAGACTAGAGATCTCAAAATTAGAGATACCAAGGAAACATTTCATGCAAAGATGGGCACAATAAAGGACAGAAATGGCATGGACCTAACAGAGCATAACATATTAAGAAGAGGTGGCACGAATACACAGAACTATACAAAAAAGATTTCCATGACCCAGATAACCATGATCGTGTGATCACTCACCTAGAGTCAGAATTTCTGGAATACGAGGTCAAGTGGGCCTTAGGAAGCATCACTATAATCAAAGCTCGTGGAGGTGATGGAATTCCACTTGAGCTCTTTCAAATCGTAAGAGAAAAGCTGAGAGACTTTAATTTTCTTTTGTACTCTTATAAAAGATTTAATAGACATTTTTTCAAACAGCATAGGAGTCAGCTATACAAAGCTGTAGTGTTAATACAGGCAATAAATATGGACAAATTCAAATTAATCATAAGACTATGTATTTATGCTATGCATGTATGCCTGCACTCATAGGAAAATACAAAAGTAAAACTGTTTGGTGCCATGAAAATGCACAGTTCAAGAAAATATGAGAGGAGAAGGAATACAGGTAGCTGGCCTATCAGTAGTGAATACAGACTGTAAAACCACTGAAAGAAGAAATTCTTATTAGATAATAAAACTAAAACTTTTATAGTACTAAAAATGTGACGTGTACTGTTTTAAGGGCTTTACTTCATTTGAGTGTAATTTCGAAAATGAAAACAAGTAAGCAAATAAAAAACAAAGAAAAACTTTTATGAGGTGTTATTGACCTTTTATTTCTACCTTGATAGTTGGAAGACTCTAAGGCACAGTGAGCTTAAGTAAATTGCCCAAAGTCACATAGCAAATCAGCAGTGAAAAAGAGGCAAATTTCCAGAAAATAAGCCACATATAAATAGGCATTATTTTTACAAGGTCCAAAGATTGTCTTTTTTTAAAAATATTGGAATGCATGAATTCAATTTTTGTCACTGTTTAGTTTTACTGTTTTTTTTAGCATGAGTATTTATTGTACATGAATATATTATTTTTTGGATCTGCCTAATGGATACCTTTTTAATACATTATACTGAATTTTAATATTTCTAATATATTTTAGATATACAAAGCTTTTTAACAAAGTAACCTTCTAATCTTAAAGATTAGGGAAATAAAACAGTAAAAAATTGAATTTGATCCCATTTTAAGATTGAGCTTCCCAACAAAATATAGTTTTTAGGAATGATATAGTATATTTGTAACCAGAGTCCAGTGTCTTACCTAAGAAGCCTCGTTATTTTTCATAATGCAAAATCCCACTCTGGGCTTTGTGCATGTCACACTTCTAAGCAATTTATTTAGAAAAAACACAAATAAAATAAGAGGCTAAGTTCTCTGAGGCAGTTACAAACTAAAAAAAATAGATTATGCCCTTAATTCCTGACAAGATTGAATTTAGAAAAAAAATAAATAACACATTAATGTCTTTAATTAAAAGCTGATTACTTAATTTTCAGGAGCTGTGTTCAATTTTAATACTACTAAAACTTAATTTCTATAAACTTGTGATTTAATAAATTACGGTGGTGAGGCAGTTCGGTCATGTCCAACTCTTGGGGACCCCATCGACTGTAGCCGCCAGGCTCCTCTGTCCACGGGATTCTCCAGGCAAGAAGACTGGAGTGGCTGCCTCGCCCTCCTCCAGGGGATCTTCCCGACCCCGGGATGGAGCCTGCGTGTCCTCTGCGTCCTGCATTGGCCGGTGGGCTCTTTACCGCTGGCGCCACCTGGCAAGTTTAATGCATGATATTCACAGTGAAGGGCAAGTGCCTGCCTGCCTCGGCTGACTCTGGGTTTCCGGTGGTTGCAGGTCTTTTGCCCACGTTGCTGTGGCCCAGACTGACTGGCCTTTCTGGGTTGTGAAGCGTCCTGGCCAGCTGGGGCGTCCTGGCCAGCCCGGCCAGAGCTGGGTATTCCCTCTCCCTTCCCCAGGACTGGGTCTGGGAAAGACCCCAAGCTTAGGAGGAGGTCCTGTTTGTGTGTTTGTAACCCCGCCATCAATGCCCACCTGGCATTCTTGGGCATTCAGAGAGCAGTGGTGGATTTGGGTCCCCATGCAGGGTTTCCCAGCTGAGACCCAGGGAGGTGGCACTCTGTCTTGCCTGAGCTTGCTCTGTGAACAGGCAGCCTTTGTGTAGTTTACTCACCGTCACACTTTTCACTGTTTCTTTTTACATTTACTTGGCAATTTTGCTGCTTTATAATGTTCCCCAAGCAAGGTGCTGAACCTAGCATCTGCGTTCTAAGGCCAAGAAGGCTGTCATGTGCCTTACAAGAATAATAAGCCTGTTAGATAAACTTTGTTCAGGTATGAGTTATAGTACTATTGACTGTGAGCTCAGTGTTAATGAATCAGCGATATACATTAAATAAGGTGTTCGAAACAGAAACACATGTATAACACGGTTAGATATTGATCTATTGATGGAACCTTTTGACCAGAGGCTTTCAAGAACCTAGCCCTGTATTTCCCCTAAGTGTAAATGTTCAGTTTTCACCGATGCATTGGTCATAGTGGCTTTGTAGAACTTGACTATCACATATAACAAGATGCAACTGTATATGAATACAGCCAAACAGAGACTGGAATTACAAGAGGACTTTTTTTTTTTTTAAACAGTCAATTGATTTTTGACCAAGATTTTTCAATGGAAAAGCTAAAATTTTTTTCAGTAAATGTTTCTGGAACAGTAGAATATCCTTTATTAAAAAGTATATTTTTCAATAAACTGGATGAACCTGGAGGTCAGTAGGCTAAGTGAAATAAGCCAGAAACAAATGCTACGTAATACCACTGATGTGTGGAAACTGAACTAATCAAGCTCACAATAGAAGTGGAGAGTGCAAAGTGTGGTTGTTGGCAGTCGCTGGGGGAGGGGAAAACAGGACACCATTGGCCAAAGAATACCAAATCAGTTACACAAAATAAACAAGTACTAGGGATCCGTACAGCTCAGTGCCTGCATTTAATAATACTATATTACGTTCTTAAAAATTTGCTAAAAGCGCAGCTCTTTTGTAATTGCTTTATCACAAAGTAATAATACTGATAATAATAACATTAAAACATAACAGGGCAGGAGGAAACTCTGGAAGGTGTCAGATATGTTTATAGTGTAAATTTTGGTAATGGTTTTGCTAGTGTACAGTTATTTCTACATTCATCAACTTGTATATATTAATCATACGTAACTTTTTGTATGATGAAAAATTTTAAAACTAAACTTTCATATGCCTAAGATTTGTGATACCTATGTATTTTTATTAGTTTAATCAAGAAAATATAATAAAATAGCTATACATATACAAATATTTTTAATCCTACTTCACATCATGCACAAAACCAATTTGGGATGGATATTAGACCTAAATGCAAAAACAGAAACTATAAATCTTCTTAAAGGAAACTTAAAAGAATATCATCATGACCTTTACCAAGCAAAGATTTTTTTAGATAGAACCCAGAAAGCACTAATCATAAAAAAGGAAAAGAAAAGTAAAATAGACTTGAGATTGAATTATTTTCTGAAGACTCAGTTCAGAAAATGAATACTAAAGACATAAAACAGGAGAAATATTTGAAATATGCACATGTGGCAATATATAAAGGATGATAACTCAATGATTAAAGTAACTAAAACAAATTAAAAAACCACCAACAGCAGTAAATTAAAGGTGAGTGAAAGACTGAAGTATCCATTCAGACAATTGAACATTAGAATGGTCACAGCACATAACATACATTTCACACCATTAATTATGGAAAAAATGCAAATGACAGCATTTTAGACTTCATAGAGTGGCTAAATATAAGAAGACTTGAAAAACAATTGCTTCAGGATTACAAAGCAATTACATTTTTCATAATTTACTTATAAGAATGTTAAAATTATGCAACTTCTTCAAAAATTTGTTTTTCAGTTTCTTATATAGTTATACACTTACCCTCTGACAAAGCAATTACATTCCTAGGCATTTACCCCAAAGAAATTAAAAAATACAAAAAATTATTATGCAAGAAAATCCACAGCATCTTAAATATTAATTGCCCATAATTAAAGATATCCCAACTTTCCATCAACAGGGAAAGGAATAAACAGAATTTGATTATACATATATACATTACTATTATTATGTACAGCATATGTAATATTGTGTAGAACATATATAATATAGAAACTGCTACTCAGCAATAGAAAGGAATAAACTGATACATGCATTATGTATGGATTGCAAAGACATGTTAAATCTGTTCAAAGAACTGACTGCATTTATTTGAAGTTCAAGAACATGACAAATGCATTCATGATGATAAAAATTGAACAGAAGTTGCATCAGGATGTCAGGGAAAGGGTTAATCGGCATAAGTTACCAGATACATCTCTGGGTGACACATGATCCATTACTTGATTGGAACCTGGATTATAGTGGATCAGATGGTAAAGAAACTACCTGCAGTGCAGGAGATGCAGGGTCTACCCTGGGTTGGGAAGATCCCCTGGAGAAGGGAATGGCTACCCACTCCAGTCTTCTTGCCTGGGAAATCCATGAACAGAGGAGCCTGGTGGGCTTCAGTCAATGCGGTTGCAGAGTCAGAAATGACTGAGTGATAAACACTTAACATTACATGGGTGTATATATTAGCCAAGACTGACTCAATCTTGCAAACCACTGCATGTGTCCATTATATTTTTGCTTTATTACAACAATTTGAACTGTCTCTGTGGCTTTAGGCTTGAAGTCTTTCAAATCTATTTTCAAGAAAGAAACCTCAGTGAGACCACACATCTGTTTGTTGAACCAAACCAAACCAAAATTTTTCTACAGCACGTTTATATTCCTACATCTTCTAGTGAGATTTCTCTCATAACATGCCGATTTCTTAACACTTCAGCCATCCTTCACACTGGACCAAGTCTCCCATTTGTGTTTTAAAAATTAAAAAAAAAAAACTACTTGAAGTACCTGCATTTTCTATGATGCCTTCAACTGAGTCTTTGCCCATGTGGTTTCTTGGGTCTAAAATTTCTTCCTTGGTTAGTACCTTTTCACCAACAGGACTGCTTCTCATGTTTTAAGTTTTAGCTCAGGAGTCAACTTGGGGAAGTCAAATTAGTCTTTGAATAAATAAGCCTCCAACTAATAAAAATAAATGAAAAAAAAAAAAAAAGATAGAGGGTCCTGCCTATCCTCCCAGGGTATTTTTGTCCCCAAGTACACTGTGAATTATGGAGGAAAGTAATATATTTTATTTTTATTTCTAGAATTTCAACTGCATACAGCTTCTCATAAACAAAAATGAATAAACCCATTCCTTTGTATTGCCTAGGTTCTTTGGAGCCAGTACTCATCTCAGGTTATGCCTTAGACAATCACTGAACTTTCTACTTTCAACATTTCTACTCTCTTTGGCTATGCAATGCATTGTCACCATTCTTCATTGGACTACCCAACAAAAAATAGAGTAACAATCTTTTATATAAAATGCAAGATGTAGGATCAAATTTTGGCGTTCTTTACCCTTATTTCTTACGGTCACTCTACAAGTGAGCTCCTCCTCTGACCTTAAATACTATATATACCCTTATTGCTCCAAAATTTTTGTCTCTAGTCTCATGCTTCCTATGAGCTCCAGACTCATATCGAACTGACTCTTAAACACCTTGTCTAGAAGGTATCTCATTTCTTGTTTGAAAACACAGTCTTACTGTGTGAACTCTCTTGCACACCCTACTTCTCACAGAGAGTTCTCCATCTAGATAAGGGATACTGCAATTGGCACAGTGTTCAGCTGCAAAATCTAGGTGTCATGATATATCCCTCTCTATCTAGTATTCATATCAAAGTCACCCTCAAACCCTTTTGTCCCAAGTTCCAAATTCAGAACCTAACAATTGATCAAAAAATCCACAACTCCTTCCTTAGCCCAAGCTAGCTACCATTTCCTTCAGCTGAAACTGCAGAAATAGCCTAGATCCTCTGGTCCTAAGCTCTTACCAACACCCTGCAATCCCATATGCAAAGACCAGATAAAGTAACCTTTTTGTAAAACATAAGCCATGTTTTGTCCTTCCAGTTCTCAGTACCATCCGAGTGATTGGCACGGCTTTGCATGATCTTCTCTCTGCTTGGTTTTCTGACTTAACCTTTTTTTTTTTTTTCTTAACTATTATATTAGCTCACTCCCCAATAGGCATGCTGGTTTTACGGCTGCACCTTAAATATGCCATTCAAATTCCATCTGGAATATATTTACTCATAATTTGTTTAGCCCATTAATCCTTTATTAAAGTTTTTGTGGAAATGTCTCCTCAAGAATGATTTTCATTGTAGCCTCTCTGAAACAACTCTTCTGCAAGCTTATTTCTAAGCAGTGTTATAAAATAGGAACTTATATTATTTGATTTATTTGCATGCTCATATGTTTTATGGTCTCATTCCAAGTTTGAGAGCAAAAGCCAAGACTTCAGCCATCTGTGTGTTAATGCTTACCCAGTGCTACAGCCAGGCCTTACACAGGTGAGGCTTCATAACTGGACCTTCTCACCCTCTGATCATGCCCAGTAATTAATATTTCTTCAACACGCTTTGATTGTATTAGGTTATATTTCCAGTCCATGTAGAAAGTCACTGTGATAAATTTTACTGTATACTATCATCCATTGAAAAATATCATTAAAAGATGAACCCTGCAAGGAACTCAATTGCTTAATTGCTTCAAAATACTTATGTAAAATAAGATTTTGAACTACATTATAATAATACACTAACCCCAGTATAAAAAAATATAGTCCTGTGTCCTAGAGAAATTATAAAAATTCATTAGAAAAAAATGTTAAAATTGGATCTAGAACAGAGGTTAAATGGTTATTAAAATCAAAGTTTTTGGTGATTCTAATGCCAAGCTTTATGCTCTTAATGTCATTTTTCCCAAAACAAATGCTGATCATAGTTAAAATATACTTCCATAAATATTTTTGCATAAATATTCTTCATAAATGAAAACTAACACACATGTATTTAGGTATTTTTTTACACAAAGAGGGTACGCAGAAGTAAAAGGTACTCTCTCCCACTATCTCTTTTTGAATATTCTTGTCTTGCCGATTGATATCCTTAGTGCTGACCTCCTTACTCTCCAAGGTAGCCAAAACGTCTGTCTATGTAGTACTTTGCCTGCTTGTATTAAGGTATCATGGATTGCTTGAATAGTGAAATGATCATCGCTCAGTCGTATTTGATTCTGCAACCCCATGGACTGTGGCCTGCCGGGCTCCTCTCTCCACGGAATTCTCCAGGTAAGAACACAGGAGTGGGTAGCCACCCACTTCTGCCGGGGATCTTCACGACCCAAGGATCAAACCTGTGTCTCCTTCTTGGCAGGCGGGTTCTTTACCCCTGAACCGCCGGGGAAGTCCCTATTTTGTATACAGTAGTGTGTATATGTTAATCCCAGTCTCCCCATTTATCCTTCCTCCCCACCCCCTGGAAACTATATTTCTATTTTGTATATTCATGACTCTACTTCTGTTTCATAAATAAATTCTTTTGTAGCCTTACTTTTAGATTCCATAGATAAACATTATCATATGATATTTGTCTTTTCGTGGTATTTTATTTGCTGATTCCTGAGAAAGTATGTCTTTACTTGAAATAGATGATTGATATATTTTCCCAGTTGTCACTTTCTTGCATATTTTTATGAGATTTGTTTTTATCTAGAAAATTTCATTATATTTTAATTGCCTTTTTATCTTTTATCATTTCAAGGTTTGGGCTTGTTTAAAAATTGTTTCCTTATTCCTAATATATGTAAAATTAGATACCCCAACATTTTGTTCTAGCACTTTTATTGCTTCATTTGTAACTTTTGGATTATTATCCACCTAGCATTTCATATTGTATAAGAAATGCAGTAGGTGTCTATTTATATTTTTTTTTAAAGAAAAATGTTTTTATTTCAGTGTGATTTAGAAATCAAGCACATATTTTGACATTATATTCCAGCACCAATACTGTTCCAGAATGCAAAAAAAAAAAAAAAAAAAGGAAATGAGACAGATTTTATTTATATTTTTTCTTTCTTCATCTATCAAGATCCATAAGGCTGAACCTCATGTATTAAAACAACCCATTTGAAGTGGGTTCCCTCCAGTTTGAAGTAATCTGATATTCAACTAGTGCATCCATATAGGAATGTCACTTGTCTCATGTCCCTGCATTCTGTTTCACTGGTCTTGCTCTAAAATCACAAAGGTGATAGGAAATGACTTAAAATTTAACTTCAAATCTGACTTATGGAAATTCAAGGCCTTATTAAGCATTCTTACATGAAAGTATTTTTAGATCATTTTTGGATGTTTATTTTTATATATTCTTTATTATTTTCTATTTTAGTTTTTTCCAGTTTTATTCAGGTATAATTGACACACAGCCTTGTATAGATTTAAGATGTACAGAAGGTGTGTGCATTAGTCACTCAGTTGTGTCTGAGTGACCGTGTCCCCATGGGCTGTACCCCACCAGGCTCCTCTGTCCAGGGAATTCTCTAGGCAGAAATGCTGAAGTGGGTTGCCATTTCCTTCTCCAGGGGATGTTCCAGATGCGGGGATCTATCCCAGGTCTCCTGCATTGCAGGCAGATTCTTTGCCATCTGAGCCATCTTGACTTATATACATCATGAAGCGACTATGAGAATAATTTTAGTGAACCTACATCCTCTCCTTTAGATGTGAAATTAAGGAAATAGAAAAAGTATTTTCTCTTGTGATGAGAGACGCTTACTATATACTCTCTTAACAACTCTCATATGTAACACATAGCAGTGTTATTTGTATTTATCAAGTCATGTATTTTATTTTAACTGGTGATTTGTACACTTGACTGTTTTCCTTCAGTTCCCCCCTCCTGACTCATGTTTCCTGCCTGGCAGGAGATTAACCTCTTTTGTTTGGAGAAGACAATGACACCCCACTCCAGCACTCTTACCTGGAAAATCCCATGGACGGAGGAGCCTGGTGGGCTGCAGTCCCTGGGGTTGCAAAGAGTCGGATATGACTGAGCGTCTCTTTCACTTTTCACTTTCCTGCATTGGAGAAGGAAGTGGCAGCCCACTCCAGTGTTCTTTCCTGGAGAGTCCCAGGGATGGGGGAGCCTGGTGGGATGCCGTCTATGGGGTCACACAGAGTCGGACACGACTGAAGCGACTTAGCAGCAGCAGCAGTAACCTTTTTTGTTAACCATAAATCTCTTCTCTTTTTTTTTATGAGCTTAGCTCATTTGTCTTTGAAGTGTAATTGACCTGTAATATTATGTTTGTCCCTGTAACACAACAGAGTGATTAAATATTTCTTTACAGTTCATGATAATCACCACAATAAGTCTAGTTACTATATGACACCAAAGATATTACATAATTGTTGACTATATTCCCTGCATTAACTGTTGCATACCTGTAATTAATTTTCCATATATTGATTTTGTATCCTGAAAATTTACTGAATTCATTGATGAGTCCTTTTAGTTTATTAGTAACATCTTTAGGATTTTCTACATATATATTGTTTCATCTGCAAATAGTGACAGTCTTATGTCTTTCTTTCCAATTTGAATTATTTTTATTTCTTATTGTTGTGGCTAAGACTTCTAATACTATGTTGAGTAAAAATTGTGAGTGGGCATTTTCATCTTGTTCCTGATCTTGAAGGAAATGATTTTAGCTTTTCACCATCAAGTGTGGTATTAGTTGCAGAATTACCATATATGGCCTTTATTATGTTGAAGTATGTTCCCTCTATACTACTTTGTTGGATTTTTGTTAGAAATAGATGTTGAATTTTGTCAAAAGCTTTTTCTGCATCTATTGAGATGACTGCTTCATTTTTATTCTTTAATTTATAAATGTGTATCACATTGATTGATTGATGAATATTGAGCCATCTTTGTGTCCCTGGTGTAAATCCCACTTGATCATGGTATATGGTCCTTTTAATTTATTGTTAAATTTGATTTTCTGACTTTTTTTTGAGGATTTTTGCATCTGTGTCATATTGACCTGTAAAGAACCTAAACATAACACTAAAGATAGCCATGTAGTTCTTTTCATTCCTGGTTCAATGTAGCCATATTCAGCATTAACTATTTCAGCATCTGTGCCTCAAAAGAATTGTATTTCATGTGTTAATCATTATGGTGTCTGTGTGTTTTGTTTTGCTTTTGGAGATACTTGCTTGTTGGTAAAAATATATGAAAAATCAGTATTGATGAGGAAATTAAAGATTCAGAAAGTAAAATGATCAAAAGATTCATTATTGTATTATGGGAATATGTCCCCAAATTTCATTTGTCCTTTTTGTTCAAGAAATATGAAAATCTGCTTTTTATTTCTAATCTACGGAATCTAAGGAGTTTTTTTTTTTTTTTTTCATTCTAGCTCAAAAATTGTAAGAACAAAAGACTTTCCCATTACAGAGAAAACAGGATAAGATAAACATGAAGTCTGAGAAAGTGTGTCTGCCCAATAATAGAAATTGGGAGAGAGAGACAGAAGGATAGGAAACTACTGTGGCTGCAGCTTCTAAATTGAGCTACAATGCCTATGTGTCTTTTAATTACTGTTTTTTGAAATATTCTCCACCCCTTGAAAATGCTGAACATTTTGCCCAAACTTGAGACCTTTCATTCATATTGTGGAGGGAAGATTTCTGGGGCTTGATGCTAATCCTTCTTAGGAAAGAATAAAGACAGTAGAGATAAATCAATTTTGAAATCTAGCACAACAAATCATAGAAAATTGCCTTAGTGAGTTCAGGAAGAACTTGATGATTATTTAGTGTAGCTCTAGACAAATGATAACTTGCCACCTCAGAAGCAGAGACTGCTTCCTCCCTTCCCAATCAACTTTCCTTTTGATTTGAACTTTCCTGGTTGTATCATCTTACTTCTCCCTATTTTCTGCTAATGATATATTAATTTAGTATAATTTTGACTGCTTTCATTTTATGGTGTCTAGTGTCAAAGGAGTGTATAATTTCCTCAGTTCTGTCTTACCACAGCAAGTGTTTGAAATGGTGGACCAGTGTTACAGTTCAGTTACAGCTCAGAGTTTTATTTGGCAAATAAAGGATAGTACACACTTGAAGCATGAGGGTGGGCCAGCCCCAAAGGAGAGGCCTCAATCCCTCTTGGCTTTCTCCTTTTATATGTTTTTCTCATCCCCACCTCGAGCCTGCGCTATGCAAAATGCACTAGCCAAGAAGGGGGCGTGTTTGTTTCACCTGAAGTTCTCACTCTGGTCCCCGGATTTTCTTGTGTTCCGTTTTCATAGGCTTTTCTCTTTCTTTATCTTTTAACCTCTGCCATTTTGGACTCCTTTTTCCTGTTCTAACTACCTAAGATTAGCATAAACAACATTAAAAAAGCAACAGTTGTACCACATAAAGTTAAACAGGCAATGGAGACTTTATTCAAGAGTACTGCAATAATGGAAAGATTCAGGAACATAGTCTGAAGTCAACTTTAGAGAAACAAAACGAAAAACAAGAGAACTATTGATTTTTAAGAGCCTGGATGGGAGCAATCATAGGTTACCTGTGTTTGCTAATTGACCTTACTCAGAGGAAAAGTAAATGTTCTCCTGTCTTCTTGACAGGATGTAGGTTTAAAACTTGCAGTAAGGTCAAGTCAAAGTTAGGCTTTTACACTCCTACAGAAACTTGGAAAGAGGAACCCTAACTTCTTTGATGATTACATTTCTAAAAGATGGCTTCTTGATACTCCAGAAGGATATTCTTGGATTGTAAACCTGGCTAGAAGCTTTCAAAAGATTTATTTACATCTCGAAGACTTAAAAAATTTGCAATTACATGGTTTTGTCTAAAGTAAAGGAGGAAAAGAGAGGTCAGAAACCTAAAGTCATGAAGAAACCTGTATAAAATTTAGTGAAGCTGGAGGGAAATATTAAGGTCCTATCTGTCAGGAGGCATAATCTCTCAGGGGTATTTATCTACATAGGTTCGTTTTTTGATGATTTACTTTCACATTGGTTCAGGGCAAAAAATAGATCATATCATTTTCCTATCTGGAATCATAAAACATATGTGCTATCATATTCTATAATCTAGCACACATCAAAGAATTATATTTCTTTTTCTCCGTGATGTCAGCATATGCATGGAGTCTCATGGTGAGAAATGTGAAGAGGCACTAAATTAGGAGAGCGTGTATAGCAGTGCAGAAGAGACTCATGCATTTTGCACACTGGAGGCGCAAATACGGGAATTTGTCCCTTCTTTCTTTTTAGCTCCTTCCTGTTTTTATCTCTTGCTCTCTGTGCCATTGTCCTGCCTCTTTGTCTGTCCTGTACGTCTCAGGTTTGAGTGACAAGGCAGGCGATGTGATGACACTGGCTATTCACTGACTAGTTGTACGTGCTTCCGTTGAGCAGACTTCACAGTAACCCCTGTGGGAGGCTGAAGTTTGTGCCTCTAGCCTACAGATGGCAGAGTTGGAACCCAGAGTTAAAGCCTTGCTATCCAGCTGCTAAGTCATGTCTGACTCTTTGTGACCTCATGGGCTGTAGCTTGCCAGGCTCCTCTGTCCATGGGATTTCTCGGGCAAGAATGGTTGCCATTTCCTTCTCAAGGGGATCTTCCTGACCCAGGGATTGAACCCGCTTCTCCTGCATTGGCAGGTGGATTCTTTACCGCTAAGCCAAAAGCCCCTCTAAAAGCCTAATGCTGAGCAAGGCTACTTGCAATTTTCTTTGCAAAGCCTAGGACAGTCTTCTCTAAGCAAGACTGTTGTTTTTACAAGGACTTACCTACTTGGAAGGGATTAGGGCTTCGGCAGCCTTTTAGAGTAATAGTTAGTTGTCTAAAATTCATTTTAAAGATAATGTATACCTGCACATAACCTTCCTAATATTCATGAATTTTTACTTTTTCTTGCTTGTTATTAATAAAACCACACCCAGCCTGGAAAAATAATACTATCAACATCACCAGGATACATCAGTTGTTTAGTTTATTGGCCTAGCTTCTAGAGAATCAAGCCATAGACAAAGGAATCATATTATATGAACCTATATGTACCCGATTTAGCTAGAATAAAAATTTGTGTTCCTAGTATGAACATTGTATACCTACAATCCAGTAGTTATAATAAGACTTTTCATAGTAATCACCTGAGTAAATTCCCCAGTTACATACAGCTGACTGCCATTCCTGGTCTTCATAAGAATGATTTTTAGTGGAGTTCATTGTGTTTTCAAAATTCCCTTGAACTATGGTAATGCATGTCCCTTGGTTAGAAATTGCAATACTATTTTAAATTGGTATTTTGCATAAATACTGATGCGTGAATTTGCTAAATAGTAATCAGTGGTCAGTGTGACAAGAAATCAAGTGAAAGTTCTTTGCTTCCTATACATTCCCTTAGGGTCCATATATTGTAAATCAAGATACGGTCATTCAAGATACCATCAGGAGGGAATTCCCTGGACCTTCAGTGATTAGGACTCCATGTTCCACTGTCAAGGGCCCAGGTTCAATCCTTGATTGGGGAATTATAATAAGACCCCCATAAGCTACACACAATGACCTGCCACCCACCCCCCCCCAAAAAAAAAATCAGGTTATCATAAGAACATATTAGCCCTCAAAAATATCTCTCCTGCAGTGATTTGGAATCACAAGCCTATTGAAATTGCTGTATTTTCTTTAAAAGAAAAATGCAAACATTGCTGATTAAAACTTGAATGAGTAAAGAGGTTATAAATCAATCACAGTTCTTCACAAAAATTTTGAAGAGCACTCTGAAATGGAAAACATTTATGAATGGTTATATGAAATAGTCCATTTTTTCTTGTGTATAAGAATTTTAAATTAAGTTTTTTTTTCCCCAAGCCCAAAGATAACTATACTCATTTAAATTAAATGCCTAAAGATGAATGCCCCTCTGTTGAAACAAACACAAGAATAAAATAAGATTGGTAAGCAGCATAAATAATTCATGGACTCATTTATCAATAAATTTTTTAAGCACTTAGCATACACAGATCACTAAGTAAAATTGTGTTAGATACACACTACTACCTACTAATGTTTATAACTTCTGCCTTCAAGAGCTTATATACTAGAAAAGTAGTCATATTTTCACATTATAGCATCATACATTTGATAATATAAAATAATGACATTATCAAGTATAAAAACAATAGATATATATTGTAGCAGTCAGTTTTTTACATACACTTTTCATGACAAAATTGTAAAGCAAGACTCCCACTAAAGAATGAAATAAAGTTTGTTTCTTATTACAGAAGCAGTTAGTAAAAATATATAATTTTAAAAATACACAACTTATACTGTTTCATATTGTTATATTAACTACAGTTTATGTAACTGATACAGCTAAAAGTTGCAAGATGAGTTTTGAAAAAAAAAGAAAAGGTATCATAAAAGTATTTGTACTATATCTATCAAGGATAATACATGCCTAGGAAAAAATTACTTACTCGAGAGTTTAAGTTTCAAAATGCAATACATGTTGTCATGTAAACCTTAGGCTGATTTTCCAGCAGTAAATGGAGATTTTTTTTAAAGGAAATGACTGCCCATTTGCCTGTGAGTCAAAGAACTATCAGAACTTTATAACTTAAATCATCTCCAAAATGTTTTTAGTTATAGAACATGTTTCTTTTTTTTTCTAATCTTCAATCATCCCATTTTTCTGAATCGTGATTATTCTTTTTTGTTCTGCAAATTTGAGTGAGTCTTAAATGAGCGTACTTAGAATATTCAGCATCTTTCAATTTCCACTCTGCCTGCTTCTTTTCCCTGGGCTAAATTTGCATAAGTAGCTCAAAGACTGTTCATTAGAAACATATTTTATGAAAAAGAAATATTTTATATTAAAAAAATGAAAATGTCTACAAAACCCAATTTTTTTCTTAAAATGAACATAATGGAGTTTCAATGTCACTGCTCAAAAAATAATAATACTGATGATATTGCAATTTGAATGATGTCTTGAATTACTTCCATAAATTTCAATCTAAATAGAAGTATCAGGCCACAGAGTCCTCAAAATCAATTATGTCATGAGAAGTCCCTTGAAATCTGTAAATAAAGAGCCTACATTTTCTAAAAGAGATTGGATGAGGAAGATAAAATTCAAAGGAAAAAGCATCAAGAAAGTAGAATTCACCTATCTGAAATAAACAAGCTAGATAGAGTAGTCTCAAGGAACAAGACAATAAAAAGGTGGAAAGGAACGTCCTACAGCCAGCAAAATTAACACAACTTGGAGATTAAGATTGCATAGCTAAAAATTTCAAACTTGGCATTCTCTCAAAACTGAACCTTAGTAGTGAGCATTATAGATATATACCATGAGTATTAGGTGCTTTTGAAAATTAAAGTTTATACAAGGTCTTCCAAGGTTAGGGAGAGAAATCTTTTATTATCAATGAAAAGATCCCTGAAATAGGTGTTAATGGCTCAAATCCAATCTTGATGAAAAAGAGAAACTAGGCAGTAATAGAAGAATTAGAATTCAGGAGTTAGTTTGATTTTCTCAGGTCAGTGGCATTTATTTAGGCTCTGAATATAAGATGTCTGGATTCTTTAGCTAGTTTTCTAAAGTAACTCTCTGGCTCTCTCCTCTTGATGCCTTTCTGAGACTCATTTTTCTTTCAATGACTCTGACTTACATTGCACATTATATCTGGATTAATCTCCCTTAGGTCCTTTTTTTCTACTAGTGTTCAGAAATCTGCAACAGCTCCCAATAGCCTTCCTAAAGAGATTGAAACTTCTCTTTTTGTGAACTTTTTTCATATTCCCTGCAAGTTTCTACCACATGCTTGGACAAGGTTGTTTTCCATACTCCCAACTGTGGAGCTTTCTCTGGAATCAGTATCATCATTTATTTGCATCATGCACTTGCCTATCATCCTAACATCAAACAAGCTGCTTCCTTCCTGAAATAGCATCCTCTCTTCCCACCAGCTAAAATCCTTCCTATCCACTCTCTAAGCTTCAGCTTAAATCCTGACTTATAGATACTTTTCCTATTCATTGCTTACTTTGGTCTATACTAATCAATCCCAGCTCTAAATGCTCATAATGGCATTGTTTGTTCCAGTTAGTTTATAATTTAGGTTTCTGCTGTTTTATGTTTTTTTTTTTTTTTTTGTTAACATTCATGGGCATTAAGTCTTAAAACAACCATCAGTTAGGAAGCTACTCCAAAGCATGAATCACATCATAAGGTTTTATATTACAGGATAGATGGTGAATGGATAGACAAAGGAGTTCTGGCTCACTTCATGAGAAAGTGGAATTCAATTAAAATGTAGATCATACAATGAGTGAACAGAAAACAAAAATGAGTGAAGGAATTGAATATAAAGGCAGTGTATTATTTTCCTAGGGGCTTCCCTGGTGGTTCAGCAGCAGAGAATCCAGCTGTCAATGCAAGAGACAAGTTCAATTCCTAGATTGGGAAGATCCCCTGGAGAAGGAAATAGTAACCCACTCCAGTATTCTTACTGGAAAATCCCATGAACAGAGGTGCATGGTGGGCTAGAGTTCACGGGGTCTCAAAATATCAGACATGACTTAGTGAGTAAACAGCAGCAACATTATTTTTCTAGGGTTACAATAACAAAGTGCTACCAAATGGATGGCTTAAAACAACAGGAATCTATGGTCTCACAGTCCCGGGACCAAATCTGAAGCCAAGGTGTCAGCAGGTCCATGCTTCTTAGAAGTAAAATCCTTCCTTGCCCGTTCCTAGTTTCTGGGGGTGGCTGTCTGTGCTTGGTATTGCTTGGCTTGGAGCTTCCTCACGCCAATCTCTGCTGCTGCCATCAATGGTGTACTTCCAACGCGTCTGTGGCTACACATTCTCTCCCCCCTCTTTATAAGGACACCAGTCATAGTGGATTAAGGGCGCACTCTACTGCAGCTTAACTAATTAATCTCCAATGACCCTATTTCCAAAGAAAGTCACATTCTCAGGTACTGAAGTTTAAAGCTAACTTGATAAATATTTCCTGAGCAGGGCACAAATCAACCCAAAAGAGGCAGCAAAACAAGAAATGCAAACAGAGTATGAATTCACTACATAGAATACATGTTGAGAAGTCTAAATTGTTTGCAAGAAATAGGCAACCTGTTTACCTCTAAAAATAATGAGAAAACATTATCACTTGATTCAGAGTTTGTAAAATTTAAGGCAAAAATTACAAGAGGAGAACACACATATTTGTGCATTGATCACAAAGGAAATTTATCCTAAGAGAGCTGATGAAATAGAATAGCTGGTGATCTAGAAAATATTATCATCAATGAAACTATATACACATATATGATTTTTACAGCAAGCTAATTAGATTTGCTTCCTCAAATTTATATAGCTATGTAAGCTTAATCATGGGCAGGATGGGAATAATAATCTTGGGAAATTTGACAGTGTCATTGCATGCAGTTTTTGAAGCTATACTTTTATCATGAAATCCATATTCTTGGATTCTGGACTATCTGTGACAAAGTAGAATATCAAATTTAGTATATGAACATCAGGCAAAAATATTTTTATGAGTTTTAAAACTATTCTTAATTTGAATCTTGCGTTTGCTGAGCACTCTGAGGTACTTCTTTTGTTACATGCTATTCTTAGAAGAATTACATATGGTATGTGAATTCTAAGAATTCCCTCTGTAGTCTAAACTCATATATTCAACTTCTTACTTGAAATCTCCAATTAAATGTAAAACCTTAATGTCCCTAAGGCAGCTATCTCACCGTGTTTCCCACAGTACGGAGGGTTTATCTTTTTCTTCTTCCACATGGTTCCTGAACTTTCCCCATGTTGCTCCATATGGGGAGAGGGCAAGAAGAAAACTATCCAGCAAATTATATTTGCCAAGCTCCCACACTAACTGGACTTAGTTTAGGTACCTTTTATTCTTTGCCTAACTTCCATTTTCTATTACCATCTTAACTATCAATTATATATATATTTCCTGGTAAAGGTCAGATAGTTTTTTCCCCCTGCAGCTGCTTTTAATATTACCACTTTGTCTTTGATTTTCAACAATTTGATTACACCTAGGTATGTTTTTCTCTGTGTTTGTTCCATTCGGATTCACTGGCGTTATCTTTCAACTTATATGGGAAATTATTTTTTCCAAGCTTTGTTTCTATCCAAATTCTCTGTCTTCTTTCTCCCTTGCAGACTTTTTTTTGACCAATTTCCTTGTGTCCCCTATGCTTTATTTTTTTCCCTTATGTTTATCTTCTTTGTTCTCTGTTTTAATTTGCATGTATTTTCTAATAGCGTATTTCTGAATTCAATATATAGCCTATCATATGTTTGGTCTGCTTTTAATCATTTCCATGAGATCCAATTGATGCTTCTTTAGTTTTTAATTAATTAATTTATTGTGGTACACTGGTTTATAAAGTTATATGTTTCATATATACAGCATTATAATTAAACTTCTGTATATACTCCACAGCATGAAAGAAGTGAAAGTGTTAGTCACGAAGCTGTGTCCAAGTCTTTGTTAGTCCATGGACTGTAGCCTCTGTCCTTGGAATTCTCTAGGCAAGAATACGAGAGTGGACAGCCATCTCCTTCTCCCGAGGATCTTCCCAACCCAGAGACTGACCCAGGTCTCCCGCGTTGCAGGCAGATTCTTTGCTGTCTGGGCCACCACGCTACAGCAAACTCACCATCAAAGTCTAATTTCTGTCCCTTAGTATAAAATGTACCCCCTTTATCTGTTCTTCCCATCATCACTGTCGTTTTCTGATTTCCTTCTGGTAACCATCAGTCTATTCTCTGTATGTATTTGGCTTGGTTTGGTTTGCTTTGCTTTATTAATTTTTATTCTACACATGAGTGAAGTCATATGGCATGTGTCATTCTCTGTCTGACTTGTTTCACTTAGCATAAAGCCTTTTATGTCCATCCATCACAAATGGCAAAATTTAATCTTTTTATAAGATTGAGTAGTATTCCATTGTACATCTTTATTACATCTTCTTTATTCATCTGTAGATGCACACTTAGATTGCTTCTATATCTTAACTATTGTAAGTAGTGCTGCTCTGAAGATAGCGGTATGTGTGTGTATATTTCTTAATTAGTGTTTATGTATGCTTCAGATAAATACCCTATAGTAGAATTACTGAATCATATGTAAGTTTTGGTCTTAGCTTTTTGAGAAATCTCCGTACAGTTTTTCATAGTGGCTACACCAGTTTACATTCCCATCAACAGTACATGAAAGTCCTCTCTTCTCCACATCCTCTCCAACACTTAATATTTCTTGTCTTTTCATAATAGCCATTCTAATGGGCATGAGGCACTATCTCATTGTGGTATTGATTTGCATTTCCCTAATAATTAGTGACACTGAACATATTTTCTTGAGCCTGTTGGCCATCTGTGTATGTCTTTGGAAAACTGTCTACTCAGATTCTCTGCCCATTTTTCAATCAGGTTGTTTGCTTTTCTTGTTGTTATTATTGAGTTGCATGAGTTCTTTACATACTTTGGTTATCAATCGCTTATCAGATATATGAATTACAAATACCTTTTTCAATTCAGTAGGTTGCCTTTTCATTTATTGATTATTGTCTTTGATATGAAGAAACTTTTTAGTTTAATGTAGTCCCATTTGTTTATTTTTCCTTTTATTTCCCTTGCCTAAGGAAACAGAACAAAAAAGACATTGCTAAGACTGATGGCAAAGAATGTACTGCTTATGCTTTCGTCAAGGTATTTTATGTCTTAAAGGCCTTTCTTCCAGGTCTTACATTCAAGTCTTTAACCCATTTTGAATTAACTGTTGTGTGTGATATAATCTAGTTTCATTTTTTACCTTGCAGCTGTTAGTTTGCTCAGTACCATTAATTGAGGAGACTTTGCTTTCTCCATTGTGTGTTCTTGTCTTCTCTGTGTTAAATTAGTTGTTTATACATGTGTGGCTTTATTCATGGGCTCTAAACACTGTTCCATTGATCTATCAGTCTTTTTCTGTGAATGTTATGCTGTTTTGATTTTTATAGCTTAATATAATTTGAATCAAGGAGTGTGATACTGCCAGCTTTGTTCTTTTTTATCAGAATTGCCTTGACTGTTCAAGGTCTTTGTGGTCCCATGCAAATGTTAGGATTTTATTTTGTTTATGTATTTGTTTTTGCTCTATTTCTGTGAAAAATATCTTTGGCATTTTGACAGAGATTGCATTGAATCTGTAGCTTGCCTTTAAGTAGTACGGTCATTGAACAGAGTTAATTTTTCCAGTCCCTGAGCAAAGTGATCAATCTTTCCATTTCTTTGTGTCCTTTTTAATTTTTTCCAGCAACGTCTTATAGCTTTTAGGTGTTTCACCTCCAGAAGTTCCAGGTGAGGAAGAGATAGAGAAATAGAGAAAGAAGTTTATATGTATATCTATATCTACCTGAACTTCCCAGGTCACTCAATGGGTAAAGAATCTGCCTGTAATGAAAGAGCTGATCTCCAGTCTGGAAGATGCTCTGGGGAAGGGTATGGCAAGCCACTCCACTATTCTTGCCTGAGAAATCCCATGGACAAAGGAGCCTGGTAGGCTACAGTTCATGAGGTCGCAAAGAGTCGGATACTACTGAAGCCACTGAGAATGCATATCTATCTACCTACCTACCTACCTGCATATCTGTCTGTATATACATGTGAAAACAAAAGCAGGAGCAAAAAGTAAATATTAAAAATTGTAAATACCTTTCTGAAATAAATTAAGACTTATATCTTCATACTGAAAGATAATACTATGTCTCAGAGAAAATTTGGCAAGCTGACAAAATCAAGATGTATTTTAAACATTGACCTAAGCTCAGCCTACCACTTTCACAAGTGAGTTGCTTTAAACAACTTAAAGATAATCCCAGTATTACTTAAACTATTTTAAAGGGGAAAAACTTCCAAATTCTTGTTATAAGGTGAGTGTAATATTATAAAATCTTATAAAGACTGCACTACTACAAGAGCCTACAAAAGCAATTATGCTTGTGATTATCAGTAAAAGTCTTAAATTTGCAAATTTAATGATTGCAATAAAAACATCTTTTTATTTTCTTGAGATACAAAAGTTAATTATAACATTACTATGAAAAACAGATAAGAAGGAATAGTAAAATCAATAAACCATAAACAGTATGTTCTAACCCCCCACTCCATATGAAACGTGGTTTATGTCCTCTATAATTAAGAGAGTTAGATATCGTAATATGCATGGACCAAGATACAAAAAATTAAGATAAGACATACTTGCAAAGAAAGGCTTAGTATATTATAACCATAGCATCAGAAATCAGTGAGCAAATAATATTGTCTATAATTAGTATTGTTGGAATAGTATCATAGCTCTATGAAGAGAGGACAAGAAGATACTCCACACCACAAGTATCAGGGGAAAAACAAAAAAAAAAATGTGTGAATGCACATACAGACTTGAAAGTGGGGCAAAGTCCTAGCTGTGATTCACAAAAGAGAGTCAGTAATGGGTAAAAGTAATAATGCTATTTATGTAATTTGCCTAAAAAACATTCATGACAAACATCATAATCAACAAACTGATAAAACAGTAAAATCTATTTTCAGTGATAAAAGTGTAAATTATGTTAAATCTATTTAATAATAAGAATTTTTAAGATGAGTTATATTTGAGATATAAGCCAAGTCAGATATTCAGATATATCCTTAATATCATTTTTATAAAGATGAGCAAAGCGTCACTTCAGTAGCACAAATACTAAACTTGTAATGATGTGGAGAGAGCAAGGATCCTATGGAAGGATGGCATGAAAAATTAATTAAGCATTACATATTTTTCTGTATGCTTAAAATGATTGATACTAATTTTATGTTATGTATATTTTACCACAGTAAAAATAAATAGCCATGAAAATGTAAATGAAAAAATTTAAATAATATGGTAAGTAAAAAGACAAAGACATTTTAAACTCACTAATCCTAATTTTTGTAAAAATATTATTATCATTCTAAATTAACTTTGATCTTGAAAAATGAGGAAAAGCTAGCTGGTTAGAACAAATTTGATCCACTTTCCATAATAAAATGTAAGTATATCTTACAGGAAATAAATAGAATGGAGCTCATGTTAAGTGACACAAAGGAATACAATAATCAAAATCTGGAAAATGCAAAATTATTATATAATCAATGCTCTTGTTTTCTTTATTGAATAAGTTGTAAGAAAAAAGTTGGGAAGCCTACACATTAAAAGCAACTTGAACTACACTAATTAAATACAGTATGCACTGTTTCCTGATTCACACAAACTTATTGCAAATTAAAACTTCTATAAGGTATTGGAAGAAACATGAATACTGTGCTTTATAGCATTAAAAGAATTGTACTTAATTACTTTAAGAATATTAAAAATATTAGAATCATGAGTTGTAAAGTATCTTAAATACATACATACTGAAGAATCTATGCATGCAATAATTGATATCTACAATTTGATTGAAAAAATAACTAGGGTGAAGTTTGGGATGGAGTTTAGGTGTTGACTTAGAGAGAAACGGACTGATTGTACTGAAATTGGATATTGGATCCATGTAGGTCCGTTATCTGTGGGGTCTCCAGGTTCTGGTGGGCCCAAGGTTTGTTTAAGCCCCCTGAGCGTCTCTGGTGGGTATGGGGTTTGATTCTAAATGCTCTTTTGCCCCTCCTACCATTTTGCTGGGGCTTCTCATGTGCCCTTGGACGTGGGGTATCTCCTCCACTGAAGAATTATGCTTTTGAATTGTGGTGTTGGAGAAGACTCTGTCTTGATAGGTGTTGAGAGTCCCTTGGACAGCAAGGAGATCCAACTAGTCAACCCTAAAGGAAGTCAGTCCTGAATATTCATTGGAAGGACTGATGCTGAAGCTGAAACTGCAATCCTTTGGCCACCTGATGTGAAGAGCTGACTCATTGGAAAAGACCCTGATGCTGGGAAAGATTGAAGACTGGAGGAGAAGGAGACGACAGAGGAGAGATGGTTAGATGGCATCACCAACTCGATGGACATGGGTTTGGGTAAACTCCAGGAATTTGTGGTGGACAGGGAGGCCTGGCGTGCTGCAATCCTTGGGGTCGCAAAGAGTTGGACAGGACTGAAGAACTGAACTGACTAAGGTTCATTATTTTCTTTTTTATGTTTATACTTTTACATAGTATTTTTATGAAGTACCAGCACTGATACTACAGACAAAATATTGATGAGAGAAAAACTGTTTCAAGTTATTGACAGGACTATGGCTGGATGGCATCACCGACTCGATGGACATGAGTTTGAGTAAACTCTGGGAGTTGGTGATGGACAGGAGGGCCTGGCGTGCTGCAGTTCATGGGGTGCAAAGTAGTCAGACGACTGAGCGACTGAACTGAACTGAATGAGTGAGAAGGAGCCATGAGAAAGAACCCAAGCTTATACATACTTATATTGCTTCAATCTACTCTCCAATGGGCTCATGCTTTCTTATTTAAAATGCATGTGGTTGGAAAAAATGTTACAAATTCTTTTGTAATAAAGTAGCATGTCTTGACTTTTTTTTTTTTTTTAACATAAAGTATCTTAAGGATTAGGCATCAAATACCTAGTACTTTGTAAAGTACATTTGCTATTTACTCTTCACGAGGGAGAAATCTGACCTCATTCCATGTTCTAAATAGCCCAATAGTGCCCTGGTGATTAGCATATCAGGTCAGATGAGAGAAAAACACATGGCTTTGCACTTTCAAAAACCTGCTCAACCTTAACCAGTTACCAAGGCTAAAAGGCAAAGTATAAGAGAAACTGATTGATTAGACATGCTTGGTAATAAGTTAAACTGTATTCATGTTATTAATACAGAAGTAACAGTGTCCTTCATTTTAAATGTGTGGTTGGATAGACTGGGGGCAGCAGTCATTGAAATGCCCCCAGTGTCAAGGTTTAGAACACTCTCGTCACCACAAAAATCCCCTGTGTCCCTTAGCAGTCAACACCTACCCCCATCTACCTTGCTTCTGAGCAATCACTGATCTGCCAGGAAGCAAACTACAGTTTTCCATTCTCTGGAATTTCGTATAAACTTCAAACCAACCCACAGAGTGTATAGTCTTTAGTGAGAGCCTTCGTTTACAACAGTGCTCCATATGCAATATTAGAAAGCTCATCTGTATCATTTCTGAGTGGCTTTTTGATATAATAGAGACAGTACTGAAAAATAGGGCAGACGACTTCACTTCTCTCTCCCACCCCAAGCTGTGAACTAAAGGTATGTATTTTAGCTTCTCTTATTTGGCATAGGTTAGATGAGAAGAGTGCTATTCTTTCCTCCTCAAGGCTGCTCTGTTGCATCTAATAAGAGATAACGTGTAAAATGCTTTTGAAAGCGTGACACATTATGCAGATGAATACACAAAAAAAGGCTGTCATAAGTAAGAGAAATGCCAGCCTTTTGAAAAATGTCATTAAACAAGGCTAAATGTATATTAAAGTATTAAGTTTAAAAATTATTTTTTCACTGCAGAGATGGGAATCAAGTGGAGGAAGGCTATACATGGATTTTATAAAATTTGAATAAAGTGGGGTGGGAAAGGTAAAAATAGAAATTATAAATAGGAACAGTATTAAACCTATCAAAATAAAGAAAAAACTAGCATTTTTTAAGAAATAAATTTTATATTTTCAATTATTTTCTTCACCAGCATCAAGAATTAATTCTACGTAGGACACGGTATCTGATAAAGATATAGTTATCAAATAAAGTATATAGTTCTTGTCTTCCAGATTCATCTGCTTCCCTTGCCAACACTGGAAAAGGGCAAATAAAAGGACCTCTAAATGAAATTTAGGGACAAGGGAAGGGCACCCTTCCGCCAAACTAGACGACAAATATTTTGTGACTGCTGACATTTCCAACTTAATGACAAAAATATTAGATTTTAAAATAAATTTCATTGCTTTATCTGATGTCATGAAAGGAGACAAGGATGTTCTTCCATCCACATCGCCATGCGGACCACCTCCTCTGAACCATCTCCGAGGCCTGAAGTTCTCCCATCTCTCTCTCTATCCTAGGGAAAAGAAAGCAACCTCACTGTTTAGAGGCTTGAAAATTTCCTAGACAAAAGAGGAAGCTGAGGAGATCTTATGGTCCACCAGAAGCTGTAAGGGACCATGACTCTTGGAAAGTGGTAAAGAGTGGGTTATAGCAGAAGACAGTGCCTCTGGGTTGGTCAAATTTTGACTGTTCAAGGAAAATCCAAGGGGAATGCGGGAAGGTCCAGTCTGCGTGGCAATTTTAGGTAGACTATAGACGTAATACTTGACTTTTTGCCTCTCAGTATTAGATAAATTGAGGGGGGGGCATGGCAACTCACTCCAGTATTCTTGCCTAGAGAATCCCCATGGACAGAGGAGCCTGGCGGGCTGCACTTCACGGGGTGACAAGGAATCAGACACGACTGACCAAGTGAGCACATATCGCCTTAGGTGAATTACATGGAACTGTGGCAAAGGGCAGACTGAACATTTTTCAAACACCTATGCGCTCTTATACAGTAAAGAAAGGGGAGAGCCTTCAATCCACAGCCACAAAGTCAGATTCCACTAAGACAGCTGACGTGTCTTCATCAGTGATGGTTTGAGGATAAATAAAATGAGTCTTTGTCTTAATCTGGTTATTTAAAAAAATAAAGCTGATTCCCCTCAGTTTGGTCACTGTACTCTGGAAAAAAGACAAATATAAAAAGGTTAAATAAATTTCAATTACTGTTCAGTATAATAAGTATAGAAGTATATGGCATACTGAACAACAATTTTATTAGTAATGAAAGAAATAGTGATTAATGAGGACTGAAACTCTCGCACATTTCAGGGAAAAGAAGTCAATGTACATGATGACTATTTAAATTAAGAGATTAATAAAATAAAAACCAAAATTTTGTGTTCAAATTTAGTAGTAAGCATTCATTAAATAAAAGCTAGATATTTTGACTATGAATGAGTATTCTACTTGCTCTAAAAATTATACCTCCTAAAATAATGGACATTTTTTCATTTCTTTGTTCCATAATATTTATTGCATGCCTGTGATGTACCAAGTGGCTGATGTAGCCACTGTACATAAAACATTAAGCAAAACAAAGCCATGAAAAAAATAAAGTCCCTCCTCTCACGGAGCTTTTATGCTAAAGGGAGGATACAGGGCAGAAAACAAACAAATACAATTAAGCCTTGATCGCTGCAGGTGTTAGGAGCACCAATACCCACACTGAGTTGAAAATGCATGAATAGCTTTATATCAATAGTTGGCCTTCAGTACCTGCTGTCCCACATCACTGCTTTCAACCAGCTGCAGATTGTACATTTTTGTTTTAACAAGTCTATGCAAGTGGAGTCATGTATTTCAAAGTGATATTGTTCAAGAGTCAACTGTATATGGCATACTGTCATATAATGCTGTGAGAAAGGAGAGAGGATCATAATTTTAATAGGTGGCTAAGAAAAGCCTTTCTATGAAGGTAACACTTAAGGATTCGTCTAAATGAGGTTTTTCAGGTAGAGGAATCTGTGGTTGCAAAGACTCCAAGGTGGGAATATACAAGGCATGGGAGATAACTAGAAAAGAGTAGTGTAGCCAGAGCAGAATAAACCAGAGAAAGCAATTAGATCTGTTGATGAAGTTTATGCAGGTCATATATTTATAGTTTAAAATATTGAAATATGTTCTTCCAGTTTGAAGGGTACTACTTACTTACATAATAGTACGTAGGAAGTGCTACACAACATAATACCGTAAGCAGTACTTAGTAAAAGAGTAGGAAGTTCTTTCTCTTTTATAACAAATGCCTAATAAAACTACAAGATAGTGCTTATCAGACTAAGCTCTAAATATTATAGCACAGTTTTCTTCTATATGAGCTTCTGATTTTCTTACAGTTTGGTTATATCATCATATTCAAAGTGTATGACAGAACCTAAAAATATTATCAATGTTTTTCTATATCAAAACATGAATTCATTATTCATGAATAATGAATAAATGAATGACAGTATTGGTTAACTGTTCATGTATAACAAAACATTCTAAAACTTAATGGTATATGCTAATAAGTTTGACGACAGGCAGAAGAAAAATAATGTAAATAGATACAAATGACCAAAGCTTACTCAAGAAGAAATAGAGCTCAAATAGTCCTAAATCTACTAAGAAATTGTTTTTATAGTTTTCCCAAAAGGAAAACTTATGATTCATATGCCTTTATTAATGAATTTTATAAAATATTGGGGAAGAAATATCAATTCTTAAGAAAAAAAACTTCCAGAAAATGAAAGAAGGTATGTCTCCCAATTTCTGTGCTTAGGACAATACTTTAATGATACCCAAAATAGATGATATCATGAGAAAAGAAAATTACAGATCAATATCCCTCATGGACATAAGTGTATAAATCCTTGAAAGTATTAGCAAACTCAATTCAGAATGTGTAAGCAGGGTCATATATCATGAGTAAGTGAGATGTATTCCAAAGGAGATTATCATTTAGCAGGCTGAGTAAAGCAGATTGTCCTTCCCGTTGTGGCTGGACCTCATTTAATCCATTGAGGGTCTGCACAGAACACAATGGTAGAGAAAGGGAGAATGTACTCTGTAAGTTTAACTGCTAAGCTGTGGTATCAGTCTGTTTCTGCCTTGTATCTAAGGATTATACATCATAGCTGCCCTGGTCCTCAGGCTGTCTGATTCAGAGTGAGCCACACAGCTGACTGTCCTGGGTCTCCAGTTTGCAGACAGAAGATTATGGGGCTTTTTTAGCTGCATAGATGTGAGTGAGTAAGCCAATTTTTTAATAGAGAATTTATAAATAAATCTCTCTCGGTCTATATCCATATCTTTACCTGTATCTGTATCTATATCTACAACTTCCACTGGTTCTATTTCTCTGAAGAACCTTGACTGATACAATAATTCATTCAAACTAATATTTTAAAATAGGAAAATTTATCTATTTACTAAATATCTGAAAAACATTACAAAGTTCAGCAATATGTAACAAAATTGCTTCACAAACTATGACTAATACTACCTCGAGTAAAGCATATATATTAATAACTAGAACTAACATCATACCTTGTTGTTAAGGACCAAATGGTTTCCCTCTATGGTTAGGTTCAAAAGAATAATTTCTGCTCACACTACTCCCATCTTACAGTATGTGTACTGGTGCAATAAGACAAAAGAAATATAAGACATACAGGTTGGAAAGGAAGAAAGTAATCTTTATTCATAAGTCCATGATTGTCTACATAGAGAAACTCAAAGAACCTATTAAAATAAGTGAGTTTAGTTGGCTACAGAAAACAAAGCATACTAAAATCAGTGTCTTTAAATATACCATCAATAAAAATAGATACTGAAATTTAAAAAAGAATACCATTTATAATACCACTAAAATGTGAAATATGGGTAAATCTTAAAAATGGGCACAATTTGAATAATAAAAAGTACACTGCACTGCTGATAAATATCAAAGAAGACCTAAGTGAATGGAGAGATAGATAGATAGATGTTCACTAACTGGAAGACTCAAAATTTGTCAAAATGTAAGTTCTTCTGAAATTGCTGTATAGATTTTATATAACGTCAAAGGAAATCCTATAAGCTGGTTATATATTTCTTGTTGTTGTTCCTTAGTCACTAGGTCGTGTCTGACTCTTTTGCAACCCCACCATGTGTATCCCACAGGTTCCTCTGTCCATGTGATTCTCCAGGCCAGAATACTGGAGTGGGTTGCCATTTCCTTCTCCAGGGGATCATCCCAACCCAGGAATCAAATTCACATCTCTTGCGCTGGCAGGAGGATACTTTACTACTGAGCCACCAGGGAAGCCTAATTATATCTTTGGGGAAATCTAAAAGCTGATTCTAAACCTACATGGAAAAGCAGATGATGACAAATTGTCAAAACAATTTTGAAAGATGAAAGCAAAGTTGGGGCATTCACATTACCAGATTTCAAAATTTTCTGTAAAGCTACAGTAAGCAGAGAGTAGGTTATTGGTGAATTAATAGTCACATAATAATAGAGCAGAATAAAAAGGCACAAGTAGATTCACATGACTATGAACAAATAGTTTCAACAGAGTTGGAAATGTAATTCAGTAAAGAAATATTTTTTTCATTGATTTAGTGGTACTGAAACACTTGCACATCCATGTACAAGGAAAATAATGTAAATATAAAAGTCGAAGTAAAATTTAAAACTTCTTTCTAGAAGAATGCATAGGAGAAAATCTGTATGATATTGAGACACACAATTATTTTTTAGATAGAGCACAGATATAACCTTCTGCTCTTTGCACAACAGCATTAAAAAAAATAAGAAGAAAAGGCAAACCACAGTCTCAGAACAAACATTTGCAAAACACATTTAATGAAGTACCAACAAGCAGAATATACAAAGAAACCTCAAAAATTACTAGAAAGGAAACAATTCAGTAAATATGGGTGAAATATATGAAAAAATTATTTGCTATAGAAAAGAGATGTATTTAAAATAAGCACATGTAAAGATGATCACTGTCATCGGTCACTAAGCTAATTAAAACCACAGTGAAATACTACAACACATCCAGTCAAATGAGCAAAAAAAGAAACAAAGAAAGACCTGACAAGAACAAGTGCTGGTGAGTAGGTAAAGTGACTAGAATTCTAATAAGGCATCTGCTAGATGCCAAAAAAAATTAAAACATACGTTTACACTAATGCCCACATATAAAAGTTTATAATTGTTTTATTCTTATCTACTAAACCTGAAAATAACCTAAATGTTCTTCAACTGCTTAATGATAAACACTGTATGTCTATACAACATTCAACATAAAATTCACGCATGGACAGAAATGAATCTCGAAAACAGTATCCTAAGTGGACTTAAGAAACGACTCAAAAGGACAGACGCCTAAGACAATGGTTTGTTTATGAATGTTATCTCAGGGAGCAAAACCTTGAGATGTTTTGGGTTTCCTTCTTTCCTACCATGAGAGGAGGAAAAGCCAGTATAATGCAATATTGTGTTAGGTGCCTGAATAGGTGGTTGACATTGATACGGCGGTACCTTCAGGTCTTCCTTCCCCTGGGACAAAGAGGGAGGCATTCTATGCACTATCCAATTTGCATGATTAGTCAAGGAGAGCTCCAAGGGTGTTAATATCCTGAAGTCTGGGTTGTTTGTGAATAATTACCAATAATTTCCTATAGACCTCGTGAGTTACAAAGGTACAGGAAATAGGCCCAAGAGCAAAGTGAGGTTGGAAGTGAACGTTGTTCAGTCGTGTCTGACTCTTTGTGAGCCCATGGATTAACACAGCCCATGGGATTCTCCAGGCCAGAATACTGGAGTGGGTAGCCCATCCCTTCTCCAGCGGATCTTCCCGACCAAGGAATCGAACTGGGGTCTCCTGTATTGCAGGCGGATTCTTTACCAACTGAGCTATCAGGGAAATTGCATTTAAGCAAAAGTAAAGTCTTGGTAAATCTGGTTCAACTTACAGTGGCTGAAGTAGGAAGTAGGGTCTTGAAGTGGAACATAGGCTCTATATTGCCTTTAAATTTAAAATATAAAAAGATAATATAAAATGGCCAATATATTTCCATGAGATTCATTTAAAGTGAGAGCTATGATAAAAAAAAATATGCATTGGATGCATAAATCATGTTGATTATTAAATGTAAACAAAGGTACATAGTTATTTTCTCATAGGCATTTCTGAATCTCTTATTCAATATGCAAATGGTTTAGAACTAAAATTAATCATGAAATGCATTACCTTATTTATGAGAACTATAAATCAAAGAGAACTGACTGCTTCTTATCAGAAAGAAATGAAAAAAAAAAAAAAAGTATGTATTACCTTCAGGCTAAGTGGCTCCACTCCAGAAAATATAGTAGGCTGTATCTTATTTCCAGCTAGAGATAATAAGTATTTTAATACCCAAAAGTGTATTGTTTATTAGTTTCCAAAATGCAAATTGATAAAAGTTATCATTAAAAGAAAGATAATTGACTGCTTCCTCCCCTTCTATGTAGAAAGAGGGCCTTTTGGGGACAAGGTATAGAGATGAATGAGACATACCTATAGAGGAAATCCTTCTCTCAGTACATAAAGATGTATTTTATGTAGTAGAAATACACTCTATCAAAGAAAAGAAGCCAGACTTTATGTTCTTTAGACTGCTCTAGACTTTTGAGGAATAGACCTGAACAGGCATTAACAATAGCTAAGGTCCACAGTCATCTTCAGTAGCTAAAGCTTGTTCCACAGTGGATTAAAGGCACCTTCAACCACAAGGGGCGTAAAAACTTCCCTGGGTGCAACATCCTGCTTTAGAGAAGGCAGGATTCTTTTAATTGTAGGTTAGCTTTCTCGCAAGTCATGCTAGTGAATCAGGAGAATGAGAATAAAAAATGCTTTCTTCCTAGTTCAGAGTGAGGCTATGGATGGTTAGTATCTAATACTTCAGTAATGCTAACTTTCTGCTTGATTGATATGGCCTGGAAAATAATTGATTGAAGAAGTTGAAAAATATCAAAAAGCTAATCAAACTATTCAGGGAAAACACTTTTGTTTTAAAAGGGACAACTAACAATACATGAGAATGGCTTCATTAAATATATCAATCACAAGCTAAAAGCCCCAGCTGTGGTCCTTGTACTTCATGCCAAAAGGCATTCAGAGGTATCAAATGACATTATGTTTTCAATATGAGTGTAATCTGGACTTAGTTCTAGCTACATTCATTTGAAAAGTTATTCATGTGTATCCCACACATATTTTTATTTGCCCCAATTATCTTCTAGATTGTTCTTTCAAAAAGGCTATATTCCTAATGAAAATTAGTTTCCAGCAATAAAATATTCTTCTCATTCTTTCAAATTTCACATTAGGAAATTCACTGCAAACAAATAAAAAGGCCTTAAAAATTTTCTGTTTTGTCTTCAAATTAAGCTTCAGTTAGAACATTGCTACATTTGTGTTATTAACAATAAGTAGAATTGATAACAAGGCCCTATTTTGCAATGCTAATGTAGCTTCTTCTTAGGGCTTATTGGCTTTTCAATAGATTCTCTTTGTATTTAGATGCAATTTGAAATTGCAATTTGAAATTTTCTGCTTTAAGTACCACAAAAGTAACAAAAAGTGACTTTATATTTTGAAAGGCAAAGTACATATTTTTACCTCTCATAAAAGAATTTATGAGAATACCATAACTTAGTGATTGCTTAGAAACTTGAAAAATTATTTGAAGATATATTTATTTATTATTGGCTATGTTTAAGAAATTCCATTTCTAAATTTTAATAGATAACACTTTTATAAATTAATATGCAAGAAAACAATTTGAGGCAAACATCATTTTTTATAACTCATTTTCTGTCTACATAAGAATCCTTATTTCAGATATAGAATAGCTAATCCATGACCACTCTCCCCCTATTTTGGCTTGTGGAATACTGTTGTATTGCTTAGAATCTCAGTCATTCTCATGATAATTTCGGCAGGCTATAAAGAATGCAATGCTTTAGACCTGAGGTCTATCTCTGGGTTGGGAAGATCCCCTGGAGAAGAGAATGGCAACGGACTCCAGTATTCTTGCTTGGGAAATCCTATGGACAGAGGAGTCTGGCGGGCTACAGTCTATGGGGGTCGCAAAGAGCTGGATACACCCATGACTAATACTTTAACTTCACTTCATGTTGACTCAGAGGGTAAAAAATCTGCCTGCAATGCAGGAGACCCAGGTTCGATCCCTGGGTTAGGAAGACCCACTCCAGTATTTTTGCCTGGAGAATTCCACGGACTGAAATTCCAGTCTGGTGGGTTACAGCCCATTGGGTTGCAAAGAGTCAGACATGACTGAGTGATTAACACTTTCTAAGACTTTTATTTATTATGCATTTTCTTCCAGTTGTATTCATATAATTGACACTTCATACAATTTCCCACTGTTTGCAACCCCACGGACTGTGGCCCACCAGGCTCCTCTGTCCATGGGATTTTCCAGGCAAGAATACTGGAGTGGGTTGCCATTTCCTTCTCCAGGGGATCTTCCTGACCCTGGTATGGAACCCAGGTCTCCTGCATGGCAGGCAGACTCTTTACTGTCTGATCACTAGGGAAGCCCCATAATTGACACATATCACTGTATAAGTTTAAAGTGTAGAGCATAATGATTTGACTTACATAAATCACAAAATAATTATCACATTAGTTTTAATAAGCATCCATCATCACATAGATACAAAATAAAAACTAGAAAAACATTTTTTTCTTGTGGTAAGAACTCAGGATATACTCTCTTAATAACTTTCATATGTAACATATAACGGTGTTAATTATATTTATCACGCTGTATATTGCACCCCCAGTACTTATTTATCTTTTACCTGCTGCTACTGCTGCGAAGTCACTTCAGTCGTGTCCGACTCTGTGTGACCCCATAGACGGCAGCCTACCAGGCTCCCCCATCCCTAGGATTCTCCAGGCAAGAACACTGGAGTGGGTTGCCATTTCCTTCTCCAATGCATGGAAGTGAAGTCGCTCAGTCGTGTCCGACTCTCAGCGACCCCATGGACTGCAGCCTACCAGGCTCCTCCATCCATGGGATTTTCCAGGCAAGAGCACTGGAGTGGGGTGCCATTGCCTTCTCTGAATTTTTACCTAGAGGTTTGTAAATATCTTTTGACTGCCAAATGTCTTCATCTAATTTTCCCTTTCCCCAAGACCCTGCTGCTAATAACCACAAATCTCATCTCTTGCTCTATGAGTTTGCTTGTCTGTTTGTTTTTGAAGTGTAAGTGATCTACAACAGTATAATAGTTCTTGTTATATGGCATGTATTTGTTATTTTTATACATTTCAGTGAATAGTCACCATGAAAATTCTAGTTACAATGTGTCACCATACAAAGATAGTTCATAGTTACTGTTTTCTCCACACTGTGTATCTTATGCATTTATTTTGAAACTGAAAGTTTATACCTCTCACACTCCCTCACCTATTTCTTTCTTTTCTCCAGCCCATCCCCTCTGGCATTCACCTATTTGCTCCCTGTACCTGAAAAACCATTGTCTATTCACTTGTTATCCTTCATAGACTTCACACATAACTAAAATCGTACAGTGTTTATCTTTCTCTGACTTATTTCACTTAGCATAAAACCCTCTAGGTCAATCCATGTTGTCACGAATGGCAAGATTTCATCCTTTTCATGGCTGAGTAATATTCCATCATGTGTGTGTGTCTGTATGTGTGTGTGTGTGTGTGTGTGTGTGTGTGTGTGCATATATATATATATCAGTTCAGTTCAGTTCTGTTCAGTCGCTCAGTCGTGTCCGATTCTTTTCGATCCCATGAATCACAGCACGCCAGGCCTCCCTGTCCATCACAAACTCCCGGAGTTTTCTCAAACTCATGTCCATTGAGTCAGTGATGTCATCCAGCCATCTCATCCTCCGTCATCCCCTTCTCCTCCTGCCCCCAATCCCTGCAGGATCAGGGTCTTTTCCAATGAGTCAGTTCTTCGCATGAGGTGGCCAAAGTATTGAACTTTCAGCTTCAGCATCAGTCCTTCCAATGAACACCCAGGACTGATCTCCTTTAGGATGGACTGGTTGGATGTCCTTGCAGTCCAAGGGATTCTCAAGAGTCTTCTCTAACACCACACTTCAAAAGCATCAATTTTTCAGCGCTCAGCTTTCTTCACAGTCCAACTCTCACATCCATACATGACCACTGGAAAAACAATAACCATGACCAGATGGACCTTTGTTGGCAAAGTAATGTCTCTGCTTTTTAATATGCTATCTAGGTTGGTCATCACTTTCCTCCCAAGGAGTTAGCATCTTTCAATTTCATGGCTGCAGTCACCATCTACAGTGATTTTGGAGCCCCCCAAAATAAAGTCTGACACTGTTTCCACTGTTTCCCCATCTATTTGCCGTGAAGTGATGGGACCAGATGCCATGATCTTAGTTTTCTGACTGTTGAGCTTTAAGCCAACTTTTTCACTCTCCTCTTTCACTTTCATCAAGAGGATTTTTAGTTCCTCTTCACTTTCTGCCATAAGGGTGGTGTCATCTGCATATCTGAGGTTATTGATATTTCTCCCGGAAATCTTAATTCCAGCTTGTGCTTCCTCTAGCCCAGCGTTTCTCATGATGTACTCTGCGTATAAGTTAAATAAGCAGGGTGACAATATACAGCCTTGATGTACTCCTTTTCTTATTTGGAACCAGTCTGTTGTTCCATGTCCAATTCTAACTGTTGCTTCCTGACCTGCATACAGGTTTCTCAAGAGGCAGGTCAGGTGGTCTGGTATTCCCATCTCCTTCAGAATTTTCCACAGTTTATTGTGATCCACACAGTCGAAGGCTTTGGCGTAGTCAATAAAGCAGAAATACATGTTTTTCTGGAACTCTCTTGCTTTTTCGTTGATCCAGCGGATGTTGGCAATTTGATCTCTGGTTCCTCTGCCTTTTCTAAAACCAGCTTGAACATCTGGAAGTTCTCAGTTCATGTTTTGCTGAAGCTTGGCTTGGATAATTTTGAGCATTACTTTACTAGCGTGTGAAATGAGTGCAATTATGTGGTAGTATGAGCATTCTTTGGATTGCCTTTCTTAGGGATTGGAATGAAAACAGACCTATTCCAGTCCTGTGGCCTCTGCTGAGTTTTCCAAATTTGCTGGCATATTGAGTGCAGCATTTTCATAGCATCATCTTTCAGGATTTGAAATAGCTCAACTGGACTTCCATCACCTCCACTAGCTTTGTTCCTAGTGATGCTTTCTAAGGCCCACTTGACTTCACATTCCAGGATGTCTGGCACTAGGTGAGTGATCACACCATTGTGATTATCTGGGTCATGAAGATCTTTTTTGTGTAGTTCTTCTGTGTATTCTTGCCACCTCCTTAATATCTTCTGCTTCTGTTAGGTCCATACCATTTCTGCCCTTTATCAAACCCATCTGTGCCTGAAATGTTCCCTTGATATCTCTAATTTTCTTGAAGAGATCTCTAGTCTTTCCCATTCTGTTTTTTTCCTCTCTTTCTTTGCATTGATCGCTGAGGAAGGCTTTCTTATCTCTCCTTGCTATTCTTTGGAACTCTGCATTCAGATGGGAATATCTTTCCTTTTCTCCTTTGCTTTTTGCTTCTCTTCTTTTCACAGTTATTTGTAAGGCCTCCTCAGACAACCATTTTGCCTTTTTGCATTTCTTTTCCATAGGCATGGTCTTGATCCCTGTCTCCTGTACAATGTCACGAACCTCCGACCATAGTTCGTCAGGATCTCTGTCTATCAGATCTAGTCCTTTAAATCTATTTCTCACTTCCAATGTGTAATCAAAAGGGATTTGATTTAGGTCATACCTGAATGGTCTAGTGATTATCCCTACTTTCTTCAGTTTACGTCTGAATTTGGCAATAAGGAGTTCATGATCTGAGCCACAGTCAGCCCCACGTCTTGTTTTTGCTGACTATATAGAGCTTCTGCATCTTTGGGTGCAAAGAATATAATCTATGTGATTTTGGTGTTGGCCGTCTAGTGATGTCCATGTGTAGAATCTTCTCTTGTGTTGTTGGAAGAGGGTGTTTGCTATGACCAGTGCGTCCTCTTGACAAAACTCTACCCACACATACACACACACACACACACACATATCTCACATCTTTATTAATTCATCTATTGATGGGTACTTGAGTTGCTTTTGTATCTTAGTTATTGTAAATAATACTGCAATAAACACAGATGTTTATATATCTTTTCAAATTGAGGTTTTAATTTTCTTGGATATATACCCAGGAGTGGGATTTCTGGATCATATGGTAATTCTTTTCTTAATTTTTTGAGGGATCTCCATACTATTTTTCATAGGGGTTGCTCTAATTTGCATTCCTACCAACAGTGCATGAGAAATTCTTTTTCTTCACATCCTTGCCAACAATGGGTGTCTTCTTTTTGATAACAGCCACTCTGATAGGTGTGAGATGATATTTTGTTTGGTTTTGATTTAGATTCGCATGATAATCAGTGATGTTGAGCATCTTTTCATGTGCCTGGTAGCCATCTGTATGTCTTCTTTGAGAAATAATACTATTCAGAACTGCTGCCTATTTTTAGTTGCTTTTTTCTTAATGTTGAGTTGCATGAGTTCTTAGTATGGTTTGGATATTAACCCTTTGTAAGATATGTCATTTGCAAATACGTTCTCCCATTCAGTAGGTAATCTTTTCTTTTCTTTTTTTTTTTTTTTTGCTAGCTTCCTTCACTGTTCAAAAGATTTTTAGTAGGGTGTGGTTCCAGTTATTTATTTCTGCTTTTGTTTCTGTTGTCTAAGGAGACATATCCAAAAAGACTAACATCAAAGACACATCCAGAAAGACTGATGTCAAAGCGCACATGACCTAAGTTTACTTATAGGAATTTTAGGGTTTGGGGGTCTTACGTTTAAGACTTCAATTCATTTTGAGTTAATTTTGTGCATGGTGTGAAAGAATAGTTCAGTTTGATTTTTTTGCATGTGTCTGCAGTTTTCCTGGCACCAATTATTGAAGAGGCTATCATTTCCACATTGAATAATCTTGGTTCCTTTGTTGTAGATTAATTGCTTATATGTGTGTGGGTTCATTTCTGAGTTTCTATTCTGTTCTGTTGATCTATGTTCTGTTTTTCTGTCAGTACCAAATTGCTTTGATGGCTATAGTTTTGTAGTATATTTTGAAATTAGCGAGTATGATACCTCCAGATTTCTCTATCTTTCTCAAAGTTGTTTTTGCTATTTGGAGTCTTTTGTGTTTTTACACAAATTTGAGAATTACTTATTCTAGCTCTGTGAAAAATTCTCTTGTTATTTTGATAGGGATTGCATTGAGTCTGTAGATTGTTTTGGGTAATATGGTTATTTGAAAAATATTAATTCTTACAATTCATGAACACAGTATATATTTCCCATCTCTGTGTTTTGTTCAATTTCCTTCATCAGTTTTCCAAGTACAAGACTTTTACCTACTTTGTTAGATTTATTCCTACATATTTTATTCTTTCTTATATGGCTATAAATGGGATTGTTTTCTTAATTTCTATTTCTGATAGTTTGTTTTTAGTATATACAAATGAAAAATATTTCTTCATATTAATTTTGTATCCTTCAAATTTGCTAAATTCATTGATTGCTTATGGATTTTGGTGGCATATTTAGGATTTTCTATTTATAATATCATGTCACCTGTAAAAAGTAGCAGTTTTATTTCTTCCTTCCAATTGGGATATCTTTTGTTTCTTTTCCTTGTCTGATTTCTGTGGCAGGATTTCTAATGCTATATTGAATAAAAATAGTGATAGTGACCATCTTTGTCTTATTCCTGAACTAGAATATGCCTAGAATAATTTCTGGTAAATTTAAAATATTGAAATGCTTCTAAATGTAGTAATTTTAAAATGATAAACAAGAGTATCTTTTAATACATTGCTAATATAAAATATCAAATTACATAAGCACAAAATCATATTGAGTTGATTATTCATCAGGTTCCACAAATCTAAGCTGATTTGACAAAGAAGAGTAGAGATATCAAATTCAGATCATATCTTTTACTCAAGATGTCAAATTAAACCCCAATGCCAAGACCTCCTTCTTTACTGTAACACACAAACATTTCATTAAATATATTAAACATGTACATACAATTTGATGTTTAAGCATTAATGTTGAAAATGAACTTAAAGTAGTCAGACCTGTCTCTTTATTTGCATAAATCTGAGAGCCTGGACAAAACAGAGACCCTGATAAAACTGTCACCTCAAATAAAAGAAGCAAAACTTTGCTCATGTTGGCATAGATACAAACTGGGCACAGCAGAAACAAGTTATCAGTCCAAAGACTTTACTGAAAAAAAATGTTACTTTGAAATATGTTAGAAAATTATACATTATGTATGTAGAAGTATTGGGCTCCAAATCAAATTAAATATATAAAGAATCAAGCCCAAATTGAAAAACCAAGATAAAACTGGTCTTTAACCAGTCCACATGACCCTGCCAAAAGCAAACTCAAAATCTTCCATAAGGATACATGCTAAATCTCAGAGATAGTTATAACTGGGATTTTCATGAAGAAAATAACTGATTTGATATTCATAGGCAAAAACTACGAAACACATGAGAATCCACAATACAAAACAACAAAACAAAGGAAAACACTTGAAAATTTAAAGTTGATGGGAATGTTATGATTAAAACAAAAATAAATAAATATAGAATCTATAAAATAACAAGGGGACTTGATAACTCTTGGAAATGCCAAGAACAAAATAAAAACATTAAATTTGAAAAATGTAACCTTAAAGGAAACACTAGATTAGAAGGAAGATGAGACTGATTTACCACACTGGAAGATATCTTACAAAAAATAAATTAGAACATATTATGAAGGGAAAAAAAATCCAACAATGATTGAATAGCTGGACCTCCTACAAGAATGAGTGGTAAAATGGTACAAACTACATGAAATGTATCTTTTCAGACATTGGAAAGTAGGCATCACAGGACTCTACTCCTAAGAGAAAACATAATTACCTGACCTAAAATTAGTCCACCATTCTTCTGGAGGCACCTTCCAAACTGTGATGAAGGAAGAGGTAGCGGAAACAGACTGTAGCAGCCTTCTATGTTCACACATAAGGGTACTTGAGTTTGAGGGGCAAGGTACAGGATAGAAGATAGTTATGCATAAGAGTTCCACAAATCTTCCTAAAGCCTCCTTTGACTCTTGTTAAATGCATAAGCTGGATAAAGTGAAACTACCAGGGACCAAGGAGAAAACCACTTCTGGGATGGGGAGAGTTCTGCTGAATAATTCCTATATTTGTACATGTGTGGGTAAGAAGTATTTAAACTATGACTTTCTAGACTGCACAGAAATTTTAAGAACACCTGGTTATTCAAGAGGGACCTCTGAAGGTTTACAAATTAACCTACAAATAAATTTAACTGCTGGGCTTCCCTGTGGCTCAGCAATGAAGTATCTGCCTGCCAATGCAGGAGACCCAGGTTCAATCCCTGGGTGGGGACCTCTGGAGGAAGAAATGGCAGCCCACTCCAGTATTCCCGCCTGGAAATCCCATGGGCAGGGATCCTGGAAGGCTACAGTACATGGGGTCACAAAAGAATTGGACACAACTTAGCGATGAAACAACAACAACAAATTAACTGCTGGTCAAAACAAACTTCAGCAGTCTTCAGAAGACAAAAAGCTACCCTCAAAAATAAAGTTTGTCATGTCCAATGCCCAATAAAATTGTTAAGCATACAAAGAAATATAAAGATGTGACTCATAACCAGGAGAAAAATCAGTCTATAGAAACTGATACAAAAAGGTGGAAATAGGACACAAAACATTAAAACAGCTGTCATAAACATACTCGATGATATAAAGAAAAACATGAACGTAATGATGAGAGAAACAGACTATTAAAAGGATCAACTAACTCTTATAAAAAGAAAAGTAAAAACAAAATTTTAACTGGCTAAGAGTTCTTGTTCTCTACATCTGCCTAACAAATAACCCTAACCTTGTGGTTTAAAATAATCACAAATGCTATCTCCCAGTTTCTGTGCATCAGGAATTCAGGACGGCTTGATGTGTGGTTCTGGTTCGGGGTAACCCACGCAGCCACAGTCAGAGACTGATGGAGAGGAAACAGTAGGGGAGGTGGAAGTGGAGGCATGTGGACGCAGCTGGGGAATGGCTGGCATCTCTTTCTTTTCCTGTAGTTTTACTTAAGGTCTCTCTGTGTAGACTCAACTAGTCCGGATGCCCTTTTAACATGGAAGCTTTGGTGCAATTAAATGGCTTAGAAAACAGTTTTAAGTTCCAGGCTGCAAGGCAGAGGTTGCATCTTGATTACCTAGCCTAGGCAGGCACCTATAGTCACTTCCACCACAGGCTCTAGATTTCCCAGAGTCAAGTGCAGGGGATATAAAATATAAACCCTATCGCTTGAAGTATATGAAAGTCACAGCATAAAAAGAAATGCATTTATGATCATGCTAAAATATACAATCTGCTATCTGGATTCTCAAAATGACATCATTTCATAGGAAAATATGCTTGTACCCTATCCTAAGACTCCTAAGTCTTTTCTTATTACAGCATCAATTTGAGGGTTTGCGTCTCCATAGCTAAATCATGTAAAGATTCAGGTGGGCACCCTCAGGTTCCAGCTCCTTGGGTATAACTCCTTGAATATTATTCCTCTAGGTCTGAAGACATGTCAACTAATGAGACAAGTTACATGCCTTTTACCTCCATCGAGAACATATAATTGTAAGACAGGAATAGGAAAACCACATGTATATCCTCCTGTCCACGAAAGAAAAGAGCACCAGGAGACAGACCTATACCAGTTCTGAAATCTGGCTGGAAACCTGTACACGTTTTCTCGGTTTTGTATTTCTGGCTTTTTATTTTACTCTGGATTATTGTTTCCTATGGAAAGCAGGCAGTGTTTGCACTCAGCTTGCTTCATTCCTATAGTATTCCTCAGCATTTTTCACTTTTTGGGGTCACTTTTGGTCTAAGTGGGTATAATCCTTTTAAAAATTATGTGGATTTTTTCAGTGTTGAAACATAATCCATTCCATTAGAAAAGGCACTATAATAAGCATCTTCAGATAAGTACCTCTCTACCTTGGGATCTCTAACCATCGGCTGTAGGACAACCCACAAAAAGATTCTTGAAAGTACCTGTGGTTTAACATGTGGGATCTACATGGCATTTCTTCGATGCTTAGGAGATCTTTTGTCTATTTGGAAAGGGCTTTTAAGACACTAATTCTTTATGAAGACTTAATAAAGGATCTTACAGGCACAGACTGGACTTGAAGATTTCACCTAAAGCATTCGTTAACATGATAATGCTTTGTGGGTTTTTGTTGTTGCTGCTGCCGTTTTTGTTGTTTTTCTAGATGTAGATGCAGAGTGAAAACAGCTTTACTTTCAAATACAGAAAATAATGAATTTTTAACTTAAAAGTTTACTCTTTAGCTCTTGTTTTTCCCCTTGAATTTTATCTATGGAGTAAGAAGAGGCTACTTTGGAACATTTGATTTCCTCCCCAGAAGTATTCTTTGCCAAATCGTTATTTCATTGCATTTTGTAATTCCTATATTTAATGCAGTTGACAGCATTCATCAAGTTTAATATTTTCCTTGCATTCCTATAAACTCTCACTCTCTCTTTAAGACCCTTTATTATTTAATTTTGAGTATCTCAAGATTATTCCTGGCTTTGCCTACTTCTACTTCTTTTAGAAGCTTGTTAAGAAAGCATTCCATTCTTTCTACTCTATTAGTGTTATCAAGTCTTTTCAAATCTCAAATGCTTCAAACAACAGCATTTTATTATCTTTTAAATTTTCTCTGAATCAAGATCAGAAATATTTCAGCTAGATCTCTCTGTCTAATTTGGTTGCAATAAGACAGTGAAAACAGAATAGTGTGGAGGAAATGATGTAGTCCATAGCTCTATATTCTTGAAATCGTAAGGTCTCTTTCACGGGCTCTCATACTTCTATTCAATATTATACTGCAACATGAAAGTATGAGAAATATAAGCCCTGTGAAAAGTAAATTATAAAATATTTATCTAAAGACAGTATGATCATATATAAAGGATGTTTAAAAAATCTACAAAAAACTACACCACATGCACACCAGAAATTCAGGTTTTGTAAGTTGTATTATCAGTTTTCCCAAAACTTATTATCTATAGATTTAATTCAGTAAATCAAAATTGTAGTAGGCATATTTGAGAGATTGACATGCTGCAGGTAAAATTTATAGGGAAAAAGTCAAAGAATGCATAATAGCTTATACAAATCTGAAAGAAATAAATTTGGAGGTCTTATATTACCTGATTTCAAATGCTTAATGTAAAGCTATAAAATCATAGCAATGTGATATGATGTAGACAAATAGATGTCAAAAAGCAACCACAATCAATTGATTTTTAAGATGCACATCCAAATAATTCATGGGTATTAAATGGTACAGTAACAACTGGAAAGTGAAAGTTGCTCAGTTTGACTATGTATACCATAGAATTCTCCAGGCCAGAATACTGGAGTGTGTAGCTGTTCCCTCCTCCAGAGGATCCTCCCAAACCAGGGATCAAAATCAGGTCTCCCGCATTGCAGGTGGATTCTTTACCAGCTGAGCTACTAGGGAAGCCCAAGAATACTGGAGAGGGTAGTCTATCCCTTCTCCAGGGGATCTTCCTGACCCAGGAATTGAACCAGGGTCTCCTGGATTGCAGGTGAATTCTTTACCAGAAACTGGATGCCTGTAATTAAAAAAAAAAAAAGAAGAAGAAAAAACCTTTGCACACTATACTCAAAACTGAAATAGATCATGTATGCTTTTATAAAAGTAAAACTGTAGAATTTCTTGAAGAAAGCATAGGATAAAATGTTCATAGATAGGCAAAGATCAATTAAATAGAACACAAAGTATAACAACTGTAATAGAAAAAAAATAGAAATAATATTCCTCAACAAAAGAACAAATTAAATCCAACAATATAGAAAAAAGACAGAGAATTATGTCTAGGAGGAATTTATCCAAAAGTGAAAGTTTAACGTCCAAAGCTTATCAAGGTAATTTTCCATATTTATAAGATAAGCAGCATGAATCATATCTTAAACAATGCAAGGGAAAGAAAACAAAATTTACAATATTCAACACCCATTGATTTAAAAAATTCATTAGCTGGAATCAAAGAAAACGTTCTCATAATTAATGGTGAAAGACTGAACAACTTTCTTATCAAGACTTGGAACAAGTCAATGAAGACCAAAGACAACCTCAAGTTCACCAAAAATACAGAACTGAATTAGGCTTATGTGCCTAATTTTGCATCTTGGTCAGAGAAGACCAGTGTCCACTTAGGTACCAGGTATACATTCATTGCTTTGATGGATGTATTCTTTTGTAAGCCAGTCAAAAAATAAATCATAATAGTGAAAGGTTGTTGCTGAACGATAAGACGCGGGATTCTTGGCCTCCGGAGGAGACGAATTCAATCCAGGGCCAGAGACGAGGCTGTATCGCTCAGAGCTTTTGTGTAATAAAGTTTTATTAAAGTATAAAGGAGATAGAGAAAGCTTCTGACATAGGCATCAGAAGGGGGCAAAAGAGTACCCCCCTCCTAGTCTTTAGCTGTATGGTATATAGTCACTCACAGTCTGTTAATGAAAAGAAAGGAATGTCATAAAATCTAGAATGGCACCAGATAATTCATCCCAGGCCATAAAACTATTGACTTGCATCTTGTACCAACAAATAGTTTCGCTTACATAGATTAGGGGAACAATACCTGAATAAGTAAGTTAGCCCCTTTGGCGGAACCAACTTGAAGATGGAGTCTGGGGTTCATTAACATAGCTTAAGACAACATTTCCATACGAAAAAGAAATGTATTGGTTAACTCAAGGTTTGGGAGTAGTTAGCTTTAGGTGAGACCAGGTGTCACGGCCACACAGAATGTTAGGAGAAACCTCCTTTTAATTTTGTATAGAGAAGGAAAAACAGATCGCTGGTTTGTTCTTTTCTGCCGGTTAAGAGAGATAAAAATGTCTGGCACTTACAGTCTCATTCCTCCATTTGGAGACCCCTGGCCTTCCTGCCTGTTACTCTCTCAATAGTACACATTCAAATGGAATCACAAAACATGTCACTGCATTTGTAGTTTTGCTCAGATCTGTCTTAATTCTCATCTATTTCATCATGAGCTTAGGCGCTCAGTCGTGTCTGACTCTTTGTGGCCCCATGAACTGTAGCCCACCTGCCAAGCTTCTCTATCCATGGAATTCTCCAGGCAAGAATACCAGAGTGGGTTGCCATGCCCTCCTCCAGGGGATCTTCCCAACCCAGGGATCAAAACCAGGTCTCCTGCATTGCAGGTGGATTCTTTACCATCTGAGCCACCAGGGAAACACAAGAATATTGGAGTGGTTAGCCCATCCCTTCTCCAGGGGAACTTCCCCACCCAGGAACCAACTTGGGGCCCCTTGCATTGCAGGTGGATCTTTACCAGCCGCGCTACCCGGGAAGCCCACTCTTCATCATGGTACAGTTCAGAAATAACTGGACCTTCTAGCTGTGCCATGTGAAAGCGTTAGTCACTAAGCTGTGTCCTGCTGGTGAGCCCATGCACGATAGCCCGCCAGGCTCCTCTGTCCATGGCGTTCTCTTGGCAAGACTAACTGGAGTGGTTGCCATTCCCTTCTCCAGGTGGTCCTCCCGGCCCAAGGCTCAAACCCGGGTCTCCTGCATTGTGGGCAGTTTCTTTATCATCTGAACCACCAGGGAAGCCGAGATGTACCATAGGACAACACATTTATTCAGTGAATCTCAGACACTTTTCACACTATCATCGGAGAGGGTGATCTAGCAGAGGAAGGAAAACACGCACACATGAAACTTGAATATGAGTGTTTATAGCAGTTTTATTCCTAGAGTTAAAAAACTGAGAACGAGTGCAATGTTCATCTATACCAAAATGGATAAAAGAAATATTCAATGGATTTATTTTCAACAATAAAAAAGAATGACTACTAATACATGCGACATGAATTAATCGGAAGAAAACATTGTGCTAACTGAAAGAAGCCAAACTGAAGAGTACGTAGCATGTTATTCAGTTTATATGATGTTCTAGAACAAGCAAAGCCCTTGATGGCAAATGAAGCCATAACCACGCTTCCCTGGGAACAAAGAGTATAAATTGTCTGGGTAGTGACATGAGGGGTCTTGCTGATGAAAATGTTTCATACTTACATGTTTGGGTATCGTGAATACTGTGGAACTATACGCTTAACATATGTGCCTTTTACTTTAATGCAAATCAATTGGGTGTGCTGTGCTAAGTCACTTCAGCTGTGTCTGACTTTGTGACCCCATGGACTGTAGCCCTCGGGGCTCCTTGGTCCACGGGATTCTCCTGGCAAGAATACTGCCATGCGCTTCTCCAGGGGATCTTCCTGACCCAGGGATTGAACATGCGTCTCCTGCAGCACCTGCACTGCAGGTTGTGGGGGGTGGGTGGTTTCTTTACCATTGAGTCATTGGGAAAGCCCATTAAATCACGCGTCAATTCAGTTCCGTTCAGTTCAGTCGCTTAGTCATGTCTGGCTCTTTGAGACCCCATGAACCACAGCCCGCCAGGCCTCCCTGTGCATCACCAGTTATCCCGGAGTTTACTCAAACTCATGTCCATTGAGTCAGTGATGCCATCCAACCATCTCATCCTCTGTCGTCCCCTTCTCCTCCCTCATTAAAAATGTTATCACTGTTATTTTCTAGGCTAATATGGCAAGTGAATGCAACCATAAATTTCTGGAGTGGGATAGGAATCATTAAATAATTGGTTCTTCTTTCATGTAGTGTATAAGAATATTGACTTTTTAAAATCTTTTAAAGAACAGTTTTAAAAAATATATATATATATAGTTTGGAAACAACAGTTCATCTTAACAAGATTAAAATACTTTCACTGTTTGAATACAGTTAAGTAATTACCATGCCAAAATGCAAATTTGCATAGTTCTTTTTCAACATCCCTAGAGGCCCCCCTTTCACACTAAATGTATAATTGAAGTTATAAGAAAAACAGTGGTTTTCAGTGTAATTTGCAGAAGCACTTCAATAAAATCCACAAGCACTCTCACAATCAATATGTTTAAGGCTAATTTATGATTTCTCATCAATACTTTATATATAAGCAGTGCTGCCCCTCTTTTCTCCCTTAGAATAAATGCAGGCCAAAAAGACAAAATCATTATAGCACTTTGGAGTACAATACTGAAGAACTTCAAAGACTCTCTTTATTCCTTTGGTGTCTGCTCCTTCTGGAAGGTTTGCTTCTCCTCCCTGTTTCCGGCTGTCGCTTTGACGGACTTTTCCCCTTTCCTCCCCTTTGAGGAGCTCCATCCATCTTCTTCTCTTACTTGTTACTCCTGTACTATGAGGAAAATACTGTTTTGAAGTCATCCACTGGAGTGGAAGCTGCAAGATATTTAACAGCTAACAAATATTCGAGTACAAACAAAGTCTAGAAGATTTCAAAATGATATTTCCATCACTTTTATTCCAATCACTTATCCTCTGTGTCAGTGCTGACTACCTGTTTCTGAGTGGCATATGATAGACTGAGACACACTGGGGACCTGACAAACATTTAGGGAGAATGTTTAGCTAATCCATTATTCCTAGGGAGATCGACACCACATTCTCTGTATGAAAGCTTAATGGATTTTTAAAAATTTTGCCATCAAAGTAATAAAAAGAAACACCGTACTTACCAAAAAACGCAAGTCTCAAATTTGGACAATTTCTTTCAAAAATAGCTCAGAGTACACAATTTTGTTATTTTATGCCCAGTTACTTTGCTTTTCTAGAGCAGATGTTGCATAAACTTGGTGGCACAAAGGAAAATGTGTAATCTAACAGCCAGAAAAGATGCTAGCTCAGCCATAGCACAGAGTTCCGTCTAAATGTCCACATGAAAGTCTGCCAAGAGTTAAGGCTGCATTTCTAAGTAATTAAAATAGGATGCTAAATGGAGTATTTCAACCCTTGGGATTATTCTGCTTTATATATAAAAGACAAAATTTGGAGTTATGGTGAGGATATCTCTAGTGAACAATTACAAAGAAAAAAATGTGCGTGAATATAATTTCCTAATCTAATAGAATTTTAGGTAGAAAACATATAAAATCATTAGAAAGAGTATATTCATGTGCATGGTGATTTCATAAACTTACTTTGTCCATTGTAGTGAAACCTCTGTGTAGGAAGGTTTATAAACTCATGAGTTGTGTATCAGCTACTCAACATTAATTTGCTCAAATGACTATAATGGAGAACTAACAGAAAAAATATAGTGTTAATGGTGGTCATAAAAATGACTGGTTTACCGTTCTATGGGATTTATGAGTATGCTTTCCATGTAATGTGAAAGAGAGGGCAGAAACCCTAGTAGCATGCATAACCAGCAGACAGGAGCTCTGCCAAGTATACGAAAGCTTTTACAAAGATGCATTTTATTTGTTCCCTTAAAAAATAAGTATATCTTAAATGAAGCACATACTGTGGTACACTAGACAATGGCATTGATTTAGAATAATAGTAGCTCAGATGGTAAAGAATCTGTCTGCAATTCAGGAGACCCAAGTTCGATCCCTGGGTCAGGAAGATCCTCTGAAGAAGAGAATGGGTACCCATTCCAGGATTCTTGCCTGGAGAATTCCATGGGCACAGGAGCTGGTGGGCTACAGACCACAGGGTTGCAAAGAGTTGGACATAACTGAGTGAATAACATACTCTGAATTTTATTTAAGGAAATGAATACATTTACTTAAAGGTATTTAAGTTTAAAATTATCAAGATAAATTTTAAACTCAAGATAAACATAAAATAGAGCAAGCCAAGATATAATAGAAACTTAAAAAAGGAGTAGTTTAATGAATTTGAGGGGATAGAAAAAGGTTTGACAGAAATGTTAGTGGATGTACCTTAGTATACTATTACTAATAGAGGATATATATAGTAACCTTCAATAGATCATTTTAGGCCTAAAATTGAGCAGGTATTATAAAGATACATATTATCACTCTGGAAAGTATGCAGAGTGATCAGTTTAGTTCAGTCACTCAGTCGTGTCCGACTCTCTGTGACCCCATGAACCACAGCACGCCAGGCCTCCCTGTCCATCACCAACTCCCAGAGTCTACCCAAACCCATGTCCATCAAGTCAGTGATGCCATCCAACCATCTCATCCTCTGTCATCCCCTTCTCCTCCTGGCCCCAATCCCTCCCAGAAACAGGGTCTTTTCCAATGAGTCAGCTCTTCACATGAGGTGGCCAAAGTATTGGAGTTTCAGTTTCAGCATCAGTCCTTCCAATGAACACCCAGGACTGATTTCCTTTAGGATGGACTGGTTGGATCTCCTTGCAGTCCAAGGGACTCCCAAGAGAATTCTCCAACACCACACTTCAAAAGCATCAATTCTTTGCTGCTCAGCTTTCTTTATAGTCCAACTCCAACATCCATACATGACCACTGGAAAACCATAGCCTTGACTAGATGGACCTTTGTTGGCAAAATAATGTCTCTGCTTTTTAATATGCTGTCTAGTTTGGTCATAACTTTCCTTCCAAGGAGTAAGTTCCATGCAGAATGATATTATAAAGTAAATCAAGCAGCAATTAGAAAATTGAAGAAGACAGGGTAAAACATGTTTGAAAAACATTTTAAAAGTAGAATATATATATATATACACACACATAAACATAGAGCTGAAGCCCATTCTGAGTCTGCTACTAACCTTAAAGTAGAAGAAAAATGTAAAATGCACATTATTTTCAATTAAAATGTTAAACTCAGTTAAAACCTTAGCATCTACATCTACCTAGTTGACATGGAACAACAGACTGGTTCCAAATAGGAAAAGGAGTATGTCAAGGCTGTATCTTGTCACCCTGCTTGTTTAACTTACATGCAGAGTACATCATGAGAAACGCTGGGCTGGAGGAAGCACAAGCTGGAATCAAGTTTGCTGGGAGAAATATCAGTAACCTCAGATATGCAGATGATACCACCCTTATGGCAGAAAGTGAAGAGGAACTAAAGAGCCTCTTGATGAAAGTGCAAGATGAGAATGAAAAAGTTGGCTTAAAGCTTAACATTCAGAAAACTAAGATCATGGCATCCAGTCCCATCACTTCATGGCAAATAGATGGGGAAACAGTGGGACCAATGACTGACTTTATTCTTTTGGGCTCCAAAATCACTGCAGATGGTGATTGCAGCCATAAAATTAAAAGACGCTTACTCCTTGGAAGGAAAGTTATGACCAACCTAGACAGCATATTAAAAAGCAGAGACATTACTTTGCCAACAAAGGTTCGTCTAGTCAAGGCTATAGTTTTTCCAGTGGTCATGTGTGGATGTGAGAGTTGGACTATAAAGAAAGCTGAGCACCAAAGAATTGGTGCTTTTGAACTGTGGTGTTGGAGAATTTTCTTGAGAGTCTGTTGGACTGCAAGGAGATCTAACTAATCCATCCTAAAGGAGATCAATCCTGAGTTTTCACTGGAAGGTCTGAAGTTGAAGCTGAAACTTTGACCACCTCATGCGAAGAGCTGACTCATTGGAAAAGACCCTGATGCTGGGAAAGATTGAAGGTGGAAGGAGAAGAGGATGACAGAGGATGAGATGACTGGATGGCATCACCGACTCGATGGACATGAGTTTGGGTAAACTCTGGTAGTTGGTGATGGACAGGGAGGCCTGGCGTGCCGTGGCTCATGGGGTCACAGAGAGTCAGACACGACTGAGTGACTGAACTGAACTGAAATGAGTGAAGGGATTGAATTAGGTATTCTTTTTCTTTTTTAATAAACTCCAAATAATTTGGCATATAGGCAACATATTTTGATCTGGAAGACATGGTTTTTAGAGAAAAGCAGCAGTAAAGGCCAGGCGATGGCTGTCCATTTGTCACAGACAAAACTCACTTTCTCTGTATACTGTTTATAGCTTATTGAAAGGACTGAAATGACTAGCACTGAAGTTTAGGGAAAATACCCATTTGTTCCAATCTTTTAAGCAAGCCTGTAGAAATGTAAACGAGGAGGCAAACTGTTTAGCACTGATAAGGAGAAGTGGAGTCCTTCTTACTTGGAAAGAAAATGCAGATTGAGTTGAGTGAAATATCCCAGAAAGTGAAAAAGAAATATGCTATTTTTGCTCAAATAGAGAATACAAAGATTGAAAAGAAGAAAGAGATGATTAAATAGAGGTAAAAAAATCCAGAAAGGCAACCTCTAATAGAGGTGAAATTAAAATACTATAAATGCTTTTGAAGTTATCCCCTTAATTTTTACAGTCCAACGTTTGGGACAGCACTCACAGATACAAAAAGTTATTGGAGTGTATATATCTAATTCACACCAAATTTGTAGGAAAGCAAGTCAATGTCATGTTTAAATTTTGAATATATTTTTTAATAAATAGTGAAAAAACTACTAGCATAGGATATAGTAATTTCTAAAGCTTCTTTGCAAAGCTCATATGCAATTCCTAATTTATCCCACTATCTCATAAACCTTTTGTGCATTTAACTACCTTATATTAATATTGCATTTACATATTGCAGTCTTAAAATATGTTGTCATTATCTCACAACCACCCTATTGTGAATATATGAGTCAAATAAGTGGTTTCTTTTAGGGAAGAACATTTTTCTTTTGAGACAAACAGATATGTGCATAGTTGATTATGAAAAAGAGGCCTCTAGGCAACACTGGAAGGTACAAAGATTAGACTAAATGTTCTTCTAATGTATGATCAGGAATTGGGGGATATCACGCAAATAAGCAAACTGTAGAATCTAGTGATAGAGGGTAGAATTTAAGTAGAAAACATGTCAAATTCCCTCATAATCTTAGGATCAAAGGATAATTATTGGAGGAGTATTCACTACTTATTTACCTTGTTTTGGTGACATGTTTTTTTTTTTCTCTACCACCTCCAGTCACTTCATATGATTCCATAAATGAAAGTGCCCTAACCATAGTATCTAAGAAAAGAAGAACAGAGATAATGGATAATAAAAGTGTGAAAGTTTTAGTGACTCAGTCATGTCTGACTCTCTGTGGCCCCATGGACTGCAGCCTGCCAGGCTCCTCTTTCCATGGAATTCTCCAGGCAAGAATAATGGAGGGGGTAACCATTCTCTTCTCCAGGGGATCTTCCTGACACAGGTATCAAACGCACGTCTTCTGCATTGCAGGCAGACTCTTTCATTGCAGCCTGAGCCAAAAGGGAAGCCCACCTGAAAAATGATCCAGAGGTGATTAAACCTAACTTTACTGAGAACCTCAAGAAAGAGGATGAAATGTGTTATTTCCCTCTGAAATAAATGTGTATTTGTTTTCTATTGCTGTAAACGTGGTCCACTGGAGAAGGGAATGGCAAACCACTTCAGTATTCTTGCCTTGAAAACACCATGAACAGTATGAAAAGGCCAAATGATAGGACACTGAAAGATGAACTCCCCAGGTCAGTAGGTGCCCAATATGCTACTCTGGGAAAAGAGTAGAGAAATAACTCCAGAAGAATGAAGAGATGGAGTCAAAGCAAAAATGGCACCCAGTTGTGGATGTGACTGGTATGGAAGTAAAAGTCTGATGCAGTAAAGAACAATATTGTCTATGAACCTGGAATGTTAGGTCCATGGATCAAGGTAAAGTGGAAGTGGTCAAACAGGATGTGGTAAGAGTGAACACTGACATTTTAGCAATCAGTGAACTAAAACAGACTGGAATGGTGAATTTAATTCAGATTAAAATTGTATCTACTACTGTGGGCAAGAATCTCTTACAAGAAATGGAGTGGTTCTTATAGTCAACAAAAGAGTCCAAAATGCAGTATTGGGTGCAGTCTTAAAATGGCAGAATGATCTCTTTGTTTCCAAGGAAAATCATTGAGTATCACAGTAATCCAAGTCTATGTCCCAACCACTAATACCAAAGAAGCTGAAGTTGAGTAATTTTATGATGATCTACAAGACCTTCTAGAACACCCAAAAAAGATATCCTTTTCATCATTGGGGACTGGAATGTAATAGTAGAAAGTCAAGAGATACCTGGAGTAATGGGTAAATTTGGCCTTGGAGTACAGAATGAAGCAGGCCAAAGGCTAACAGAGTTTTGCCAAGAGAATACACTGGTCACAGCAAACACCTTCTTCCAACAACACAAGAGAAGACTCTACACATGACATCACCAGATGGTCAATACCAAAATCAGATTGATTATATTCTTTGCAGCCAAAGATGGAGACGCTCTACACAGTCAGCAAAAACAAGACCAGGAGCTGACTGTGGCTCAGATCATGAACTCTTTATTGCCAAATTCAGACTTAAATTGAAGAAAGTAGGGAAAACCACTAGATCATTCATGACCTAAATCAAATAGCTTATGATTATACAGTGGAAGTGAGAAATAGATTTAAGGGAATAGATCTGGTAGACAGAGAGCCTGAAGAGCTATGGACAAAGGTTCATGACATTGTACAGGATCCAGGGATCAAGATCATTCTCAATAAAAAAAATTGCAAAGAAGGCAAAATGGTTGTCTGAGGAGGCCTTAGAAATAACCAGAAAAGAAGAGAAGTGAAAGGCAAAGGAGAAAAGGAAAGATATCCTTATCTGAATGCAGAGTTCCAATGAATAGCAGGGAGAGATGAGATAGTCTTCTAAATGATCAATGCAAGAAATAGAGGAAAACAATAGAATGGGAAAGACTAGAGGTCTCTTCAAGAAAATTAGAGATACCAAGGGAACATTTCACACAAAGATGGGCTCAATAAAGGACAGAAATGGTATGGATCTAACAGAAGTAGAAGATATTAAAAAGAGGTGGCAAGAATACACAAAACTATACAAAAAGTAGCTTATGACTCAGATAACCATGATGGTGTGATCACTTACCTAGAGCCAGACAACCTGGAGTGTGAAGTCAAGTGGGCCTTAGGAAGCATCACTAGGAACAAAGCTAGTGGAGGTGATGGAAGTCCAACTGAGACATCTCAAGTCCTAAAAGATGATTTTAGCTGTGAAAGTGTTGCACTCAATATCCCAACAGATTTGGAAAACTCAGCAGTGGCCACAGGACTAGAAAAGATCAGTTTTCATTTCAACCCCAAAGAAAGGTAGTGCCAAAGAATTTTCAAACTACCACACATTGCACTCATTTCATATGCTAGCAAAGTAATGCTCAAAATTTTCCAAGTGAGGTTTCAACAAAACATAAATCAAGAGCTTCCAGATGTTCAAGCTGAATTTAGAAAAGGCAGAGGAACCAGAGATTAAATTGTCAACATCTGTTGTATCATCGAAAAAGCAAGAGAGTTCCAGAAAAATATCTACTTCTGCTTTATTGACTAGTCCAATGCCTTTGACTGTGTAGATCACAACAAACTGTGGAAAATTCTTCAAGAGATGGGAATACCAGACCAGCTGACCTGCTTCCTGAGAACTCTGGAAGCAATAGCTATAACTAGTCATGGAACAACAGATGGGTTTCAATTTGGGAAAGGAGTACGTCAAGGATGTATATCGTCACCTTGTTCATTTAACTACATGCAGAGTACATCATGCAAAATGACGGGCTGGATGAAGCATAAGCTGGAATCAAGATTGCTGGAAGAAATATTAATAACTTCAGATACACAGATGACACCACCCTTATGGCAGAAATTAAAGAAGAACTAAAGAGCCTATTGATGAAAGTGAAAGAGGAGAGTGAAAGTGTTGGCTTAAAACTCAACATTCAAAAAATGAAAATTATGGCATCTAATCCCATCATTGTATGGCAAATAGATGGCAAAACAGTGGAAACAGTGGCAGATTTTATTTTCTTAGGCTCCAAAATCACTGCAGATGGTGACTGCAGCCATGAAATTAAAAGACACTTGCTCCTTGCAAGAAAGGCTATGGCCAACCTAAAGAGCATATTAAAAAGCAGAGACATTACTTTGCCAACAGAGGTCTTTCTAGTTAAAGCTATGGATTTTCCAGTAATCTTGTGTGGATGTGAGAGTTGAACCATAAAGAAGGCTGAGCGCCAAAGAATTGTTGCTTTTGAACTGTGGTTTTGGAGAAGACTCTTGAGAGTCCCTTGGACTACAAGGAGACTAAACCAATAAATCCTAAAGGAAATCAATCCTGACTATTCATTGGAAAGACTGATGCTGAAGCTGAAGGCCCAATACTATGGCCACCTGATGTGAAGAACTGACTCATTAGAAAAGACCCTGATGCTGGGAAAGATTGAAGGTCGGAGAAGAAGGGTCGACAGATGATGAGATGGTTGGATGGCATCACCGACTCAATGGACATGAGTTTGAGCAAGCTCTGGGAGGTGGTGAAGGACAGGGAGGCCTGGTGTGCTGCAGTGCATGGGGTCGCAAAGAGTAAGACATGACTGAGTGACTGAACTGGACTGACAACACCTTAACAAATTAAGCAGCTTGAAACAACACAAACATGTTGACATGAAACAAACACATGGCCAGATTTTTCTTTAGCAAAATGGGTTCACTGGTGTTTAGCAGAGAATTGCAGTTCCAGGTCTGCAACCTTTGTCAGCAGTATGAAAGTCCCTTCATGGCAAGTGAAGGAGAATGCTTTTACAGGGAGGAAAGTTAAGCAGTTCATAGTCCTACAGAGAGTAAACAGACTTAACAGAGTTCCTGGTTTTTCATTGGCTGAGTCCTTGCCAGGAAAGAGGAGTGTTTCTTCTTTCTGAAGAAGATGGAATTATTCAGGGCTTGTACACAAGAAGTGGGGTTTGGGAGATGGCTTAAAATTCTGTTTTCATAAGTGTTCAGTTTAATTTCTCTTTCAGTATTATGTGTCTAGATGAGTCACAGAAAGTTGAAAGATTCAAAACTATTCAGGTACTTAGAATGGTGTTATGTAGAAGTAAAGAAATCTACCCAGATTTTCCACTACAACATTGTCATAATGGATCAAATTTTATGTTTATACTTTTAAGATACTTTTGAGTATCTCCAACTTGAGATTTACTCTCAAAGAAAATATCCTATATGTATAATAGTTTCTAAAGCCCAGAACTTTGGATGAAAATTCTGTCTGACTTTTACTATAATTCTAAATTTCTCTAGACAATACTGGTGTGAAGGAATAAATATCTTGCATTCTCTATGAAATCAGAGAACAAACTTATTTATGATAGAGAATATCTTGGAAGATGTATTAGAAACAGGAGATAGTAAAGTTTTTTTTTTTTTATAGTGGGCACATAGGAAGTATTTTAGACTTGGATAGTCAAGAGGCAAAAATCAGGAGATTAAGTAGTGGCTTATATATAAATAAAGATATGTTTCTACACAGTTTTATTGGTGAAATTCAAAATTGTATTTGTGAACACTGAAATTTGAATTTCATATAATTTTCAAGGACCACAAAATATTTTGAGGTTTTTTCTTTTTATTTTTTTTGACCACTTAAAAAGTGTAAAACCTTCTGTAGCTCATTTGGTATACAAAAATACCTATCAAGCTGAATTTAGCTTGTAACCATAGTCTTTTGAATGTTTTTATATAATTCTTATGGAAGTCACTCTTGGTCCCATTTTTTCTAAATCCTTATTTCTTTTTCTCATTCTCCTAAAGACACTGTTTTTATACACAGACATATACACACATATATACATGCACCATGATTACCCTTTTAGACAAATTTTATTTTCTTCTATTAACCACTCTTTGAATGCATAAAGTGAAGTCTCTCAGTTGTATCCGACCCTTTGCAACCCATGGACTGTAGCCTGCACCAGGCTTCTTCATCCATGGGATTTTCCAGGCCTGAATACTGGAATGGGATGCCATTTCCTCCTCCAGGGGATCTTCCCGACCCATGGATCGAACCCGGGTCTCCTGCATTGCAGGCAGACGCTTTACCCTCTGAGTCACCAGGAAAGCTGTTGAATACATACACTCTCCTAGTAATTTCTAGTCATAATCCCCTAATTAATTAATCTAGATACGATATATAGATATACATCTCTAAATGATTTTTTTTTGACTCATGCAGGATGTACTTCTATCATCTTTTACAGTTAATTTGTTACAGACTGTATCAATGAAAGTGAAAGCGTTAGTGGCTCAGTCCTGTCCGACTCATTGTGACCTCGTGAACTGTAGCCTGCCAGGCCCCTCTGTTGATGAAATTCTCCAGGCAAGAATACTGGAGTGGGTTGCCATTCCCTTCTCCAGGGGATCTTCCGGATCCAGGGATTGAATCCAGGTCTCCTGCACTGCACCTGGATTCTTTACCATCTGAGCCACTGAGGAAGTCCCAAATAATGACATCTAAAATTCATGAAATCGTTTGCTCCTTTTCTACAATTAACACATAGAGCTTTTGCAGTGAGAAAACTTGTGTGTTTTTTGTGCATGTATTTTCCTTACTACCAGTCCTTGGACTTGTCATAGAAGTGTTCTATGGTCTACAAAAACAGAACGGGGATGGCTAGGATCTGTACATTGTGTATTTGAGATTATTACAGAGAATAGATGCTAAAGAAGTCCCTTATAGTCAAGCTAATCCATAACACTTGCATCATATTTCTGGTCTTAAAAATGTTTTACAAAATGATTTATTTTTTCATAAATTCCTGCCTGATTTACATAAAGTGTACTTTTATGCTAAGATTCAATAATTTCAAAGGATTAAATTATGATCTATTCATTTGAATCCATACAAATAGTTAAATACTCTTCTTAAAAAGTAAACACCCATGGTTAAATGGAAGCTTCTAATATTAAAAATAGAGTAAAACCAGACCTGTAATCTTGCTGTTTTCCAAATCAATATTTGACTACTTTGACAAAAGGATATGTCACAAATACTTTTAAATAGCATTTTATAGGTTCCCAGCCATCTTCTTGAGAAAATGTTTTAACCCTTTAGCCCAAGAAAAGTTTCTAGCTTGAAAGAGCTTCACTATCCTATTACTTGCCAGGGGAAAACTTAGCATTTTTTTTTTTTTTAAGTCCAACAGAATGGAAACATAAGGGATTCTTAAAAAATAAGAAAAGATATAATAAAAGCAAAAGCCAGCTGTTAACACTTCAGCCTTGGGGAAGAATTAAAGAACTTTTGAGACACTGAGTTCCAAGAATGAGATGGTTCATGAGCTTTTTTGAATTTGACAAATCCAGAGGAGCACTTCTAAGTAATATTGAAAGGGGGAAGGGGAAGGTGTGGAAGTGACAAGCTGCATCTAGGAAGAATGAAGTGATCAATTCTGACTTTGAGAAATCTTCTCTTTTGTGTATGAAAACATAAAATAGGTTCTAACTTTAAAAAATGATTAAAGGTCCTAGACTGTACCTTGTACTTTACAGATTTGTTGCAGAAGAAAATAAGGGAACAGAGATTGAATTGGAAATCAAGCTAATATGGTGCCTTGCTTCTGTAGTTTCGGAAGAGTAAGTCTAAGGTAGATGTCTTCAGTGAAGCAATTACTAATTACTAGGAATATCTTGACTGAACTGAACTTTTAAGTCCTAATTGGCTCCAGAAATGCTGGATAATGTTTTAGGCTACAGGATAACAAATTTTCTGGACAAAGCAAAGTAACTATTTAGTTGTACTGGGAGAAGTAATTGCCACAAGACAAGTGTTCGTACAAACTGAAAAATTTAAATGGTTCATGAAGCTCTTGTCCTGATGAGTCCCTTTAGTTAAAGAGTTCTTTCTTCTTTTGAAGTTTAAAAATAGCAGCACTTAAAATATAAACTGCAGTGATGACTCCATGAGACTTAGTAATTTTAATTTTTTACAAAATCTATTAAATATTTAAAACAATTTATTATTAAAACACTCTGATACAATGATTTGGAAACTCCCTACTTGATTTTATGATGAACCCTTGAGACTTAATAATTATTCATATTTGCAAAGGATTTTAAATAAATAATTAAGTGCTTTAACAATATTATGTAGAAGGCTAGAAGTCAAAAATAAAGATGGGCAGCACTCAAAATACCTAGTAAAATTGTCCACTGAGCCTCTCCATGTGCATGATAGTTATCACAAAATTATTATTTTTTTCTCTTAATGCCTAAACAATGCAGGATGTCATCAACATATGGTTCTTTTAAAACAGTGTTCCGTATTTATTTAAATGGGATTAAAGCTCATATCCTCATTTCCCATAGAAGATTAAAGTATTTAGCATTTCATTTCTTTTATTGTAGCAAGCTGTTAAGCTTCCTCATTGCTCCGAATTACAGTGTCATCCAATATGCTAGCTTCAGTTCAGTTCAGTCGCTCAGTCATGTCCGACTCTTTGTGACCCCATGAACCACAGCACGCCAGGCCAGGCCTCCCTGTCCATCACCAACTCCCAGAGTCCACCCAAACCCATGTTCATTGAGTCAGTAATGCCATCCAACCATCTCATCCTCTGTCGTCCCCTTCTCCTCCTCAATCTTTCCCAGCATCAGTGTCTTTTCCAATGAGTCAGCTCTTCGCATCATGTGACCAAAGTATTAGAGTTTCAGCTTCAGCATCAGTCCTTCCAATGAATACTCAGGACTGATCTCCTTTAGGAGGGACTGGCTGGATCTCCTTGCAGTCCAAGGGACTCTCAAGAGTCTTCTCCAACACCACAGTTCAAAAGCATCAATTCTTCGGTACTCTGCTTTCTTTACAGTCCAACTCTCACATCTGTACATGACCACTGGAAACACCAGAAATCCACAAATTATAGCCTGAGGGCCAAATTCAGATGGTATTTGTTTTTTGTATATAAAGTTTTATTGGAACATAGTTCTATCTGTTCTTTTACCATTGTCTATGGATGTTTTCCCCTGACAATGGCAGAATTGACTTGCTATTACAGTGACTACATTATGCATGAAGGTCTAAAATTGCAATATCTGGCCCTTTACAGAAAAATTTTGCTGACTCTTGGCTGCTTTTGATCATTGAGGTAATTTCTAAGTGAACATGCCTAATAATTCAAGTGTTGATAGCTAGAAAACAAACAGAAAAAACAATTTAAGTAAAAGTTCGTGTTTTATCATATGATGCTCAAAGATTGCCTAACCAAAGAGAACATTTTATAACACCTTCATAATATTAACAAACTGCTGTCTTAGGTACAATAAGCAGCTGATTTATTGAAAGTGACTTGTCTAGTCAATACCTGGAATGGAACTGCTTGCTTCATCTTGTCCAATTTTTGCATTACTCTTCATTTTCCCTGAGAACTACATGGCTGAAACACTGTCAGTGAGGCACTTCCTTGCAAAATGATCAGTTGTATCTGTCACCAGGAAGAAATGCATTTTCCGAGCGTTAGTACAGCCATCTGCATCCTTCATTTTCTTTTAATTCGGTCACTGGAGCCCTAATGATCACAGCCATTTCAGGAAATGCCATCAATTACGGCAAGGGGCTCATTCAGAAGTGAAAGATGAGTTCCATTCTCTGTTACTTAGAGGTCAGTGATCATTCCCCAACCTCTTCCCGGTGAACAAATAGTACAGTATCTTTCACAGGTTCCTGCATTTTTCTCAAGTCTGCTGCTTTATGACTTTTTGTAGACCTTGCTTATAATAACTTCATGTGTTTGATGCTGGCAGCCCTAGGGCAAGCCCAACCTAATCTTTTCCCTTGAGCCCATCATAATAGATTCAATCATATATAATTCTGACTCCCAATAGCTGTCTTTAAAAAACCAGGTTTTATTAAAATGACATTTTTTTGAGTTCTTAAACAAATACAGTTGGTAAAATTTATATTTAAATGATAATGAACAGACATGAGGGAATCTTAAATGCATATTGTTGTTCAGTCTCTAAGTCAAGACCAACTCTTTAAGATCCTATGGGCTGCATCATGCCTGGCTTCCCTATCCTTCATTACCTCCTGGAGTTTGCACAAACTCATATCCTTTGAGTGGATGATGACATCCAACCATCTCATCTTCTGTTGCCCCCTTCTCCTCCTGCCCTCAATCTTTCCCAGCATCAGAGTCTTTTCCAGAGTCGGATCTCTGCATCAGGTAGCCAGAGATTGGAGTTTCAGTTTCAGCATCAGTCCTTCCAATGAATATTCAGGGCTGAAAATGCATATTACTAAGTGAAAAAAGCCAGACTGAAAAGTCCATATACTATATGATTCCAACTAAATGACATTATGGTTAAGGCAAAACTATGGACAATAAAAAGATTATCAAGAATTGGGATTGGAAGGGATTAATATATGTAACATAGATGATTTTTAGGGCAGTGAAAATGCTCTGTATGATAACTATAATAATGAATTTATGTCACTGCACAATTGTCCAGACTCACAAAATGTACATCACTAAGAGGGAACCTTAATGTAAGCTATGAACTTTGGATGATTATGATGTGTCAATGTAGGCTTTTTAATTGTTTGTGACAAATGTACTACTCTGGTGGGGGAAGTTGGTCATGTAGGAGGCTATTCATATGTGCTTGTAGGGGGAGTATAGGAAATCTCTGTATTTCCCCCTTAATCATGATGTGAGCCTTAAACTGCTCTAAAAAGAAACTCTTAGAAAATGCCACTTTATTCATTATTATATAAGACTTGTCTTCTAGAATCCCATGTAGTAGACTTGTTTTCATTCTATATGAAGAACACCGAATAAGACTTCAAGTGAACTGCTGGCATTCAATGGCAAAATATTATCATGGACTGTATTAAAAATAAAGATGAGACATATTTATTAAGTTACTATATTAAACTTAGAAATAGTTCCATTTTGTCTTGAGAATTTGAATACTTGAAAAAACACAGACTGTTTTTTTTCTAAGATACAAAAAAAGACAAGATAAAACATTATACTGTCAACCATGGAATGCTGAGTACATCATGGTGTTTTGTTAAATTACTGACTCAGTGACAGTTAAAGGCTCCAAGATACTGATAGAGAAAAAGAATACATAGGTTAGTGGAGGTATATTTTCATTTGATTTGGTGAAATTTACAAATAAGATTATTATTTTTATTTATTTAATTGTTTTTAACTCATCATCATATTCCTAGCCCTTCTAGTAACTTCAAAATTAAAATTGGCTTTAAATTAATAAATCACGTTGTCTCCTAAATATACAGCAATTCTTATAAATCTACATAAATTATCACTGATAAATCAATTGAATAATTTTGGAAATGCAACTTTATTTCCTTACAACAAAATAGCAGATCTTTATTGGTATTCAGTTCAGTTCAGTTGCTCAGTCGTGTCCGACTCTTTGCAACCCCATGAATCGCAGCACGCCAGGCCTCCCTGTCCATCACCAACTCCCGGAGTTTACTCAAACTCATGCCCATCAAGTCGGTGATATGCCATCCAGCCATCTCATCCTCTGTCGTCCCCTCCTCCTCCTGCCCCCAATCCCTCCCAGCATCAGCGTCTTTTCTAATGAGTCAACTCTTCTCATGAGATGGCCAAAGTATTGGAGTTTCAGCTTCAGCATCAGTCCTTCCAATGAACACCCAGGACTGATCTCCTTTAGGATGGACGGGTTGGATCTCCTTGCAGTCCAAGGGACTCTCAAGAGTCTTCTCCAACACCACAGTTCAAAAGCACCAATTCTTTGGTGCTCAGTTTTCTTCACAGTCCAACTCTCACATCCATATATGACCACTGGAAAAACCATAGCCTTGACCAGATGGACCTTTGTTGGCAAAGTAATGTCTCTGCTTTTTAATATGCTATCTAGATTGGTCATAACTTTCCTTCCAAGGAGTAAGCACCTTTTAATTTCATGGCTGCAATCACCATCTGCAGTGATTTTGGAGCCCCCCAAAATAAAGTCTGACACTGTTTCCACTGTTTCCCCATCTATTTCCCATGAAGTGATGGGACCAGATGCCATGATCTTAGTTTTCTGACTGTTGAGCTTTAAGCCAACTTTTTCACTCTCCTCTTTCACTTTCATCAAGAGGCTTTTTAGTTCCTCTTCACTTTCTGCCATAAGGGTGGTATCATCTGCATATCTGAGGTCATTGATATTTCTCCCGGCAATCTTGATTCCAGCTTGTGCTTCCTCCAGCCCAGCGTTTCTCATGATGTACTCTGCATATAAGTTAAATAAGCAGGGTGACAAGATACAGCCTTGACATACTCCTTTTCCTATTTGAAACCAGCCTGTTGTTCCATGTCCAGTTCTAACTGTTGCTTCCTGAGCTGTATACGGGTTTCTCAAGAGGCAGGTCAGGTGCTCTGATATTCCCATCTCTTTCAGAATTTTCCACAGTTAATTTTGATCCACACAGTCAAAGGCTTTGGCATAGTCAATAAAGCAGAAATAGGTGTTTTTCTGGAACTCTCTTGCTTTTTCAATGATCCAGTGGATGTTGGCAATTTGATTTCTAAAACCAGCTTGAACATCTGGAAGTTCACAGTTCACGTATTGCTGAAGCCTGGCTTGGAGAATTTTGAGCATTACTTTACTAGCGTGTGAGATGAGCACAATTGTTATTACGCCCCCTTAAAATTACAGGAGGTACATTTTACTAAAAATAGGAATTTGAATCATAGTAATAATTTATAAATATTATTCTTTTGAAAAAAATAGCTCTAAATAGCCCGAAAATGTCTTACATTTTATAAAACAAACAACCAAAAAAAAAAAAAAAAACTTTGGGTACATCAGTTTGTCCTCCCTGAATTTTCTTCCATTAGCTACTAGTGGAAATTATTTCACAAACTTTTAAATTAATAACATATTTGATATTATTTGTTAGTAATTTACTTTAAAATTTCCTTTGTTCTACAGAAATATATAGGGATAATAAAAGCTATGAAAATAGTGGCTAAGTTTAGGATTGGGTTAAAAAAATACTTTATTTTTGATTCTGAGGATGAGTCCCCAGATATTATGCTACTTCCAGAATGATTGCTGGTAAAGAAATAAATTAGGTTAGAATTCCAGCTGACTAAGTACTATATTCAGCATTTCCAGGAAATCGGGTGCATTCACAATAAATGACTTTAATTTAAATGTGATTTCTAACAAGAGTAGTTTTACCATTCTGAACTTATATATATTAGTATCTTAGGATAACAATTATTTCTGAGAATTTAAAACATTGAACCTGCTGGCCCGAATTTTATTTCTAGCACAACACAAGATGATACATTTAAATTGAGAAAGCCAAAGGTATAGCATAAGATTCTGTTTCTCTCTTATTCTCTCTTTCTTTGTATCCCTCCCTCCCTCAAGTTTAGAGTGATTAGCATAAAGTTTGGGGACTTAGGTAATCTATTTGGGGACATAAATTTAAATTCACTTTAACTGTTTCAAAAATAATTATCAACTAGAAGCTGGGAAATATAAAGGTGACTAATTGATGAACCTGGACCTCAGGGACAGGGTTGCCAAAAGGGAAGATATTGACTCTTATAAATAAGTCCTATAGAGACAGAAGCTGGCCTGAGCACCAAGAAGAATATGCTTTTACAGAACGGGGAATTCAGAAGACAGAAAATTCATCTAGCTGATGGAATTAAAGAAGGCCACAGTGAGCCTATGATGCTTGAATTTGTTTTCTAAGATTTATTGAGTTAATTAAACAAGGAAGCCATTAGATTGAGCTGCTTCTAATGCTATGGCAGCCTATGTAAACAAAATCTAACAAAACCAAAGCCAAAGTCTGTAAATGCCTCAAGGTTAGAAAGCAAAGCTTAAGGACAGCCAATCACAGTCAACTAAGCTCTAAGTTATAGAAAACCAAAAATGTCCTTGACTTTTTCTTTTCCCTATAAAGGTCTTTCCCCCGTTGTTGGTGTTCCATGCGCTGCTGCAACCCCATGGCCTGTAGCCCACCAGGCTCCTCTGTCCGTGGGGATTTTCTAGGCAAGAACACTGGAGGGGTTGCCATGCGCTCCTCCAGATTGAGGACCCTTCCAAATTGATTTTGATCAAATAAAGTCAAAAATTTTAACACGCCTCAGTTTAAATTTTAGCAAAGTTATACAGGATTCACAAGAAATACTGAAGAACAAGAAACAGATTCTAGATAGCACTTTAAGCCTAAGCGTGGAACCATGGCAGAGACCTCAGGGCATGTACAGGGAATATTTTTAAAAATAACACACAAAAAATAATGAACAAAGTTAGAAATGTGGCTTGTGCTTGGACTCAGCTAAATACACTGTGTATATCACTGAAATAAACAAGTCTTAGCGAAAAATTATAGAGGGATTTTCTGAATTTCTCTTGTCTTTATTCTTACTGCTTTCTTACCTCATTGAATGATCACATAAACTGTTACCTCAAGTCCTTGGAAACAGAAGATTGCCAGAGAAGATAGTGTACTTAAAAAAAAATAATGGAAGCATACAAATAAATTATTTGATGATAAAAAGTGACTTTATATCATATCCTGTATATACTTTCCAATGAGTCTATATTATTTTAAAATAAAAGTTAAAAACTTCTCTGTAGATATATACACAGGGACCTGTACAATTCTAAATAAGAGGTCTATGGATTCCAATGTGCCATCATCATTAAAAGTGACTGTGAAGACCATGATGCCATTTGGGGACATCATTAGACTCCTTCCTAATCTGTCTTCTGGCCAAGCTGTTTTCATGCATTTATCTCATTTGTTTCTATGTGGAAGGTGTCTACAGGTAGAACCTGGATGGAAAATAGACTATAGAACTCCCTGAGAGAGTATTTTCAAAGTAACCTTGGCTTTTATGTATATGATGTGCTTATTTTAGGTAGGTTTGTTAACGAATGGAGTTCAACAGGAAATTAAAGCCAGTTCAAGTTACATGTTGGGCCATCCATTGTTCACTCATTCAACACATGGGTTTGTTGTTATTTAGTCACTAAGTCATATCTGACTCTTTGTGACCCCAAGGACTGTAGCATGTCAGACTCCTCCGTCCTCTGTATCTTGAAATCTGTTCAAATTCCTTTCCATTTAATCGATGATGCTACCTAACTATCTCAAGCTCTGCTTCCCCCTTCTCCTTTTGCTTTCAGTCTTTCCCAGCATCAGGATCTTTTCCAGTTAACTGACTCTTCCCATCAGGTGCCCAAAGTGTTGGAGCTTCAGCTTTAGCATCAGTACTTCCAATGAATATTCAGGGTTGATTTCATTTAGGATTGACTGATTTGATCTTGTTGCAGTCCAAAAGACTCTCAAGAGTTTTCTCCAGCCCTGCAATTCAAAAGCATCAATTCTTTGGTGCTTTGCTTTCTTTATGGTTCAGATCTCACACCAGCCCAGGTTGGATACATGAGACAAGTGCTCGGGCCTGGTGAATTGGGAAGACCCAGAGGGATCGGATAGAGAGGGAGGTTGGGAGGGGGATCGGCATGGGGAACACATGTAAATCCATGGCTGATTCATGTCAGTGTATGACAAAAACCACTACAATATTATAAAGTAATTAGCCTCCAACTAATAAAAATAAATGGAAAAAAAAAATCTCACATCTGTGCATGACTACTGGGAAAATCATAGCCTTGATTATATGGACTTTTGTTGGCAAAGTGATGTCTCTGCTTTTTAATATGCTGTCTGGGTTCATCATAGCTTTCCTTCCACGGAGTGAGCTGATTTTCATGGCTGCAGTCACTATCTGCAGTGATTTCGGAGCCCAAGAAAATAAAGACTGTTACTGCTTTCAGTTTCTCCTCTTTGATTTGCCATGAAGTGATGGGACTGTATGCCATGGTCTTAGTTTTCTGAATGTTGAGTTTCAAGCCAGTTTTTTCACTCTCCTCTTTCACTCTCATCAAGATGCTCTTTAGTTCCTCTTCAATTTCTGCCATTAAAGTGGTATCATCTGCATATCTGAGGTTGTTGATATTTCTCCTGGCAATCTTGATTCTAGCTTGTGATTCATCTAGTCTGGCATTTTGCATAAGTAATCTGCATATAAGTTAAATAAGCAGGGTGACAACATACAGCCTTGTTGTAATTGTTTCCCAATTTTGAACCAGTCATTTGTTCCATGTTCAGTTCTAACTGTTGTTTCTGGACCCACACATATTTTCCCACCTCTGTATGAATTTTACACAATTTGTTGTGATCCATACACTCAATGGCTTTTAGTGTAGTCAATGAAGCAGAAGTAGCTATCTTTCTGAAACTTTCTTGCTTTCTCCATGTTCCAATGGATATTGGCAATCTGATCTCTGGTTCCTCTGCCTCTTCAAAACCCAATGTATACATCTGGAAGTTCTTAATTCGTATGCTACTGAATCATAGCTTGAAGGTTTTTGAGTATTACCTTGGTAGCGTGTGAAATGAGAACAATTGTTTGGTACCTTGGGTATTCTTTGACATTGCCCTTCTTTGTGTTTGGATTCCAGTCCTGTGACCACTGCTGAGTTTTCCAAATTTACTGACATATTGAGTGCAGAACTTTAACAGCACTGTCTCTTAGGATTTTAAATAGCTCCACTGGAATTTGATCAGCTCCCTTAGCTTTGTTCATAGTGATGCTTCCCAAGCCCTACTTCACACTCTGGAATGTGGACCCTGTTTTGTCAGAACTCTTCTTTATGACCATGGTCTTGAGCAGCCCCCCAGGGCATGTCTCATAGCTGCATTGAGTTATGCAAACCCCTTTGCCATGACAAGGCTGTGATCCATGAAGCGAAACACATAGGTACTTACTGCTAACTGTGATCCAGAGATGATGATAGTATGATACAGAAATGAAAGACAGATTATCAAGGACACTTGGCATATTTGGAGAAGAGTAATATCCAACAAAAAAGTTATACCTTTAAATAAAAGTAGTATGATGGAAACAATAATACAACTTCAGTGTGTAGGTACAGAAATATTTTATGAGTCCCAACCCCTAGAGAATAGTGTACTACTGCATAATAATACTATCATTCTTTTACCTATTATTAATAAATCAAAATTATGAATCCCTAGAGTTGAGAAGTAACTTGAAGTCTAAAAGAATTACTGGTCAGTGTACAGGAGAGAATTTTACATCATCTTAATGTTAAATAATAATCTGGGTGCACTCAGTTGGAAACTGCTTATAGTTCAGTGTATGTACTGGTGACTGGCATTCACAACTGGATCCAAGAAAGTGCTTCTTCACTATCTTAACTGGATAACCAGGAGAATATGAAGTGGTTGCCTATGTAAGTTATGATAAAATGTATCAAATTGTAAAATAATCCTACTGTGAGAGTTAATTAGGTCATATCGATATATCTGTAAATACAGCAATGCAATATAGTACATTTGCATGATACTGTAACATGTATAAAGTTCTTTCACATATATTATCACAAAATTAATTTTCATTAGGCCTTACAACATAGGCTAGACAGGCAAATGAAAAATCTCTACTCAGTTGGTTAGTGGCTTTCATTTCTTTTACTAATGTTTCTATATTTTGCACAAGTTTCTTAGAGCTAGTGAGTAACCATTATAGCTCCTGAATCCACATTCAGCATTCTTCGTCCCCTGACCCATATTGATTACATTATTTATTGGTTAAATTGGTGTGAAATTATAGACTTAAAATTAAGGTGACATTGACTCAAAATATTCGGTGTACAAATTGGCTGAGATGACTGCTATTTGGTGTTCTCACAGGACAACAGGCTATCCTGAGTGCAGGTGAGGAGTAGGCAGAAGCAGGGATCAATCCTTCCATAAAAGTTCTTGCACAGAAGAACAGGCAAACACCTGTTTTCAGATTTGAAGAGAGGGAGGAATCCTCAGAGGAAAATGTAACATTTATTTAAAGAGGCTGGAGGACCCTGGCTCTAAGAAGCAGGAGGTGGGTGTTGTAATTCAAATTACATGCTAATTCTCATTGATCAGCCTATTTAAATGGTAATGAGGCATAGATAGTGCTTCTGGCCCGAGTGTTTGAAACTCCATGCAGAGGGTATCTGTCAGCAAGAAAAAATACTGCTGCTTGCTTGAAAAGCTATAGTTGCTTCAGGGGCAAGGGATTGTAAAAGGGAATTAGCTTTCAGTCCTCTGACCTGTGAGGAAGGAGATCCTATCAAGAATTTTTAGTACTCAGTTATACCCAGCTGCCACCACCCTGCTACCGTCATCTTTAGCTTTCTGGGCCATATTCTCCTGTAATTGAGAACGAAGAATAGACATGGCTATAATTGCCGTATTTTGTGGTGGAGATGGATGACCAACATCACACATCATCCTTAGCTGCGTGCAGAGGAACTCAGATTGCTTTCCATGTTTTGCAAAATCTTAATTATACCACGCCGACATAAAGTATTGATTCAGGCAGCTGGGCAAAATTAAAATGCAATTGTTTAGAGAATGAAATGCTGTGGTTTAAAAAGAGGTTAGGGTTCAATAGGGAAGGAAAGATGTAAATATACTTAATAGATGGTTGCAAGTGACACTTGCCTTAAGAAAAAATATAAAAGGTGCCTATGAACATTAGAGGAGGGAAAAATGCTTTAGGCTGAAGGATCAGAAAGCCCTTAACTGAGGCTCCAGCATTTGAAATCGGAGTTGAAAACTGTGTAGAATTTGGGAGATGAGAATCAGTGAACTGAAGAAGGAGTGGGCGGCATTTCAGATGAACAGGGAAGGAATCCGTTTAGAAAAGTCTCCGGGGAACTATTGCTCCAAGAGATAAATGCTGCCCATTGCCCAGGGTGCCTCTGAAATGAATGAATGAGGAGTTAAAATAATTATTTCTCATCCAATAGCTGTTCATTTCATTTCAGGATTCACAATGAATGTGTAGATTGTAAAATACATGCCTGTGTGTGTGTGTGTGTGTGTGTGTGTGCGCAATGGCGTGCAATTTTTTTTTTTTTCATGTGATTTCAAAAGTTTGTATTCATTTTGTGTCATTCTTAGTACTCATGTTTGGTTCTTTGGGGAGAACTAGATTTTTTTTTCCCCTTCTTTTTTAAGTGTCTACTGTCAGGAAGTATACTAAACACTTTGCTACATTTTACATATATAAAGCTCATCAGGTAATCACATTATATTTTCCAAATCTGAGGACAGGCCAATATCATTCTAACAGTCATGTTTGAGAAAAACATATTTGAGCTACTTTCTGGAAGATAACATGGGGCCAGCTTTATTGCTAGATGTAATGAAGAGAAATCTCTGAAAGGTCAACACTGGTCAGCAATCCCTCTCGCTCCCAGTCTAATAACTTCAACCCAAGTATCTCAAGTGACAAAGACACCTTAACCAATCTAAGCAGTAACTTAACAATCTACAGCAAGCTCTTTCCTTCCCTCACCCATGTTATCAGTTTAATCAAGTCACTCTAAAATGCTCTACTAAGTATTTGAAATGACTTTCTCAGAAGCATATTTTCTTAATAGTAAATGTAAAATTCTAATCCCAAAGAGAAGCAATGCCAAAGCATGCTCAAACTACTGCACAATTGCACTTATCTCACATGCTAATAAAGTAATGCTCAAAATTCTCCAAGCCAGGCTTCAGCAATATGTGAACCGTGAACTTCCAGATGTTCAAGCTGGTTTTAGAAAAGGCAAGGGAACCAGAGATCAAATTGTCAACATCCGATGGATCATCGAAAAAGCAAGAGAGTTCCAGAAAAACACCTATTTCTGCTTTATTGACTATGCCAAAGACTTTGACTGTGTGGATCACAATAAACTGTGGAAAATTCTGAAGGAGATGGGAAAACCAGACCACCTGACCTGCCTCTTGAGAAATCTGTATGCAGCTCAGAAAGCAACAGTTAGAACTGGACATGGAACAACAGACTGGTTTCAAATAGGAAAAGGAGTACGTCAAGGCTGTATATTGTCACCCTGCTTTAACGTCTATGCAGAGTATATCATGAGAAATGCTGGGCTGGAGGAAGCACAAGCTGGAATCAAGACTGTCGGCAGAAATATCAATAACCTCAGATATGCAGATGACACCACCCTTATGGCAGAAAGTGAAGAAGAACTAAAGAGCCTCTTGATGAAAGTGAAAGATGAAAGTGAAAAAGTTGGCTTAAAGCTCAACATTCAGAAAACTAGATCATGGCATCCTTTCCCATCACTTCATGGGAAATAGATGGGGAAGCAGTGAAAACAGTGGCTGACTTTATTTTTCTGGGATCCAAAACTACTGCAGATGGTGATTACAGCAACGAAATTAAAAGACACTTAATCCTTGGAAGGAAAGTTATGACCAACCTAGATAGCATATTAAAAAGCAGAGACATTACTTTGCCAACAAAGGTCTGTCGAGTCAAGGCTATGGTTTTTCCAGTGGTCATGTATGGATGTGAGAGTTGGACTATAAAGAAGGCTGAACACCAAAGAATTAATGCTTTTTTATTAATTAATTTATTTTACTTTACAAAATTGTATTGGTTTTGCCATACATTGACTTGAATCCTCTGTGGGTGAACATGTGTTCCCCATCCTGAAGCCCCTTCCTACCTCCCTCCCATCCCATCCCTCCGGGTCATCCCAGTGCACCAGCCCCGAGCACCCTGTCTCATGCATCGAACCCGGACTGGAGATTCGTTTCACATATGATAATGTACATGATTCAATGCCACTCTCCCATATCATCCCTCCCTCGTCCTCTCCCAAAGAATTCAAAAGACTTGATGCTTTTGAACTGTGGTGTTAGAGAAGATACTTGAGAGTCCCTTGGACTGCAAGGAGATCCAACCAGTCCATCCTAAAGGAGATCAGTCCTGGGTGTTCACTGGAAGGACTGATGCTGAAGCTGAAGCTCCAATACTTTGGTCACCTGATGCGAAGAACTGACTCATTTGAAAAGACCCCGATGCTGGGAAAGATTGAGGGGGCGACAGAGGATGAGATGGTTGAATGGCATCACTGACTTGATGGAAATAGGTTTGGGTGGACTCTGGGAGTTGGTGATGGACAGGGAGGCCTGGCGTGCTGTGGTTCATGGGGCATGAAGAGTTGGACACGACTGAGGGACTGAACTGAACTGAACCGAACTGAAATGTAAAATAAAACTTTGGACACAGGATCACAAATATTCTGTCTGAATGCTTTAGCATATTTAAAGAAATAGAAGACAGGATAGAAAGCAAAAAAAAAAAAAAAAAGAAAGAAAATGTCTATACCTGTTCAAAAATTTTATTTTTTTTATTTTTTTATTTTATTTATTTTTTTTTTTTTTTCAAAAATTTTAAAAAGATATAGTTCTATTATGCATAACATAATTCCCTAGTATTCTCTTGGTTCTTTATGTCAATTTTTATATTTTATATTTCTGCCTCATTGGAACTACTCCAGAGCATCCTCAACAATTCCAAAACAGAGATAAATACTCTCCCACCAGAATGCAGCTCATGAGGTTGTCCATTATCTCACCTGTCAGCTATGTGGCTCAGCTCTTTTTGATGTGTTATCAATTTAGCCCTCTGGATTCTTCTAATTTTCTTGTTTGACAATAACCTGGACTCTCTACAATAATGGAGTGGCCAGGAGCTGATTGACAAATAAGAAGTCTTTCTTCTTGAATGCTCATGTGATGAATAGTGTAAGCTATCTCACATTTTCCACTTAGATCCTTCTGTCCTTTGCCAAGAGAGACATAATTAAAGTGCAGTTTTCAGAAAGGTCCTATTGTAATTCTCATGCAAATATAAAGTGAACACATCTCTAAAGTTTCATTCAGTGTATTACATAATGACAGAACCAGTAATCTATACATATTTTAGAGTTCAAAGAACATTTGAGGAACTGGGTATTTATGGGTAATTTGATAAAGGAATGCTAGTATATAATTGTTGGGTTAGATACAAAACTACTTAATGTACTATCCTTGGGGCTAGCTTTTCCACTCAAAGAAATTATTTGCACCTCTCTGGACTACAAAAAAATAATCTATATATTAAACTCTACTCCTACACAGTTGTAAAATACTCCAGTCAATACAAAATAAATCAAGAGTTCAAGTTCAGAACCACACTAAAAGAACACTCAGTAATATCTTCTGCCTATTTCAAAGTTTCAGACCATTTTTCTAACACAATTCTTCCTATTCACAGACACTTCTGTTTTTTATTCTTCTATGGAGTTAGATGTTTCCTCTGCACCATGGAGGTGCTGTCATCGTTAGCTTGCTATTTCTATCAAAGTTTCTTCTAAAACCTAGAGTTGCAGAATTTGAAAATCATCAAGATGACTGAGTGTGTCATCATTATTTTAATTTCCTCCCACTCTACCATTCCAGAGCCTCTGGCCATTGGTATCAGAGAAGAACATTACACTTCTCAGTTTTTCTTTTTTTTTTCTCAGATTGACATATTAACATTCTGGTTTATATAAACTGAAATTATTATTGGATGACATTTTCTCCATGTGGGTCTCCATGCAGACATAAAAAACACAAGTGCTAGGTATCTACTGATCACAGAGTTTCGTTTGTGAGAAACCATGGCATGATAAAATCAAATCATGGGATAAAACTCCACCTTCAGAAATTAGCTATATTAAATGGATGATGATGGAGGAGGACAGATCTGTGACTGGGGATGGGAAACCTGCAAAGCCACTCTCACTGAGACCTTGAGCTCTGGAATCCTTGCTTTGAGAGACTTCTGATAGATTATTATAATGTTGAGTGATTTGTTGCAATAGAACTCTCAGGAGATATGGTCCACCCATTTCTAACTCAGAGCTGAGCTACTTTGCCTCATATTAGGTGGCATAAGTGTATTTTCATTAACAAGCATATGTATTTACCGAATCATTATAAAATCCTTTTAAGCTGTTTCCCATTAGTACCTTCTTCAAAAGAGATGGCAACTGAAAATAAAGAAGTTAAATACATCATCCAATGTCACTATTTATGGGAGAATTAAGACTCAAATTTGGATTTGTTCATAAAGGATAAGTAGAAAAAAGTTGTCTTCCATTAATATCCCATTGCCTTAGATCTGAAAATATTTTAAATATTTTAAAATATTACATAACATCATAAATCAAGGTAGCAACTCCTGGTTAATATAGGTGAGTGAGATCTATGAAAGGAACAAAATCATGACTATAAAATTTCTTTCCTAAACTGTTAAAATATGATGATAACACATCTACCAATTTTAGAACTAAAGAAAAGCAAAATCCATACAATAAATGTGTACATATACAAGCTGACCTGATTTTACTTTCTTGTCTGAAGTGTAACTTCCAATTTTAGTCTGTTCGATCTTCAGTAATTTGATAACATTTTGTACTATACTTCATGTATCTCTTATTTTTAAATAAATCATGCACAAGCAAAATAAAGTTACTGATAAATTTAGCTGCTTATCCTTCTCCCTTCTAGAAAGAAATCTTTGAATATTTAATTGAAACTTGTTATTTATTTGTATCAGAGATGTTTCATTCTTGGTGGTTTGATTGACTTGGTTTTGATTTACATTTTCCAATTCTTAGAGCTTCTTTCAAGTTTATGATAAATATTGACAGCATGATAATCATATAATATTATATACTTACAAAGAATATATGTTTGTGGGGTCCAGATATACCATAGGTGTGGAAGAGTTTACTCCACCACATCTGCTTTGAAGAAAATAAGGTACTTGGTTAGATGATTTTGAAAATTTCTTCTGATTCTAAGATATAATGGTACCCATTTGTAACTAGCTATAGATTGGGTATGATTCACAAGTAACGTGTTAACACTTTTGGTTTATAGTAAGGCCATGATGGTCAGTAGTTGAATAACCTAAGATAATAAAAATAGTTTTACTGTCTTTTTTTTTTTCAATTATACAGAGTGAAAGTGAAAGTTCCTCAGTTGTATGTGATTCTTTGTGACCCCTTGGACTATACAGTCCATGGAATTCTCCAGGCCAGAATCCTGGAGTGGGCAGTCTTTCCCACTTCCCCAGGGGATCTTCCCAACCCAGGGATCAAACCCAGGTCTCCCGCATTGCAGGCAGATTCTTTACCAGCTGAGCCACCAGGCGAGCCCAAGAATACTGGAGTGGGTAGCCTGTCCCTTCTTCAGGGGATCTTCCCGACCCAGGAATTGAATCGGAGTCTCCTGCATTGCAGTCGGATTCTTTACCAACTGAGCTATCAGGGAAGCTGCCTGTAGATACATATATGCTTACATTTTTATGTCCCTTTCCATTATGGCTTATCATAGGATGCTGAATGCAGTTCCCTGTGATGTGCAGTAGGACTCTGTGGTTTGTCCATCCTCCATGTAAAAGTTTCCGTCTGCTTACCCCACCTCCGTCTCTGTGGTTCCCCAAGCCCTGTCCTCCTGGCAGCCACCAGTCTGTTCTCTCAGCCTGTGTGTCTGTTTCTTTCACATAGATAGGTTCATTTCTGTTACATCTCATCACTTAACTGATGCCATATGATATTTCTCTTTTTCTGACTTACTTCACATAGTATGATAATCTCTATAGCTTTGTCCATGTTGCTGAAACTGGTATTTGTTCATTCTTTTTTATGGCTGAGTAGTGTTCCCTGTGTGTGTGTATTATGTACACACACACACACACACACACACACACATTTCTCCGTTTATCCATTGATAGACATTTCGGTTGTTTCCACGCCTTGGCTATTGTGAGTAGTGCTGCTATGAATGCTAGAATGCATGTGTCTTTTTGAATTCTAGTTTTGTCTGGATGGATGCCCAGGAGTGGGATTGCTACATCATATGGTAATTCTATTTTTAGTTTTCTGAGGAACCTCCATCCATTTTCCATAGTGGCTGTACCAACTCACATTCCCACCAACAGTGTAGGAGGCTTTCCTGTTCTCCTCACTCTTTTGAGCGTTTGTCATTTGTAGATATTTCTGATGATGTCCATTCTGACTGGTATGAGATAGGACCTCATTGTTTTGATTTGCATTTCTCTAGTAATTAGCAATGCTGAAATTCTTTTCAGGTGCCTATTGACCAGCTGTATTTCTTCTTCAGAGGAATGTCTGGTTAGGTCTTCTGTCCATTTACAGAGAGGTTTGTTGGTTTTTTATTTGTTGAGTTTTACGAACTGTTGGTATATTTTGGATATTAAGCCCTTGTTGGTGACATCATTTGCAAATACTTTTTCCCAGTCTTTGCTCCCTTTTCATTTTGTTTATGGTTTCCTTTGCAGGCAAAGGCCTGACGTTTGATTAAGTCCCATTTGTTTATTTTTGTCTTCATTTCTATAGACTTGGGAGACTGACCTAAGAAACATTGGTATGATGTATTTCAGAGAATGCTTTTCCTATATTCTTTTCTATGAGTTTCATGGTGCCATGTCTTAGGTTTAAGACTTTAAACCATTTCGAGTTTATTTTTGTAATGCTGTGAGTGTGTGCTCTAACTCCTTTGGTTTATATCCAACTGTCCAACTTTCCCAGCATCACTTGCTGAAGAGACTGTCATTTTCCTATTGTATATTCTTACCTTCTTTTTGTAAAATTAATTGACCATAAGTGTGTTGGTTTATTTCTGGGCTGTTTATTATGTTCCATTGATTGTATATCTGTTTTTTCCAGTATCACACTGCCTTGAATGCCATTGCTTTGCAGTATTGTCTGGAGTCTGGGAGGTTTTTGCTTCCTGTCCCCCCACCCCCACACCCCCACCCTCAGGACTGCTTTGACAACTCTGGGTATTTTACGAGTCCATGTAAATTTTTGGATTTCTTCTAGTACCGTGAAAAATGTCATGGGTAATTTGGTAGGGAATCACATTAAACCTGTATATCAGTTTGGGTAGTATTGCAATTTTAGCAATATTATTACTTTTTTCAATCAAAGAGCATGGAATAGCTTTATATATATTTTTGAATCCTCTTTCCTTTCCTTTATTAATGTTTTATAGTTCTCAGTGTATAAGTCTTTAACCTTCTTGGACAGGAAGTGAATACTTAGGCTATTTCCTAAGTATTTTGGGAGGTACAATTTTAAAAGATATTTTTTTCTACATTCCATTTCATTGTTAATGTAGAGAAGTGCAACTGATTTCTTAGTTCCTGATTTTAGCAGGAAGGTGTTCAGCTCTTCACCATTGAGTATTATACTGTCTGTGGGTCAGTCATAAGTGGCTTTTAATATATTGAGGTATGTTCGCTCTATACACACTTTGGTAAGAGTTTGTATCATGAATGGATTTTGGATTTTGCCAAAAATTTCTCTGCGTTGATTGAGAAGGTTGTGTTTTTTTGTTATTGTTGTTTTCTCTTTTGTTAATGTGGTGTTATGTTTATTTGTGTATATTGAACCATTCTTGTGAACTTGAAGTGAATCTCACTTGGTAGTGGTGCATGATCATTGTTATGTGTTGTTGGATTTGGTTTGCTAATACTCTGGTGAGAATTTTTGCATATACATTCATAAAAGTTATTGGCCTGTAATTTTCCTTTTCAGTGATATCTTTATTTAATTATGGTATCAGGGTGATAGTGGCTTCCTACAATAATTTTGGGAATGGTCCTGCCTCTTCAGTCTTTTGGAAGAGTATAAGAAGGATCAGTAAAATTTCCTCTGTATTTTTGTGAGAATTTGCTTGTGAAGACATCTGGTCCTAGAGTTTGGTTTATAGGTAGCTTATTGTTATTATTGTTATTACAGATATTATTTCACTTGTAGTGATTGGTCTCGTCAAACTATCTATTTCTTCTTGATTCAATTTGGTGAGCTGTATGGTCCCCAGATGGCTTCCCTGGGGGCTCAGTTGTAAAGAATATGCCTGCCAATGCAGGAGACACAGGCTGAATTCCTGGGTTAGGAAAACGCTATGGAGAAGGAAATGGCAACCCACTCCAGTATTCTTACCTGCGAAATCCCATGGACAGAGGAGTCTGACAGGTTATAGTTCCTATGGTCACAAAAGAGTCAGACATTACTTATCAACTCAGCCACAGGTGGTTTAGAAAGTCATCCATTTCTTCTGGGTTGTCAAATTTCTTGGCATATGATTTTTCATAGTATTCTCTTATTTAAAAAAATTTTTTTTCTATGCTATCAGTTGAGATTTCTCCTCCTACTTTTCTTATTTTCTTTACCTGGGCTCTCTCCTTTTTGAGTCTGGGCAGAGGCTTGTCAATTTTATTTACCCTTTCAAGGAATGAGCTCTTGGTCTTATTGATTCTTTTCTATTTTTTTAAACCTCTATTTATTTCCTCCCTGGTATTATTTCTGTCTGCTGACTTTAGATTTTTTTTTTCATTTTTCTTTGTCTAATCTTGCCTGGAAAATTCCATGGATGGAGGAGCCAGACAGGCTTCAGTCCATGGGGTCGCAAAGAGTCGGACACAACTGAGTGACTTCACTTTCACTTCCTTGACCCACTGGTTTTTCAGTAGCACATTGTTTGGTCTTCATGAAATCTTTTTTTTTTTTTTTCTCATTTCTTTTATTGTGGTTGATTTCTAGTTTCATGACATTATAGTCAGAGAAGATGCTTGAAATAATTTCTGTAGTCTAAAATTTGTTGAAGTTTGTTTTGTATCCTAAAGTGAAAGTGAAGTTTGCTCAGTCTTGTCTGACTGTTTACGACCTTATGGACTATACAGTCCATGGGATTCTCCAGGCCAGAATACTGGAGTAGGTAGCCTTTCCCTTCTCCAGGGGATCTTCCCAACCCAGGGACTGAACCTAGGTCTCCTGCGTTGCAAGCAGAATTTCTTACCAGCTGAGCCACAAGGGAAGCCCAAGAATACTGAATTGAGTAGCCTATCCCTTCTCCAGGGGATCTTCCCGACCCAGGGATTGAACTGGTGTCTCCTGCATTGCAGGTGGACTCTTTACCAACCGAGTTATGAAGGAAATCCTTTGTGTCCTAGTATGTGGTCAATGCTAGAATGGTCCATGTGCACTTGAATGCGCATTCTCTTTTCTTTGGATGTAATGTCTGAAAATATCAATTAAGTCTAATTGTTGTTTTGTATCATTTAGCGTCTATGTTGTCTTACTGATTTCTGTCTAGAATACCTGTCCACTGATTTCAGTGGACTCTTCTATGATTATTGTATTTCCATCAATTTCTCCTTTTGTGTCTATTAGTATTTGTTTTATGTATATGGCTGCTCCTATATTAAATGCATATATGTCAACAAATGTAGAATATTCTTCTTGCATTGATCATTTTATTATTATATAGTGTCCTTTTTAAATCTTTCTTTATGGCCTTTGTTTTAAAATCTATTTTGTTGTGTATGAGTTGCAACTCCCACTTTCTTATTTCTGTTTGTATGAAATATCTTTTTCCATCTCCTCACTTTTAATCTGTGTGTGTATTTTGCCTTAAAATGGGCTTCTTGTAGGCATCATATCATAGACTTTTGTTTTTTTAATCCAGTCTGCCACTCTATAATTTTTATTGTATCATTTAATTCATTGACATTAAGGTAATTATTGATAGTATATATTGTCTTTGTAAACTTTGTTTTCCAGTTGATTCTATGCTTCTTCTTTGTTCCTTTGCTTTTCTTTTTGTGGTTTGATGATTTCCTTTCATTTTATCCTTGTTTTTTTTCCTGAATTTATTGTCTGTTTTTGATTTTTGGTTTTTCAAGTATATTAACTGTTTGTTATATCCGCTTGCTTTGGCTCAAACTCATTCTAAAAAAATAACCTATATTTTCTTATCATCTTTCCTCATATGTTATGATTTTGAAGTCCTTCATTACATCTTCATATTTATCCTTTTGCTGTTACTTTTGTTTATCATCACTTTCACAAAGAGGTTTCTTTTTTTTTTTTTTTCTTTTGTTCTGTATACTGGTTTAGGTTACTTTCCTATATATCTTGTTGCTTGTTTTCTGTTTGGGGGAAATAGAAAATCTTTCAATAATATTTCTTTTAAGATAGGTTTAGTATTGCTATATTCTTTTAAGTTTTGCTTGTTTGAGTAATTCTTTATCTTTCCTCATTTTAAAAATGATAATCTTGCAGGACAGTGTATCCTAGGTTGCAAATTTTTCCCTTTTATGACTTTGAGTATATTTTGCCACTCCCTTCTCACCTGCAGCCTTTCTGTTGAAAAACCACTGGTAACCTATGGAGACTTCCTTTGTAATTACCTCTTTATTGTTCTTTTGCTGCCTTTGAAATATCTTTAACTTTTGCCATTTTTATTATAGTAAGTCCTGGGACAGGTCTGTTTGGGTTCGTCTCATTTGGAACCCTCTGTGCTTCCCGTGGCTTCCCTCCTGGCTCAGTTTGTAAACAATCTGACTGCAATGTGGGAGACCTGGGTTTTATTCCTGGTTTGAGAACATCCCCTTAAGGAGGGCATGGCAACCCACTCCAGTATTCTTTCCAGCAGATTCCCCAAGGACAGAGGAGCCTGTCGGGCTGCAGTCCATGGGGTCACAAAGACCTGGACATGACTGAGCACCTGAGTACAGCACAGTGCTTCCTGTATCTGGATATCTGATTCCTTCTTTAGGCTTTGGAAGGTTTCAGCAAAATTTCTTCAAATATATTTTCTCTCTCTTTTCCTTTTGGAATCCCTATTGTGCATATAAACTGGCATGCTTTATATTATTCAATAGGTCCCTTACATTGCTCTCTTGTTGTTTTTTTTTTTTTTAATTTGTCTTTCTATCTGCTGTCTTCATTGGGTAATTACCATTAGTCTGTCTTCCAAATCACTTATTCTTTCTTCTGTGTTATTCATTCTGCTAGTCAATTGCCTTTAGCTCAGTTTTGTCTTTGCAAATGACTTTTCCAAGTCTTCTTGGCTCCTCCTTATAGTTTCTAGTTCCTTTTTGCAGTAATCTGCCTCTCCATCAATAGCTTTTCTTCATTTTGTCCGGTATTTTCATTACATCCTTTTGAACTTAGTGTCTGTTTAGACTGAGGAGGTCTGTTTCATTGTTCCTCCAGGGGAATTCTCTTGGTCTTTGAGCTGGGAGCGGTTCCTGGGCTCCTTGATTTTCTTGTACTACTCTTACTCTGAGTTTAGGAGAGTCAGCTATCCAATCCCTGTATGACTTGGGAGGTTTTTGAAATATTTTTGCAGTGAGCGTTGCTTTCAGATAGTTTGGATGCGCTCCGTCTCCTTGCTCGGCATGAGCTGGCCGTTGTCCCTTCGATGGGGGGCAGGCAGGTTGCACGCACTGTCACGAGGGCAGGGGCAGTGATGGATTTCTACCTGTGGGGCACTCGGCGTGGCTCTGGGCCACTTCCGCCTTTGGAGGCCAGCTCACACCTGCTCAGGCCGCATGCAGCTACTCGTGACACTCATGTAGGCGGGGCCCTGCTGTCTCCAGTGTGCAGAGAATGAACCTCCTGTGGTGGAGCCCCCACCTCACGTTCCCCCAGCCATGGTGCCTGGCCTCTCTGGCAGTCCCAGACTTCTTCCCATGCACCCTCGATTGTGGTCCGCCGCACATCTCAGCTGTCTGCACGCAGCTAATCCCTGTCCTCTCTCTGGGTATGACTCTGAAGCCAGAGCCGCACCATCCAGCCCCTTCTCGCGACAGTGGACAAGCGTCTCAGGCTGCAGCTTCTCAGGAGGGGGCGCCAACCATCTCAACAGGTCTCTCTCCACTTTACCCCCGGCAAACCTGAGGCTGTGCTGTCCTCCAAGGCCCTGAAGCTCCTCCTCCATCCCAGTTGATCCCCCACCAGCAGGGGGACTTCCCAGGGTGTGGAAGCCTTTCCTTTAACCCAGCTTCCTCCCAGGAGTGCAGGTTCCGTCCTGATTTCCTTCTGTTTATTCTTCCTTTTGTCCCACCCAATTACATGGAGATTTTCTTGCCTTTCGGTAGTCTAAAGTCTTCAGCCAGCATTTATAGATGTTCTGTGAGAATCATTCCACATATAGATGCATTTTTGACGTGGGTATGTAATACACCTCCATGATTTTGATCCCTGCATAGATTTAGTGTCTTAATTTCTAACCCCAGGTGCACTATTGTGTCCTCATCATTATTATTACTGTATAACAGTAATATATGAAAGTACATTCTTGTTCTTACATACATAGATAATTCAACTTAACTTATGTGACATATATATATATTTAATATATGTGATATTAAAGGTTATTAAAGGATGTAAAACGTGTCTTAAACTGTTACTTTGTGTTATTGTCAGAGAAGAACTAGGGAGATTAAAAGAGGACAGACCAGAATATACTCATTCAGAATTTTGAGAGGCATAGAAAACCTTTGTACGGATAGGCAGGCCAACATGTGTGCATGTTACCACTTCCTTGTTGTTGTCCAGTTGCTCAGCTGTGTCTGACTTTTTGGGACCCCATGAACTGCAGCACACCAGGTTTCCCTGTCCTTCCCTATCTCTGTGAGTTTTCTCAAACTGATGTCCATTAGTTGATGATCCCACCCAACCACCTCTTCTGTCATCCCCTTCTCCTCTTGCCCTCACTCTTTCCCAGCACTGAGGTCTTTTCCAGTGGGTCGGCTCTTCACATCTGGTACCCAAATCATTGGAGCTTCAGTTTCAGCATCAGTCCTTCCAGGGAATATTCAGGGTTGATTTCCTTTAGGATTGACTGGTTTAATTTCCTTGCTGTCCAGGGAATTCTCAAGAGTCTTCTCCAACACCACAGTTTGAAAGCATCAAATCTTCAACACTCAGCCTTGTTTATGGCCCAAATCTCACATCTGTATATGACTACTGGAAAAATCAAAGTTTTGACTATACAAACCTTGGTTGGCAATGTAATGTCCCTGATGTTTAATATGCTGTCTAGATTTGTCACAGCTTTTCTTCAAAGGAGCAAACATCTTTTAGTTTCATGGCTGCAGTCACCATCTGCAGTGATTTTGGAGCCCAAGAAAATAAAGTCTCTCACTGCTTCCATTGTTTCCCCATATATTTGCCATGAAGTGATGGGACTGGATGCCATGATCTTCGATTTTTGAATGTTGAATTTTAACTCCTTAACTCTTTAACTTTTTCACTCTCTTCTTTCACCTCCATCAAGAGACTCTTTAGTTCCTTTTTGATTTCTGCCATTATGGTGGTGTCACCTGCATACCTGAGGTTATTGATATTTCTCCTGGCAATCTTGATTCCGCTTGTGCTTCATCCAGTCATGCATTTCCCATGATGTACTCTGCATATAAGTTAAATAAGCAGGGTGACAATATATAGCCTTGACATACTCATTTTCCTATTTGAAACCAGTCTGTTGTTCCATGTCCAGTTCTAACTGTTGCTTCCTGACCTGCATACAGGTTTCTCAAGAGGCAGGTAGGTGGTCTGGTATCCCCATCTCTTTAAGAATTTTCCACAGTTTACTGTGATCCACACAGTCAAAGGCTTTGGTGCAGTCAATGAAGCAGAAGTAAGTGTTTTTCTGAAATTCTCTTGCTTTTTCTATGATCCAATGGATGTAGGTAACTTGATCTCTGGTTCCTTTGCCCTTTCTAAATCCAGATTATACATCTGGAAGTTCTTGGTTCATGTACTGTTGAAGCCTAGCTTGAAGGATTTTGAGCATAATCTTGTTAGCATGTGAATTGAGTGCCATTGCATTTTAGTTTGAATATTCTTTGGCATTTCTCTCCTTTAGGATTGGAGTGAAAACTGACCTTTTCCAGTTCTATGGCCACTGCTGAGTTTGTCAAATTTGCTAGCATTATGAGTGCAGCACTTTAACAGCATCATCTTTTAGGATTTGAAATAGCTTATCTGGAATTCCATTACTTCCACACTCCAGGATGTCTGGCTACAAGTGAGTGATACACCATCATGGTTATCTGGTTTTTATTACCATAGTGCACATTTTCTATTGACAAGGATAGGTACTGTCTGGAAAGTCTACGTAATCTAAAATCTGACTAATTTAAAGCAGAGATCAGTTTCACTCTAAAGTGTTTATAGAGTGATAGAATATGAAATCCTACTCAGAACTTCCAAATATACTGTACATATAATGACTGCCTTGGAAATCACCAGTGCTGTTCATTCTACTATTTTGAAATTTATATTATGATGAAATATGTCAATCATATTTTCTCCAAAAAGTGGAGAGAGTTACTTGTGTGGGATTCATGTGCCATGCAATTAATTGTTACTTTTTCCCTTAAGGTGAAGATTAAGAAAATGTATAGTGTTATAAAAAATTTTCCTTTCACCTGTAATATGAATTGTTCATATAGAGTGCAACTGACTGACAATCCAGATGGGAAAAGAATATTGTTTATAGAAATAATTCTGTTCTGTATATTTCAGTAGTTTATTTTGAAAGAAATTTTAACCTAAAAGGTTATATGATGATATATATGAATACATGATAATGGCATTCAATTATGACTTTAGACAGATCCAATTTAAACACCTGAAGTGGTTACAGGGCGTTCCACTTTACTTTTTTCCTACATATCACAGTACTACACAGTTTCTGGTTTACTTGAAATACTGCTTTTATTAGTAATAGTAATTAAGTTATAGAGTGATGTACATAATAATAACAGTAAGCTGTAATTACATGAGATTTTTATTATGGTTACCAAATTTTGGTGCTCTTCCCATAAAGTAATTCTTCATTTTGTATCTGAGTGAGCTTGTAATATAGCAACTGATTGAATACAGGATGAGAGTTTCAGTATTAGTTTTCAAAAGGCCAGGCAGTTTCTCCTTTGTTTGCTAAAATTTTCACCCTTGGTATCCAGAGTCACAATATATAAAATCTGATTACTTATGACCACCATGCTGAAAACTATAGGCACCCAAGTCAACAGTACCGTCCGAGGCCAGATTCCAATCAGATCCCTGCCAAAGGAGCAGACATGTGAGTCAAGCTGTGCTGTATCCCACTGGACTAGCCTACAGCTAAAACCCACCAAGTAACCCCTGTTGACATCACATAGGACCAAAAAACCACTCGCCTAAGTCCTGCCAGAACCCCTATCCCACAAATAAGAGAATTAGATTAGGAAGATGATCATTTTAAGCCATCTTCTGAAATAATTTATTAAATCAAAATAAATAATGGGGACACAAGTCAAACATGCTTTCAGATAATTACCTATGCTTTTTCCTGAATCTAACATCCAGAGTATAATTTCTCTATAGAAGAATCACATGAAAATCTACTTACAGTAAACTCTAGAAACCACAGATTTACTATCATTTATTGAATAGTTTGATCTTATGAAGCATGGAGTTATACATTATATATAAATAACTGTCATAGAAATCATATTATCTAGGCTAAGTATGTTATACACATTAACAAAATCCAGACATCAAATCAGGTGTAGAAAGTTGAGGAAAAATTGATGGAAAATATGGTCTTTGCAAGTGTATTGAGAGTGCAAGATGGAAGCTCTGATTTGTTTTGGGATCTCAGCAATGATTAATGATGATATCTACTCTGTACAATATAATCACATTATTAGATATGAAAGCCATTGTGAAATGCCCTTTATGATTAAATAAGCAAACAACTGATATTGTTGAAAGCTACGTTTGAATATAAAATATGAGTATCTATAGAAAACCCCTTTTTCACCATTTCAAAAAGAGAAATAGGTATAAAAACCTTTTAGGAATCAGTATCTAAGGCATTTTTTTTTCTGAGAAATATGTAAATAGATTTCTACAAAAGGTTTACTTTGTAGTTTATATGGAAAAGCCAATATCATTTGTCTTGACAATATTTCACTAACTCACTTAAAGTTAAGACAGAATATGTTACAATAAGTAAATTAAGGAAATCAATAAACTTTGATCACTTATGTTGTATTTAAACCACTTATAAATGGGTGAAATACTGTATGACATGTGTCCATACTAAATATTGTACACCTTATTTATTTCAGAAGTTCAGCTACTCCAGTAGACACCAGAAATTTAAAGATAATTTAGACCCTTAAGAATCTCACAGACAAGTTAGGAATAAAGATGGAGAATTTTTTAAAGTTATAAGGTTTAATAAATTATTAAGTGCATGAATACACAGAACACATGGAGTAGTAGGTGGTTAAATTTGCCTGACAGTGTCTTAGTTGCTCAGTCATGTCCAGCTCTTTGCAAACCCATGGATGAAGGAGCGCACCAAGCTGCTTCATTCATGGAATTCTCTAGGCAAGAATATTGAAGTGGGTAGCCATTCCCTTCTCCAGGGGAATCTTCTCAACCCAGATATCAAATCTTGACCTCCTGCAATGCAGGCAGACTCTTTACCATATAAGCCACTGAAAGTGAAATTTGCTCAGTTGTGTTCGACTCTTTGCGATCCCATGGACTATACAGTCCATGGAATTAACTAGGCCAGAATACTGGAGTGGGTAGCCTTTCCCTTCTCTAGAAGATCTTCCCAACCCAGAGATTGAACTCAGGTCTTCCGCATTGCAGGCAGATTCTTCACCAGCTGAGTCACAAGGGAAGCCCAAGAATACTGGAGTGGGTAGCCTATCCCTTCTCCAGTGGATCTTCCCGACCCAGGAATTGAACCGGGGTCTCCTGGATTACAGGAAGATTCTTAACCAACTGAGCTATCTCAAATTTGCCTGAGGTGGGCAAAAAAAGTGAGTATGGATAGTTCATGCATTAGTTTTCTAGTGCTGCGACATTTATTACAAACCTAATTTAAAACAATATAAATGTATAGGTCATAATCTATTATCCTCCTGGTTTAATAAGTCTAAAATCAAGATGATATGTGACTGGGTTCTCATCAGGAGCCTCTTGAACTGTTGGCCAAATCGTTTTGAAATTGTAAGACTTCGAAGTTGCAGGTCTCTGTCTCTCTAGAGGCCTCTCTCTGGCCCTTGTATAGAACATTCTCTGCTTTAAAAGGTTCATTTGATTAGATTGGGCCCATCGAGATAATCCTGGATAATCTATTTTAAAATTTATAACTGTAATTGTACCTGAAAATTCCTTTTCATGTAGAACAACATAGTCATGAGATTCTAGGATTAGAATAGACATTTTTAGTTAAAGTATAGACATTTTTGAGAGACCATTCTGCCTTGCACAGTTCATGAACTTAATTATTTTTTTCCCTTTTCAAATGAAAGGTTGGGTGGGATCTAGAAGCAGGAAATAAGGATATCTATGGCTTACCTGATAGCTCAGTTGGTAAAGAATCCGTCTGCCATGCAGGAGACCAGGAGACCCCGGTTCTATCCCTGGGTTGGGAAGATCCCCTGGAGAAGGGTCAGGCTACCCACTCCAGTATTCTGGTCTAGAGAATCCCATGGATTGTATAGTCCATAGGGTTGCGAAGAGTCGGACATGACTGAGCGACTTTCACTTCACTTCACTTTGCAAGTAACTAACTAACTAACTTGAAGACCTGATAAAAAAAACCAACCCATGATAATAATACTAAAAACAAATCTGGAAAAGAGTTATGTTCAGGCAGGAAGAGAAATGTTGTGTCCTTTATTATGTGATAAGGCACGACATTAGCCCTGTCATGCACAGATCATGTTAGTTTAACCCTCCCAGCTTTAGCCTGGTGGAGCGGCCTCATACACAGGTTCTGTTCCTTGCCGACTAATGAAGAGAAGCCAATAGTATCAAAGACAAAACAACTTCCGCAGGAAAGATCCTCCCTCCTTCTCCATTTATTACCCAGTGTTTGCACCATGCACAATATATCACACATTTGTAATGCTGGAAGAACAGTGACTCCTGGAAAGAAAGACTCTGCAATCAATAACTCATTGGAATTTGAGATAGCACCATTAAAGTGGCATTTCCCATAGAAGTGCGTAGATCCTAGGAAGCTATACATGCATGCTCAGATTTCTGTTTTAAATTCACTCTCTCCTCCTAACCTGGGAATATGAAGGTGTATTTAAGCTAATACAAAACTAGGGATTGTACATGTGTATATGCATAATGAGATGAAAGGATAGAATATCACAATCTTGGTTATGGGTATAAAATATAAATAACAACAACAACAAGAACAACTGGTTTGTCATCAGAGAGAAACTTTGAAACTGGCTTCTCAGGAAATGGAGAGTATCCATCATTTTTCACAATGTGAATGCCTGAAGTCTACTTGATAGAATTTTAAAGTGTATTTTAAAGTTTATTTAAAGCGTATTTTTAAAATCACTAGTCCAGAAAGACTCTGACTACCTAGTGTGTGAATTTGGGGAATAATCTCAGTTTCCTGCCTACTAGAATGAATGTTAGTTCAGGTCTTCAGAGAAGCAGTGACAGAGAAGTGCAAGAGATTTACTGAGGAAAAATTACTTATGAGGGGAAAATGGAGGAAGCTGGAGGAGGCAGGACAACCTATCAGAACAAGATGAAATGTGACTACTGCAGTGGAGAAAGGGGAGGAAGGAAGAGACATGGGAATATCCCTCACTTGAGCACAGCTTTAAGGAAGTTTTGGCCAGGATAGGAATATAGCATCCTTGAGCCAATTCATCTTTCTATGTCCGCTTGTTGGCTGGGAGCAACCAGTGAAAATCATGGACACAGTACATATGTACTCAGAGGCCTCACTGGCTGAGGGAGAAATATAGGTTAGTGAGGTGAACTATAGCTCCTTGCCAAGGTGATGGTTAATGGTGAGAACTGAGGCCTTGAGATCAACTGCAGCAACAAGAAACCTTCTCTCTTTTGGGCCTTTGACCATGTCATCTGGTATACGGTCCATAGCAACATTCCAGATGCAGACTGTATTTCCACAGATCCCCAAGAGGCCCATCAAGTGCTGTGCTTCCTTCTATGTGACAAAGAATACCAAATGCATCAGTTTGTCTTTTATGTTGGGGACGGTCCTTAATACACATCTGAACACTGGACCCTGATAATACCACTGAGTGGTTTATTCCTGGATCTTTATAGAGTTTATGACCTATCATGTAAACGCATGTCTTTTTTAATTTAATTTTTTTCCATTTATTTTTATTCATTGGAGACTAATTACTTTACACTATTGTATTGGTTTATTTTAATTGACAAATAGTTGATTTGCAATGTTGTGTTAGTTTCAGGTGTACAAGAAAGTAATTCAGTTATACATATATATATATATCTATTATTTTTTCAGACTTTTCCCATATAGGATATTATAGAATATTGAGTAGAGTTTCTTGTGCTATATAGTTGGTCCTCATTGATTATCTTTTTCTTACTTTTGGTAGTATGTATATATTAATCTGAAACTCCTAGGCTACACCTTCCTTCCATATTTCTCCTTTGGTGACCATAAGTTTGCTTTTGAAGTCTGTGAGTCTGTTTCTGTTTTGTAAATAAATCAATTTTTATCATTTTTCTACATTCCACATATAAATGATATCATATGATATCTGTGTTTGTCTGACTGACTTAGTATGTTAATCTCTAGGTCCATCGATGTTGCTGCAAATGGCATTATTTCATTCTTTTTTATGACTAATATTCCATTGGATAGTTGACAAATTTTCTTTATTCATTCATCTGTTAATGGACATTTATGTTGCTTATATGTCTTGGTTATTGTAAATAGTGTTGCAGTGAACATTGGGGGCCATGCATCTCTTCAAATTATAATTTTCTCTGAATATACGCCAGGAGTGGGATTGCTCGATCATATGATAGTTCCATTTTTACCTTTTTAATGAACCTCCATACTGTTTTCTATAGTGGCTGTATGAATTTACATTCTTACCAACAGTAGGAGAGTTCTCTTTTGTCCACACTCTCTCCAGCATTTATTACAGGAAACACATCTTACCAAGGCCGGTGAATCATCCTCTTCTTACTCATACTATACAATCAGCATGCTGTTGCTGATGTGATGAGTCACAGCGATATTCCATGGGGTTGCCAGACTGTTCAATTCAGACCAGGTGGTGCTAGAACCTCCTGCCAATGCAGGAGGTGTAAGAGACATGAGTTTGATCCCTGGGTTGGAAAGATCCCCTGGAAGAGGGCATGGCAACCCATTCCAGTATTCTTGCTGGAGAATTCCATGGACAGAGGAGCATGGAGGGTTACAGTCCATGGGGTCACAAAGAGCTGGACATGACTGAGTGACTTAGCAGGTAAGCACAACAGAAGGGAGAGAGAATTAAATTATTCATGAAGCAAAACTTTAAATGAATATTCTTTACTTTCATATAGGAATGTGAACTATTTCTTATCCTCTTGTATTGTCAGAATGAAAAAGTACCCATTCTCCAAATCAATGGCTGTATACCATGTATCTGAGACCTTGTTAAACGGTTCTAGTCCTTCGTCTGGCAGGGCAGCTGGAGGTGGAGCTTGCACATGGTTAAGTCTGTAGGAATCTGTGGCCTTTCTGCAAATCTGAGTTTCTGTAAGGACAGAAAGTGAATTAAATGTACATGTGATAAGGACCACCTCTGCAACTTTTAGATCTTGAGTGGCAGTAGTAATCTCCAACACCCCTCTGAAAAAGTGACATTTTTTATTTACTGTCTTAGCTGGAGAGGAGGCAGCATTTTAAGGAGTTGAGGCCTGACCTTCTTCAGTCATGGCTCTTACACTACAAGCCAAGAACCACATGTGACTATCCCTCTAACTGCCAAATAAAGTCCAAATTTATGTTTGGGGACAGAGGAAGCACCCATTGAGTAAATCCACAGACAGAGTATGGCCTTTGTGATTTAGATTCTAGTCAATATTCCTTTAATTTTCTGCCATGTCTAAGCCTCCACTCTCAAAATGGGACAGTTTGACACTTGGGGTCTTCGGTTATCCATGTCAGCTCACACTCAGATTCTGATCGTCTTCAGATGTGTAGGCACTTCCCTTTTCTTCAGCCTTAATGTTCTGTCCTGCTCCACGGCACCTCCGCCAAGGGAACTCACCACCTGTTCAGTCAATGTCTTCCAGTTGGCGGTGGTCTGAAAATAGGGACTGGTCTGAAAACTTTCTCTTGAGGAGACCTATCCAAATCCCTGTGTCTTAATTCTTGCTTTTGGGAGGATGGGATGTAGATATCAATTGGCAACTTTGTCATCTCCCCGTCTATTTTGTCCTGGAGTCTCAGTGCTCAGTTAATCATCTCCGCAGCTCTCTGTGGGTCAAGCTCCCTTCATGGTCTATTTGATCATGCCAGTCTTCACAGTCATTGCTGTCCTGTGACTCCTGGATTCCAAGCACCTCTACTATTTTAGGGCACCATCATCTCGCAGATACATCCAGCCCAGTTCTGAGCCAACTTTTTCTTGTGTCAGCCTTTGGCTAGAGAGGAGAGCTACCGCTGTCTTAGTGGTCCTATGCACCTCTCATCATTACACGCTGATGGCTTTGATGAACACTGTGATTTCAGGGCCTTCCTATGGAACGTAACCAAATAGTAGGTCTTTGTACCTCTCATAATAGAGCCATTCCAACAAATCTACTTGCCTCAGCCTCTTTATTACTTCCTTTACTTTCTTCCAGGGAAAATCAGGCATTTCCAGTTTCCTTAATATTAGCCAACACTTTTCTCTGCGTTTCTAAGAGCATCTCTGCAAGAGAGTTGGCCTGGCATCCCAGCCAAAGTATTAAACCCAAGTTTGGTGAGGACTCTCTACGTCGATGAATTTTTGCCTTTCCGGTCTTGGATTTCATTCTTCTGGTCAGGTGCTCTCAAAATCCAACCACAGTAATACGTTCCAGTTACTGTATGTTCCTGCTCCTGAATTTTGCTATTGCCTATTGTATCATACATCTCTCTTCATATTAGATCCAGCAGGTCCTTAGCTAGGTTATGGTAGGATTTAACCCTGCATCCTAGTAGCCAGGAGAAGAAGTGGGGGTAACTGCTGAGGGGAGCACTCACTGCCTCATGGTGGGGGAGGACCGTGCTATGTCCTCGAACCGAGTAGGAAGTGGGATTAACTAAATCTCACTGGGCAAGGATGGGGCCGCTTTCCAAGTTCTGTCAGTTCAACATCTGTAGAATCATCATCTACGTGAACGTCCTTCCAGATGGCCCCCGTTCATGTTTCAGGGCCCCCAAAAAAGTTTTAATCTTGGCACAAAAGATGTGGTTGAAGGAGTCTTCATGTGTGTCTGGAGTTTTGCCCTTGTAATTATCACATCATCACTTTGCTTCTGTGTCTGTGCTTCCACTCCAAGATATAAGGATCTTCTTTAACACTATGAGAGGCCCTCTGGAACTCGTACTTGGCTGTTAGCTGCTTGCTTATACCCCTCAGCTTCTCTGCAGAGCACCAGTACAATGCAGAAGTCCACTGGCTTTCTTGATGCCGCCCCCTACCCTCAAATATTTCAAATGTCTGAATCATTGCCCTTAAAAAGGCATTTTCTTCCCCTGGAATGTGTTTCCAGGTCAGTAATGGTGAAATCATTAGCAGTTAGCATACTGTGTTGTATTACATGGTCTCTATACTTCACCTACCACTTAGGGTGCTGAAAACCTTTGGTGTCATGCATGAGCCTGTCTCTAATCCTTAGCCTTGCCACCTATGTTGTGAGCTCTTTTGGTAAAATTTGTGTTAGTTCAGATCCTCAGAGAAAAAGGAGGATGCGAAAAATGGGCTTATTTGTGCAAGATATTTTTCAAGGAAATACATATAAGAGAACAAGGGTAGGGAGTCAGAGCAAGCATGATGCAGTCTGACTCCTGGGAAGGAGAATAGGAAGGAGATAGGGTTGGGGATGAACAGTCTCAGACCACAGCACACACACCTCTACGAAAGATTTGGTCACACCAAAGGCAAGTTCGTGAACCGAAATTATGTGCCAGATGAAACACAGATGTGTCCTGTATTTTGCAGGCGTGGCCTTTTATTAAATATTGTGGTAGAAGTAACAGGGCCACCCATCAGTGCTTCCTATGGAGAAGATCTCCATAGAGAATTGTTCTCATTGCTATAGAAAACATGAAATTATGAGTTATGGTTTTAGAATTTGTGTCAGACGGAAAGGTAGGATGGGAAACTGTCAGAAGGGAAGGGCCAGTACTTGCAAGTCATGGACATTTGGAGCAATTTATGACTTAGAAAGTATGGTACAGCAAGTGTTCTTGGAATGTGATTTCTGATGGGGGTGAAGAGTGGAGGAGAGTAAGCCAGAGGCCAGATCGTAACAGAGAGTGGAAATAAAACGTGAAATGAGCACTTGAGCCATACTGATGGGAGGAGACAGGGCTGGGTAGGTTAGATGCCCTCAACTTGTTCCAGAGCAAAATCTCTATGCAACTGGGTCTCACCAAATTCACCAAGAATTTCTTTTAATTAAACTGCCACCGGTGCTCAGTCATCAAACCAGCAACTTTTGAACTACTCAAAGCGGACGAGTGCAGAGAGACTTAGGGAAACTGATATCTAGTCCGCACTGTGGTGCCCAAGTCTTGTACTCTGGCCATGACCATGTCCGTTTGGCAGGAGAGGTGTACGGAAGCCCTATGCTTACTCAGAGAATGCTTTATTCATTTATTTTTCTCACTGAGAGCATATTAGGTTAATAATGGATCATTACCATCACTTATTAAAAAGTTCTTTCCATAGAAAGTGCTTCAGTTTAGAATTTATTGTTATTTCTTCTTCTTCTTCTTTTTTTTTTTTTTCTGCTTAATTCTAGGGTTTTCAAGTATGATGCAAACAACAAGAGAATCATGTTCGTGTAATACACAGATGATCAAATGGCTTTAGAGAGGTCCACAGAGGATCTATGAGTTTTTGAGTAAAAGAAACAATGTGGATGAGTATCATCCAGTGTCACCAGCTTAGCTATCACATCATCGCCCCTGGATTCATCTCACTGAAGATAAGGCACAGTGATATGCAATTTTGCTTTTTGTCAATGTCAAAACAAGATTTTCAAAGCTTCCTGTTGCTAATACAGTTATACAGAGTTGTTTTTTTTCCAACCCTTACAGGCATAACTATTTACTACAGTATCTCGTTACATACAAATATATATACATTGGAGAAGGAAATGGCAATCCACCCCAGTATTCTTGCTAGGAGAACTCCATGGACAGAGGAGCCTGGCAGGCTACAGTCCATGGGATCGCAGAAGGAGTCAGACACGAGTGAGTGACTAAATCCCTCACATATATGCACACACCTATATTTGTGACATGCACATGGCACTGTACATACGTCAGCCTCAGTCTCCCAGTTCATCCCCCACCAAGTCCACCCGTCCATTCTCTACGTCTTGTCTCTATTCTTGCCCTGCAGATAGGTGCATCTGTACTATTTTTCTAGGTTCCACGTATATGTATTAATATATGATATCTGTTTTTTTCTTTCTGACTTACTTCACACTTCACTCCGTAAGATAGACTCCAGGTCCATCCACAAATGACCTGATATTGTTGTTTTTTATGGTTGAGTAATATTCCATTGTGTATGTGTACCATATCTTCTTTATCTGCTGATGGACACATAGGTTGCTCCCTTGTCCTTGTTATTGTAAATAGTTCTGCAATGAACACTGGAGTGGATGTGTCTTTTAATTATGGTTTTCTCAGGGTGTGTGCCCAATAGTGGGATGGTGGGGTCATATGGCAGTTCTGTTTTTACTTTTATAATGAACCTGCATACTGTTCTCCATAGTGGCTCTATAAATTTGCATAATATATTTTTTAGCAATACTCAGTGGATTTGCCAAGATGATACATAACACTTATCACAAAGTCGAGCATATATTTTTCTTTCTTTTCTATTCCAGCATTATCACTTGAAAATTAATACAGATTTCTCTTTTCACCATTGGCATGTGTTCAGGACCACTTAATATAAACTTGGCTATAAAACATCATATTATATGACTTGATGATATTTAATTTTGGGGGGCTCACTATCAAGGTAAACGTAAATATTTCATATTAAATATTCAAGTTGCCTTTTCTGTGGAACTTCTTTCTGTGGGATAATTGTGCATCCCCGCCCTGCTGAAGTCAGTCATGGCCATTGAACTTGGTATGGTGTATGCCAGTTTCAACACAGAAGGTTTTTAAATGCCAGATCTTGCTTTGAAATTTCTCTGTCCTGTGACAACAGTAATTGGGAATATTCTGGGTGGAAACTGCTTTATTAGACTGGGTCCCAGAGTAAAACTGTGAAACAAGTTCTCAAATGGCATACAGCATGAGGAAGAAAGAAACAGGATTTAGCTCATGCTCAAATTTTTTGTTTAAAATTACCTTTTTCTTTTTTTAGCATCCCAAACAAAATCTCCTAGTTTTTCATGGAAATTGCCCCAAAAATCTTGGTCAAGAGTCTATCCTCATAGAGTTGGTGTAATCTAAGGAGAATATATAATAGATTATAACAAATTCATATTAAAATAATGAGAAGTGCTTTTGTTAATAATTCTAGCTCACACCTCAGGCTCTTAACAGTTCTTCTGTAGTTATTTGCAGTACCTGAGTTGCTGCTGCTAAGTCGCTTCAGTCGTGTCCGACTCTGTGCGACCCCATAGACGGCAGCCCACCAGGCTCCTCTGTCTCTGGGATTCTCCAGGCAAGAACACTGGAGTGGGCTGCCATTTCCTTCTCCACCTGAGTTGCTAACAAGTATTAATTTTGATAAAGATTTACACTTATTCCAGTAGTGTTTAAAGAACGTGAGAGTACAAACACTTTAAGAATTGTCATAATTATACCTTACCACTTTCAGATAAGTGGCTAGTTTGAAAGGATGGTACTAACCACTAAAGATACTCAGAAGTTGATGGGGAGACAACTGCTAACAAGAATCTTAGGTTTCTTGTTGCTCAGCAGGTTATCCCATGTTCAAAAGCATGAGTGGATTATACTGGCTAAGTAATGGATTGATGTCTCAAGAAAGGATGACCTTCATCAGAGAGTTGAGGGTGAACAATTTTAATTGTCCTTTTTTGGTTGTTTTGTTTTTTTGCTTCAACATTGTTGATTGGCATTCCTTTGGTCTTAAGAAGAAATTCTAGCTTGAAAGAAAGCAGGTTCAGAAACACTAAATGAATAGTCATGGTCCAGAGTGTAAATGAGCTGGAGTGGATGCCCCATGTTCCTCACCCAACAGTAGAAAAATAAAATACTTTTATTTCCCAGTAGAGAAATAAAAATACTCATATATCTAGCAGAGGACAAACTGCATAAGCAACATTTCCTCATAGAGAGAGAAACGCGCAGTCATGTTTTTTGCCAGCGCCTAGACTGGGAGTTGGTGATGGACAGGGAGGCCTGGCGTGCTGCGATTCATGGGGTCGCAAAGAGTCGGACTCGACTGAGCGACTGAACTGAACTGAACTGAGAACATCGTGTACGGATGTGAGAGCTGGACCATAAAGAAGGAAGAGCACCAAAGAATAGATGCCTTCAAGCTGTGGTGTTGGAGAAGACTCCTGAAAGTCCCTTGGACAGCAAGAAGATCAAATCAGTCAATCTTAAAGGAAATCAACCCTGAATACTCATTGGAAGGACTGATGCTGAAGCTGAAGCTCCAGTATTTTGGTTATCTGATATGAGAAGCCAACTCATTGGAAAAGTCCCTGAGGTTGGGAAAGATTAAGGACAGAAGCAGAAGAGGGTGTCAGAGGATGAGATGGCTGGATGACATCAACACTGCAATGGACATGAACTTGGGCAAACTTCAGGAGACAGTGAGGGTCAGGGAGGCCTGGCAGGCTGCAGTCCATGGGGTCGCAGAGAGTTGGACATGACTGGGAAACCAAACAACAACAACAGAACATTTGTTGGCAAAATAAATTTTCAACAAATAGTTTAGAGTAAAGAAAATTAATATCTTTGAAAGAAGAATGTTACTTCTTTCTCAAGATGGACATCCTTTCCCAATGCATGCAGGCTAGTAAGTGATGAGAAAGGACAATTCTCCAAACAAGAAAGATCTATAGATCAACCTGGCGATCAGTGGGGTCACTGATCTGAAAATAGATGGTTTCACATTTCAATTACAAAAGTATTAATCTGGTATGATTTTCCCTACAACAGAAGGGCCATTAACAATTTGTCCTTTAATACCATCTTACTGATTATTCATTTTATCTTCAGGATATTCTTTAGTGCTGCAAATTGAAGAACACAGAAACATTTTCCTGGTTACTGTAATTATCAGAGCTTAATCAGCTTTATTTCCTCACCTTCATATTGGAGAGAGAGACAAAGTCACCCAAGTGAACCTACTTATTAATTAAACTATTTCCTGAAAGAGCATTTGTAGTACCCTTTTTGAAAGTTTCTGTGGTTCAATATTGGTGATTTGGGTCTTTTAGTTTTCTTTAATTGTGTGCAATTTCCACAAAGAAAATCTAGCTTAGTTTTCAAAGCAAAGTGTTATTTTTCATTAGAAGCTTGTTTCATCCTTGTCTATATTTTTAAATAATTATTTACATATTCATTTTTCCTCTCTCACTATTTAAAATGCAGACTGTACTCACATTTTTATATGAAAGAAAGGGTTTTGAACTAGTGACCTTTAGATGCACTTTTAAATGACCTCTGTCTTTTCTAATACTTCACTCTCATATGAGATCTTTCTGGAAGTGAATGACAAACTACGCTTACTGATTTAAGCTAAATTCAGACTTAAAATAATTCTTTCATAGATCTCATTATGCTGTGGCCTAAACCAATAAAAACAGCCCATAAAGATGTATCTAAAGTCAGTTTCTAAAATCTAGACATTTCAACTCTATGGCCCTAAAATTGATGGCCTCAATTCTCCACTTACCTTGTAACCCTGATGAAGCTGATGCAAGCACGATGCTCCTTGAAAGTAGAAGTGCTCTGCTTAAATTAAGGCCTGTGATGGTGCAGAACAAGTCACATTTTTAGGTGAAACTGTTTCTTAGGTGAATAAGATATCTTGACATGTCCATGGAATATGAAACTCAATTTCACAAGATTTTTCTAGTGCCAAAAGAGATTTAAGTAGAGCCCTCATTTTTAGTCTTAACAGAAGGGATACGTCTTCCTCTATAGACCTCTGCATTCCTTGCCTCTAAAATGTAATTTTATCATTCTTCATAAAGGCAGTCATTCCTTAAGCCTTCATGAAAGCAAAATTACATCTCATCGCCAGTCCACTTTCTGTTTTCACTTTTGGAAACTCTTATCATTTCGAATGGTTTCATTGCTCCTTCCTCCATCCCACTTAAGAATCTCTTTATTATTAACTAGACAGTTTTCAGAGCTGCATTTATTAGAAGGGAAAATAGGGACTTAAAGCCTCCTTTAAACTGGATTGTCTTACGAAAGATAATAAGTGATTCCACAATTTATGAAATGTAAAATGGGAGAGTACCCTCAGCTGAGTTAAAATTAAGAACATTTTCTCCAAAAGCAGCATCAAAACCCAGGAGAACTATAAAAACAAAGAGAGAAAAAGAGCTAAAAACAATTCTAATTGAAAAATCTAAGAGTTACTTAGAAATAAGAATTTTGAAATGAATTAAAGTTTTGATATTTTTATTCTGGCACCATTTTATTCTAGAGTCATTATTTATTTTCTGAATGTCTGTATTTTCATAATGTATCAGATGTTACTTCAAATTTTTAAGCACTTTTTATTCTCAATCTTCTGCAGTAAATCCTGAATATTTTTAGTAAAATCCCCTCTTCCATTCATTACACCCAGGCATTAGCTCAGTCCCCCAAATCAAACCTCAGATGTTGTCTACTTATTTTTAATCAGAACAAGAATCAAGGACAACTTACCCAAAAGTACTCACTAATGAGCTTGCCGGTAATCAAATAAACATGTGTGCCAATGATCAAATATTTCTTAAATAGTAACAAACCAAGTACATTTTACCTGCAGGAAGTACTTTTAAAAGTCTGATGTCCACAGAGAAGGTAAATATCACACTGGAAAAGGACAGAAATATTGTATGATCACAAAAAAACAGAAATGTACTCATAAATCAGCAGAGGTTAACCTCACATCATATGAACATTGTAATTTGGGGCAAGCCATGATGGGCTAATTATTTCATGCCACTGTTCATAAGTGCCTTTTAGTTTCTTTTTCATTCCTTTGGTAACCAAAGTTCTTATAGACTCCAGATGTTTTAATTCTGGGGTGTAACTGCTGATAATGTGATAATGGAAAAAATAATAAAGATTCAAGGGAAATGAAGGTGAGACAACTCGGGGTTCCCAGTGGTGGCGGTGTTGGCGAGCTCCGTGGAGAAGACGTGGTGTCCTCTCCTACAGCTCAGTTCAAGTTTGGTCTCTCTGCTTTAGATCCCTGCTGCGCCTTCTAAGCTGTGTGTTCATCCAAGGAGTATTTTTAAAGAGGAGAAAAAACTGAATACTGTCCCTCTGGAATTCTATGACTTCCCCTTGCTGTTCTTCTGTTAGACCTAAGCCAGGGCTACATGTAGATCAGACCGCCAGGAGACTCGAGCAGAGGGCATCTCCCGTCCAGTTTAATACTCAAACTTCGCTACCGTTTGTGATGCATGTTGAGAAAATAGAAGAATAGAGAAGATAACTAGGTTGCCTGAATTGTTTATTCACACCCAGAATTCCTGAGAAATTCTCTGGTATGGCACATCCAGGTCTATTTCACCCATTTCTTCCAAGTGAGCCCATGAAATGCTGTCTGACTGTGTCACGGGTGGTAGTAAAAGTCAAGGAATCTGCTCTGGGAATACGTGCTCTGTGAACAGTCATTGCGTTGGTGTGCAGTTCCCTGAGTTCAGACAGGAGAACTGTAAAGGATCATTTTCTGCTTTAACAATTTAAATCCCATCACAGTCAAATGCCATTCTGTTGGAAGCCTCTGGACAGGAGGAGAAGCAGATTTCACTATGAAGATGAGTATTGGCTTTATGATGAGAAATTATATAATCAAATTACTACTATCAATTCATTGCTCACAGGGACTATGAACCCTTATATCACCTTCCAATTGTCTGTCTCATTTATATGCTTTTTATGTCATTCCTCAATAGATTGTCATAAGCCTTAGCTACATTTTATGGATTATCTTTATAGCATCTAAAATGCTCAGCTTCCAAGGATGATGTCGTATATCTCACAACGTGTATTTGCAAAGGTACGATGCTAAAGGCATATGCTAGCAGACGGGAGACTACCCGTGCCCACGCAGACTGCTGGCACTAGCTTGCCCTTCCCCTTGCACTTTTCCCTGTCTCAGTTATTTATGGTTAGTTCAGCACTTCTTTATTTCTACCATCTGCTTAGTATCCCAGTTACGGAGCTGAAATTATTTTAATTAGACTTGTCATAGGTGATTCACTAGTGTCTTGGACAGTCAAAAACTAATGCCTGAGCTAGTCCATAACAGGTTTTGCCAACTGTGACCCTCCACAACTGCTGTTTATTAAAAAAAATTTTTTCTGCATTTTAAAATAGAATGTATTCTACATTAAAGATAAATGTGAGTCCAATTCCATTCTTGGAAATATAGTATTTTGTCCTTCGGGTTGGATTATAATCATTACATTATAAACTGTGCAAAATGACTAATGCAAAATAGCTACTCCCTGCCAATAATTTAAAGTGGTGGATATTGCTGAATACAAACTGAAGTGTGTAGCTTTTTCCATAAAGAATATGCAAATGCAACATAAATGGCATTCAAATGTAAATCACAGAAGGGTTATAATCTTTACTTTATATTCATGTTTACTATTTCTTTTTTAAAAAAATCAACCAATGAACACAGACGTACTTAAAAACAGAAGCAGCTATTTATGTAGGATAGATCTCTGTGAATTGCTAAATATAATATTAGTGAAATTAATATGGATCATGAAGAGAAAGGGGTGAGGGTATAATGAAAAATTTGAGGATTTAAACTGGATGATACTGTCAGTTGCAACCTGAGTTGTATGATAGAAACATTTCAACCTCTTTTTTATTTCTTTTTTGTTTAAATTGAGGTAAAATTTATATAACATAACATTTACCCTATGAAAGTATGCAATTCAGTGACATTTAGTATACTCACAACGCTGTTCCATCATCTCTAGCTAGTTCTAAAAAACTTTATCATCCACAGAAGAGCCCCTATACTTGTAGGCGGGATGCCATGTCTATCTACTATCAACCTCTTATAATGACCAATATGCTTACTTCCTGTATGGACTTAACCCCCTTGGATATTTCATATAAATGGAATTGCAGAATATGTATGCTTTGTGTCTGGCTTCTTTCACTTAGTATAATATTTTCAAAGTTCAGCCTTATCCACACTGTTACATGCATAAGTTCTCCATTTCTTCTTTTGGACTGAATAATATCCCATGGTATGACTGTACCACATTTGGTTTATCCATTCATCTGCTAATGCACATCTAAGTTGTTTTCACCTCTGGGTAATGAATATATGTGTACAAATATTTACTTGAACACTTGTTTTCAATTCTTTTGAGTATATACCTAGGATTGGAATTGAAGGGTGCTTATTCTGGGGCTTCCCTGGTGGTACAGTGGTGAAGAATCTGCCTGCAATGCAGAAGACTTGGGAGAGGTAGATTCGATCCTGGGTTGGGAAGATCCCCTGGAGGAGGAAATGGCAACCCACTCCAGTATCTTTGCTTGGGAAATCCCATGCATAGAGGAGCCTCATGGGTTATAGTCCATGGGATCACAAAGAGTCAGACATGACTGAGTACGCAGTGGGGGTCAATGTTAGTTCTATGTTTAACATTTTGAGGAACCAGTATGTTTCATTTTTTAAAAATTCATTTATAAAACTTATTTTTGTAATTCCAAGTGACTTTCATATTTTCAATAATCATAAAGATCAAGGAGAAAATATTACCCATACTTTATGGATATGAAATCTCAATTTTAATAATTTAACATATACAGTATTGTCCAAAAGTTTCAACAAGATTATTTCTTTTTTTCACAAATAAATCATACCAATATTTATTAGAGAATTATCTAGCTTACTTTCAATAAACTAGCATTAAAAGAAAAGAGAAAAAGAAGCAACCAAGGCTACATCACCAAATTGGGTTTTGACCAACACCTAGACTTAAACATTCCTGGGAAGTCCTGTGACTCAGCACATCTGGAGTCCCAGCTGGGAAGAGGTCCCAGGCAGCAAGTCCACGCTGTGGGTGAGACCTGAAACTCTGCAGTTCGGTTCCGCTTGTATATAATCTCGGGACACAAGCTGACATCGTCATCAATCTGTGAGCCGACTGCAGCTCTGGCTTCCTGTTGATGCTGTCTGTTTTGTCTTGTCAAACTCGGGCTGTTGCTAAGCCCGGGGCCGGGTTGGCCAGAGTCCCTCCAGGGGCTCAGCCATCTACTTACCATGTCGCTAGGCTCGCCCTGGCAGCACGCGATCGGGGCACTCAGGACGGCCACTCGCTGTCAGAGCAGTGTCCAGGCAGGCTAGGAGCAACGCAAGGAGCCTGTTCTGCTTTGTCTCTGAAGCCTAAGCAAGACTGTTTCATTTTCCTAACAGTCAGCCCCAGGGCTATGTAGGCTGAAAAGTATAGGAACCAGGCAGAACAACACGAGCAGTCTTATTCCTTCTATAAGTAACAGTGCAGAACGTACTGTAGGCTTAGCGAAACAGTCCACTCACAGTCATTGATGGAGTGTGCCAATAAGCAGTGTTCTCAAACTCAAGAAGTCCGTCCCGTCTTGCGGTGGCCTCGTCACAGTCTGTCAGTAAGTGGTTGCAGTTATCAAAATTTAGATAATTTCTAGTAAAAATGAGGTAATCAATGTTTTTCTCTAAAAACAACAGGTAACACATGAAATTGGCACATCATGTCCGTCCAACCCTACACCTTGTATGGGCAGGAAGAGTAACATTAAAATCACATTTGCAAGAGTGTACGATTTTGTTCTGTTCAGTAGCAGTAGGGCAGGTGAAGTTGTCTTGGGTCTTGGCTGGGTGATATTCTTGTATTGGGACTTCTCCAGTCTGTCAATGCAGGGAATGTAGGAGATGCGTGTTCGATCTCTGGGTTGGGAAGATCCTCTGGAGAAGGAAATGGCAATCTACTCCAGTGTTCTTGCCTGGAGAATTCTTTGGACAGAGGAGCCTGGCGGGCTGCAGTCCCTGGGGTCGCAAAGAGCCTGACATGACTGAGCAATTGTGCACACTTTTGTATTACCATTTGGCGATCCGTTTGCTGCATATTCAAAGAAACAAACTTAAAGCATGCATAAACATAGAAGAGCTGAAAATGTGCCTAGAATAAAGGCTAGCCAGGAGAACCAGGACCAGATATTAGCCTGTGATGTTACCATTTCTCTAGGTATGAGAAGATGCCAAGAATTTGGATCATAAATAAATATATATAAATAAATATATATACATATATTTATATTTACAAATATATATATACATATATTTATATATATGTGAAAATATCTGACTCTCTGAACCCCTGTTTTGCCAATTTTCCCCAGAGCACAGTGTAACTGCCTAATTCCTAATATCTACCCTGAATTCCTTTTAGGGAGTGTGGAAGGGCAGTAGCTGAAGTGCTCATGATTTAATCTTTGCAGAGGCAGCTGGCGAGGGCCAGTTTCTGATCAGCAAGGTCCCTTCATAGCCATAAAGAGGCTCCTTCATAAATTTGACCAAGGTTTGGGGGCACTGCATGGCCATTGTGTCCCATGGTGCTGGGAACGCTCATTCCCAGACCTGGCAAAGATTCCACTGATAGGCCACTCAAATCATCAATCTCATACGGAACCATATATATCATCATTTTACCAGTGGCTCAGTCACATACTTGGCAATGGAAGAGACAACAATTTTCTGAAACAGGCCACATAGAAAACAATTTAGTTAGCAGTTACTAGTAAGGTCTCAACAAGATCACTTCTAAAGTTCACTCCAACTCTGTAATTCTGCTCTTACAAAGTTCTAGGTGACCCATAAGACGTAAATGGCAAAGTCCTTTCTTTTCCATGAACAAAGTAGCATCTCCAAGCTATCCAGTCATGCTTTCACCAGCCTATTTTTTGTTGCTGGAAAGGAAGAAAGAAAAAAGTACAGCTTATGCCTCAGATTTTAGATCACCAATGGCTCGCTGGCTCCCTTTGGAGATTTTTCTACTTCGGAATCCTTTTCACTCTTGTCATCCATGCTTTGTTTGTTTATTTAATCTCAATCCCATAAATTATGGTTAAAACTCATTAAATTACATGGTGGGACAAAGGAAGGAGGTGGCCAGGCTTCAATTATCCAAATGATAGGAGCTAGGAATAGTTAAATCAGTGGTCACCTAAGATGTATAAACCTCTCTTTGAAGACAAGATTTATAGCAAGTTACACTTAGACCTGCGAGTACTGAGAGAAGATGTAATGTGTGGTACCAAAACATGAATGAAGGAGAAATTGGAGAGATGCAGGGCATATTGTTCCTAGAGTGTGCATGATTTCTGTTTCTCTGTTTCTTACTCAAGTTACTTTCTGCACTAACTTGATTTTTGGTCCATCTCCCTGCTAAACACTTCACATTTTAGTTCCTTCTGAGCCTTTAGGGGAGATTGAAAGTAGCAGTTAAAGCTGGTTATGCCCAATAGTCAAGGCAAATTTTGTTTACAAGATACTCCCTGTTACAGTGTTTGGATTGTCTAAATAACAGGCAATAAAATCGATCAGCTGGAAACCTCCTCTTGTAAATGAACAGACTATTTTAATCAGTATCTTCCACTGAACAGCCTTTCAAGGGCATTCTAGTTTAATATTTAGAAAGCTGCCTATAACCTTCAGATATAACCCATCTGTAAGTATTTATTGAATTAATGATCATGCACTCAGAAATCTACTAGGTTCAATAATGGATACAAAAATAGTATAAAACATTCATGCTTCTGGGAACTTATTTATTTGTGGGAACAAATAGGTTTGTGGGAACAAACCCCCTAGAGTTTTTTTAAATGTGGAAAGAATTTTTTATGGTGTTCTGGGAATAAATGTCAAAAGAGACCAGCTTGTAGGAAATAATTTGGGGCCAAATACACAAATACATAGTTTCAAGGAAAAAACGAGATCTTGAACTGAGCCTCAACATTTTTGAAAATGTGAAATCATTTATGTATAGTGGCTTGTATTTATTAATCCCTTACTCCTAATTTATATTCCCCTCCTCCCTTTTGCCTTTGGTAACCATAAGTTTTCTATGTTTATAGATTTGTTTCTGTTTTGTATATAGATTCATTTGTATTATTTTTTAGACTCCACATACAAGCAATCTATGGTATTTGCCTTTGTCTGACTTATTTCAGTTAGCATAATATTATCTAGGTCAACCAATATTGCTGCAAATAGCCATAGTTCATCTTTTCGTAGCTGAATAAAATTTCATTGCAGATACACACACATTGTCTTCATTCAGTCATCGGCTGAAGGTCACTTAGGTTGTTTCCATATCTTGAGTATTGCAAATAGTGCTGAACACTGGGATGCATGTATCTGTTTGCGTTAGTGTTTTTGTTTTTGCTGGATACACACTCAGGAGTGGAATTGCTGGATCATATTTCCAGCTGGAAATATGGAAACTGCTGTATCAGTTTCCTTCCATTCTGTTTTCCACGTACCATTTTACAATCCCACCTAGAGTGTGTGAATGTTCCTTTTTCTCCACATATGCTCCATTTGCAATTTATATATACTTTGATAACAGTCATTCTGAGAGGTGTGAGGTGATACTGCAATGTGATTTTAATTTGCATTTCTCTATTGATTTGCAGTGTGGAGTATCTTATAAGACAGTTAATCATCTGTATGCATTTATTGGAAACATTTCTTCTCAAATCTTCTGACAATATTCAGATTTTTTTTAAAAAAATATTGATTTGTATGAACTCTGAATATTTTTGAACAAAGTCTCTCGTCACTGTATTGTTTGGAGACATTTTCTTCTGTTTGATAGGTTTTCTTCTCGTTTTGTTGATGTGCAAAAGCTTTTAAGTTAATTAGGTCCCATTTATTTATTTTTGCTTTTCTTTTACCCTGGGAGACTGATCTAAGAAAATATTGCTGCAGTTTATGTCAAAGAGTGTTTCAGCTATGTACTCTTCTAGGAGTTTTATGGTGTCATGTCTTAAATTTAGGCTTTTAATTCGTTTAGAATTTACTTTTGCATATGGTGTGAAGGAATGTTCTAATTTCATTGATTTACATATGGCTGTCAGGCTTTCTTGGCTTTAAAAGACTATCTTTTCTTCATTGTACATTTTTGCCTCCTTTGTCACTGATTAAATGAGTTTAGATGTGTGGTTTTGTTCCTGGATTCTTTATTCTGTTTGTTGATCTATATGTCTGTTTTTGTGCCCACACCATACTTTTGAATACTAGAATATTGTAGTATATGGTGAAATCTAGGTTATACTTCCAGCTTTGTTCTTTTTTTCTCACGATTACTTTGGAAATTTGCTGTCTTTTGTAGTTCCATATAAATTTTAGGATTATATTTTTCTGTTTCTGTGGAAAATGTCCTGGGTATTAAAATAGGAATTGCATTAAATAGGGATTGCTTTGGGTGGTATGACCATTGTGATAATATTGATTCATCCAATCCAAGGGATACCTTTCCATTTCTTTGAATCATCTTCAGTTACCCTAATCAAAGTTTCATAATTTTCAGCATATAGGTCTTCCACCTTGTTGGTTAAGTTTCTTCCTAGGTGTTTGTTTTAGGTAATTTTAAATGGGATTTGTTTTTTCTCTTTCTGATATTCCATTATTAGCATATAGATATGCATCAGATTTCTATATATTAACTTGCAACAGCTGAATTCATTTATTCTAAAAATTTGGGGGTTGAGACTTCAGGGTTTTCTGTGTAGAGTATCACATCAACTGCCATGGCTAACACTTTTACCTCTTCCCTTACAATGGGGATATTTTATTTCATTTTATTGTCTGATCGCCGTGGGTAGGAGGTCCAATACCAAGTTAAATAGAAACAGAAAGAGTAGAAATCCTTGTCCTGTTTCTGAATTTAGCATAAAAGCTTCCAGTTTTTCACACTTGAGTCTTATGTTGGTTGTGGGTTTGTCATAAATGGCCTTTATTATGTAGAGGTATGTTTCTTCTATACTCACTTTGATGAGACTTTTTATCGTTAATGGGATGTTGAATTTTGTCAAATGCTCTTGCATCTATCAAGATGATCATGTGGTTTTTGCCTTTACTTGTGTTAACGTAACATATTATTGATATCAATTGTTGTTTTATTTGCACATGTTGAGCTATCCTTGTGACCCTGGAATGGATCCAACTTGATCATGGTATGTGATACTTTTTATGTATTGTTGGATTTGGTTTGCTAATATTTTATTGAGAATTTTTGCATCTATATGCCTCATATTCTTTATATTATTGATAGAATTCCCCTGTAAAAGCCATTCAGTCCTGGACTTTTATTTGCAGGGAGTTTTATTTTTAATTACAGATTCTATTTCACTTGTAGTGATTTGTCTATGCAAATTGTCTGTTTCTTCTTGACTCACTCTTGGCAGGCTATGTTTCTAGAAATTTGTCTACTTTTTCTAGGTTGTCCGATTTGTTGGCATAGAACTGTTCATAGAATTTTCTTATGAGATACCATGTGTTTGTTTTCTTCCCAGTTTTCTTTCTGTAGTCGATTTCTAATTTCGTATTCTATAGTTGGAAAAGATATTTGATATAATTTCTATCCTCTTAAATTCAGTGAGGCTTGTTTTTTTTTTTTTTTTTTTCACCTAGTATGTGATATATCTTATAGAATGCTCCATGTGCACTTGAAAAAAAAAGATGTATATTCTGTGTTTTTGAATGTAGTGTCCTGTAGATATGAATTAAGGCCAACTGATCTATTGTGTCATTTAGGACCTCTGTTACCTTGTTGATTTTCTTTCTGAATGATGTATCCATTGACATAGTTAACATTTAACTATTATTTAACTATTATTAAATATTAAATATTTATGTATTAATTAACATATTACATATTAAATCCAAATTTGACTGGATTACTGTCAGTTTCTCCTTTTTTGCCTGTTAGTATTGCTTTATATATTTAGGTACTCCTGTATTAGTGTGTATATGTTACTGGCTGTAATATCCTCTTTGGGTATTGACCACTTGATCATTAAATAGCACCATTTTTGCCATTCTACTTTGTCTGGTCTTTGTTCACTTGACTGAAATGTCTTTCAGTGTGTATGTCTTCTGCCCTGAAGTGAGTCTCTTGTAGGCAGCATGTTGAAGAGTCTTATTTTGTTTTTGTTTTTGTTTTTTTTAATCCAGTCAGCGACCCTGTGTCTTTTGATTGGAACATTTAGTCCATTGACATTACTGATAGCTAGGTACTTATTGTCATTTTATTCCTTGTTTTCCGGTTGTTTTCATAGTTCTTCTTTGTTCATTTCCCTTCCTTATGCTTTTCTTTTTGTGGTTTGATTTTGATTTGTAATATATTTGAGTTCCTTTCTTTCTAGTTTTTTGGATCTCTTAGTTTTTTGATTCATAGTTAACATGGAGTTCATATATTTTGCTTTAAATCTGCTAGCTTTAAATTGATAATCATTAAAGTTCAAATACATTCTCCACAATCTAAATTTTTACTCCCCTCCTCCACACTTTGTATTTTTTATGTCCTTTTTTACATCTTTATGCTTATCATTGTACTGCTGTTATAGTTGATTTTACAATTTTTTGATGTGTGCAGTGGCTTATTTAAGCAATGTTCAATCCTTACTATATATTCTCATTTCCCACTGGGATTTTCCCTTTCCTGTAGATTCTTGCTTCTTTTCCAGTTAGAGAAGACCCTTTAATATTTCTTGTAAGGCAAGTTTAGTATTGCTGAATATTTTCAGTTTTTGCTTGTTTGAGAAACGATTTCTATTATATATGACAATCTTGTCGGTTAGAGTATCCAAGTTCTCAGATTTTTCTCTTTCAGAGAAATTAGCTTATGAGAAAGAAATCAGTTTATGAGAAGAAATCTGTCTTGTGAGGAGTCCCTCATATATGACTGTTTTGTTCTTCTCTGCCTTTAGATTTCTCTCTTTACCCTTTGCCATTTTTGTTATAATATGCCTTGACTTGGTTTGGATCTATTTGAATTCATCCTGTTTGGGATCCTCTGTCCCTGGATACCTGTTTCCTTCTTTGGGTTTGAAAAGTGTTTAGCCATACTTTCTTCAGATCCATTTTTAATCCCCTTCTCTCTTTTCTCCATCTGGAACCCCAATTATGCATAACTTGGCATGTCTTATATTATTTTATAGATCTCATATGTTGCTTTCATGTTTTAAAAATTTGTTTTTCTGTCTGCTGCCCTGATTGGATTATTTCTATTATTCTATCTTCCAGATCACTCATTCATTCTTCTGTGTTATTTAGTCAGCTATGTTTCTAGATCACTATTTACATCAGAAATTGAATTGTCATTTTTATATTTGGATCATCTTTTTACTTTCTAGTTCCTTGTTAAAATGATCTGTCTTAAAAAAAAAATGATCTGTCTTTATATTGATACTATTTCTTAATTCAGTTAGCATTTTTTTGTCACCTTTTTGAATTCTGTGTGTGGTAGATTACTGATCTCTGAGTCATTATTTGTTCTTCCAGGGGATTCTTCTTTCCCTTTTATGTGGAGAAGTTTCTCTGCTTTTTCATTTTACCAACCTTCTCTTTCTCTATGAATTTAGGAGACATAGTTACCTATTGTGGTTCCGAAAGGGATGTTTATGTGAGAATATTCCCATGCAGTCTGTGTGTCCACCGCCTCCGTGCAAGGGCAGACTTCCCCGTGCACACTCACCACAGCCTTCCTTAAGGTGAGCTGGCCAGCGTCACCTTGGTAGGGAGTGTGGCTGATGGAGGATTTAAGCGCATAGTGAGATGCAGGACCTCTCTTCTGCGCGTGGCTCTTGCTGGCCCGTCAGGGGTGGGATCTGCTGCCATACTGCTGGAGGAATCATCCTGAGGGTCAGCTCAAGCCGTCTCTGTCCCCTTTGAGTCTGCAGGGAGCGCTGAAGTGTGTAAGGCGCGTGTGCCCCGAGGTCTCCTGAGCTGTGTAGGACGCAACAGCCTTACTCCCAAGGGTGCATCCCTTCCCTGATGCGCTCATCCCGGCCGAGTGCAAGGCCCCGGCAGAGAGCGGCCGGGCTGGAACATTTGCTGGACTCGGGGAGCGGGCCCTGCGGCTGCGAGAACTGAGGCGACTGCAGATTTCAGAGCTCCGTGGGGCGCAGAGGGAGCCAGCGCCACCACACGCCACACCTCTGGGCCTTCGCTCCGCCCCTGCCTTCACCTTCGTCCCGGCCGTCTGCCCCAGGTGGAGCGCCAGACGGTGGCGGCGTGCGCAGAGCGGAGAGCAGGCCCGCCCTTGGCCTGCTGGGCCTGGGGCTTCTCACGAGGACCGCTGCTGCTCCTCCGGGTCGTACCCCAGGCCGGAGGTTGTGTCTGCTTAGTTAGAAGGGCTGTTTCTGACCCTGCCCCAAGCTGTGGGGTGGAGTGAGAAGGGGTGTCCGCCTTCCTGGGAGCGGGGAGCCGGTGCGGCCCCAGTGCCGGGCGCTCTCTGCCAGGCTTGCTGCAGGAGCGCGCGTGCGCCCTGGTGAGGGCGGCGTCTCGGCGTCTGGGCTCCTCGGCACTCCTGTCTCGCCAGCGGCTCACTCAGCCCCGGGCAGGCGCGTGTCCGCCACGCAGGGCCCGGACGGACCCCTGGCGGGCCTGCTTGCTCCCCAGGACGAGGTCTGCGGGCTATGTACCTCCCCTTCCTTTCAGAGGCCTCCCTCTGGGTGGGGGTCTCCACCGTATGCCTTTTTGTCCATCCTTCCTCATTATGTGGCTTTCCCTTGCAGTTTTGGTTGTAAAGGAGCTGTTCGGTCAGCTTCCGGTTGGTGGTTGTGCTGGGAGAATTGTTCCACGTGGGATGTATTTTTGATGTGATTGATGTGTTGGGGGAGGTGAATTCTACATCCTCCCCTCCTCCCTATGGGAATGATCCCCAACCAGCACTGTTACTGACTGTGTTTAGGATAAAACCAACACCTTATTATTATCATCACATTATTATTTAGCTTAATCTTTTCCCTGTAATTATTCATGCATGGAGGTCTGTGGATATCAATGCCACATTTTACAGATTTGCCTGAAGAATAGGGATCTTTTTGAATCTGGCACCTGAGGTAGCCAGAGGAGGTGGCTTCTTAGGTATACTCTTCCTGATTAACTAAATGTTCATAATTTTTAAAAACACATTATATGTTTTATATTTTTAAGACAAGTCAGGTAAATAATATCAAGTATAGATATAATTGAATTAAATTTATACGGACTAATTTGTTTCATCATCACCTAAGAGACACAATCTCTAGATTGATTAATTTACTCTATTTTCCTATAAAACAAGCCTGCATTTTTCCTTTACCAGGACATATCTGTCTTTCTCATTAAAACTTGAGGTCAGTGAGATTTTTATATTTGACATCTGTAGAATTCACAATTCCATACAACAAAATAAAGATCTTGCTTTTGGCATGAAAATATTTTACATTTTATTTGAAAAAAGGTAAAATTTTAATTTATAAGAAAAACTGAAGAATGATACTATTAAGTGGGATTGATAGCAATGTCTCTGCTGCAGATTTCATCTACAGATAATTATTTTTCAGTAATGAATTTTCAAAGCGTGCTGTTGTTGTACAGTGTGTAGATAATGTTTATACATTTGGTATTTAAATGACTGAGTTTTAAATGAAAGCAATATCACTCTTACACAAAAAAGGTCTAGTTAGAAAAAAGGCAGAAAGTCTTTAAATTGGAGTAACATTTGAAAATGTACAGAAAAATGCTTTAACTCAATAAAATTGGACATTTCATTATAACTTATTCATATAAACTATTCAAATTGTTGAGCTCTTTTTGTTCTCATCTTAATTTAACATGAAATAACAAGCAACTAAATGTTACCTTTGCCAGCTATGATTTAACATAAGATGTTCTGAACTTAGTCAAATGAAAAGTTGAACTAATATTTTCATCTCTGTAACAGTTTTGTATACAAATTACTGACAGCTCAGAAATGTGAGAGCAGAAAATAGGAACTACCAAAGATAGTTTTAATGGTTTAAAGCATAAAATATATTGAAAAGAAAAATATGCATAATTTAGAAAAATTTTTTCTCATTAGTGCAAGGAAAGATACATTTTGTTTTATATTTGAAGACTGAAGCATCCTAAGGACTTTTTTAAATACTTATTTTAACCTTTTAAAGTCTACTTTTTTAAGGAATATTTACTTTACAGACTTTTTATGTGAAAAACTGACTCACTTTCAAACACCTAAGATTTTGTTAGTCATTAAAAATATTAAGCTATTAGATAGTCATTCAAGGCAGTGTTACAAATGGCTGAGTTATTTTCAATGAAGACTCAATTACATGTCTTTATTTTTCTTCCCATTTGCTATGAGGAATCATCAGAGACGAAAATCATTTCTGTGATGGACAAAAGACATTTCATATTGACTCTGAGGTTTCCCAACGAATGGAGAGGATAATGAAAAATAAAAAGGAGTGAATAAAGAATGTAATGCTTTGTAATCTTGAAATCTATTTTTAAAGAATCTGTAACCGAGACCCACTTCTGAATGACACCGTACAACATTATATCTAATGCTTCACCAGAAAGACAGCTTTTCTTTTCAGAAAAGTTTTATCAATTATATATTTCAAAAATGCCAGGCAGACGAGAGCTTAGTTGGCCTAAACTGTCTTAAATCCCAGCAGGTCAACAGGGCCATTGATTCTGTTATTTAGACATATCATGAATGTGTTATGAATTGCTGGGTTTTTCTGTCATATGAGGAAAATATCTCAGACAAGATACTTCTGAAAGAATAGTTTGTTTTTCTTTTTTCTTTTTTTGCTTAAGTTTAATCCTACTGTCATTTCTTTTTAGTAACAATCTTAACTTCCTTCAAGTCCTATCATTAGTTCAATAATTTAAGTAAACAATAAGCTCAAAAAAATTGATCCCCCAAAGTAGATTTTCTTCTGTAGAGACTAAATGACAATTTACAGCATATTTCAATAGCGCATGATTTTTTCACAAATTTCATTAGCACATCATTGATTGCTCATTTTTCAGCTCTCAAAACAATTTAACATAGTCTCTTTCATGCAGAGGATAACATATTCATATTATTTGATTTTTGATGAAACCAAATGACCCTTTAAATTTGCAATAGAGTTCTTTAATTTTGTATGAGTTTCTTTACTGCTGTTCATTTAATTTTCTGTTTCCATTAACCATCTGCAAGCATTTGACTCTATGACAATTATTCAGCTGTGCTACATCATGACTGACATATTTAATAAAAAAAAGGAAAAAAAGAGGAGAAAATGGAGGAGGGTTAGGGATCACAAGAGAAAGGAGGAGAAAGCAATCGAACACAAATGTCACGGTTTGGAATCATGTATTTTCCATTCAGCTGAAACATCTGAGTGGTAATTATTGGTCCAACTGTAAATCTAGCCTAATTGCATTTTGTCTTCATTTCTGATAAGCACTTCACGATGATGATGATTACTCTTGCTAAATGCATTCGTTCCATGAATGTTTCCCCACACTGATGGCCACAAGGCCTTGCAGATAAAGACTGCAGACAAAATGGCTCAATTCTGCTACAGCTAAATCAGTATTGATTTTTTTTTTTTTCCCACTAGAAGAGGGTCTTACTATATAGGCCTTTCATTTCTCTGCCTACCCACCACATAGAAGGATTTGGTCAGTATCTATGAGGGTGTACTTTAATTAACTGTCATAACTGGGAGGCCAATCCTGAGCAATTAGCACTGATTAACTTTGTCACTTATCTGACAAATAAAGAACATTACATCTTGCCTGTTTCCTTAAAGTTTCAATTGAAAAGAACCCCACTGTTTGACTTAATTTTTCTTTGTACCCTAGAAACCTCTGCTATGTTGATCTAAATAATTTTTGCCTCTTTATCCTTAAGCTTTATTTCTTTCCTATTATTGAACACCCAGTGAGCCTTTTCAATGACGGCATGGGGACAAGCTGTTAACATCTTTTCATAAATCTCTGTATTTCATAGTAGGGCAATTAAGCTAAGCACTTAGATTTCTACTAGAAATAAATAAGCAAGTGGAAGCAAATGGCTATGGAACTGAAGGCCATTATATGGCTTCAGCATTGCAGTTCAGCTTTTTAAACTCGGTGAGTGTTCTCACAAAGAAATTCTAGAAACATTGTAGTTATGGTGGCTTTCTGCGAAAATCTCAGTTACACAGCATCAAGTAAAGGTTATACGGACTGCAAAACACATTTAACTATTCATTTGGCTGATTTAGACATTTCATCTAACTTCTTGAAACTTTTATGAGCAATACTCAAATCTACCTTCACCAATGGGGCAAGGGAGAAAGACTGTCATCAGGCTTCTGGAAAAACCTCTGAAGAGGGCTTATGATAACCCAGGGCTGAACACCTGCAGATGGTGGATAATAGTGGAAGATGTAAAAAGCTAATATAAAAAGAAATATACAGGCTGCAGTCACACAGCGGAATCTGGCTCTTAATGTCTGGTATAATTATAGGAACATGCAGAAATAAATAAATCTTGATAGACTATAGGGTGCTTCCCTGATGGCTCAGATGGTAAAGCGTCTGCCTGCAATGCAGAAGACATGGGTTCGATCCCTGGGTCAGGAAGATGCCCTGGAGAAGGAAATGGCAATCCACTCCAGTACTCTTGCCTGGAAAATTCCATGGACGGAGGAGCCTGGTGGGCTACAGTCCATGGGGTAACAATCATAAAACCATTCTCAGTGGACTGTTATTTGCTTTCCCACCATCTATTCCTCTTTGATCCTGAGATGGCCCCTGATTTAATTTGGTCTTCCATCCTTCCCCCATTCTCAGTCTATGTGTCCTGAAACTGAGGTTCTGCTCTATGTAAACCAAGTCCATCCTTGAACAAGATTTTCTGGCCACCTGATTCATTTAGGGGTGAAAATAAGCTAAGCTAATCCAATCAGAGTGACTCTCAAGGCTCTTTCACGACAGTATCCCTTCCACAGGACTGTAACAAGGAGGCATCTGTTGTATCCACATACCTTGCCCTTTATGCACAGCACAGAATGAAGTGAACATGTTGAAGGTAGAAAGAAAACAGGAGCCAACACCATCATTTATTTAGTGTTAGTTGCTCAGTCGTGTCTGACTCCTTGTGACCCCATGGACTATTAGCCTGCTAGGCTCTTCTGTCCATGGGGTTCTCCAGGCCAGAATACTGGAGTGGGTTGCCATTTCCTTCTTCAGGACATCTTCCCGACCCAGGATCAAACTTGGGTCTCCCACATTGCAGGCAGATTCTTTACTGTCTGAGCCACTCCCACTAAAGCCTACAATTTACATTTGTGATTATTGAGTCAATACAGTCTCTGGTTGCTTAAGACAGTTTGCATTGATTTTTCTGTCACAAAAATAGTTAATTATAGAGACTAAATCTATTTGAGCAAGATTATAGAGCAGCATGAAAAGCAAATAGACATAAGTAAGAAGATGTTCAAACTTTGGTTTGGAGCAGGAACAACTTATCTTCTTCCACTGTCCTCTTAAGCTTCGTTGATTGAGTGTAAACTTCCCTGATCCAGATGAAAATTCTAATGGGATCATGCTTTTACTTCACATTATATATCATAAATAGTCCAAAAATCACTTTTAGTCTCAGTGACTCAGAAAAATAAGATTGCCCAGTCCCATAGAAGAATAAAAACTCTAAGCATGCCTCCCTATTCAGTCTTTCTTTCCTTCTTTTTTACCAGCTTCACAATGAAAATACATACAAGAAAGAACATGGTTCTTTATTTTTCTCCATCTTATTGTTTCTCTCCATTAACTGTGGCTTCAGAACTGGGTGATTAGGGTCATGAAGCTTAGGATGAACTTTGGGGAAATAAAAGAGGGGAAACCAGTTTATTTAGTTACCGCTGATACAATAGACATAGACAAGATGGAGCGACATTGAATTGGGCAAGAAAAATGGTTTCAGAGTCAGAAAAATAGTTAGCATCTCTTCAATGTTTCAAGGTCTATGCCTTCAGGGTAAGTTGCTAAACTTTAGCCTTTACAGCTTGGGATGAAACCTATCTTTCAGAGCTGCTGTAAGAAATACAAGATCAATGTCCACAATGGGCTTCCCCATCATAGATGCTCAGTAAATTGTTAACATTATTTGGGAAGATTTATTAGCAGGGAGTGCAAGCAAATGAAGAATGATTACTTAGTCTGAAGTTATGATTTTCCATGTGAAAAAAGGTAAAAAAAAAAATGAGAGAGAGAGAGAAAATCAATGTTATAGACTTATTCTAATTATCTTTAGGTAGAAACATTTTGAACCAGGAGTTAATTATTTCTGAGAAGAGGAAGCAATAACTACAGCCTAGCGATGAGGCTTAAGCCCTTGGTGAGGAGTTGGCAGTCTCGGCATCCCTGAGAGTACATTGAAGAGTGCTTTACAAGCAGTATCAGTAACTCCCTCACTAGCACATTCATAACTGTTGGCCAAATAACCAATATAAGCAAATGTGATGAATATCAACATGTTGTGCTTTTCCAAAAAATATTACCTTGTGTCTCATTTGCAAACACAGCAAACTAAAACTCATCTCAGCAATGATTTCCTTCCTCAAGGAGTGATGGCTGTACACGACTGCACGCTCCTACAATTCTTTGTGCATTGCATTAATGTACCTTGTAAATTGGGCTGCCACATGCACCATAAACCATTTACTTTTTCAACTCTGGGTGTTCAGGTTCCACAACTAGATATCTGTTAATGGCTGAAATATCAGTAGAATGGACCTGTTAGACAGTAAGGGGTTTATTTAAATTACTGCTGTCTCTAAATGAAAAGCGTATTTTCCCCTCATACAGGAACATATAGGGAATTTGTACAAGAAATATATTCTTAACGAAAAGCATGTATTGTTTTGAAAATGAGAAATTAAGAAACATTATTGTGAAGTATGATTGTTATCATAAAATAGAAAATAAGTTGATTAATATGACTATTACCATCAAAAAATTTAAAATTTGCTTATTATCATGAAAATAATGGAGAACGTTTAGGTTGGCTTTACAGGTAGATGCTGGAGATTACTTTGAGGGTTAGAGGCTTTATTAGTTTTTTATGACTATGTAAAAAATTATCCCAGACAGCAATAAACAACTTAAACATGTATAAAGCAATACACATGAATTGCCTCACGGTTTCTGTGGGGCAGGAATCTGGGCATAGCTTTGTTGCACCGTTTGCTCATCAGGGTCTCAAAACACAGAAATAAAAGTGGTTGCCACGCAGCATTCTTTTTTGTTGCTGAGGGCCCTCTTCCAAACCCACGTGGTTGTTAGCAGAATTCCTTTCCTTGTACTGCCTGACTGAGGGTCCGTTTTCTTACTGGCTGCTAACTGGAGGCTATGTTTACTTCCTAAGTGCCCGCCAGGTCCTCACCCTTTGATCTCCGCATACACACTTGGCTCACGTAGCTTCTCAAGGCCATTCGCAAACCATAAATGGCCTCCAGGAAGGTCCTCATCTGTCCTTCATAGAGCTTGCTTGATTAGGTCAAGACCCCAGGATAACCTCGCATCTTAATTCAGTCAAAGACAACTGACTAGTGGCTTTAATTATATCTGAAAAAATGTATCATATGGTTTTTCATGCAATGTGTCATAGAGTTTAATCTCATCATATTCAAGGCCCGTTCCCACCAGCAAGGACAGATTACAGAAGCTGTGCACTCCAGTGCGTGTGAGCCTTGGGGACAATCTAGAATTCTGCTAACAAAAGAACTTACTGGAAAAATATATCCTTAATCAAGACTAACTTTCTTTCCCCAAATACAGATGCCATTCAATTCAGTTCAGTCACTCAGTTGTGTCCGACTCTTTGCAACCCCATGAATCGTAGCATGCCAGGCCACCCTCTCCATCACCAACTTCCAGAGTTCACCCAAACCCATGTCCATTGAGTCTATGATGCCATCCAACCATCTCATCCTCTGTCGTCCCCTTTTCCTCCTGCCCTCAATCCTTCCCAACATCAGGGTCTCTTCCAATGAGTCAGTGTGTCGCATCAGGTGGCCAAAGTATTGGAGTTTCAGCTTCAGCATCAGTCCTTCCAATGAACACCCAGGACTGATTTCCTTTAGGATGAACTGGTTGCATCTCCTTGAAGTCCAAGGGACACCACGGTTCAGAAGCATTAATTCTTTGGTGCTCAGCTTTCTTTACAGAGGTAGTGATTAAAAATAATTCACCGAATCCAACTCTTTAAACATAGTCATGAATAATCCTGGTTTTTCTATTCTCTTTTTATACTCTTTATTTCTCATACTCTACAATGAGAAATTGTGCAGAAATAGCTGCTTCTTGCTTCAGTACTATCATTTCTAAAACTTCACCATTGTTTATTCATTTGTGCAAAAAACAAATCTCTAATTAGGCAGACTTCATCAATTCTTTTTCGTGTTGACTTTGATTCCATCTAAAATGCTCAGAAAAAATATTGGCTGTGACTATGTGACTCTGTAGTTTCCATTTCTTTAACTGTAATTATCATTTTGCTTTAACTGGTGCCATCCAACCATGTATTCTATTTATGAAAATGGAGGTTTGACATCTTTGTGATGGAATAAACTAAATTTATCCTGAAGTCTGAACAGAAACTTGGACCGTACTGTCTATTTATTATCATTATACATCTAGTAAATTTAGCAGCTAACTTTGCATTCAATGTCATAGACAGTTAAAAATATAGGATAAAACAATCTTCAGAGTAGAAGCTGGAAGCCCACATGTAAAATATTCCATTTTTCTGATTTTAAGTTTGATATTATACTCTTCAAAGTAGTACATTAGGGTATGGATAATACCCCATTTTTCACCCTAAGGATGTGGTAAGGTCTTAGAGGTAAGGGGAAAAACAGAAAGGATTTGTTCAGGTATTACTGAAAATACAGTAGTCTGCTGGGTCGTGTGTATATGTACACCTACATGTCTATGTAATGTGAATGACTGAAAATAAGTAAAATTTATAGTTATAAGTATTATTTCTCAATACTATTTTTCAATTTGAGACCAAGTACATATGTTACAGGCTCTTTCTCTTTGCCAAGATGTTTACTGCCTATTAGGAAGTCAATGGGCATAAAATTGTCCTTAAAAAGTGCTATCCATTCTGAGAAATGGTTTATTTCAAAAGATAGGTATTTATTTTATTCAAATAATTCTCTCTCTCTCTCTCACTCTCTCTTTTTTTTTTTTTAAATTTTATCACCGATTATAGATACTTTTTAACTGTTGAAGATCCTAAACACAGGCTAAGTGGTTGACCCAGACATCCAGGGCTCAGGAACTGAGCATAGCCTCTGAGTCTCTTGACTTGCTCCCAACAGCGTCGTCACAGGGCCGTTCACATCGGAGTTGGTGAAGCAGCTGGGGTCCCCCTGAACTCCGGGTGCACGTATGTGCACTGTACCTACACGGCCTTGGCTCAAATCCATGTCCGCTGAGTTGGTGAGGCCATCCAATCATCTCATCCTCTGCCGTCCCCTTCTCTTTTTGCCTTCAATCTTTCCCAACATCAGGTCTCTTGCAATGAGTTGACTCTTCGTATAAGGTGGCCAAAGTGTTGGAGCTTCAGCTTCAGCAGCAGACCTTCCAGTGAATATGCAGGCTTGATTTCCTTCAGGATGGACTAGTTTGATCTCCTTGCTGCCAAGTTACTCTCAAGAGTCTTCTCCAAGACCGCAATTCAAAGGCATCCATTTTTTGGCACTCAGACGTCTTTACGATCCAACTCTCTCATATGAACATGACTACTGGAAAAAACAGAGCATTGACGATATGGGCCTTTGTCATCAAATAATGTCTCTGCTTTTTAATACATCTTCTAGATTTGTCATAGCTTTCCTTCCAAGGAGCAAGCATCTTTTAATATCATGGCTGCAGTCACCATCCACAGTGATTTCAGAGCCCAAGAAAATCTGTCACTGTTTCCACTTTTCCCTTTTCTATTTGCCATGAAGTGATGGGATCAGATGCCATGACCTTAATTTTTTGAATGTTGAGTTTAAGCCAACTTTTTCACTCTCCCCTTTCACCCTCATCAAGAGGCTCTTTACTCTCTTATGGCCCTCATCCATTAGGGTATCATTTGCATATCTGAGGTAGCTGATATTTCTTCTGGCAATCTTGATTCCAACTTGTGATTCATCCAGCCAAGTTAAATAAGCAGAGTGACAATATACAGCCTTGTCATACTCCTTTCCTAATTTTGAACCAGTTTGTTTTTCCATGTCTGTTTCTAACTGTTGCTTTTTAACCTGCATACAGGTTTCTCAGGAGACAAGTAAGGTGGTCTGGTATTCCCATCTCTTTAACAACTTTCCGCAGTTTGTTGTGATCCACAAGTCAAGGGTTTCACAAAGTCAATGAAGCAGAGATAGATGTTTTTCTGGAATCCCCTTGCAATTTCTATGATACAACACATGTTGGCAATTTGATCTCTGGTTCCTCTGCCTCTTTGAAACCCAACTCGTACATTGGAAGTACTCAGTTCAGAGAACTAAACTTGAGAAGCCTAGCTTGAAGGATTTTGAGCATTACCTTGCTAGGATGTGAAATGAGCACACTCGTGTGGTAATTTGAACATTCTTTGACATTCACTTTCTTTGGGACTGAAATGAAAACTGACCTTTTCCAGTCCTCTGGCCACTGCTGAGTTTTCCAAATTTGCTGGCATATTGGGTGCAGCACTTGCACAGCATCATCTTTTAGGATATGAAATAGCTCAGCTGGAATTCCATCACCTCCACTAGCTTTGTTCCACACTAGCTTTGTTTCCTAAGGCCCACTTAGCTTCACACTCTAGGACATCTGACTCTAAGTGAGTGACCACACCATTGTGGTTACCTGGGTCCTTAAGACCTTTTTTGTATAGTTCTGTGTGTATTCTTGCCACCTCCTTTAATCTCTTCTGCTTCTGTTAGGTCCATACCATTTCTGTCCTTTATTGAGCCCATCTTTGCATGAAATGTTCCATTGGTATCTCTAATTTTCTTGAAGAGATCTCTAGTCTTTCCCATTCTATTATTTCCCTTTATTTCTTTGCATTGTTCACTGAAGAAGGCCTTCTCATCTCTCCTTGCTATTCATTGGAACTCTGCACTCAGTTGGATATATCTTTCCCTTTCTCCCTTGACTTTCACTTCTCTTCTTTCCTCAGTTATTTGTAAAGCCTCCTCAGACAACCGCTTCTCCTTGTTGCATTACTTTTTCTTTGGGATGGTTTTGATCACTGACTCCTGTAAAATATCTCTGGAGATTTACTTTTATATTTAACTTAAGATGAACTCTATCAAAATTCTAAACCATGATGCGCCTAAGGTTCTCCTTCCATAAAACCATAATGCATATAACTTGAGATTTCCACTTCATCATATTCCTTTAAATGCAAGTTATTGTTGTGTTTCTTTCCATTAGTTGAAACCATCTGAGAGGATCTTTGTTATTGATAAAATATGTTTTTATTTTTGTTAGTAAACAGAAAAATATGTTTACATACAAATTCTATATGTGTGTATGTGTTTTTGTGTGTGCAATTTCAATGCTAAACACTGGAGTTGAATTTTGGGAAATATTCCCAATAACATCAAAATATAAATGTATGGAAAAATCATTTTCATTGAAATTAAGTTCAGATTTATCAAGGTACTAATTTTTCTTCCAGAAGTGAAACCATTACTATTTTTCTTTAATCAAAAGCAACATTACAAACAAATTTTCAAACTTATGGTAAAAGTTTTTGTGATTCTAAAATCACATGTGTGTTTGTGTGTATGAATATACATACATATATGTATATATACATATACATACATATGTATATATATATGCATACATATTTATATATATCCTTAATATATGCACATGTCAAATTTACATGTTTACTCTTAATTACTCAATTATTTCCTTTCAAAATTTCACCTTTGCCTTACCTGATTATTTTCTTTTTATTTTGAACAAAAATTTAAAAGTAATATTTCCACCATTTAAGGATTCATTTAGAGAATCATTATCATTAGAAAGTGACTATTTTGTCTCATGTTTTCCAGTGGTCAAATATAGGGCTATGAAATTTCAAATCTTTCTTATTATGTCACCTTACTCTCCAGTAATTCATGCATGCATAGTCAGTTGTTCAGTAGTATAGGACTCTTTTGTGACCTCATGAACTGTAGCCTGCCAGGCTCTTCTGTCCATGGAATTTTCCAGGCAAGAATATGAGTGAGTTGCCATTTCTCACTCCATCAATAATTCATAAGTGACCCTGAATTTAACTAGTAATGTGGCTACTATAAACATGTTGTCCTAATCTATGCAACTTTTGCAGATGATGAAGCACAATTTTTCTTTAAAGTGTCCCATGTTTTAGATTATGGTTTATTTTTTTATATGTTAAAATATTAACTGGAGTCTGGTAAGTGAAGAAAAGCCTTTAAAATCATAGAACCCCTCAAAAACTCAAAGAACTCAAAAATTGCTCTGTTAAAACAACAAGCTCCAGAGGGAGAACTAGCAATGTAGAAATTGTTTAGGCAATGAACACTCTACAGAAAAGAAAAGAAAAGAAAAAAAGAAAACGTGCTGTTCAACCTCTACCACTTACAGCTTCCCAGATTTCCAAGGGCATCAGGTTGTAATGAGGATACCTGATCCCACACAGATCCTTGCTGATACGGTATGTAACAAGGCAAGGTATGGAACCAGGGGCTTTTCATCACTGCCAAGCATGGCTGAGCCTAACCCACTGGACCCACGCAGGGAGCCTGAATATCAGACCCCTACATGGAGATTTTAAAAAGAAAGAAAGAAAAACTTCCTTATCCTCTTTGTTGAGAAAGTGTCAGAAGAGATCTAGGGGGATCAATATTTAGTCTTATCATAGGAGACCATGCCCAGAAAGGCCAAGGAAGAGCTGCCCTCTCAGCCAATGCAGTAAAAATGGAGTTCTTATTGGGGAACCTTGATTCCCACCCCTCCTCTGAAAAACCAGGAGAATCTCCCCACTCGGTGGCAACAGAGGCTTAATGGAAAAGCTGGACTGACTTCCACTTGGTAGGAAGTAATTAGTATCAGTTCCTTTCCCCTGCTGTCAAAAATAGGAAAATCGGAAGCTGAATGAAAAGAAAATCAACAGATGCCAAAACTGAATGATACAGATCCTAGAATTATCAGGATTTTAAATAACTGCCATAAAATGCTGCAACGACAATTACAAGGACATTTGAAACAAATGGGAAAATGAAAAGTCTCAGAGAAGAGTTTAAAGAACCAAAGAGATACCTTAAGGCTTAAAAAAGTAAATAAAGTTGTCAGGTTCACATCGAAATGGAGAAGAAGGTATGTGGGTTTCGCATATTCCCCTGCCCATACACGTGGATAGCCTCCCCCATTACCGGTAGCCCCCGCCACAACCAAGTGTGTGTGTTGGTCCCTCAGTCGTGTCTGACTCTTTGCGACCCCATGCACTGTAGCCCGCCAGGCTCCTCTGTCCATGGGATTCTCCAGGCAATAATACTGGAGAGGGTTGCCCTGCCCTCATCCAGGGGATCTTCCCAACCCAGGGGTCCAACCCAGGTCTCCCGCGTTGCAGGCAGAGTCTTTATGATCTGAGTCACCGGGGAAGCTTCACATTTATTTTAATTGGTAAACATACACTGATAAGTCATAATTGTCCAAACCTTATGTTAGGGTTCACTCTTGTTGTTGTACATTCTAAGGGTTTGGACAAATGTATAATAACACATATCCATCTTAATAGTATCATACAGGGTAGTTTAATGCCCTAAAAATCCTCTCTAGTATAACCTATTCTTCCCCACCCTATTGATATTTCACTAGCTCCATAATTTTGCCTTTTCTAGCATGTCATATAGTTGAAATCACATAGTATATAGTCTTTTCAGATTGGATTCTTAGCAATATGCTTTTAGGCTCCCTCTCTGTCTTTTCATGGCTTCATAGGTCATGTCTTTTTGTTGTTCAGTCGCTAAGTCATGTCCGACTCTTGTGACCCCATGAATGGCATTTTTAGCAATGAATAATATTCCATTGTCTGGATGTACTTCAGTTTGTTTATCCACTCATCTACTGAAAAAATATCTTCATTACTTCCAAGTTTTGGCAATTATATATAATTCTATACATCCACGTGCAGGTTTTATCTGGACATAAGTTTTCAACTATTTTGATAAAAACCAAGCAGCATGATTGCTGGAATACACGATGAGTACATTTAGATTTAAGGTCATGCTTAGTCACGTTGAACTCTGCAACTCCATGGAATACAGCCCTCTGGATGCCTCTGTCCATAGGGATTCTCCAGGAAAGAATAGTGGAATGGGTTGCTATACCCTCCTCCAGGGGATCTTCCCAACCCAAGGATCGAACTCAGGTCTCCTGCATTGCAGGCAGATTTTTTAACATCTGAGCCACCAGGGAAACCCAGATTAAAGATGAAGGCTGCAAAATTGCCTTCCAACGTGAATGTACCTTTTTTATTCTCACCAGCAATGAATAAGAGTTCCTATTACTCCATAAGCTTGCCACATCCTTCAGTTCAGTTCAGTTCAGTTCAGTTCAGTTCAGTTGCTCAGTCGTGTCCGACTCTTTGCAATCCCATGAATCTCAGCATGCTAGGCCTCCCTGTCCATCACCAACTCCCGGAGTTTACTCAAACTCATGCTCAACGAGTCGGTGATGCCATCCAACCATCTCATCCTCTGTCGTCCCCTTCTCCTCCTGCCCCCAATCCCTCCCAGCATCAGGGTCTTTTCCAATGAGTCAACTCTTTGCATGAGGTGGCCAAACTACTGGAGTTTCAGCTTCAGCATCAGTTCTTCCAATGAACACCCAGGACTGATCTCCTTTAGGATGGCCTGGTTGGATCTCCTTGCAGTCCAAGGGACTCTAAAGAGTCTTCTCCAATACCACAGTTCAAATCCATCAATTCTTTTGCACTCAGCCTTCTTTATGGTCCAACTCTCACATCCATGCATAACTATGGGGAAAAACAAAATCATAGCTTTGACTATATAAATCTTTGTTGGTGAAGTAACCTCTCTGCTTTTTAATGTGCTGTCTAGGTTTGTTATAGCTTTTCTTCCAAGAAGCAGGAGTCTTTTAATTTCATGGCTGCAGTCACAATCTGCAGTGATTTTGGAGCCCATGAAGATAAGAAAATAACAGTCTGTCACTGTTTCCATTGTTTCCCCATGCCTAGTCACTCAATCATGTCCGACTGTTTGTGACTCCATGGACCGCTGCCCACCAGACTCCTCTGTCCATGGAATTTTTCAGGCAAAGATACTGAAGTGGGTTTCCATTTCCTCCTCCAGGGGATCTTGTCGACCCAGGGATCGAAACCAAGTCTCCTCTGTTTCCTACTTTAGGGGCAAATTCTTTACTGCTGAGCCATCATGGAAACCCATATATCTTATTGTTACTTTAATTTGCATTTCTTTCACATATGATGCTTAGCATCTTTTCATATGTTTATTTGCCATCTATATATCTTCTTCAATGAGGTATCCTTTCAGTTTTTGAGTCATTTACAAATGATTCAATTTTTTAATTTGACTTATTTAAAATTTTTCTTATTCTTGAATTTAAAAAATTTTAAGGATTCTTTGTATATTTTGATAAAAGTCATTTATCAGATGTGTCTTTTGCAGATATTTTCTCTCAGTTTATGGATTCTTTATTAGACTGTGCTCTTGTTGTATCTAAAGAGTCATCACCATGCCCAAAGTTACCCAATTTGTTCAATACATATAGGCCTATTCAAATTGTCTATTTCTTCTTGTGCAAGTTTTGGCAACTTTTGACTTTCAAGATATTGGTTCATTTCACCCTAGGTTTTGAAAACTGTGGACATAGAATTATTTGTAGTATTCCTTTATTGTCCTTTTTAATGACCACAGGATCTGTAGTGATGGCCCACCTTTCATTTCTTATATTAATAATTTGTGACCTTTCTGTCTTTTTTTTAGCCTTACTTTTTTGGGGGGGCTCCAAAATCACTGCAGATGGTGATTGCAGCCATGAAATTAAAAGACGCTTACTCCTTGGAAGAAAAGTTATGACCAAACTAGACAGAGTATTAAAAAGCAGAGACATTACTTTGCCAACAAAGGTCCGTCTAGTCAAGGCTATGGTTTTTTCAGTGGTCATGTATGGATGTGAGAGTTGGACTGTGAAGAAAGCTGAGTGCCAAAGAATTGATGCTTTTGAACTATGGCATTTCAGACTCTTTTGATGGCTACTCCATTTCTTCTAAGGGATCCCTGCCCACAGTAGTAGATATAATGGTCATCTGAGTTAAGTTCACCCATTCCAGTGCATTTTAGTTCACAGATTCCTAAAATGTCAATCTTCACTCTGGCCATCTCCTGTTTGACCACCTCCAATTTGCCTTGATTCATGGACCTAACATTCCAGGTTCCTAGGCAATATTACTCTTTGCAGCATCAGACTTTACTTCCATCACCAGTCACAGCCAGAGCTGGGTGTTGTTTTTGCTTTGACTCCATCTCTTCATTCTTTCTGGAGTTATTTCTCTATGGATCTCCAGTAGCCCACTGGGCACCTACTGACCTGGGGAGTTCCTCTTTTAGTGTCCTATATTTTTGTCTTTTCATACTGTTCATGGGGTTCTCAAGGCAAGCATATTGAAGTGGCTTGCCATTCCCTTCTCCAGTGGACCACGTTTTGTCAAAACTCTTCACTATAACCCATCTGTTTGGCTGGCCCTACACAGCATGGCTCGTAGTTCCATTGAGTTAGACAAGGCTATGGTCCATGTGATCAGATTGGTCAGTTTTCTGTGAATGTGATTTTCAGTCTGTCTGCCCTCTGATGGAGAATAATAGGAGGCTTATGGAAGCTTCCTGATGGGAGAGGCTGACTGAGGGGGAAATTGTGTCTTGTTCTGATGGGTGTGGCTCAGATGGTAAAGCGTCTGCCCATGATGCAGGAGACCCGGGTTTGATCCCTGGGTCAGGAAGATCCCCTGGAGAAGGAAATGGCAACCCACTCCAGTTCTCTTGCCTAGAAAATTTCATGGATGGAGGAGCCTGGTGGGCTACAGTCCATGGTGTCACAAAGGGTCAGACAAGCCTGAGGGACTTCACTCACTCTGATGGGTAGGGCCATGTTCAGTAAATCTTTAATCCAATGTTCTGTTGATGGGTGGGGCTGTGTTCCCTCCCTGTTATTTACCTGGGGCCAAAACTATTGTGGAGGTAATGAAGATAATGGCAACCTTCTTCAGAAGGTCCCATTTGGGGGCCTGGCTTGGCAGTGGCATGCCGCATGGCTGGGGGCACTGAATGGTCAAGATGTTAGAGACAGAAACAGATGCTTATAAAAGCAGAAGACTACTACGCCCACTTCAATAGTAGGAGGGGCATATAAGGAGATGCCATATGTATTTTGGACAAAATTAATGAAAAGTTCAAAACATTGACACTCTTATAGCTTTAAGGAAGAAAATTACAGACTCTTATCTGCAGAGTTTAACCTACAGGAAGAGAGAATAGACCACATGTGATAATGTTAAGAGGGTAAAAGAGATTCCTGTCTGACTTGCTCATAACGTTGCTGAGAACTCTGAGTGGGTCATAATATCTAAGAGGTAAACATGCTGACTGGTGATCAGTCATGAAAGTGTTTGCAGAAAGGAGAAAGGTGCTGTCCCTTCACATGCATGCTAAGTCACTTCAGTCCTATCCAACTTCCTGCAACCCTGTGGATGGTAGCCCCCCAGGCATCTCTACCAACGGGGATTCTCCAGGCAAGATCACTGGAGTGGGTTGCCCTGTCCTCCTCCCGGAAATCTTCCCGACCCAGAGAGCTAACCCACATCTCTTATGTCTCCTACAATGACACGTGAATTCATTACCGCCTGGGAAGCCCCTTTAGAGAGCTGTTCAACCATTATGCATGGAGGTAATTCTATATGACCAGAGTATCTGGAAAATTTGTATACAGAACATAATCTAGAATGATAGACTTTAATATGATTCTGATCTGAGGAGTCAAATAACTTGATAAATTAAAGGCAGAAAGTGAGATCTAAATACCAAGATTATGACTAAAAGTTGGGTCAGAATTTCTTTGGATGTGCTGCTGTCTGCCTCCATTCCTCCTGCCATTAAAGCAGAAATTAGAAAAAAAAAAATGATGACAACAATGGGATTCTAAGTTTATCACCATAAAGTAAATGTTAAAATAAATAAACTATGATTTGATATTCTTCCCAAATCTAAATATTGTAAGTTCTGATGTTTATCAGGAATTATGAGCAAAAAAACATAAAACTAAAAATTCTGCAGAAAATAATCACCTTTATTTTCAAATATTTTAGCTAAGACAATTCTATTCAACTCCAAATTTAGATGAAATCCAAGTAACAAAGTTTGAACTCAACTTATCATGTCTAGGAGACATAAAGATATTACAAAATTAAATTTTGCAATTTGATTATATGTTTAAGATATTTTAATTAGGTTATCAATTTTAACTTGAATGTATGTCTTTATTCAAATTGAGCACATACCTGAAAATATACATATATATGGAAATGAATATGAAATGATAGTGACTTTGAGCTCATTTTATAGTCTTGCTATAAACACTGGTACCTACAAATCTGTTCACTCAAAACATATACTAGATAGTTAATGAGTGTTATGATCAAATGTATTAGTATAGAATTAATTATCAGTTAATTACATATTTCCAGTAGTCATGTATAGATGTGAGAGTTGGACTATAAAGAAAGCTGAGTACCAAAGAATTGATGCTTTTGAACTGTGGTGTTGGAGAAGTCTCTTGAGAGCCCTTGGACTGCAAGGAGATCCAACCAGTCCATCCTAAAGGAAATCTGTCCTGAATATTCTTTGCAAGGACTGATGCTGAAGCTCAAACTCCAATACTTTGGCCACCTGATGTGAAGAACCGACTTATCTGAAAAGACCCTAATGCTGGGAAAGATTGAAGGCCGGAGGAGGAGGAGACCACACAGGATGAGATGGTTGGATGGCATCACCGACTCAATGGACATGAGTTTGAGTAAACTCTGGGAGCTGGTGACGCACAGGGAGACCTGGCGTGCCGCGGTCCATGGGGTCACAGAGTCGGACACGACTGAGTGACTAAACTGAACATATTCAGAACACTGGAGTATTCATTGCTAACTTGTTATGCTCAAAATCTACAATACTGTAGACCAGACTGTCATTACCATAACCTCTCATCCTGGTTGCTGTTTATCTCCTGCTGATACATATAATGTAATCCATTGTACAAAACTTCTGTGCAGTGGCCACTATCATTATAACAATATGCTGCTTTCCTTTCTTGTTGCAAAAGTGTACTCATTCAATGTGGAAGAAACAAGCCTTCCCTTCGACTCACACGGATATTTCTTGTCTCTAAATAGCACTTTTCTCCTTCTTATTTTGATAACTTTCTAAATTGCTTTTTGTTTTTCTCCCCTAAGTGAGATGACAATGGCATTTGAAGGGAAAGGGAGAATAATACAGAAATGATTACCATTGATTATCTTCTTCCTCCTTGCTTCCTTTCTTGATGCCTAAGTGTGCCTGGAAGAGCTGAACTGTGTGTTAGTGCATGCTGGGCAATTACTGTGCTGCTTATTTGCAGCTACAATGATCCTACAAGGCACTGCTTTCTTGATCTCTCTGTCTTCAATTAGGAGATGACATGAATAACAAAAGTTACTTTTTTTATATAAAAATGACTAAATTCTGCTTTTAATTTATGAAAAACAAAGTGAAAATAAGAATAAATGTGTGAGCGAATTTAATTTATGTTGACTTGGAACATAAGCACCTGACATTGCCTCTGTAAGTGTGAGAGGCATGTGAGACTTCATGGAAAGCAAACTTTTATTTATCCACTGGGTACTAGATAATCCATTCATCTTAAAAGACGGGTTTTTGCATTTAATTTTTTTAGAAAAAGCCAGTAGATTTAAAATTTCAACTCAGTCCAAGTAATTTGGCTGGCAAACCATAGGATGTAAAAAACAATCCTCAATAATCACAGTTCTGATTCAGATGCAGTATTTTGATTACAGAGTGACAATTGAAAATGGGGTAGATTTCAATAACTTTCAGAATCAATCTGCCATTGTCTGAATAATCTCTCTGGCTGGTGATTATTGAATAAGCATGTTTACCTGTGATTCTACCCAGAAAAGAGTATCATTTCACAGCAAAATGAGGATCTGTGAATTATAAAATAAATTATCAATGTTCGAATAGCATATCCTAGGAACAGATCAAACTTGGTGATTATTTTCTGTATTTTCAATTGAATGAAGTATTTGATTTTATTATAAATAGTAAAAGTTGAGTCATTTTTATGATAGTGTCAAAAAAGAGAAAGTGTCACTCAAGACCCTTAATGTAATCTTCGCATAAACACTTATAATAACTGAGCTGCTTCTTTGAAAGGAACATAAAAGTAGTCAAGCTCTACCGTGAGTTACAATCTCACCTACTATTTTTGTGCCTATTTCTGAAACCAATAGACTGTCATAAATTCAAAAGAAGTAATGTGGAGTGAACTTAGTAAGCAGCCTGTTGATGGATCAAAGCATATCACCGAGTACTTAGCTGGATAGATAATCAGTGTAGATCTGATCTGGAGGCAACTAGGAAATCCCAGCTAGCAAGGCAGAGTATCAAATAGCATTGATACATGTCTATGTAGAGAAATAGTTTGTGTCTTGAAGTTGGTGGCAAAGGCATGGAACTTAGTCAAGACTTCAGACCTAAATTGGCTAGGAAGCAAATTAGAAGCACACCTTAGAACAATAACAAATGGAAGTATTACTCACTCAGTCTTGTCCAACCCTTTGCGACCCCATGGAGTGTAGCCAGCCAGGCTCCTCTGTCCATGGAATTCTCTAGGTAAGAATACTGGAGTGGGCTGCCATTTTCTTCTCCAAGGGATCTTCTTGACCCAGGGATCAAATCCGGGTCTCCTAACTAGGAAGCAAATTAGGAGCAAGCCATAGAACAGTGTTGGAGAAGGAAATGGCAACCCACTCCAGTACTCTTGCCTGGAAAGTCCCATGGGTGGAGGAACCTGGTAGGCTACAGTCCACGGGGTCATAAAGAGTTGGACACAACTAAGTGAGATTTCACTTCTTTTAGAACAGTGCATCACAAATTTGCCCACTGTGAGAATGAAAAGATGCATGTGAAAACAGACTTTTAGACTGCTCCAGATGAGGGAACATCAGAAATCTGTTTTTAATGCACATGGTGGATGATTCTGTAGATTAAATAAAGTAACTATCCTAAAAGAACTAAAATACCAAGTATTCATTCTCTATTCATTGAACAAATATTTCTTGAGAAATTAATATATACTTTCAAAGTGAGCTTTATGGTGTATTTGATGATGGTTTTTGTAAACGAAGAAACTCATTAGTAGCAACCTAATTTTTAAAATTGATATTCAATTTGTCGATTCAATATAGGAAAAACAGATTGAACATTTAAATTCGATCAACAAATCTTAATATCCCTAATGATTTAGTACAATTTAATTATCACAATTAAAAAGGCTTTTATACTATTTTGACTTTACATGTTTACATGTTATCAGTGATTATAGTTTTAATAATTTGTGTTCTTTCTAAGCCCTTAAATTGTCTGAGTAACTAAATGAACTCTTTCAAGCACTTAAATGATTCATAGATTCTAATGAATCAAGCTTAAATATGGTGAACTGGAATTGTTTTGTGAATTTAAAGTAAAATTTTCTTTTACTTACAACCTAAACTCAAAGACAAAGGCAACTACTTATTTATGTATTCTTAAATGGAATAAAAAATGTCCATGACAAATTGTATTAAAAATTGTCTAAAAATAATAAATATATAAAAAGTATTGATAAATTTAAATATGGACACCAAGACTTTATGCATTTATTTCATCTATTTAATTCTAAGTTTTCCTTAGTTATTAGCAAATAATTACACAATTATGACCCTTGATAACATCTCAAAAACCTGTTATAATTTTCCTCGACTAAGTTGCATATCAACCAGAAAGCTGGGCTGTAAAGATGAATTAGGGGTAGAGGTTGCTTGAGACTCTCATATAGTCACTAAAATGGAGATTTTCATATGACAAACATTTTGATCTCTTAACCCACATTCATACATTAAAATTAACTATTACTTGATTGCTAGCTTTCATTCATGTTTGCAAACTCAACCCATCCTAGACAAATTGATTCAACACTTGCTTTGATTTAATTAACCTATCTACTAACTGATCCTGAATTATTTTATTGTTATCTCTATGGGTGGCATATAACTCATAGCTGTTTCAATGATAAGTAAATTATGTGTATCTCATTTGTATATAGTGGCACAGCTTTTATTGTCCTTATATATTTGTCAGGGCTCTTCTCTTGGCTCTGGTGATAGAGAAGTTTAAAAAAAAAAGGCTCAGTTCTTGCCATTATGCATATTACATTGTTATAGGGGAGAAACATACACAATCAAAACACACAAATTCAATGACTTTTCCAGTAGTGACGTATATTTTGAAGAAAACAGTGCAGAGGAGAATAAAGGGGTAAGAGTGACAGATTGGCAAGTGGAGGAAAAATGTTTTAAGTAAAAATGATAGGGAAAGTCATTCAGGTGATATATGCTAGGGTCTCAATAATATGAAGAGTCAGTGATAAGGAAATAAGGAAGAAAATATTCCAAATAGAGAAATTATCAACATGAAGAAAAGGCTTAGATAAGGAAAAGATGGGAGAGAAAAAGCAATGAAAGTAAAACAGAGAGAGAGAGGAAGGAAGGAACTGAAGCCATATCTACTGGCGCTTAATTTAAAGGTGGGGGCTTATAGTCGGGGCAGGATAGGTGCCCATTTACTTAGCATCAATACACTGATGAATTCAAGTACGTATCTTCTACTATGCCCTCACCAGGTCCAGTTTAAGCAGTTCCCAGAGGTTGTCGGTCCCATTTGACCCCCTGGGCCTCAGCCTCTTGCTCCAAGGAAAAACCATTTGCCTCTCCTAAGTGTCCCAGCCTCCCAAAGTATGAAAATGTCATTCTACCACAGTATTTTCAGATTCTCTGAATGGAAGCCACCGTATCCTCATCAGAACCAGACAAGACACTGTGACTGGTTTCCCAGAGAGGGTCAGAATGACACCCCAGAAGTGCGGAGTGTTCATTCTCCTCTGGGCGAGGGTAGGACAGTGAAAGAACAGAATGGGCCCCCAGATAAAGAACGGGCTTGTGTAAAGGGTCCATCTCTAAGAGTGCCCACTTCACCTGGTAAATGACCGCGTTCTTTGGAAACTGAGGCCAGCTCAGTTCAAATAATTTTGAATTTGCTTCTTGTATATCATTTCCTCTTTATTTTTTCCCTCACTCTTATTATCTTGAAATCTCCCCAGACTGAAGATGAACTGTTGGCATCAGACCAGACACTTTGATGAGCTGAGAAGGGCCATGTTGCTGGTGACTGACGTGATGTTAGTGCAGTTACTAAAGTTTTAGCTTTGGTTTGCTTGGGAGGAAAATAAAGGTGCAAGGCAAGGTACTGGGAGGTCAATATTGTCAAATGCCTACATAAGAACAGTAATAAATATATAGAACTATGGGGTTGATAATTGCTTTTGATGATTTTTGTCTTCCTCAATTCATGCTATTATACCAAATTTCAGGTCTTTGCTGAGATTTGAGAGTGACAATGAATGAAAAGTAAAGCATAAATTACACAAATTAAGCCAGTCTTGTGTCAGCAAACTCCTTGTATAGGTTGAAGAGATTTAATGCTACACTACCTGCTAGAGGAGAGAGCAATCTTCTCTATAGGAAGATTACATCTAGAGTATATACAGTTTTCCATATATAATGCTGATATTTATTGACCAAAACATAATGAGAAGGATGTTTTTAATATCTTTCTCAAATAAGAAAAAGAAACAAATAAGAAGCAAAATAAGAAAAAAAAATTAAGATAAATAGAAAAAAACAAAGGAAAAAACAAAACTCATCCCCAGACCCAGAGACTAGAGATATCAGACAAGGACTTTAAAATATGTGTGAATTAAGGAAACAGATAAGATGAAGAATTTCATCAGAGTTGGCGACAACAAAGAATAATCAGTAAGGCAAATGCATGTAGATGGTAATGAAGTTAAAATGGTTATAACAACATTTCTTAAAATTTAGAAACAACTAAATCATTTGGGTTCCTATATATTCACCTAAAATCATTATTTGAAAATACATAAAGGAAAATGTGACAAAAATAAATTGGAATGCATAAATGGACAACTTTCTGTTGAAGCATATTAAAATGTACAGCTTCTAAACTGAATTTCAAGTTTACAATGCAGTATAGTTATCTACAGTCCCTGCACTGCACCTAAGATCTCCAGACCTTGGTCCCTGCATAATTAAACTTGGTACCTTTAGGCCAACATCTTACCATTTTTCCCACCTCGCAACCTCTGGCAACCAGTAGTCTTCTCTCTGCTTCTATGAATTTGACCTTTGCAGATGCCACAATATATGTGAGATCATGCAGTATTCTATTTTGTTCTCCCTGGCTTATTTCAGATATGCAGATGACACCACCCTTATGGCAGAAAGTGAAGAAGAACTAAAGAGCCTCTTGATGAAAGTGAAAGAAGAGAGTGAAAAAGTTGGATTAAAGCTCAACATTCAGAAAACTAAGATCATGGCATCCAGTCCCATCACTTCATGGAAAATAGATGGAGAAACAGTGGAAACAGTGGCTGACTTTATTTTGATGGGCTCCCAAATCACTGCAGATGGTGACTGCAGCCATGAAATTAAAAGATACTTACTCCTTGGAAGGAAAGTGATGACCAACCTAGACAGCATATTAAAAAGCAGAGACATTACTTTGCCAACAAAGGTCTGTCTGGTCAAGGCTATGGTTTTTCCAGTAGTCATGTATGGATGTGAGAGTTGGACTGTGAAGAAAACTGAGTGCCAAAGAATTGATGCTTTTGAACTGTGGTGTTGGAGAAGACTCTTGAGAGTTCCTTGGACTGCAAAGAGATCCAACCAGTCCATCCTAAAGAAGAGCAGTCCTGGGTGTTTATTGGAAGGACTGATGCTGAAGCTGAAACTCAAGTACTTTGGCCACCTCATGTGAAGAGCTGACTCATTGGAAAAGACCCTGATGCTGGGAGGGATTGGGGGCAGGAGGAGAAGGGGATGACAGAGGATGAGATGGCTGGACGGCATCACCGACTCAATGGACATGGGTTTGAGTGTACTCCGGGAGTTGGTGATGGACAGGGAGGCCTGGCGTGCTGTGGTTCATGGGGTCACAAAGAGTTGGACATGACTGAGTGACTGAACTGAACTGAACTGAGTTGGCTTATTTCACTTAACAAAACATCCTCCAATTTCATTGATGTGGTCACAGATGACAGGATCTCCATTTTGAAGGCCGAACAGCATTGCCTTAAAACTGTATCACACTGGACTTTACACATTCATCAATCCACATGTGAGGTGGTGCTAGTGGTGAAGAATCCGCTTGCCAGTGCAGGAGAGATAAGAGATAGTGGCTCCATCCCTGGGTCTGGAAGATCCCTTGGAGGAGGGCATGGCAATCCACTGCAGTATTCTTGCCTGGAGAATCCCATGGACAGAGGAGCCTGGTGGGCTGCAGTCCATGGGACCACAAAGAGTCGGACAAGACCGAAGTGACTTAGCATGGATACTCTGTGAAAAACGCTGCTGTGAGCAGGGAAGTACAGATCTCTTAGAAATATTAGTTTCACTTCCTTTGAAAAATAGACCCAGAGGAGGAATTTCTGGCTCATATGGTAGTTCTACCTTTAATTTTTTCAGGAACCTCCATACTGTTCTCTGCAGTGAGTGTACAGATTAACATTTTCTCCTATAGTGGATGCTGGGCTGGGCTTAATTGCTTGGTCACGTTTACCATCTGCACCACCGCTACAATGTATAGGGGTTCCTTTTTGGCCTCATCCTCACCAACACTGACTATCTTTTGTCTTTTTGAAAGTAGCCATTCTGACAGATGTGAAGTGATACCTTGTTGTGATTTTCAGTTCCATTTCTTTGATAACTAGACACCTTGAGCATCTTATGAACTCCTTGGCCATTTGTATGTCTTCTGTCTCCTGGCCCAGTATTTGTTCTTCTGTTGTTGAACGATTTGAATTCCTTATGCATTTTTAATATTAAGCCTTTATTAAATGTATGATTTGCAAGTGTTTTCTCCCACTTCATAAATCACGATACCTACTGTTCACTGATTCCTTTGTTGTGTGGGAGCTCTTTAGTTTGATGCAATCACATTTTTTTCTTTAATGCTTGTACTTTTGAAGGAATTGCCCAGACCAACCTCAAAAGGTTTCATCCCTAAGTTTCATTCCATGAGTTTTAGTTTCAGGTCTTTTACTTAGGTCTTTAATCCATTTTGAGTTGACTTCTGTGTACTAGGAGAGTAAATATTAAGTGTTCTTACACACACAAGATGGTAACCTTGTATGGTGATAGATACATCCTTTAACTTGACTGTGGTAATCCTCACATAGTATACATATATTAAAACATCAAATCATACACTTTAAATATAGATAATTTCTGCATCACTAAATCTGGGAAAGTAAAATAAAATTTGTAGTTCATATTGGAAAAGAAAAAAAAAGGTCAAATTAATGATCTATTGCTTTTAAGAGCAAAATGAAAAAAATAAAGCAAAAGAAATAGAAATTGGAACCTGAAACAAGTAGAAAACAAATGCTTAAGAATGATATAAAATGCGGAGACAGAAGATGAAGCAAACAACGTAAGAAATTATAAACAAAAGGCACCACTATAAATCTTTCAGAAATTAAAAGACTTGAGATCTTGGAGTAACTTTATGACAATAATTTAAAAATTGAGGTGAAATAGATGAGTTCCTAGAAAAATAGATTTATTGAAATTAAATCCAAAAGGATAGATAATAAAGTCAGAATAATCATGATCTAATCAAGGAATAATTTACATAATTACTTTAAAAAGTTCTCACTAAGAAATCTGTCTCAGATAGCTCCATTGTTTTCAAAGTTAAAGATCACCAACGTTATTAATATTTCTTCTCATATTACAATACTATAAAAACAGGCTTTCCCATTCCATTTATTAAGCCAGAATAATACTCAGGAAAAAAAAAAGAACAATATTTCTAATGAACACAGACCAAAAAAAAATTAGCAAATTGAATACATCAACTATAGCATAATTAACCAGGATTAAATTTGATTTACTTTAGGAATAAATATAAAAAGTGACAAATTGTATCCTAAACTACTATATTTAAAGAACACAGGATAAAAGCACAATTATTTAAATAGATGTCTAAAATTGCATTCGTTGAAATCAAATAAGCCTTGAGAGAAAAATGTGAAGAACTTCTCTTTTGAGAAAGATCATTAAAAAAAATTACAGCTAACAGCATGGTGTTACCCGGAGGATAGTTCAGTTCAGTTCAGTTCAGTCACTCAGTCATGTCTGACTCTTTACAACCCCATGGACTGCAGCACGCCAGGCCTCCCTGTCCATCACCAACTCCCAGAGTTTACTCAAACCCATGTCCATTGAGACAGTGATGCCGTCCAACCATCTCATTCTCTGTTGTCCCCTTCTCCTCCTGCCCTCAATCTTGCCCAGCATCAGGGTCTTTTCCAAAGAGTCAGCTCTTTGCATGAGGTGGCCAAAATATTGGAGTTTCAGCTTCAGCATCAGTCCTTCCAATGAACACCCAGGACTGATCTCCTTTAGGATGGACGGGTTGGATATCCTTGCAATCCAAGGGACTCTCAAGAGTCTTCTCCAACACCACAGTTCAAAAGCATCAATTCTTCAGTGTTCAGCTTTCTTTAGAGTCCAAGTCTCATATCCATACATGACCACTGGAAAAACCATAGCCTTGAATAGGTGGACCTTTGCTGGCAAAGTAATGTCTCTGCTTTTTAATTGGTCATAACTTTCCTTCCAAGGAGTAAACGTCTTTTACTTTCATGGCTGCAGTCATCACCTGCAGTGATTTTGGAGTCCAGAAAAATAAAGTCAGCCATTGTTTCCATTGTTTCTCCATCTATTTTCCATGAAGTGATGGGACTGGTTGCCATGATCTTAGTTTTCTGAATGTTGAGCTTTAAGCCAACTTTTTCACTCTCCTTTTTCACTTTCATCAAGAGGCTCTTTAGTTCTTCTTCACTTTCTGCCATAACGGTGGTGTCATCTGCATATCTGAGGTTATTGATATTTCTCTCAGCAATCTTGATTCCAGCTTGTGCTTCTTCCAGCCCAGCATTTGTCATGATGTACTCTGCATATAAGTTAAATGAGCAGGGTGACAATATACAGCCTTGACATACTTCTTCCCCTGTTTGGATCCAGTCTGTTTTTCCATGTCCAGTTCTAACTGTTGCTTCCTAACCTGCATACAAGTTTCTCTAGAGACAGGTCAGGTGGTCTGGTATGCCCATCTCTTTCAGAATTTTCCACATTTATTGTGATCCACACAGTCAAAGGCTTTGGCATAGTCAATAAAGCAGAAATAGATATTTTTCTGAAACTTTCTTGCTTTTTTGATGATCTAGGGGATGTTGGTAATTTTGGTAATCTCTGGTTCCTCTGCCTTTTCTAAAAACAGCTTGAACATCTGGAAGTTCACAGTTCATGTATTGCTGAAGCCTGACTTGGAGAATTTTAGGCATTCATTTACTAGCGTGTGAAATGAGTGCAATTATATGGTAGTTTGAGCATTCTTTGGCATTGTCTTCCTTTGGGATTGGAATGAAAACTGACCTTTTCCAGTCCTGTGGCCACTGCTGAGTTTTCCAAATTTGTTGGCATATTGAATGCAGCACTTCCACAGCATCATCTTTCAGGGTTTGAACTAGCTCAACTGGAATACCATCACCTCCTCTGGTTTTGTTCATAGTGATGCTTCCTAAGGCCCACTTGACTTCACTTTCCAGGATGTCTGGCTCTAGGTGAGTGATCACACCATCATGATTATCTGGGTCGTGAAGATCTGTTTTGACAGTTCTTCTGTGTATTCTTGCCACCGTGTCTTAATATCTTCTGCTTCTGTTAGGTCCCTACCGTTTCTGTCCTTTATTGAGCCCATCTTTGTATGAAATGTTCCCTTGGTATCTCTAATTTTCTTGATGAGATATCTAAGCTATCCCATTCTATTGTTTTCCTCTATTTCTTTGTATTGGTTGCTGAAGAAGGCTTTTTTTTTTTTTTTTTTAATCGCTCCTTGCTATTCCTTGGCACTGTTTATTCAGATGGGAATATCTTTCCCTTTCTCCTTTGTTTTTCACTTCCCTTCTTTTCACAGCTATTTGTAAGGCCTCAGAAAGCCATTTTGCTTTTTTGCATTTCTTTTCCATGGGGATGGTCTTGATCCCTGTCTCCTATACAATGTCACAAACCTCTGTCCATTGTTCATCAGACTCTCTGTCTATCAGATCTAGTCCCTTAAATCAATTTCTCATTTCCACTGTATAGTCATAAGGGATTTGATTTAGGTCATACCTAAATGGTCAGTGGTTTTTCCTACTTTCTTCAATTTAAATCTGAATTTGGCAATAAGGAGTTCATGATCTGAGCTACAGTCAGCTCCTGGTCTTGGTTTTGCTGACTGTATAGAGCTTCTCCATCTTTGGCTGCAAAGAATATAATCAATCTTATTTCAGTGTTGGCCATCTGGTGATGTCCATTTGTAGAGTCTTCTCTTGTATTGTTGGAAGAGGGTGTTTGCTATGACCGGTGCATTCTCTTGGCAAAACTCTATTAGCCTTTGCCCTGCTTCATTCTGTATTCCAAGGCCAAATTTGCCTGTTACCTCAGGTGTTTCTTGACTCTCTACTTTTGCATTCCAGTCCCTTATAATGAAAAGGACATCTTTTTGGGGTGTTAGCTCTAAAAGGTCTTGTAGGTCTTCATAGGACCATTCAACTTCAACTTCTTTCAGCATTACTGGTTGGGGCATAGGCTTGGATTTCTGAGACATTGAATTGTTTGCCTTGGAAATGAACAGAGATCACTCTGTCATTTTTGAGATTGCATCCAAGTACTGCATTTCAGAATCTTTTGTTGACCATGATGGCTACTCCATTTCTTCTAAGGGATTCTTGCCCACAGTAGTAGATGTAATGGTCATCTGAGTTAAATTCACCCATTCCAGTCCATTTTAGTTTGCTGATTCCCAGAATGTCGACATTCACTCTTGCCATCTCCTGTTTGACCTCTTCTAATTTGCCTTGATTCATGGACCTAACATTCCAGGTTCCTATGCAATATTGCTCTTTACAGCATCGGGCCTTGCTTCTATCACCAGTCACATCCACAACTGGGTATTGTTTTTGCTTTGGCTCCATCCCTTCATTCTTTCTGGAGTTATTTCTCCACTGATCTCCAGTAGCATATTGGGCGCCTACCGACCTGGGGAGTTCATCTTTCATTGTCCTATCTTTTTGCCTTTTCATGTTGTTCATGGGGATTTCAAGGCAAGAATAGTGAAGTGGTTTGCCATTCCCTTCTCCAATGGACCACATTCTGTCAGATAAGAATGCTTGATAAGGTTGTTGCAATTCTCAGACAAAACCCTTTTGACTAATGGAGCAGTAATGTCTTCATATCTGAAGACTATTTTTCACTTGGAGGGTGACACTACTGTCATGCTACTGGTCCCAGGGTTTTAGTAGGGCATTAGCTCCTCACTATGGGATGCCATGTGACTAAGTGACTGGAATTTTCCATTATGACTTAGTTGCTATTGGAAATACTTGGTCATAAGATTAGGTGAGTATATTATAATATGAAAGTAATACATTTGTATCTGGACTCAAGAAAAATAACATACACATTGTGGATTTAGATTTTCATGTTACTTATATCAACTCACATCAGTTTCTTGCCCTACAACTGTTGGGTTTGTGGGGAGAAGGGTCACATTCCTTAAAACTAACTCAGGACAGAAAAGAACTTAGTCCTTGATCACAGTGGATTGGAGAAATATGCTTGCAACAGTTGCAAATTGACTTATTCCATATCACATCCTCCCTTGGGGGAGCTCTGAAAAATAGTGGTGAAGAGAAATCATCCCCACCAGCAGAGCTGCTTGACCTCTGTAGTCTCAGGTTTGGCATCTGGGGACTCAACCAACTGAGGAGCTGAAAATATTAAAACAGAAATTCCAGAAGTTTCTAAAAAGCAAAACTTGATGTTGCTACATGTTAGCAACTGTCTACATAGCATTTGCATTGCATTCAGAATTATAAGCAGTCTGAGGATGATTTAAAGTACATAGGACAACATGCATAGGTTATATGTAAATACTCTGTCACCTTATATATGGGACCTGAGCTTCCTCAGATTTGGGGATCTGCAGGGGTCCTAAACCAATTCCCCATAGATAGTGAGTGACCACTGCATGTGGTGTTTCCAAAAACAAACTCTTGGTTTTGTTCTCTCCATTCAGTTGCTTTTACCTATTAGGGACTGAACGTTTCTGTCCCCCCAAATCCATATGCTGAAATCAATGCCCAATGTCATGGTATTGGGAGTTGAGGCTTTTGGAAGGTGCTTAGAACTCGATAGTGGGAACCCCTTGAATGAAATCAATGTTCTTATGCAAGTGGCTTAGAAAGCTCTCCTGTCCCTGCCTTCCACCATGTGAGGTTATAGTGAAAACGCTGCCATCTAGGAAGTAGCTACTAACCAAACACTGTTCCATGGTCTGTGAGAAATAAGTGTCTGCTGTGTATAAGCCACCCAGTCTGTTGTTTTGTTATGGCAGCTGCTAGAGCCAGATATGTTGTATCCTAACTAGTGTATAAACACATTATCTAAAAATATTTCTATATAACCATCTATGTCTATATTAAGCTAAACCTCTAGAAACATTTTGTATAACCATTTATGTCTGTATTAAGACATAAAGATGTCTCCAACGCTAAGCCATTACTATATGGTTTATATTAGCTTTCCACCCCAAATGTGATAAACCAAACTTACATTATCTGCCACCCATTTAATTGCTTCTTTCCTGAATACGGGCTTCCCTGATAGCTCAGTTGGTAAAGAATCCCCCTGCAATGCAGGAGACCCCAGTTCGATTCCTGGGATAGGAAGATCCCCTGGAGAAGGGACAGGCTACCCACTCCAGTGTTCTTGGGCTTCCCTTGTGGCTCAGCTGGTAAAGAATCCGCCTGCAATGCTGGAGGCATGGGTTTGATCCTTGGGTTAGGAAGATCCCCTGGAGAAGGGAAAGGCTACCCACTCCAGTATTCTGGCCTGGAGAATTCCATAGACTGTATAGTCCATTGGGTTGCAAAGAGTGGGGCATGACTGAGCGAATATATGTAGACATTCCTGTATACAGTTCTAGGAGTGACAGACTTTACCAAACTCCCTAAACCCGTGTTCCTATTGTTCTCCGTTTTAGTAAACATCTCCAACATTTATCAGTTTTATTGGCCAAGAACCTTAGAGTTATCTTTGGACGCCCCCTTCCTTCATGTCCCACGTCTCAGTCATTTACAAATCTTGTCGACAGCCTTTACGCTAGTCATGTTTCTTCACGTTCACTGCAGTTGTCTTTCATCTGGACCACTGCAGTTGCCTAACTGCTTTCTATATTCCCATTATCGCCTCTCTCCCTAATGGGATTCTCTACACCAGAGCTATAGTACCTTCGAGAAAAATACTAATGAATTATGCCATACTTGTGTACAAATAGTTATCTCCTCACTTTCAAAATACCACTCAACTTCTTTTCCATGACCTAGAACTTCTTGTTTTGTGATTCCTTTTATTCTGTTTTCAGCTTTTCTGATCTTTTATTCTTCAGGTATTTCAAGTATGCTCTCAAATTAGAGAGCATTTATTGAGAGCATTATTATAGTTATAGTTTTTATATAGTTATTATTATATATAACATTATTAATTATTATATATAATATATCTTATAATATATGATATACATTAGGATGTATATATATATATATATATATATATATATATATATAATATTATTATATATATTGGAGAAAGAAATGGCAACCCATTCCACTATTCTTGCCTAGAGAATCCTGTTGATGGAGGAGCCTGGTGGGCTGCTATCCATGGGGTCACACAGAGTTGGACACGACTGAAGTGACTTAGCATGCTTGCATTATATATATAAAACATTATTATAGCTCTAGTTATATCTATAATGCATAGAGAGCATTATTGGTGTTATTCTTCCGCTCAACATGCTCCTCAAGCCTTCAGTCCTTTCTGATCTCTGTTTCATGGAAACTTCCCAGAGAGGTTTTCTTTGGTCACCTACCCAAAATAACCCTTTGCCCCTCAATCTTACCTCTTACTCTTAATTTTAAGTATAAGAAGCTTAACTTTGTGCTTTGCCTGAGTTGTCACTGTGTCATATAACAGTATAAGTTTGCTTGTTTATAAACCTACTTATTATGTCTTGTTCACTAAAGTATCGGCTTTCCATGGCAAAGATTTTTATCTTGTCACTGTTTATCTCTGTTTCCAATCATGTTCACAGTAGGCACTAGATAAATATTTTGAGAAATTAATCAATTTTGAAAAACCAGAGCTTCTCTTAAAGCCTGTCATAAAGTTACATACCTAATATTCCTTACACTGATCTCAGCTAGAGATAAGACCTGTCCTAGTGTTTCACATAAGGACTTTTGATGAATGTAGTTGGTAGGAAAAGAGAGTCAGAAGGAAATTACATAGAGGGCTTATGAAACAATGGAAATTTATAAAGTTTCTATTATCTACCCTAAGCAGCACATATTTCTGTGATTTTTAGAAGTATTAACATTCTAAAAAATTAAAGGGATATAACAGTTTTGCCTGAATCTCTTTGACACCTATTGCTACTTATTTGCTAGTGATCTTTCTTTCACTCCTCCAAACCTGTGACGAGTTTGTCGAGAATGGTTAGCTCTTATTATATGGGGAATTCATAAAGTCTAACACAAAGTCAAGTAATGTATTTATCTGTTAAACTAATGTCTGTCATTACAATAATAGAGTCTCTAAAACAAAAGACTAAAGTTAATAATTTGTTTCTTGTTAAAATAAGCCAATGTGATTTGCTTTCCTTTCTCTTCAAACAGACAAAAGCACTGTTTGTAGCTTGAGATACTTGCATTGCTTTCTCTTTCTTGTGAAATGTATTAAACATTATTCTTCGAATTTAGCTTATATTTAACAGAGGGCTCCCCCCACTCTTTCCGCTGAGGCTGCAATAATTTGTTCTGGATGATCCTTGTAGTATTGGTACTTAGGTCTTTCTGCTGGTACTACTAACTTGTTGTAACCAGTATGATTTGCTTTTTATTTATTTATTTATTTTACTATCGGTTTCTCATGGCAATTTGGACTGAAGTATACAGAATATTGTTTTTCTAAATCATCTCTCAATTGGAAGACAGCTTCTAAAAAATGCAGATGAACTATTTCATGCTCTAAATGAAGGATTAGCACAGGAGCACTGATAATCCACCTGATTTGCTGGCTTTTCTTCAAATGAACTATTGAGCTAGATCCTTTCTGGCAAGCTCCATTTGAGAGTTCTCCTCAAAATCATCCTTTTTCCGATTCATTGGATTTGCCTCCTCCAGGGTCACTGTCAGACTGTGTAACTGGCCTTCTCCTGGCTTCCGATTTTTATTGTATCATGAATCCAGCTCCACATACTTGGCTATTACTTTTAAACTTATGACCCGCAATGGCTGAGCTCATTACTTTTCTCAATTGTAAATTTAAGCTACCTCTGTGCAATCCAGATCTCAAACATAGAAAGACCACTTTCTGATTTCTGCATAGCCTCTCCAATTAACTTCTAATTTTATCACTCATCCTTTTCCTTAGAGGCTAGTGGAAGTCCCTTTCAAATTCCACAGTGAAGTCACTATATGACTTTATAAAGGAAGCATAAAAAAGAGGCAGCGAAAATACATTTCTAAACATGCCAAGAAACTCATAATCATTTCATACAGGTTTACATTTTTGTGGTGGGGTTAAAAATGCAGTATTTATTGCAAAAGTAAATTATATTACATCCTGCAATGATATTATAAAATATGAACTTTTGCATTTTAAATATATATTAATATTGTATTGATTACATTATTGTAATGTTACATTACATTTATATTAATGTTATATATATTATTAGGAACCCTAAATTGTTAGCACAGCAGTGAAATGTCACCAATATTTATAATTTAACAAACATATATTTGAAATCTTCATAGCTAAACACAACATATGTAAAAGGCTGAAATGCTGCCGATATACAACCACTCATAAAACTGTATAATTTAGGTGCTTTGAGAGCTTTAAAGGCTTTTAAGAAACAAAAGAACTCAAATATTATAGAGCAGAAGTTCCCTCTGAGTGAAGCAACATTTGGCTAAGCCAAAATATTATCTATTGCAGTGTAGCCACAGCTAAGAAATAGCTAGTAGGATATACCATGATTTTATTCTTGAATGCCTAGTAGCTATGTGCTAGATTCCACTTTTCTTTTAGATTCATGCTCAACTTGTGAAACTAGCAGTATGATTTTTCATTTTTCAAAATTCTGATTTTTGTAACCTACTTTCAACCACTATATCCTAGAGAATTGATAAGTAGAGATACACATGATACAAACAGGGTGTGTATGATTCAACATGAATATTAACCTTTTGAAAGCTTTATTGTCATATAAAGGACATAAATGAACTATATATATTTTAAATGTATATTTTCAGATTATATCGTGTCCATGAAACCATCATCACTATCAGGATAACGAACACATCTAAAATTTCCTTGTGTTCCTTTGTAATCATTCCCGCCCACTCAGACCATTCTCCAGGTAACCACTGAGGCACTTCCCATCTTTATACATTATGTTTATATATACATTATATACGTATATACATTATATACATATATATGCACAGATTCGTTTATATGACCTAGTATCCCATATAAATGCAAACATACCATATATGCTCATTGTCTTGCTTCTTTCACTCAATATTACTTTAATATTCTTTCACTTTATTACAGGTATGAATTATTCATTAGTTTTTTCTTGAATTTTATGAATCTGATACTATTTGTCTATTTACTTGATGAGGATATTTAGCTTCCTTCCATTTGAGGCTATAACAAAGTTTTGTGAACAATTGTATAAAAGTATTCATATGAATATTTCTATGGGCTTTCATTCCTCTTGATAAATAGCTAGGACAGGAGTGACTAACTCACATGGTAGATGTAGAGTTCAATTTTAACAGAAATTGGCATTTTCCAAAGTGCTCTATTACTGTGAACTCCTCCCAGTAATGTTAAAAAACAAAAACAAAAAAACCCCACAACACTCTTCAGATCCTTTTCAACACTTGATACAGCTTAAATTTTATTTATGCTACTGTCATTGTTCACTCAGTCGTGTCCGACTCCTTGCAACCCCATGGACTGCAGCACGCTGGGCTTCCCTGTCCACCACCAACTCCTGGAGCTTATTCAAACTTATGTCCATTGAATCAGTGATGTCATCCAACCATCACATCCTCTCTCGTCCCCTTCTCCCCCTGCCTTCAGTCTTTCCCAGCAACAGGGTCTTTTCCAGTGAGTCAGCTCTCCACATCAGGTGGCCAAAGTATTGGAGTTTGAGCTTCAGCATCAGTCCTTCTAATGAATATTTAGGACTGATTTCCTTTAGGATGGACTTGTTGGATCTCCATGCAGTCCAAGGGACTCTCAAGAGTCTTCTCCAACACCACACTTCAAAAGCATCAATTCTTCAGTGCTCAGCTTTCTTTATGGCCCAACTCTCACATCCATACATGACTATTGGGAAAACCATAGCTTTGACTAGATGGACCTTTGTCAGCAAGGTGATGTTTCTGGTTTTTAATATGCTGTCTAGGTTTGTTATAGCTTTTCTTCCAAGGGGCAAGCATCTTTTAATTTCATGGCTGCAGTCACTGTCCAAAGTTATTTTAGAGTTCAAGAAAATAATGTCTGTGACTGTTTCCATTGTTTCCCCATCTATTTGCCATGAAGTGATGGAACCAGATGCCAAGCTCTTAGTTTTTTGAATGTTGAGTTTTAAGCCAGCTTTTTCACTCTCCTCTTTCACTTCCATCAAGAGGCTTCTTTGTTCCTCTTCACTTTCTGCCATAAGGGTGGTGTCATGTGCATATCTGAGGTTATAGATGTTTCTTCTGGCAATCTTGATTCTGGCCTATCCTTCATCCAGCCGGGCATTTCACATGATGTATTCATATAGGGGTAACTTCCCTGGTGGCTCAGATGGTAAAGCGTCTACCTGCAATGCAGGAGACCTGGGTTCAATCCCTGGGTCAGGAAGATCCCCTGGAGAAGGAAATGGCAACCCACTCCAGTACTCTTGCCTGGAAAATCCCATGGATGGAGGAGCTTGGTAGGTTACAGTCCATGGGGTCACAAAGAGTCAGACACGACTGAGCGACTTCACTTCACGGCTCTCTGAATATAAGTTAAATAAGCAGGGTGACAGTATACAGCCTTGACATATCCCTTTCCCAATTTGGAACCAGTCTGTTGCTCCATGTTCAGTTCTAACTGCTGTTTCTTGACCTGCTTACTGGTTTTCAGGAGGCAGGTCAGGTGGTCTAGTATTCCCCTCTCTTAAAGAATTTTCCACAGTTTGCTGGAAATTTTCCACAATAGTAGATGTATATTGTTATTGCATTTTAAGTCATGCCTCTAAATGACTAAGGATGTGTAGCATCTTTTCTTTGCTTGTTTACCATCTATATATATTCTTTGATAAAATGTTGAAATATTTTGTCAATTTTAGTTGGGTTTTTTAGTTTTCTTAGATTTTTGTGTAGACATTTGAGAATTCTGAGAGTTTTCTATGTATTCTTGATATAAGCTCATTGTCATATATTATATATATACATGTACATATATATATTCAGTTCAGTTCAGTTACTCAGTCATGTCTGATTCTTTGGGACCCCATGAATCGCAGCATGCCAGGCCTCCCTGTCCATCACAAACACCAGGAGTTTATTCAAACTCATGTCCATCGAGTCAGTGATGCCATCCAGCCATCTCATCATCTGTCATCCCCTTCTCCTCCTGCCCTCAATCCCTCCCAGCATCAGGGTCTTTTCCAATGAGTCAGTTCATCACATCTGGTGGCCAAACTACTGGAGTTTCAGGTACAGCATCAGTCCTTCCAATGAACACCCAGGACTGATCTCCTTCAGGATGGACTGGTTGGATCTCCTTGCAGTCCAAGGAACTCTCAAGAGTCTTCTCCAACACCACAGTTCAAAGGTGCTCAGCTTTGTTCACAGTCCAACTCTCACATCCATACATGACCACTGGAAAAACCATAGCCTTGACCAGACGGACCTTTGTTGGCAAAGTAATGTCTCTGCTTTTTAATATGCTGTCTAGGTTGGTCATCACTTTCCTTCCAAGGAGTAAGTGTCTGTTAATATATATATATTTATATATATATATATATAAAACTTGCAAATATTTTTTCCAAATCTTTGTCTTTCCATTGTCTTAGTGTTTTGTTTTGTTTTGTTTTGCTTGAGGGGCAACATACATTTTAATTTAGATGGAAACTAGTTTGTCAGCTTCTTCTATGGATTGTGCTTCTGATGTCATATGTAAGAAACTGATGTCTACTACTAGGTCACGAAAGTTTTCTTCTAGAAGTTTTACAGTTTATGTTTTACTTTTAGTATATACACATTTTCAGTTTTTTTTTTTTTTTTTAATATTTGATGTGAAGTATAGATCAAAGTGGAGGTTTTTTGTTTTTTTTGGTATATGAGTACTCAGCGGTCCCAAACCACTGAACTGTTCTTTCTCTAATGATTTTTTTTCTTGAAAAGTTGACACACATGCTTATATAAAACATATTGATAACTATATATGTTAACTGTTATAGTAGTTTTATGATCTGCATATTAAAATTTTATTTATACTTACATAGTTTCATTTAAGAATCAATAAACAGTATGTTCACTTAATCAAATCTCAGTTCATTAGACAAAAAGACAGAAAATATCTGTGTATGTGTGTATGCTGTATTCACTGATTACTACTATAAACAAAAGAGTATTTTTAAACAGTTGTCTTTTCAAAGTTTTCAAAAATCTTGTGGAGTAGATGTTACTAAGGAAGTTTTAAAGAAAAATACCTTCTAATCAGAGATTACAAAGAAGGTATTCAAAGTCATAGATCTTTTAAGTATCAGAGGTAGAAAGGAAACCCAGATGTTGAAAACACTCTCTAGCATAGCTTATGATGGTGGATTAATCACTGCATCAATTAAAAATGACACCCATCACAGTAGAGGACTTTGGCACATAGTGAAAGATTGTTTAAGATTATAGTTTAAGATTGTCCAAATGAACCGACTCAATATTTTCAGTTTTATTACTTTTGTTGTTTAAAACATAGTAACTGGTAGAAGCTATATTTGTATGAGGAAAGTAAAGAACAGATAGGAAATATATTGCAAATTTCATTTGGCAAATCTGCCTGTCTGAATTGTTAAAAGCTAAACTAATTCAACTTCCTATGATTCCCACTAGGAAATTTTCCATGTAAGTACATCATAAGGTCATTCTTAAATTTTAAGTACATGAGGCCTGATGATAGAACACATTTACATTAATGTAATTAAATTTCTAAACAAGTTTGATTTCCCCACGACATGAATGCCTTCCTGAATGATCCCGTAGAAGCAACATGACTGATATTGGGAAGAAAGCACCCAGTCATTGATTAGTGGCATTCGTTTTTTCATACAGAACCTCAATTAGCACTTTACCTTATTTCCAAATATTACCAAATTTCCAAATATTTACCTTATTTGCCAGGAGGTCACCTGGCAAAGTTCAGAGTCAAGAAGGGTGCTCGGCTCTGGGGAGCATATCTACCCCAGACTCTGCATTCCACGTAAACCTCAAGTCATTTAATGTATTCATGCATGAAGGACAGGAATCACATAAAGTGTTAATGGTCAATGCAATTATCTCTCATATGTATCTCTCCTAGTTTTGTTACACAAAGAAGAGTTCTTCCAAGGACATTGTAGTAATAATTTCAACAAACCCTAGGAAGATTCGCTTTTGACATCTTGAATTTCTCTGACCCAGAACTATTTGGAGAAACCGCTCACCAAGTACCGCGTCAACACTTAGGTTTCTCTGTGTGTGTGTGAGTCACTCACTCATGTCCCACTCTTTGCAACCCCATGGACTGTAGCCCGCCAGGCTCCTCTCTCCTTGGAATTCTCCAGGCAAGAATACTGGAATGGGTTGCCATTCCCTTCTCCAGGGATCTTCCAGACCCAGGGATTGAACTCAGGTCTCCTGCACTGTAGATGGATTCTTTAACCGTCCAAGCCACTAATTTTCTCTAACCCAGTACAAATTCTAGGAATCCAGGCTTAAAGATAAAATCTCACTGGGCTTCCCTGGTGGCTTAGTGGTAGAGAATCTGTTGCCCAATGCAGGAGACACAGGTTCGATCCCTAATCTAGGAAAATCCCACACGCCACGGGGCAACTAAACCCATATGCCACAGCCACTGAGCTCACTCACCACAACTACTGAACTCTGCAGGCTCTAGAGCTGGTGCTCAGCAACAAGAGAATCTACCACAATGAGGACCTCTGGAGCTGCAACTAGAGAAAGCCCATGTGGCAAGGAAGACCCTGAGCACAGCCAAAAATGATTAATAAATAATTAAGGGAAAAAAAAGCAAAATCACACCAGTTACCGGTGTTCCAAAAGACTGTTCACATGACTGAGATTTATTCTTCCTTGGATATACCCTTAGGAATGCCTAAAAAAAGACAGTCTCTGAGTCACTCGACTCTGGCTAAACCTGAGAGAAACATCTATCAACTCCATGAACTGTGTCTACAACAGTCTACAAGCTAGTGATACACATGCATAGAACAGTTGAGGGTGAAAATATAACTGCCTAAGAAGGCAGTTTAGGATAAAATAACAAGAAAAGAAAAATTCTGAGCAGGGCCAAACTTCAAATAATTTGTTTAACCAATGTTAAATAAAGACCAATAAAGAAAAAGTCCCAACAAAAGGGAAGGGTGTCTCTCAGTATCCAAAATGCTACAATGACCGAAATTAAACGTTCATTAAAGGAGCTAAGTAGTACATTTGAGCTGCAGAACAGATTTGATTTAAAAGTAGATCAGTAGAGATAGTGTAAGCAAGAAAAGGTCATGTAGAAAAATGAACAGTTTCAGAGAAATGTGAAATACCTCTAAACATATCAGCAGACATGTAATGGGAATATTAGAAAGAAGGAGGGGAGAAAGGAGTAGAAAAAATATTTGAAGATATATGGTTGAAAATGCCCCAAATTTGATGAAAAGCACTAATTTACACATCTGAGAAGTTCAATAAAGCTCAAGAAGGATGACCACAGAGAGATCTAAACACAGATACATCATACGCAAAATGTTGAAAGCCAAATATGAGAAAAATTTGAAAACAGCAAGAGAAAAATGACCCAACAAATAGAAGGGAAACCTGAACAAATTAACAAATAACTTTTTATCTGAAACAACGGGAGCCAGAAAGCAGTGAGATGACATATTCAAAATGCTGAGAGAAATTAAATAATTTACCAAGAATCCTGTATTAACAAAGCTGTCTTTTGAACAAACTACTAACTGTTCCTACACAAACAAGACTGAGATATTCCACTGGTGTGAAACCCGCTATGTATGAAGATCGCTACAAAATACTTCTGTGCTGGCAACTACTTCCATCTGTGGCTCATTGCTTTACAACAAAAATGAACTGGGTACTTTTAACAGGTCATTTACAACCAGGTAATTGGAGCAAAGGCAAAGACTAGTCTTTGGGTCACTGTTTAGCGGCTAGTGAACATGCTTGCTCTAAACAAAAGGAAATGGTATCATCTTCAAGAAAACATGTTTAATGTCAATATTTCAATGATGGGAAAAGTTTTTTTTTTTTTCTTTTTTTAATATGTGAGTATTTTATACTACAAAGAATGTCTTTTAGACTCAGTGTAATCTTTCCGCATCTTGACTAATAAGGTCTCTTGCCTGGAGGTCATGTTGTCCATGGAAACAATTACTCTGAGTGGATCTATTTCATTCACAAGTTTATATCCGAGTACTTAAAACAGTTGAGAAATCCTCAAAATAATCTTTTTCCGTCATTTGTTATTATTGCTAGTTCGTTTTTTTCCATCCTCCACCAGAACTGCAGTGACATTTTCCTAACTAGGAGTGCATATTTTAGCAGATGTTTTAGGCCTTGCTTCATTTTGAGATAAATGAGTGAGTTCTGGGTCACTGACTAAGACCAAACACCGGAAAGATAAGATTACAGGTACGAAGTAACTTTAATTGTGCAGGAGGCGTAAGTCTCCTACTCAAATCTCTCACTATTTCTATGTTATAATCTAGGCAAAGAAATGGCAAAGCAGCAAAAAGAATCTGATCCCAAGGATTTCTGAAACGTATCATTATGATTTAGTTTAGCTACTAGTAATTAACAATGACAATAAAGACAGCAAAAAGTATTCACTGAAACAAGCGTGCTGTCTTGCAGCAACCCTCTCTGCTTACTGGCTTTTAACCTAATTTATATCCATCTGATTGTGCCCCATAAAAATTTAGAGCTCCCACCGTAGTAAATCAGAATTTGTTTTGTTTAATAAAAATATTGCCAGATAGCAACTGTCAGGTAGAAAATTAGATTTAATTTCCCTTTATGAGTAATTAGCTGTGAGCATCTCAGCTCTCTTTATGCATATAATTAACTTTTCTAATCAAACGTAACTTCTTTTGTGTTGAAGATAGTACAATGGGCTTTGTCATCAAATACTACACTTCCTTTTCATGACAGACATAAGTGAAGTAAGCTGTTTACTCTATTTTACTCCTGAGAGTTTAACATGAAAATGAGAAACAAACAGGAAAGATGTAAAGAGTTGCTAATGGCACGGTTTCTTTGTTTGGAAGGGCATTTCAGTTCTAAATTTCTATTTTAAATATGCTGTTGAGACTCTGAAATTGCAATCAGGTATATGAAAAATTGGATGTGAGCAGGCATTTGGCTGCTCAGCTCCAGAGAGTGCCTTCAGGTCACCCTGAGTAGCATTCACATCAGAACGATTCGGCTCTAGTCTGGCTGGCTTCCATCATTCTGGGCGAGAACTCAAGAGATAGAGCTACATGATATAAATGTAGCTGTTTAAGAAGTGAAAAAATCCAGCTACATTACTTAATTTGCAACATATAATTTAAAAAGGTAATTTAATATTTGACTTAACTTATACATTTAATTTGTAGGAAGAGAAGATCTTTTGAACAGAAACTTAATTAATGCTTATTTCTGAATTAACTATGTAAGCACTCATATGCTGGTAATTTTCTCTGGATATTATTAACCTCCACATGGCCTCAAAAAAGATGTGAAATGATGTATAGATGTTATATTTGATATTGGAAAAAGAGTGTATGTGGAAACATCTTTAAAAATGATTGCTTATTGAAAAAATGCCAATCCTATTCATATTGTATGTATAATTTTTGCTCAACTAAGAAAAACCACTGCTGTCTCAATGATGTGAGAAAGATAAGGATTATTACAGCAAACCCAAGTATTCTGTCCTTGCCTCATTTAATAATTATAAATATAATAATGTACTTTTCCCGGACCACTACTGGATTATGACTTTCAGCTGCATACTTGAAAAGAAAAGCAAATTTTTTAGAGAATAATCTCTCTTGCAGAATTTCTAACTTTACTTGAAGCATTTATACCAATTTTGCCCTCAATACTGGGGGGAAAAAAATGTAAGAAATTTCACTCTTTCTTTACATTAAGAATGGGGAAAAACATCTGAATCTCTCCGAAAAAAAAAAAAATGTATTAATCCCATAAAATTAGCATATGTTTATTTTCTACTTAAAATCTCAAACTATTTTACCCAGTATTAACTGGTCACTTACATCATTGTCTTTACTTATTTTCTGGTTTCACTATGATAGATAATCTATCAACAAAAGCTTATGTCACTTAAAAAAAAATATGTTAGTCGCTCAGTTGTGTCTGATTCTTTGCCATCTCTTGGAGCGTAGCCCGCCAGGCTCCTCTGTCTGTGGGATTCTCCAGGCAAGAATACTGGAGTGGATAGCCATTCCCTTCTCCAGGGGATCTTCCTACCCAGGGATCAAACTTGGGTATCCTGCATTGCAGGTATATTCTTTACCATCTGAGCCACGAGGCCTCATTATGTCACTTACATACAGTTAATTCTGAAAGCAACAGAAGAAGTTAACTCTATCATTATTATTTAATTGGGCAAGAAATCAATTTTTGTGCATTTGTTAAATGTTCCTGGCATACATTGTATTTATGAACATGCATATCTAAACTGAAGGAAGTAAATCTATATTGCCACTAAACTGAGTTTTATTTCTGTTCTCACAATGTGAGTTATTTATTCTGACAAACAATATGTTCTGTGAATGTGCATCTAGGGAATACCAACTCACTTTAATATTAGTATTAGTACATCAAAATTAGTAAATGAAATCTTCTCTGATAAACTTAGAGCATAGAAATTACTTTTAGATATTCAGTCATGGCTCCTTTGTGTTAATGCAGATAATTCAGAATGAATTCTGTGGATTCATGTGTGTATCACTTATTATAAATCATACTTAATCATTTTTATTATCTTTTGAATAGAGGTATGCAGTAACAACAAATAATACAGTTTCAAATTTTCTTTGAAAATTAATATTGCTGGATATATGTCATAACAAATATCTGTGGTCAGAGAAAAGCTATCTGATTTTACGCTTGTAATATTTGCAGTATAATAATGGGAAAGGATGGGCTTCCCTGGTAGCTGAGCTGGTAAAGAATCCACCTGCAATGCAGGAGACCCTGGTTTGATTCCTGGGTTGGGAAGATCCGCTGGAGAAGGTTTAGTCTACACACTCCAGTAGTGTTGGGCTTCCACTGTGGCTCAACAGGTAAAGAATCCGCCTGCAGTGTGGGAGACCTGGGTTCGATCCCTGGGTCGGGAAGATCCCCTGGAGAAGGGAAAGGCTACTCACTCCAGTATTCTGGCCTGGAGAATCCCATGGACTATACAGTCCCATGGGGTCACAAAGAGTCGGACACGACAGTGGTTTTCACAATAGGGAAGGATAAAATTTTACTTCACAATAGGAAAGGATAAAATTTGTTTCAGCATTTTAACAAGTGAATCTGTCTTTATGCATCTATCATATACAGTAAGAGGAGAAATTTGGCTTTTAGTACTGGTGAACTAATAGGTTGAATTGCTACAAAATATTGTGATCTCATATCAAGACAATTTTACAGTAAATGTAATATTGCTTTTATATTTACCTCATTCCCACGAATAAAGCAAAGAAATACAAAGTTCAATGGTAATACTCAATGAAAGGCCTAGTCCTTTCCAAAATAATTGCCAGGATGTAACATAGTCATTTAAATTATATAGGTCTTTTAATCTAGATTCCTTAGCCATTTACTGACAGTGCTCATATTCTCCAATAGCCAGTTACAAGAATGAGGCTCTGCATAACTAAATTGTGATCTGTTTTTATAAATTGTGCCATGATGTAGTCTCACATCCTGCATAAACTCTATGAAGATTCAGAGAAAGGACGGAGTTAAAATTATGTTTATCAGTTATTTGTTCCACATAGATCAGACAAAATCCCATACTTTTTCTCATGACAATTTTACTTAAAAATGACCTTTAAATGTACTAAATAGTTATTGTGTATCTAGCAGATACCAGACATGTTAAGAGTGTAAATGGTATAAAATGGAGTTTTCGACTTACAGGTATTCATGGACCTGACTGAGGGATATAAAATGTTCCAAAAAATATTAAAGGGTATAAAGCCATGGACAGTATGAAGGACAGGGAAGCCTGGAGTGCTGCAGTCCATAGGGTCACAAAAGTTGGATACAACTTAGCAACTGAACCACAACAATATTGTTTTTTAATGATTGTATAGAAGTCTTAACAGTTAACGGGCTTATATAAATTTTGAGAGTTAAGCTGAATTTTTAAGAAAAGGTGAAAGAGGGAAAATAATCTGCAAAATAATCTATGTACATACAGATGTGTGTGTGTGTATATATATATATATGCATACACATAACTAAATCACTTTGCTGTAAGCTTGAAAATAATACAACATTGTAAATCAACTATACTTCAATTTAAAAAAATGATCTTTAAAAAAAGAAAAAAGGAAAGGGCTTAATGGATGAAAAAGAACAATGGCAAGCTTTCCAGAAAGTGCAGGACAGAAGTAAATCTAAAAAAAAGCACGATTTAACAGGACCTGTCGGTCTCACAAGACAGGACTGTCTTATTAAGGTATGGTGGTAGGTAAGCTGCATCAGACAAAGGAGAGTTTGAAAAGTCACTTTCAAAAGTTGGATCTGTTGCTCAGGATTCCCCACCATTCTCCTCAGAGGGATGGCAGTGATGGGCTGTATTAGGGGGTTTTGTTTGGAGGAAATGACTTCATTTTTCCCAGAGCAGCAAGTGGACAGATTCTCCAACATAAGTTGTGTATACCAAGAAAGGAAGGAGAGTATCCTCAAGTAGCTATTCATTCTTCCATGTGATTTGTTTTGTAATTTTTTTTCTTTCACACGTGCACATGTATACATACTCCAGGTATATACACATGAGCAGCTCTTATTTACCTAAATTCTTAGAAAGGAGCCATGACTGATGAACTTACAATCTAAAAATAATTTTGGTTTGGCTTTGGAATACATAGTCAAATTTATCAAAGTTTATTTGTTTTATCAATGACTTTTGTTGCATTGATATTAAAATAAGTTCATATAATCGGCTTGTCTTATGTTGCAGCAACATCACTTTTTTGCCATGGTCTGTACACGCCATCTATTCAGCCGCTTCTGTACACTGGCCCCTGCCAGTCTCCTGCCAGGAATGTGAACCTTAACACTATTACATGGGTGCAGGATACCACGCATTATACCAAGTGCTTTTCATTGATCAGCTCCTTTAGTCCTTATAAAAATTTTACCATGCTAATTTTGTAAACAACATAATGGAGACCCAGAGAGACCAGTAGCTAGTTCCATCCCACAGGAGGTTATGAACTCACCTAGGGCTGATTCTATGTGTTCATTTTGTTCCTGCCAGTGACTGTTACAGTGATACTAAATGTTGGTTGATTAAATACATTATTGAAGAAGAAGACATAGGTAAGTACATTAACCCTGAAAGAGCCAGCATTATGTAAAATAGTATACTCAGATGGGCAAAATCTAAACATTAGGGAACGGAACATTCATGTAAAATGGGGCATGTTAGATACTAATTGCATCAAATTATGATGCAATTATTAATGACAACATTTAGAAAGTGCCACCGTAAGTCATCAACCTCAACACATAGCCACATTCTGGACTCTATTATCACCTAGGTATAACTTATTTATAGCATTTAAACTCTTGTACCACACTTTGTGAACCAAATCTTCAATGTTGATAAGTGTTATTCCTCTATTTAGTTTATAATCCACCAAGATATGCTACACTTTTATCCACAAATTTCTCCAACAAACATGATCATTTTAGTCTAATTTCCTACTCAGATAGCGATGAATTGGCTTACTATCTCATTAATAGTCTCAAAATTGCAGCTCTTATATCCTTTTGCTCTATCATTCAATTCACAACACTGATTAAACACTACAATTTGTTATCTATTTTCCTGCACTAGTAAAGTGATTGCTTTTGGAAAAATTACAAAAATTTGTGGAATGATAGACTGATGCAAATCCAATTTCATTGTTTTCACTTCTGCCTGAACCATTGACGGTATTTGTCCGTCTGTTTTTAAAAATGCATTTTAAAATGTATTTTAAATGCCCCCTTTCATTTGAGAGGCTCTCCTAATAACCATGGAAATCTCCAAGGTTTCCCTACCAAACTTTCAACCCATTGATTGCTCTCAGAACTGATGCAACTTCTGACCTCCCTCACTGAGCACTGCCTTATGTTTTCCAATACAACCATTCCTTCCGTGATGCTCATTAAGACTTTACACTTATTTTTTTGCTCATTCCTAAAATCCCTGGAACCAAAACCATTCTCTGGAATGTCACAACAAATCAATAGACATATGCCAAAAAAAAAATTAAGAAAACCATTAGATAGGTAATATAAGTGAGGTTGATAATGAAACCAATAGTTAGAAATGGGGCTTCCATTAAATCTGGAAGATGGACAGAGAAAGCCACAGCAACAGACTCTAAAAACTGAATATGAATGCTTGGAATAAGGCTTAGCCCTAGCAGCAGAAATAACCAGGTCTGGGCAATAACTATAACCAGTCTTTAGGTTGTGTTTTATGGAGAAACAGCACTGCAATATCTTCTTTGGGCTCGAGGTTTGAGGAAAGAGGGGAAGTTAGCCCCTGAGAAAAAATGCCGTAGACATCCGGCAGAAAGACATGGGTTATCAGGGTTCAGTAGAAGGTGGTTACACAAAACAGCGAAGACAGTTGCCTGCTACCCTAGCCTGGCTATTTGTTAAACCACAGTGCACAGAAACTCTGATTTTATGGTGATTTGCTCTTAGCTGGGAAAGGATGACGAGCAAATTCCAGATATATGATAGCAATGGGTACCGGTAGTTATCTTTAAAATTTATTTTATTGTCTTTATTATGGAAGGAAGGGGAATTTTAAATATAGATCCACTGATTCTACATTAGATATTTTGGGCACACTTTTCATATATCTCTTTTAGTCACCCCAAATCTCTTTAAGAAAGATGGTATTATCATCGTGTTTTGAATAAAGAAATATATGCTCAGAGAAGTAATTTGCTTAAAGCCATTTATTACACTGTAGAACTGGATCTAAAGCCACATTGACTCTTTCATGATCCCGTGCTAAGAAAAGAACCTATATCTTCCTTGAGGGGCCTGCATAAAAAGCAGGATTAGAGAAACTTGCTGCGAGTTTGCAAGTATTTAGTTTATCATTGTCTAATGCTGAGCCACTAAATAATATTCTCTTCAAAGTGATAAAAGGAGAAAGAATGAGTTGCTAGTTGGAGTTTAAGGAAAACCCCCACTTTAAAAGCACATATGGAATTGGGTGCAGGTGTCTTTAGAATCTACACATTTTAACTTCTTGAGCCTTGGTCAAAATGGTATCTTTTAAAAACTGCTAACACAATTTGGTAATTAATATTTAACTAAATATTTGTGCTGTGGCATAAGAATTTATTTTTGAGTTGAAAATTTAGTGAACTGGAGGCTATTGTACTCAGATTCTGGTCCTGGAAACAATTTTACTGTTCACTTCATCATCTTTCTGACATTCGTTCTAACAAAGGCAAAGAGTAGTGGCTGGTATCATTGATAACCGTGGAGGAAGAACAGGAGAATAGATGTCATGTCAAGAGTCTGCAACCTTAAGGAAACAAGGCCTAATTAATGTTTTTGCTTGTTTTACCCCAAAGTTGATATTTTATGCTACTGATATCATGTACCTAATCAATTTTTAAAAATAACTTTACTCATTCATACTAGTACCACCTCTTCCACTATTTTTCTTTCAATGAACTTAAAAGTATATATCACTTAATTAGGGACTTCCCTAGTGGTTAAGAATCTGCCTTGCAGGGTGGGGGAAGACAGGTTTGATCCCTCATTGGGGAACTGATCTCCCACCTGCCATAGAGCAGCTAGGCTTGTAGGCTGCAAGTACTAAGCCCACGGGCCACAACTACAGAGTCTGTGTGCTGCAAGAAAACATCTGCATGCCACAGCTAAGGCCCAGCACAGGCAGACGGAAAGTAAAAGCCAGCCACAAGGGGCTACCCACACAAAAAAAGTGTAGCAGTTAACTTTGTCCTTAGCCAAGCTTTTGACTACCTTTCCTCATAGCTTCCATTGTCCCAAACCAGACCCACTGTTAGCAGATAAGGCACACAGTGGTAACACATAATGCTAGCTCAAGCTCGGGAGGAAATACCTATTCCAAAAATGAAATTATTAAATAGCTATAAACAGTACCTACTCACTTTGCTCATTTTGTCTGTTCTCCAATGAATTAAATAGCATTAAAGTATGTGAACTTCGTCTTTAATGAAACTAATTAATTCTGTGCGATTATTGAGCAGCCACTGTGTATGACAAGAAAAACACTGGAAGCCATCGGTATTTGCGATCACTTCTCTATTCTGCCTTCTAAAGGTGACTTGGGTTGTTTTATTCAAACTTGAAAGTTCATTTTGTATTGAAAGTGAAAGAGGAAGTCGCTCAGTCGTGTCTGACTCTTTGCAACCCATGGACTGTCCATGGAATTCTCCAGGCCAGAATGGAGAATCCAGGCAGCCTTTCCCTTCTCCGGGGATCTTCCCAACCGAGGGATCGAACCCAGGTCTCCTGCATTGCCGGCGGACCTTTTACCAGCTGAGCCACACGATTCTGTACTGGGGTATAGCCAGTTTACAATGTTGAGGCCGTTTCAGATGAACAGCAAAGGAACTCGGCCGCACATATTCATGCATCCGTTCTCCCCAACTATCCTTTCCCACCGACCACCATGTTTGTTTTCTGAGTCTGTGAGTCTCTTTCTGTTTTGTAGATAAGTTCATTTGTATTGTTTGTTTTTAGATTCCACCTGTGCGTGAGGTCATATGATAGTTCTTCTCTGGAGGAGAAGTCAGGAAGAGGCTAGACTGCACACGGTGGATAGATTAAACAAGCCCTCCAAGAAGAAAAGTCAGCATAAACAGTAGCAGTTGGACAGCCGGTGTTAGGAAGAAATAACATGTAGGTGATTCTGAAAGGTGTGAAACTTTTAAGAAAAGAGTGGAGTATTTAAAGAGGATACTTTCATGATGGCTTCTTGTGATCAGTGTCATGACTCTCTAGTCTGGGTTAATTAATAAAGCTTGGCCCTACTTTTCAAGTATTTTGAACTTTGTCTGTGAGTATCTATGCCCACAAATGTGTTTTGTGCATTTAATAATTATATTAATATTAGCCCCTAAAGAGTAATATGGAAGGATGACTAGGCAAGGCCCAGTAATATGTAATATTTGAATCAAAACAATTGTAACAACCCAAGAAAACAATTTGGTAGATATAGAAACTAAGAGAAATCATTACTTGAATTTATATTTATAATTATGCCTATGATTATAAATGTATCAGATTTAATAATGAATATACTTCTACATTTTGCATATATTGAAAAAATTCACACTCATTATTCTTTTAACCCTTTGTATTTATTAAACAAAGTCAGTGTTATTGATTTGGTAATGATAAATTGATCCCAGTATATTTTTAACCATAAGAGATTACTGTATTCTTATTTTTCTCCAGGCTTATATTTTTCTCCCATCTATCTTTATAGTAATTTGAGGCAGCAGAAATATCATACATAACTTCAAAATGAATATTGGATTCTCTCATTGCTGTATAAAATACTTTATAAAAAGTCTTACAGGATTTCTCTAACATTTACTATATATGTTACATAAAGTAACAGTAGAGTTATTGTTAACTTAATCATCTAATTAAACCTTTTTCTTCAAATACGGCATAAACATGTAGGTAAATATAACAAAACTTGGAAACATTTTTTGTTTTCATGCTAAAATAAGGAAAATATATATTTGGCTGCTCAGTAATTTATATTTGATAAATTTAATTGTACCATTCAATGGATTCTACATTTATTTTTCAACCAGATTTCACATAAATCTTTCAAATTCCTTACAGACTTTGAGTTATCCAGACTTACAGAAATGCTCAACATTTGATTCTATAATCTATACTTGTGAATTTAGTCTACAAAGATGTGCATGACTATTCCTCATAGTAAAGATTACAGTGCTTGGCCAGAAATTGAAAATGAATGGAGATCAGTAAACTTTGGTGAGAAATCAACTTAGCACAGGACTTCCTTACCTTATATTCTCATGTATTTTCAGACCAAATGACTTTTCAAACATTAAATGTTACTGTTTTGGTATACAATTTAACATGATAAATAAAAACTAAAATTTGGTATAAGCATGTTCATCTTAGTGCTTATATGATTACATTGTGTTTCTTTTATTTTGATGGTGAAGGCTATCAAATTTAAATGTAAAGGCGAATAGTAGTCTCTTGGCATTTAGGTACTTAGCATCAAATTTCAAATATTCATAATCAACAATAATTCCAGAAAAACATCTACATCTGCTTCATTGACTGCACTAAAGCCTTTGACTTTGATCACAACAAATTGTGGAAAATTCTTAAACAGATGGTAATACCAGACACTTTTACCTACCTCCTGAGAAATCTGTATGCAGATCAAGAATCAACAGTTAAAACCGGATGTGGAACGGACTGGTTCCAAATTGGGAAAGGAGTATTTGTCGCCTTGCTTATTTAACTTATTTGCAAAGTATATCATGCTAAATGCTGGGCTGGATGAAGCACAAGCTGGAATCAAGATTGCTGGGAAAAATATCAATAACCTCAGATATGCAGATGACACCACACTAATGGGAGAAAGTGAAGAGAAACTAAAGAGTATCTTGACAAAAGTGAAAGAGGAGAGTGAAAAAGCTGACTTAAAACTCAACATTCAGAAAACTAACATCATGGCATCTGGTACCATCACTTCATTGCAAATAGATGGGGAAACAATGGAAAACAGTGACAGACTTTATTTTCTTGGGCTTCAATATCACTGTGGATAGTGACTGCAGCCATGAAATTAAGACACTCCTTGAAAGAAAAGCTATGACCAAGCTATGCAGCATATTAAAAAACAGAGACATTGCTTTGCCGACAAAGGTCCGTCAAGTCAAAGCTATGGTTTTTTCCAGTAGTCATGTATGGATGTGAGAGTTGGATTATGAAGAAAGCTGAGCACCGAAGAATTGATGGTTTTAAACTGTGGTGTTGGGGAAGACTCTTGAGAGTCCCTTGGACTGCAAGGAGATCCAACCAGTCCATCCTAAAGAAAATCAGTCCTGAATATTCATTGGAAAGACTGATGTTGAAGCTGAAACTCCAATACTTTGGCCACCTGATGGGAAGAACTGACTCACTGGAAAAGACTCTGATGCTGGGAAAGATTGAAGGTGGGAGGAGAAGGGGACAATAGATGATGAGATGGCTGGATGGCATCACCAACTTGATGGACATGAGTTTGAATAAGCTCCAGGAGTTGGTGATGGATATGGATGCCTGGAGTGCTATAGTCCATGGGGGTCACAAAGAGTCAGACACGATCCAGTGACTGAACTGAACTGATAGTCAACCTTAAAGTTACATGACAAATAGTAATTAGTAATTTTGCTAAAGTATTAATTTAAATCACTTCTGAATGGAGGCTTTTGTTGACAAAGGAGCTGATGGTACCTGGAAAGCTCAGTCAGGGTTGCTTTGTATTTCTTAACTTGTCCTATGTGTATTTTATGCTTCTTTTTGCCAGCTTTTGAGTTCAGGAAACCAAGTTATGCCAAACATTTTAAATAGAAAGTGATTTAATAAGTATTTGAGAGTAAATAAATGCAGCTGCAATGCAAGAGACCTAAGTTTGATCCCTGGGTTGGGAAGATACCCTGGAGAGGGGAATGGAAACCCACTCCAGTATTCTTGCCTGGAAAATTCCATGGACAGAGGATCCCTGGTGGGTTACATTCCATGGGGGAGCAAAGAGTTGTACTCAGCTGAAGTGACTGAGCTCATACACACACAGACACATTTGGAGGCCCACAAGAGTGAATTTTATCTTAGACCCAGGAGAGAGTAATTTTCAAAAGCCCCAGAACTGAGCCACTAGGGGAATTACTAATTCTGTAACTGACAAGAAACTCTCACTAGAGTATTTTAGCTCATGAAAACACCAAAATGACTGCTATCCAGGAAGTGTTCCCTACATCCAAGGCCACTGTCCTTGTGAGAAAAGAATTTTTGTGTGTATTCACATTTTATCTAGCCCTTTACACTTTCATTTGTTGAATATGATGTACAGCGCACATCATGTATTGGAACATCATATGCATTTGTTTAAAAGTAGATGCCCGGGGCTTCCCTGGCAGCTCAGTGATAAAGAATCTGCCTGCCAATGCAGGGGACATGGGTTCGGTCCCTAGTCCAGAAAGATTCCTCGTGCAGTGGGATAACTGAGCCCATGCCCCACAGCTACTGAGCCAGCGCTCTAGGGCCCGTGATCCGCAGCAAGAGAAACCTCTGCAGTGAGAAGCCCGTGCGCTGCAGTGAAGAGTAGCCTCCACCCGCCACAACTAGAGAAAGGCCCTGTGCAGTCATGAAGACTCAGCACAGCCAAAAAAATTAAATAAAACTTAAAAAATGCATGCTCATGACATGTACTCAAAGATACTGTGATGCATCTTTTTCATGGTCCATGGTGATGCACCATGAAAGACCTTTAGACAGCAGTGGCCTAAAACCACTCTGCTTAGCCATATCCCTGGTTGGGTGCTGCTGGTAACACATGCCTGCTCTATGCATGTTCGGAAAAGTGCAATTTAACATTTTCAGGCAAGAAGGTGATCCTTGCCCTCTAGGACTAAAACACGGACTTTATTTAGCATGGAGTGCTGCATCCCATTGCCTTCTCAGCCTGATAACAAAGTCCATGACATTAAGCGCCTTCCTATGCCTGAAAAATAGCAGAAGGAGAAAAGGCAGAGGTAAATGCGCTCCACATCTGTTTTGTTTTCACACAACAGTGACAGAAAAACACAGTTTCCGCTGCCTGATTCCTCAAGCACACTTTCCAGCTCTCAATCAAACAAACAGGAACTTAGTGGCCTTTCAGACCTTCCTGTTCTTCGGCAGATACATACTTGTCCCTTCCTGGCAGAGCTTCACATATTGTCTGAAATACACAACTAGATGTGTAATGGCTTTTTTGCAACCTTGGATTGTTCTCTGGGACCTGGCCACCTACACTGAGCAATAAGGGACAAAATTGAAGAAGCTTTTTAGCTTTTATAGCTTATTGATTTTTGTATTTTCTGATGTATTAGAGCAATTTTTCAAACGTATCCTCCTTACCTTGATATCTTGAGTGTGGAGAGAGGATTTCACATTTATTAGTTTTGCTTTAGTTAAAAAAAAAAAAAAAATATATATATATATATATATATATATATATATATAAATTCTCTGTGTGTGTGTTATCTCAGAGATATAAATGGTTCAGTATTAAAAAAATCAATTCTTAGAGTAAAATTCAAAGATTGTGTGTGTGCAAGTGTTACATAAAAAGCAGACAGCAAGGAATATACCCCTTCCAACAGGTAACAAAGATGGTTTTGCAGAGTACAATTTCTGGGCCATGGTTACACTCAGAGATGCTCCATGCTTTTCAAAAGAAGAGTTCTACCATAATGGACAGTGTATAATGTGGTAAATACTTTTTTTATTACCTCTGATCATCCGTGACAGCATTAAAGAAAGAAATGCGGCAGAAATGTCTTCTCCAGTGGGAGCAGTCTTTTCTCAGAGCTCAGAGACAAGGTGTGAAACATTTCATGGTAAAGACTCTTTGAAGTCTTTCATTTTAAAATAATAGGTGCAAAACAAAATTACTTGTGGTATGCTAGTTCACTGTTGCACTCTAAAGAATTAATAGTTTCTATTTTAGAGAGAGTCTATTACTTGATAGTCATGAATTTCACTTGAGTATTTTCAATCCTTAAGATGGTTGAGAATCAGGCTGAAGTTTCCCCCTATTAATTATTATTTTTTTTTTTACAATAAATTTCTTGACTTGTCAGCATTCTTTTAAAAACCTCTAAACTTTACTCATCTATAATGTATTTGGATAGAGAAAGAAACTAAAAGCATCAAGGAAGTTTTAGAAACCTTGAGCTATCCTACCTCCAACCATGTCTCCTATTATTCTGATATAATGAGTGAAGTTTACTGAATTTTATTTTCCTTGAGGTGATTTTTTGTTTGTTTAAGAGTGAGCTATTACAATATAGAGAGCAAATTAGGTTAAATACATACTCCTGATTTCAAACAAATTACAATTTTAGATGTGTTTCTTATCAGTAATTAAATTTAAAAGGTTAAAAATATGGAAGACTTTTGATAAAGACAGTGGGCAAGTCAATCTTAAATGGCGGTACTAGTAAGTCAATTATCACATGATCGTTGTGCATTATTAAACCTCTCTGAGAATGGGTAGTTCATCTATAAATTGGGAATAATGATACCAAAACACAAGGCCGTTTTGAGCAAAACGATGGAATGGACATAAAACACAGGGCCGAGTGTAGCATGCCCTAAAAATACGGCGGTGTGTCTTCTTGATTGTTCCATGTTGCTGCTCATGAATTCATCTGATTCAGAGGGTACTGCAACTGAGAAATAGTCCTGATGGAGATTAGATGTGGTGTAAGCATGGGAGATATGAGTTAAGGTCTCTAAATTCATGCCAGGAAAAAGGAATGGAGTGTATTAAAGAAAGAGAAGAAAAGAATAGACCCTGGAAGGAAAACACAGTTAAAACCTGCCTTCTACATTACCTAAGATTTACCCTGAGCTTTGAGGTTATATGCACAGACTCTCTGATAGACACTCCAAGCCTTGAGCTGCTGTGAGGTTGGTTGATGAGCATTTCTTTCAACCACAGTCTGGCTCTTGCCATCCTCGGGTCTCCAATATCAGCGGCCTGTTTTACATCATTTCCTGAGCCTCTGAAGCTCTCAAAAGTTGTCCATTTTAATTTGCTCACTTGCATCTTCTGGCAGAGAACAACATGCCGGTGTGGAATATGCCCCCTTCAGTTCACTTCAGTGAGCCAAGGTGGGGGGCGGGTCTGATGGTTGGAAACCTGTCACTTCATGCTTAGCATCTGTGTGAGTGCTCTGAAGAAAGATCGGGCGCCCCTCGCTCCTGGTACAATGGGAGGAAATCTCCATATGGTCGCCACCTCGTTTCTAGCCTGTATCTTCTTTTCATCCTTGAAAAGCAACCGCAAAACATTAACCCATCAGTTCTGCTCTTGGAGCAGAGAACAAAGGGGATCTGACAGCCCATTCTGTGATCATCCTACAGCAGATTCTTGGAGGCCAGCCCAGTCTTTGGAATTCTTACTCAAGTTCTGAGCAGTGATGAAATCCCCTTTGCCTGACCCTGATGGTTTTGACTTCAATTTTCTGACAACCTGGTCTGTTTTGAACAAAGGACAGAGAAGAGGATAGGAATTGAAGGGAGGAAGCTTTCTAATACATCGATTGAAAGCAATACAGCCTTGAATAAACACTGACCTACAGCGATTCTCTGACCGCTGCCTGAATGGATTATCTGTAATCATCCATTGTGATTACCTGATATACACTGGTTGTGTAACTCGGTTTTCCAAAGTTTGAACTTTCTTAGGATCTGTCAATGGTTTCCATTTCTTCTATGACTTTCTTGTACTCTGCCTTATATCATTTTCTCTTCATAAATGACCTCTTTTTTTTTTTTTTCTCAGCATGTCACTGATCTCAGGCATTTCACTGTATGACATTAGGTGCCATAGAGTATATGACCCAAGCCAGAATATATTCAAAAGTGAAAAAGGTGCAGCAGATAATATACCCATCAGGTCTCTGGGACAACAGGACAGATAGGTATAAACTGGATCATCCCAGGCAAACTGTGACTAATGGTTCCCCTGATATATTGCCCCATTTTTTTTTTTTTTTTTCATCTATTATGAGTGCTGAAAGATTTTGCCAGTATTAGGCTTGGACTAAACATTTAGATGCAATTTTAAAGAATCATGTGTTATGGTGAGTTGAAGCAAGAAGAACTTGAAGTCAAAGAAGTAACTTCTAGTTGGATTCTGATCCTTCCCTAAAAGGAGTTATAGGGAAAATGCATTTAATAGCACCTGCACTTAGAGTTGTAAGAATTAAACGAGACAATATATTTGGAAGTGTTTCATAAACTGCACTACCCAATCAACATTGAAAAAGAAAAAGTTATCCAAGAGCAAGGTGTGTTAAAGTAGAAAGTCATGGGTTGGTGCCACTATGTGAAAAAAACAAAGGTTTTTAAGATGAGTCTTCATAATTAAATCTAAAATTTATATCAGTGGTAATAAAAGTTGGGGGGATTATTTTCTGCTGATAAGTTGCCAGAGCTAGAGAAAACAATTAATTGATTAAGCTAAGGTGTATACCTTCATAAGATTCCCCCAGGCAATAACCACAATTACCTGAATAGTTATATTTTTAAGGCACCAGCATATGACTCATCCTTAATATGTGAAACTGTCATGTGACTGGGAAGTTACTGATTGAAATTTCTAAATTCTCATGGGAGGAGCAGAGGATGCTGCAGTGGGGCGAGTCGGACACATTGGTGTAGAAGAATTTAACTTGATTTCTGTCTCATGGAGGCCAGCATTGACGTAGCTGGATCGGACCCCGGTCCTGTATTTGTAGTCACTATTATTCCAAGAAATCACATGACGACTCTATTTTGTATAATAATATGGCCTCACACACATTACAAAACTTGATTCTTATTTACCCAAAAAGGATACCCAGGTATCTTCATAGCTGAAACCCGAGTCACTGCTTTAGTATGGTGTGTTATGAATCTCACCTGTATATTCTGCCTATTTTTTTTTTTTTTTTTTTTGGCCATGTTCCATAGCGTGTGGGAATGTGAGATCTTAGTCCCTGGACCAGACATGGAACTCGCGCCCCCCTGCATTGGAAGCACAGAATCTTAACCAGTGGATCGCCAGGGAAGTTCCCCACCTACACAATTGTAAGCATCTGTTTCTTTATAAACCACAAGCATACACCATTTCTCTAAAATAGGGGTAGGATGTTCAGGGAAGTTTTGTGCACTGATGACAATGCTTTGTTTCAAATAGAAAGTAAAAAAAAAAAAATAGCTCTGCGTTTGTGTAGGTGTGCATTTGTGTGTGTTGGGGGGCGATGAAGAGAAAGAGAAATGAAAGGAGAGAAAAGGAGAAGGAGGGGAGAAAGAGAGCTCACAGCATTCTGGGTGATGTTAGAGAAATAAGAAAGGTCCTTGCTGGCATGCGGCTCTTGTGCTAATACAAGCAGCATGTAAACAAATAGACCTGTGCTTTTGATTGTGTGGAGAAAATAAAGTAATGTTCTAACAAGGGCCAAGGATGAGCTGGGTAAGCTTAGAAAGGAGGATCAGTGAAGACCACTCTTAAAATAATGGGATTTTAGCCTAGGCTGGAAGGACAAAAATGAGCCTGCCATGTCAGAAGCAAGGCTAACTTCCATCACTTTCAGCCTCCGAAACACTTTGGTGTCTTTAAGGAATGAAAAAAAAACCCAAAAAAGCTGATGTCAGAAAGTGAGGCAGAGAACATAGGAGATGCAAGCAGAGCGATTGAGAGGGGTTAGTCCTCTCCCTCCTCTGAGCGGTTCATAATGAAGGGCATGCAGTATCATCTATGCTGATGACATTTAGAGACATGTGGGGTGGAGATCTCCTGGCATTTAATGCCCAGGGGCTAGTGATGGCAACCATTCTGCAGTGCAAGTGACTGCTCCTCACAAGGCGGAATCCTCCTACTCAGAATGGCAGGAGAACCATCATCACACCTTTTCCCACTGAAAAACGCCTAAAGTCTTTTAATTCATGCTAAGGAGCTTTAGACTTTACTCTAAATGTATTGAGGCTAATATTTTATTCAGGGAGGTGATATAATCTGAATTAAGGGTTTAAACAGTCTGTAGCTCTATGGAAAATGGATGGTAGATGCCATTAATAGTATCATTTGGGGATTTGGAAAAAGTATGTATTTGTAACCTACATAATACATTGTGATGTGATGTCTTCATATGAACTGGGACTACCTTTTTTTTTCCCTGCCTCCCAAGTTGATTCTGTACATTAACTGAAAGGAGAAAGAATATTTTAAAATAATGAAGCAAAAAATAAAATAAAATAAAATAATGAAGCACTATTTTGGTTCCTATTTTTTTTTTTATCATCTTTGGGATTTCCTCATCAACATAACCCCCAAAACACAGCAAATATTGAATAAGATAACCTCAACCCCAATGTCTTCACAAACTCAAAGGAAAATACCAGTGATTTTGCATAAATCTGAGAGGCTAAATTACAGTCTTTATTAGCCTTTTAAAAGCCAACATTACACTAAAATTTCAATCAAGCAACACGTAACAGTTTAACCCTATGACTTAACATCCCTGCCAGATACCAGACTGGCTTGAGCACTTAGCTGAAAAGCTGAAGCCTCCATCACAGTGGAATGCCTCCTGCCCTCGCTAGAGGGTTCCTGTCCCCTTATTTTCTACAGTCAGATGTTGTCTGAGATGAGTATTATGTGTCCCTTCACCCTCTGACCCCACTGGCCCCTGCATCCATTAATTCAGGACCTCATGAAACATGTTCATTACCAGAATCCAACCACCTCTTGCCTAGTCTTAGTAAAATATCCAAATCCTCCGAACACATTTCCTTTTGCTTAATGAGGTGCCCAGGGGTAATGACAAAGGTTTCAGGCTGGGAGTGATATATACCAGCTGTGGTCTGCTGGTGTAGGAGGTCATTGAAATATTACCTCCCCACCCCAAAAAGAAAATCCCATCGAAGAATCATAACTGCAAATCGAGAAGGGAGTAAAGAGATCATTCAGTCTGTGCATTGCAAACACAAATATATACAGAGACAAGCAGGTAACAACAATGAGTGAAGGGGGCCCTGTATCCTCACTAGGAAGAGCTGGGATGGTGGGAGTGGAGACAGCGGCCCCCTGAGAACACACACTGTTGCCATCTGTCCCAGGACACGTCATGTGTCCCCACCCGCTGATATTTTTTTCAGAAAAAGCTGCAAATCCAGACTATTATAGAAATAATCCTTAATTTCATGCTAGGGCTTCTCTGGCGGCTCAGATGGTAAAGAATCCAAAGAATCCACCTGCAGTGCAGGAGACCCAGGTTCAATCTCTGGGTCGGAAAGATTCCCTGGCAAGGCAACCCACTCGAGTATTCTCACCAAGGAAACCCATGGACAGACGAGCCCGGCGGCTACAGCCCATGGAGTTGCAACAAGTCGGACACCTGCGCGACTGCACACGCAATTTTCTAGCAGATGAAACAAAAACAGGCTTGCCAATTTAAAATCTACGACTCGTCTAATCTCTCGATTACACCGCGATGCTAAAGCATGGTTCTAGAGTTAATAGAGAGAATGAAAGAGTTGTGATTAAAAAACCCAGAGATGGCTTGGTTTTTAAGTCATTACTTTTCTATGTGTGATTGAATCAGCCTTTTCCTTTTTTTCTGTATTACTCTGTAGCCAGTTGAGTCTCAGCATGCCTTCCAAGTACGTGGTTTCAGCTCACCAGAGCAGATTTATGTGGCACCTTCCGGCATGTCGAAGTGAGTATCAGTTCTTCATCCCACCAGCAGGCTGAAAGTTTTCAGGACTAGTAGAAATGTGCTTGATCCACGGAGAAGATGAAAATATCTTCAGTTGCGGGTGTTTTCCTGTGGTATGCATTACAAGTGGCATGAAAATACTTTCCATACCGGACATGAAAAAAGGAATAACAGACATATGTAAAGAATCAGATGCAGATTAAGGTTAATTGGCTATATCCAAGGAGCTTTTAAAAGCATGGACAAGTTAAAAGAGCAGTATATCTCATTTTAGCCAGTTTTATACGTCTGAGAAATGTGCATGCAGTCACTTCAGTCATTTCTGACTCTCTGCGGCCCCATGGACTCCTCTGTCCATGGGATTCTCCAGGCAAGAATACTGGAGTGGGTTGTCATGCCCTCCCCCAAGGGATCTTCCCGACCCAGGGTTCGAACCCATGTCTCTTACATCTCCTACATTGGCAGGTGGGTTCTTTACCTGCTCACAGGTAAGTGTGAGCAGTTATTAAATATAAATTAAGTAGAACGCAATTTTTACAGATTTTGAGTAGCTATGGGTAGTATTTCAATAATCATAGTAATAAAATTGTACTATTCATATTTACTGCATGAATTGAAGGTAAATAAATTTGTGTTTGTTTTTGTTAAAGGTTTAATTATATAAAAAAAAAGGTCTAATTATATATATGTGTGTGTCTATATATATATGATTTCAGGAGTTGACATCTTTCTTAAAGATTATTTAAAGTGGTAATTTTGAGGAAAGCCTGACATAAGGAAGGTTATTCAAAGTTCATATTTAAGAGGGCAGTTTATGTGCAAGAGGGAAATATGATTAGTTCAAAACTGTTATTAACAAAGAAAGAAATCTTAAATTATCTTTAAGGAAAACATACATACAAGCACACACATATATGAAATAGCTATAAATATGAGTATAAGAAGTCAGCAAGGGGGGAAACAAATGAAAAAAAATCATCTACTCATGCAATCATCCAATGGTTCCTTATATTTTTTTTTAATCTATATGAAGCTAGGTAGCTAGCCAGTAAGGTACAGGTAGAAGAGAGAATTTGTGTCACAGATTAACTTTGGTTGTAATGAATTTCAAGTTTCAAATTGTACTTGAATGTCAGTGCTCTGGAATTGTTCAACCTATATTGCTCATTGATTAGAGTTAAAACATTTTAAAGATATGGGAAAACTCATTATTATGGGGTTCATATTAACAGAATTTATCTTAATAATTTTGAACCTTATCTACTGATCTTTATTCATTCTAGTGTGTGTGTGCTCGGTCATGTCCAGCTGTTTGAGACCATCAGGCTCCTCTGTCCATGAGATTTTCCTGGCAATAATACTGGAGTGGGCTGCCCTGTCTTCCTGACCCAGGGATTGAGCCCCAAACTCCTGCATCTCCTGCATTGGCAAGTGGATTCTTTACCACTGAGCTGCAAGGAAGTCCTTCATTCTAGCATTTATTAGCAATAATTATGATAATAATTGTGATAACTTGTTTATAAGCTCTATGGTTAGAAGTTCAATAAAGAACTTCTTTACTACATTGAGCGGGCAATAAAATTTGGCAGTGAAATTCTAAATGGTAGATCCCTAATCCAGTTATGACAGTTGAAATCTCTATTTCGACTTCCATTATCCCAGGCTTCTATCATCCCTTAGTTTACCAAAATTCACGATAGAAAGATTTTTTTTTCCGTTTTTAATGCAAATATGAATTGAATGCTTTCTATATGCTTGATCTTTTTACAGGAATTAGGGACCCATCAGTTAACATGGGAAAAAAATATCCCTTTGTTGGTAAAGGACAGGGAGGCCTGATGTGCTGCAGTCCATGGGGTCACAAAGAGTTGGACACAACTGAGCGACTGAACTGAACTGATGAAGCAGGGAAGTGTTTTTATAGTGCGTAAAGATAAACAACAAACTGGAACAACACAGGAGTTAGGGATGCTGACCCTGTAACAGTCAGAAATCCATGTATAACTTAACAGCCAGGCTTCCATACCAACAGTTCTACATCCATCGATTCAATCAACTCAGATCATGCAGTGCTATAGTATTGATAGGGTAATTATTGGAAAAAATGTGCATATAAGTGAACCTGCGTGGGTCAAACCTCTGTTGTTCAATGGTCAGCAGTAGTTTATCACTATATTAAATGGAAGGCAATGCAGAGAGTTGCAGGCGGGAAGGGAGCTGTAAGGTCACATCTTTGGCTAGAAAAGGTCCCAGCGAGAGGTTTCGTTTTGAGGGAAGACCTACAGCTGGTGAAGAAGTAAGTGAAAGTTAATCGCTCCGTCCTGTCCGGCTCCTTGGGATCCCATGAACTGGATCGTTTGTCCTGCCAGGCCCCTCTGTCCATGGGATTCTCCTGGCAAGAATATGGAGTGGGTAGCCATTTCCTTCTGCAGGGATCTTCCCGACCCAGGGATTAAGCCCGGGTCTCCTGCGCTGCAGGCAGACTCTACTATTTGAGTAACCAGGGAAGTCAGTGAAGGAGGAAGCCATGCAGCTATTTCAGAAGGAACAGTGCAGGATGTGAGAAGAACGCATGAAAAGGCCTGGGATTGGAGTACACTTGCATGTTCGTGGAACTGCCAGGAATGGCAAGGAGTCCCTGTAGGCTGGAGAGCAGGTGGGGAGGGTTGACAGTGTTGAGGCTGCTATGTGTGAGAGATTCAGGAATGATGGACCGTGTCCCGGAGGAGCCGTGTAGGAACTTAGGAAACTCCAGATCTGACTCTGAGTGATATGCGAAGACACTGAATTCTTTTTGTGGTGTATAGCACCGTCAGATAACAAATGACCACACATTTGGTGGTGTGCACACCCGACTTATTATTCACAATTCTGTAGGACCGAAGTTCAAATATGGAAAACCAGGTTCTCTGCTCTAGGATAGATATCAAGAGGCTAATAGGGGAATAAAATGGAAGTCAGTCTTACAATATATTCAGATAATTCTTCTCATACTTCTCTTTAATTTATATTTTCTTATTTAATTCATTTATAAGCTATACTACTTTAAGCTTCTTAATGCTTTCATAGAGTTAAAATGAGATAAAATCATAAGTATACTTCCCACTCACTTCATAATGTCTTGTCATTCACATGTTTTGAGATTTTTCTAGGTATTTATCTTTAACTAATCCTGTTCACTCATTTGACATCTATTTCTGGGTGAAATCTCTGAAGGTTATTTTTAACTCTTTTGGCCCATTAACACTTCTTTTGTGTTTAATACTGCATTTATGTAAATACTGCATTTACAGGAAAACTAAAAAATTAATATCAATATTTATTAAATAATATTCATGAAAAGTAATTCATACACTTGGAAAATGTTTTTGACATTCTACTCAAGAAGATCATCTAATATTATCTGGTGGCACATAAGTTAATCCATACTTAATGCCTTTCAGATATAAAGAACAACATGTTGTCACTAGAAACACTGTCTGCTGACTTGGCATTATGAAATTCACTCAGCCTAAATTGTGGAGCTAGTTCAGCCTATAAGATATGAAATCATTCAGGTTTCTTAAAGAGAATAAGAATAGCTTCACCCTCAAGCCTCCATTTCACACATCATCACTCAAAATATCTTCACATTTTATAACTTTTTGAAAAATCACATTTATCAGCACTTTTAATATAAGATTCTGGGCATGTTTCCTTGTTGCTTCTGATATTTGTTGTTGATATTGCTATTTTGTTTTAATTAGTGTAATTGGTATTATTGTGCAATTAGCATTTTATTATTCTTTGTATCCAGTCAACTTGGAGAATGCTAGAGTATGAGTTACTGGCAGATACTCTGGCTCTTATTATATTGAAAATTTCTTATTTTGCATACTAATTGAATGACCATCTGTCCCAATTTTTCATCTCCAAGTTTAAGTATTTGTAATATCATGAATTTGGAAAAAGCAAGATCCTTGGTAAGTTATAATAGGCCCTGTAGTACATGAAAATAACAGAATATTAATGACATGCAAATTGACTGAAAAGAGTTGAAATAACTCCTCTAACACCTGATCTATTCCATTTAGCAACTGACTTTCTTACTTCAACTTAACAGTCTATGCATTCATAGTTTTCTTGGCTATTTGGTCTTTAAACCAATGACTCTAAGTGTGAGCGTGAGCACCTAATTTTTATGTACCAGGAACCGCTTCATTGCTAGTCACTGAAAACGTTGCCTTCTGGTAGATGAAACAATTGAGCAGGGTAGTAATCCAACTCTGAGGCTACAGTTATACTCCTTTTATATCTACTAAACTGTGAAGTCAAGTGAGGTTTTCAGTTTATGCTCATTCAAAGCTGTGCTACACGGCATCAGGGGCTCTGAACCTCTACAAGATCTCTATGTAAAGCACTGGGGAATTGGTCAATAGGAAAAAAATGAGTAATGAGCCAATTTCCAAACATCTATGGTCTCAGTCTGCAAGACTTTTGGATCACTGTAGTTTTAATTGTAATTGTACTGAAACCATTATTAGAGCCTTTATTCAGCTGTATCCATTTCTAGGAAAATGTAAGAAGAAAAAAATGAGAGATGAGGAAAATAACATAGCTAAATAAAATAAAAACTAAAGAAAAAACTTCAATTTGTCTTTTTCTATAAAGAAATAAAGTTGATTTCTGCCTTGGGAAAATGCTTTTCCTTAAATTTTTACTAGTCTTCCAAATACCAGAGAACCAAATACTACTATAAAGAGATTTATTTTATGATAGATATTGACACATTGTTTTGAATAAAATGTACTTAGATAAACTTTCTTTTCTGCCCCAAAATTCTATACTCTAAATTATGAAAACATGTTTATTTCTTTAATAGAACTCCTGGAATAAATGGGCCAGATATTAAATACACAATAAATCTGTTTTGTTATGTAAAAATTCTTTGGCCAAATTAAATTAAAAATTTCCATTTTGACTTTACAAAACAGAAGCTCAGTGCTATGTTTTGATGAACATGTAGTTCACTAATTTATAGTGAAATCATCAAAGAAGTCACTCACATTTCTGTAAGTATTTGTCATATTTTATTCTCAAAGGACTGCAGAGTGATTTTCAGTCCCTTCCCAATACTCCTCTAAATCAGTTTTGAATCTATTTATCTATGTATTGGATTGACATACTATTTGATTAGAATGATGAATTCAGCTAAAAGGAAAAAGCAGTTTTGCACAATAGGCACAACCTAAGAAATTAACTGCATAACCATATGGTTAATTGGAAATGTTTACCATGAAACATAAATAAACTAACAACAACATCATATTATATTGTTAAATTTAATTCGGTTTGTTTTGGGTTGGGAAGAAAGTAAACTTTTCAGTAACAATATGGCTTAATTTTAAAACAATTTCTTAATTTATACTGCAATTTAATTTTCAGGTTTAGAGTTCATTTTCTCCTTCAACTATTGTGAAACATAGTTAAATATTTACAGTGAAGATTTAGATCCATAAAAGTGGAGAGATACTATTTATATTATTGTCTTTTTTAATACTTATTGAGAAAGTATTTCATAATAAATTATCTCAAATATTTAAAAACTTTAGAAAATGTTTTCATATAAATAACATTAATACATTTTACTTTATAAAAAATTAAATTTTACAAATTCACTTTGTATGTGAATTTTTCATATAATAAAATTTACTTGCATAATGGTTAATTGAAGTTTTCCTATTTTTTAAAAACACAACTTTGTCAAAAATTATTTCAAGTAAACTAATTCTCCTGAATTCATAAATAGACACTTGAATATACTGGAAAAATATACAAAGATATTATTATTTTATGTGAAAAGAAGTATATTTTAAAATTGATTAATGATATTAAATTACAGTAAGGGAAGTACTTTAAAATAATATTCTGCTGCATTATTTTTGAAACAGTCCTTTGAACTTATTAGAAGCTCAAATTCAATGCTTTTTTTCATCACTTTTTTAACAGTGATCTTTAAAATCCCTGTGTGATTTGGTGGAAATAACATCATAACAACATCATTTGGTGAAAAGAACTCATATGTTAACATTACAGGTTAAAAGCATCTTACTTTTAGACATGGATTCTTTTTTATTTTTACCCATGAACATTAAAAAGTGTATTTCAAGTTCTAAACATGAATGCAAGTCCAGTGAAACTGAGAGTATAAATGTAGTATATAAATATACTAATATGGAGATTTTGCATTCCATCCGTTTATTGTCACTCACTCTCATGCATTTCACCTGTAAATATTTATAAAACATTTGGTATTTATGAGAGGTGATATTAGACATTTGGGATACAGCAGTAAATATATCTAAGGAGACCCTGATGTCATAGAATTTACACTTTCAGCAATCAGAAAAGAAATATAAGGAATCCAAATTAGAAAAGAAGTCAAACTTTCACCATGCAGATGACATGATACTCTACATAGAGAGTCCTAAATATGCTACCAGCAAACTACTAGAGCTCATCAATGAGTTTGGTAAAGTTTCAGGATACAAAATTAATGCACAGAACACTCTTGCATTTCTATACACTTACAATGAAAGGTCAGAAAGAGAAATTAAAGAAACAATCCCATTTATCATCACATCAAAAAGAATAAAATACCTAGGAACAAACCTGTAATAAGGAGACAAAGACCTGTACTCTGAAAACTGTAGGACACCAATGAAAGAAACCGAAGGTGACTGAAATAGATGGAAAGATATACCATATTCTTGGATTGGAAGAATCAATATTGTCAAAATGACCATACTACCCAAAGCAATCTACAGATTCAATGCAATCCCTATCAATTATTTTTTCCACAAATCTAGAACAACAACAACAACAAAATAATTTATATAGAAACACAAAAGACCCTGAATAGCTAAAGCCGTCTTGAGGAAGAAAAAGGGAGCTGGAGGAATCAGATGCTTTGACTTCAGACTAGTACAAGGCTACAGTCATCAAAACAGTAAGGTACTGGCACAGAAACAGAGATCAACAGAACAGAATAGAAAGCCTAGAAATAAACCGACACTGCTCTGGGTGGCGACCTACAAGAAAGGAAGCAAACATACACACTGGAGAAAAGATACTCTCTTTAATGAGTGGTTCTGTGAAAACTGGACGGCTACATGAAAAAGAATGAACATAGGAACTTCCCTGTCAGTCCAGAGGTTAGGACTTTGCCTTCCAATGCAGAAAGTGCAGGTTCGATCCCTGGTTGGGGAACTAAGATTCCACATGCCTTGTGGCCCAAAAATCAAAACATAAAGCAGAGCCAATATTGTAACAAATTCAATGAAAACTTTAAAAATGACCTGCATTAAAAAAAAAAAAAAAAAGGAATGAAAGTAGAACATTCTTTAACACCATACACACACACACAAAAAGAACTAACAATGGATCAAAGAACTAAATATAAGGTTGGAAACTGAAACTCTTAGAGGACATAGGCAGAACACTCTTTGACATAAGTCCTAGCAGTGTCTTTTTGGATCTACCTCCTAGACTAATAAAAATAAAAATAAGTAGATGAGACCTAATTAAACTGAAAAGCTTCTATACATCAAATGTAAAAGTTTCTCAGTTGTGTCTGGCTCTTTGTGACCCCATGGACTGTAGCCTGCCAGGCTCCTCTGTCTGTGGATTTCTCCAGGCAAGAATACTGGAGTGGGATGTCATTCCCTTCTCCAGGGGATCTTCCCAACTGAGGGATTGAACTCAGGTGTCCTGCATTGCAGGCAGATTCTTTACTATCTAAGTCACCAGCAAAGCCCTCTGCATATCAAAGGAAGCTACAAACAAAATGAAAAGACAACACACAGAATGGGAGGAAATATCTTCAAATGAAGCAACCAAAAAGGGATTAATCTCCAAAATATATAAACAATTCATGCAACTCTTTGTCAGAAAACCAAAAAAAAAAAAATAATAATAATAATACTAAATTAAAATTTGGGCAGAAGACCTAAATAGACATTTTTACAAAGAAGGTACATACAGATGGCCAAAAAGCACATGAAAAGATGATCAACATTACTATCAGGTAAATGCAGATCAGAACTACAGTGAACTATCATCTCACACAGGTTAGAATGAAAATGAAAGTGAAAGTTGCTCAGTCGTGTCCAACTCTTTGCGACCCCATGGACTATGCAGTCCATGAAATTTTCTAGGCCAGAATACTGGAGTGGGTAGCCTTTCCCTTCTTCAGGGGATTTTTGTAACCCAGGGATCAAACCCAGGCCTCTTGCATTGCAGGTGGAGTCTTTACCAGCTGAGCCACAAGGCAAGGCCAAGAAAACTGGAGTGGATAGCCTATCCCTTCTCCAGCAGATCTTCCCGACCAAGGAAGTGAACTGGGATCTCCTGAATTGCAGCAGATTCTTTACCAACTGAGCTATGAGGGAAGCCCACAGGTTAGAGTGGCCATCATCAAAAAGTGTTTAAACAGGAAACTCTGGAGAGGGTATAGAGAAAAGCAATGCTTCTACATTGTTGGTGGAATGTAAATTGATACAGCCACTGTGGAGAAGAGAGTGTAGGTTCCTTAAAAAAAAAAAAACAACAACCAGAAACAGCAATAGAACTACCATATGATCCTGCAAGGCCATTCCTTGGCTTATATCTAGAGAAAACTATAATCTGAAAAGATACTTGCACTCCAGTGTTCCAATAGCCAAGACATGGAAGCAACTCTGTTGACAAATCTCTGTTGACAGAGGAATGGATAAAAAAAAATGTGGTGTATATATACAACTGAATATTAGTCAAAGAATGAAATAATACCAGTGATGAAGATTATCATACTAAGTGAAACAAGTCAGACAGAGAAAGGCTAATATCATATGATATCACTCATGTGTGATATGTAATTTTAAAAATGATACAAATGAAAAAAATAATGATACAAATGAGGAGCAGACTTACAGACTTACAAAACAGGAGCAGACTTACAGATATCAAAAACAAACTCATGTTCATCAAAAGGGAAACAAGGTCGGGGAGGAATAAATTAGGACCTTGGGTTGAACACGCACACACTAATTGTATAAGACAGACAACGAAAAACCTACTGTATAGCACAGGGAACTCTACTTCATGTTTTGCAATAACCAATTTGGGAAGAGAATCCAAAAAAGAATAAATCTATGATTATGTGTAATTGAATCACTTTCCCGTATACTTGAGGCTGACACAACATTGTAAATCAACTCTGCTCCAATAAAATAAATACTTTAGAAAGAATGTACATTTTCAGTATGTATTTTATGTGGATGTAATGGGAACAAACGGTACATAAATAAATAAAAACAGTCACTGTGACGATTAGTTTTACATGTTAGCCTGACTAGGCTAAGGGATGCCTTGGAAGCTGGCGTTTTCAAATGAGATAAAATCTGAATCAGGAGAGTGAGGAAAGATGATCGGTCCTCAGCAGTGTGGGTAGCCACCATCCAGTCCTTGAGGGTCCGAATAGAAGAAAATGACGGGCAAAGGGCAATTTCTCTTTCTCTTTCTGAGCCTGGGCATCCATCCTCTTCTTCCCTCAAGCCCTGGAGCTCCAGGTTCTCTACACTTTTAACCCTGGAACCTAGACCAGTGGGCCGTGGTTCTCAGCTCTTCCCAAAGGCTGAAATGCACCAGTGGTTGTCCTGGTGCTCCAGCTTGCACTGAACATCACGGCAGATCATGGGACTCCTTGGCCTCCAGAGCAGCCTGAGCCAACCCCTGTAACAATATAGCTCTCTCTCGAATCTCCGCCTTTGCCTCTCTTTCTACATTTACATCTGCATCTACATCTATCCCACTGGTTCTGCTTACCTGCAGACCCCTGACTAGTATACCCGCCTACGGTGTGCTTGCTCCTTGGAAGGAAAGTGATGACCAACCTAGACAGCATATTAAAAAGCAGAGACATTGCTTTGCCAACAAAGGTCTGTCTAGTCAAGGCTGTGGTTTTTCCAGTGGTCATGTATGGATGTGAGAGTTGGACCATAAAGAAAGCTGAACGCTGAAGAATTGATGCTTTTGAACTGTGGTGTTGGAGAAGACTCTTGAGAGTCCCTTGGACTGCAAGGAGATCCAACCAATCCATCCTAAAGGAGATCAGGCCTGAGTGTTCATTGGAAGGACTGATGCTGAAGCTGAAACTCCAATACTTTGGCCACCTCATGGGAAGAGCTGACTCATTTGAAAAGACCCTGATGCTGGGACGGATTGGGGGCAGGAGGAGAAGGGGACGACAGAGGATGAGATAGCTGGATGGTATCACCGACTCAATGGACATGAGTTTGAGCAAGCTCTGGGAATTGGTGATGGACAAGGAAGCCTGCATGCTGCAGTCCATGGGGTTGTAAAAAGTTGGACAGAACTGAGTGACTGAACTGAACTGAGGTATGAGGGAAATGAGGGGAGTGAGACAGGCCAGAGTTAGATGCACAAGGTCAGGGCCACATCGTAAAAGGCTGATGTGGTTTTGTTTCTTGTTTTAATTGTGCTGGAAAGCCATTTAAGCTTTTAGGTAGAAAATCAAAGGATATGATTATTTTTAAAATGCTATTCTGGTTACTCATTTAAAATATACTGTAGGGGTGGAGGCTGTGAATTAAAATTCATATTTTATGTAAAAACAAGAAAAATTTCAGCATAAATATTCTCCTCTGCTCTTTGACCTCCTCTCTCCCTGCACTTTGCTTTGTATATCTGCATTATACATCAGCCAAAATTTGCCTATCAGCAGGAATACCTGTTGAAGCATAAAGAGCAACTTTCTCCTATCATCAGGACAGTTTGTTAAAGGATAGCATTCCTTCCTAATCTTGCAAAGGATCACATAACCCATCACAGTGATGGTTAAATCTGGATTATGTAAACTGTCAATATTATCTCATTTGACATGCAGCCCTGTCTCAAAAAAAAAAGAAAAAGAAAAAAGTTATGTAACTGTGGCTTGACTTCTAACTGATGGGACAGTTCTCAGAGCTTTATGATATGCTCTTCCAGGGTTATAATCCTCAAATATGACTCGAATAAAAATTTTCACCTTTCATAGATCAAGTGGTTAATTTTTCGTTGACAGGGCAAAATGGTAGCTTAGAGATTAATGAATAAAATCAACAAGCTTACACAATAGTACAGTCAAGAGAGAGTAGACATTAGGACAAGGATGGTAGAAGCTGAAATGATGAGAAGTAGACCCACTTGGAATATATTCTAGGATTAATATGCATAGTCTTGAGATGCTAATACATAGTATTCTTCATTGTCCTTCTTATTCTCAACACAACTTTTGTTCCAGTTCTTTATTTTCCTCTTTTTACAAAATCAAGATACAATATCAAAAATCCTTATGTTAGGCCCAGGTGCAGTCTTATGCCCTAGGTGCATATTGTTGACTCTTCTTTCTTCATGGTAGTTGAATGTTAACCAAAAGCCAAGATCACTCTGGCAAAGTATTTGTTATTTGGAAATTATAGGAACTTTTAATAAAATGATCATTATTTAATATATAAGTCACTCATTTTCGGTTGAGGAAATGTAAGCTCCAAAAGGAAAGGGATTTATCACATATCACAACCTATCCTCAGCATTCATCACTTTGCTAAGGCATATTACTAATACATACTCAACAATATATTTTTCAGAGGACAAAGTAACATACCTTATTAGTGTCAGGGCTGGAACTCTAATGCAAGTCTCTTACCTTCAAAGTAGATCTCTTAAATTCTTTTTTTTCTTCTTAAATTCAAATCTGGAATCTCAAGTTTCATTGTGGTCCTGAGTCCAGGTGTAGAAAACATCTGGAAGATAGATTATTATACATTTTTGCCATAATCTTTTATTTAAGGAATAACCTTTAACATTTTAAGCACCTAGTTATCTCTATTTACCACATAATAGCCCGAAGAGTGGTGTTTATGCCACAGCTCAGAACTGAGAGATCAGAGGCTCAAAAGGTTGTGTCAGGGTCTCAAGGTGACAGAAATAGGTGTCAACATTAAATTTAATTCTAGACTATTTGACACCAAATCCTGTACTTATGAACTCTATGACAAGAGATAACTCACAGCACCCAAGCTTTTGTTTGAAAAGAGTTTGAAAATCACCATCTTAGTGTTCATTTTATTTTTAGCTCTTGCTAATGAACAAATATGTAAAACTATTGAATGACAAAATCAGCCCTGTCTTACCTCTTCTTACCACTTCTATTATTGCTAATTTGTTCCCTTTTATGATCTAAGTCTTAAAAAGCAAGTGAAAAATTCTTAGATTTTGCTGTAAATTTAGATTTTAAATAATATAAATCTATAAATATAACTTTAGATGTTTAGATAAATATATACATTCTTATATAAAAGAATATTACATTAACATTATTAAATATTGTCTGAGCCACCAGGGAAACCCAAGTTAACACGTATGTACCCCCAAACCAACTTGCAAATTGAATTGCTACCAAACTGATGACGCTTTCTACATAGTTCCTGTAAATACAATCTACTAATTTAATAAGGTGGCTATCAATCCCATGGAATTCTGTATGAAATAAAGATGTATATATGCAGGATTTTAATCAGTGGATATGAAACAGTAACATCATCACACTTTTATTTTCTTTTGTTTTGCTTTATATTTTAAATATATTGTTATATCAAATCTGAACTTGGCTGAAGAAAAACTATTTGAAAAGACTATTGTAAAAGGAAGAACACTCAGACCTTGAAATCTGCAAGCATCTCAAAATCAAACAGAAAAAAAAAAAAAGCTTTTCTTGAATAGGGAGGAGTAAGCAAGGTCAGCAAGAACTTTGAGGGGAAATCACTCAAGCAGGTGGGCATGAGCAGATAGCATGACTGGGCTGATTGAATAGGAAATGCTTCTTGCTGTGACCAGCTAATTATCAGAGTGAGCTTCTAAGGGAGCATGTACTGTTTCTTTGTAATTCCTTAAAAATGGGAGTAAAGCTAAGGTTCATAGGATTAAAGGAGGAGAGAAGGCTAATTAAATTTTGTCTGGGCCACATGAATGAGTAAGTAATGGGAAACTGTGTACATCTGGTCAGCCTCTCTCTTGTTTAAGATGGACGGTGTCTGTCTTTAAATATTGTTAGAGATGTCGTGAGAGTCATTGTTAAGTTGAGGTGGGCTGACCTTCACATTCATGTTGGCCTTAAAGAGACTTGACAAGAACTACGCCTAAGAATGTAGTAAAGGGCAAGCAAGATGGCAATATAGGAGGCTTTTGAGATCCCCTAACACACTGAATATTCTTTCTCTTTGAAAGAACACACGTGCAACAATACTCTTTGAAAAAAAAATCTAGAAAATATTATAGCAGAATAGACAAAGGGGAAAACATCCCCATCAAAATGACAGGCTCCAGGGGATGAGTGAGAGGCCACCTAGAGATCAGTGCTACTTATAGACACCACTCTTGCCTTCTCCCTCCAGTCAGCACCAGGAAAATTCCTTGAAGGAGCTTTTGCACATATCCTAGCACCCCAGCTTATTAGCTGCTGACAAGAGAGAGGTTCCCAAGTGTCTGGCTCTGTTTGTGAGTCCCACTCTTACTAGATACCAAACAAAGAAGCAATTTTTTTCTTATTCCAGTTTTATTGAGATATAATTGACATATAGCACTGTATAATTTGGGGCTTCCCTGGTAGCTCAGCTCGTAAAGAATACACCTGTAATGCAGGAGACCCCAGTTCAATTCCTGTGACTAAGCACAACAAACATAGCTATATAAGTTAGAATGATGGGATGCTTCAAAAAGCGAGTGTCATCCTTAAAAAGGGGCCATGCTAATCTTCTCTGCATCATTCCAATTTTCAGCGTATGTGCTGCCAAAGCAAGCACCAAAGAAGTAATAAGAACCAGCTATTCTAATGCTCACGACACTAGGAAGAATGTATTAGCAGAAGGAAGTATAGCAAAGATTAGTACAAAAACGAAGACTTAAAAAATTAGAAAAAAAAATCAATGAAACTAAAAGTTATTGTTTTGAAAAGATAAGCAAAATTGATATACTGTTAGGTAGACTAAGAAAAAAGAAACGACTCAAAATTATAAATGAAAAAGGAAACATTACAGTGGATATCATAGCAATACAAAGGATTGTAAGAGAGTACTATAAAAAATTATGCACCAACAAAGTGGACACCCTAGAAGAAAGGAATAGATTCCTAGAAACAGACAACCCAACAAGCTGACTCATGAAGAAATCAAAGATCTGAACAGAACAATTTGGCAACCCACTCCAGTATTCGTGCCTGGGAGATCCATCGATGGAGGAGCCTGGTAGACCACAGTTCAAGGGGTTCCAAAGAGTTGGACACGACTGAGTTGCTGAACTAAGAAAGCTAACTCAGCAATCAAAAGCGTCAAAAGTAATGAAAAGTCCAGGGATAGAGGGGCTTACTGGTAAATTCTGTCAATCATTTGAACAAGATTAATACCAATCCTCCCTGTTATTTCCTGGGGCCAAACTATGGTGGAGGTAATGAAGACAATGGCTACCTCCTTCAACAGCTCCATGCACGCACTGCTAGACTCAGTGTCCAAGCCTGCGGCAGGCCAATGCCAGCCCACGCCACCACCAAGGACCCCTGAACACTCATGGGCAAGTCTGACTCGCCATTGATAATATTATTTGCAGCCAAAGATGCAGCAGCTCTCTACAGTCAACAAAACACCAGTACCAGAAGCTGACTGTGGCTCAGACAATGAGCTCCTTATTGTCAAATTCAGACTTAAATTGAAGAAAATAGGGAAAACTACTAGACCATTCAGGTATGATCTAAATCAAATTCCTTACAATTATACGGTGGAAGTGGCAAATAGATTGAAGGGATTAGATCTGATAGAAAGAGTGCCTGAAGAACTATAGACGGAGTTTCATGACATTGTACAGGAGGCAAGGAGCAAAACCATCCCCAAGAAAAAGAAATGCAAGAAAGGCAAAATGTTTGTCTGAGGAGTCCTTACAAATAGCTGTGAAAAGAAGTGAAAAGCAAAAGAGAAAAGAAAGACATACCAAATTGAATGCAGAGTTCCAAAGAATAGCAAGGAGTGATAAGGAAGCCTTCCTCAGTGATCAGTGCAAAGAAATAGAGGCAAACAATAGAATGGAAAAGAATAGAGATCTCTTCAAGAAAATTAGAGATACCAAGGGAACATTTCATACAAAATGGGCACACTAAAGGGAAGAAAGAGTATGGATCTAACAGAAGCAAACAATATTAGGAAGAGGTGGCAAGAATACACAGAAGAAATATGAAAAAAAAAAAAAAGATCTTCACTACCCAGATAATCACGAATGGTATGATCACTCACCTAGAGCCAGGCATCCCGGAGTGCAAAGTTGAGTGGGCCTTAGGAAGCATCGCTATGAACAGAGCTAATGGAGTTGATGGAATACCAGTTGAGCTGTTTCAAATCCTGAAAGATGATGCTCTGAAAGTGCTGCACTCAATATGCCAGCAAATTTGGAAAACTCAGTAGTGGCCACAAGACTGGAAAAGGTCACTTTTCATTCCAATCCCAAAGAAAGGCAATGCCAAAGAATGCTCAAACTACTGCACAAAAGCTCTCATCTCACACACTAGCAAAATAATGCTCAAAATTCTCCAAGCCAGGCTTTAATAGTACATGAACCATGAACTTCCAGATGTTCAAGCTGAATTTAGAAAAGGCAGAGGAACCAGAGGTCAAATTGCAAGCATCCATTGGATCATCAAAGAAGGAAGAGAGTTCCAGAAAAACATCTACTTCTGCTTTATTGACTATGCCAAATAGTTTCACTGTGTGGATCTCAAAAAACTATGGAAAATTATGAAAGAGATGGGCATACCAGACCACCTAACCTACTTCTTGAGAAATCTGTATGCAGGTCAGGAAGCAACAGTTAGAACTGGACATGGAACAACAGACTGGTTCCAAATAGGGAAAGGAGTACATCAAGGCTGTATATTGTCACCCTGCTTATTTAACTTATATGCAGAGTACATCATGAGAAATGCTGGGCTGGAGGAAGAACAAGTTGGAATCAAAATTGCCAGGAGAAATATCAGTAACCTCAGATATGCAGATGACACCACCCTTATGGCAGAAAGTGAAGAAGAACTAAAGACCCTCTTGATGAAATTGAAAGAGGAGAGTGAAAAAGTTGGTTTAAAGCTCAACATTCAGAAAACTATGATCATGGCATCTGGTCCCATCATTTCATGGCAAATAGATGGGGAAACAGTGGAAACAGTGGATGAGTTTATTTTTGGGGGGCTCCAAAATCACTGCAGATGGTGATTGCAGCCATGAAATTAAAAGACTCTTGCTCCTTGGAAGAAAAGCTATGACCAACCTTGACAGCGTATTAAAAACTAGAGACATTGCTTTGCCAACAAAGACCTGCCTAGTCAAACCTATGGTTTTTCCAGGAGTCATGGATAGATGTGAGATTTGGACTATAAAGAAAGCTGAGCGCCAAAGAATTGATGCTTTTGAACCATGGTGTTAGAGAAGACTCTTGAGTCCCTTGGACTGCAAGGAGATCCAACCAGTCAATCCTAAAGGAAATCAGTCCTGAATATTCATTGGAAGGGCTGATGCTGAAGCTCAAACTCCAATACTTTGGCCAACTGATGCAAAGAACTGACTCATTTGAAAAGACCCTGATGCTGGGAAAGATTGAGGGTAGGAGAAAAAGGGGACGACGGAGGATTAGATTGTTGACTGGCATCAGCAACTCAATGGACATGAGTTTGAGTAAACTCTGGGAGTTGGTGATGGACAGGGAGGCCTGGAGTGCTGCAGCTCATGGGGTCGTGAAGAGTCAGACATGACTGAGTGACTGAACTGAACTGAACTGAATTGAACGCCAATCCTTCTCAGATCCTTCCAGAAAATAGAATAGGGAAAAATACATCCAATCTCATTTCATGAGACCAGCATTATCCTGATATTAATATCAGACAAGGACACAACAAGAAAAGAAAATTGTAGGATAATATTTCTAATAGATATAGATGTAAAATTTCTCAACAACATACTAACAAACTGAATTCAACAGCACATTAAAAGATAAGGATCATGCACCTTGATCTAGTGGAATTTATTACTGGGATGCATTAAGATTCAGTACCACACATTATAAATGTCACATTATAAAAGTGACAGATCACATTAAGAAAATAAATAATAGAAACCACTGGCTATTGCAATCGGTGAAAAAGCATTTCACAAAATTCAACATCCCTCTATGGTAAAAACTCAACACAAAATTTACATAAAGAGAAGGTGTTTCTACATAATAAACACTATCTGTGACTGACCCTCAGCAAACATCATAGTAAATGGAAAAATGCTGAATGCTTTTCTTCTAAGATCAGGAACATGACAAGTAAATCCACCTTCATCACTTTTACTCAACACAGTACTGTAATTCCTATCAGAGAGATCCAGAAAAATGTCTATTTTTGCTTTATTGACTATACCAAAGACTTTGACTGTGTGGATCACAATAATCTGTGGAAAATTCTGAAAGAGATTGGGCATACCAGACCACCTGACCTGCCTCTTGAGAAACTTGTATGCAGATCAGGAAGCAACAGTTAGAACTGGACATGGAACAACAGTCTAGTTCCAAATAGGAAAAGGAGTACATCAAGGCTGTATATTGTCACCCTTCTTATGTAACTTATGTGCAGAGTACATCATGAGAAATGCTGGGCTGGAGGAAGCACTAGCTGGAATCAAGATTGCCAGGAGAAATATCAATAACCTCAGATATGCAGATGACACCACCCTTATGGCAGAAAGTGAAGAAGAACTAAAGAGCCTCTTGATGAAAGTGAAAGAGAAGAGTGAAAAAGCTGGCTTAAAGCTCAACATTCAGAAAACTAAGATCATGGTATCTGGTCCCATCACTTCATGGCAAAAGTCAGAGCAATAGGAAAGAAAAATAAATTTAAAAGGAGCTAAATCAGAAAGGAAGAGTAATTGCCTCTGTTCACAGATAATAAAGTGCTACAGATAGAAAACTCTTAGGTTTACACCAAAAATCTCTAAGGACTAATCAACAATTTAAATAAAACTACAGTATATAAATTAATATAAAAATCAGTTATATTCTTATACACCAACAAACTATGTAAAAGGTATAAATTCAGAAAACAAATCTTTTATAATAACATCAAAAAGAAGAAAGTTCTCAGGCATAAATTTAATAAAGAAGGTGAGATATCTGTATGCTGAAAACTGAATAATTAGTGAAAGAAATTGAGAAGGAATAAAATAAATAGAAAAATTATGTTCATTGATTAGAATAATTCATACTGTTAAAATATCTATATTGCCCAACACAATATACAAGTGTAATGAAATCCCTATCAAAATTCCAATGGCAATTTTTAGAGAAATAGAAAAAAAAATTTCATAAAATTTATATAGAACCACCAAAGATATCAAATATCCAGAATGATCTTAAGCAAGTAGAGTAATGTTGAAGGCATCATACTTTCTGGTGTTAAACATATTGCAAAGATGAATTAGAAAATTATGCTGAAAGTGAAAGCATGGTCGCTCAGCTGTGTCTGACTCTTTGCAACCCCGTGGACTGTAACCTATCAAGCTCCTCATTCCATGGGATTCTCCAACCAAGAATACTGGAGTGGGTTGCCATTTCCTTGTGCAGGGGATCTCCATGACCCAGGGGTCCAACCCGGGTCTCCCGCATTGGAGGCAGACGCTTTACCCTCTGAGCCACCAGGAAAGCCCTATGGTACTGGCATTTAAAAAAAAGAGGCATAGATCAATGAGCATAATAGAGTCCATAAATAAGCTCACACATACATGGTCAGTTAATTTTAAACAAATGAGCCAAGGATGTACAACAGGGAATTGGTAGTCTCTTCAATAAATAGCATGGAATAACTGGAAATCCACATGCAAATGAGTGAAATTAGACAACTATCTTGCTCCATTCACAAAAATTAACTTGAAATGTATTAAATAATTATAAGATCTGAAACTACAAAAATCCTAGAAAAAAATCAGAGGTAAGCTTCTTGAATTTTGCATTGGCAATGATATTTTAATATATTTTAATTATATTTAATATAATTCCATATATTTTAATGACATTTCTAAGGGAACAATGCAAAGGAATAGAGGAAAACAATAGAATGGGAAAGACTAGAGATTTCTTCAGGAAAATTAGAAATACCAAAGGAGCACTTCATGCAAAGATGGGCACAATAAAGGACATAAACATTAAGGACCTAATAGAAGCAGAAGCTGTTAAGAAGATGTGGCAAGAATATACAGAACTATACTGAAAAGGCCTTAACGGCCCTGATAGCCACGATGGTGTGATCACTCATCTAGAGCCAAGACATCCTGGAGTGTGAAGTATAGTGGCCATAGGAAGCATTACTATGAACAAAGCTGGTGGAGATGATGGCATGTCAGCTGAACTACTTCAGATCCTACAATATGATGCTGTTAAAGTGCTGCCCTCAGTATGCCAGCAAATTTGGAAAACTCAGCAGTGGTCACAGGACTAGGAAACGTCAGTTTTCATTCCAATCCCAGAGAAGGTCAACTGCACTCATTTCACATGGTAACATCGTAATGCTCAAAATCCTTCAAGTTAGGCTTCAGCAGTATGTTAACTGAGAACTCCCAACTGCACAAGCTGGGGTTTCAAAGAGGCAGAGGAACAAGAAATCAAATCGCCATCATTCACTGGATCATAGGAAAAGCAGGGATTCCAGAAAAAAAAATCTGCTTCATTGACTATGCCCAAGCCTTTGACTGTGTGGATCACAACAAACTGTGAAAAATTCCTTCTGAAAGAGATGGGAATACCAGACTACTTACCTTCCTCCTGAGAAACCTGTATGTAAGTCAAGAAGCACCAGTTAGAATAGAACATGGAATAACAGACTGGCTCAAAATTGGGAAAGGAGTACATCAAGGCTATATATTGTCACCCTGTTTATTTAACGTCTATGTAGAGTCTGTGTGTGCTAAGTCATTTCATTCATGTCTGACTCTTTGTGGCTCCATGGACTGTAACCTGCCAGGCTCCTCTGTCTACAGAATTCTCCAGGCAAGAATACTTGTCATACCCTTCTCCAGGGGATCTTCCTGACCCAGGAATCAAACCTGCATCTCCTGTGTTTCCTGCATTGGCAGGCAGATTCTTTACCACTGAGCTACCAGGGAAGCCATTCTATGCAGAGTACGTCATGCAAAGTACCAGGCTAGTTGAAACTCAAGCTGGAATCAAGATTGCCAGGAGAAATATTAATAACCTCAGATATGCAGATGACAGAACCCTAACGGCAGAAATCAGAGGAAAAGATCCTTTTGATGAAGGTGAAAGAGTAGAGAGAAAAGCTGACTTAAAACTCAGCATTCAAAGAACTAAGATCATGGCATCTGGTCCCATCACTTCATGGCAAATAGATGGAAAAAAGTACAAACTTTATTTTCTTGGGTTGCAAAATCACTGTAGACAATGACTGCAGTCATGAAATTAAAAGATTCTTGCTCCTTGGAAAAAAAGTTATAATGAACCTAGACAGTGTACTAAAAAGCAGAGACATCAGTTTGCCAACAAATGTCTATATAGTTAAAGCTATGTTTTTTCCAATAGTCATGTATGGAAGTGAGAATTGGACCATAAAGAAGGCTGAGGACCAAAGAATTGATGCTTTTGAACTGTGGTGCTGGAGAAAAAACTTTAATGTCCATTGGATCCCAAGGAGATCAAACTAGTAAATTCTAAATGAAATCAATCCTGAATATTCATTGGAAGGACTGACACTGCAGCTGAAACTCCAATACTTTGGCCACCTGATGCGAAGAGCTGATTCATTGGAAAAGACCCTGATGCTGGGAAAGACTGAAGGCAGGAGGAGAAGGGGATGACAGAAGATGAGATGGTTGGAAGGTATCATTGGCTCAATGGACATGAGTTTGATCAAACTGTGGGAGATAGTGAAGGACAGGGAAGCCTGAGGTGCTGCAGTCTACGCGGTCTCAAAGAGCTGGACACGCCTGAGCAACTGAATAGCAGCAATGATATTTTGGGTTTGACACCAAATGCAAAGCCAACAACAGCAAAAAATAAACACGGAGGACTACCTCAGATGAAAAATCTCCTTCAGAGTGAAGGACAGAATCAACAAAATGAAAAAGTATCTTATGGAATAAAAGATAGCATTTGCAAGCCACGTACCAGACAGTGAGGCAATATCCAAAATATATGAGGAACTCATGCAGCTCAATAGCTAAAAAGACAAATGACCCTCAGAAATAAATGAGCAGAGGACCTAAATAGACATTTCTCCAGAGAAAATATACAAATGATAAATAGGTACTTGAAACAGTATTCAGCATCACTAATCACCAGGGAAATGCAAATCAAGACCACAGTGAGCTACTAACTTACATCTGTTAGGGTGTCTGTTATCAAAAAGTCAAGAGATAACAAATGCTGGTGAGAAGGTGGAGAAAACCGAATCTTTGTGCACTGTGTGTGGGAATGTAAACTGGTACACGCACTATGCAAAGTACCATGGTGGCTCCTCAGAACATAAAAACTGGATTATCAGATCATCCAGCAGTTCTACTTCTGAGCATACATCCAAAAGACATAAAATCATTCTGTTAAAGAGATATCTGTACTCCCATTACTCACAATAGCCATAATATGGAAACAATTTGGTTTTCCATCAACAGATGGAAGGATAAAGGAAAAAACCTCTCTCTGTCTCTCACACACACACACGCACACACGCATGCACATGCGCGCGCACACACACACAGTATGTAACATTAATCAGCCTTAAACAAAAAAGTAGACCTTGTTACTTGTGACAGCAGAGCCCAGAATGAACCTGAAAGCCATTACACAAAGTGAAATAAGTCACCTGGGAGAAGATGAATATCACATGGTACCACTTATTTGTGGAATCTAAGAAAAAAAAGAAAAAAATAAGTCAAATGCATGCCAATAAGCTGGGGCAGAATAAGCAGAGGGTAGAAAAGTGGTTGCTAAGCCTTCACATTGCACACTTTAAATATGTTTTCCTTTTCTCTACTAATGATACCTCAATAAAGCTGGGTGGGGGGATGAAGCTCACCGTGCAACATGCATGCTCACGCACCAAAGACCACATAAGAAAAATAAAGAGGTTTAACATTTCATTATGAAAGTAAAAACTAGACTGGAGGTTTGAAGGCGATAAATTCAGAGGACTCAGCATGTTGACTCAAAGTGTCCTTGGGCAGTAGCATGAGGACAGCAGAGGTGTTGCCGCAGATTTCCTGGCTTGCGGTCTCAATAGTTTCCGCGGCGGCGAGACCACAGAGCGTTCAGAGGATACACACCGCAGCCACTGTGAGCAATGCCCGACTGTACCCTGGGGAAACCAGACTCACGCCCAGTGTTATATAGTTGTAGGTGGCGCCTCACTGCGGTGCTGTTTATCGTTTTGTTAAGAGTGCCTAGAGTCCTGGTTGTTTCCCAGACCAGAGCATGTAAATTCCAGGAGCTTCGGTGACCTTCCTTTGGGGTCCATACGGCAGCATCAACAAGCACAAAGTTTACCCATAAACGATCTGCTATGAGACTAAAATATTTTAGGTTTATGCCAAATCCCTCTGCTTCTGATTCCAAGTCTTTTGGGGTATTCTGTGAGAAAGGAAGGCTGTAGATTCCTTTCAGTGCTAAAATTTGACACCTAAGCTTACAAGTGTAACACCTGGTTAAAGACCTTTTGCTTCATCTACTGTCTGAAAATTTGAAATCAGAGGTCATAGAGTAGTTAGAGTGAGAAAAGAAGATAGCTTATTTGAAGACTTGATAAGGGCTAATTGCATTGGCTAGACACTAGGATCTAGCTCATATATTAAGCAGATACTAATAAGCACACTTGCCATAAATAAAATATGTCTTGCTGTGTGCTATTCAGGAGATAATTGTCCCATGGGTTTGCCATTTTTTTGGAGTTAATATGAAACATTTTGATGAAGTTGTTGTCTCAGCTCTCAACCATATAAAATCTCTCTCTCTCTCTCTCTCTCTCTCTCTCTCTATATATATATATATATATAAAAGTCATATATGTCATATACATACATATAAGTCATATACAGACCAAGGCTTAAATGTAACTAATTGAGGAGGTGATCAGAGTCACTTAACTTCTCTCTCCCAGTATCTGAATATTAGGGGGGCAAAATCAAGGTCTTTAAGTAATTTTAGGAAACTGGGGAGTTTGAAAAATAAAAATGGGTTGGGGAGGGGTGGGTAAAAACAAAGAGGGCTCAGGCAGGTGAGACAGGAGAGTTTGCTTGGAGGAACAGTGTGATAAGGAGAGCGGACATAGGGAAACGTGTCTTTGAGGTTGTAATCAATGTGGGACTAACAGCTGACGACATGAATTTTGACATACTGAGTAATTTCAGATAAAGTAGGCTGAGATGGTTGGATGGCCTGATTAAGATTAGATTGAGAAAAGTGTTTTTCCTCTTCATATTGGGAGAAATAAGCAAACCATATTTTTAGACGAGATTCCTGGAATATTGATTTTCAAGGGCCCTCTGGAAATGAACCAGTTTGGAGAGACGCCAGGAACTCTTGCTCTCATAAACAGTGCTTCCATGAGCATTCTCTACTTCTCTTTCTGTGGATAGTTCAAAGTTTCTCAAAATGGTATATCTAGACGACACTTTCTGAGTTAGGGGGACTGAGACCTTGATCTTTACTAGATATTTCAGATATATTTTGAAAGTGGTTGTACCAGTTTTATTTTCACCACAATAAGATTTATATTGGTTAAGGTCCTTACAACATTTAGTTTTGTGAAACATATATTTACTCAAACTAAGGATTTGGGATGTAAGATGGTCTCTCTTTCCTTGTAGTTTTATTCTTATTTTCCTAAGAGATTGAGCGTTTTTCCTCAGATACTTTCTTAATAATATTGCCTATTTGGCAAGAATACACAGAGGAAGTATGAAAAAGGTCTTAATAAGTCAGATAACCACAGTGGTGTGTTCACTCACCTAGAACCAGACATCCTGGTGTATGAAGTTAATTGGACCTTAGGGCATTATGATGAACAAAGCTAGTGGAGGTGATGGAATTCCAGTTGAGCTCTTTAAAATCCTAAAATATGATGCTGTTAAACTGCTGCACTCAATTTGCCAGCAAATTTGGAAAACTCAGCAATGGCCACAAGACAGGATAAGATTAGTTTTCATTGAATTCCCAAGGAAATCAATGCCAAAAAATGTACAAACTACTGTACAATTGTGCTCATTTCACATGATAACAAGGTAATGCTCAAACTTCTTCAAGCTAGGTTTCAGGAGTATGTGAACCGAGAACTTCCAGATGTACAAGTTGGATTTGGAAAAGTCAAAGGATTGTCAACATCCTTTGGGCCATATAGAAAGCAATGGAATTCCAGAAAACATCTATTTCTGCTTCATTGACAACGTGAAAGCCTTTAACTTTGTGGACCGCAACAAACTCTGGAAAATTCTGAAAGAGATGGGGATACCAGGCCATCTTATCTGCCTCCTGAGAAACCTGTATGCAGGTCAAGAAACAGCAGTTAGAACCAGACATGGAACAAATAGACTGGTTCAAAATTGAGAAAGGAGTATGTCAAGGCTATATATTGTCACCCTGTTTATTTAATGTCTATGCAGAATATATCATACAACATGCTGGACTGGATGAATCACAAGCTTGAACAATGACTTTCAGGAGAAATATCAACAACTTCAGATATTCACAGGCCACCACTCTAGTGGCAGACGGTGAAGAGGATCCAAAGAGCATCTTTAAGAGAGTGGAAGAGGAGAGTGAAACAGCTGCGTCTCTACCTCCCTCTGCAACAATACTCCTGTTACTATTCTTGGTATCCATGTAAATAATACTTCTAATATCCTATCAGTCACATGATCTAATTTCATCCAAAGACCTTGTCCTCAATCCTACCTTAGTCAGTCCATTATCACATCAATACTTCCCCCAAATCACACTCTACTACTCCACTGACAGCAAATCTTTATTCCAATAGAAGTTTAAATCCAGTATTGCAATCACTTTTATTCACCTCTCATCTCTCTCCCCATGCACTTTATTCCCTTTAAGCTAATGTTATTCTCTTGCCAATCATTTTGAATATTCTACTGCATATACTCTTCCTGCCCTTGCTTCTCTTTCTCTTTGCACAATTTGTTTCTGAGATGCATCCTAGTTGTATCTAATGAGTTACCTCATTCTTGTTTCAGCCAGTTAAACTTTCCCCCCAAATAATGCACTATCATGTTTCCAGTCTCATTCTACATTAGTAATTAATGACCAAAAAGGGGCTTTGATGCTTAGCCTGTTGTCTTTTCTGTGAAATAGGATCTCGTATTTTCTATTCATCTTTAAAAGCTACAATTTCCTTCCCCCATTCTCATTATAAGTTGATACTATTTTATTCTAATTCAGAGAGAAAACTGAAGCAATTAAGAGAATTTCCTCTTCCACTAGCTCTTCATATTATGATCCACTTGCTTGCTGCTTAAGTAACAAAAATGTCCTTCTCCTAGTCTTTGGCTTGGTAGTGTCTTTTACCTCAACACTCACTAAAAGGAAGCCCCTGTTTTAAGGTAACACTATCACTCTGCTTTTCCTGTTTTATACCAAACAGAGCCTTGTGGGGCTCCTGGGCACAAAACTTTTCTCTGTCCCCATTTCTTTGATTAGAGGAAGTACCTTCATTCAGCCTCCATGAACTTCCCTGAGTTCCAACAGGCAGATTCAAGCAGCTATTAGTTAGGGAAAGGAGGGGATGCACGGCCAGAGAGAGACAGTCAAGGGAAACAATAGTACAGCATTGGAGGCAAGGTCCTGCTTCCCCATCAAGGGACACACAACAATATCTTTGAGCTATTTTGCAGATACTGAAGCCCCTCCAGGTGGGAGAAGTTAATGATTAATGATGGCATGCTGCCCACAAGCATTTAGACCTCAGACTAGTTGGAACCTGAAGGTTGATGATGCTGACTCCTACTTAACTCCACCACCAACCCATCAGAAGAATGTCCACTAGCCAACCATACTGTTGGGGGAGTTTGTCATTTCCTCGGTTCTGTCTCGTCACAACAAAAATTTGAAGCAACGGATGGACCAGTGTGATAGCCCTGTGTAATTTCCTCGGAAGGACCAGTGTTACAGCTCCGTGTTACAGCTCAGTTTTATTTAGAAAGCAAAGGAAAAGACATCATCAAGGCATGAGGGTAGATTGACCCAAAAGACATGAAGAGAAGAGGAGCCCCCAGAACAATTTTGGCTCCTCTTTTTATATATGTTTTTCCTCCTCCCCTGAAGCCTGCCCTGTGTAAATTGGAGCACTGTTTGCTTCACCTGAGGTCCTCACTCTAGTCCTCGGACCTTCCTTTGTTCTATTTTCGCCACTGCCATTCTGGACTCATTTTTCCTATTCTAACTACCTAACAATATCCTTTTAGAACCATTACTATAAAACTTCTCACTGTCCTCTTCTAGTGGAAACAGTTTTTCATGGTAGGGTTCCACTATGTCTCTCTTTGCCTGGCAAAGTAATAAAGCTATCCTTTTCCACTTCAACCAAAACTCTGTCTCTGAGATTTGACTGGGCACCATCGTACAGAGAAGCTGACCTTTACAACTGCACTCCTTGGGAAAAAAAATGCTTAAACTTGCTTTCTCTAATTTTTCTTCTCCATTCGCTATTGAACCTGCTTAAATAAAGTACTTCTTTAAGATACCTTGTCTAAACTATGACAATAGCATGGACCATACCTGCTCATTTGCAGAACTTTTCTCCCTGAAGGGAAAAACTCTTATTCCCTACTCTGCTTTCTATAACTACCAGACTCAATACATCTGACACTGTATTTCTGAATCTACAGGCAGACCGGGTAGTGGGTCCCCAGAGGAAAAGAGCTAGAGTTGCCTTCTCTTTTTTTTTTTAGACATAAAATAAACCATTTGGGCCTGAGTCATTTTTTGCTCTAAGCCTAGCCACAATACTTGCCCTTGAACAATTCTCAGTAGTTAATGATCTCTTAATGGTAGAGGATGCAGAAAAAAGGGAGGGGCCATCAGGAAACAATAGCGTTGCCTTGAGATATACATAATAATACAGCTCCAGGAGTTGGTGAATGCTCAGGGAGGTCTGGCCTGCTGCAGTCCATGGGGTCGCAAAGAGTCAGACACAACTGAGCGACTGAACTGAACTGAGCCCCTCTTCCCTCCTTAGAATTAGGGGATGGGGCTGGAAGTTACAAGTGTCAAATTAAATAGTTGCTTCCTCTCCCATCAGTGCCTATCCCTGGGGCTTTCCACAGTCACTTCGTGAACATAAATTCAGATGTAGTTGAAAGATATTGTCATGAATAACAGAAGACTATCTTTTCACATTTATTGCTCTTATCACTTAGGGAATTATAAGGTTTTTAGGAGCTTTATGCCAGGCACAGAGACAAAAAAAACAAACATATTATTTCTTACTGTACATCACAATATTCCATTTCCTATATCAATTCACCCATTTTTAGCAGATTTTTCTTTTCCTCCTTTTTTTCCCACGCATCAAGTTAGCAAGTTCAGTCACTCAGTCATATCTGACTCTTTGTGACCCCATGGACTAAAGCATGCAAGGGCTCCTTGTCCATCACCAGCTCCCATAGTTTACTCAAACTCATGTCCTTTAAGTCAGTGATGCCATGCAACCATCTCATCTTCTGTCGTCCCTTCTCCTCCTAACTTCAATCCTTCCCAGCATCAGGGTCTCTTCCAATGAGTCAGTTTTTCGCATCAGGTGGCCAAAGTATTGGAGCTTCAGCTTCAGCATCAGTCCTTCCAATCAATACTCAGAACTGATTTCCTTTAGTATTAACTGATTTGATCTCCTTTGCCATCCAGGGGACTCTCAAGAATCTTCTCTAACACCACAGTTGAAAAGCATCGATTCTTCGGTGCTCAGCTTTCTTTGTGAGAGTCCAACTCTCACATCCATACATGACTACTGGAAAAGCCATAGGTTTCACTAGACAGATCTTTGTTGGCAAAGTAATGTCTCTGCTTTTTAATATGCTATCTAGGTTGGTCATAGCTTATTTTCCAAGGAGTAAGCCTCTTTTAATTTCATGGCTGCACTCACAATCTGCAGCGATTTTGGAGCCCCCCAAAATAAAGTCTCTCATTGTTTCCATCATTTCCCCATCTATTTGCCATGAAGTAATGGAACCGGATGCCATGATCTTAGTTTTCTGAATGTTGAGCTTTAAGCCAGCTTTTTCACTCTCCTCTTTCACTTTCATCAAGAGGTTCTTTAGTTCTTCACTTTCTGCCATAAGGGTGGTATCATCTGCATATCTGAGGTTATTGGTATTTCCCCCAGCAATCTTGATTCCAGCTTGTGCTTCCTCTAGCCCATCATTTCTCATGATGTACTCCGCATATAAGTTAAATAAGCAGGGTGACAATATACAGCCTTGATGTACTCCTTTTCCTATTTGGAACCAGCCTGTTGTTCCATGTCATGAGTGATGTTGAGCATCTTTTCATGTGTTTGTTAGCCATCTGTATGTCTTCTTTGGAGAAATGTCTGTTTAGTTCTTTGGCCCATTTTTTTGATTGGGTCATTTATGTTTCTGGAATTGAGCTGCAGGAGTGGCTTGTATATTTTTGAGATTAATCCTTTGTCTGTTGCTTTGTTTGCTATTATTTTCTCCCAATCTGAAGACTGTCTTTTCACCTTGCTTTAGTTTCCTTTGTTGTGCAAAAACTTTTAAGTTTAATTAGGTCCCATTTGTTTATTTTTGCTTTTATTTTCAATATTCTGGGAGGTGGGTCATAGAGGATCCTGCTGTGATTGATGTCGGAGAGTGTTTTGCCTATGTTCTCGTCTAGGAGTTTTATATTTTCTGGTCTTACATTTAGATCTTTAATCCATTTTGAGTTTATTTTTGTGTATGGTGATAAGAAAGTGTTCTAGTTTCATTCTTTTACAAGTGGTTGACCAGTTTTCCCAGCACCACTTGTTAAAGAGGTTGTCTTTTTTCCATTGTATATCCTTGCCTCCTTTGTCAAAGATAAGATGTCCATAGGTATGTGAATTTATCTCTGGGCTTTCTATATTTTTCCATTGATCTATATTTCTGTCTTTGTGCCAGTACCATACTGTCTTGATGACTGTAGCTTTGTAGTAGAGCCTGAAGTCAGGCAGGTTGATTCCTCCAGTTCCATTCTTCCTTCTCAAGATTGCTTTGGCTATTAGAGCTTTTTTGTATTTCCATACAAATTGTGAAATTATTTGTTCTAGTTCTGTGAAAAATAGTGTTGGTAGCTTGTTAGGGATTGCATTGAATCTATAGATTGCTTTGGGTAGTATACTCATTTTCACGCATTGTTCATTTAAGAAGAGTTTCTTATCTCTCCTTGCTCTTCTTTGAAATTATTCATTCAAATGGTTCTATCTTTCCTATTCTTTGCCTTTTGCTTCTCTTCTTTTCACAGCTATTTATAAGGCCTCCTCAGACAACCATTTTGCCTTTTTGTATTTCTTTTTCTTGGTGATGGTCTTGATCCCTGCCTCCTGGAGAACATCATGAACCTCCATCCATACTTCTTCAGGCTCTCTGTTTATCAGATCTAATCCTTTGAATCTATTTGTCACTTCTACTGTATAACTGTAAAGGATTTGATTCAGGTCTAACCTGAATCATGCAGTGGTTTTCCCTATTTTCTTCAATTTAAGTCTGAATTTGGCAATAAAAGTTCATGATCTGAGCCACAGTCAGCTCCTGGTCTTGATTTTGCAGACTGTATAAAGCTTCTCCATCTTTGGCTGCAAAGACTATAGTCATTCTGATTTCGCTATTGACCATCTGGTGATGTCCATGCGTAGAGTCTTCTCTTGTGTTGTTGGAAGAGTGTGTTTGCTATGATGGGAGTGTTCCCCCATCACTCCCCTTCAAATAGCATTTCCCCCACCAGGAAGCATCAGAACATTGTCATTTCCTGCATGTGCCATGATTGCTTATAACTCTTGGGCTATGGTGAAGTAATGAAGGGAATTGAAAAGTCTTTCCCCCCTCTTTTAAAACCGGTGGGACCCTCCTTGATGCAAAAGCCTTACCATGTGCCCTGTTTCTGGGTTGTAGGAAAAAGGCTTCAGCCTCCTAGACCTTCCTGGAGTTCCAAAGGGCAGATTCTAACAGTAACTCATTAGGGAAGTGAGGGAATACAGAAACAAGAGAAAAAAAGCAGCCAAGAAACAAGAATGCAGCAACAGAGCAGAGTCAGAGTTCCTCCTCAAAGTGTTTACAAACTAGCACCTCTGAGTTCTTCTACCAAAACTAATGTTCTCACCTAGGTGAAGGATGGCTTGCAAAGGTTCCTTGAACATCACTCTCCCACCACACCACCAACCAGTCAGAAGAAAGGCACACACCTTGCAACCCTTACCCCAATTTTTGCCTTTAAAAATTCTTCCCTGAAAACCATCAGGAAGTTTGGCCTTTTGAGCATGAGTTGCCCTTTCTGTTTGCTTGGCCCTTGCTGTAAACCTTTTTCTACTCCAAACTCCATCATTTTGGTTTATTTGGCCTCACAGTGCACCAGGCATGTGAAATAAGGTTCAACAATAGTTTTCTGACTTTTGATATCCTACCAGGCCATCAAGATATTCATTAAATATTACCTCTGTGAAGAATTTTCTGTTTTCTCTCAGTCAACTTAAAATTTCACTGTTAAAGTATTTGTAATAGCCTGATTTGCCTAGCTTTATTTACTTATTTATTTATTTGCCTAGCCCATATTTACTTGAATATACTTGTTTCCTTTCATAGTTTCTGAAGGACTTGTATTATTACTTTTGATACCTTAATTACTTACCAGTATTTAAATCATTTATATGCTGAGAATATGTTTTGGGTTGAATCTAGAGTTGAGTAAGCGAGATAGCAGCTTTTCAAGTAGCATCCTTGATTTATATAATTTCTTAGGGAGGATCTTGATCCATGAAATATGATTATTAGTTTCATTTCTAGACATGTATTTAGATCAAAAGCCAGATCAAGCAGATGAGTACATCTTGCTAGGCACAGTGACATATTCATTATTGCTTATCCAACATTAGACTATAACCATTAAACTTTAAAAGAAATGTGCATACTTATATAAAATTAAAAAGTTTTGTTCAAAAAAAACAAATAGGAAATGTGTATGTCTTTTGGTGACTTCTTTGTCTTGGTGACATAACCTTTTCCTCAGGGAGGACCTGGATCAGTACTTACTTGTTGAAGATATATGTAAAGATTTTTAAACTTTGAAAATAAAAACTTTTCAGTTCAAAAACTGGTCTTTGTTCTTTAAAAAAAATACATATATATATATATGTACATATATATATATGCATATAGGAGGATTATATTGGCACATTAATATGGAAAGTGTTATATGTTTGGTTATTAGAAATCCAAATTCTTATACAAAATTAATGATATCAGCATATTTTCATAGCTCTCTCCATCAACTTCCACAGTTTTAGCAGCTAATATTTTCATTTTTAATATTAATTGAACACTTTTCATTTCCCAGAGCACCATTTCTTGCAGTACAATCATTAAAAAGAAAGTTTCTGACAAGAATCCAAATTCATAGCATATAATATAAGAGAGGAAGAGTAAAATTCCTATACCTTAATAATGGAAGATGAAAAGAAACTTAGGGGCCACCACTTCTCAAATATAAAATGCATGATTTTCACACCTACCAATCTAAGCAGAACCAACAGGATCACAAGTAGAGAATGGACCTACCTAATATTTCTGAGGATATCTGCTATAGCCTGAATGTTTGTGTCTCCCAAGTGTTGTTGCGTTGAATTCCTACCTCTGCTAAGATGATGGTATTGGGACATGAAACTTTTGTGGGGTGATTAGGTCATGTGGGTGGAGGCCTCAGGAATGGGATCCATATTTTTATAAAAAAGACCTACAGAGATCCTTTACATGGTGGAAGAAGGCAGCAAGGTACTGGCTGTGAATGAGGAAGAGGACTCTCACCAGAACGTGACCTGTCAGAGCCCTGACCTTGGACTTCCAAGCCTCCGGAAATGTGAGAAATAAATGTCTGTTGCTTATAAGCTACCCAGTCTGTGTATTTATTATACCCAGAACAGGCTAAGAGAGTCCCTGTTCATAACTACAGACTTCCTAATTTATTATTAAGCTTCTACCTTATTACTAATTATTATTACCTTCTACCTTATTACTAGATTTAGACTCCTTGTCTGGCATCCAACTTCCTGGGGTGGGGGAGAAAGAAAAGATAACAGTACCCACATCTTTCTGCAGTCCTATATGTCATTTTCTGACTTCATCAAATATTAAAGACAAGCTTATCACCTTGGTATCATTCCATACGGCTTATGCATAAACCATCCAAATCAAGTAAGCTATAGACAAGACAGCGCCTTTCTTTGTACACTCGACATGACTTTGGTATTATGCCCCTGCCCTCTCTACTGCTATATTTAAACCCAGGTCCAATATTTTCATTTCCACACACAGGCTTTTGATTTCCTCTTAGAACCTGATAGCTCCAGCATAGACTTTCTCAACTTAAAATGTGCCTTGGGTTTAACCATGGATATTGTTAAAAGTGCAAATTTTGATTAACTGGGTTTGGATCTTGAGGCCTCGAGATTCTTCATTGCTAACCTGTTTTCAGGGGGTACCAACACTCTGGTTTGGAGACAACGCTGACTATAGCAGGTTCTAGTCGATTTTATATGATCCCTTAAAAAGGACAGCAACCCCCCCTAAAACTGTGCACAGCATTCTTTATATACTTGATCTTTATCTCACCGATCCTACTTACCTGCAAGTTTCTTGAGGAGAATAAAAGTATCATTTACACTGGTGTGTGTATGTGTGTGTTTCCTTTTTGGTCCTCTAAATTCTTAACAAGTATTTCAATTTTAGTAGTTCCACACTAAATATCATTTGCAGATGGAATGGATATTTCAATAGTGTGAATGACTGGGAAAGCCTCAAAATAGTCAGCCAACTATCTCACAAGTGTAAGTTTTATGTGGCTCTGTATGATTTGAGAGAGGGTAGCAATTTATGTTTGTGGAAGGATGGAAGTTAATGAAATCAATTTAGTTTGAAAAGGTAAGTATAGTGCATCTAAGGGAGGAAAAACAGCTGAAGAAGAGCAGAATATATGGTGCATGTGGAGAGGCACAGTTTTACAATTTGGATTTGACTATATGAGAAAAATTCACAAGCAAAAAAAAGAAAAAAAACTGGTTTCTGTTATCTTCAGACTTCTGATAGACTTGAGAATCCTTGTAAAAGCCATTATGTGTAACCAGCTCTAATCAAGAAAGAGAAATGAGTGGCCCTACTCAGAGAATAATATCTAGGGAAAATGTTTTTTTTTTTTTTTTTAACCTCCTAATGAAATCAGCATTTATCTCCACATAAATAGCAATTTAAAACAAAAGAGACAGATATAGTGAATTAATGATGTAGAAATTAACTGGAATGCAAGCATCTAAGTACACTAAAGACCTTAATAGCTCTTAACCTGAAATATGGCTGAAGTGAAATGACTTCTTAAAAATATGAAGGGCCTGCTCAGATAAGTCATTTATTTTTCATGGACTGTTGGTGCCAAAACATAAATACTGAGATCATCTCGACCTGCAGGGGCCTTTGTACTCTATGCCTATGCATGAGTCCCTATCAGAGGACTGGGAATTTGCCAAGCCTCATATAAAACGGCAATGACTTTTAAGGCCACTCAGGCCATTCCATCTACTCAAAAATGAAATTAGGCTTCTTTTTATAGGCTTGAAGCCACCTAAATTCGACCTCTATCTAGCACATTTTTATCCATCAAAATTATCAATACTGTGAGTAAGGGGTAGAAAGTTTAGAGTCAGTCACCAGAACATATCATTTGTAAGGTCTTTTATCAAGGTTTCTCAAATAAATTGGTTTTGCAAATGCATTTAGAGAGAAATAATTAACTTTGAGGGTCACAAAGAGAATATATGTGTAGGTAATACCAGAGTTACTTTTCCTTCCACTCTTCCCCCCATCCCCCGCCTCTCTGTTCATTTGCTATAGATGCAAAAATTCTCTTTCATAAGACAGGCAAAGAGACAGATATTCCATTAAAATAATTAAAGTTATGCTCTGAAAATGTATCAATATGAGAATACAAATAGTTGCTTAGAGGTGTTTTTATCTGAAGATTTTTAACTTCTTAAGTCTCATCCAATAGGTCATAAAGTCTTAAAAACATGATATTGTCTATATTGTAGACCCTGGGAGAGGAAAGAGGGAGTTCAAGACAGAGGGTTTTCTGGACAACACAAGGGCTTAAAGCATCTGAGAGAGAAAAATTAATGATGCATATCCAATTTAATTTTCTTATGGACTTGATGGAGAAACTAAAAATGCTTTACACATAAGACTGGGTCTCCTATGAGCATCTAACAAGAATGATGTTATTGATGTATACTGAATGCTTCCTCCCAAACCTTTTGGGCATTAGTAAAGAATTATGCCATACTGGAAAGAACAGAACCAACTTTGATCTACTTCTCCAGATTAGCCACTGATACATGCAAATGCCATCATTCTTTTGAAGGTAATTTTTTGAACCATAAAGGATTTCAGAGCATCAACAGTGTTACAGCTTTGGGTTCACCTCTTCCTTTCTCCCTCCAACTGGACAGTCCTAAAATGAAGCTTAAGACAGGACCAGTGAGTGACCAACTAGCAAAACCTAAAGAACACTCTTCCCTCCTTAGAATACTGGAGCTGTTTAAGTGTCAGGAGACTTTAGTGAACCATCTGGACAAGGATCTGCAAAGATCCTTCCCAGGCCTCCTGAGCTCCTTGAGGGTTAGGACAAACATTCCTCACACAAACCTAGCATAAACTAAATTTGAACAGGCAATTTAGGAGAGAAAGATTAAAACGCGATTTATTATTTTCTGGAGAAAACAAGGAAATCATAGTGGTTTTACCATTACCTTCCCAAACAACCCAACTTAAAACTGTTAAATGCCAATATGTATATAAACAATGAAAATGAAGTGGATCACTTAAAATGTAGGATTAACTTGATCAAATTGATTATACGATTAGAGAAAAATTATTTGGGGAGCTCAATCTGATACTTTTGCTGCATATTTTGATCGAGTTGGCTGAATGTTTTCCAGTACACTGTTTCATATTGCCTACAGTGATATTATGTATGTTTAAAGCTATTCCTTCCATGTGTCACGATTGATATTTCTGCATAAGGAGATATTTGTCCCAGGTCTCTTCTCCATAATTCTTGAAGTATTTTGTTTTTCTGAGACTATTTTGGTTTCTATAACCAATTCTGGATTCAAATTAATTCCCTGCCCTCACCAACACAGTTTAAAGACGGAATCATCTTCTACCTGTGACATCAAGTGATACCCTTATCTAAATCTGTGTTTTAAGAGCATCAGCAATGGCACTAGCAACGCAAACACCGATAATGCCTCCTAGATGACAGCAGATAGCGGTGGAAGGATACAGAACACTTTTGGACTTTTGATATTACAAAGTTAGCCACAAACAGATGACAACTAGCTGGTATTTTAATAGAGGGGTGTTCTGAAGTACGACCACTGTTGGCTACAGCCCAGTTTTTCAGGGTCTGGAAGAAAGATTATTAATCATAACAGATGTTATATTCCTTGCCTTTGGTTCTGTATCAGACATACAAGTAAGTGCATTACATAGATCACCATATGTATTTCTAATTAAAAAAACTCATGGAGTGGGTAGCATTAACCTAATTTTACATATAAGTAAACTGAAGCTTAAGAAATCCAAGTAACTCAGATTAAATCTCACAACAATTGGGTTAAAAAGCTGAAATAATATCATATTCTGACTCCCTAATTTTCAGTTATGCTTATTAATTTGGTGGACATCACTTGCTGTCTATTAGGCATAAATCTCTTTCTCCCGTCCCTCATCCACACTCATGAATTGAAATATCTTAACATGCAGCCTCATCTAGCTGTAAAACTGGATGGAATTGCACAAATAATAACTCAACACACAGAGGAAAAGTATATATCCTTGGTAGGAGAAAAAAAAAATGGTGTACCCAAAGGGCATAGTAGAGAGAATAAAGATATCATACTTAGAGAAGGAGTTTCCTAAATGTCTAATGTCTAAGACAGGACTGGATGCACAGTTCTGAGTCTAGAATGACCAGTCTCATGTTAATGAAGTAGCTGAGCATTTTGTGGAATAGAGTTGCCCCTCTAAGTTCTCAAATGCTGTGACTTTTATATGGGCTGGCAAAGATAACGCAAACTAAAATACAGTGCTGAGATTTGATATGAAGACTGTGTAAGCCTGATAATCCAACATAAAACAAACACAAAGAGTAAAATTTTTGGTCAAAGACTCTACCGTTCTAGACTTCATTCAGATGTTGTATTTTAAACATTCATTTCCACAGTCTGGAGTAAAGAGGGAAGAAAAATCACTTACTGGTTTCAGTGAGATCATTACTTCTATTAATTCCATGTTTACACTTAAATTACACTTAAATTGTGAACCCTGATTTATTTGCATGTAATATATCCTCCATTTGAGTTAATGTGAGGTAATAAATCTCTGAAAGTGAACTTTATCTTTCTTTCAAGGAGTTTAGAATGTTTTGAAATACCATTTCCCTTAAAAAAACCATCTGCTGGATATCTAACATGTGTGTATCTGGGAAAATACTAGGTACAAGATAAATAAAATAGTTTAATGGGAGAGAAAAGTAAATATACTAATGTTTAAGCATAATGACTGCTCAGATAGGATAAGCCTTGGATGATGTGAGGCTACATATGAGTGCACTTTATCTAGCTGTCAGGATCGTGGAACACTTCCAGGAGGAAGATGAGGAACTTAACTATTCTAACATGGTGGATTCTGATGGGAGCTGGAGTTTTTAGGAGGGAGTCAGTGTTGAGAGATGAAGTTTGAAAGTTAGATGGGGGACAGTCTATGAAAGTCCTTACATGCAAAAGTAACGAGTTTGGAATGCATCCTAAGTGCTATTGGAGCCACTGAAAGAGTTTTGGCAGGAAAGAGAAGTGTCTAAATTTGTATTGTAGATACACTTATCCATCATGTCTTTGGAATATATTTTGAAAACCTGAGATTGGAAGGAGCCCGAACAGGAAATGATACAGGTTTGATAAGTTCAAGGTACACAAACACACAAAAACAGAATGAAAAGATGTGAATGGCTGATTGAGATTAAGAGTTAGTGGGGAGTTAAGGATGAACACAGAGGTCCTGGTTTAGGCAACAGGCAAATAGTGGTTCTGGGAACCAGGAATATTATACATAAGGATCAGTAGGAAGGTTTGAAAACGTATGTATTTGTTATTTTGACCATTCATACCCATTGTTAGTATATTTAGATAGAATCTAATGTCTGACTGTTGCAAGCCACTAACAAGGGTACAAGGATGCAGGAATTAAGGTCAGCTTGGATCCTGGGCTAATAGTCTTTCTAAAGTCTGAGTATCCACCAGCCTCCTTCTACAATACTCAGTCACTTGAGTAAATGGGCATAAGCCCATTAAAAACACAGACAAGCAAAACAAGAACACCAAACCCAACTCTGTGAATTATTATGGTGGATTCTTGGCAGAGTATTGCCGAGTCCTTCCTCTTTGGGACAAAATTATCTATTTGAGTCTGTTAACTGAGCAAGAAACTGTGACTTTGTATTATGGTAACTGCCTTCAATCTCTTGGTTTTTTACTGTTAGAATCGCTGAGTATACATGTTCAGTTCAGTCACTCAGTCGTGTCTGACTCTTTGTGACCCCATGAATCGCAGCACACCAGGCCTCCCTGTCCATCACCAACTCCCGGAGTTACTCAAACCCATGTCCATCAAGTCGGTGATGCCATCGAGCCATCTCATCCGCTGTCGTCCCCTTCTCCTCCTGCCCCCAATCGCTCCCAGCATCAGGGTCTTTTCCAATGAGTCAACTCCTCGCATGAAGTGGCCAAAGTATTGGAGTTTCAGCCTCAGTGTCAGTCCTTCCAATGAACAACCAGGACTGCTCTCCTTTAGGGTGGACTGGTTGGATCTCCTTGCAGTCCAAGGGACTCTCAAGAGTCTTCTCCAACACCACACTTCAAAAGCATCAATTCTTCGTCGCTCAGCTTTCTTCACAGTCCAACTCTCACATCCACACATGACCACTGGATAAACCATAGCCTTGGCCAGACGGACCTTTGTTGGCAAAGTAGTGTCTCTGCTTTTTAATATGCTGTCTAGGTTGGTCATAACTTTCCTTCCAAGGAGTAAGCGTCTTTTAATTTCATGGCTACAATCACCATCTACAGTGATTTTGGAGCCCCCCAAAATAAAGTCTGACGCTGTTTCCACTGTCTTCTCATCTATTTCCCATGAGGTGATGGGACCAGATGCCGTGATCTTAGTTTTCTGAATGTTAAGCTTTAAGCCAACTTTTTCACTCTCATCTTTCACTTTCATCAAGAGGCTTTTTAGTTCCTCTTCACTTATACATGTTAAATAGATACAAATAATTTTAACCTCCTCATTAGCTTTTCTGTTGATTTTTTCTGATATTTATGTTTATCAATATCCATAGGATAATTAATAATATATAGTAAATATCTGGGAGAGAAGTCATGATTAATTTAGTAATATTATATTCATATCACAGATATTAGGCACTTCCCTGGTGGTCTAGTTGTTAAGACTCTGCCCTTCCAATACAGGGGGTGCAGGATATCACAGATATAAATATACATTAATCAAAACCTAGTTTATAAAAATTTCATGGATGAGTATGTCAGAATTCTGATGTTACTCAGTTACTCACTGCCATTTGCCACTACCAAATAAAGCAATCTTCATGGTTAGTTTCAATCAAGTTCATATAGGAAAAAGATTGGCCAAAAAAAAGAAAAAGCCACAACACTGACCATTTCTACCTTGTCATAATTTATTTTCTACCCTTAATTGCGTAAATCTATGTGTCATAGATTAGGCTTCCTTAGGATTAGAAGATTGATAATGTTATCAAATGTTTTCAATTAATTCCTGAATCTTTATTTGCTTGCATGACAACAGCATTAACTATCTCTCTATATGTATATGTGTATGTATGTGTGTGTGTGTGTGTGTGTGTATATATATATATATATATATATATACACCTACATATATATATATTTTATTTTCCAATACTTGGAATGAAAGAAACTTGTGAAAACACGAACAAAGATTGTGAAAAAGAAATAGGTAAACAAGGTAATGGAAGGAGAAATTTAAAGGAGAAAGTAAGACAGAATCACATTTTACCCCTCAAATAAATTTTAAAACTCTGTTTACAAAATTAAACAGAAAGAAAGCTTTTTAAATTAACATTAAAAAATTAAATTAGGTAATACACTAAGGGTTTAATTTTGGTCTATGTGTTTTAAAAGAAGTATAAATTTTAATTTTTGATGGTATGCTGATGATTTAAGGTAATTAAATGATAGATAATTTCTGTCTGATAATTCCTTATTTTATAGACACAAAAACATATACTTTTCAACTGTATCAGGTATTGGTACACAACATTCAGAGCGTATATTCTGAAATAAAATTAATCTCATATATAAAATTATACAGTTTTGAGGTAATATAACATATTGGCTAGAAATAGCTCTTCAACCTCATATCATTTTGTTTCCTTTCAATAATGATTTTCACATAATTGTGCTTCTTATCTTAAATTCTTTCATATATGCTTATTATAATCAAAAGCAAGAGAACATGATTATTTCTTGATTTTACTTTTTAAGCCAGAGAACCAAAAATTTTACTTAAGTCATGGAGCAACAATAAACATAATAATTAAATTCTTCAGAAATTTTACATATACCAGAATGTAGTTATATCTAAATATGAGATGATTATTTTAAATATTCTTGGTTCATTTATAAAAATTAGTCATAATTGGGGATCAGTAGATGAGTTGACAAAATTTATCAACATGTTTATAAATATATTCCTAGATAATTATATTTTAAATTGAATGTAACAATCTTTGTTCCAGAAAAACATCTATTTCTGCTTTATTGACTATGCTAAAGACTTTGATGTGTGGATCACAATAAACTGTGGAAAATTCTGAAAGAGATGGGAACACCAGACCAACTGACCTGCCTCTTGAGAAACCTGTATTCAGGTCAGGAAGCAACAGTTAGAACTAGACATGGAACAACAGACTGGTTCCAAATAGGAAAACGAGTACATCAAGGCTGTATATTGTCACCCTGCCTATTTAACTTATATGCAGAGTACATCATGAGAAACGCTGGGCTGGAAGAAGCACAAGCTGGAATCAAGATCACTGGGAGAAATATCAATAACCTCAGATATGCAGATGGCACCACCCTTATGGCAAAAAGTGAAGAGGAACTAAAGAGCCTCTGGATGAAAGTGAAAGAGGAGAGTGAAAAAGTTGGCTTAAAGCTCAACATTCAGAAAACTAAGATCGTGGCATACGGTCCCATCACTTCATGGCAGATAGATGGGGAAACAGAGGAAACAGTGGCTGACTTTATTTTGGGGGGCTCCAAGATCACTGCAGATGGTGACTGTGGCTATGAAATTAAAAGACGCTTACTCCTTGGAAGAAAAGTTATGACCAACCTAGACAGCATATCAAAAAGCAGAGACATTACTTTGCCAACAAAGGTCAATCTAGTTAAGGTTATGGTTTTTCCAGTGGTCATGTATGGATGTGAGTGTTGGACTGTGAAGAAAGCTGAGCAGTGAAATATTGATGCTTTTGAAGTGTGGTGTTGGAGAAGACCCTTGAGAGTTCCTTGGACTGCAAGGAGATCCGACCAGTCCATTCTAAAGGAAACCAGTCCTGGGTGTTCATTGGAAAGACTGATGCTGAGGCTGAAACTCCAATACTTTGGCCACCTCATGCAAAGAAATGACTCATGGGGAAAGACCCTGATGCTGGGAAAGATTGAAGGTGGGAGGAGAAGGGGATGACAGAGGATAAGATTGTTGGATGGTATCACCAACTTGATGGACATGAGTTTGAGTAAACTCTGGGAGTTGGTGATGGCCAGGGAGGCCTGGTGTGTTGCAGTTCATGGAGTTGCAAAGAGTTGGACACGACTGAGTGACTGAACTGAACTGAATAATCTTTGAGCCAAATTTTGCCAATTATTCAAAAATGAAGATTGCAAGGTTTATAAAATCACTACAGATGGTGACTACAGTCATGAAATTAAAAGACGCTTGCTCTTTGGAAGAAAAGCTATGACAAACCTAGACAGCATACTAAAATGCAGAGACATTACTTTGCCAACAAAGGTCTGTCTAGTTAAGGCTATGGTTTTTCAGTGGTCATGTATGGATGTGAGCATTGGACCATAAAGCCTAAGCACTGAAAAACTGATGCTCTTGGACTGTGGTGTTGGACAAGACTTTTGAGAGTTCCTTGGACAGTAAGGAGATCAAGCCAGTCAATCTTAATGGAAATCAACTTTGAATATTCATTGGGTGGACTGAAGCTGGAGCCCCAATGCCTTGGCCACTTGATGTGAAGAGCCAACTCATTGAAAAAGACCCTTATGCTGGGAAAGATTGATAGTGGGAGAAATGGGATGACAGAGGATGGGATGGTTGGATGGCATTACCAACTCAACGGACATGAGTTTGAGCAAGCTCCAAGAGATAGTGAAGGACAGGGAAGCCAAGCTTACTGCAGTCCATGGTGTCACAAATAGTCGGACGTGGTTAGCAACTGAACTACAACAGAGTTCACAGAAACTGCTAAGATGATGAAAGAAGTCTCTTCCTGTTCGGTGTGAACCTCAGCTCCAAGACCAAAAGATAACTCTAGCATTCCCTGGCTTTCATCTGCTGGTTCTTATTGTGTGCCAGACAGCGCTGCAAGGTATAAACTTACAGAGGCTGTCAAATGAAGCTCCCCTGTGAGGGGCTGAGGATGTTACACATACACAGTAATTCTCTTTCTTCTCTTCCTCTTTTCCTCAGAAGATTTTGTTTGCTTTTGTTTTTAATTTTTCTGTTGGTTGACTTTGCAATTTATACAATCCTGACTATATTTTTAAATAAAGAGTATGCTTGCTTGGGCATATACCAGTGTTTCTGTGGCTGTCTATGTATGTATATATAAAGGAGGTCTCAACCTTATGAAAATTGGAAACAGATTCCAAGGTGTTTTATATCCTCAGATGTTAGGAAATGAAGTAATTTATAGGGAGTTGTAAAAATCAGCAATGTCAAGCAGCAAAATAGTCTGGAAAGAGAAGGCAGCTTTGAAAATGCCTTTGAAAGAAGTTGAATACACACAGTTCATTCTGTTGTGCAATATATGTTGAGTCCATATTGCCTTTTCTTGTTTTTCAAGTGAAACTGAAAGCAGCTTTTCCATGTCTGAAGAGTAAAAAAATGGACAGTATGGCATCTTTAGCACCTTTAGCATTCTAAAGACACCTTTAACATTCTCATCCCAGTAAGGGGTGGGCAGGGGCAGGCAATTAAGATTTTCACCCTCAGGATAATCTGTACATTAAGGCTTTACCATCATGTTTCCCAGAATCATCAGATTTTACCCTAAAATATGATGATACTAAAATGCTATATATTAAATTAGTAACTATTTGGAAAAAATAATCTTCTTATTGAGTAAAAACCATTGATTTAACAAATTTAACTTTTCCACAATTTGAGGTGTAAATATTTCAAAGAGGATAAAAATGAATTAGGTTAAAAAATTAAAAGTAACACTTTAGACCAGACTCTGAAAAAAAGTCTAGATTATCAAACTGGAATAACTCCTGAATGCCACCACCACTGATCAAGAATTAACTCAATGGTATGTGGCTTATCTACAGAAGAGATGCAGTTTACTGAGACATCATTCCATTATGTGGTTTGAATAAAACCTAGAATATATGCTTTACATAAGCCTAATGTATATAAATATGTCTTCATTTTTCTAGATGAAAAATCTATGGGAAAATGGTAGCTCCATCAAATTAGCGAGCAAACAAGACCATTACATCAAAATAGATTTTGCTCATTTACTCTGACAAGTGTAGCAGTATAAATTATTTATAGCTCCATTCTGAATGGGTTTACAAATGCCCTGTAGTACATTTTGTAAATTCAGTGGATTCTTAGTAACTTCTCTATTAATTACATTTATAAATTACAATCCTTGGGAAAGCCCTGAGACTCATAATTGGTACATTAAATATTTACCAACTCAGTAGATATTGCATTTTATATATAAATAAATTTAACTAAAAGTATAGATTCTTCCTTTTTGTGAAAGAGTAATAATAATTACTAGGAAAGGATTTATAAAAATAAAGCAATACCTTGAAGTTCTCCCAATTGTGGTAAATGTTAGTTATACCTTCTAAGGCTTTCTCATCTTCCGTCAGAAAAGATGGGATTACAGACACAGTAAACACAATGATCAATATTTTGTCAACTTCTGCAAATATCTACTTCTAATTATACTGAGAAATTATCTCACATTACTATGTATCATTAGTGTAATAGTTAACATTTATTGAGATCTACATATTCATTCATGAAGAAGTTGGGAAAAATGTTGACATAGGTTATCATAAAGTAGGAATCTTAGCAATATATTTAAAAAAAAAACACTCAGTCTCTGCTCATACTTGAGTCCTAATCAACAAAGAAAAAAAAAATTCTGACTAGCCGATGTTAATTTTTATCTCATTTTAACTCCACTTTTCTCAGTATCTTTCACGCCACATGCAATTAAAAGATTCTACCTCCCAGTGCTGCAAGTAGACCTGAGATAGAAGGCAATGAATGGCAAGGGATCTTATATGTTTGGGTATCAGACCTGCTCTAGGTAGTGCAGAGGCAAAGTGAGTACTGGGATCAGTATACTCTAGAGCTCCTAGCTTCTCAGAAATCATTCCCAGGTAAATAAAAATTGCAAACCATTTTTATTTTGTGAAATAATTTTGTTGCCTGGTCAGAGGGATACGCAATGAAAGTGGGAGAGAATTCAGACCCAATTGAATAGAGTCAACAGTTAAAACACCAGCATTTTGACCAGGCTCTACATAGCAGATTTCACGTGAATGTGGGATTGGAAGAAGAAATCATGCAGAACCAATGAAAGTGATCAAGAAATAACTGCAGTAAACACATTGTGTAGATTCTCGGTCACCAAGTTCAGGTAAAGTGCTCCTAGTTTTAATCACTATTATTCTTAAATTCTACAACCCTCATGTCTTAATTTTAAAACTGTAAAGCATGAACATTATTTTAAAATAAAACTGTACTTTCTGTGATGCTTCAACTGTGCCTTATAAACTGTTAGTAAATGCTCTTAAACAGATCTCAAATAAAGAAAACTTCCAAGTGGAATAAGAGATAGGACTGTGTGATGAAAAGAACAAGTGCTTTGGAGTCAGGCAATCATGGATTGAAATTCTGACCTGGTCTCTATTTCAAAGGGTGTTTTTGACAAGATATTTATTGGTATGAGTTTCAATTTCCATATCTCTGAGATGGGAATAATAATATCTAGTTCATGGGTTTACTTATTGTGGAGTTAGACTATAACAAAGAGAATATAATTAAAATATTCTATTAAATAGAATTAAATTCTATTAAATATTAAATATTTAAATTAATTTTAAATTAAATAATTTAAATAATTAAATTAATTTTAATCAATAATTAATATTATTATATTATATATAATAATATAATTAAAATATTCTATTAAATATAAATATATTAAAATAACTAACTACCTAATATAAAAGCATATACTATATATAGCATGCTATAGAAATATACACATTATTTTCTTTGTCACTGCCTTTGATAACCTTTGGACCTAGAGCTAAAATGTGAGCTTGTAAAAACAGGAGTCAGGCTTGGGGGAATTTAATGGATGAAGAAATTTTTAAAAGATAAACAGACTGTTTATGAGTTATCTACTTGATAGTTTCTCTTTCATATGGTTGGTAGTCATGTTGCAGTAGGTCTAGAGACTGCTAGTGGTTTCTTAAAGTTGTATTTATGATCTCTCACCTTGCAAGGTGAGGAAGGCTGAACAAGGACAGCCTCCCTGTCCATACCTATAAAGTGACTAAATAGATGAGTACATTTAGAATCAACCCATTTTTGGGGGCACAGAATAGTTTCATGACCTATTAGAAAGGAAAGAGCTGTTTTTAGATAATGACTGCTTTTAGATAATGACTGTTTAGAAATTATAGATCATTACTGACTGGAACTTTAAGCTGTAATATTATTGATTTTCTGTTTACTTTACACCTTCTTTCCTAAAACATAGTGAAGTATCTCCATCTGACCTGCACCTAGCCCGTGGATAGAGATGGTGTTACAAATCTTTCCTGTCTTTGGCTATGAAAAGTTGTGAGTAAACTCAGCCACTGCTCCCCAAGAATGTTAATGTGACAAGATCTATAAGCCAGCATCTCTTTCCCTCTCACAATACTGTAATTCTTTCCATTTGACAGTCATTTGATGAAAAATAGAAATAAAACTTGGTGAGATCAGGTATTTATCCAATAGTTATTCTTTAGTGGGAAGGGGGAATTTTGAAGAATAAATATTTCCTCTCCAACAGATTCTCCAGATCACAAACCCTTACCCCAGATCACCTCCTCTGGTGATAAAGTCCTGATTTTATTTTCCCGTGCACATAGGCAGTGATGAGGGATGCGCCACAGGAGTGTAGAGAGTTACAGGTATATTTAATGGAAAGATGAGAGATGAGACACTGACAGAGTGAAAATTCGTGGAGAATGTGGACTCAGAACTGGAGCAGAGTATGCTGTGGAAATTGAAGTGAAATAAATCTCAAGACCAGTGGTTAGGATGACACCTAGAGTGTTGCTTTCCTCAACACTCCTGAGCCCCCAAAGAAAACTAGAACTAAGCCTGTAAAAATAGAAACACAAAGAATCTCTACTAAGCTTGGAGCTGTTACCTTGAAAAGGAAAAAAAAAAAAATGATGACAACTTATAGCATTTCCCCTTGTCCAGAGCAAAACGGCAGTAGGCTGTGGGCCCGTGTCGGAGAGAAATGGACTATTGATCTGGTTTTGTGAGCTCTCTAAACATGAGGATTAGATCACCACACCAGTGATTGTGAAGATGGCTTTCCTGGAGACCCAACCTGTAGCACAAATATTGGGGACGGGATCAGTAAGATGAAGAAAATGATGACCGTGAACGGAGAATGAAAGGGAGGTAAAGAATGAATAATGTTCAGGATAGGCTATTAATGTATATCTTATGTGGAGCCGAAGGCCTGCTCTCTGTTAAACTGACCATAAAAAGCATGCACATTGGGAAATTTTCTGACTTCAAGGTACAAACTATTGCATCAGCTTCCTGTGCCTGGTTCATACATATGATTTAACACATAGCAGAAGATTAATTTCTGGGGACAATTCCGAATGAATTTCATTTCTTGGCAGAAAATGAACCCTAAGCCAGAAAGCACTAGAAACCCGAGATTGGTGTCTGTTTATAGTCAGCTCCTGGGATTGGTATTGCATAATGCACATTTTCAACTGAAGGCTGACTTATTTCCACCTCAACTGTTTACTTCTCAGTCGAGTTTCTGTACAACCACTCTGTGTTAGGGAAATCTTTATACTGTGAGTCATCAGTCATTCTGATTCCTGCCAAGCATACCCATTACCCTAAAGTAAATAAAAATAATACATTGCACATGACAAATTCAAATTTGAACTAACTCAAAGAGTTTCTGCCATTGTTCAATTCACCTGTAGGTACTTACGTCAAGTTTGCACTTTTCTTAAGTGAGGTATATAAACCACACTGTTTGAGATACAGATTCATTTAAAGCAGATCAATACACAGTAACTTCGCAGACATTGACTGTTTTTTCTTTACTATTTAGATACTACAATGTTTTCCCCTAATTTTAAGCATGATGGTCTTATCTATGCTATTTAGAGGGGGGAAAGGAGGGGCATGAATATATTTATTTCATTAAAGTCCCAATGAGACAGATTCATTTTCCTGAAAATTGAGTGTTTACAGTAAGTTAGTAACTACAGTGTATACAATGGAATTACACAATTCCTGCACCTTAATATGTTTACCACACATGCAAGATCCTCATGTTTCATAATCAGCTTCTACTGAGCTCATGAAAATCTGGGAAACCTGGGTTTTGCAACTCATGCGTCCATGTAATTTCCTTTATAGCAGAACACTAGCTAATTCACACAAAAAAGATTATTGTTGAGCAGGTCATAATACATATACTAATTGCTCACTGTATTATCATCCCAGGTGGGAAAAGCTGCTTGAAAATCACTTTAAAAATCAAAACTTCTTTTCCCCCCACTTGCTGAGTGTGTTACGAGAGATGAATGAATCTACAGTGCATTGCAAGAAGGCATGGCTTGTTCGTCAGTCATCCTTCTCTAAAGGAATATGCTCACCAGGACAAGAGGCAGATTTGTATTTGTCAATATGAAAAGTACTTTCCTGTCAAATGCATTAAAGACACCATGACAGTGTTATTTGTTTTTCCACTTATTCTAATTTTAGGGAGAGTGCTCCATTTTATGGCCTTCATCCCTTTTTAGCATTTAACATTACTTCTTTTTTTTTTTTTTAATTTCAATATTCTTTTATAACATGCCACAGTTTCCCACACCATATCATGTTTTACATTGATTATATTTCAGGATGACTGCTCCTCAATAACATTTTGGAGAAGAGACAGGGAACTGATTCGTTAAAAAAAAAAAACAAAAAAAAAAACACATAAATGTGTTTTCACATGTCTTTCTGTTGGAAAGCATTCTGGCTAATACGATATAACTATCATTGTAAACCATCAACAGTGTCCTTTTACTGAACTGCTTCTTGCCTTTTTCTCTTTCCTTTTGCAAATGTTTTCTTGCCTCTCTGCCTTAGCTCATTCCATTTTCTCTATTCTCTTCCCTCTTACTTAACTCATTTTAAAAAGTGAACTCAATCACAGCATATTTATAGAGTTTTACATATTTGGAGCTTGTATATTTTTGTTATCAAATATTTGTCCCCTAAAATGTTTTTTATCTTCTTTCATTGTTTATGGGCCTAGGTGTGATTATAGTTACAGTCACAATTAATCCCTGATTTTTGATGCCAAAATAAAGAAACATTACCAAATTTGGTGGGCTACATTAACTCCTAGATCTTATGCCAGAGAGAACACAAGTACTCATTGCTATGTTACCATTCTGAGGGTGTCAAACTCCTATTGCTTAGTAGGAAACGTGAGGTAATCAAGACTACTCTCACTGACAAAGTTGGCATTTGAATTAAGAGTCAAAAGGGATTAACTCTAACGGATGTAGCATAAAGGTCTGAGGATTTCAATGATTTGAAATATGCCCCTGGTCATTCTTGGTCCCTAGAATAAGCTCCATTTGTGTGAGTCTCCTTTTGGCTCCAATCTTTTGAGGCTCATCTGCTTTCATGTTGACAGGAATCGTGTTGAGGCAAAACTCCTGACCTCACTGTTGCCTTCCTCCTGAGCAAAGTAAATGTGCTTTACGACGGGTCTGTGTGGAGTGAGCTTTCTATTTGTGCAATGACTTGAAGAGCCTTCTTCTGACCCAATTTGAGGTTAGCTTATTAGCAGTATCTTGAGTTGGATAGGCAGAATTTCTAAACAAGGCTTCTTACCTTTAGCTACGTTAAATATCCTGATTAAAGGTATTCTCTCCTTGGGAGATAAAGCACATATATATGTACAGACATGATTATTGCCATCTGAAGACTGCCTGAGACCATACAGGACCTCAAAACATGAACCTTGGATGAAGACTTCCAGCTCCCATCCAGACAAATTAGTCCCCTTGTGGGAAGCAAATGCATGGCTATGTATCCAGGGAGAAGCCCTTTTCTTTGAAATTTAGCTTAAAATCCTTAATCTGACAGGGTTGGTTAGGTTTCTAAAAGTTCAGAACAATGATTTATATTTTATCATCTGATATCCAAATTGTATGTATTCCGAAACTTTCATACATAGATTTCAGACCAGTTTATCAAGTCCACTAATCATTTGTTAAGTGAAGAATGTAAATAAATAGAGGAAAACAATAGAATGGGAAAAACTAGAGATCTCTTCAAGAAAATTAGAGTTACCAAGGGAACATTTTATGCAATGATGGGCACAATAAAGGACAGAAAGGATATGACCTAACAGAAGAAGAAGATATTAAGAAGAGGTGGCAAGAATATACAGAAGAACTATATAAAAAGTTCTTAATGACCCTGATAACCACAATGATGTGGTCACTCACCTAGAACCAGACATCCTGGAATGTGAATTCAAGTGGACCTTAGGAAGCGTTACTATGGACAAAGCTAGTGAAGGTGATGGAATTTCATCCTAAAATGATGGAATTGAAATCCTAAAAGGTGAGCTGTGAAAGTGCTGCACTCAATATGCCAGCAAATTTGGAAAACTCAGCAGTGGCCACAAGACTGGAACAGGTCAGTTTTCATTCCAATCTCAAAGAAAGGCATTGCCAAAGAGCATTCAAACCATTGTACAATGCTACTAATTTCACGTGAAAGCAAGGTAATGCTCAAAATCCTTCAGGTTAGGCTTCAATCTGGTAGCTTGGACAGTAAAGAGTCACCTGCAGTGTGGGAGACCCAGGTTAGATCCTTGGGTTGGGAGAATCCCCTTTTGAGAAGGAAATGGCAACCCATTCCAATATTCTTGCCTGGAAAATCCCATGGATGGAGGCACCTGGAAGGCTACAGTCCATGGGGTCACAAAGAGTCAGACATGATTGAGCAAATTCACTTCACTTAAGGCTTCAACATTATGTGAACAGAGAACTTCCAGATGTACAAGTTGGATATGGAAAAGACAGAAGAAGAAGCAATCAAATTGCCAACATCTGTTGGATCATAGAAAAAGTAAGGAATTTCAGAAAAACATCTTCTGCTTCATTGACTATGGTAAAGCCCTTGACTGTGTGAATCACAATATACTATGGGAAATTCAGAAAGAGATAGGAATACCAGGCAACCTTACCTGTCTCCTGAGAAACGTGTATGCAGGTCAAGAAGCAACATTTAGAACAGGCCATGGAAGAATAGACTGTCTCAAAATTGGGAAAGAAGTATGTTAAAGTTGTATACTGTCACTCTGCTTATCTAACTTTTATGCAGAGTACGTCATGCGAAATGCTGGACTGGATGAATTTCAAGCTGGAATGAAGCCTGCCAGGAAAAATATCAATAACAGCAGATATGCAGATGATACCACACTAATGGTAGAAAGTGAAAAAGAACTAAAGAGCCTCTTAATGAGAGTGAAAGAAGAGCATGACAAAGCTGGCTTAAAACTTAACATTCTAAAAACTAAGATCAAGGCGTTCAGTCCCATCACTTTATGGCAAATAGATAGGGGAAAAGTGGAAACAGGGACAGATTTTATTTTCTTGGGCTCCAAAATCATTGCAGATGGTGACTGCACCACACAATTAAAAGAAACCTGCTCCTTGGAAGAAACTCTGACAAATCTAGACAGTGTATTAAAAAGCAGAGACATCACTCTGCTGACAAAGGTTTTGTATAGGCAAAACTATGGTTTTTTCTAATTGTCATGTACGGATGTGAGTGTTGGACCATAACGAAGGCTGAGTGCCAAATAACTGATGCTTTCAAATTGTGGTGCTGGAGAAGACTCTTGGGAGTCCCTTGGACAGCAAGGAGATCCAGCCAGTCAATTCTAAAGGAAATTAACTTTCAATATTCATTGGAAGTACTGATGCTGAAGCTCAAATCCTTTGGCCAGCTGATGCAAAGAGCCGACTCATTGGAAAAGACCCTGATGCTGGGAAAGATTGAAGGCAGGAGGATAAGGGGGCAACAGAAGATGAGATGGTTGGATGGCATCACACCGACTGAATAGACATGAGTTTGAGCAAGCTCCATGAGATGGTGAAGGACAGGGAAGCCTGGTGTGCTCCAGTCCATGGGGACGTGAAGAGTCAGACGCAGCTTAGCAACTGAACAACAAGAGCAGATATAGATGAGAACACTGCTTTCCTTCCGTCACACTTTCTGGCAATCCAGGTGAGACAGAAGTGAGCATTTATAGCACTGGATACCACCAGCACATGGTGACAGGTTGTATGGATGTGCAACTGAAATGCAATAAGTGGAAGCAGAGGTTATAGCTTCCAGATCTTTGGATATACTACAGAATAATGACCTTGTAATCAACAGAATATGATCTACCTTGATGGTAAGCATTTGTAGCCCTTTTTCATGACTTGATAAGCATCTAACTCTGAATTAAGTCCCTTTCATATGAAAGATTGGAAGTTGTTTTTGTTTTCTATTTCCTGAATTGAAAACTGACTGATGGCAGATTCTAAGCTGAATCAACCTACCTACCTACCTAACTGTTTCTTATGCAAAGCTCCTGCAGGGTTGCCAACCTCAGCAGATGGCACTGCCATCCATTTAGCTGCACAACCTAGTGATTAGGGATCATTATCTACTCTTTCCTTCAAACCATCTTCTTCACATGGACCAAATACTAAGCCCGTATCATTGTCTTCTCTAATCTTTATGACAAAGCATTAAGCCATATATCTTGCTACTTCTTTGGTCTAGGCCTTAATCATTTTGGTGGTGTTGATTCTATTCTTAGCACTGTTTTTATTTTTTTTCTTTTTTGTTGCCATAAGATGGCTGTCAGGAGTTTCAGAAACTATATACTTCTACAGTAAACTCCAGTAAGAAACACACACACACACACACACACACACACTAAATAGATGAAGGCCCAGAATACAGTTTCCTTTATTTGACTGCTCTGACCTGGGCCATGTGCTGACTTATAAAGTATTATAGTTCAGGAGGATGGAATGTGATGATTGGTTATAGCTAGTCAGCCTTTGATCAAAGATGTGATCAATGCAAGCCAAAGTATAGAATCTGGGATACTTTTCAAAACAGTTAATGAGGGGAAAAGTTTTCCAATGTAGATTTTTCATTTGGTTTCCTTAATATTATCCCAGTGATGTTTTCAAACAGCAAATATGAACATGCCACTCCCTTTCTTAATTCTGTTAATACCTGTACATTTCCCTAAGAGATATGTCCAAAATGGCAACCCACTCCAATATTCTTGCCTGAAAAATCCCATGGACAGAGGAGCCTGGTGGGTTCCCGTCCATGGGGTCACAAAGAGTCAGACACAACTGAGCACCTAACACTATTCTGGCAATGCTAGCCCCTGCCTACTTGTGATTCACATGTCTTTGTGACCCCATGGACTATACAGTCCATGGAATTCTCCAGTCCTGAATACTGGAGAGTGTAGCCTTTCCCTTCTCCAGGGGATCTTCCCAACCCAGGGATGGAATCCAGGTCTCCAGGATTGCAGGCAGATTATTTACCAGCTGAGCCACAGGGAAGCCCAAGAATGCTGGAGTGGGCAGCCTATTCCTTCTCCAGTGGATCTTCCCAACCAAGGAATTGAACCAGGGTCTCCTATTTGTAGGCAGATTCTTTACCAACTAAGATATCAGGGAAGCCCCCATCAATATTCTAATAATGACTCAGTATTAAATTAATTAACATAGCTGCCAGCTTATTGAGCTTTACTGCACATGTCAGCAAGTAGGATGAACACTAGACATGCATAGTCACTTTTAACCTTCCGCACAGGGCTTACCTGATGGCTCGGTGTTGAAGAATCCGCCTGCCAATGCGGGAGACACGGGTTTGACCCCTGAAGATCCCACATGCCTGGAGCAACCAAGCCCGTGTCCCACAAGTACTGAGCCTGGGCGCTAGAGCTTGGGAGCTGTACCTACTGAGCCCCAGGGCTGCAACTACTGAAGTCCATGCGCCCTAGAGCCCCTGCTCCGCAACAAGAGAAGCCCCCACAGTGAAAAGCCTGTGCGCCGCAACTAGTCACAACTAGAGAAAATCCCAAGCAGCAGCGAAGACCCAGCACAACCTCAAATAATAAATAAAGAAAAATTTTAGAAAGCCTTGCCCACAGAGTTCATATTGATTATTTGCAAATGGGGACCCCGAGGTTAAGAGACTTGACGTGATTTCGTCAATGTCACGGAGATAAATGGCACAGCCAACCCTGGCTGTCTCACTCTATTCATCTCAAAAGTTGCTTCCACCTAGCAGAGAATGAAAAAAAAAAAAAAAAGTGGTGGGGGGCGGGGAAGGACCTTAGAAATAACCCATTTCATTGCTTTACAATTTTATATGAGAAAATTAGTTTAGAAATGTCATTTGGTCTACAAAATAGCCTTATAATTTAGACGATGTAGAATATGATTATATCTTTGATGATGGTCTTAAAGGTGGAAACAAGTGTCCGCAACTGAATTTTTTTGTAGCTAAAACAAAGTAGTGTAATAATTATTAAGCTGTTCATGAAAACAAAGGAGACAAGAGTACAGTGCTTAGCACCATGCCAAACCTAGGAGATAGTTAATGAATGACCTTAAACAATTATGACAACTTGAATAAAATAAATGTAATTGTGTATTACTATTTAGTGTTGTTCAGTTGCTGTGTCATATCTGACTCTTTGCGATTGCATGGACTGCAGCACACCAGGCTTCTCTTTCATCCACTTGTCCTGGAGTTTGTTCAAATTCATGTCCATTGAGTCAGGGATGCTCTCTAACTATCTCATTCTCTGCCGCCCTCCTCTTTTACCTTCAATCTTTCCTAGCATCATGGACTTTCCCAACAAGTCGGTTCTTCATATCGGGTAGCCAATGTATTGAAGCATCAGCCATAGTCCTCCCAATGAATATTTAGGGGTGATTTCCTTTAGAATTGACTGGTTCAGTCTCCTTGCAGTACCTTGCAGTCCAAAGTACTTTCAAGAGCCTTCTCCAGAACTTCAGTTTGAAAGTATCAATTCTTCAGTGCTCAGCCTTTTTTATGGACCAACTCTCACATCTGTACATGACTACTGGAAAAACCATAGCTTTGACTACACAGACCTTGTTAGCAAAAAGAGGTCTCTGCTTTTTAATATGCTGTCTAGGATTTTCATAGCTTTCCTGCCAAGGAACAAGCATCTTTTAAATTCATGACTGCAGTCACCATTTGCAATGATTTTGAGCCCAAGAAAACAAAATCTGTTACTGCTTCCAATGTTACCCCTTCTATTTATCACTAAATGATGGGACCAGATGCCATGATCTTCGTTTTCTGAATGTTGAGTTTCAAATCAACTTTTTCACTTTCCTAGTGAATGGAAGTAGCCCTCATAGTCAACAAAAAGTTTGAAATGCAGAACGTGGGTGCAATCTCAAAAATGACACAATGATCTCCATTCATTTCCAAGGCAAACCATTCAGCATCACAGTAATCAAAGTCTATGCCCCAACCATTAATGCTGAAGAACCTGAAATTGAACAATACTATGAAGACCTATAAGATGTTCTAGAACTAGCACCATAAAAAATATCTTTTTCATCATAGGGGACTGGAATGCAAAAGTAGGAAATCAAGAGATACCTAGAATAACAGGCAAGTTTGGCCTTGGAGTACAAAATAAAGCAGGGCAAAGGCTAAGCAGAGTTTTGCTAAAATAATGCACTGGTCAAAGGAAACATCCTTTTCCAACAACACAAGAGATAAGTCTACACATGGATATCACCAGATGGTCAATACCAAAATCAAATTGATTATATTCTTTGCAGTCGAGGCTCTATACTGTCAGCGAAAACAAAACCTGGAGCTGACTGTGGCTCAGATTATCAGTTCCTTTTTGCAAAATTCTAGCTCAAATTGAAGAAAGTATGGAAAACCACTAGGTCATTCAGGTAGTGGAGGTGACAAATAGATTCAAGTGATGAGATCTGGTAGATAGAGAGACTGAAGAACTATGGACAGAGGTTCTTAATATTGTAGATGGAGTGGTGACCAAAAGTATCCACAAGAAAAAGAAATGCAAGAAGGCAGAGTGGTTGTCTGAGGAGGCCTTACAAATAGCTGAGCAAAGAAGAAAAGCAAAATGCAAAGGAGAATGGGAAAGATATATCCAACTGAATGCAGAGTTCCAGAATATACCAAGGGGAAATAAGAAAGCCTTAAGTGAACAATGCAAAGAAATATAGAAAAACAATAGAATAGACTAGAAAGACTAGAGACTAGGGAAAGACAAGAGATCTCTCCAAGAAAATTAGAGATAACAAAGGAATATTTCATGCAAAGATGGGCACAATAAAGGACAGAAATGGTATGGACCTAACAGAAAAAAAAGAGATTAAGAAGACGTGGCAAGAATACACAGAACTATACAAAGAAGTTCTTAATGACCCTGATAACTATGATGATGTGGTCACTCACCTAGACAGACATCCTGAAGCATGAATTCAAGTGGGCCTTAGGAAGCATCACTACAAACAAAGCTAGTGGAGGTGATGGAATTCCAGCTGAGCTACTTCAAATCCTCAAAGTTGATGCTGTTAAAGTGCTGCACTCACTATGCCAGCAAATTTGGAAAACTCACCAGTGTCCACAGCCCTGAAAAACGTCACTTTTCATTCCAGTGCCGAAGAAAGACAATACCAAAGAATGTTCAAGTCACGTTACAGTTGCACTCATTCCACATGCTAGCAAGATTATGTTCAAAATCCTTCAAACTAGGCTACAGCAGTATGTGAACTTAGAATCTAAATGTGGATTTAGAAAGGGCAGAGGCCAGAGGTCAAATTAACAACATCTGCTGGATCATCGAGAAAGCAAGGGGATTCCAGAAAAACATCTATTTCTGCTTCTTTGACTATGCTTAATCTTTTGACTGTGTGAATCACAACAGACTGTGAAAAATTCTTAAAGAGATTGGAATGCCCAGCCACTTTACTTGCCTCTTAAGAAACCCGTATGCAGGACAAGAAGGAGCAGTTGTTACTGGCTGTGGAACAATGGACTGGTTCCAAATTGGGAAAGGAATATGTCAAAGCTGTATATTGTTACCCTACTTATTTAACTTATATGCACAGTACATCATGTGGATTGCGGGCTTGATGAATCACAGTTTGGAATCAATATTGCTAGGAGAAATATCAAGAACCTCACATATTCAGAAGATATCACTTTAATGGCAGAAAGTTAAGAGGAACTAAAGAGCTTCTAGAAGAAGGCGGAAGAGGAAAGTGCAAAACCTGGCTTAAAACTCAATATTCAAAATGTAAGATCATGGCATCTGGTCCCATCACTTCTTGGCATGTAAATAGGGAACAATTGGAAACAGTGGCACATTTTATTTCTTGGGCTTCAAAATCACTGCAGACAGTGACTGCAGCCACGAAATTAAAATAAGTTTGCTTCTTGGAAGAAAAGCTATGACAAATCTAAACAGCAAATTAAAAAGCAGAACGTATTAAAAAGTGATTAAAAATCATGTTACCAACATGTTCTGTATAGTCAAAGCTATGGCTTTTCCTGTAGCCATGTGTGGATGTGAGTGTTGGATCATAAGAAGGCTTAGTATGGAAGAATTGATGCTTTTAAATTGTGGGGCTGGAGAAGACTCTTGAGAGTCCCTTGGACAGCAAGGAGATCAAACCAGTCAATCCTAAAGGATATCAACCCTGAATATTCATTGGAAGCACTGATGCTGAAGGTGAAGCTCTAATACGTTGGCCACCTGATGCAAAAAGGCAATTCACTGGGAAAGACTTTCATGCTGGGAAAGACTGAGGGCAAGAGGAGAAAAGAGAGACAGAAAATGAGATGTCTGGATGGCATCAGTGACTCAATGGACATAAGTTTGAGCAAATTCAGTGAGTTAGTGTAGGACAGGGAACCCTGGAGTGCTGCAGTCCATGGGGTCACAGAAAGTCAGACAGGACTTGGTGACTGAGCAAAAAGTGCATTATTATATTCAGAACCAAAATACTAATTCTATAGATGAAGACTTCCTAATGTTTTATATCCAATTATGTCTACTAAACACCTTTCTTGAGCTGTGCATGTGTACAAGCTCAGTCACTCGTTCACATCCAACTCTGCAACGCCATGGACTGTACCCTGCCTGGTTCCTAAGTCCATGGGATTTTCCAGGCTAGAATACAGAAGTGAGCTGCCATTTCCTGCTCCAGGGGATCTTCCCCACTCAGGGACTGAGCCCGTGTCTCCTGTGTCTCCTGCATTGGCAGGCGGATTCTTCACCGCTGAACCACATCCGATGCCTCTTAAATCGCAGATAAATATATGGCTGAAACATTTAAATCAGGAGATCATCATGATTTACATGGGTTTAGTACAATGTATTCTTGTTAGTATTAAAATCTTACAGGAAGGAATGTATTCTGTCTGAGTAAATCCTTGAATTCAGTTCAAATAAAATGTTGAGTTTCTCACAGAATGTTTTCTGATCATCTGGTAGTGTGAAGGTGTCTGGTTATTTCTCTTCTGGCTGTTTGGAGTTATATTTGAATGCTATTTTCCTGGAAGATGCTATTTTTCCTTACTTTCCTAAATAAGATGAAAAGAACAGACGTGGCTTTCCCCAGAGGTGTTTTTACTCATGAATTTCAATTCAACATCTTGGGTATTCCCAGAGCAGAAGGCACTGTGACACTTGTCCAGCTTTGATTCTATCAAGCTAACTTCCCAAAATTATTGTGTTTTCTTGTTTGTAAAGCCATTAATCTCTTAAGGGGAGCAAACTTCCCCAGCAATAAGGAAGAAAATATACATATCACATTGAATTTCATTTTTTCAGTAACACTTTAAATATTGTTTACAAATATTCATTTTCTTTTTTGGCTCATATTGCATAGTCCAATGCCAATTTAGGATAAAAATGAGAAATCATAATTGTATTCTTTGGCATACTAAAGAACTGTTTAAATATACTTAGGAGAATGGTGTAAAAATAAAATTATAATTTATTGCAATCATGACAGTACTTTTTTATGTGATACTAATCTATCCTGTTCCTTAGCAAATTTAAAATCCTTTCAAAAGGATTGACTGCTACATATTTAAGTCACTACACTTGCTGTAACACTAAGGAACTCTTGCAGAAACATATCTCCTATGTATGCATACATAATTACAAGATTCAGGAACTAAGGTACATATAATAATTTGAATCAAACAGAATTTTAAAATTTCTTACATGAAAAGCATAATTCAAAAGTGATGGCCAAGTCTACATCTCAAATCTTAAAATATTTTCTTTCTACACACAATATCATAAAAACTAAAGCAAAAACAATGCTGTTACATAAATTATCCCAAACTATACTGGAATGTCTTTTTGAGGATTTTTTATATAGGACTCATCCTTTAGAGATACAGGCAAATTTTCACCCTAGAGCAAAGGGCAATCCTGGCTACTGTCCATTATAAAAGCTTTGGTGCGAACTTCCTGGTGGTCCAGTGGTTGGGACTCTGAGCTTTCATTGCCAAAGGTGCAGGTGAAAAATTAAAATACAAGGTGTGAGATCTCTAAGGTCAGGTTTTCCCTCCTGCAGTAGTAAGTGCAGAGGTCCCTGGCTCTCTTTGAGTTACCCTTGAGAACTAGGATTTGGGAAAATAATAAATCAGAATGTTATTATTCTGTCTACTGTTATTATTGCAAATAATAAAGTCCTTTTCTTTGATCCTGGATGGTCTTCTACCAGAATCCATGAAATGCGGTGGGCTAACTTGTTAACATGCAAATAGAGTGATATTTCAGACTCATCACAGTTTTTGACAACTCATATTAATAATTTTGTATGTGTGGGTGTCAGTCACTCACTTGCGTCTGACTTTTTCAGACCCTGTGGACTGTAGCCTGCCAGGCTCCACTCTCCATGGGACTGCCCACTGGAGGGGGTTGCCAGTTCCTCCTCCAGAGGATCTTCTCAACCCAGGGATCAAACTTGCATCTCCTTTCAGTAGACAGATTCTTTACCGCTGAGTCACTTGGGAAGCCCCATATGTATACATACATACACATACATACATATATATGAAATGCAATGCAGCCATAGATTATGCTCATATTCTGGGGAAGGAAGGAGAGAAAAGGGAATGGGATCAAGGAAAATTATAAGTTAGGCTCCAGTAGTATCTGTAATGCTTTATCGCTTTTAAAATGATCTGAATAAAATGGTATATTATTAACTACCCATTGGGTAAGTGCTTATTTGTTGTATTCTTTATCTTTTTGCATATATTTTAAATATATTTTCATAATGAAAACTAGAAAATGTGATGAACTCTTATATAACTATTGAATTCCATGATTGAGCAGAAGGATCTAGTTACCTAGTAATGCAGTTACTCACTATTTAATTCTCTTTTTTCTAAGATAGCCCTTCCAAGGGCCCATCAAACTTATAAGTAAACCACTAGAATTACAAAAGTCTTTTTATTTTTCTGAGAAAATGCTCTGCATCTTTAGAAAATAGTCATCACTGTTGGAAAGACCCTCTTTAAGTTTACCCCAAATCTTGCATTTTCTTTCTTTCTTTTTTTTTTTAATTCAAGATTACAGTGTTTTTTATTTTTATTTTTTTTTATTAGTTGGAGGCTAATCATGTCACAACATTTCAGGGGGTTTTGTCATACATTGACATGAATCAGCCATAGAGTTACACGTCTAATAGGGGGCATCTGGAGGGTCATACACATATGCACACAGACACATGCACACATGTAGGATCTGGAGTCAGATCTCAGTTCAAACCTAGAACTTGCCACTCTGATCATTGTGTCACAGCGCCAAGGGACCAGAACTCTTTCGACTTTAGTGGCTTCACATATAAGGGCTTCCCTGGTGGCTGAGTGGTCAAGAATCCGCCTGTCCATGCCCGAGATGTGGGTTTAATCCCTGGGTCAGGAAGATCCTCCGGAGAAGGAAATGGGAACCCACGCCAGGATTCTTGTCTGGGAAATCTCACGTACAGAGGAGCCTGGTGGGCTACAGCCCATGGGATTGCAGAGTCAGATATGACTGCGCATGCGCAGTTCACTTATCATCCCGGAATGACAATATCTGTCCTTCTGTAACTCCTGCAGTGGTTTTGAGGCTTGAGGTCATTTATGTGAAGATTCTTTGTGAGTGTTGTGAAATATAGTGCTTTTAAAGATGGTAGTCACGCTCTCTTGCTTTTATCATCTTCTCAATTTTGTTTTATTCCAGGCAAACAAATTCAGCTTCACTAACCATTCAGTGTAAAGACTGCTTCAGTAACCTCCCACCATCGTGATCTTTCTCCCCTGAATGTGCTGACCACAGGACTGCCTCCTCCCTAAAACTACTTAAAATACAAACTCAAAACAATTCAAGGACAAAAAAGGCAATATAGTATGAACAACTTCATTTAAATCTAAGACGATCAATCATAAAAGGACAAGTGCATTTTCTAGCTACTTTTCTAATTACAAAGAATACAATGTTATTTTAAAACATATCAAAGTGGTTTTAGTCTTGATGTAAAGCCAAAAATTTAAGGAATTTATTTTTAGGATAAAGATAAGATGCAAAGCATGAATATAAATGTAAGTCAACAAAAATAGAGTACAGCTGAAATTCATGGCTTTGGAATAAAATCTGGGTTCAAATTCTGACCTAAGTTTTAACCAGTCTAAATATTGGTTTTATTCTATATGAGGAAATATTATAAGTATTACCATATTCATACTGTAATAATTGCAATATTGCAACATTTCAAATTATTAAGCCCAACGATTTCCAAGTAAGCAGTCAAGAAATAATGATATTATTGTAAACTAATTCACACATGTTGCAGTCATATAGACATATTTCAACATTGCACAACATGTGGGTATTCTTACATCCTCTATCTTAACATTGAAAAATTATGGAGAATTTTACAATTTATTCACAATTTCTGAGAATTGGTTTTTCCACACTTTCTCATTTTCCTTCCATCTTATTTTGAACAGCGGTAAAACTGTGCTTCAAAGTTTCTAGTGTTTAGAAGATTTAGTTTTTTAGTGGTAAAACTGTGCTTCAAAGTTTCTAGTGTTTAGAAGATTTAGTTTCTTCTTTCTATGGAAATTCTTTCCCTTCTTAATACCAAATAATCAGTTATCTGATGAACCCTCAGACTCTAGGCTATAATTTAGCAGGCAATTTAATATTGAATTAGATTTTTTTAAATGTGAACAAAAATTTCAGGTTTCAGTTTTGATAACATTTTCATGATGTTTTAGAGGTAGTGAAGTCTGAGATATATACCATTTCTCTACATAATTTCCAGAAAGCCCCTTTCCTTTAATATTTTGAAGTATATTCTATGCACAACACAGGTTTCAAGTATGATAACTCCATCAGTGACAATTGGTTTTATAGTTCAGCATGTTAATGAACTGTATTTCTATATCATATCTTAGGTTAAAAGTAATCTAGGTTTAAAAATTCTTAAATTCATCTCTTTAAAAATGTTTTTATCTTGTTAGCCATTTTCCCCCCTTCCCTTTAATATGAGGTAATTTTGAGTTCTTTTTGGATAGCAGGCACAGGAGACCTATGAAATGATAAAAGTTCCTGCTCTATAAAAATCTAAATTGTCTGATAGGGCTAGAAGGAGAAACCATGGAACATTATTCTCTATAATAAAACCTGGTATGATGTTGATACACATCAGTAAGTTTTCAAAGTAATTAGGCCTGGATCCTGATCTTGGGTAAGCGACATCTTTTTTCAAGGACTTTGATTTCCCCTGTGTGAAAGAAAGATGTTGAACTATACTGGTGCTTCCCAAACCTGAGTTACTCATGTACTGCCCTTATAATTGTTGGACATCCACAAATTATTTATCTTATTTAATTTAAATAATTCACTTGAATCACATATATGCCTATAATATCCTATTATACCATAAGTGGAAACTGTAATATGCTGCCGTCAATGAAAGCCTGTATTACATTTTATTAATTGAAGGTAATCTTAAAATTATAATTAAAATAGAGCTGAGTAGTCTTACACAGGCAAGACTCATTCTGTTGTTTGATTTCTCTTTGGGGAAAAGGAAGATTAGTTCCTGTTAGAGCAATGTCAAAGACAACTTGACTCAAATTATCTCTTTCCTAAACATAATCCAAATACTCAAAAGGGAGTTAAAAGGGGGATAAAACTCTTTTGTGTTTATTTAATGCAGCATCTATCAGCTGTAAGCACCTCACCAGGCTCAGCGATGTCTCACGTGTTTTCTCCTTAATGGCCAATGCTCCTATGATTTTTAATTGCAAGGAAAATTTAGGTGTACTAATTATAATGATGTTAGTACTGATAATTACTTAGCTAAATGTATTGAGCTCTTATTGCATGTCAGGTAATGAACAAAGGACCTCATACGTTTTTCCCACTTACTCCTCATGACAACTCTCTGAGATGAGTGGTATTACAATCCGTTTTTCCCACTTACTCCTCGTGACAACTCTCTGAGATGAGTGGTATTACAATCTGTATGATTTTAAAAAGGAAGACAGACTAAGATTGCAGTCCCTCACCAGTGAGTGGGCAGGGAGTTTAATGGAAATGAAATTGAAGACAATAGAGTCTGAAAAATATAATGTGCTGAGAAAAGCTACACATGAATCTGGTAGTAAAGACATTTCTGATCATATTTCTCAAATGACCTTGGAATTATTTTGTGTTGTTTTGAGGACACATAAAAGGCACAAACATTACAATATCACCAGCGCCTAGCATGATGCATGACATCGTTGGAAAGCAGGTAGGCGAAAAGGAAGGAAAGAAATAAGAAAGTGAAAACAGCAACAAGAAAACAGAACAAAGGGCTGAGAAGATCTGAAAAACTTGACAAGGGATATCAGGACATTTAGGGCCTGGAATTAATTCTGGTAACATCTGAACTATGCTAAGTGCACTAAGGCCTTGGACAATCAGCTTCCCAAGACTTTTTCAATCTTTCCCCCAAGTGTTGGGTCTGTCAAGCCAATGGGAATTCTTTATATCAGTAATACAGGCGGAGAATTCTGGACGGTTCTGGAGAAGTAGGCACAAATCTGTAGTCTAAAAGACTATTTTATTTTAGATTACATGTCTACTATTATTCTTATATTGAGCCAAATAATACTTTGAATTTATACACTGTGGGTGAATTGTTAATAGGAGCATGAGATGAAGTTGATTTAATTTGCCTGGAATAAGAATGCTATAACAACAATGGAAATAGGGTTTCTGGATCTTAGCCAAACAATAAAACAAGTTGATGGAAATTTATTTTTCATTATGTTTTGGATTCATTTATATTGACATGGCTATAGATATAGATCTCTGTGAGTAGACGAATCACAATTCAGTGAAAGGCTATTTGGTCCAAAAGCAAAAATTAAAATACAGATGAGCTCTGGAATCCCCAACTGCTTTCTGTCTGAAGACTTTAGAACTCTTTTTTAGTTTTCCAACTAAAATATAAGTTGGAACTGTTTGTAAAATTTTGTATGTTGAGTAAAAAATGGGAAACTGTGAGGTTTCTTTCATCTATAAACTATCAATCATTAGATCCAGGAATAAAATACACTTCTGTAATTTTAATTAACTTGGATTTCTTGCCAAGTTATGCTAATTATCATTGCTTTAAATCCAGTGAGACAATTTTTCTAGATATCGCTTATCTGTCATTAAATATCTGGAATTTAGACAAAAACTCAGAGATAAGAAATAAAGTTTCTCATGAGCTAGAAAGGAAGTAGGAAATGAAATCACTAAAAGCCCTACATATTATTCACAAAACACTCTAAAGTTTCTCCTTTTTTCAGCCTTTTTTTTTTTTTTATTTTAGACTTGAATCTAATGAGACTGTTCAATTGGTTTCTTAAGCCACAAGAAAAACAGAAAATTAGAAGAGGGTAATTTTGTAAGAAGCTGGCAAATGAACAGTTCTAAGACTTGGCAGCTGAAAAATTAGAAGAAACAGTTAAAAAAAAAGAAATACTGCTCAAGTAGAGAGACGATATTAGAACATGACAGTCCAGGTATTTATTGAACAGGTATTCTTGGGAACTTGCTAAAATCAAGAGAGAGTACAGATCCCAGTTAATCAAAGCAGAAGTCTATAACAGCAAGAGCCAACGTGTTTCATATTCCCTGCGTATAATCAAGGTAATTATATTAACTAACTTGAAAGCAGTACTTATACTGAGACAGTGACTGGTGAGACTGTTTTTTTAGAAGAATCTGAACAGATCTAGAACATTCATTTCTGGGTGACAGTTTGTGAAAGACAGGTCATTGCAGCCACAAAATTAACAGACACTCGCTCCTTGGAAGGAAAGCTATGACAGACTTAGACAGCACGTTAGAAAGAAGAGACATCCCTTTGCTGACAAAGGTCCACATAGTAAAAACTATGATTTTCCAGTAGCTATATACAGATGTGAGAGGTGGACCATGAAGAAAGCTGAACATTGAAGAATTGATGCTTTCTAATTGTGGTGTTAGAGAAGACTCGAGAATCCGTTGGACTGCAAAGAGATCCAGTCAGTCCATCCTAAAGGAAAGCTGAATGTTCATTGAAAGGACTGATGTTGGAACTGAAGCTCCACTACTTTGGCCACCTGATGCGAAGAGCTGACTCTTTGGGAAAGGCGCTGATACTGGGAAAGATTAAGAGCAGGAGAAGAAGGGGACGACAGAGGATGAGATGGTTGGATGGTACCACCAACTCAATGGCCATGAGTTTGAGCAAACTCCAGGATAGTGAAGGACAGGGAGGCCCGGCATGCTACAGTCCATGGGGTCACAAAGAGTCAGACACAACATAGCGACTGAACAATCTCAAGAAGGTCACAACCAGAAGGCCACTTCAAAGCGGTAGAAGCCTATTCTTATGACTTTATCTGAGGCATATTCACAATACTAATTTTACTACCTTATTTGAGGCATAGTCCATGGGAAAGCACCTTTCAGTAGTATCAATGTTACACCCATTTGTCCAAGGATCACATGTTTGAATTGTTACAAAGGATGTACATTGTTTTGGTAAAATCTTGCTATGTAAATTGCAATCCTTGTACCAAGTGGTTGAACTTCAACTGAATGTTTGAAAAGTAGAATCCTAGTCCATAGCTCAAATTTCCTGAACCAGAATCATAAAGCAACATTTAACAAGCTCCCAGATGATTTATATCTGTGTTAACATTAGAGAGGCACTGTCAAAAACAGTGGCATGCTGATTTTGTGATAATTTGATTAAAACTTACTGTTTATTTCAACATTTTCCTAGGAGGTTAATTGTATGGCACTTCCTTGAAAACTTCAGTACTATGGAGCAGAACTTTGCAATGAATGTTCTGAAACAAAAGCAAGTCTTCATAATTTAAGCGATGCCATTCTATTAAAACACAATCAATTTTCACAAAGGCTATGTAGAGTCATGTGAGTAAATCTTAGTTAAATTATATTAACTGAATTTAACATGGTTTAAACATTTATACCGAAATAGTTCTATTTAAAATGGTTAAAATAATCATCTTTGTATCCATGTTGTATTTTGCCTTGCTTTCTAACTTGCTAAATAACCAACGTGATACTTTATGTCATGCAGGTTTTGAGCACCTAAAAGGAGAGATGTATTTTTTGTTCTCAAACACTTAGCCAGGTTTCGGCTCAGTTTAGTTTAGTTGCTCAGCCATGTCTGACTCGTTGCAATCCCATGGACTGCAGCACTTCTGGCTTCTGTGTCCATCTCCATCTCCCAGAGCTTGCTCAAACTCATGTCCATTGAGTTGGTGATGTCATCCAATCATCTCACCCTATGTCGTCCCCTTCTGTTCCCACCTTCAATCATTCCCAGCATCAGGGTCTTTTCCAATGAGCCAGTTCTTCACATCAGGTGGACGAAGTATTGGAGTTTCAGCTTCAGCATCAGACCTTCCAATGAACACCCAGGACTTATCTCCTTTAGAATGGACTGGTTGGGTCTCCTTGCAGTCCAAGGGACTCTCAAGAGGCTTCTCCAACACTGCAGTACAGAAGCCTCAGTTCTTCATCAGCCTTCTTTATGGTCCAACTCTCACATCCATATGTGACTACTGGAAAAATCATAACTTTGACTAGACGGACCTTTGTCGACAAAGTAATGTCTCTGCTTTTTAATACGCTGTTTAGATTTGTCATAGCTTTTCTTCCAAAAAGTAAGTGTCTTTTAATTTCCTGGCTAAAGTCACCATCTGCAGTGATTTTGGAGCCCAAGAAAATAAAGTCTCCCACTGTTAAGGTTTACCCATCTCGAAATACTATTTATTTCTTCAGATATGACATGGACCATTAGCTTTCTAAGTTGAAGACATCCTGGAGAAAATAAAGCAAAGTGAAAAGAAGAGGGAGATATTAGAATAGAGTTCTTGAGAAAACCTATTATTGCATTCTCAAGAATCTGAAGACTAAAGCTTGACAGATCTATATTTGTTCTTTTTCTGCTTTTTGTAAATACCACAGTCGAACGTTTTAACACTAGAATACTGTGACATGTGTATTTAAGTATCTATATTTTATGCCTGCATCTGCATTTGCTTTAGTTGCTTAGTCACGTCCAACTCTTGCAAACCCATGGACTGTGTGTAGCTTGCCAAACTCCTCTGTCCATGGAATTCTCCAGGCAAGAATACTGGATTGGGTTGCCATTCCCTTCTCCAGGAGATCTCCCCCATTCAGGAATCAAACCTGGGTCTTCTGCATTGCAGGAGAATCACTGTCTAAACCACCAGGGAAGCCCATGATTTAAAATATGGCAGTTTACATTTCTTTACCATATCGCTGAGGCTCTGCGAACAGGCAGAATCAAATGATCAGCAAGTATTTAGTGGGTATTTAAATTACCCATTAAATATTCAGTTGGTATTCTGCTGTATGCTAAACAACTTGGTAAAGTTTATAAGACATATATTTCGATTTTTATGTTCTTTCTTATTAGGTACTGTAGAACCTAGTTTCAATTCTGAAAGCAGGGATAAGTTTATTTGCCAATAAAATGACATTAATGTTATATGAAGTAATAGATTAATGGAAGGTTAACTTGCAAAGGAACTAAATTTTTCACTATATCATTAAGAACTTAATGATATTTCAATAAAATCCATTCACATCTTGGTAAGTACAAGATTAACAATGTACAGGAACGGAGAAAAGGAAAAGATGTATTTAGTCAGCAAAAGATTATTATACACAAGTATTTTGCAAGTTTGCATACAGCTATTACATTTCAACTCACCATTAGTCCTAATCTATTAAAATTTTTACCATAAATATCAACACTTAAGACCTCTAGTATGATACTATATACTATTTTAAGTTCTTCGGCTCTCAATTAAAAAGCATTTTTTTTGCAATTAACTTCCACGAATGGTTAAATTGTAATTATTAAATTGCACTTCTCATTAAGAGTGTACTAATTTCTGAGGAGATGTAGTTTAGATTTGGTTTCACTTGATAAGATTTAATTCAAAAACACTGATTGGTAATTAAAGACATTGCTCTCTATATGGAGCAGAACACTGTAACTGAAGTTTTTCTGTCTTCTTTCGCTTTCTAATTTCCTCTCCCTCTCCTTAGAGAGAATTGTTTTTTTTTTTTCCCTCAATTTAAAATAGATCCACATAAAAATGTTTGTAGATATTGATGGAAATCAAATCATACTATACAGAAAATAAACATGTTGGGCGATGTTTGTACCACATATGAAATATACCTCTTTTTTTTAGTGAATTAATATTTGCTTTGGTCCTTATTGAAACACTGTAATTTTGACCATGAAGTGCCCAGGTGTTTGAAAAACATTATTTGAAGGAATAGAAAAGAGTTAAAAAGCCTATTCCAGCACTGATTTTAACTTTATAACTTTTCCATTTTTGCTAAGGTAGTTGGGGAAAGGGAGTTAAAGTGGTTTTAGCTAGGCACTGGAGTCATTCACTGAATCATAGTTTACAGTTTTCAAGAGCGCACTTAAATCCCTAAAGTAGCTCATGGCACGTATAGTCTAAAGAATGGTTCTGCATATTAAGTGATCATTATTTGAACAGCAAATAAATAGCTGGTGTACTTAAATGAAATCACAGTATCATTGAAATATACATTCCCTAAATGTATTTACCAATTGTAGTAAACTAGCATTTATAGAAATTGAATTTAGGTAAAAATGGTGTTTTGGGAGCAAACCACATGTTTTCTCACATACATTTAATATGCAATATCTGACATTATATCTTGAAGAGAATCCTATTTTATTTGCATATTTGAAACCTGTTTTGGATGTTAACTCAAAGATCACCTAGGTGGGATCTTCACTGATCATATTATTTAAAACTGCAGAGGACTGGCATTACCAATATGTTGGAATAAAACCCTGAGGTCTTCCCTCCCTACAACATCCCCAACACATTAATTCAAAAGTAACACGCAGATCAGTGCCCTTTGTGAGATATGCAGAAACTAGCCGAGAGGAGTACTCCAGAGGAGTGTGAAAAGGGCAACAGTGAAAGGGTAGGCAGAAGGGAGACACTCACTCACCAAAATCTGCACCCTGGCATGGAGCCCTATGATTGGCAAGAGACCATCAGCCCCTAGCTTCTATCAAAATCCCAACTGCATTGTTTATGAAAATAGAAAAAGCAATTCTGAAATTCATACAGAACCACAAAGAACCTCAAACAGCTAAAACAATCTTGAAAAAGAGCCAAGCTTGAATCAAACTTGACTTAGTAACTAAACCACTAAGCTTGTTTCTTGATTATAAAATAAATGACAAAGCCACAGCAATTTAAAAAGTATGGTATTGGCATAATGAGAGGTATATGTATCAGTATAACACAGCAAGAAATCCAGAAACAAATCCACATATATAAGGCCGACTGATTGATAAGGTACCAGGAATACACAATGGGGAAAGGACAATATCTTTAGCCAATACTGCAAAAGAATGAAATTGGATCCTTCTCTTTCACCATATATAAAAATCAACACAAATGGATTCAAGACCATAAAACAATGATATAGATCATAAAATCTGAAACTGTACAACTTCTAGAAGAAACAGTAGGGAAAACTCCATGACATTAATCTTAGTAATGATTTCATGGATTTTAAACCCAAAGCCCAGGCAACAAAAGAGAAGATAAACAAGTGGAACAACATAAAACTAAAAAGCTCCCACACTGAAAAGCAAATAGTGCAAATAGTGAAGGTAATCTTCAGAATGAAAGAAAATATTTGCAAATCATATATTAGACAAGGGAGTCATTTACAAAATATATTAGAAACTTCTACAACTCAACAGCAATATAATAATAATAATAATCTGATTTTAAAATGGGCTAAGGACTTGAATGACTCAGTGGGTAAAGAATCCACCTGCAATGCAGGAGATGAAGGAGATGTGGGCTCAATCACTGGGTCAGAAAGATCCCGGAAAATCCCATGGAGAGGAGAGCCTGGAAGGCTACAATCCATGAGATCCCAGAGAGTCAGACACGCTGAGCAACTATCACTTTCAAACTAGACCTACAATGGCCAACAGGTATGTGAAAAGTTGCTAAACATTACTAAACATCATGTCAATATCCCCTCATACCATTTAGGATGTCTGTTACTTAAAAAAAAAAAAAAAAGAAAGACACCTAGTGTTGGCAAAGTTGTGGCAAAGTTTGAGCCCTTAAACACGCAGAAGAGAGGAGGTGATATGAAGACAAAGCAGAAATTAGAATTATGTGACCACAAGTCAAGGAATGTTAAGAATTGCCAGCAGTCACCAGGAACTAGGAGAGGTGGAGTAGATTGTTCCTGACCATGTCAACACCCTGTGTGAACTTCTGACCTCCATAAATAGCAGAAATACATTTCTCTTGCTCTAAGCTATCAGGTTTTCGGTAATACTATGGCATTCTTAGATATATACTTTTTGTATATGGGATAAATTTTTCAATAATAGTAGAAGTTATCGACAAAGTTCAAAATCTTTTAAAATACTGCTACTTTTTTCTCCCCCAGTCAATATTAAAGCCTTTGTTGTTTTGTAACTTAACAAATATGATCTAATAGTGACCAGAACTGAGCAGTGACAACAATTTGATGGTCAAAACTGCCACCTTCATGTGTTGAAGAAAAAAATACGTTAGCTCCTCCTGAAGTTCATGTCTACATTAACTCATGATGCCGTGTACAGTGACAATTGGCACAGAGGAAAACAATTTCTCATTGTGTGTGTGTGTAAACAAGATATTTAGTAACTCCATAAATTTACATGGAGTTTATTAGGGATTATCTGTAGGGCTGTTTTCCACCTTTCTCTCTAAGTTCCTTGACTGAGAACCTCAGCAGAAGATCTAAAACTTTATTATTTTTTGTTGTGTAAAATGACTTCTTCCTCAGAGCTCCCACCGCACTTATGCTTTATCTAGAAATGTATCCTAACTTTTCTTATGTCAACCCCTCATTTATTTCCATCGATGGCTATGCAGATGTTTTATTAGTATTTAATATCTCTCAAGTATATATAATTTTCTCTCAAACAAAGCACATTTGTGGAAGCAAAGGCCCTATTTTTCACAGCATATAGCACACTGCTTTGTATAAACAAAGTGATGGAACAGGGTTGGTTTGCTTTTATTAAAAATGAATTCTGAGCTCTTATTTGCACAATAAATGTATTTTTTATAGCAACATTCTCCATGACTGTCCTTGTGTCAATTATTTTCTACTATTATTATTAATGCATTTACCTCTGCTTGTATCTTTGGAGGGTATTAGATTAGTTTGGAAAATCGGAATTTCAAGAATTGAGAAGGGAAAGTTCAAGAATTGGCGCTGCAATATAAGGTACTCCAGTTTTATTTCTAGAGAAGATTATCACTGCAAATATGAAAAAAACAGGCTGCTTGCTATCAGCAGGGCTCATTCCTCTTACATACTCCAGAATTGCCTCTAGCAATTCTTTCACCACCCAAATATAAACAGTAAAATCATCAGAGAAACAAACATATACATAGACAACAGTAGAAATCTATTTTTGCTGACTCTACATATATGTCTTAAGGAAATCCCATTGGCTCAAATTTCAAAATGCAATCAGAACTGGATCTTCTTTATCACTATACCATTACCATACTGGTCTGAACACCATCATTTCTTGCCGAAATATTTGCTTCCAGTGACACTTCCTCAACATGATAGCCAAGGTAATCCTTTTTAAAAAAATTATGTGAAATCATATTACTCTTCTGTCATGGGCCCTCTTTTTCCTCTGAGTAAAAGTCTAAGCCTTTACAGTATGGAAGTCTTATAGTAGGAAATGTAAACTTTTATTCCAAGGACGCTTTCTGAAGTCTGGTTAAGCCTATGAACCCTACTTCAAATTAATGTTTCCAAATGCAAACTATCTCAAGATTGCAAAGGAACTCAACTATATTGAAGTGTTGCTATCAAAATATTCAGTGTATGAAGAAATTTATGGTACAGCAATGATATGCTTTTTTGGTAAGGTATTACATAAAGTTAGTTTTTCAAATGCTGGACCTGATAACTACTGCAGTTTTGAAATGATCATGGCCATAAACAATAGTTTTAGATACTTTCATAAACTGACACACTTTCACATGACATAAAATTATCCATAATTTATTGTCATGATAAAGTCACATATACTATTAATTCTCCTATATTAACAGATAATACATTTCAGTTAGAAATGTATGTGTGCACGCTGAGTCATGTTTGATTCTTTGTGATTCCTTGGACAGTAGCCAGCCAGGTTCTTCAGTCCAAGAGATTTTCCAGATGAGAATACTGGAGTGGGTTGCCATTTCCTCCTCCAGAGAATCTACCCAACCCAAGGAGGCAACCTGCATTCTCTCTGTCTCCTGCTTGGCAGGAGGACTCTTTCCCATTGAGCCACCTGGGAAGCCTGTTAAGCTACTTCATTTGTGGTAATTTGTTACAGCAACAGGAGAAACCACTATATGTTTCTATGGCCTCCCTGGTGGCACAGACAGTAAAGAATTTGCCTGCAATGTGGGAGACCTGGGTTCGATCCCTGGGTTGGGAACATTCCCCTGGAGAAGGACATGGCAACTCACTCCAATATTCTTGCCTGGAGAATCCTATGGACAGAGAAGTCTGGTGGGCTATGGTCCAGGGGCTCAGGAAGAGTTGGACATTACTTAGAAACTGAAAAGCATCAACAAAATCAAGGTGTTGGTGAGGCTCTGCTTCTTTTGGAGGCCCTAGGGGAGGATCTGTTCCCTTGCCTTTTCAGCTTCTAGAGGTCACATATATTCCTGGGCTAGTGGCCCCTTCCTTCATCTTCAAAGCGTATCTCTCCTATTTCTGCTCCTTCCTCTAATTTTTTTTCTCTAACTTTGATCCTTCTGCCTCCCTCTTTTACACACCCCTGTGATTACATTGAACTCACCAGGCAATCAAGGATAATCCTCATGTCAAGATCCTTAATAACATTTGTATAGCACTTGCCAAGTTGTAAGGTAAAACATCCATAAAAGTTATGGAGATTAGGATGTGCATATCTTGAGGGGGGGTCCCCTCTTCAGACCACCATAGTGAGACTGAAAATAATGTTTCCATCACAATTCATGAATACTCTCTCGGTATTTTTCCCATGCCAGGGTTAAGAAATCTTGCCCTGTAAAGATTTTGCAACTAGAATCTCTGACTTCATCTTCTATTACCTTTTTTCTTTGACAAGACTGCCAAAGTGGAAGTGAAAGTCACTCAGTCATGTCCAACTCTTTGAAACAGTCCATGGAATTCTCCAGGCCAGGATACTGGAGTGGGTAGCCTTTCCCTTCTCCAGGGATCTTAAACCGGGGTCTCCTGCATTGCAGGCAGGTTCTTTACCAGTTGAATTACTAGGGAATCCCCTGACAATACTGCCCGTGTGTACTCAATATTTTATTATGTTCTCATTTTTCCATTCCGTGTATCATTCTCTAGCATACAATTTGATTCATTTATTTATTTTATTGTGTGTCCCATGTGATTTCCCTCTGAAATAAAAGCTCGACAATAACAGAAGTCTTAGTTTTAGTCACTTATTTATCCCAAATTTCTTGGCAGGATCCCAGCACTTAATAGATACTCAGTAAGTATGCCCTAGAAACCATCTGAATTAACCATAGACTCTAACAATGTTGAGGACACTATCTTATAAGAAAATGCTAGACTTTCACCTCTATTTCTAGCTTTATTTCTTCAGTGAATAAATATGCATGAGACGAGAGGCACAGAAAACAATAAGATACACTAGAAAACATCAATCATAACAACAACAACAAGACTAGAAAAAAGGTTAGATCAGGAAAAGCCATTACTCTCTCCTGCATGCTGCCTTTGTTTCAAAAATACAGTATCAGCCTGCTCAGGCTACCACAACAGAATATCACAGGGTGAGTGACGTATGCAATGGGCATTTCCTTTCTCCGAGTCCTGGAGTCTGAAAGTCTAAGATTAGGGTGAGGCATGTCTGGCTCCTGGTGAGGACTCCGCAGTCACCACGGCCTTCAACTGGTGCTCATGGGGTCTTTCCTTGGTGTGTGCATGCGCAGAGATTGCACTCTGCTCTTATTTTTTCCTTACAAAAGAATTCTCTGGGATCGGGGTCCTACACTTACGGCTATATCAACCTTAATTACTCCTATAAGGGCCCTATATTCAGACAGTTGCGCTGGAAGGGTGGAGCTTCGACACGTTAGCTTGAAGAGACATGCAGCCCATACATTTGGTGCAACCAGCGTGTTAGCGCAGGACCACGCGAGTGCTGCATGTTGATCATACTACCATCCAACACAAATCAAGCTTTCAGGTGGAAGAGGGAGCCTTTCATGTTAAATACGAATTCTTCTCAGGGCAATAAAAGGTGGTGGGAATCGGGGGACAAAGCTATTAATAACTGTAGAAACGTTAGCGAGAATTTCAGAGGCCTCAGTCAATAACAGTGACGGCATGGCTCCTGTCAGGAGAAAATTGTGCCTGACAAATCTATCGGCTTTCTTTGCAGGATAAATATTCTTGGATAATGAGGAAAATAGATAATACAATCTCTTTAAACTTTCAAAATCCCTTGAATGAGTTTTCATACCTAAAGCTACACAAAAATGAAGGAAAAAAAGGAACAGTAAAATGCAAGGTTACTGGCTTGTCATCGATAGGAAACTAGCTTAGAGACGAGAAACAAAGATGAGTAAGTATTGGGAAAGTCCGATTCAACAGTTTAATGAATTATTTAGATGGTGGAGTACACAGTGAACAGTAAAGCAAGAATAAAAATATTGAATCTTTTCTTGGAATACGGAGAGATATTTCATAGACTCTTAAATATAACAAATGCAAAACAAAGATTTTAATAGAAAATGATGCATATTTTATTTATACAAACTTTGAGTTGAGTGTTAAAACTCAAGACTTGCCTTACTCATTAAGGGAGCTGTTACCCAAAACCAGTATCATTGTGAAGTTACTTTTAGCACCCTCCTCTCTGTATCCTTCTTAAATTAGAGCAAGAGTGTTTATGTTAGTCACCCAGTCATTTCTCACTCTGCGACCCCGTGGACTGTAGTCCACCAGGCTCCTCTGTCCATGAAATTTTCCAACAGGAATACTGGAGTGGGCTGCTATTTCCTTCTCCAGAGTATCTTCCCAACCCAGGGATCAAACCACGATCTGCACTGCAGGCAGATGCTTTACCATCTGAGTTACTAGGCAAGCCCAAATTAGGGGAAGAGGGGATGTAAAATAAAATTTTTAACAATATCTTTATATAATAAAATTCTAAAAAGCACGTCAAGTGGAATAGCATATGAACTTTTGAATACAGAAAATAGGTGTGTTTATAAAAAACACCAACTGTTTCATTTTCTGTGACTTGACATTTGGAAATGAGTGTATTAAGATGGCTCTTTTTGCAGATGATAGCAACATTTCAGCTTGTATAACAATCAGCTTTGTAACAATTTAAAAGGGAGTTATTTAGTTCTTTGGTCCATTTTTTGATTGGGTCATTTATTTTTCTGGAATTGAGCTTCAGGAGTTGCTTGTATATTTGTGAGATTAATCCTTTGTCTGTTGCTTCATTTGCTATTATTTTCTCCCAATCTGAGAGCTGTCTTTTCACCTTGCTCATAGTTTCCTTTGTTGTGCAAAAGCTTTTAAGTTTCATTAGGTCCCATTTGCTTATTTTTGCTTTTATTTCCAATATTCTGGGAGGTAGGTCATAGAGGATCCTGCTGTGATTCATGTCAAAGAGTGTTTTGCCTATGTTCTCGTCTAGGAGTTTTATAGTTTCTGTTCTTACATTTAGATCTTTAATCCATTTTGAGTTTATTTTTGTGTATGGTGTTAGAAAGTGTTCTAGTTTCATTCTTTTACAAATGGTTGACCAGTTTTCCCAGCACCACTTGTTAAAGAGATTGTCTTTTTTCCATTGTATATCCTTGCCTCCTTTGTTGAAGATAAGGTGTTCATAGGATCGTGGATTTATCTCTGGGCTTTCTATTCTGTTCCATTGATCTATATTTCTGTCTTTGTGCCAGTACCATATGGTCTTGATGACTGTGGCTTTGTAGTAGAGCCTGAAGTCAGGCAGGTTGATTCCTCCAGTTCCATTCTTCTTTCTCAAGATTACTTTGGCTATTCGAGGTTTTTTATATTTCCATACAAATTGTGAAATTATTTGTTCTAGTTCTGTGAAAAATACTATTGGTAGCTTGATAGGGATTGCATTGAATCTATAGATTGCTTTGGGTAGTATAGCCATTTTGACAATACTGATTCTTCCAATCCATGAACACGGTATATTTCTCCATCTATTTGTGTTGTCTTTGATTTCTTTCATCAGTGTTTTATAGTTTTCTATGTATAGGTCTTTTGTTTCTTTAGGTAGATACACTCCTAAGTATTTTATTCTTTTTGTTGCAATGGTGAATGGTCATTTCTCCAAAGAAGACATACAGATGGCTAACAAACACATGAAAAGATGCTCAACATCACTCATTATCAGAGAAATGCAAATCAAAACCACAATGAGGTACCATTACACGCCAGTCAGGATGGCTGCTATCCAAAAGTCTACAAGCAATAAATGCTGGAGAGGGTGTGGAGAAAAGGGAACCCTCTTACACTGTTGGTGGAAATGCAAACTAGTACAGCCACTATGGAGAACAGTGTGGAGATTTCTTAAAAAACTGGAAATAGAGCTGCCATATGACTCAACAACACCACTCTTGGGCATACACACTGAGGAAACCAGATCTGAAAGAGACACGTGCACCCCAATGTTCATCACAGCACTGTTTATAATAGCCAGGACATGGAAGCAACCTAGATGCCCATCAGCAGACAAATGGATAAGAAAGTTGTGGTACATATACGCAATGGAATATTACTCAGCCATTAAAAAGAATTCATTTGAATCAGTTCTAATGAGATGGATGAAACTGGAGCCCATTATACAGAATGAAGTAAGCCAGAAAGATAAAGAACATTACAGCATACTAACACATATATATGGAATTTAGAAAGATGGTTATGATAACCCTATATGCAAAACAGAAAAAGAGACACAGATGTACAGAACAAACATTTGGACTCTGTGGGAGAGGGCAAGGGTGGGATGTTTCGAGAGAACAGCATGTATATTATCTATAGTGAAACAGATCACCAGCCCAGGTTGGATGCATGAGACAAGTCCTCGGGCCTGGTGCACTGGGAGGACCCAGAAGAATCGGGTGGAGAGGGAGGTGGGAGGGGGGATCAGGATGGGGAATACGTGTAACTCTATGGCTGATTCATGTCAATGTATGACAAAACCCACTGAAATGTTGTTAAGTAATTCGCCTCCAACTAATAAAAATAAATGAAAAAAAAATAGGGAATTATTAACTCATCTAACTAAGAATCCAGGGGATTCCTTTCTTCACTGATTAGATGGTTAAAATTCCCTGTAGCAGGAAATATACTTCTGTCAGCCTCCGGATCCCCAGGTTTGAATTGGCCAGAAACAGCCTGTCCTTCATCGTTATCATGGGCATGTATTGGGTGATGGGCCCAACGTCACACCAGCCACCTAGATGGACCAATTATCTAGCATATTGTATTTAGCTGGGCCCAGATCTCCTTGCCACACTCCGGAAAGGGATCAATCCCACCCAAACTGCATATAATCGTTTCCCCTCTGAGAAAAGCATCCATCTGTTACCAGAAAAAAGGGTGGTAGAGAGAACTTTTCAAATAAACAAACAAAACAAGTAGCGAATCATTAGAATGAAATTTCCAATGTGAGCAAGGGGAAAGCTGTAGAGGGCAGGCAGTCTTGAGGTAAAGGAAGGCCCCCCGCACTTTACAAGGGCTTTGCAAAAGCAAAGCATGATTTAAAGCCAATCATATCAGAGAATGTGGCCCAGGAGACCTTGAAGAGGGAAAATTTTACAAATTGCTTTCTCTGCAATTATGGATACTCCAGAAGGGGGCTGGGGAATGCCCTCCTTGGCCACATTGTTATATGACTTTCCAGAGATCAGCTTATTGATCACCTTCTCAAAAAATTTTGTTTCTTGACACCCCAAATATTTCTATAGTTGATTAATATCATATCTTCATATTATTTAATTATCTCAATAAGTAAAACAAAAGAAAGTTTCTTCAATTACCATCTGCTCTCACTTTAAAGATACAAACATAATACAATTAGGGACTGTCTCCTCTTGCTTTTTACTTTCTTTCCAGAAATGAACAGCATGGTTAAAAAATACTAGGTGGAAAAAAATTTGCATCCATATGCGCCTGAGAAACCAAGCTTCAAAATGCTGAGCCTCAAAACCAACATTCAAAACCACAGAGCCTCCAAAGTGGTCCTCAGGGACAGCAGCTCCTTCTTGTACATTGAATAGCTTTGGTTTAATGTGGAGGTTAGAGTTGGACCATAGTCTTTAAAAGGCAACATAGATAAGTTATTTACAGACACCTGGTGTTGGAGTTGTATTTCAGAGGAACCTTAGAGGTGCATTCCCAAAACAAGTCCCTCGTATATATCATCTGAGCTGAGAATTGGAACTCTAATCCTTGTTGAAGAAGAATCTCCAGAAGCCCAAATACAGAATGCTCACAATGCTTCACCTATAATAAAGCATTGCTTGAGGAATTATGATTTACTAAATGATGTACTGAAAACAATGATCCGCCGGTCTGGTTCATATTTATACTCCTGATATTTCATAGAGGCATCCAAGTGCTACAGACTTAATCCTCACAACATCTGAACCACCTATGGGTGGAGAATACTGCTGCACAAACTTAATTTTTACTAGAATATCAGTTTCCTTAGATTTGTTTAAAGCTAGCGTAATTCACTTAGGACAGTATGAACACCAATTTTACGTGATGCCAACTTTGGAATGTGTATTAAAATGACATACAATTACACAATTTACCTGGGAGATAATTTAGAGAACAGTTTACAGACCCACCTACCCATCAGAATAGAGGAAAGGAGAGAAAGAAGGAGGGAGAGAGAAAAAGAAAATTAGGGGAAGAGGGTGGGGGGAGGGAGGGGAAAGAGAGCATGTGTATATTCTAACACCTCACTGAAGACCTGCTGAGCCTATCTGGGTGTAATATAAGACATAAATATTGTTATAAATCTCCCTGAGTTATTGTGATAAAGCCAGGTAGCCAGTTTGGCAGCACTTCATGAAGTGTTGTTAACATACTAGAGATGGAGACATTCATTCATTAAAAGTGACACTGGGGAAAAAAATACAAAACAAAAAAACTCTGACACTGAACACAACAATGTAATACACACATCAAATGAAATTACGCAAGATTAAAAGTGTCTCTAAGCCTGCCATCCTTTCATCCCCATTGCTGACCACAGTAAGCTTGCCTGCCAGAATCACTCTTCCAAACATCCAACTCGATGAATGGCAAACAAGGGCGGGTAACGATTGCTTTAAGTTTGATATATGTGTTGACAAAAATGGCTTTCTTAATACTCTTTGGATGAAAAAAAATACTGAAGTAACAAATTCATACATAAACAAAGCAGATGTAAGTCATTAACTCATTTATCATTTGCCTTTATTTGTGAATTATACCCAAAACTCACTGCATTTTTTTTATAATGCAAAGCTACTGAGAAGCAAGCTTTCTGTTCTTTGTCTGCAAGGCTCATGAAAAGCATCACGTCCCCGCGCCACCAAGCGTGCCCAGCCAGTATTCGGGCATCAGTTTCTGCTCCCTATCAACCTTGCTCACGGCCCTCTAACCCACTGCGGTAATTGTCAATATCCAGTCAGAAGGAACAGCAATAACAACAGAAGAATAACGCCCCAAACACTTTCTCTTTTTGAAAAAGAAAAATCTTTAAAGGACGGAAATTTGCATTTTGAAGTCTCCAAAATTTCAGGGTATATTCCGCTGATTGAGAGTCTACCCTACGGCCATTCTCTTACATAGGATAGCCCTCAGCAGACAATATAGTTTGTGAAAGTGAAAGTCACTCAGTCGTGTCCGACTCTTTGTGACCCCATGGACTTAGTTCATGGGATTCTCCAGGCCAGAATACTGGAGTGAATAGCCTTTCCCTTCTCCAGGGGATCTTCCCGACCCAGGGTTCGAACCCGGGTCTCCCACATTGCAGGCAGATTCTTTACCAGCTGAGCCACTTATAGCTCAGTTTGTAAAGAATCATAAAGCATAGGATTTTATAATAAATGTAAGCTCAGGACCTGGTTTATATCTTCTGCTCTGGGGGTTGATATTAAACTAGGGAGCGTAAGGACAGGAGAGATTGCGGAAAGGGGGTTTAACACGGATGGAAAAGCTGATGTGTATCAGTCAGAATTTCTTTTGGATACAGGTATGAAAATACTTCAAGTGCCACAAATTCGAGGTATTTTTTTTTTTCTCTCAGATACTAAATAGTCTGTGGATAAGAAAGGGTTGGCCTAGGTTCTTCACATAAAAATTCAAAGATTTTGTCCAACTTATGTGTCTATGATCCACTCTCTTCTCTTCATGGCCATCCCTGGGTTTTTCCCTCCCATATTCCAAGCATGAACTGGCTGTGCTGAGGACGGGGACAGCCTCAACCCCTTTTGTTTCTCGTAAGTAGGTGACTCCAGCAGGTTTCCACGTCCAGGCCTTTGATTCGTGTTGAGTCACATGCTCACTCCTACAGTGGAGGTGGCAAGAAAATGAATATTTAACTCTTCTAGTCCTTGGGGTAGAAATGACAAGGAAACCTTCGGTGAGCTAGGTCTTGAGTCATCCAGACTGAAGGTAGGTACATATGACATAAAGCTTATTAAAATCCTTAATATGATTCCTTCTCTTCCTGAAAGACTGTGAAAAAAGAACAGGTAAGAGAGAGAAAATTAGGAGAGCTGATAACAGGGCCTAACTCTGGTAGGTGAAAACAGTCCTGTAGATATAATATTTAGACCTCTATGGAGAAATTAAAGACTTCAGGCTAATGACTTTCTGTCTTGGACTTAACTTGAGAAAGAGGCTTGAGCTTAGGAGAATTTGAAATATCGGCTTGGCATCATGTCCAAATTATGTGGAAGAAATAAGAGCGCACCAGTGGCGGGAAAGAGATAGAAAGAAGGTGATTAAGACAATGTTCTTGACTCCCAATGTCTTTTTCAGGACACTGTGAATATCCTGGGTGCAGAAGCTTGTGAATGAATGTGAAGGTGATTGTGTAATGCCATTCACATGGTGCAATGAATGTGAATGTTAATAGGAAGAAGTGAATACCACAGATGGGAACACGGAGGCCAGGCCAGTTTCTGGGGCCAGCTGGTCCAGTGATGAGACCAGTCACACCTAAATGGACACCAGCAACAGTCAATTAAAATGCAGAAAGTATGGGGCAACCTGGGGTTCCCTCTCTTCTCTTCTTGAAAACACAGTAAATCTGTCCCTCTTCCTTATACTCAGATATCACTTTAGTGGGGGAAAAAAATGAAATCTAATATACTAAGCTATTCAAAGGAGCCTAAACCAACTTTGATGGTAAATTCAGTCTGAAATTGAAAGATTTTTTTTTTTTCTTTCTGTTTTGATTTTTAAACTATGGAAGTATAATAATGCATTTCCAGACTTTAAAAATACAGAAAAAGGTACATATAGTTCCACTATATATTACAATTATTATTTTTTTTAAGTAGGCAAATCAAGATTTTTAGTTTGGAGTTTCAACATCAAACTCTCAAAAATGAATAGAATGAATAGACACAAAAGGAGAAAGATGTAGTAGACTTGAAAACACTATGAATGAAATTAACAGAAATTTTAAATTGAAAAGACATTGATTAAGCCTAAAAAGAATGGAACACAATTTTGATTGAAAAAGATTAGTGTATCAGCTACAGAACAACAGGACTTGAAGTAATCAGATCAGTTAGAGGCAAAGAAACTATTTTCTCTACTCACCAAAGTGCAGGGTGAACAAATGGATTACTTCACTATTCCTCATCTGTCTTTACCCTCTCTTGTTCATTCAAGCTTTGCTCTCCTTTTGCTGAAATCAGCATAATGATATGTGCTGTTAACCCCAATATATTTATACTGCATTTCTGCCCAACGTCCTCTGCCGCCCTCTCCACGGAAGAGCTGTTCACAACTCATCTGCCCTTTGTGGATCCAACACTTCACTTCCCGTTTGTTCTGCAAACCATTCCATCAATGGACCTAGCTTCCTCTCTAGAACTTTGATGAAATTGCTCTTGCCAAAGTCACAAAGACCTCATATTGCCAAATTCTCCGGAACCTGCATTCCTATCAGTTTAATCAGAACTAGAGAGAGAGAGAGAGTGAGCCCATGGGGCGGCTGAGGAGAGGGAAAGAGGAACAGGAAGACAGAATGGGGAGGTTGGGGTGGGGGGGTAGAGATTAGCACCGGGGCCATTCCATTGTTCCTAAACTTCTCTCTTTTCTGAGCTTCTTTGATAATGTACTTTCTCACATGATTGATTGTTTTAGGCAGCACTCCATAAACCTGATCATTATACGTGAAATGGCTTGAGGCTGCATGAGAGACTAGATGCTCTTTCATTTTTCTATTCCTTTCCATCAATTTCAGTGGCATTAAATCCCAAATGTCTTCTGCATCAGATCCTAGGCTTACATTTCTAACTGCTCACATGTCCCTTGAGTGGGCTCTTCTCCATGTCTATGGGCAAGTGCTCCAGACTGTATATTCCCTACACTGCTTTAGGTCTTGCCACTTTCACTGCAACATGTTATATTGGACCTTGTCCACCTTTAATTATCACCTATTTTCTCAAGATTCTCTGGTAAGTTTCCCTTAAAAGCCCAGGCAGATCTTTTCCCACCATCCCTTAAGCATCCGTATCATACACTACCTCCATGTGCCAACCCAAGAATTCAAATTCACCAGAACAAATGATTTAAACGTTTTCAATGATAATATTTTAAAATATGATTAATAACTAACTATAATAGAAAAATGAACTTTTTTTGTTTGTTTAGGAAGACATTTTTATTTTGATGCTACTATTTTTAAACCAAAACCAATAATAAAAATAATTTAAAAATTGCAACATCCAAACATAAAATACTAAAACAATTAAGATGAAGAAAGCAATTATTAGTTAAAATGAGACATTAAAAGAAAAACATGACAACAGAATTTGCAATTTAACTTCATTCTATAAATGAAACATCATTGGATGCTTACTAAGGGCCAAGATTCGATAGCTTTGTAAGTGTTTTAAATGTATCTAATTTAATCTTCACAGCAATGTTATTAAAACTGTTGAGTGTTTATCCTTATTTTACAAGTTAAGACATTGAAATACAGGGTAAAATAAAGTGTCCACATATGAACAACTAGTTCATGATGGAACGAAACTGAATTTGAAAACCAGGATTTTTTAATCCAGGACACACACTTAATTTTTTTTCCAATATGTTATATTGATTGTAAGATTATATCATTATTTGTTATTTTGCTATTTTAATTTTTAAATATATTATGAAATTTATTTACATATTTTATCATCTAAACATGTCTTTTTAACATTGTTTACCACATATTTAGCTTTCATGTCATATTATTTTATAACTTATGTTCAGGAGAAATATTAAAATTGTTTACACAAGACAGATGTTTATTACTCTCTCACATAAAATAAGCTGAGGTAAGAGGTTCTGAGCTTGAAAGAAGTTGCATGCTTGTTCAGAGACCTAGATTTCTTCCCAACTTCTGCTCCACCATCTTGGAGCACAGAGGTCAACTCAGCTTGGACAGTAACCATCAGACCTCCAGTCCCAAACCTCAAGTGAGAAGGGATAGAAGGGCAAAGGGCAGAGTCTTAGAATAATTTTCACAAATTTCTATCACCTCACTGGGGACAAATCAGGTTGGGAAATTCACTTTTTATGTAAGTCTGTTGTTACCCAGAAGTCAAGAGATGCCTGGAGTAATAGACACATTTGGCCTTTGAGTACAGAATGAAGCAGGTCAAAGGCTCACAGAGTTTTGCCAAGAGAACGCAGTGGTCATAACAAACACCCTCTTCCAACAACACGAGAGATGACTTTACACATGAACATCGCTAGATGGTCAATATTGAAATGGTTGATTATATTCTTTGCAGTTGTAGATGGAGAGATGCTATACAGTCAGCAAAAACAAGACTGGGAGCTGACTGTGGCTCAGATCATGATCTTCTAATTGTAAAACTCAGACTTAAACTGAAGAAAGTAGGTAAAACCACTAGACCACTCAGGTATGACCTAAATTAAACCCCTTATGATTATACAGTGGAAGTGAGAAATAGATGCAAGGAATTAGATCTGATAGACAGAGTGTCTGCAGAGCTACAGACGGAGGTTCCTAACATTGTACAGGAGGTACTGGCTGAAATCATCTCAAAGAAAGAGAAAAGCAAGAAGGCAAAATGCTTATCTGAGGAGCCTTACAAACACCTTAGAAAATAAGAGAAGTGAAAGGCAAAGGACAAAGAGAAAGATATATACAACTGAATGCAGAGTTCCAAGGAATAGCAAGGAGAAATAAGAAAGCCTTCCTAAATGAACAATGCAAAGAAATAGAGGAAAACAATATCATAGGAAAGACTGCTACTGCTAAGTCACTTCAGCCGTGTCTGACTCTGTGCGACCCCATAGACAGCAGCCCATCGGGCTCCCCCGTCCCTGGGATTCTCCAGGCAAGAGCACGGGAGTGGGCTGCCATTTCCTTCTCCAATGCATGAAAGTGAAAATGAAAGTGAAGTTGCTCAGTCGTGTCTGACTCTTAGTGACCCCATGGACCACAGCCTACCAGGCTCCTCTGTCCATGGGATTTTCCAGGCAAGAGGACTGGAGTGGGGGGCCATTGCCTTCTCCAATGGGAAAGACTAGAGATCTCGGAAACAAAATTAGAGACACCAAGGCGACATATCATGAAGGATGGCACCATAAAAGACAGAAGCAGCAAGAAGCTAACAGAAGCAGAAGATATTAGGAAGAGCTGGCAAGAGTACTCAGAAGGAGCATACAAAAAAGGTCTTAGTGGCCCAGATAAACCACAATGGCATGATCACTCATCTAGAGCCAGACATCCTGGACTGCGAGGCCAACTGGACCTGAGGAAGCATTACTATGAACAGAGTCAGTGGAGGTGATGGACATCCAGGTGACTAATTCAAATTCTAAAGATGAGGCTGTTAAAGTGCTACACTAAATACGGCAACGACTTTGGAAGACTCAGCAGTGGCCACAGGACTGGAAAAGGGCAGTTTTCATTCCAGTCCCAAAGAAAGGCAATGCCAAAGAATGTTCAAACTACCGCACAGTTGTGCTCATTTCACCTGCTAGCAAGGTAATGCTCAAAATGCTTCAAGCTAGACTTCAACTATATGTGAACTCAGAACTTCCGGAGGTTCAAGTTGGATTTAGAAAAGGCAGAGGAGCCAGAGGTCAAATTATAATATACAATGGAGCATAGAAAAAGCAAGAGAATTTCCCCCCCCTCCAAAAAAAAAACTACCTGTGCTTCATGGACTACACTAAAGAATTTGACTGTGGATCACAACAAACTGGAACATTCTTAAAGAAATGGGAATACTAGACTACCTTACCTGCCTCCTGAGAAACCTGTATGCAGTTTAAGAAGCAACAGTTAGAACTGGACATGGAACAAAGGACTGGTTCATAATTGGAGATGGGGTATGTCAAAGCAGTATATTGTCACCCTGCTTATTTAACTTACATTCATGCATGCTAAGTTGCCTCAGTCATGTATGACCCTTTGTGACCTTATGGACTGTAGCCCACCAGACTCCTCCGTCCATAGGATTCTCCAGGTAAGAATACTGGAGTGGGTTGTTATGCCCTCCTCCAGGGGATCTTTCTGACCCAGGGATTGAACCCATATCTCTTGTGTCTCCTGCATTGGCAGGCAGGTTCTTTATCACTGGCTTACATGCAGAGTACATTACGTGAAATGCCAGGCTGTATAAATCAAGCTGAAATCAAGATTGCTAATATCTGCTGGGTCACAGAAAAAGCAAGAGATTTCCAGATAAGTATCTACTTCTGCTTTATTGACTATGCCGAAGCCTTTGACTGTGTGAATCACAACAAACTGGAAAATTCTTAAAGAGATGGAAAATCCAGACCACCTGACCTGCCTCCTGAGAAACCTGTATGCAGGTCAAGAAGCAACAGTTAGAACCAGACATGGACAATGGACTGGTTCCAAACTGTGAAAGGACTATGTCAAGGATGTACATTGTCACCCTGCTTATTTAGTTTATATGCAGAGTACATCAGATGAAATGCCAGATTGGATGAAGGACAAACTGGAATCAAGATTGCTGGGAGAAATAACAATAATCTCAGATGTGCAGATGACACCACCCTTATGGCAGAAAGCAAAGAAGAGCTAAAGAGGCTCTTGATGACATTGAGAGGAGAGTGAAAAAGCTGGCTTAAAACTCAACATTCAGAAAACTAAGATCATGGCATCTGGTCCCATCACTTCATGGCAAATAGATGGGGAAACAGTGACAGACTGTATTTTCTTGGGCTCCAACACCACTGCAGGTGACTGTAGCCATGAAATTAAAGGACACCCGCTCCTTGGAAGAAAATCTATGACAACCATAGATAGCATATTAAAAAGCACAGACATCCTTCTCCTGACAAAAGTCATTATAGTCAAAGGTATGGTTTTTCCAGTAGTCATGTATGGATGTAAGAGTTGGACCATGAAGAGGACTGTGCACTGAAGAACTGATGCTTTCAAACTGTGGTGCTGGAGAAGACTCTTGAGAGCTCCTTGAATAGCAAGTCAGTAGAAATGAAAAAGAAATTGCTAAGATACGGTCAATCCATCTGGATCAAGAATAAGTTCATTTAATTATTCTCCTGCTTTTCAGCTGAGTTAATATTCACTGTTGCAGAAGTGTTTGATTTCATATAGTTACAAAAAAAATGTTGGATGTCAGTCATATAACAATTGTGGTAAATTATTATACATAACCCATTTGTTAATTCATAATAAATTTTACCATATTGCAATAGTCTTTAGGGCATGATTAGATAAATATCACTCTCTAGGGTAAAATATCTTTTCTGAGGCAATGTACTCTTTGGAATATAGTTTTGAATCTTTGAAAAACTGTATTATTTTTCCTTTTCTCTCTTATGATCGATCCTTAAGGAGAACAGACTTATAATTTTAGCTAAGGAACTATTAATACTTTATAACAGTTTAATCATTAACTATACCCACCATCCCCTTGATCACATAAAACAATTCTAGTTTTACAAATGAGACTGCTGAAGTAAAATAAGGACCCATTCCTTGCTGGAAAATTCACTCCGCTATTATTAATCCTGAAAATGTTCTTGTTAGTAGATGAACTGCATAAGAGACTTTCTAATTACCCTAAGTTCCATTAAAGTATTTTAATGCTTCATTAAAGCTGATGGATGGTACACACCTTTGATTATTCAGGTGCTGATTACTTGTGAAAAACACTTACACCACCAAAGTGTCAGCTAAATAGAGTTCACATCTTATGATATGTTAAGGCTGTGCCTGCAAGGAATAGATAAAGTCAGTCTTAGGAGCTCTCTCGGGAATTATTTAAGAACTATTTTTATCGTCATATTTTGTTTTAGTATTTCCATTAATGTCTGGAAGTTTAAACTAGGGAAACTGTAAAAAGGCAGACTTTAAACTTGCCAAATGTGTGAATAATAATAAAAAAGATTAAAAACAAAGAAACAAAAGATCATAGGGTTATTTCTCTACCCATTATAACACTCTAAAATATACATTTGGCATGTCTTTACCAGAACACTGATTTTACTTTTAAGAGAAAATAACTCCTTATGTGAATTGGGAACATGACCAAAATAAAACAGAGGAAGAAAGAATAACACAATTGTGAAATTCATTTGTAATAGCAAACTCTCTTCATAATTATTTTCTCCAGAGTCTGATAATTTGAAACTCTATGCCAACTAGCAATCAATGAATTATATACAATCAAAAACCAGCTTTTGAAATATCTCTAGTTTCAATGTGCAGTGGGCTTCCCTACTGTTTTTCTCTTCTTGAAATACATAGATGGCTCCTTTGCCTTTGTTGTATTTTATCTGTTGGTCAATTCAAATATTGATGTTTTTTCCCAATATGTGTTGCATAGCTTTAAATGTTCAAATTTATCCATGATATACATATATATGTATATAAACATACGTACATAAAATATATTAATGCTTTAAGAATAGAGTATATTATCACTTTAGGGAAGACCTTGTGTCAGAATGGGTCAAAATGTCTTGTAGACATTAAGGATTTTGAGACTTGTCTCTACTCTTTTTGATCTCAGGAAGAGTTTAACGTCTCTGCATTGTTCATGAAGTTTGCTCCATTGAAAGGATTTAAATTGCTCATTTATAGTGGCTTATGGTAGCATATTGGGAGTTGACTTAGATTAAGTTCCTCATGACACGATATTTACAAACAGTTTCTGTTCAAACAATCCTTTCATTGCTTTGGAACCCACATAAGAAGGGATGTCCCTAAACTATATATTTCTATGGCAGCCTGGAATTTAATTGATGTCCTTACTTTACTCTATAAGCATAATATGCTGTAAGACCATTAAGATGTAATTTGAGAGAACAGTTTCTGTCAGAAAGAATTAGTGGTTTAGAGTATAGATTCTGGATCCCGGCTGCCTAGGTTTGAAACCCAGCTCCAGCTTTTATTAGCTTTGCAAAATGTCTTTTTTATTCAGCTTTATTAAGGTGCAATTGGAAAAAAATGTAATATATTTGAAGTGTTCAATGTGATGATTTGATATATGTATATATTGTGAAAGGATTTCCCTCATCCAGTTAAATATTAATAACATTCATCACCTCACTCATTCTTTCTTTTCTTTCTAGTGAGTAGATTTAAGTTACACTCTCTTTCAACAAATTTCAATTATATAATACATTGTTATCAACCATATTCTCCAGTGATATATGTTAGATCCAGACCTTACTCATATTATAGCCACAGTTCGAACCCTTTACCAACCTCTTTTTCCATCACCTACCACTCCCTGGCAGGCGTCAGTCTGCTCTTTACTATGAATGTGTCTTTCCCCCTCTCCACCAGATTTCAAATATAAATGATAACACAGGCGGTATTTGTCATTCTCTGTCTGACTTATTTCACCTGGCACAATGTCCTCCATCTTCATTTATGGTATCCCAAACAACATGGTTTCCTTTCTTTTTAAAGCAGAATAATATTCCATTGTGTGTGTGTGTGTCTACTGACAGTTTCCACGATTTGGCTACTGTGAAGAATGCCGCAATGAATACGGGAGTTCAGATATCTCCTCAAGATAATGGTTTAGTTTCCTTTGCATATATATCTAGAAGTGAGATTATTGGATCATGTGGTAGTTTTATTTTAAATTTATTGATGAGCCTACATACTGCTTTCCTGATTTATTGAACACCCAATGGTGCATTTCCTGACAGATACTTTCCTAACCCTGTCCATGCATTTTAAGTCACTATTCTTGAGATTTTAAAAAGTGCTTCCTCTTTGAAATACCTAAAATCCTTTTGTTTTCCTAACTGAATTCCACTTGAAAGTCATAATGTACAATGCTAAGAATATAGAAAAAAAATATGGATGTAAAATACTACAATGTGTTGGAGACATCTGAAACTTGAATGACAAAAATGCCATTTCATAGTCAAATAAAATTCTAAAGAGCACCCTCCACTCTTTCCCTCTGCATAAAAGAGAAATTTGTGTTGACGTTTCTAGTTATTCAATATTTTATGATAATTAGAACATTGATACTCAAAATGAGATTAGAAAAGATATTCTACTATAACCAATGTTAATTTACAGAATTCATATCTGAATTACATTTAAGATGCTATCTGGGCTTCTTCATTGGAGCTAAACACTCATCAGGTGGCCAACTCACTACCAAAACATAGGTGCTTATATCAAGAAGATGTTTCACCTCAACCACTGACACCGTAATTTGTCTAAGGAAAATAACTGCATATGTGCATGAATATATATATGCATACATATGTATTAAAATACATGCATAAATATATGCACACATAAATTATTATGTATGCATACATATACTGCTTCATATGATTGTTATTCACTAATATAATATATAAATGTTTATCCATTCAATTATGTAATATGGAAGATGAAAACTCTGACCTAATCAAAAATATGTTGGTCTCCCAGAGAAAGGAATCTAGGGGAAAAAATTAAGATGAGGGAAAAGAAGAGAGGAAGTGCCTAGCTGTGTGTAGTATGAATCATATGTGCAATCTATAAAGATTCATCTTATTTTATACCAGAATACTTGATGTGATTGGAGTGTGTGTGTGTTGTAATGCCAAAGAACAGCAGAAGGAAACTTTGCTTGCAGGATGATGTAGGCAAAAAAGAGTTAGCTTGTGAGAACACAGATGTCATGAGCAGACAATAGTGTGAAACTATGCCCTTGGCAATTTTCAAATACTTGAAAATGCTTTGGGCTTTGCCAGATCATGGATCTAAAGTTTGAGATAAATTTTACCTTGACTTTTGAGGTGAATATTTTACAAATGTCTTGGCTACATAGCTCCAAGCTAATCCTGAAAGCTGTCAGAAGGGCACAAGTTCAAGCAACAATAAATGCTTTTCCACCTGCATCACGTTAGTTGGCACAAACGTTGTTGCTGTTGTTTTTTTTAAATAATTACAGAAGCATCAATAGTAATTTTAACACTGATATCAATAGCTTATAACTAGATTTCATATATTTTCCCTTTAAGTTACTTAATAATTCTATAATAAAGTTTAACATCATTACTATTTTTAAAGGAGTTATATGGTGTTTTAATTGTTAAACTGTCTGCTTCAGGTTAAAAATGTTAAGAGTAGAAGAACTGGAACTAGCATGCTCTTTTTATTACAACTCTCTAAGTGATTCATTGTTCTGGATTAAGAAAGGGAAGAATTGAAGGATTTTTTACTTCTAAAAAATATGGTGGATGCAAATTCACAACTTATATTTTCACTCTGCTGTCAAAAATGACTCTGATGGGAATCATTTAAGTTACTGACAACCAGGTTGATATTTTTGCTTTAGTATATTTCATGGTCACTTATTATTAAAATTGTTTCTGAAAACAGGGTTTTTAATATAATTCCATTTTTTTTTGGTCTCATGCAACAAAAATTCCATCTCAAAATCTGACACTGACATTTCTCTTTTCAAAAGACTAGAAAATCAAACCCTAGAGCCTAATATCAAGTATGCAGCATGATTTTTGAAATTTGTAAGTGGTTAGTTGAATACTTTCTGTTCTCATTTTTTTTAGGCTTTTAGAGTAAATATTCCTGCAAGGCTACTTTTTAAAATCAATTCATAACCGCTACTTTTATATATTGCTCTTTCCCCAAATGAAGGTTTTTTAGTCAGAAGATTTGTACTTTTCCAAATAGTGCTTTTAACATATATTAACAAAGATGATTCAGTATTAAGACAGTCAGCTCTGATAGTTGTCGATTTTTAGTTTTCTATTTAAAAGTAATTTTTGATTGAAAGAATTGCTCATAGAGTTTACATCATATAATTTCACTCATCTTCAAATGTTAATAACTTACATAGCTATAGTACAATAATTAAAATCTATGAGTTTGTTTCTCTTGATACTAGAGAAATATAAAGCCACTCTAAACTTTAAATGAATATGAACCTTGGGAACTTATAAAACATAATAACAGAAAAATATGAAGTTTAAGTCAAATTGTTTATTTGGTTGTTTTTCTTTTAACCTTTGACTTACAACTAATTTATTTAGAGTACAACCTCTGATGGGAAACAGAATAAGGATGAAGATATGAATTTATCTTTTTGTGCAAAATTAAAAAAATATTTCACATTCTCTTCATTTAAGATGCTTAAAATATTTAACATAATTTGGGCAAGGAGATAATTTAAGTGTTCTGCTCTTTTTGATCATCTGATTCTCTTGGATTAGACACATTTGTATAATTCCTTCTGAAGAATTCCCAAAGCTGAGTGACCACTATCAAAGTCTTTGAACCAATGCAAGACTTACCTTGTGTGGGATTATTTTCCTTCACTGTGTGAAGTTTATCAGTTCATCACTAAACATATACTCTGAATATTCTTGCCCAGTAATACACAGTTGTAAACAAATATGAATATGCTGAATAACTATAATAAAAGTTAAACTTATCATAATTTCATTTTAAACTTGGTCCATAAATTGCCTGAGTGTTGTGAAAAAAGCTGTTGATAATACTCATTTGAGTCACTACATTGTACCTGTTACCTCTCATTTGCTCCTCTAGACCTCCTTCTAAGATTCTCCTCCTACTTGGCGACTCTATGGGTTATGTCACTGGGATGTGTTGCGCTATCATTTCTGGGGGCTGGGAAGCAGTCAATGGCAAATGCAGGCAGGAAATGAGAGATAGGAAAGTATGATCAAAGGAATCATTCCCTTGACTTCTTCTCTGAAGGGTCACCACAAACCGGCTCCTTTTATCTAAAGGGTGGTCCTGACTCAGCTCTCTCTCTTCATCTGCAAGTAACCAATATTGCTGTTTCCTACCTCTGCTCGGGCTTGAGATGTCAAAGCTGCCCATTCATAGTGACCCCGTGACTCTTCACTGTTCTCTGAGATTCTCCTATACTTTGCGCTTCGTGTATGCGTGTGCGTGTGTAGGGGGAGAGAGAGATACAGGAAAACAGAGAGGGAGAGGGAGAGAGACGAAACAGACACATACAAGAGGAACCAAAGATAGACAAAGGGACACAGACAGATTTCAGAAATCAAAGCTCTAAGTTTCATGACATTTGATAATGCAAATAAAAGAATATACAATAAAGACCAAGAAAGGAAGAAAGCCTGGTCAATTCCAGAGGCTCCGGAGATAGTTTAAAATTGTAACCATAAAAAAAGATGCACAGACCAGGTATAGGACCTAGAAAAATAGGTTAATTTACTGATACTGATTTTTGATTCCTGCTTCTGTTTCCTTGCTTTGGTGCATCTCCTTCAGACCAGATCCTGTTCCCCTCCCTCCCCTCCACCTCCAAGAATAGAGGACTTGCCACATGAGGGGGTACCGTTCCAAAAAGCAACCTGGGTAAATCCCATTCTCAGCATTTCCATACTTTCCCGAGTTAAGTTATTCATCTCATCTCACCAGTATATGTCAATACCACACATTTTTCACTTTTATTTCCAAGTTTAAGAACATATTGCGGCAGTTTGACCTGGAACTAAAACTGTCTTATGCTAGAATGCTTAGTGTCTAAGATATTACTAATTTAACCCCCTCCAATTAATATGGTTGCACTCCAATAATAATTTTCTATAGGCCTATATTCATGGATGATGAAAATATAAGATCTTGGGTATGAATTAATTGAAATTATTGAGGGGAAGAGTTTTATAATCAAAATGAAAATGATCTAGGGCACAAAGTCCTGGGTGTGTATCCTCACTGGGTGAGTATCCTGGATAAATCCTCCTCTATTTAATAAAAGCAAATATTCTCTAGTACTATAGCCTTATTAAATTCTATGCAGAATGTTCTGTCATCCTTTAAATCACCCATCTGTTCCCTTACTATCACATCTGTCCTTGAGAATCTCTGCCCTCAGATGATTCTGTATCATGGAAAATAATTTTCCATGTGAAAAAGTGATGATAAAGCTGAAAGTTATGTAACTAAGGAAGACATGTAAAATCAGGTTAAAAAATACATTTCAGTACAAATTCCCAGGTAGCTCAGTGACAAAGAATCTGCCTGCCAATGTAGAAGCCACAGGAGACATGGGTTCCATCTCTGGGTCATGAAGATCCCCTGAGGAGGAAATCACACCTCTCTGTAGTATTCTTGACAGGAGAATCCCATGAACAGAGGATCCTGGCAGGTACAGTCCATGGGGTTGCAAAGACTTGGACATGACTGAGTGACAGAGAAAACACACGTGCAAAAATACCCAAGAGAATAGGCCAATAATAATAGTTAGCAGTGAATGCTCAGGATATGATGTCTAGACAGTTCAGGAACAATTTGAATCATTGCATACAGTAAGTACTTAATAAACATTGGTTGAATAGGTTGAGAAACGTCATGGGGACTTGTAACATGCAAGTGATAATCCTTGAGGCTCTGTCACGGTATAATCTAGAGGAGTATATTGAGAAAACCTATCTTCATATCTGGCTTGAATATTTATCATTTGGGATTGTCAGTGCCACCATCGGTCTCTCTCTTCCTTGAAAAGGGGAAATTTCACAGTCTATGATGCCAAGAAAATGACTGAGTTCTCTTTCTTGTCTGTTTATTTTATCTGCTAGAGGATATGTGCTTCTGAAAGAATTCACCTTGTTCCCAAGAACCAGACTATCTTTTGTGCTGCTTATCTGGGTTTCTTGCTTCTTGACTAAAAGAAAAGAGTCAGCACTCAATACATGTTGGTAGAAAGCAACCTTATCCTTTGTTGTATGTCTTCCTATCACACACTTTACATGCAAAGCCCTAGCTAAATACCTATGTATTTTGGACTGTAAGGAAATCAAACCAGTCAATTCTAAAAGAAATCAACCCTGAATACTCATTTGAAGGACTGATGCTGAAGTTCCAATATTTTGGCCACCAGGTGTGAAGATCCAACTCATTGGAAAAGACCCTGATGCTGGTGAAGTTGGGGCAGGAGGAGAAGGGGGCTTCAAGGGATGAGATGGTTGGATGGCATCACCAACTCAAAGGACATAAGTTTGAGCAAATTCCAAGAGGCAGTGAAGGACAGGGAAGTCTGGCGTTCTCTAGTCGTTGGGGTCGCAAAGAGTTGGATATGACTTAGTGAACAACAACAACAATGAATCTAAATACACAGGCATACTCCACTCCCTAATCTGCTCTTCTTCCCATCGCATACATTTACTTTACTCTTCATTGCAAATCAATGCATGATTCAGAAGTATGGTGATTTGTCTAATGCTTCTAACTAGGAAATATGGAGCTAAGGTTTAAATTTTGATTCTTCACAGCACATTAGTAATAGGAAATTAGAATACAAATTGCGTGTTCATAATCTAATGCATAACTTTCTTTTTAATAAGCTCTGCTTCTTGTATGTTTGTGTATTTATGTGTGCTCAGCTGCTTAGCCATGGGGACTCTTTGGGACCCCATGGACTGGAGCTCATATGTTCAGCAGTATCTATAATTTTCTTATCGACACTTTTATTTATTCCAGCCATTCTACATTGGTCCTACTATTACATTCCATGCTAAAGTTCTTTTTTTTTTAAAAAAATTAATTCATGTGTTTGGATCTGGATAAAGCTGAAGAGAAAAAAATAGGGATTTGTGGATAGAATACAGGCTGAACATTTGCATGAGGCAGTTAGAAAGACAAATGGCCCAATGCTAAGTTCTACTGGAAAAAAAAGGAAAAGGGGAAAAGGTGGAAGGAACCAGCTCAGTGTGAATATTTGAGCCTGCTGTTCTAGCTGGCAGAATATCCATGTGTGGGCAGTTCTTATAGCTTAAAAGCATTCATTTACTCCAGGTAATAAATGCTTAATCATACATTTGCTTTACTTTAAAAGTTCAATATTTTTAACTTCCAATGAGTTTCAAAAATGTAATCCTTAACATAAATCAACATTTTGACTGGGAAAATCTGTGAAATGCTTTTCTCACCACGCTGAAGATGATTTCATTTATAAAATAAATGACATGCCATCAATAAGGAGGGTTGAGCTGACAAAGACAAGCCTTACTCTCTATAAATTATATATATATATATGCAACTTCTTTATTGCACAATTCATCAAAATGAATTGATTTTAATTTTTGTTTCCAATCATTGCCTTCTATTATGCTTCCTTGCATCTTTTTCTTTCCCTTAATTACATTTTGTACAGCTTCCATTACTTTGTGTTCACGTTCAAGTAGGTGAGATGCCTAGTCAAATTAAAAGAATCTCCTCCACGTTCACTTACTGTGAGCTGTTCCCTCTCCCATCAGTGCTGGTTAGCCTTTAGTAGGAGGGACTTGGGGAGAAAAAGCAGACTATATTCTTTTTCTGAAACTGCCCCCTCTCTCATTCTTCTTTGTCCCACTCCCCCACCTTTTGTTTTTCTGGGTTTGAATTTCCCTATCAAGTTCATGTGGAAAGAGCAATAGATCTGAGATGCAAGTGCCTTATGCATATGTAGTTGTCCACTATTGTAGACCCTGGCTTGCTCCCATTTCTTTTCTGGTTAAGACAGAGTATGTGTGCTCTGTGTGAGAGAGGGAACAAAAAGTTGTTTATCGAGAGGATGCCATGTGTGAGTGAATACTTGAGGGAACCCTGCAGGGGAAAAACCTTCCACACAACTTCCCAAGTTAAGAAAAGTAATAAAGCATGGTCCACAACAATCTATTAGACAGCATCTTTGTTCAGCTGCCAGCCTTCCAAGTGGTGGATCTTAAGTGGCTTCAAAGTGGAGTCTTTTCACAGGGTCCACTCGAGCCCTTGGACATTTCCTTTATCTTCAGCATTCTAAGACAGTGCAATGCTGGCTGTCCCCATGGCTTTCCCATGTCCACATTCTCCTTTTCAATGATACTCTCTTTTCCAGGTTCAAATAATAAGCCCAGGGGATAGATCTGTCAGTGAGTGCATACGTAGACATCTAATCAGGGAAAGATGCCAGTCAACACAATTGCTTCAGTCCTTTTTTATAACAGAATAATGATTGTATATTTAAATCCAGTTGCAAGTTCTAGTAGCCAATTTTAGTAGGATAAGAAAAATACCAGTTAACATGACATAAAACATAAAAGCAGATAAAAGAGATAAAAGAAAGAGTGAAACAAGAAAGTTGAATTGTATGGATGTGTTTAAATTTTGCGGTCTATGGAGACGTGATTAGAAACCTACCGGTCAGGGTGTTAAGTGCTACCTGGAGGAGAAGATAGCATGAGGCTTAGTAGAAACAGACAGCTAGAACAAGGGCCGGCTTTGCTCACAGACTAGAAAACTGAGACCATCTGATCCACACGTGAAGTCGAGGGAGGAGAATCAGTCATGAGAAATTGGAAACAGAGTCTGTCACTCATGGATGTGAGATCTGGAGTCGCGCTGCAACCTGGGAATAGTAGCCAACTCCAAAATTAGATAATGGCCAACAACATGTTCAAATTCAGTTTCTACTTTAAAACGGTATAAGCCAGAGTGACAAAATGATTTTGAAGGAAATGTTTTTAGAATGAACTCATATGGAACCCTCTACAGGGGGGAGCAAAAAGGTATCACTCCTCAAAGATGAACCAAAAATTGACAAAGACATTTCTTAAGCCAATAATCTATCATGAAGAAGAGTCAATTCTATAAACAGGAGGTTTAGCAGTCCCAGGAAATAGCTAAAGAGATTATAAAAGCATTATAAAATTATGAAAAATATTTAAAGACATAGAATGAGAAATGTTGCTTATTCATTGATAGGTAGTACAGAATATTTGAAAAATAACTCAATATAACTTCTAAAATGGAAAATTTAGTAATTAAATATTAAATAGCATTTCAAAGATATATACTATTATATAACAGATTGTAATAACTCAGGTAATGTAGTATAGGCATTTTGAAGGTGGAAAATACTGAAGAGATGTTAAAAGTGCTAAGGATACACTGAGACAATCCAGATGGAGGGAAAAAAAAGAAGTGCCAGCAATACTGTAAGATAATGTTCAGTATTTTCTACAGTCAGAGAGATTACTGGATCCTTACACTGACTGTACATCAATTTCAAACATAAAAATCTAATCCTTACCCTATATACATTATAGAGAGAATGCAGAAAATTAAATTTAGAGAAAATCAAAAGCACTTCAATAGACTGACAGAATACTTCTCACTAATAAAAATAGATGCCTGAAGACAAATGATTAACATATTCAAATAGCTGAGGGAACATTAAGCACTCACTAGACTTCTATGTCCATTTAGATTATCATACAATAATAAGAAGAAAAGAAATAGCTTTTAGATTACATTCAGAATTTCATAAATAAAAAGATACTAACAATGAATTTCACAGGAATATAAAAGGAAGAAGTTGCATACAAGGGAATCAGTAAATATATTAGCTAACTTGTTACTCATTTGCTGAAAAATTTCAGATAATTTAAAACAGGTCAGAAATAATATTAATACTATGTAAAAATAATATGAAATACCAAAGCAGAAGATCTGAGATAAAACATTTTATGTTTCTTGTACTGTGCGTTAACTTCTGTTTTGTCATAGTCAAGAATGCATATTAATAATTTATAAAGACAAATAAAATTCAAACTAGAGTGTCTTTAAAAAGAAGAGTAATGAAGAAAGCATGATGCATCCAGAGGGAAAGCAGATTGGAAAATATAAACTAAAATGGTATATAAAGAAACAAAATAACATAGAAAATGTCCAAATATATCAGAAATAACATGTACATGACTTGAGGCCTTCCCTTGTGACTCAGCTGGTAAAGAATCTGCCTGCAATGCGGGAGACCTGGGTTCTGTCCCTGGGTTGGGAAGATCCCCTGGAGAGGGGAAAGGCTACCCACTCCAGTATTTAGACTTCCCTGGTGGCTCAGATGGTAAAGCATCTCCCTACAATGTGGGAGACCTGGGTTTGATCCCTGGGTCGGGAAGATCCCTTGGAGAAGGAAACAGCAACCCACTCCAGTATTCTGGCCTGGAGAATCCCACGGACAGAGGAGCCTGGTAGGCTACGGTCCATGGGGTTGAAAGAGTCGGACACGACTGAACAACTCAACTTTCAACTTTCATCAGCCTTAAGGGCTTCTCTTGTGGCTCAGCTGGTAAAGAATCTTCCTGTAAAGCAGGAGACCTGAGTTGGATCCTTGGGTTGGGAAGATCCCCAGGAGAAGAGAAAGGCTACCCACTCCAGTATTCTTGATGAGGGATGGAGCAGTGGCTTCACGGCACTCCAGCAACTGTGAGGAGATACACCAGGCCCAAGAACAAAGGAGAAGTTGCAGCAAGACAGTAGGAGGGGCGAAGTCACATTAAGAATCAAATGCCATTCCCGCCAGAGATGTTCAGAGGGCTCAAACAAACCTTGTGTGCACCAAGACCCAGAGACCCCACAGAGACTGAGCCAGACTGTGTGTGACTGTCTCCTGTGGAGGCGCGGGTCACCAGCGCACTGAGGCAGGGGCAGGGCTCTGGGCACAGTAGACCTGGGCATGGCATAAGCCCTCTTGGAGGAGGTGGCCATTAACCCCACCATCAGTTCAGTTCAGTTCAATCTCAGTCATGGCCGACTGTTTGCGACCCCATGAACTGCAGCACGCCAGGCCTCCCTGTCCATCACCAACTCCCGGAGTTTACTCAGACTGATGGCCATTGAGGTGGTGATACCATCCAACCATCTCATCCTCTGTCGTCCACTTCTGCTCCCACCTTCAATCTTTCCCAGCATCAGGGTCTCTTCCAATGAGTCAGTTTTTTGCATCAGGTGGCCGAGCCACAAGAACTTACACAGGTCTGGGGAAACAGACTCTTGGAGGGCACAAACAGAACCTTGTGCACCAGGACCCAGGAGAAAGGAGCAGTGACCCCACAAGAGACTGACCCAGACTTGCCCGTAAGTGTCCAGGAGTCTCAGCAGAGGCGTGGGTCAGTGTTGCTCTGCCGCAGGGCTGGGGGCCTGGAGTGCACCAGTGCCTGCACGGGAACATTTGAAGGAGGTCGCCATAATCTTCATTACGTTTGGCCCCAGGTAAATAACAGGGAGGGAACACAGCCCCATTCATCAACAGAAAATTGGAAGACCCATTTTCCCTCTTGGTCAGTCTCTCCCATCAGGAAGTTTCCATAAGCCTCTTATCTTCTCCAAGAGAGGGAGACAGAATGAAAGCCACAATCACAGGAAACGAACCCATCTGATCACATGGACCACAGACTTGTCTGATACAATGAAATATGACCCAGGACGTGTAGGGCCACCCACGATAGACAGGTCATAGTGGAGAGTTCTGACAAAACGTGATCCACTGGAAAAGGGAATGGCAAACCACTCCAGCATTCTGGCCTTGAGAACCTTATGAACAGTATGAAGGGCAAAAAGATAGGACACTGAAAGATGAACCCCTCAGGTCGGTAGCCGCCCAATATGCTACTGGAGATCAGTGGAGAAATACCTCCAGAAAGAATGAAGAGATGGAGCCAAAGCAAATACAACATCCAGTTGTAGATGTGACTGGTGATAGAAGCAAGGTCTGATGCTGTAAGAACAACATTGCATAGGAACCTGGAATGTTAGGTCCATGAATCAAGGCAAATTGGAAGTGGTCAAACAGAAGATGGCAAGAATAAACATTGACATTTTAGGAATCAGCAAACTAACATGGACTGGAATGAGTGAATTTAACTCAGATGACCATTATATCTACTACTGTGGGCAAGGATCCCTTAGAAGAAATGGAGCAGCCTTCATAGTCAACAACAGAGTCTGAAATGAGGTACTTGGATGCAATCTCAAAAATTACAAAATGATCTCTGTTCGATTCCAAGGCAAACCATTCAATATCATGGTAATCCAAGTCTATGCCCCAAACAGTAACACTGAAGAAGCTGAAGCTGAACGGTTCTATAAAGACCTACAAGACCTTTTAGAACTAACACCCAAAAAGGATGTCCTTTTCATAATAGGGGGCTGGAATGCAAAAGTAGGAAGTCAGGAAACACCTGGAGTAACAGGCAAATTTGGCCTTGGAGTACAGAATGAAGCAGGACAAAGGCTAATAGAGTTTTGCCAAGAGAACGCACTGCTCATAGCAAACACCCTCCTCCAACAACACAAGAGAAGACTCTACACATGGATATCACCAGATGGTCAACACCAAAATCAGATTGATTATACCGTTTGCAGCCAAAGATGAAGAAGCTCTATACAGTCAACAAAAACAAGACTGGGAGTTGACTGTGGCTCAGATCATGAATTTCTTATTACCAAATTCAGATTTCAATTGAAGAAAGTAGGGAAAACCACTAGACCATTCAGGTATGAACTAAACCAATCCCTTATGATTATAGAGGGGAAGTGGCAAATAGATTCAAGGGATTAGATGTGATAGACAGAGTGCCTAAAGAACTATAGATAGAGGTTCATGACATTGTACAGGAGGTAGGGATCAAGACCATCCCCAAGGAAAAGAAATGCAAAAAGGCAAGACGGTTGTCTGAGGAGGCCTTACAAATAGCTGTGAAAAGAAGAGAAGTGAAAAGCAAAGGAGAAAAGGAAAGATATACCCATTGAATGCAGAGTTCCAAAGAATAGCAAGGAGAGATAAGAAAGCCTTCCTCAGTGATCAATACAAACAAATAGAGGAAAACAATAGAATGGGAAAGATGAGAGATCTCTTCAAGAAAATTACAGATACCGAGGGAACATTTCATGCAAAGATGGGCATAATAAAGAACAGAAATGGTAGGGACCTAACAGAAGCAGAAGATATTAAGAAGAGGTGGCAAGAATACACAGAAGAACTGTACAAAAAAGATCTTCACGATCCAGATAATCACGATGGTGTGATCACTCATCTAGAGCCAGACATCCTGGAATGTGAAGTCAAGTGGGCCTTAGAAAGCATCACTACGGACAAAGCTAGTGGAGGTGATGGAATTCCAGTTGAGCTATTTCAAATCCTGATAGATGATGCTGTGAAGGTGCTGCACTCAATATGCCAGCAAATTTAGAAAACTCAGCAGTGGCCACAGGACTGGAAGAGTTCAGTTTTCATTCCAATCCCAAAGAAAGGCAATGTCAAAAATATTCAAACTACCACACAATTGCACCCATCTCACACACTAGTAAAGTAATGCTCAAAATTCTCCAAGCCAGGCTTCAGCAATACATGAGCCATGAACTTCTAGATGTTCAAGCTGGTTTTAGAAAAGGCAGAGGAACCAGGGATCAAATTGCCAACATCCATTGGATCATCGAGAAAGCAAGAGAGTTTCAGAAAGAAAGAAAGAAAGAAACCTGCTTTACTTACTATGCCAAAGCCTTTCACTGTGTGGATCACAACAAACTGTGGAAAATTCTTCAAAGGATGGGAATACCAGACCACCTCACCTTCCTCTTGAGAAATCTGTCTGCAGGTCAGGAAGCAACAGTTAGAACTGGACATGGAACCACAGACAGGTTCCAAATAGGGAAAGGAGTATGTCAAGACTGTATATTGTCACCCTACTTATTTAACTTGTATGCAGAGTACATCATGAGAAATGCTGGGCTGGGTAAATCACAAGCTAGAATCAAGATTGCTGGGAGAAATATCAATAACCTCAGATGTGCAGAAGACACCACCCTTATGGTAGAAAACTAAGAAGAACTAAAGAGCCTCTTGATGAAAGTGAGAGATGAAAGAGAAAAAGCTGCCTTAAAACTCAACATTCAGAAAACTAGGATCATGACATCTTGTCACATCACTTTATGGCAAATAGATGGGGAAACAGTAGAAACAGTGACAGAGTTTATTTTGGGGGGATCTAAAATCACTGCAGATGGTGACTGCAGCCATGAAATTAAAAGACACTTACTCCTTGGAAGGAAAGCTATGACCAACCTAGACAGCATATTAGAAAGCAGAGACATTATGTTGTCAACAAAGGTTCATCTAGTCAAGGCGATGGTTTTTCCAGTGGTCACGTATGGATGTGAGAGTTGGACTCTAAAGAAAGCTGAACACCAAAGAATTGATGGTTTTGAATTATGGTGTTGGAGAATTCTCTTGAGAGTCCCTTGGACTGCATGGAGATCCAATCAGTCCATCCTAAAGGAGATCAGTCCTGGGTGTTCATTGGCAGGACTGATGTTGAAGCTAAAACTCCAATACTTTGGCCACCTGATGTGAAGAACTGACTTATTGGAAAAGACCCTGATGCTGGTAAAGTCTGTAAGCAGGAGGAGAAGGAAACGACAGAGGATGAGATGGTTGGATGGCATCTTCAACTCAATGGACATGAGTTTGAGTAAACTCCGGGAGTTGGTGATGAACAGGGAGGCCTGGTGTGCTGTAGTCTATGGGGTTGCAAAGAGTCAGACATGACTGAGTGACTGAACAATCCTGATCTGAACTGAAGTGACTTCAGGTTGTCTCTTTATAAAGTTATATTTAGATAAGATTCTTGAGTTTAATACATCAGACTTGAATAGTTGCCAGTGAAGCTAATGTTCAGATATGGCCATGAATACTGAAGAACTGGAAGCAAGAAGTAAACTCTATGGGATATAGTAATTTTTGTCTACCTGGAGCTTCAAATTCACATGATGCTTAGAAGTGTTACTCAGTCATTTCTGACTCTTTGAGACTGCATGGGCTGTAGCATGCAAGTCTCCTCCATCCCTGGACTTCTACATCCAAGAGTACTGGAGTGGGTAGCCATTTCCTTCTCCAGGAAATTTTCTCAACCCAGGGATCAAACCCAGGTCTCTGGCATTACAGGAATATTCTTTACCCTCTGAGTGACCATGGAAGCCCTGAATTCACCCAGGTTTATACAAACTACAGTCTAGTAAGGCAGATTTTATCTTTAGGTGATGACATAACCATTTAAGTAAGAAGATCTTACCAAAATATCGATAAACAAAAAGAAGACAGACAGGTATCATGAATCTTAAGAAGGAGCAATTGGAAGGTACTGAAGCTCGAGATGGACATTGTCTTTATTTCAAAAAGGTTATGCTGGCTTTGGTCGAGAGCAAATGTGAAGTGATTGCTGCAGGATTATGAAGGTATGGAAGAGTTTGTAGACTACATTTAGGAAGTGGCTGCTGCAATTGAACTGTACGTAAGTTAATTTATGGAGTGTTGAGTCTAACAGTTAAAGAAGAGAGATGTGTTGTTTGTGGGTTATCTCAAGCTGAAACACCACCCTATATCCTATCTGTGTTTCAGAAGCAATCTGTTTCACTTGTCTGCAGACAAGAGCATCAGCTGACGTGCAATGAAAAATGAAGCCCTTGGCAAAAAAGCAAGATCAGTTGGTGCTTTGGGAGACAATAATAAAAGTGTAGGTATTTACTAGATCTATTTTAATTTCAGTTGATTAAAAATGTAAAGCTCTCTCCATATACGTATTCATAAATTTTGCCTTCTCGGCAGACTTCAAAAATTACTTGTTATATATAGATGATCATTTCTGCTGATATCACACTGAATTTAATTGAACTTTGGCCTTCAAAATTCATGAAGCATATTATAAATCTTTTAAATAATTCATGCATGGAGCACAGCATAACACGCATGAGGCATACAAGCATTTTCAAGTCTAAAATTTACCTTACACCACTGGTTTTTGAGACATTAATAGATTGCTTTTATTTTCCTTCACTTCATTTCATACGTCCCTGTGCTTTATAACTGCTCATCTAATTAAGTGCTGCTTACTCTTTTCACACATATGAAGGCCTCACACTTAATCTGTCAAGGAAAAAGAAACTTGTCTATTTGGATCTAGAAGAGTTTCCTTTTATGTGAATTTTCTGGTGGTAGTATTTCAATGGTAATAAATGCAAACTGGCTTAATGACAGGCAGAAAAAAAAAATCCTTAGCAAATATTACTAAGAAATGGCAAAATGCATATCATAAAGAGGAGCATATACTTTATGTTCTGAACTCCTGCCCTATGGAGTACTGATATAAGGAATTTTGATTAAATACTTCAGAAGACTTGGGAAAAGCTCTAGGATCTATTTGCCACTGACAACAAAGATGAGGGATGAGTATTACCTAATACTCAATGTGATATACAAAACTTCATAATAATAAGCTGATACTGTTCAGTCATCTTGAAGAATCTTTAAGGTCCATCTAGAATAGTATCGGTGGGCAGGGAGAATAAGCAAATGTGTTGTTGTGGTAAAAGGAAAGCACCACCCGTGAGTATTAAAGAAGACAACTCAAATCAACAATCTTTATGTATAGTGACTCTATATAGGCTGTGATTTTCCTCCCACTCTTTAGGAAAGAAGAATCAGGATTAAGTAAGTCCCCAAAGGAGAATGAAAGGGTCAGTGGGAAAGCCTGTGGAAGTGACTAACAATACACTGAAATTCTAAAAACACTGAGTATGTGAGTTATTTGAATTTTTGTTATATTTTTTGTCATTATCTAGCGTATTCAAATGAAAAGGGTAAGCCAGAGAATTTCTTCAAATATTTCCATCACTGATATAAATACAAGTGGAAAAAGAAAATACAAAATGAGCATAGAAATAATTCAATGTGATCTTGTAGGGGAAAAAGATGGAAATATAGAGGACATTAAACAATAAAACTAGTGTAATAGAAAACTAAACAAATCCACCAGTGAGTGAAGACATAATTGGAAACTGAAAAAAACCTAGAGAAACGTAACATCTTTTTTCATCTCAATCATATACCATTATGCTTCAATTCAATATGTAATTAGCACTGCTCTTGTAAATATACCATTTAGTAACTTATTCACCAAGAATGTTTTCTAAAACCTGTGGAAAGGCCAATAAAAGTAGTTTAAAAAGTTGAATGCTAGCTATAGTTAACATTCACCTCTTTCCACATAGGAGTCTGCTGAAAATGGGAGTATGGAAAATGGATTGTGTTACTATTCTTTCCTTTTGGACTGAGATACATTGCTGTAAATTTCTTGCAAAAAAATAAAAATCACATGACTTGGAAGTATTGATATATACATATTCTGATTATTTTTATCATATTCTATATTTTTTAAAAATAAATTTACCAAATAAAAGGCATTTTGTTGACCCAAACTACATAAACTTGTATGTAATGAAAGTACTAACATATGTATATATACATGTTCATATCCATACACAAGTTCATGAAGTCCAGGCCAACAAAATGCCTGTTCTTCGGCAAATTAAATACATAAATATGCATGTTTTATATATGTTAAGTATATAGTGATCTCGTCTTACATCTGTTTAGTTAATTATGTGTTTTTCTTTTTTGTTTATGCTATTGGAGGCTCATAAGGAGTTAATAAATGATTCTAATTACCTGCCTAACATTTTATAGCACATAAATTAATATGGCTTTGTACCAAAAATTTTATTTGAGACAAATATTGTTTTTGGAGGTAAAATGTTTGAAGGTTTTACTACAGCGGTCTAACAATTATTGAGTTTTTAATGGGAGAACTGCTCAATGGTGTAAATTACAATTGGCAGTTGAAGCTGCGAATATTCACAGAGGGAATCAGCATATAAATTTAAATGGTCAGTGTCTGGTTTAACATCTTGGTTCTCACATTCTCAACACAGGTGCCCAGCAGAAGCATTGCAGGGACTCCGGGGAAGAGGGCTGCTCAATATTCTATAGTTTAATTTTCAATTTGTTCACCAGACATAAATGCCATCCTTTGTTTTAGTGAACTTTGCCGATCATGCAAATGCGTGTGTGCATGCTAAGTCGCTTCAGTCAAGTCTGACTCTTTGCGGCCCCATGGACTGCAGCCCACCAGGCTCCTCTGTCCATGGGACTCTCCAGGCAAGAATACTGGAGTGGGTCGCCATGCCCTTCTTTGGGGGATCTTCCCAACTGCGTGGGATGGAATCAGCATCTCATGTCTTCTGCACTGGCAGGCAGGTTCTTTACTACTAGGCCACATTTGAAGCCCCAAAATACAAATGGGATGTTTCAAATTACTTTGGCTTTCCTAATCATTAGTTTTTAATAAAACCGTAAAAGCCATAATAATTTTATGGCCTTAAGGTAGAAGCAATTATTAAAAAGTGATATGCCTTATTAAGAAAATGTGAATGCTCTTTCATAAAAGTTAGAGGATAAAGCTTAGAGGAGTGTATTTAGTCAAGTGTAACAGCAACATTTTAATCAATTTAGTTTACTCATGAAGATTGAATTGTTAATTGTAAAAAGTTTACTAGGTGGTATGCTTTTCTATATACAAACACTTTGCAAAATAAATGAGTAGGCTCTGGAATAATTATTTGTGTAATCATTCAAATTTTATCAAGAGCAAGGTTACTGGCTCTAGAGCTAGTCTGCTGGTTCTTGAATCCCGCTGATCATGCTGATTATCATTACTGCCTGTAGAACCACTGGCAAGTTATATAATCTCTCTGTGCTTAAGATTCCTTATCCATAAAATCGGGACAAAGATGCACCTAATAAACATCAAAAATTACTTCACACAACAGCTTGAACAATAAATGTCAGTAAATCATTATGATTACTATTGACGATTCTTATTCAGGAAAATTAAAAGAAACTATGTTCATAAAACATGTTCTATCATGAATTGTTTTAAGCAGCCTTTTAAAATGCTTAAGCAGTTTTGATAATTCATTTGTTCACTGTCAAGATTCCCTTTCTTCAAGGGAAGGACACACATTTTTAAAGAAAAGAAAGAATATTTTCCTTAGGTGGAGATATTCAGTTGATAGTCACTCTTCTCTGTTCTAATTCACTACTTCCCAGACAAAACATGCTAAATGCATACTCATTTTCAATGATAAAGCTCACTAAGCATTGATGGGTGAATAAGAGATGTGTTTAAAAAAAATGTTTTCACATAAATGGATGCTTGGAAATCTCTTTCCAACTTCCATAGCTAAGATGCACTAGTTGTAGAAGCTGATGACCTGCACAGTGCAAGAATAAAGTGAACCTAAAACAGCACTATAGCTATGAAATTCTTCTCTAGATTTTTCAATACCATCACTTCCCTTGTTCTTGCTTCTGTATATTTTCCAGTAAACTCTACCCTGCTTCCTTCTGATAAAGTTGAAAGGTACAGAAGTCTATTCAGTGATTTTGGCATCTCCTGTACTCTCAGAAATCATAGAATGCAATCACAGAGCAGATAATTCAAGCTCACATTCTTTCAAAGCAAAAATAAGATTGAGCTGCATTTAGTATGAGATTCCTGTATTTTGAGAGCATGCATTTGACTGAATTGAGGAAAAAAAAAAAAAAGCATCTCTCTGCATCTTTTTGCTCAATTCAGTCAACCATATGGCAAATATTTAAGAGGTCATCTCTATATTGGTTCTCTCCATAATTATTCAAACACTTACCCCTATTTTAAAAACACATTTTTTCAATTTACTGTAAATTCTTTTATTAGAGCAATGCATTAAATTTCATATATTGGTAACTGAAAGTATGGAATCTATAAATACATTTTCTAGACTGACCAAGTATACTATTACATGGACCCCCAATATTAGGTAAAAAGTTTCAGAGCCTAAACTTGCCCTGCTGCTGCTGCTGCTAATTCGCTTCAGTCGTGTCTGACTCTGTGCGACCCCATAGACGGCAGCCCACCAGGCTCCCCCGTCCCTGGGATTCTCCAGGCAAGAACACTGGAGTGGGTTGCCATTTCTTTCTCCAATGCATGAAAGTGAAAAGTGAAAGTGAAGTCGCTCAGTCGTGTCCGACTCTTAGCGTCCCCACAGACTGTAGCCCACCAGGCTCCTCTGTCCATGGGATTCTCCAGGCTAGAGTACTGGAGTGGGGTGCCACCTTACAGGCCCCAGGAGCAGCAAATTTATTATTACAAACCCACAACACTGCTTACAGATACAATTCAACAAGATCATGCCCAAACATCTGAAGGGAAAAATTCATACTCACAGCACATGAAGAAGTTGGTACTCCTTTTTTTACCTAGAGGGAAAAAGTCAAAGCAAGCTAAAACAAAACGTATCCTTATAATTGTGCACACAAATGTGTTAGGGAAGTGCAGATAGTAATCGCAGCAAATATCTAATAGATCCTTTTATTTTCAGCACGACACAGCAGATAGATCTGTTTTAGCATAGCTAAAGCATTTTGCCTTCGCAGTGCCATCGTCTATATGGACCACGTAGTAATAACAGATCCTAAAAAATGAATATAAGCGTTATTATTTTATGGAAATATGCATGGTTGTGTGTGTGAGTGTGTGCACACATTATGGGAAAGGATATAGTTTTTCTATATAAGTGGTTTTAGTCCAGCTTCATTTTTGAACACTGGCTTTCTTTGGGTGGTGTTTTGCTTTCTAGGTGGTATCTTGAAATGTATTCTGTCCGAAACCCAACACTTCAGGCTAATTTTAAGCAAATTTTTCAAATGTATAAAAAGCTTACAATGTTCTTTATTAAACAATTTTTTACTTGTTTTTATTTATTTTCCTAATGATTGAATAGGAAGATAGAAGCAAAGCAGTGGTTCTGATTTTACTCAGGATAAAGAAAGTGCAGCTTTAATTCTACTAACAATGAAACTATGCATTCCAAAAAAATAAGTTAATGATGATGAAATTATTTTGTATCTCAAGTGTGTTGTAGTTACACCACTGTTTATACTAGTCAAAACTCAGCCTGTACATCTGAAAAAGGTGAATTTTACTGTTAAGTAATGTCAATAAACCTAAAATAAGTAAATGAAAGAAAAATATTAAAAAATATTATTATATCTTTAGCATTTCTAGTGCTTATTCTAACATTTGTGAAATTAGTGTGATTATTGATACTTCATTATAATTAAATCATCATTAATAGTCTACATGCATTAGTTTTCCATTGTTGCCTAACAAGTTACCACAAAGTCAGAAGCTTAAGACAACACCCTTGCTATTTCACTATTTTTGTGGTTCCGCTTCTGTCTGAACCCAACTTCAGCTGGGTCCTCTGCTTCAGACTCTTTGCAAAGATGTCATTAGGATTCAGGGCTAAGAGCTAGGGGGGATCCACGTCCACGTTTTTGTGGTTATCAGAATTCAATTCCTCCTTGGTGTTAGAGTGAGGGTTTGGGTTCCTCCTGGCTGTTGGCCACGTGGACCTCCCCACTAAGGCGACCTCATCTCATGGGCCTCCCACTAAGGTGACCTGCTTATGTAAAGTAATGACAGAGTGACACCCGATCACCTTTGCAGTCAAGTTCTAGCTAGAATCAAGTCACAGATCCCACTCCCCAAGACTGTTAGCAACAGGAATTGGAGAGCAGAGCGGTCTACATTAGAAGCTGCCTAACCAAGTTAACACAAATGCAACTAACATATGTGTATGCATAACATTTAGAAAATCAGTGCCTAAGGCACATGAAGATGATTGGCCTGTTAGATAAAAAATAAAATTATTCCATATATTAATATTCTGTCCCATATTTTGTCAAAAATAAATGCTAGGAAATCAATAGTTTACCTATGCATTCCATTAGTCACTGAGATATTAATTTTCTTTAAACAAATATATGGTTCTGCTTCTGAATATTTAATTCTGTTCTGACTCAGGCATGAGGTATATCTAATTCATCTTAATTTCCCCTTTTGTTATGTATTATTAATGTATATCTAAAAGGTTTTATATCTTAGAAAACTGTATCTTTGAAACCAATATCTATCATTATATTTATATACTTTCTTGTCATTAGTAATTTACCATATAATTTTAATTAGTATACGATCAAGCAAGTTGTCAAGAATTTTACTAGCTAATTTCATTAGCTAATCTCAATACATGTAATAACAAATTAAGCTGACTATAAAACATTAATTCAAATTTGGTCCAAAAATTTTATAACATATGCTGAAAAGACTTTAGTTAAAATTTTTGAAATTATTTCTTAATGATATTTTATTTTGATTACTCTTTCTAAAAGATACAACTAAAATATAGGAATTTATAAATTCCTATCAAAGAGTATATCTTCATCTATTTTAAAATTTGCTTTCTAATCAGTTTATTATTTTATATGTACTACTTTACATTTAATGTTCTAACATTGCTCTTTTTATATCAGATCTATATTTTTACATTCTTTGCCACTTATTTATATGTATTGATACTTCTAGGTCTTTAAACATTCCTGACCACTGTTTCTTAATCTAAAATTTATTCTGCAAAATTTACTTATAGTCTTTATAATATAAAATACCATATTTCATATGAAACTATAAAAATTTTTTCTCCAATTAAAAACTTGTTTAATGTTTTATAGCATTTTTAGGCTTTCTTTTTTACTATTTCACTACCAAATATTTTATCTTTGATTATTATAAAAGTATAATTATATTAATAAATACTATTTAATAGATATTATTATAAAATAAATGATAAAATATAATAAATATAATTATAAAATATTATGATTTTATCATTACAAGATATTTATAGTTTTAACTAGATAGGCTATCTCTGGCAAGCTGAGGAAAACAAACAAACAAAAAAAATCTACTCCACTGTATTATTGAAAACAAGATTTTATTTTATTTTATTTTTGTCCACACCACACAGCTTACAGGATCTCAGTTCCCCAACCAGGACTGAATGTAGGCCATGGCAGTGTAAATGCCAAATTCTAACCACTAGACCACCAGGGAACTCATGGACGTATTTCGTATGAATAATCATTTTGCTTCCTATCAACCTTGTGTCAACATATCAAGAGGATAGAAGTTGCTGCACTGGAAGGACATTCTGTATTGTTTTCTGCACACTGAATTACTCTTTGACTTTTTGGACTCTGAAGTATTTATATCTTTTAACTAGATATGACTAAAATTATATAATAGCACATATTTTTACTCTCAAGAAAGTGTTTCAGGATAAAGCAGGATGAGGCTGTTAGCTTTCACATATATATTACTTTTTTCAAATCATTGCATTGGAAGATATTTACAGATTTATTTAATTATTCATTAAAGAATTACTTATTGAATGCGTATTACATGCCAGACATTGAGGATATAACAGTAATCAAAGAAAACTCTGCTCTTATGCAACTTTCATTCTACTGTCTGGGGAATATGTAAAATAAATATATACCTGTCAACTAATGGCATAATTCTTCAAAGATAAAAGAAGAATTGTGCACAAAAAGTGGAGGTTTGATAGGAAAGGGACTAGCAATACTTAAAATTCCTCTCAACTGCTTTTAAAATTGTTATGGAATTTTAGGGGATACAGGGACATTCAGAGATCATGAAATCCAAGCTCTTCATTTCACACTGAAGATGCCCAAAATGGGTAAGGGGGTGATCCACCAACATCTTATTTAATCATATATTGATAAATTTGACCTGGAAACTAAATCATGTGTCCCCAAATATAGCGTTCACATTACATTGCTAACCTGTTGCAGAATGTCCCAAGTTTGCTACCAAAAATTATGCCTGATGAAAGGCCAGGACCTTTTTCCTGTACTCTCTCTCCCTACATCGGGAAGAGTGTTGTCTACTTATTTTAATAGCATTTTTTCATATCATTTTTGTAGTTTCAATCACATTCTTCTTTCAGTTCAGTTCAATTCAGTTGCTCAGTCGTGTCCGACTCTTTGCGACCCCATGGACTGCAGCACGCCAGGTTTCCCTGTCCATCACCAACTCCTGGAGTCCACCCAAATCCATGTCCATTGAGTCAGTGATGCCACCCAACCATCTCATCCTCTGTCGTCACCTTCTCCTCCCGCCTTCAATCTTTCCCAACATCAGAGTCTTTTCAAATGAGTCAGTTCTTCACATCAAGTGGCCAAAGTATTGGAGTTTCAGCTTCAGCATCAGTCCTTCCAATGAATGTTCAGGACTGATCTCCCCTAGGATGGACTGGTTGGATCTCCTTGCAGTCCAAGGGACTCTCAAGAGTCTTCTCCAACACCACAGTTCAAAAGCATCAATTTTTTAGTGCTCAGCTTTCTTTATAGTCCAGCTCTCACATCTCTATATGACTACTGGAAAAACCATAGTCTTGATTAGACAGACCTTTATTGGCAAAGTATACTCTATATTAATTCATATGGACTCTCATCATGATTATAGAACAGTGGAGGGTAAAACCTACATTAATGTGTGTGCAGGTGTAAACTTCTGTGTGTGTGTGTGTGTGTGTGTGTGTGTGTGTGTGTGTGTTGCTTAATAAGGATTATTCCTTTCACTCAGTGGCCAAGTCACGTCCGGCTCCTTGAGACCCCATGGGCTGCAGCACTCCAGTCTTCCCTCTCCTTCACTGTCTCCCCAAGTGTGCTCAAACTTATGTCCACTGAATCACTGATGTCCTCCAGCCAAGTCATCCTCTCTCTTCCTTCTTCTCCTGCCCTCAGTCTTTCCCAGCATAGCTGACACCTAGAACACACTTGCCATATTTTATGAGCTACTTGCTCAACTAGGATTATCGTAAGAAACGTTCCAAACATAAAATGACTTACATATGTATTGTGACTCTGGGTCTCCTTCACTGCTCCCAACTGGGCCTCAGGAAGCACCTATTTACAAACCTGGGAAGACTTCAGGGAAAGATGAGTAGAGCTGAAATTGGCTCATTTCTTTGGGTCCTTAAAATATCAAGACCAGCCGAGGCCACAAGTGAGGCTTAAAATCTCTGTTGCTTCAAGGGCACATCTGGCTTATAAGGCCTTCATGTGGGCTCAAATTTATCCTGCTCCATTTAAGTACAAATTGGAGCTCCCAGTCATGAGGAATAAAAATCTTTAGGGTAATTTAAGGATGTGATCAGTCAACTGGAAGCTTTTTATTGTGTAGTCAGTAGCCATCTGCAGTCAATAAAAAAGCATCAGTTGGCCTAAATATCCAGAAGTACACTGGCCACTTGTGTTTGAGGGGAGATTTGGTCCTGTGCCGGCATGCACCTGTTTACCCATTTGCAGGCCCTATCGTGTAGACTGGAACAGGCCGTGAGGCTACACTGCCACAGAGATACACAATACACCTCAAAGAAGCGTGTTTAGATTTTCCTCCACACTTGCTTCAAAAGGACGCTTCTCCTAGTCAATGAAGGCATACCAATAAGTTTACACCTGCCAGCCAAACTTTAGTTACAAAAATGAAATGTAGAAAAACACAGATGAATATGGTCTCCACAGACCTTGATTTCATGAAAATATACGTTTAAATCAGGATTACAAAAACAACTCCATAAATTGTTTCAGGAATTACAGTGATTCAATATAAATGAAGTCACAGCTGGCATTGATGTAGGACTGCTGTGAGGAACAGCTTTTCTTAAAGGTGCTTCTATACCTTGGTCAAGGGTTGTTTAAAAGCAGATAAAAGGACTGTGGTATAAAGCAATGAATAGTGGAAATGAATAAAATAGAGAGAAAGCTATTGGTATAGCAGGAAAAATATAAAATCCATTAAAGTAATAACAGTCCAATTTACTAAAATTTCTCAAAGTATCTTGTAAAATAGCTCTGCGTGATTTCTCTTATTTTCAGCTATGATGCTCTGTATAAATGGGTTCAGGTTCTATTGCTGGTACGATAAAGTGAAAGCTCAACTTGCCGTCAGAAAACCTAAAATCAGGAAACCGGAGTTGTCACTGCTCAGGTGAATTTGAGAAATAGCTCAACTTCAGGGATCAGTAGTGTGTTGATTATTAAAAGTAATATAACAAGTTTTTCTTTTTTTTTAATAAATGAAAAGACTCAGCCCAGAGGCAAAGCAAGTTGCTTTAGGTCATCAGCTGAATCTTCAGTGGTGAGACTAAAGTTTATATGTCCAGACTCTGTGTTTAATGGGTTTATTCACAGCTTTGCTCTTCAAGGAAGGGCCCCTGGAGGAACAAAATTAGCATGATGGGGAGCTTGTTGGACAGGCAAGCTGTCTAGATCCCAGACCCATTGATCTATAATCTACATTTTAAACAGATCCCCAGGTAATTCCTCTGCATATTAGACTTGGAAAAGCAACTCTTTACAATATGCTGTCTTCTCACTGCATGGTTGACATGGGGGAAGATGATCTGATACATGCAAAACATGAACTGGCATGCTCAATCAATGCAACATGTTATTGTTCAGTCACCAAGTCATGTCCAACTCTTCATGACATAATTTTTCTTAATGGTGGTTCTAGGAGTGCTTTTAGTTAAAATTTAATTTAATTCTAAGAGTGATTTTAATTCAAGATTTGGAATTAAAGAATGCTCTTGTAAAAATTTCACTAGTAATAACCTCACATTTTTCAAACACACATATGCCAATGAATTCAAAGTTCTTCCAAAGTTAAACTGAAAATAACTATTTCAATTAAATATTCATAAAGTATGAAGCAATATTTAATTCACAAAACATTCCATCCAAGGGTGCTAGAAAAATTTACAGACAGCATAGTTTATTCCCTCTCAAAATTTGTTTATGATTACATGGAAGCAAAGTTATAATCTGAGACAGCTTGCAAGTGGCAAAATTGTGTAAGAAGTTAGTAATAGAAATGAATTTTCACACATTCATTTCTGATATATTCACAATAATGTCTAGTTCTTAAAGTAACAAAAGGTGTCTACCGATCTAACCTCTCTCTGTTTAGGCAACATAAGTATGGTCATTGTGTCTTTTGAACTATGGATCCCTAGTGTCAAACACAATGCTTGGCTACACTAAGTGCCATATATATATATAAAATAAGAAACTAGCAGTGAGAGGGGGAGATGCAGAATTTTGCAAAATATTTTTTTTTCCTATTCACCTAAATAGAAGGAAGAAGGAAGTGGGATCTGACTGCTATTACAACCAGAGGGAAATATGACAACCCTGAAAACACTTGAAGCTTAAGATTCTCATATAAATATATATATGATTTTGAGAGGAACAGACAGTAATTTGAGAAAACACTGCACTACCATGATTGAAAAGAGTTTTATGCTCTTCTAGACACTGGTCAGAATAAACCCAAAAGTAGAGCAATCTCTATTGCTGAAGTTAAAAATTGGAAACAAAATAAAACAAAACAACATGGAGTGTTAAAATAACAAATACTGAACGAGTTGATGCAAGTTGGACTCTGATAGTTTTAACAACAAATGCAAATGTATGGAAATACAGTAAACCAAACATTTTAAATAATTTTGATTCCAGAGGGCAGTAAACAGGATCATGTCTGCCCAAAGACGTCCACTTTAAAGTCTCTGAAACCTGTGATAGGTTACTAACATGGCAAAAGGACTTACCAGAATAATTAAATTTATGGATCTTAAAATAGGAGATTACCGTGCATTATACAATTTGGCGCAATGTAGTCACATGAGTCCTTGCAAGCATAGAACTTTCTCCAGAAAAGCGCTGAGACGTGGCAGAAGGTAAAGTCACATAAATTCTAAATATAAGCAGATTCAACGTATGGCTGCTGACTCTGAAATGTTACCCAGAGGAACCAGAGACAAGACTCTAGGAGTTAAGAGTGGCTAAGGTGGGCAGGAAGCAGGCAATCAGTCCTACAGTCACATGGATTTAAATTATCCCAGCCTACTGAAAGGGTTTGGGAGTGGATTCTTCCCCAGAATTTTCAGTAAACAAACAAACAAACAAAAAATGTATCCCTGTCTATACTTCAATTTCAGTCTTCTGGGATATGTTGCAGAGGAATAAGCTGAGTCACAATATGCCTAATGTACACATTTTTTTTTTTTCAATTTCCACATGAATTATGAAATTTAGTTCAAAGGCAATTAACTTAGCATTAACAACTGGAGCTGGAAGGTAAAAATGACTCCATTTTTCTTAGATAACCTTAACTAGAAGTTATGGCAGTAGGTCTCAAACAAGATTACTGTGGTTATATATTAAGACTTACATGACAGACTCAAATCAAATGGCAGAGTAGGACACAAACTCACATCCTCAACAAACACAGCAAAATATGCATCTACCTGTGGGTCATCTTTCACTGGACACTAAGTGGAGGCCAGCAGAAAGACTGTGCAAACACAGCTGTAAGTAAGATACACGGGAAATTGAAGGAAGGGAAAAGAAGTGATCAGGTCAGGACGCCTGCCCTGGGAGAGGTCTCAGAGGAAAGGGGGAGTTACATGAGGGGAGAACCACCCTGGGGAGTGAGCTGTCCAAGCCACAGGCTAGGTAGCTCCGCTCTGGGGTCTACTGGGAAGATGAGCCCCTTTGGCTGGTTGGAGGGCTAGTGGGGCTAATAGAAGGGCTCTAGAAAGTGTGGACTAGGCTTATGAGGAACACACAAATGTTTGCTTGCTCCTGAATCAGGGTGAAAGGTGGAATGAAACCACAAGGTTGTCTGACTGTTTGCTGTCCAGACAGAACCCACAAATTATCTGCATGCACACCTCAGCTTGAGTCAAGCAGACACTCCTGAGCCACTTACTTCTCATCTCAGCTCCACACGGTAGTGAGGACAACCATGACCCTGGACAAAGCTTGGCCTTGAGATGCTGTGGCAGCTCATATCCAAGGGGTGTCTGAGCAGGCAGGGAGAAGCCATTCCTGTGATTGCTTTGTGTCTCAGAGGCAGACCAGACATCTGGCCGTGATCAGACCACCATCCCCTACGTGCGGATCTTCACTGAATACCCACGCCAGCCACTCTTACTCCAGCGTTGCTCCCCTCTGAGGTTGAGGGTCCTAGGAGCGGAATATGGAAGGGCACACATTTAAAGAGGACTGAGTCCGCTGAGATCTTGCCCTGAAGGCTTCTGCTCGAGCAGCTTGGGACTTGACACTGCTCCTGACAGGTAGTGATGGCCCTGGGCATGGGGAAGCCCTGCCTCCAACTTGGCTCCAAACCCAGTCCCGCTGCCTTTAACGTGGTCACCTGCTATCAAGGTGGCAGCTGCCAGAAAACTCTGAGGGAAGACATGACGTGCTCATGCCAAGTCCAGCTCCCTCACTGCAGCCTCTGGGCACACAGATACTGTGGAGGGGTGCTCCCACTTCAGGGTGCCTCTTCAAGACTACCGGAGGGGACTGTTTCACCTAATCTCATAAAGATAGGAAAGATCCATGAGAAGACAGAAGAATGTGTCTCAATTGACGAACAAGAGAAAACCCTCCAAAGAACAACTAGTGAAATAGAAGCAAGCATTTTACTGGGTAAAGAAGTCAAAGCATTATTAGTAAGAATGCTAACTGAATTAGGGGAAATAATAGATGAACACAGTGAAAATTTTAATGAGGAACAAGAAAGTATAAAAAAAAAGACCAATCAGAACTGAAGAATGCAGTAATTGAAATAAAAACATAATTGGAGAAATGAAAAGTGGACCAGGTAATACAGATGATTGCATAAATGATCTGGAAGATAGACTAGTGGAAATCACTCAATCAGAATAGAAAAAAATAAAAGAAAATTAAAAAAAAATACTATAAAGGATGTTTGGGATAATATCAAGCATATCAATATTCCCATTGCAGGGGTCTCAGAAGGAGATAAAGGAAAGGGAAGGGGTTGAAAACATTTTTAATGAAATTGCAGTTGAAATATTCTCAATCTTGAAGTAGAAACAGATATATGTACAGCATCCCAAATAAGATGAACCGAATAGATCCACATCAAGACATATTATACTGAAAATGGGAAATGTGAAAGATAGAGAATTCTAAAAGCAGAGATAAAAACATCCATATACAAAGGAATTCCCATAAGGTTATCATTTGATTTTCTTATAAAGACTTTACAGATCATAAGAGAGTGACATGATATATTTAGAGTGCTAAAAGGGAAAAAACCCCTGCAAATCAGGGTTTTCTATCCAGCAAGATCATTATTTAAAATCAAAAGAGAGACAAAGAGCATTTCAAACTAGGAAAAGCTAAAAACATTCATCAATACTAAACAGATTCACCCAAAATATTAAAGGGCCTTCTCAAAGTAGAAAATAGAAGACTATAGCAAAATTTAAGTATCCACAGAAATGGTAAATACCACTACTCATGACAAGTATGTAGTAAAGACTGGAGATTAACAACTTGAATAAGGTAAGATTTAGAGTAAAAGACAAAAAAAAATGTAATCAGGAAAGGGATAAATATGAAGATTAAAATATGACATAAAAAGCACAAAGTGTGAGGGAAGGAAGCAAAACTACACTTTTTTAGAACGTGTTTGAACTTAAAGGACAATCTATTTAAAATAAATAGATACAGTTACAGATAAAATAATAAAATCCCCATGCTAAACACAAGTCAAAAACCACAAACAGAAATAACAAAACTACAAAACAGAGAAAGAGCAAAAGTATAGTACTAAATAAAATTATCAAATTACAGCAAAGAAACTAAAAGGTGGGCGGGGGGAGGAGAACAGGGAAGAAATAACAAGGAAAAAAAAATTGGAAAAAAAGAAATAAAATGTCATTAAGTACAAACCAATCAATAATTACTTTAAATGTCAATAGGCTAAATGTTCCAATACAAATACACAGGTGGCTGATTACATAAAAAATAAGACTTCAGTATTCTGCCTACAAGAGACTCATAAGCTAGCCACACTCAGATTGAAAGTGAGGGGATGGAAAGAGATGTGTCAGGCAAACGGAAGCAAGCTGGCTACAGCAGAACCCATATCAGAAAGCACATCTGTCAACACATGCTGCTGCTAAGTCCCTTCAGTCGTGTCCGACTCTGTGCGACCCCATAGACGGCAGCGCACCAGGCTCCCCCACCCCTGGGATTCTCCAGGCAAGAGCACTGGAGTGTTCTTGCCATTTCCTTCTCCAGTGCATGAAAGTGAAAAGTGAAAGTCAAGTCGCACAGTCGTGTCCGACTCTTAGCGACCTCATGGACTGCAGCCTACCAGGCTCCTCTGTCCATGGGATTTTCCAGGCAAGAGGACTGGAGTGGGGTGCTGTTGCCTTCTCCACTGTTAACATATATACATCCAATAAAGGAGCACCTAATTATATAAACTGACAAAGGCCCATCTAGTCAGAGCTTTGGTTTTTCCAGTTGTCATTTCCGAATGTGAGATTTGGACCATAAAGAAAACTGAGCACTGAAGACATGATGCTTTTGAACTGTGGTGTTGGAGAAGACTCTTGAGAGTCCCTGGGACAGCAAGGAGATCAAACCAGTCCATCCTAAAGGAAATCATTCCTAAATATTCATTGGAAAGACTAATGCTGAGGCAACTCCAATACTTTGTCCACCTGATGTGAAGAACTGACTCATTGGAAAAGACTGATGCTGAGAAAGATAGAAGTCAGGAGGAGAGGGGGACGACAGAGGATGAGATGGTTAGATGGCATCACTGACTCATGGACATGAGTTTGAGCAAGCTCCAGGAATTGGTGATGGACAGGGTAGCCTGGCATGATGCAGCCCATGGGGTCACAAATAGTCAGACACAACTGAGTGACTGAACTAAACTGAACTGAAATATATAAAGAAAATACTAACAAATATAAAGGGAGAGACTAACAGCAGTGCAGTAATAGCAGTTATCTTTACCATCCCACTTACTTCAATGGTCAAAATATACAAACAGAATACCAATAAAGCCATAGTGGTCTTAAATGACACAATGGACTTGTTGCACTTAATAGGTATCTGGACAACATGTGTGTGCATGTGATCAGTTGCTCAGATTGTCAGCTCATTGCAACACCATGGATTGCAGTCTGCTAGGCTATTCTGTCCATGGAATTTCTTTTGAAAAACAGCAGAGTATACCTTCAAGTTCACATGGCACATTCTCCAGGAAAGATCACATTCTAGGCCAGGAAACAAATCTGATCCAATTTAAGAAGATAGAAATTTTATAAAACAGTTATGAGACCACAATAATATGACACTACAAATCAATTATGGGAAGAAACGTGGCTTAAGCACAAATTCATGGACACCAAAAAACATGACATGAAAAAGAAAATCACTGGGTAAATAAAGAGTTCAAAGAGGGATTCACAAAATACTTCAAGACTAATGAAAATACAGACTTTCTAATGTCTATGAGATATAGAAAAAGCACTTCCAAGAGGGAGTTGATGTAATACAAGCATACCTTGAAAACAAAACTTTCAAACAAATGACCTAACCTTTCATCTAAGAAATTACAAAAAGCAAATGAAAGACAAAAGTCAGCAGAAGAAATAATAAGGATCAGAGAGTAAATAAATGATACAGAACAACAACAACAACAAAAAAAAAATAGAAAAGGTCAATGAAACCCAAAGCTGATTCTATGAAAAGATCAACAAAATTGTTGAAGTTAAGTGAGGCTCATTAAGGAGAAAAGAGAGAGGACCCAAATAAAAAACAAAAACTGAAGGATAAGAAATAACAATTTATACAAAAAAAGAAAAACACACATGATCATCTTAAGATAAATAAAAAGGATTTAACAAAATTTAACATTCATTTATGGTAAAAAAACTTTCATCAAAATAGGTACAGAAGGAACATACCTCAATATAATGAAGAACATGTGAAAAGTTCCGAGTCACTTAGTCATGTTCGAATCTTTGCAACCCCATGGACTGAAACATGCCAGGCTTCCCTGTCCATCACCAACTTGTGAAGCTTGCTCAAACTCATGTCCATTGAGTCAGTGATACCATCCAACCATCTCATCCTCTGTCATCCCCTTCCCCTCAGGCCTTCAATCTCTCCCATCATCAGGGTCTTTTCAAACGAATCAGCTCTTCGCATCAGGTGGCCAAAGTATTGGAGTTTCAGCTTCAGGATCAGTCCTTCAAATAAACATTCAGGACTGATTTCCTTTAGGATGGAGTGGTTTGATCTCCTTGCCATCTGAGAGACTTTCAAGTGTTTTCTCTAACACCACAGTTCAAAAGCCTCAATTATTTGACACTCCGATTTCTTTATAGTCCAGCTCTCACATCCATACATGACTACTAGGAAAACCATAGCTTGGTCTAGACGGACCTTTGTCAGCAAAGGAATGCCTCTGCTTTTTAATGTGCTGTCTAGGCTGGTCATAGCTTTTCCCCCAAGGAGTAAGTGTCTTTTAAATTCATGGCTGCAGTCACCATCTGCAGTGATTTTGGAGTCCAGAAAAATAAAGTCTCATACAGTCTCCACTGGTTCCCCATCTATTTGTCATGAAGTTGAAGGGACCAAATGCCATGATCTTCTTTTTCTGAATGTTGAGTTTTAAGCCAGCTTTTTCCCTTTACTCTTTCACTTTCATCAAGAGGCTCTTTATTTCTTCTTCACTTTCTGCCATAAGGGTGTTCTCATCTGTGCATCTGAGGTTATTGATATTTCTCCCAGAAATCTTGACTCCAGTGTGTGCTTCATCCAACCTGGCATTTTGCATGATGTACTCTGCAAAGAAGTTGAATAGGGTGACAATATACAGCCTTGATGTACTGCTTTCTTGATTTGGAACCAGTCTGTTGTTCTTTGTCTGGCTCTAAATGTTGCTTCTTGTCCTGCATACAGATTTCTCAGGTCAGAGGTAAGGTGGTATGCTATTCCTATCTCTGAAAGAATTTTCCACAGTTTGTTGTGATCCACACAGTCACAGTCATGGCATAATCAATAAAGCAGAAGTAAACGTTTTTCTGGTATTCTCTTATATTTTTGATGATCCGATAGATGTTGGCAATTTGATCTCTGGTTCCTCTGCCTTTTCTAAATCCAGCCTGAACATCTGGACATTCATGGTTCATGTACTGTTGAAACTTGGCTTGGAGAACTTTGAGCTAGCATTCTCAAAATTTTGAGCTAGAATACTTTGCTAGCGTCTGAAATAAGTACAATTGTGTGGTAGTTTGAACATTCTTTGGTATTGCCTTTCTTGGGATTGGAATGAAAACCGACCTTTTCCAGTCCTGTGGCTATTACTAAGCTTTTCAAATTTCCTGGCATATTGAGTGCAGCACTTTCACAGCATCATCTCTTAGGATTTTAAATAGCTCAACTGGAATTCTATCTCTTCCACTAGCTTTGTTTGTAGTGATGCTTCCTAAGGCCCAATTGAGTTCACGTTCCAGGATGTCTGGCTCTAGGTGAGTGATCACACCACTGTGATTATCTGGGTCATGAAGATCTGTTTTGTATTGTTCTTCTGTGTATTCTTGCCACCTCTTCTTAATATCTTCTGCTTCTGTTTGGTCCATACTGTTTCTGCTATTTATTGTGCCCATCTTTGCATGAAATGTTCCCTTGGTATCTCTTATTTTCTTAAAAAGATCTGTAGCCTTTCCCATTCTATTGTTTTCCTCTATTTCTTTGCACTGTTCACTGATAAAGGTTTTCTAATCTCTCCTTGCTATTCTTTTTGTACTCTGCATTCAAATGTATATACCCTTCCTTTTTCCCTTTGCCTTTAGCTTCTCTTCTTTTCACAGCTATTTGTAAGGTGTTCTCTGACAACCTTTGCCTTTTTGCATTTCTTTTTCTTGGAGATGTTTTTGATCACTGTATCCTGTACAATGTCATGAACCCTTGTCCATATTTATTCAGGTATTCCGTCTATCAGATCTAATCCCTTGAATCTATTTCTCACTTCCACTGTATATTCATAAGGAATTTCATTTAGGTCATACCTGAATGGTCTAGTGGTTTTCCATACTTTCTTCAATTTAAGTCTGAGTTTGGCAATAAGGAGTTCATGATCTGAGCCACAGTCAGCTCCTGGTCTTGTTTTTGCTGACTGCATAGAGCTTCTCTATATTTCTCTGCAAACAATATAATCAATCTGATTTCAGTGTTGACCATCTGGCGATGTGCATGTGTAGTCTCCTCTTGTGTTGTTGCAAGAGGGTGTTTGCTATGACCAGTGCGTTCTCTTGGCAAAACTCTGTTAGCCTTTGTCCTGCTTCATTTTGTTCTCCAACACCAAATTTGCCTGTTATTCCAGGTATCTCTGGACTTCCTACTTTGCATTCCAGTCCCCTATGATGATAAGGACATCTGTTTTGTGTGTTAGTTCTAGAAGGTATTGTAGGTCTTCATAGAACTGTTTCATGTCAGCTTCTTCCACATTACTGGACTTGAATTACTGTGGTATTGAATGGTTTGCCGTGGAAATGAACAGAGATCATTCTGTGGTTTTTGAGATTGCACCCAAGTACTGCATTTTGAACTCTTTTGTTGACTATGATGGCTACTCCATTTCTTCTAAGGGATTCTTGCTCACAGTGGTAGATAGAATTGTCATCCTAATTGAGTTCTCCCATTCCAGTCCATTTTAGTTCACTGATTCCTAGGATGTCGATGTTCACTCTTGCTGTCTCCTTGTCCATGTGTGACAAGCCCACAACCAATAGCAAATATCAGGCTCAATGGTGATAAACAGAGAAGATTTTCTCTAAAATCAGGAACAAGACAGACACGACCCTCTTATCACTTCTATTTAAGATAGTATTGGGATAACTAATCACAGCAATCAGACAAGGAAAAGAAACAAAAGGCATTCAGATTGGAAGGGAACAGGTAAAACTGTCACTTTTGCAAATGACATGGTATTACAGGTAAAAAAAAAATCCAAGTGTCTGACAAAATCTATTATATTAGAACTAATGCATGAATTAAGCTGAAGGATACAAGATTAATATACAGGTATCTTTGCCATTTTCATACATTAATATTGAACAATCAGAAAGAAAAATTAAGGAAACCGTCTCATTTACAATCACATCAAGTGGAATAAGATACCAGGAATAAACTCTATCAAGGAGGTGAAAGATCTATAATCTGAGAATTATAAAACACTGATGAAAGAAGTTGAGAATATTGCAAAGAAATGGAAAGATATTCCATGATCTGAGATTGGAAGAAGTAATAGTGTCAAAATGTCTGTACTACCCATAGTGATTTACAGATTCAGCTGAAACTCTATGAAAATACTCATGACATTTTTTACCCCACAAATTAGAACCAATGTTGCTAAACTTTATACAGAGCTACAAAATACCTCAAATGGTCAAAGCGATCTTGTGAATGAAGAACAAAGCCTAAAGTGTCAAGTCCCCTGACTTCAGTCTGTAATACAAAGCTACAGTAATCAAAGCAGAACTGTACTGGAACAAAAACAAACGTGTAGACCAATGAAACAGGAGAGAGAACCCAGAAAGAAATCCATCACACTGTGGTCAATCTAAGATAGGAGGCAAGAATTTTCAAAGGAGAAAATTCTCTTCAGTAAGGGGTGCTGCTTGGAAGGCTGGACCAGTACCAGTAGAAGAGTTAGATTAGAATCCTTCCTCACAAATATATAAGAAAAACAAATTCAAAGTAGATTAGAAATGGAAACATTAGACCAGAAACTATGAAACTCCGAGAAGATATGGGAAGTACACTATGACATAAATCATACTAATATTGTTTTAGTCTGCCTAAGGCAAAAAATATAAGAGCAGATAATAAACAATGGAGCCTAACTAAACATAAAAGCTTTTACAAAGTAAAGGGAACCGTCAGCAAAAACAAAAGTACAATTGACAGACTGGGAGAAAATATTTGCAAAAGATATGACTGATAAAAATTAATATTCAAACTTATAAACAGCTCATTCAACTATATACAAACACACACACACACACATATATATAAAGGACCCAATAAAAAAGGGGCAGGAAACCTAAATAATCATGTTTCCAAAGTAGATATGCAGATGGTCTGGAGGCACATGAAAAAATGCTCAACATTTCTTATCATTAGAGCAATGCAAATCAAAACCACAATGAGATAGCGCCTCACACCTTTCAAAATGCTATAATGAGAATGCTTACAACTAACAAATATTGCCTAGGATATAGAAAAAAAAGGGAACAGTAGTACGCTGCTGTTGGAATTGCAGATTGTTTCAGTCACTGTAGAAAGCAATATGTAGGTTCCTCAAAATCTAAAAATAGAACTGCCATTTAATCTAGCAATTAGCCTTCTGGTTATGTAGCCAAAGAAACCAAAAAGACTAATTCTAAAAGATAAGAAGATTGTGGGCTCCAGTGTCCACAGAAGCATTATTTGCAGTAGCCAAGATATGGAAGACACCTAAGTGTTCATCGGCATATGAATGGATAAAGAATATATGGTGTATATATATATATATACACAATGGAATAATATTCAGTCATAGAAAGAATGAAATTCAACAACTGGCTGCCTACACAGCATTATGTTTAGTGAAGTAATTCTGACAGGGAAAGACAGATACTCTATATTATCACCTATATGTGGGATCTAAAAGTACCACAAAAATCTATATCACAAAACAGTGACAGACTTGCCAATATAGGCAACAAACTAGTAGCTACCAGTGGGGAGAGGGAACGGGGGAGGGGTGAGATAACAGTAGGAGATTAATAGATACAAACTACTAAGAATAGAATAAGTAAGCAACACAGACATACTTTATACACAGGGAAATATAGACACTGCTTTGTAATAAATTTAAATGGAGTAGAATATCTAAAAATACTGAATCATCACATTGTACACTTAAAGCTAATGTAGTATTATAAATCATCTATACTTCTTTTTAAAAGTTGAATTATAAAGAAAGGAAAGAACCTTACAATACCAGACCTTAGTTCCAGAAGCTGAGTTAATAGATCTAATGAGAGGAGGGAAGTTGAACTTTGAAATGGGTAAATTTTTTCTTATATATGCTTATCTACCCTTTCATTGATACTACACCATAGTTTAAATATATAATCAATAAATTACCAGAAAACTTAATTAGAATTTACTATGTGTATATATATATATATATACATATATGATATGTATATATATATATATAGTACAAAGCATTTTGTAATTTTGATTATTAATTTTGTAGTAAGATGTGAATGAAAGCTTTATTTAATATAAATCTATTTATTTCTAAGGCTTGTAATAACAAAGAATCTGGACCTAAACAGTGTACTTGATGGAACAATGGATACCATTGGATAAAAAAAAAAAAAACAATGCCTATATCCATAATCCAGGAGAGAAAGCAAAAAGAAAATAGAGAACTCTAGGATTCTATTTAGTGGAAACAGAAAAACACAACTCTTTAGTTAATAGATGAAACAAATTCCTTAATGTATATAGTTTTTACAATAAAATAAGATAAAACTGAATGTTCACAGCTAAATGATCCTTGTACTGGCTTGAAGAATTGAATTAGCTTATTGCCATCACATGAAAAGACATAAACATCATTGTTAAGAACAACTGATCTTGAGAAAATATTTTGACTTAAATTACAGTAGCAGGACTTCCCTGGGGGCTCACTGGTACAGACTCCACTAGCCAACGCTGGAGACACGGTGTCCATCCCTGACCTGGGAAGATCCACACGGTGTGGGACAACCAAGCCTGTGAGCTGCAAGTACTGAGCCTGTGTTCTAGAGCCCAGGAGACACAACCACTGAGCCCACGCACCATGGCTCCTGAGGCCTGGGTGTCCCGAGTCTGTGCTCCACAACCGGAGGAGCCACCACAAGGAGAGGGTCGTGCACCACACCTGGAGGGTAGCTGCTACTCGCTGCAACTCGGGAGAAGCTCTTGTGATAATGAGGACCCAGCACAGCCAAAGGAAATAAATGGAAAAGTTTATTAAAATTGGTAACAGTAAATGAAATGCTGAATCCACACACACCGTGCATATCGCTTGTCTGAAATTCTGCGATCCCAAACTCATAAACGATGCCTTTGTTTGTTTCTCTTTCCTTACAATCAGATGAGAGCAAAAACTACCTTTCAAGAGGCAAAAATGGTGTGTGCAGCAGATCTTACAGATGTTTCCTTTGCACTGAAATGTCTTTACTCGGAGCATTTCAGAGCACCAGGATTTTCCCAGCTCATCACCCTATTACTATCACAAAGGAGAGATCAAGAGGTCAACAAAGAGAAAATCTGAATACAACTTTAGGCTACATACCTTCCTACTTATGACTTATACTACAAGTGAACTCTATCTATAACGTATTAAAAATAGCAGTAAATATATCAAATGTACATAGGGGGCTGTGCCTTTTAAAGCACATTAGGGACTTTTACATTCTTTTCATTTGAACTCATTACTTTCACTTCAGTTCAGTTCAGTTCAGTTGCTCAGTCGTGTACAACTCTTTGCGACCCCATGAACTGCAGCAGGCCAGGCCTCCCTGTCCATCACCAACTCCCGGAGTTTACCCAAACTCATGTCCATTGAGTCTCAAATTAACAATTTGTTATTTCATTCTCTCAATGCAGTTTAAATACATTTTCCCTTATACTATTATTTCTTGTGAAATAAAGGAAAAATGACGGTACACTAACCAGCAATGAGTGCAGCATATCAAGAGTTCACTTAGGCCTATCTGAAATCCCATTTGGCATTTTCTGTACGCAACTTGTGTTATATTATTTTATTTAACTTCTCCTCATACATAATGAAAAGGGATCCAAACTGGAAAAGAAGAAAAAATATCACTCTTTGCAAATGGTATAATACCAGACATAGAAAGTCTTAAGGATGCTATCAGAAAATTACTAGAGCATATTAATGACTTCAGTAACATTTCAGGATACCAAATTAATATACAACAATCTCTTGCATTCCTATACATTGATAACAAAAGACCAGAAGGAGCAATTCAGGAAACAATCCCATCTGTCATTGCATCAAAAAGAATAAGATAATTAGGAATAACCCTACTCAAGAAGGCAAAAAACTTGTACTCCAAAAATTGTAAGATGCTGGTGAAAGAAACTGAAGATGACAAGATACACCATGTCAAACAGAAATACATATCTTGTTCTTGGAGTGGAAGAATTGATATTATGAAAATGAACATACTACCCTACCCAAGGCAAACTACAGATTCAAGGCAATCCCTATCAAAGTATTTACCAAGGGTATTTTTCACAGTGACACATTTTAAAAAATTTTTATGGTAACACAAAGATTCTGAATATCCAAACAACTTTGAGAAGGAAAAAGAGATGGAGGAATCAAGATCCCTGACTTCAGACTATATTACAAAGCTACAGTCATAAAACCAGTATGGTACTGGCACACAGACATATAGATCAATGGAACAGGACAGAAAACCCAGAAATAAAGTCACACTTTTATGGTCAATTCATATGTGACAAAGAGGCAAGACTATACAATGTAGAAAAGACACTCTCTTCAAAAGTGGTGTTGGGCAAACTGGTCAGCTACATGTAAAAGAGTGAAATTGAAACATTCTCAAAACCATACACAAAATAAACTCAAAATGTATTAAAGACCTAAATGTAAGACCAGACACTCCTAGAGTAAACCATAAGCAGAACCCTGACATAAATCACAGCATCAACTTTTTGGATCTGTCTCCCACAGAAAGGGAAATAAAAACAAAAATAAACAAATGGCTCCTAATTAAACTTAAAAGCTTTTGTACAGGAAAGGAAATGATAAATAAAACAAAAAGGCAACCTAAAGTATAGAAGAAAATATTTGCAAATGGCAAGGGATTAATTTCCAAAATACACAAACTGCTTTTCTGGTACTATAGAGCCAAACAATCCAATCAAAAAAGGGGCAGAAGATCTAAATATACATTTCTCCAAAGAAGATATACAGATTACCAATAGACACTGGAAAACATGTTCAACATTACTAATAATCAGAGAAATGCAAGTCAAAATTATAGTGAGGTAACACCTCACACTGATAAGAATAGCCATCATCAAAATGTCTACAGATAATAAATACTGGAGAGGATGTGGAGAAAAAACAACCTTCTTACACTAATGTAAATTAGTGTAGCTACCAGGGGGAACAGTATGGGGGTTCCTTAAAAGCCAAAAAATGTAGCTCCATGTGATCCTGCAAATCCCATTCTTGGACACATATCAGAGGAAAAGTATGATTAGAAAAAAATATGTGTACCTCAACGTTCATTGAAGCACTATTTAAAATAACCAAGACATGGAAGCCACCTAAATGTCCATGACCGATGAATGGATAAAGGAGGTACAGTATATGTACATATGTATATAAAGAGACTCACAGATAGAAAAAACAAGCATTGTTACCAAAGGGGAAAGAGAGTGGAGTGATAAATTAGGAGGTTTGGATTTAAATTCACATACTACTGTATAGAAATAGATAACCAACAAGGACTTGTTGTATAACAAAGAGAAGTGCACTCCATATTTTGTAATAACCTATAAGAGAAAAGAATCTAAAAAGGAATATATACATATACAAATATGGGCAACTGAATTACTGTTATGTACACCTGAAACTAACACAAAGTTAAAAAAATAATGAAAAGGGAAAACAATCAAAAGAATTGGAAAGCAGTTTCCTTCTGTTTTACTTTCTTATACACAGTTTAAAATGATTGTACACCCTCATAACTCCTCCTAATAATTTTATTTTTTCTCAGGGCCAGCATCATCCACGATATAAATATTAATGACCCTTTTCTACATAATAGAGATTTTTCTATAATACATACTACAAAGTGGCCCCTTATGGAATTTGATGAAATCATTGACAATGACCGAAAGAGAGATGAGAATTATTATAATGAGCACAATAAAAATGACCATAGTTACTATTTTTGAATACTATTGATTATGAACTTGGTAAATATTTAGTAGATACATCCATACATAGGTAATTCAGTTAATATTTACTTTCATATGTAATACTCATGGCAATCTGTAATTTATACACTATTAATATCCCCATTAGGCAATTAAGAAAATAGATTAGAAATTCTTATTAAATTAAAATGTCAACTATTTTTAGATATATTAACTTCTACATTATCTTATAATGTAGATATCTTACCTAATTAACTTATAAGTTAATCAGTTTCCTGAATAAGACTGATGACCATTTTTGTACTCCCAAGCATACACTTTTTTGAGTACTAATTATAGGCTCAATACTACAATAATTTTTTTGCAAATTTATCTCAGATGATCTTCAAAATATTATAAAATTTGTTTTATTCTTTTCCTGTTTAATAGACAATGAAACAAATTCAGAGATATTCAATTACTTAAAACAAGAACCAGGGGTCCAATTCAATTCTGACTCTAAAATTTAAAGCTCTGTTTATTACTATAGTGTTTCCCAGCAGTGTACACTACTTTGGTTTTATAGGTATTTCATGGGATTTCATTATGTCAAAATATTGAAAAGTTCCTTTATCTTTGGAAAACCTTAATAAATAAGAGATTTTTGGTCACTTACATGAATAATTGCTAGTTTTGTTTTAATTTAAGGCACTAAATGGTAATATAAAAGCAAATGACATCTGAGTTATGATGACAGGTTATTCCGAATCCTATAACTATATACAGGGATATTTCAGGCAAACACTTATAGATCATGTTTTGTTAAAAGTGGTAGTGAAAACTGCAGGAGCATGCTGGCTCTATACTTTCCAAGCGTGATGTTCTCCCACATAATGCTTTATTATCCAATATGACTCAAATCTCTAAATGATTGGAAGTAGCTTTCATTTCCAGGTGGATTAAAAAAATATAATAATTGTCAAAATTAATTATCCATATAGCATAATTCTGTATACCCTGCTCAGAACTAAGTGTGACAGCCAAGAAAATATAGTTCTCGGTTACCACACTGATGCTTTTGAACTGTGGTGTTGGAAAAGACTCTTGAGAGTCCCTTGCACTGCAAGGAGATCCAACCAGTCCATCCTAAAGGAAATCAGTCCTGAATATGCATTGGAAGGACGGATGCTGAAGCTGAAACGCCAATACTCTGGCCACCTGATGTGAAGAACTGACTCATTGGAAAAGACCCTGATGCTGGGAAAGACTGAAGGTGGGAGGAGAAGGGGACGAATGAGGATGAGATGGTTGGATGGCATCACCGAGTCAATGGACGAGTTTGAGTAAACTCTGGGAGCTGGTGATGGACAGGGACCTGGGGTGCTGCAGTCCATGGGGTCGCAGAGAGTCAGACACAATTGATTGACTGAACTGAACTGAGCCATGCTAGACAGACAGGTTCAGCTGCCTCCTGAGGGTCCATCGCCATGTCTGCACTGAGGCCGTATTTCTACCTGTCAGTTTCTGAATATGGTGAGGATATTATACTCTAATAGGAGCCTTTGGCTTAAGGACTTCACATCAGGCTGAATGAAATTTGCACTGTGCTGCACGGGAGTCTGACTCCACCTGTGCGTTCTACCTTCCCCTGCCCTCTTCTCTCACGGGTGTTCAGACCTGCTGATGGTCAACGGGCCCTCTCTGGCCACTCTTGCCCCTTTATTCTTCAAAAATATGTATTGTCCTATCCCATTCTGTGTCTGCATGGCAGAGCCCCAGAACTGACACACGAGTCAATAAATCCTTTACTAGGAGGAGGACTGAAAATGAATCAAACGTGAACTACTGAAGTTTATTTTGAACCTCATTTCTAAGACCATTTGTTGCAGATAGGCACTTGGAAGTAACTTGAAGAAAGAATCTGTTAAATTGCCTGATGAATAAAGTGTTCACCTCCAACCTTGAGAAAATATGTGATTCTTACAGGTCAATCCTCTTTAAGGAGAAAAAAAACCCGGCTTTCTAAGTTCATAGCTACTCAGGTTAAGGGTGGCAGTGAGGGTTAAGGGGAGAGCAAAGTGATTGAAAATGCCCTTCACAGGGCATACTGCACTGTTCGCTGGAAAGAGATACTGCTCAAAACTGATTTCACATACAAGCTTTGTGAATTAAACTGCTTTTGCTAAGAAAAAGAAATGTATGAAGTGGGTTTTGGTTCAGGGATCTACGTGGAAAAGTGTCTTTTTATGTGCTTCAAAATCAAGAGGGCTATATAAGCAGACACTTTAGAGACTTCTACAAACAAATTAATTTATATGTGCACTCATTCATTTATTTATTCAACAAATATTGAACTTTTAAAAATTAATTTATGTTAATTGGAGGATAGTTAGTTTACAATATTGTGATGGTTTCTGCCATGCATCAGCCTGAATCAGCCCCAGGGGATCATGTGTCCCCCATCCTGAAGCCCCTTCCCACCTCCCTCCCCACCCCATCCCTCTGGGTTGTCCCAGAACACAGGCTTTGTATCCCTTGCTTCACGCATCAAACTTTCACTCATCATCTATTTTATGTATGGTAATATACATGTGTCAATTCTAATCTCTCAAGTCATCCCACCCTCACCTTCTCCCACAGAGTCAAAACTATGTTCTTTTGAAATATAGTGAATAAAACACAATCCTTTCCATAGACTGATTTAAAATGTGAGGCAACCAAGTGAGCACTTTAAATAGTGTGCAAGCATTTGTGATAAGTAAGTGAAAATGTGAATGCAACATAAAAGAAGAGCACCTATTTCATTGTGCAAGTGTTAGGAAAGATATGCCTTAGGAAGCAATGCTTCTGATGAATTCTGAAAGATAAACAGAGTTAGTCAAGGAGGCAAGGTAGTACAGTCTTATCACTGACATCATGGGTGAGAGAGAGAGTGCTGGTAGAAATGACTCTGAAACCAAAGAAGTACAAAGTAAGTGTTAATTCAACTGAGGAGAAAACGTGTGTTGCAGATAGAGAGATAAAAACTAGAAAGGATCCTGCATGCTTTATGATGTTGAATATTATACTTTGGTCAGGGTAGAGCTTTTTATGCATTTCAAGAAGGGGTTTGAGAATAAGCTCACAGAGAAAGCATAGCAGACTATTGCAAGAATCCAGGTGATAAAGAATGAGTATCTGAACCAAGATGGCAGGATCAGAGGAAACCAATGGCTGAAGGTAACATATTTACGGGAAACTGATGGAATTTAATGACTGCTAGATTATGGGGATTAAGAAAGAGAGAAAACTCAAAGATGATTTCCCAAGTATCTAGATAAACTAAGTGGTGGATGATGCCATTAAATGAGGTAAAGAACCCGAAAAGGAAAAGAATTTTGAAAGAAAGATAAGGGCATTTTTGGAGATACTGAGTTTATCTAATGCACACATTGGAACTTTAATTTGGATCATACTACAACCAATGAATAGCCATGAAACAATTTTTTCCTGAGGTTAATTATTTTTTTTTAATAACTACAACTTTTATCATAATTCCCTGCATAATGGAAAGATGGTACAATGCAAAAGCTGATTATATATTTCCCTAGTAGGTTAAATCTAATCCAGAATCTTGTGAGACATCCCCACAGATAATAAAACTTCATAAATGACAAAATGTTCTATGAAGTCTGCTCACTGTGAAATTTAAGAGTGTGTGATCATTCAATGAAATTATCCTGAAATTTTCAAATTATCAATATGACACCCAAAACTTCTTCAGCTGCATAAAATTTCATTTAGATTTTTAAAATTTTTTTTAAATTTTTGAGATAATTGTATATTCATATGCAATTATAAGAAATAATACAGAAATGTGGTACATATATACAATGGAATATTAGTCATAAAAAAAATGAAATTTTGCCATTTAAATGAACATGGATAGATCTAGAGATTATCATAATAAGTGAAATAAATTCGGCAGAGAGACAAATATCATGATATCAGTCATAAGTGAAATTGCAAGTTGCTCAGTCGTGTCTGACTCTTTGCAACCCCGCAGACTATGGGGTCCATGGAATTCTCCAGGCCAGAATACTGGAGTGGGTAGCCTTTTCCTTCTCCAGGGGATCTTTTCAACCCAGGGATCAAACCCAGGCCTCCCGCATTGCAGGCAGATTCTTTACCAGCTGAGCCACAAAGGAAGCCCCAGTGGAGGTCACTACAGAGGTGAAATTCCCATCTTTGCCCAGTGGTAACAGGAGTCTCCCTTTTATAGATATTAATGGAGGCTGAGTGGAGACCTGGACTTCTACCCCCAGTTGCACTGACAAGGCAGAACACTCTATTTCCCTTGCTAGAGCAGTCTCGGGAAAAGCAAACTAAAACGGAAGGCTCAAATAAGCCACCGAGCATTGCAACATAATACTCAAAACGTCAACCTTTCCATCTAAGAAAATATCATTCAACAAATCAAGAACCAGAACAATCCCACATTGATTATGAAAAGATACTGAATAGATGCCAACACCGAGGGGAAAGAGATGTTAGAATTATCTGAGGAATACTTTAAATACTTTAATCATCATAAAAATATTTGAAGAAGCAATTATAAACAAGCATTGAGAATTAAAAATAGAGATTCTAAGCAAAGAAACAAAAATGTCAGAAAAATAAATATAAAGGAGACCCAAATACAAATTTTATAAAATAAAAAGTACAATAACCAGAAAAAATAATTATTGGATGCTCTCAACAACAGTATGCAGAGGACAGAGAAAAGAATTAGTGAACTTGAAAATGGAATAATAGAAATTGCTCAGTAGAAAAACAGAGTAAACAGACAGTAACTAAACAAACAAAAATACCAGATATGTTAGTACAGGAATGTGTGGGAATATTAACAGAAGACTAACCTGTGTCAGTGGAGACTGAGGATAGGAAAAAGAAGACATGGCTGAAAAACTATTCAAATGGATCAAATGAAGTTTTGGATGAAATAATGGATGAAAATTTACATTTGTAGAATATATAAATCTGCAGACTCAAGAATCTAAGCAAATCCAAATAGGAAAACTGAATTAAGGATATATCAAGGCATATATCACAAATTTCCCCCTCCAAAAATATATTGTACAAATATTAAATCAATAAGAGGTTTTATTCATATCAGGTAAGGTAGGCTTCAGAGTAAGTCTTAGGGACATCAATTAACAAAAAATAGTTAAAGAAGAATGAGGTTAATTCTACATAATTTCTTCTAGAAAATTCAAGAGTGGGGAAAGAGATATAAATTTTTCTTTTTTATAGTATTACTCTGATGCCAAAGCTAGACAAAAATAGAAAAAAAAAAAAAGAGAGAAAATCACAGATTTGTCTCTCATGAATATAGATAGATATCTCACAAGCAAAAATCTTTCACAGGAAATAATAATTGATGTTATATATATATTTATATATTATTTTATTTTTATATTATTTTTATATTTTCATTTTATATATTTATATATAAATATATATTATTTTATATAAATATAGATATATTTATATTTTATTATATTATTTTATTGTTATATTTATATATAGTATAAAATATATTATATTTTATAATAATTGAATGGGGTTTACTTTAGTGATGTAAGTCTGGTTAAATATTCAAGAATCGGTTAATATAGCCCACCATATTAGCAGGATAAAGAAGCAAACTCATGATCATATCAGTCAATGCAGAAAAAACAAAATTCACCACCCACACATGTAAAAGCCTTCAGAAAAATAGGAAAGAGGGGTGGCATCTCAATGTGATATATAGCAACCACAGAATACCTATAGCTTTTGCTAAACTTAGTGATAAAAGACTGCTTCACAGTAAGGTCAGTCCCAAGGCTAAGGTGGCTATTGGTATGCTTATTTAATACAGTGCCTCAGGACAAAAGTCAGAAACCAAAGTCATGGAAACTGAAAAGAAATAAATAACACTTTCTTTATTTGCAGATAGTATATTTGTCTAAACAGAAAAATCTCTCAAAATCTCAAAATCTATTAAAACAAACTCTCTTAGCTAATGAATGACTTCAGCAAAGTTATTGGATGCAAGATAAATGTAGAACAATTAATTTCATTCAATATGCTATGAACAAACATCTGGGCACTGAAATGAAAAATTAAATATCTGTGTAATCCCTTAAGAGTAAAATGATTAGATGGCTAGCTTAAGAAAACTGGTACAGGACTTGTATGCTGAAAATTACACATGATGACAAAAAAATTAAAAGCATATATAAATAAAAGGAGATACATATACAATGTTCATAGATTAGAAAAAACACAGTAAAGTCAATTTACCCATTGTTATATGTGTATAGCAGAATTCCTATAAATATTTCAGCAAGACATTTAGGAACTATAGACAAGCTTATTCTAAAATTTGTATGAAAAGTCAAACTAAAATCTTTAAATCAATTTTGCAAAAGAATCATGAAAGAGAAATCAGCCTACACAGTTTAAAGGATTATTATAATATATAATATAGCTAAAGTAATCAAAATATGCAGTATTGGGTTATAGAAACATAGATCAATAGTACATAATAGAAAACTCTTAAATACACACCCACCAATATTCCCAACTTATTTTTTTGGACAAGAATAAAAGACAATTTAATGGAGGAAACAACTTTTTCAATAAATGTTTTGGGAGCATCTGGATATCCACTGGCAACAAAGAGACCCTCAGCCCAAGACTCACACATTATACAACACTTAGTTACCCATGTGCTTAAATGTTACATAGTTTTACATTTTGAAAAACAAAACAAAACCTTGGGGTCTAGAACCAAGGAAAGGGTAATTAGAATTGACCCCTAAAGTAAAGTCCATAAAAGGAAAATTTATATGTTGGACTTCATCAAAATTAAAAACTTATATTCTGTTATAAAAGAACCTGGAAAGTGAATGAACATTCTGTCTACAGGCTGGGAGGAACCATATGCAAACCACATATCCAACAAAGGACAAGATCTACAATACATAAAGTTCTTAGATCTAATCTTTGAGTTTCTTGAGTGCAACATTCAAAAATAAATAGCGTAGAATATAGGCAAAAGACACAAGCAAACATTTTACTACAGGAGATATGCAGATGGCAAGTATGAACTTGAAAGATTTTCAAAATCTTTAGTCATTACTGAAATCAAATTAAAACTACAATAAGACATAAACCTATCATAATAGCTAACTAAAAGTCGTGATAACACCAACTTCTAATGAAAGAACTGGATCACTCATACATGGGTATTAAGGATATAAAATTGGATAGCCACCTAGGAAACAGTTTGGAGGTTTCTTAAAACACTAAATATGTAACCACTGTTGCATATTTTTATGTATTACATAAATTCTTAGTATTACATATACATACTATTACATATTATACAACCAGAAATTGCACTCAGAGAAATGAAAAGACATGTTCACATAAACACTTAAATATGCATGTTTATATCTGCTTTATTCATGATAGTTCAGTTCAGTTCAGTCCCTTAGTCGTGTTGACTCTTTGCGACCCCATGGACTACAGCTCGCCAGGCCTCCCTGTCCATCACCAACTCCTGGAGCCCACTCAAACCCATGTCCGAGTCAGTGATGCCATCCAACCGTCTCATCCTCTGTCGTCCCCTTCTCCTCCTGCCCTCAATCTTTCCCAACTTCAGGGTCTTTTCAAGTGAGTCAGCTCTTCACATGAGGTGGTCAAAATATTGGAGTTTCCGCTTCAGCATCAGTCCTTCCAATGAACACCCAGGACTGATCTCCTTTAGGATGGACTGGTTGGATCTCCTTTCAGTCCAAGGGACTCTCAAAAGTCTTCTCCAACACCACAGTTCAAAAGCATCAATTCTTCAGCACTCAGCTTTCTTCACAGTCCAACTCTCACATCCATACATGACCACTGGAAAAACCATAGCCTTCACTAGATGGACCTTTGCTGACAAAGTAATGTCTCTGCTTTTTAATATGCTGTCTAGGTTGGTCATAACTTTCCTTCCAAGGAGCAAGCATCTTTTAATTTCATGGCTGCAATCACCATTTGCAGTGATTTTGGAGCTCAAAAAATAAAGTCTGACACTGTTTCCACTGTTTCCCCATCTATTTGCCATGAAGTGATGGGACCAGATGCCATCATGATAGTTAAAAGCAACAATTAATCCAGTTATCTTTCAATAGATGTGTAGTGAAACACACTGGTACATCTTTACCATGGAATATTATTCAGTAATGAAAATAAAAAAACTGAAACATGCAGTAAGCTAAGTAAATTTTTAGAAAACTCTATTGAGTACAATCCCAATAGCTTATCTTCTATATGATTTCATTTATATAACTTCTTAAGACAATATTATGGAAATAGGGCTTCCCTTATAGCTCAGTCAGTAAAGAATCTGCCCGCAATGCAGGAGACCCAGGTTCATTCCTAGGTTCAGAAGATCCCCTGCAGAAGGAAATGGCAACCCACTCCAGTATCCTTACCTGGAGAATGCCATGGACAGAGGAGCCTGGCAGGCTACAGTCCATGGGGTCGCAAGAGTCGGACACAACTGACCGACTTAACTACTGCTACTACTATGGAAATAGGGGGCAGATGAGTGGTTGCCTGGGTTGGGTTAATGAAACTTAGGACCTGGAATGAAGTATGTGTGATTATAAAAGTGCAATCTAATTGATCTCGAAGTGATGCAAATCTGTATCTTCACTCTGTCAAGATTCATATCCTGGTTATGATCCTGTCTTTTAGTTTTTTAGGTCTTTCCTGGTGGCACAGATGTTAAACAATCTGCCTGCAATGCAGGAGACTTCAGGTTTGATCCCTGGGTGGGGACGATCCCCTGGAGAAGGAAATGGCCACTCACTCCAGTACTCTTGCCTAGGAAATCTCATGGACATGGAGCCTGGCAGGCTACAGTCCATGTGGTTGCAAGAATTGGGCAAGACTTAGTGACTAAACTATATATGACCTCTCTGTATCATTTCTATTTTTTTTAATTTTAATTTTATTGGAGGGTAGTTAATATCCATTGTTGTGTGAGTTTCGGCTGTACAGTTTCAGGTGTACCAGCTGTACTGTACAGAATTTCAGTTATACACATACAATAGTCATTCTTTCTTAAGATTCTTTTCCTATAAATGTGAGCACAGAGTATTGAGGAGAGTTCCCTGTGCTAGACTATGTCCTTTTTGGTTACCTATCTTATATACAGCAATGAATGTATTTCATCTGAAGCTCCTGATTTATCCTCCCTCACCTCCCACGTTTCTATTTTGGTGACCATAAGTTTATTTTTGATACCTGTGAGTCTGTTTCTGTTTTGTAAATAAGTTCACTTGTATTATTTTTTTAAATTATTTACATATATGAATGTTATCAGCTTCTCTGATAGCTCAGTTGGTAAAGAATCTGCCTGCAAGGCAGGAGACCCTGGTTTGATTCCTGGGTCAGGAAGATCTGCTGGAGAAGGGATAGGCTACCCACTCCAGTATTCTTGGGCTTCCCTTGTGGCTCAGCTGGTAACGAGTCTGCCTTCAATGTGGGAGACCTGGGTTCAGTCTCTGGGTTGAGACGATTCCCTGGAGAAGGGAAAGGCTACCGACTCCAGTATTCTGGCCTGGAGAATTCTATGGACTGTAAACTTTGCTGTGTCTTTGACCAAGGTGCTAAGTCACTTCAGTTATGTCTGACTCTTTGCCATCCATGGACAGTAAGTAGCCCACCAGGTTCCTCTGCCCGTGGGATTTTTTAGGCAAGAATACTGGAGTGGGTTAACTCAGGAGTCTTATATATTTTATCAGTATCTATGAACTATGGCATACTAATTGGTAAGATTGTAAATATAGACCCAAAGAACAATATGGTGATGAGTTCCCTGGCTTTTATGTTAGAGAGGCTGTATAATGTCACCCTGCTTATTTAACTCATATGTAGAGTACATCGTGAGAAATGCTAGACAGAATGAAGCACAAGCTGAAATCAAGATTGCCGGGAGAAATATCAATAATTTCAGATATGCAGATGACACCACCTTTATGGCAGAAAGTGAAGAACTAAAGAGCATCTTGATGAAAGTGAAAGAGGAGAGTGAAAAAGTTGGCTTAAAGCTCAACATTCAGAAAAGTAAGGTCATGGCATCCGGTCCCATCACTTCATGGGAAATAGATGGGGAAACAGTGGCTGACTTTATAATTTTGGGCTCCAGAATCACTGCAGATGGTGATTGCTGCCATGAAATTAAAAGATGCTTATTCCTTGGCAGGAAAGTTATGCCCAAACTAGACAGCATATTAAAAAGCAGAGACATTACTTTGCCAACAAAGGTCCGTCTAGTCAAGGCTATGGTTTTTCCAATGGTCATGTATGGATGTGAGAGTTAGACTCTGAAGAAAGCTGAGTGCCGAAGGATTGATGCTTTTGAACTGTGGTGTTGGAGAAGACTCTTGAGAGTCCCTTGGACTGCAAAGAGATCCAACCAGTCCATCCTAAAAGAGATCAGTCCTGGGTGTTCATTGGAAGGACTGATGCTGAAGCTGAAACTTCAATACTTTGGCCACCTGATGAGAAGAGCTGACTCATTTGAAAAGACCCTGACGCTGGGAAAGATTGAAGGCAGGAAGAGAAGGGGACAACAGAGGATGAGATGGTTGGATGGCATCACTGACTCAGTGGACATGAGTCTGGATAAACCCCGGGAGTTGGTGATGGGAGGCCTGGCAGTCTATGGGGTCCAACGTGGTGCAGTCTATGGGGTTGCAAAGAGTAGGGCATGGCTGAGTGACTGAACTGAACTGATGGTTTGATGCTTGTACCTGCAGTGGTTAGCATTACAGGAAAGGAACCATAAGCTTAGGGCACCAGACAATTTGTCTGCCTGCCCTTTGCTCTAGAAGGACATACTGCCTATATTATCTCCCAAGGAAATTAAGAATAGACTTACTGGAAAGGTTTATCTGGAGTAAAGGGTAGTCAGCACCACTGAATGGTATCTGCGGTGTGAGATTATTTTATTAGTGTGTCTTTATTCTTTTTTTCATCAAATTTCTATGGCTACACTATTGGGACCAAAGTGCAAAATGAGTTTTTCTCTTTTTATTTATTTTAATTAAAATCAGTTTCTTCATTGTTTGGTTTTTGCTAATGGGAGTTTCTAGTCTAACAATCTTTAGTGTGCTGGAAATCCAGTCTCAGACCTATTGATTTACAAGTCTTGTCTGTTGATTTCTACCATTTTAAGTATTCAACTTTATAAATGGGTTCACCTATGCTAGCATACCTTTTGTTCTCCAGGTATCCTCTAGTTCCTAGCTTTTATTGACTGATACATACTATGGTCAACCACTATCTATGCCAACTTAGCTTCCATTAACTGGCATGAATCAAACTCCCTGAAAATGAAGTCACTCAGTTGCACCCAACTCTCTGTGACCCCATGGACTGCAGCCCGCCGGGCTCCTCTGTCCATGGGGTTCTCCAGGCAAGAGTACTGAGGTGGGTTGCTGCACCCTCCTCCAGGGGATCTTCCCAACCCAGAGATTGAACCAGGGTCTCCTGCATTGCAGGCAGATTCTTCACCATCTGAGCCACCAGGAAAGCCCAAACTCCCTGAGGCCTGTGGCTTATCATCTTGGAACCTTATAGTTCCTTTGTTTTAGTCCCAGATTTCCTCCCTCTTTCTGCTGATTTTGTATTTGTTTCATTTTTCATTGTGGCTGTGCCTTTAATTATTATAAAGGGTACCTCTCAGATGTCTTATTTGTGATGTTGAGATAAAACAGAATTTAAGACCAGTGCTGACAGTCCATTTTGACTAGAATTTTGTTTTACTACTTTAGGAAAAAAGCATAGTTTCCCACTTTGGGTGGAAAAAACTTAAGATCATCATCTCATTAGTCATGATGATGTAATTATTATAAAGTGAGCATAAAACTATACATAAATAAATATGCTAACGAATCTCCTTCAGTAAAACACTATTGAAAGCATTATTTAATGAAAACCTTTCAAATGTTAAGCATCATCCTTGCATTTCTTTTTATATCATTTGTGATTTTCCTTTGTTTAAAACAGAAACTCCATTGATTTAGGATTATCTATTCAAATGTTAATCCATAAGCAGATATGTAGTGATTACTTTGCACATGGCTAGCAGCATACTAAATGTGAGCAATTAACACATGCACACAACACACACTCAGATTACTCAAGAAACGTAAGAATTGCTTACATTAAAGCAACGCAAATTTCCTGGTTGTTACATAATGGGCAGATCAGGAATGTCATAATCGTGCATCATTTTTACAGATATCAATGGCTTTGGTTTTCCCTTTGTCAAAGTATCAACCGTGGTTATAAGATCCAAACTTTAAGGCTAAAATATTTCTATCTCTAGACAATATAAAAGACAAGCAGAGATAGGGCCATATAATTTCTGTATCATTTTGCAAAAAAAAATTTAAAAAAAATATATATACTACAGCAATCCATCCTTCATTTTGAATCATTGGTCTCTAGATCCTTCACTATTTCCTTTTCCTCTTAAACCCATCAAATTTACTAAGTGTTAGCAATTCCCCCACAATACTGCCTTGAAAATGATTTTCAATCATCGAAACAAGTGACTTTTTCAATGAGTGTAAATTTTACTTCAAATCTTGTCCCCTAAGGACTTGTTTTCTTTAATACTTTATAGGAATATTTAATTTGTCTAATAGGAAAATAAATGATGTGTCTCTTCTATTGAAATTTATATAGAAATACTTATAGTATGTTTTGATGTTCATTATTTCTGATGTGAGGCTATTATCAATGCAGAAAATCAGAGAAATATGCCAAATATAATTTTTCAAGCTTTTAGCTTGCTTTCCTTTGTTAGTGTCTATTCATGAAAGATCTCAGGCAACAAAACACAGTATGTTCCAGATACAATAAAAGATAATTCAACAGATTAGTTAACTTTATGTAGATGTGGGTACATCATGAAAAATTCTGCATCATGTCAAAGACTGCTGTCTATTTGCAAACATTACACCTGAAATCTTGAAAGTCCTCCATTTAAGTATGATTTCCTCAATCAAGCAAAATTGAGGTCTTTTAGGAGGAAAACAAATGAAAGAAAAGGTTTAGATGAGATTGGCATCACTTTTACCTAGAATGATTTGATTACATATGCTCACATATCCTGACAGGTTTTATCTAGAGCTACATGAGCATCATTTGACAGTTTAACATTATGAAATGATATAAAGTACAGGCATGCTATTTATATTCAATACACACACATGCAGATCTTGTTGGTGTAACACTTTAGGATTCTGAAATCATCAAGATATTGTTTTGTTGTCTTACTTCCTTGTAAGTAAGAATTCAAATTATGTGAAATAGCATTATCTATATAGGCCATGAATAATTTTAGAGCTCTTTGTTAGGCCTGTTGAACTTGAATCAGCTTTATGTTGGTGTCTTACACAATCAAATACAATAACTGCTTGTTTCCACACTTGCCAATAAATGCTACATAGCATTATCTGGATACAAATGAGACCTCTCATAGTTTGCATGTGCTTTTAGGTACTTAAGTGTAGTAGATAATTGCTGAAATTAAAAAAAAAAACACAACTATATATGATCTATCTGTAGGTGCAAATTATATAAATGTAATGTTTAATAATACAAAAAGAAGAAATCAGAATTGGTCAGAACTGTGGTGGCCAGTTCATTTTATTATTTAGATGGACTACAGCCAAATTAGTTAAGTAAAATTCCAGAATAATAAAAGTAGCAAGTGACTAATTATAAAAATAGCAATACTTAATCATCTCTCCATGCAGGGTTTGATATAGCACAGGCTGGAGAATAATGAAATGAATGTAGAAACCATTAACTAATCAATTTGGGACAAATTCAGTTGAATTTCACAATATGTGGTTTATAACTACAGCTCTACATATATACTGGAAGCCAATTCTATGTGTAGGTTTTTAATAATTAAGAAAATTTGAAGACATCAATTCAATACATTTCTGAAGTAAATGTAAATTAATTTCTAGGTATCATCAAATGAGTATTACAGACTAAAAAGGCAGCATAACTGAGATAGATAATTTTATATGTCAACACGACTGAGTCATGTTGCCCAAATATGTGGTCACAGATCATTGGAGATAGATGTTTCTATAAGGGTGATTTTGGGAGAATGAAAGTACCATTAAAATAGGTAAAGTAGATTACCCTCCATGTTATAGCTGGGCCTCATCCAACCAATTGAAGGCCTTAATAGAACAAAGAATGACCTACCTTGAGAAAGAACGAATTCTGCCAGGAAACTATCTTTAGACTCAAGCTGCGACTATTCCTTGGGTCTCCAGCTTGCCAACCTACCCCACAGATTTTGGATTTCTTAAACTTGCACAATCTTATGAGCCAGTTCCTCAAATAAATGTCTTTCACACACACACACATACACACACACACACACACACACACACACACACACACACATCCTGTTGGCTGTTTTTTGGAAGACTAATAATGATTTTGGTTTGACTGATACAGGTCCGGAAAGATTAGGTTTAATACAGATGAGAAAGAAGGGTGCTGCTGTAACGAATATCAAAACATGTGGAACTGGATAAAGGGTAGGAGGCGGGAGTGTTCTGAGGTGCACATTAGAAAAAAAAAGCCTAGACTTGGAAAAGTTGTTAGTAGAAATGTGGATGCTAAAAGTTCTTGTAGTGAGGTCTCAGATGGAAATGAGGAATATGTTATTTCACACTGGATGAAAGGTGAACTTTGTTATAAAGTGACAAAAAATTGAATCGTGTTCTAGTGTTTTGTGGAAGGTAGAATTTGTAAGAGATGAACTTGGATAGTTAGCAATGTGAAATTTTAACAATGAGAAGAATTTAGAACGTGTCAAAGGTTCTGTCTGAGTTTTCCTTATTGCTTATATTAATAGTGAAATATGAGAGGAGAATTATAAATTCAAGAAAAAAAAATAAGTGAAAGGGAACCAGAACTGAAAACTTTTAGAAATTCTCAACTATCCATATTGCAAAAAATGAGAAACTGTGTTCTGGCAAGAACACCAAGGGGGTGGCTGCACAATCATTTAATATAGAAATCATGGATTTAATTATCTATCTCAGCAGAAGTCAGGACTTCCCTGGTGACTCAGATTGTAAAGCATCTGCTTACAATGCGGGAGACCCGGGTTCAAGAAGATCCTTTGGAGAAGGAAATGACAACCCACTCCAGTACTCTTGCCTAGAAAATCCCATGGATGGAGGAGCCTGGTAGGCTACAGTCCATGGGGTCGCAAAGAGTCGGACATGACTGAGCGACTTCACTTTCACTTTCTTTAGCAGAAACCAAGAACAGAGATGGGAAATCAAGAACAGAGATGGGTTATATCAGAACTAGAGGAAACACAGTCGGCTCGGATGGAAGAGGACAAGATAGGGCAAAATGAAGGAAGGTTGCTGGACTTTTGAGATTCTATGGTATGAGACTACAGAACTATCCAAGAAAATGAAGAATGACCCTTAAAGTGATTTGTATTAGCAAGTCCACTATTGCCACCACAGAACCAGAAGGCATAGATCCAACTCAAGGCTGAACTCCTGAGTTCCTGAGAGCAGGGCCACCTCAGGAACAAATTTCAGCAGGCTGCTGCTCCAGTGGGCCTAGAAGTGGGGGCACCATTCTGGGGGCGGATAATTCTCCATCATTAAAATTGTATGGAACTCGCCTTACTGGGGTTTACATTTGTTTGCTTCCCGTGACCCTTTTACTCTTTCCAGTTTATCCTTTTTGGAAAGGGAATATCTATCTTAAGCCCTTCCTACCACTTATTTTGGAAGCAGGTAACTTGCCTGGTTTTACAGGTTCACAGGTGAGAGAGGAATTAATGCAGGATTGATGCTTTCAAACGGTGGTGCTGAGAAGACTCTTTAGAGTCCCTTGGACTGTGAAGAGATCACGCCAGTCCATCCTAAAGGAAATCAACCCAGAATCCTTTTTGGAAGGACTGAGGCTAAGCTCCAATACTTTGGCCACCTGATGCGTAGAGTTGATTCACTAGAAAAGACACTGATGCTGGAAGAGATTGAAGGCAGAAGGAGAAGGTGATGACAGAAGATGAGATGGTGGGATGGCATCATTGATGCAATGGACATAAACCTGGGCAAACTCCAGGAGATGGTGGGGCACAGGGAGGCCTGGTGTGCTGCAGTCCACGGGATTGTGAAGGGTCAGACACAGCTTGGTGACTGAACAACAGCAAATGCGAGAGACATTTTCCTCAGGGTGAAAGTAGTGAACGCTCAGTCATGTCCGACTCTCTGCGACCCCATGGACTATAGAGCCCATGAAATTCTCCATGCCAGAGTACTGGAGTGGGCAGCTGATCACTTTTCCAGGGGATCTTCCAGACCCAGGAATCGAACCGGGATCTCCTGTATTTCAGGCAGACTCTTTACCCGCTGAGCTACCAGGGAAGCCTCAGAGTGAATCACATCTCAAATCTCAACTATACTTTGACTTAGATGAGATTTAGAACTTGTAGCTGATGCTGAATTAAGAGTTATGAGTTGTTAGAGTGGGGGTAGATGTAACTGAGGAGGATATAAATTTTGGAGGTCAAGACTTCAGAGTACTGTGGGTTAATCACATCCCCCAAATCCAGAGTACTGTGAGCTAAACACCTCCCCAAAGGTATTAAGTTAATACCTTAATCCCCAGTACCTCAGAATGTAACCATTTAGGAGAAATGTCCTTTAAAGAAACGGTTAAGTTAAAAAATAAGGCTACTAAGATGAGCTCTTATTTCAATCTGGTGTTCTTCTAAGAGGAGCTTTTGACATGCATAAACAGAGGCACCAGGAATATGAACCAAAAGAGTAGAGATCATGTGAGAACTCCACAAAGATGTAGGTAGCCATCTGCAAGCTGAGGAGGGAGGGGCACCTTTTAAGAAGTCAAATCTGCCAGCTGCTTGACCTTGGACTTTTCTAGGCATGGAAACAGTACATAAATGTCTTTTAAACCACCAGTCTGTTATGTTTGGGGATAGCAACCCTAGAAAGTTAATATAATCACCATAACATTACCTGATGGTCAATATAAACTCAATAACTTTCAAAAGTGTCTTGATATCAGGATTCACTTGCTGGAAACAGTCAATGAGGAAGACTTCAAACTACAGACATGATTATATTAAAATTTTTCCAGTTGAGTCTCTGAACATGCTCATATACTTAAATCAGAAAGTTCTAAAATTAGCTGATACTCTCTAGGAATTTGAAGTAATGTAAGAGAATATCCATTTACACAAACAATTGCAAGCTAAATAAAGTCATAGTCTTGAGCAGGAGCATTCACTGTGGGAGAGTGTAAGGAATTATTGTAGAGGCCTTGGCTTCACTGCAGTATACCCCTAATCTGTGAGGCGGGCATTGCTGAGGAAAAGAATGCTCTCTTCATAAAGCATCGCTTGAGAAGTGTGCAAAGACATTAAAGAAGAATGCATTACCCATTCACTCACACAGCACAGAATTTCTAAGTTTCCTTAGAATAAGTTTTTCGTTAGAGGAAAATATTTCCTCTTCCCTTACCCTGTGAGTCACATAATTGGACAAGCTCTCTCTGTAAGTCTTCTAGTGAATACTCAAAAAGAATTATCTTCCTGTGGAATTTGCCACAGGGATTTTATATATCTCATCAAACTTTAAAATTATTTTGGCAGCTGATGGGGAGAGCGTGTAAATGAGAGTACAAAGTTGAATATTTCAAAAGATCAGGTCATTCTAGTCAGAAAGTAAGAAAACTGCAGATACTTAACTTCTTATGAGGCAGTTAGATAAATTCAGTTAAATAACTCTCCTAATGCAGTCTTCTTAATGTTCTTTAAATGCATTTCTTCTTTCTTATGTTGTTATTCCCCTAGTTCATGTTTTTATATCATAATCTTACTATTGCCATAGTTTCATTAATTTTATGTTTACACAGATGTATTTAAGACATCTTAATACTTACCCTATCAAATTTTACATTTATCACTCATCATATATATAATATATTAGAAACTACATAAATTGAAGTGAAGTCACTCAGTCGTGTCTGACTCTTTGCGACCCTATGGACTGTAGCCCACCAGGCTCCTCCATTCATGGGATTCTCCAGGCAAGAGTACTGGAGTGGGTTGCCACTTCCTTCTCCAGGGGAGCTTCCTGACCCAGGGATTGCACCCAGGTCTCCCGCATTGCGGGTAGATGCTTTACCGTCTGAGCCACCATAGTAATTTTAAATGAGCTTTATCTTTCTCAAGCTCAGCTCCTCACTGGAGAAAATGTGAAAGAAAAGACTAAAGGGTGTGAGGTGGAACTAATACTTGTCAAACAAGACTAATATTCGAAAGGGGATATGTGGCATTTTACTGATGAGATTTATTTTACGTGACTAAAAAATATTGGGGCTCAAAAATTGAGATAAATCATATTTCACGGATGATTAATAGAATCATGGATTTGTTTTGAAAGGGAAAATATGAAGTTATTTTTGTAGACTACTTGTGAAAATAAAAATGCTGTGGAGTTTTTTGTAGGGTTTTTCAGTAGGCAATTGAAATAGAACTCAGGAGGCCTGTAGTGTAAAAGGAGACTCATTACTTTAAGGTAATAGTTGAAACACAAAGTCAATAAGCTCCCCAAAAGAAAAGATAAAAAAAAAATTATCTGGACTTAAGGGCACATGTGCATTAGTGACAGATTTTATTCTCTTGGGCTCCAAACTCAGTGCAGATGGTAATTGTGGCCATGAAATTAAAATAAGCTTGCTCCTTGGAAGAAAAACTATGACAAACCTAGACAGTGTATTAAAAAGTAGAGATATCACTTTGCCAACAAAAGTCCAGAGTGTCAAAGTTATGGTTTTTCCAAGAGTCATGTACAAATGTGAGAGTTGGACAGTAAAGAAGGCTGTGTGTCAAAGAATTGATCCTTTTCAACTGTGGTGTTGGAGAAGACTCCTGAGAGTCCCTTGGATGTCAAGGAGATCCAACCAGTCAATCCTAAAAGAAATCAGCCCTGAATATTCATTGGAAGGACTGATGCTGAGGTTGAAGCTACAATACTTTGGTCACCTGATGAGAAGAGACCCTGATGCTGGGAAAGATTGAAGGCAGAAGGAGTAGGGGGCAGTAGAGGATGAGACGGTTAGATGGCATCACCAGCTCAATGGACATGAACTTGAGCAAACTCCTGGAGATAGTGAAGGACAGGGAAGTCTGGTGCGCTGCAGTCCATGGGGTCACGAAGGGTCTGACACCACTGTGTGACTGATCAACAATGCATCCGTGACTATCGAGGCAGAAGTGGAAGCATAGACTGTACCGTCTGCGTTTCTTTATTGCGTTTACAAAAGAAAAGCTCACTGAAACAGGGTCACAATATGATTATTCCCAACTTCCAGAAGCGGATAAACTGCCAAAATTGTGTGATCAGTGGCATACGTGCTGCAAAATTGTCTTAGAGTGGTAAATATTCCAATGGATTGTACAATTAACGGGAAAATGACAAAGTTCAAGGAAGCAGAAACTGTCTTTGTAGTGATCTATTTTTAAAAGAATAAAGCGAAATGCACGTTTTTATTGGATGTAGATTCTTTAGTCTAATTTGCCAAAGTAGAAAGCAAAATAAGTTCATAGATGATAAAATATTCGAGGTTTTCTGTTTTTCTTGGGAGATGAATTATACCCTCAAGGTTTAGAGAAGGAACATCCAATTAGCTACAAAATACAGTGTTTTATCTACAATTTTAAGGGTTCACAAAGCCACCAGGCATATTAAAAAGCTGCACCTTTTCCTAGAATTTTCTCCACAGTCACATACATTTAAAAAATGTTTTGTTGTTAATAAAACAACATATCCTTATTCAAAAATTTTCAAAAATAAAACATAGTAAAACAAATATTATAATTTCTTATTATCCATTAAGAGTGTCCACTTAAAATAATTAGCAAAGTATGAATTAATGTGTACCTTTGAGTGATTTTTGTAGCAGGACTCTAATGATTTGGATACTCTCTCAATTTATGAAAATAGTAGCAGATCTTTGCTAAACGACTAAACAGATAATAAAACAATGGCTATAAATTATTAAATATATATTATGCTTAGTGAGGGACTATGTTAGCCATGATATGTTTAGATATAAACATATTAATGTAAATTAAGTAATGTAAAGTAATGACATGCATGGCAATTTTGGTATTTTAAAATTGCTTTATATAGATAATTTTAAAATTTACCTTAAATTATTTTATTCATAACGTTTTGGACAAAAATATAAAATCTTTAATAATTTATAAGACCTTCTGTCTAAAAGAAAAAATCCATGATTATTTAAGATAGATTATCAGTGCTATATTTCATGGGTTATTTTTGCTACCAACTTCTGAAAATACTCATAGATCCTCTTATTCACATGAAATAACCTTGTGTTGACAGCCTAATAATACTGAAAAAAAAAAGCTTTTAAAATAATATCAATTTTCCATAATACATCATGCATGGCGCAAGATAATCAGTCACTCTACAAAACAATTTTTGATCATAATCTTTTCTCTCTCATACCTTTTCCAAGTTGATGCATCATCAAAACATTATTTTTTTCTTGTAAGTTTCAAAAAAGAAGAATTAAAAAAATCTTGTGACCTTCTCTGCAATTGGCTGAAACTTTCAGGGCTTTCCTTCAGGTCTCCATTAGTGGAAAGTGGTTTTAGCTAGCTGTTCTCCAGCATTTCAGTCAATTACCAGCTTTTATCTTGTTGTTATCATAAAGGGCCATTTCTTTCCTAAAATGGTCAATTAAGTTCATGAAAATAAATGGTGAGGAATATACAATTTGTTAGCCGTTCTGTCAGGAGTACCTGGTCTCAGGGAAAAACATTTCAGAGGATTTCTTAATGAATAGAAATAGCTTTCATCAGACTAGATGTTTGTTCGCAGTTCTGTTTTCTCTGGCCACAATTCACAGTTAACAACGCAGTAATTGAGTATTTGAAAGCTCTTAAAATACCCACCATATACTTAAAGAAGAGTCCCATGTTTTTGCTTAACTACTCCACTTTTTTTCCGTTTATATAAAGAGCATTTTAGAATCAAAGGAGGCAGTAGGTTTTACTTGAAAAGCATCAGGAAAGGTTCATTTTTCTTACCTGGGAAAATAGAATAAAAGGAACAAGGATTTGGAGAAAATTAATCAAGTAGGATACACTTTAAGTAGACAGAAATGGTACAGCAATGAATATAAAACTTGAAAATATAAGAGAAAATGATGGACAGCAGACTGAATTTCCATAATTATATATTGTTGGGGCTCAGGACAAGACTGCAGTCTTCAACAGTGCTGCATTCATTCCCTTATTCTTTGGTTAATTCCTCCTTTGGTTCTCAAAGTAAGAGTTCTTACTGTTTGCCACACCATTCTAGGCCCAATGAATATTGTAGTATTAATAATTAGGCAAAATCATGTAAGTTATTTCTGGTTATGTGGCATCTTCCAGTGTAGACTGGGAAATACATTCTATAAATGGGAATTTTGACTAGCATCTGTCTGGGTTATGAGTAAATGCAGAATGGTTGGTAGTAAATCCATGAAGAAAAAATGAACTGTGTATTTTTGTGTTTGTTTCATTATTGCAAATATTTTCTCTACAAATATTCTAACTAAAGAAACTTGTGACACATTCTCTCTCCTACAAAAGTATTCAATGCAGTGTCAAAGAAAATTTATGGAAAGAATAAAATCACTTCACCAAAATGGTTTTTCACCCCTCCCTCTTCATTTGAAAACCAAAAGTTAGGAGATGGCTCAGCCCCTGTGAGTATTTCTGTGTCAACTTTGCCAGGCCACCATACACAGAAATAAGGCCACCATACACAGATGTAGATGTCACTCTGAAGACACCTTTTAGATGATATTAACATTTAAATCAGTACTTTGAGTAAAGCAGATCATCCTCCATATGGGTGGACCTCATTCAATCAGTTGATGACTTTAATGGAATAAAGACTGACCTCTTCCGAGAAAAAAAGAATTCTGCCTTTGAGACCGAGCTACAGCGTCAGCTCTCCCCTGGATCTCTAGCCCACCAGCTGGCTCTGAAAACTTTGGACTTGCCAAGCCCCACAACATGTAAGCCAATTGCATGCATGTGTATATACACATGCATACATACACACATACATTCACACAGGTCTCCTTGTCTGTTTCCCTGGAGAGTCCTAACAGGTTTTCACAAATGTGGTGGTACAACAACCAACAGCAAAAATATCACTGAGGGTGTGTGTGTATGTTAGTTGTGTAGTCGTGTCCAACTCTTTGCGACCCCATGGACTATAGCCCTGCAGGTTCCTCTTCCATGGAATTCCCCAGGCAAGAGTACTGGAATGGGTTTCCATTTCCTTCTCCAGGGGATCTTCCTGATCCAGGGATGGAACCTGCGTCTCCTGCATTGCAGGCAGATTCTTTACCATCTGAGCTATGGGGAAGTCCGCCCTTTCCTTCTCTAGGGGATCTTCCTGACCCAGGGATGGAACCCGCGTCTCCTGCATTGCAGGCAGATTCTTTACCATCTGAGCTACAGGGAAGTTCCCCCTTTCCTTCTCCAGGGGATCTTCCTGACCCAGGGATGGAACCCGTGTCTCCTGCATTGCAGGCAGATTCTTTACCATCTGAGCTATGGGGAAGTCCGCCCTTTCCTTCTCCAGGGGATCTTCCTGACCCAGGGATGGAACCTGCGTCTCCTGCATTGCAGGCAAATTCTTTACCATCTGAGCTATGGGGAAGTCCGCCCTTTCCTTCTCCAGGGGATCTTCCTGACCCAGGGATGGAACCCGCGTCTCCTGCATTGCAGGCAGATTCTTTACCACTGAGCTATGGGGAAGTCCGCCCTTTCCTTCTCCAGGGGATCTTCCTGACCCAGGGATCAAACCGTGTCTCTCCTGTCTCCTGCATTGGCAGGTGGACTCTTTACCACCATCACCATCTGGGAAGCCGTCCAAAACCACAGAGCTGTTTCCAAAGCAGACTCCTGCTCATGACACTCTTGGCTACAGAAGCAGATGCACGCCTGGGCCTGCCAGCTCTGCACACTGCTCCAAGGCCACACAGGAGCGGGCACTCGGTCCCTGCTCCATGGGTGGGGGGGTAGCCTGAGGGCTCCCAAGGGCAGACCTGGAGAGCGTTGCAGGGGGCGGGTCTCCTGGGGACAGAGCATGCATCCTGCCAAAGCAGGCCCAAGGTCAAAGCTTGCTGGCCTAGAGCTGTAGACCCGGGCTTCCAGAGCCTCCTCCCCAAAGCCGAGGGTCGCTCTGAGGGCCCCACCTGGTGCATCCCCCTGACGCCTCCCTCAGTAGACACAGGAGCCGGCTCTCCAGGGAGTCTTGATGCAAACAGACACTCGAGGTAATGAGACTCTATTTGCAATTTATAGTAGAAAAGCATCTAACTCATATAAGTGCAATGAGTTCAAATACATATCAAGACATCTTTGACACCCTCACGTGCAGAGTATACAGATACATGTGAACACATGTTACCAACTTTTGCCACAGTCTTGAAAGTAGATAATCACTGGATAATATCACTCAATGAGTTTGTGTAACTAATACATTTGTTTAGAAGCACAGATACAGTAACATCAGAAGATGACTATTTTCCCCAAGGAAATTAAGTAACTGCATCTTTCTTCTTTTAATTTTATTTTGGCTCCAATGACCTGGTCTTCTGAAGTATTCAGCTTTATACCAGATTTCTCATTTGTACATTTTTTCTCAACATCTGCCAAACATTTCTCTGAGCAAAAAATGTGAAAATTTGTTCTGCATTAACTTTTCTTAAATGTGTAAAATGATCATGACCACAACCACTGATACTTAGTCAACTGTAGACAAAATGCCAAAAATTCAACTCTTTATCTTTAAACTCATTAATGTTGCAGAGATTTTCTCTCTCAAACATATAAGGTTCCAATAAACAGCAATTGGTTGGTTAATAATGGACCAGCATAATAAATGTAAATGGTTTCAAAGTTATGCAATTACACTTTTCATTGTAAACGTTGCCTACATTTCTTTTACAAACTAGTTTCGTATCCTTTTATGAAATTTTGCCAACTAGGATATTTGTGTGGTTAAAACTGAGAGACAGAAAAATAAAAATAGGGGTCATAAGTGGAAGTTGACAAATATTATACGTGAAGAAGGCAATGATTCAACCTCCACCAGCAATTATATCTCTCCAAGTTGAAGATTGTACCTTTAACTCTCCTTTTTATATTTAGGATCTAAAGGATTGCTTTAAATATCATGGAACATAATTATTTGTTAAATAAATTCATAGGAAGAATAATTAAGAAAAATCAAATTTACTACCACAACCCAGAGTCTACTTTAAATTCAGAAGTTATTTAAGTAATCTAAATAACTTTTAGCTGAAAGTATAAGAGCCTTCCCATTTATTAAAGCATTTGCTCATATATATAGAAAATAAAACATCCTTCTACAATATCCTGGTACAATACCCCTAAATTATTCCCAGTCTGTTAAAGACAGCCTGGCAAAATATAGAAAATGCTACAATTTAGATATATGAACAGAAAGGGTAAAAGAAAAATAACGATATTTCATAAGTTGACTAGCCATCCAAAACTCAAAAAAATCTAAATCTAAGTTTAATCTAAGTTTCAGAAGTAAACAATGACTGTCTTTCATTTATTCTTCTTCTAATTTAGATGGATTTTTATTATTGGCTTCACTTTAGTAAATCAATGTTAGTAGTTCTCAATAAAGTAAGACTGAGTCCTAAGAGAAAATAGATTTTTAAAATAAATTTTTATAAATTTTGCCATAAAGCCTAATGATTTAAATGTCTAATAGGAACTAAGTTTCTGCTTTCTATTTGCCAAGCAGATTTTAAAAAAGAGAATTCATATAATGGAAGCCAAGCATTCATTTCTGACATTTTTAATTTGGTTGCTTTGATTCATTTTTAAAAAATTGGTTTTCCTTGTTTCACATACCCACAGAAAGATTTGAAGACACATATTCATGACCTAACAATATTAATTTAACTTTTGTTTTACAATGTTTATATTTTTGGTTTCATTCTACTTATTATTCTGTCTAAAAAGACTGAGGCTTTCATCTAGACACTTGTAGTATCCAGGTCAAATGATCTTGACAGTACCCTGAAGATGGGATTTGTATTTTAAAATATTTACATAAAAGCTTCTCATTACAGGCAAAACACATGGTACGTTTTATACACAACAAAGGCTCACTAGATCTATATTCATAAACAATTGCAAATTAAAAGTGGAAAAGAAACATTTTAATGAGTTTAGTTACAAAGCTTTAATAACTAAAATAATAAATGTTTCCTTGTTTCTACTCATTTTTCTTTTTAATAATTTTTAATTATAAGGATGTTGATTTTTAAAAAGTGACAAACTTTTCCATGTGTGCTTTCTGTTAAAAATCAGGAATATTTTATATATATAAGGAATGTTTCATTATATAAACACAGAACCTAAAAAGGGAGCTAAATATTTAATTAAAGACTAATTCCACCACATATTACACAAGTCTTCTGCTGCCTTTTGTCCAAGTCTCAATATCTATCTATGTATATATTCATTTACCTATCTACTGAGTAAAGTTGATCTTAGTATTTATAGAGTATATTTATCTGTAAAATGATAAATATAAAATTGAGAGTTCCTAGAAAGCAAAAGATTGGATAAAAGCATATGCCTACAACATAATGTGATTTGTAGATGCAGAAGAATTTTGAAAAGCTTCAGATTTATTAAGTGGAATTTAAGGAACAGCAAAGAAGTCATCCAGTTTTCCCACTCCATCACTCTAATCTGATGTTTCATTAAGGGAAAGATAATCACACTGAAAACTAAGGAAGGAGTTGAGGGAAAAGGACATTGAGGGAAAAAAAATTATCTTGTAAGTTCAATACCTGTAAATGCAAATTTATGGAACAGAAATTAGCAAAACTGTAATATGTTTATTCATTCAAAATATTATTTTCCAATAAAATATACATATTTTAGATTAAAAAGTTACTTACCATAAAGCAAAATTAAAGATTTTTAAATGAGACCAAAGAAAAATGATAGAAAAATACAATGAATCAATGAACAAACATTTGGTTGTTAAAAAATTGGTACTACTATATACTCACTAGTGCTGGTTCAAAAATAAGAGTCAAACCTGGTTAGCAGCCAATGCTAACTGAATGTTCTATAGCCAACGCTACAGAATGTGATATGATCGTTTATCACTAAAAGTGAAAGTGAAAGTTATTCAAGTGTGTCCGACTCTTTGCGACCCCATGCATTATATGGTCCATGGAATTCCTCACACCGGAATACTGAAGTGGGTAACCTTTCCCTTCTCCAGGGGATTTTCTTAACTCAGGGATGGAACCCAGGCCTCCCACATTGCAGGCTAATTCTGTACCAGCTGAGACACAAGGGAAGCCCATTTATTACTAATGCGCCTGTTAATTAACAATAGACAAGAATCTCTGTTCCAAGATCCTTAATAGATTCTTTGATCCATAGTTAAAACATCTAGAACCATATCTTAAGAAAATAATGAGAAATGTGAAATGATACTAACATTTTAAAACTCTTTATCAATTTGTCCTTTGTCATAGTAAAATATTGGATAAAATGTTACATTTCACAAAGAGAAAAAGGGCTGAATGTACTTTGGCTTAGCCACATGATGCAACATAATGAAAACATATTGATACATAAAGTACCAAAAGGTTTTTTAAAAAAAAAAAAAAGTGAAAAGTATACTGTTCAGGACCTCATGATTCCCCCTAGCTAAAGTGATTCACTTGAATGACTCCGACAACTCCATGAGTTATGTAAAGTTCATTACAAGGATACAATGATGCAACAGCAAGAATAATATTGCATTACCTTGTTATGACTGCAATAACAAAATGCTGTAAAGTAGGTGACTTAAGCAACAGAAATTTATTTTCTGACAGCTCTGGAAGTCGGAAGTCCAAGATCAAAGTGCAGCCAAAGTTTGCTTTTCCTAGTCTCTTTCATTGCCTTGCCAATGGCTATGTTCTCCAGATGCCCACATGGAGCTATTTTTCCTGTGTGCACGCAGCCCTAGTGTCTATTTTACTTCTTATGTCCTTACATTGGCCTTACTGGATTAGGATTCACTCCCATAACCTTAATTAACATTAGTTACACCTTTAAAGGCTCGTCTGGATCAGATCATGAACAGAGGAGCCTGGTGGGCTACAGTCTATGGGGTCACAAAGAGTTGGACACGAGTAAGACACCCACGCACACTCACTCACACACACACACACACACACACACACACACACACACACCTTCAAGTGCAGCCATATTCTGGGGTACTGAGGGTTAGGATTTTAACATGTAAATTGTGAGGGACAAGATTCAGCTCATAAAACACACAAGCGAGGTGAAGGTTTGAGAGGATAGGCACGAGCTTTTTCTTCACATGTTTCACATGGATTCACTTTTCCCTCCAGTTGTAAATCATCCCACTGGGGAAGCCCCTTTGGCTCTTGGAATGTAGAGTTTTTAAGAGACCCGAGAACACAGCTATGTGTGAACACCAAGCCAGGTACCGGTTGCCTATCATGAATTTTAATGTGTATTTTCAACAATGCTCAGAGCCTGGTACATCCTGGTCCACTGCTTCAGATACACAGAAACACATCCTCATCAGTGGTTTTGTGAACATTCCAAAACTTTCTTTCTCAGCATTCAGCCAAGCTTCTCTACCATGGTTTTAGACATTACCACTGATAGGCAGGAACTGGACAAAGACAGACCTGCTCTCATAAAATGTACAGGGTTTATTTTTTTTAATCTTAAATATAGAAAAGAGCTTTAAAATAGAGGATTAGAGAGAAGACTTAAATTTTGTAAAATATCCACATGGTTTTCTATGGATGATATGATGATTTTTATGCAGCTATAATGTATTATCTAATTTTGCATACAGGAGATAAATGACTGCTTATTCAGAAAATATTTACTTTTAAAATATTAAGTAAATGTTCAAAAATGGTAAAATGTTAACATTCAACACCAAACTTCATAGATATTCTTTTTCTAGTCTTTACCTGTGTTTAAGGAATCTAGTGACTTTCTCTTCCTTACAAGTCCCTTCATCATTTTTTTCCCCTTGACCTTTATCTGTATGGCACCCAAGCTGATGCCTGATCCTACCAGTTTTCAACCTTCCCCTTTCATGTAAATCACAATCATGAGTAGCAACTGGTCTTATTTTCTTGATTTACATGAAGAGTTTTGCCTTCCCTAAAATGACTATTCTCACTAACGTACCAGTATGCCTGAATCTGATTTAAAAACTATTTTTTGAGTGAGAAATATTATATGGAAACATGAATGTAATCAGAAGAGATAATTATTTGCTGCCCTGAAGAAATGCACACTGAAGCGTACTTATTTGAGGAGGTATGTGGACTCCAGGCTTGTTTCTGCCACTTACCCCGTCCTAGCTAGGTGTAAATCATTGAGAAAAATAGAGCTGGTTTTGCCTCCTCTATTTCCTGTTATTTCAACAAGGACTGACTCTTAAAAGAGGAGACAGGGAGAAAAGTGAATCCGCTCTCTTGACAGCGCCTGTGAATTGATTTGGCAATCAGGAAAGCCTGCTGCTTTTACTGAACCAGGTCTAGAAAAGTGTGGCGTTGCCCCAGTGTTAAAGGACTTTCACAATCACACATCGCCTGTGTGCTAACGGACGGACCCTTCAATACAACACAGAGGTCAGTACAGGACCCCTCCCTTGCCTGTCCATCCCCTTCACTCTCAATACACATGGAATGCTCCAATCTTGACAGATCTCTGTTCTCTATGTGTTTCATCCTTTTCTCAGTTCTATGGTTTGTACTATGTAGTCTAGAATTCCTTAGAGTTCCCTGGATGCATTCCCAAGTAAGGCCAGATATTCTTTTCTCACTGCAGACTTCTGCAGTATCTCCCATCCCTTGTCCCAGTGAAGATCATCTTTGTGCACGCTTAGAAGGCACTGTTCTACTGCACCATTAACTATAACACATTGCAAATCTATGTAGTTCAGCTCCTAATAATTACTCGAGGTCCAGGACCTTGTTTAGTATTTCCCTATCTCCAATGCCCAACAGAGAGTTGGCTGTATACACTATGTGCTGTAAGATGTTAGTTACTCCATGAATATATGGAAGCAGGTTTACTTATAAACATTCCATCATGACAACTAACAGATGTCAAGCAATAAGCAAATAAGGATTTTGATGTCAGGACCAGGTGGGACAAAGGAGGCTTCTGAATGTCCCTCTTCCCAGGGATATACTGAATGTTCAGCTACCGATAGAGCAGTTCCTTCTGAGAGAAAGCCCGGAGAACAGCTGGGTGCCTCCCCGACACCGGGCCAAAGAGAGAACAACCACACTGAAATGAGTGGGAAAGGCTGAGACACACTCTTGCCATAAACCCTAACCCTGGCACAGCACCGTTAAATCAGGAGGGGAACTCCAACCCCCAGCTGACCTCAGAGGATTGAAGGGTTTGGACCACACACCCAGTACCTGAACTTTTAAGAATCCCACCCGAGAAACGGGGTCCCAAACCATCAGGCTCTAAAAGCCAACAGGGCTTATATTCTGAGCCCCACAGAAGCAGCCCTTAATGGACACGCAAGTACTCACCATGACAATTCCTACTTGTGCTTAGGAAAGAAGGAGCAGACACTAATGGCCACTCCCCACTTTTTTTTTCCTGTAAGTGGTTTGACTGCATGCTTTATAAATTGTGGCCTGAGGTTCCGGCTTCCAAAGGCTGACTGATCCTCTCTAGCATCCTAGAGAGCTGATGGGCACTTCTTCTGCCTTCTCTCTTTGGCTCATATGACAATAAAACCAAGCCACTAGTGTCTCCCTGGAAAAAGCTTGCCTACACATCTAGAACCCTAACCCCTTTTTCCCCCCTTTAGAATATTTTATTTGAAAGCTTTACACAAACTCATTAAAATATATGATAAATATTCCTTAATTTTGCTTTTTAATATGCTATAATTTGTTAATAATTTCATAAAATATTTTGTACTAGGCCCTATATACATGGCCTCCTATTCCCTCCAGTTTCCTGAGTGTGCAACAAAAGTAGTGTTTTTCGTGTTCATGTGCTATAATGTAGAAGAGGGTGGGAAGCACTGTTTCAGGAGGGACCTGGGAGGACCTTGTGCATAAGTGCTAAGTCACTTGCGTCGTGCCTGACTCTTTGCGACCCTAAGGACTGTAGCCCACCAGGCTCCTCTGTCCCTGGGGATTCTCCAGGCAAGAATACTGGAAGGGGGTTGCCATGCCCTCCTCCAGGGGGTCTTCTCAACCCAGGGATCAAACCCATGTCTCTTATGCCTCCTGCATTGGCAGATGGGTTCTTTAACACTGATACCACCTGGGAAGCCTGGGAGGACATTATGCTAGGTGAAATGTGCCAGACACAGAAAGACAAACACTGCACTATCTCACTCAAATGTGAAATCTAAACAAGTGAACCTCACATAAGCACAGAATTGAATGATGGTTGTTAGGGGTTGAGGGATAGGAAAAATAGAGAGATACTGGTCATAGAGCAAAAAATTTCATTATGCTAGACAAGTTTAGGAAATCTAATGCACAGTATGGTGACTATGTTGCAGAGAAGAACCAATCCTGACTCCATGCTGGAGCTGTTTCTTTGACCTGCTTTTTGTTGCTGTTATTACAGTTATACATAATGGCCTGTCTCAGAGGACCCTGCCTCTCTGCCTGACTGTTAGACTAACACGCCTTTTTTCAGCTCACAGGGAGATAATCTGACCCTGCCCACCTATGAAAAGAGATTAACGCCCCTTCTGAAAGCTGGCCATCCCAGAGATGGAGATGTGTGGCAAGACTGATGGCCCTTTTTGCTTTACTTCCTCACCACCTCTCCCTATTCATTCTACCTTTTGACTTTAGTTCTTTGTCTCCCCCAACCTCCGAATCCTATAAAAGAAGCTGGCATCCAGACACTGACAGGATGGTTATTTAGAGACATCAGTCTGTTATCTTTTCGGTCTGCTGGCTTTCCCAATAAAGTCATATCCCTTGCCTCAACATCTCATCTCTAGGATTCATTGACCTATCCTGAGGTGAGCATAGCAACTATAATGAAAGAATACTGGATGAGATACAGGGTCTCTGGATATCCATGAGGGATTGGTTCCAGGACTTCTTAGAAAGTAAACTTTGAGGATGCTCAAGTTCCTCATACAAAATGGCATAGTAATGCATATAATTATAATTATAATATATATAATCGTATATATATATATATATATATAGGCTTTAATGTTTTTATTTTGCAAACGTGGAAAAATAATCACATGTTATTTGTATATGTGTGGAAGTGAACCACATGTTTTGTTTTATATTTTCCACTCTTACTTAACACACATTGGCCAATGTCCACATGGGCTTCCTTTATCTCCCCTTTATTTCTGTTATTGATCAACTTTCTCTGCACATGTGTTTTCCTGAAACAGGACCCCAGCCTTTACAGTTGGCAACCAAGGCTCCAACTTCAAAATCACCTAGCTCTGAAAGGCAAGGAGGCTTACATTCACAAGCCCTGTGGGACATTATCAAACAAAGCAGCAGTTGTTAGCAGGTACAGAGCAACCCGCATAGGTATATACCAGGAATCAGCGCTGAAGGAGCAGGCAAAACTTCCATATTCCAGTTTCTCCCTAGAAAGGGCTTATTTTCCAAGCTTAACGATTACATTTCTGATCTGTCTGCATCTAGGTGCTGACTACAGCTTTCCGCTTTGGGCCACTAGCAGATCTTGGCACAGTTCAACTACTAGGAGTTACTAAGAAAAAGGATGCTTGGACAATCAAAAGATTTGAGAAAAAACTAGGAGTTTGAACTGGGTCAACTAACAAGGACCGTTTCCTGTAAGATACCAATTTGTCAGGATTGAGAATGGGGGCTTTTTCATCTGATGCAGAGAAACAGAGAGCCATGGAAAATGAAGGAACTGGGGAATACAAGGCACGACATCACTCCGCAGAAGCTACCTTTAATGAACTGGGGAGTAAGTGACTTACATTGTGAAACGGAATGCTCCTGCCATGTCAGCAAACAAGGAGGTCACAATCCTTAGTGGCTGCAGCCCACCAGTGGGAGCTGCTGAGTTCTGAGGGAGCTCAGGAAGGAGAAGAATGCCTGCTTTTCAGCAGTCACCAGAGGGCATCCACTCCCCTGAGCCCTGAGGCAAGGAAGCCCAGGAAGTGAAAACACAGGATGCTAGCCCCAGAGCTGAGCTGCATGTGAAAAGAAGGACTTCAGTGAGCCAGACTCTTGCCTCTCCCTTACACAGAAAACCACTAAATTCCTTAACTTAGGTTATCTGGTTTTCTTTAATTAACAATAATCTTTTGATGTTCAGACTACCTGTTTATACTGGTCTAAAGTGTCACTGTACTTTGGACCAGATAGATATTCCATCCAATAGCAGCAGCAGAAAAAAAAAAAAAAAATTAAGTATGTATGAAGCAGGATGATATGTTAGGCCACAAAATACATCAGAAAATTTAAAAACATTGAAATCACATCAGACACATTTCTGCCCACATGTTCATAGTATGAAACTAGAAGTCAAATACAAGAAGGCAAACAGAAAATTCACAAAATGTGTAATTTAAATAGCATATTCCTGAACAACTAACAGGTCCAAGAAAAAAAAAAATCAAAAAATATCATTAGACAAATTAAATTGGAAACTCAACATACCAAATACTATTTTATGCACCGAAGTATACAATAGGTCTAAGAGGAAAGAAAAAGGAAAGGTGACAACAAACAGCTTGTTTTAGAAACAAGAACGATGGGCTTGCCTTGGGCTCAGTGGTAAAGAATCTGTCTGCCGGTGCAGGGGATGCAGGTTTGATCCCTGATCCAGGGAGGTCCCACGTGCTGTGGAGCAGCTAAACTGGTGCGCCCCAACTATTGAGCCTGTGCTCGAGGGCCCAGGGTTCACAGCCTCCGGAGCCTCATCACCTGCAGCCTGTGCTCGGGAACAAGAGAAGTCACAGCAACGAGAAGCCCGCACACCACAGCCAGAGAGGCGCCCACGTAGCAACAGAGACCCAGCCCAGCCAAAATAAACACGTAAGTAAAATTACTTTTTTTAAGAAATTAGAAAGGGCATTCTTGACCCAAAATAAGAGAGAAGGGAATAACAAAGATCGAATGCAAAAAGAAATGAAATGGAGACAAGGAAATCAATAGAAAAGTTTAACAAACCTAAGAGGTGTTATTTATTTTTTTTCCCCTAAAAGATAATTCTAATAGGCAAAACTTTAGATTTACCAGGGCAGGGGGCGGGGGGCGGGGAGGGGAGTGGGGTGGGAGAAATCTTAAATTAATAAAATTTTAAATGAAAGAGGACCTTATATGAAAATTGCAGAAATACTAAAGTTCCTAAAGAAAACTATGGACAATGACCTGCCTCAAGATTGGATAACCTAGAAGAACTGAGTAACTTCTTTGAAATGTACAACTAAGGAGACTGAATGATGAAGAAATAGAAAATTTGAAAAGAACAATGAAAGTAGAGAGATTGAATCAGTAAACAAAATTTCCCAACCAAGAAAAGCACAGGATCAGATGGACTCACTAGTGAGTAAACTGAATATTTAAAAAAACATATCAATCCTCTTCACAAATTCTGGAAAAAAGTAGAAGAAATAGAAGTGGGAACACTTCCAAACTCGTTTCATGAGGCCAACATTATACTAACGCTAAAGCCAGCCAAGGACAATACAAGACAGACAAGATTACAGTCCAATATCCTAGATGGACTCTGATGCACCATTCTTCAACAAGATATTAGCAAACAAAATAAACAATGAATTAAAATGATCATACACCATGATCAAGCAGAGTTTATTTCAGGGAAGCAAAGATGGTTCACAACCCACAAATCAGTAATTGTGATGTACCACTTTAGCAAAATGTAGGAAATAATCATATAATCTGACTAAATACAGGAAAAAAAATCTTTTGACAGTATTCAATATCCTTTTATGATAAAAAAAAATCTTAGAGTGAGAACAGAGGGAACAAATTTCAATGTAGCAAAGAACATATATGATAAGACTAGAGCTAACAGCACATACAACAGTGAAAAGATAAACACTTTTCTTATAAACTCAAGACAAGACAGGGATGTCCACTCTAACAACTTTTAATCAGCATAGCACTGAAAGATCTAGTCAAGCATATAGGCAAGGGAAAAAAAAAAAAACAGTCAAATAGGAAGGAGAAAGCAAAAGCTTTTGCATATGACATGATCCTTTACATTGAAAACTAGACTCCACCAAAACCTGTTATAACTAATAAATGAATTCAGTAAAGTTGCAGTACACAAAATCACCTTGTAAAAATCAGCTGTGTTTCTATTCACTAACAATAAACCATCTAAAACTGAAATTGTAAAAGCAATCTCATTTATAATAATTTCAAAAAAATAAATACTTAGTAATAAATTTAATCAAGGAGGCCAAAGATCTAAACACTGAAAGCTATAACATACTGATGAGCGTAGCTGAAGAAAATACATACAAATGAAAAGATATGTTCAGGGGGTTGTAAGAATTAATACTGTCAGAAGTCCATACTACCCAAAATGATCTGCAGGCGAAATATAATTTCTGCTAAAATTCCAAACTCATTTTCACGGAATAACTAATTCTGAAATTAATATGAACTACAGAGAACCTTGAATACCAGAAACAATCCTGAGAAAGAAGAACAAAGTTGGAGGTATCACATGTCTTGATTTCAAACTGTATTACAAAGCAATAATAAACAAAACAGTATGGTACTAACATTAAATAAATGTTTATAATAAAGCAGTAGAATAGAATAAATAGCCTAGAAATATACCTATGAAAATATATTCAATTAGTTTTAGACAAAGGAGTCAAAAAACATATAATGGGGAAAAGATAGCCTCTTTATTAAATGGTGCTGGGAAAACTAGACAACCACATGCAAAGAACTAAGTTGGTTTCCTATCTTACATGTGAAAATGAACTCAATATGGATTAAAGGTTTGATTGTAAGACATGAGAGCATACCGGCTAAATTGCTTCATTTGTGTCTGACTCTTAGCAAACCAATGGACTGTAGCCTGACAGGGTCCTCTGCCCATGGGCTTCTCCAGGCAAGAATACTGGAGTAGGTTTCCACGCTCTCCTCCAGGGGATCTTCCCAACCCAGGGATTAAATCCACGTCTCCTGTAGTTTCTGCATTGCAAGTGGATTCTTTAACCATAGAGCCACTGGGAAAGCCCCTGAATTTAAGACATAAAGCCATAAATAGTGAAAGTCGCTCAGACATGTCCAGCTCTTTGCGACCCATGGCCTATACAGTACATTGAGTTCTCCAGGTTAGAATACTGGAGTGGGTAGGTTTTTTTCTTCTCCAGGGGATCTTCCCATCCAGGGGATCAAACCCAGGTCTCCCACATTGCAGGCAGATTCTTCATCAGCTCAGCCACAAGGGAAGCCCAAAGACATAAATATAAAACCCCTCAAAAGAAACATGCAGGGTTAAGTTATGTGACCTTCTTCTTGGCAATGATTTTTCACATTTCCCATGAAGAAAAGTCAACACATGAAATTATAAACAAATGATATCATCAAACTAAAATGCTTCTACACAGTGAAGAAAATCATTAATAACATTAAAAACAATCTATGGAATGAGGGGAAATATTTGCAAGTAAGATATTGACAAGCCATCAGAATATCTGGTTTTGAAAAATCAGTGGGACTTGCATTCAGTAGAACCAGAGGTTGGAGACTCAGCTCTTAAAAGGTGCACACAAATTCTCACACACTCTGAGATGCAGGGCAGAAGCCATAATTTGAAAGAGCCTGGGTCAGACACTCCTGCTGATCTTGAGAGCTTCCTAGAGAGGCAGGAGGAAGTTAGAGTCACTCTGGGGACAAAGAAGCTGGTGACAGACATACATGGGAGCTCGATGCACCACGAGGACACTGGGGCTGGCAAGCACCCTTTTGGAACCTTCTTTCTACATTATTCGTCCTGGGCATGGCTTTCTCCTACTTGCAGCTGGCAGTCTCTACATTAGACACGACCTAGCAATCACTGGGTCAGGCGTCAGTCACACCTTCCAGCACTTCTGCAGTAGTTTTTCCCACCAAAACAAAGGCTCACATAGCTCATAAAAGGGAACCCCTAGAACATGCAACTCTAGTGAACAGAAGGAATCAGAACAGAAATAATTGATATGGAGGCTAAAAACAAAATAGAAAATATCATTGAAACGAAATGCCAGCTCTTTAAAAACTCAACAACTGATAATCCATTAGCCAGGCTCATCAAGCAAAAGAGAGAGGGCTCAATCGGGTGGAGAGGGAGGTGGGAGGTGGGACTGGGATGGGGAATACGTGTAACTCTACGGCTGATTCATGTCAATGTATGACAAAACCCACTGAAATGTTGTGGAGTAATTAGCCTCTCACTAATAAAAAAAAATTAAAAAAAAAAAAGAAATTAAAACTGATGACACAGAAGTGGATCATAAGAGACTATTACAAGCAATCATATGTCAATAAAATGGACAACCTAGAAGAACTGAGGAAATTCCTAGAAATGTACAATCTCCCACAATGAATCAGGAAAAAATAGAAAATATGAACAGGTCAATTACCTGTAATGAAATTAAACAAGGAAGAAAAAAACTCCCAAAAAACAGAAGTTCAGAAGCAATTGCATCCCTGGTGAATTTTACAAAATGTTTAAAAAGTAGTTAAGTTTATCATTCTCAAGTTATTCAAAAAACAGTACAGGAAGCATCATTTCCAAACTCATTCCATGACTGCAGCATCACCCAGATTCTAAACTGGAAAAAGTGACCATGAAAAAAAGAAAACTATGGGGTAAATTATTGATGAACAGAGAAACAATTATCCATAACAATTATCCAACATTATCCATAACAAAATATTATCAAACCAAATCCAGCAATATATTAAAAGGACCATATACCATGATAAAATGTGATTTAATCTGAAAGATTCATGTATTGCTCAGTTGAAAAACAAAATCAATGTGATATCCACATTAAGAATTAAAATCATATAAGTCACTGAATAGTTGTAGTAAAAACTTTTGACAAAATTTATGATTAATGTATATTAAAAAGAATTTCCCCATAAACTGGGTACAGAGGGAACATAATCAACATAATAAAGGACATATATGACAAGCCCACCACAGTATTACATTTAATGGTGAAAAACTGAAAGCATTTCCTCTAAAATAAGAATAGGACAACAAGGCTTACTTTCACCAGTCTTATTCAACATGGTTCTAGGAGTTGTAGCCACAGCAATCAGATAAGAAAAAAGGAATATAAGTTGGAAAGGAAGGAGTAAAACTACCATTATTTGTATATGATATTATACCATATCTAGAAAATTCTAAAGAGGCCACTCAAAATTATTAGTACTCACCAATGAATTTGTAATATTGCAGGATGCAAAATTAATATGCACAAATACCTTGCATTTCTATACACTAATGGCATACTATTTAAAAGAAAATTTAAGAAGACAATCCCACTTAAAATCACATAGTTAAGAATAAAGAGTCTAGGAATAAATCTAACTAAGTTGCTAAAACATCTGCACTCAGAAAAGTTTAAGACACTGATAAAAGAAATTGAAGACAACAAAATAAATGGAAAGATACATTGTGCTCATGGATTGGAAGAATTAATACTGTTAAAATGACCATGCTACCCAAGACAATCTACAGATTCAACACCTATCAAAATATGACATTTTTTCACAGACCTAAAACTAATAATTCTAAAATTTGTATGGAGATACAAAAGACTCAAACTGCCAAAATAACCTTGAAAAAAAAAAAATCTGGATTTCACATGTACCCTCATTTCAAAATATACTACAAAACTACAATAGCCAAAATAATATGGTACTGGCTCAAAAACGAACACAGAGATCAGTGGAACAGAAAAGAGAACCCAGAAATGAGCTTACACTTACATGGTCAATTGATTGATGATGAAGAAGTGAACAACATACAGTGGGGAAATGTTAGCCTCTTGAACAAATGATGTTGGAGAAATTGGACAGGTTCATATAAAATATTGATAATTAAAAGTTAAATCAAAATGAATCAATGACTTAAATGAAAGACCTGAAGCCACAAAACTTCTTAGAAGAAGTTATTTTGCACATAGGTGCAATGCTTTTTGACACAGATCTCAGCAATGTTTTTCTGGATACGTCTCCTCAGGCGAGGCAAATAGCTGTAAAAATAAGTAAATGAGATTAGATCAAACTAAAAGCTTTTGCACAGTGAAGGAAATTATCAACAAAATGAAAATGCTGCCTACTTACTGAAGAAAGATATTTGCAAATGGTTCATCTAGTAAAAGGCTAATATCTAAAATATACAATGAACACATACAATGCAACATCAAAAAGAAAAACAACCCAATAATAAAATGGTCATAGGATCTGAATATAATTTTTTCCATAGAAGATATACAGGTGACCAACAGACACATGAAAAAATACTCAACATCACTAATCATCAGGGAAATAAAAATCAAAGCCATAATAAAGTATTATTGCACACCTGTCGGAATTGCTATTATCCAAAAGACAAGACATACCACATCCCAGCACAGATGGGAGGTAAAGGGAACTCTCCTACACTATTTCTGGTAACTGGTTCAACCACTATGGGAAACAGCATGGAGTTTCCTCAGAAAACTAAAAATAGAACAACCATGCAATCCATCAATTCCACTCCTGGATATATATCTGAAAAAAACAAAAGCACTGATTTGGAAAGGTATATGCATCCCTTTGTAAATCTTAACATTACTTAAGTAACAAAGATACATAAGCAATTTAAGTGCCTACTGATAGATGACAGGATAAAGATGTGGGGTGTGTGTATACACACACACTTGGTGATATTTCTTAGCCATATTACAAATATTACTTAGCCATGAAATGAATAGGGCTCTGCCATTTGCAACAGTGATGAGCCTGGAGGGCACTAAGCCAAGTGAAATAAACCAGAGAGAAAGATACATATCATATGGTTTCACTTATATTTTAAGTGGAATATAAAAAACAAATGAACAAATGTAATAGAACAGAAACGCTCCTAGATATAGAGAACAAACAAGAAATAGAGTGACAAATATGTGAGGCAGATTAAGAGGTACAAACGGAGTTATAAAGTAAGTGGGGGATAAAAATTAGAGTGTGGAGAACATAGTCAACAGTAACAATATCTTGGTATCATGACAGATGGTAACTCGAGTTGTAGTGGTGGTCATTTTGAAATGAATAGAAATGTTGAATCACTCTGCTGTGTACCAGGAATAACACAGTATCTTGTGCCCATTATACTTCAAAAACAAGCTCAGAACAGTAGATCAGATTTCTGGTTACCACAGACAATGGGTAGGGAGAGGGGAAATTGCATGAAAGGAGTAAAAGTCAGCAGCTTCCATTTCTTAGATGAATAAAGCACTAGGGACATAATGTACAACAAAATAAATATAATTCACACTGCTGTATGTTATAAGTGAAAGTTGTTAGGAAAGTATTACTAAATGCTAAGAATTCTCATCACAAGGAAAATATTTTCTTTTTTTTTTTTCCTTTTAAATCTATGTAAGAAGATTGATATTCAGTAAACTTATGGCTGGAACGGTGGCTGTGTGCAAACTGGAAGTAGTCAAATAAGAGATGTCAAGAATGAACATCGACATTTTAGGAATCAGTAAACAAAAATGGACTGGAATGGGTGAATTTAACTCAGATGACCATTATATCTACTGCTGTGGGCAAGAATCCCTTAGAAGAAATGGAGGAGTCATCAGAGTCAACAAAGCAGAACTTGGATGCAATCTCAAAAACGACAGAATGATCTCTGTTCGTTTCCAAGGCAAACCATTCAATATCATAGTAGTTCAAGGCTATACCCCAACCAGTAATGCTGAAGAAGTTGAAGTTGAATGGTTCTATGAAAACCTATAAGACCTCCTAGAACTAACACCCAAAAAAGATGTCCTTTTCATTATAGGGGCCTGAAACACAAAGGTAGGAAATCAAGAGACACCTGGCTGCTGCTGCTAAGTCGCTTCAGTCGTGTCCGACTCTGTGCGACCCCACAGATGGCAGCCCACCAGGCTCTCTGTTCTGGGATTCTTCAGGCAAGAACACTGGAGTGGGTTGCCATTTCCTACTCCAATGCATGAAAGGGAAAAGTGAAAGCGAAGTCGCTCGGTCATGTCTGACTCTTCGCGACCCCATGGACTGCAGCCTACCAGGCTCTTCTGTCTACGGAATTTTCCAGGCAAGAGTACTGGAGTGGGTTGCCATTGCCTTCTCCAGAGATACCTGGAGTAACAGGCACATTTGGCCTTGGAGTACAGAATGAAGCAGGGCAAAATCTAATAGTGTTTTGCCAAAAGAATGCACTGGTCATAGCAAACACCCTCTTCCAACAACACAAGAAAAGACTCTACACTTGGACATCACCAGATGGTCAATACTGAAATCAGATTGATTATATTCTTTTCAGCCAAAGATGGAAACGTTCTATACAGTCAGCAAAAACAAGACTGGGAGCTGACTGTGGCTCAGATCATGAACTCCTTATTGCCAAATTCAGACTTAAGTTGAAGAAAGAAGGGAAAGTAGGGGAAACCACTAGACCATTCTAGTGGTTGACCTAAATCAAATTCCCTTAGAATTTTACAGTGGAAGGGAGAAATAGATTCAAGGGATTAGATCTGATAGGCAGAGTGCCTGAAGAACTATGGACGGAGATTCATGGTAGTTTATAACAGGCAGTGATAAAGGGCATCCCCAAGAAAAAGAAATGTAAAAAGGCAATATGGTTATCTGAGGAGGCCTTAGAAATAGTTGAAAAAGAAGAGAAGCCAAAGGCAAAAGAGAAAAGGAAAGATATACCCATGTGAAGGCAGAATCCCAAAGCATAGCAAAGAGAGATAAGAAAGCCTTACTCAGTGGTCAATGCAAAGAAATAGAGGATACAATGGGATAGACTAGAGATCTCTTCAAGAAAATTAGAGATACCAAGGGAACATTTCATGCAAAGATGGGCACAATAAAGAACAGAAAAGGTATGGACCTAACAGAAGCAGAAGATATTCAGAAGAGGTGGCAAGAATACACAGAACTGTACAAAAAGATCTTCATGACCGAGATAATCACAATGGTGTGATCACTCACCTAGAGACAGACATCCTGGAATGTGAAGTCAAGTGGAGCTTAGGGAGCATCACTACGAACAAAGCTAGTGGAGGTGATGGAATTCCAGTTGAGCTATTTCAAATCCTAAAAGATGATGCTGTGAAAATGCTGCACTCAATATGCCAGAAAATTTGGAAAACTCAGCAGTGGCCACAAGATTGGAAAAGGTCAGTTTTACTCCAATCCTTAAGAAAGGCAATGCCAAAGAGTGTTCAAACTACCACACAATTACACTCATCTCACACACTAAAAAATTAAGGCTCCAAATTCTCAAGCCAGGCTTCAACAGTACGTGAACCATGAACTTCCAGATGTTCAAATTGGATTTAGAAAAGGCAGAGGAACCAGAGGGAAAATTGCTAACATCTGTTGGATCATAGACAAAGCGAGATAATTCCAGAAAAAAACATTTATTTCTGCTTTATTGACTATGGCAAAGTCTTTGACTGTGTAGATCAAAACAAACTGGGTAAATCTTAAAGAGATGGCAATACCAGACCACCTGACCAGCCTCTTGAGAAACCTGTATGCAGGTCAGGAAGCAACAGTTAGAACTGGACATGGAACAACAGACTGATTCCAAATCAGGAAAGGAATATGTCGAGGCTATATATCATCACCCCGCTTATTTAACTTATATGTAGAGTACATCATGAGAAATGCTGGGCTGGAAGAAGCACAAGCTGGAATCAAGATTGCCGGGAGAAATATCAATAACCTCAAATATGCGGATAACAGCACCCTTATGGCAGAAATTGAAGAACTGAAAAGCCTCTTGATGAAAGTGAAAGGGGAGAGTGAAAAAGTTGGCTTAAAGCTCAACATTCAGAAAACAAACATCATGCCATCGGGAACAATCGCTTCACGGCAAATAGTTGGGGAAACAATGGAAACAGTGACAGATTTTATTTTCTGAAGCTCCGAAATAACTGCAGATGGTGTCTGCAGTCATGAAATTAAAAGACGCTTGCTCCTTGGAAGAAAAGCTGTGACCAAGCTAAACAGCATTTTAAAAATTAGAGACATTACTTTGCCAACAAAGGCCCATCTGGTCAAGGCTATGGTTTTTCCAGTAGTCGTGTATGGATGTGAGAGTTGGACTGTGAAGAAAGCTGAGCACCGAAGAATTGATGCTTTTGAACTGTGGTGTTGGAGAAGACTCTTGAGGGTCCCTTGGACTGCAAGGAGATCCAACCAGTCCATCCTGAAGGAGATGAGTCCTGGATGTTCATTGGAAGGACTGATGCTGAAGCTGAAACTCCAATACTGTGGCCACCTGATGTGAAGAGTTGACTCATTAGAAAAGACTCTGATGCTGGGAGGGATTGGGGGCAGGAGGAGAAGGGGCCGACAGAGGATGAGATGGCTGGATGGCATCACTGACTCAATTGGACATAGGTTTGGGTGGACTCCAGGAGTTGGTGATGGACAGGGAGGCCTGGCGTGCTGTGGTCCATAGGGTCACAAAGAGTCAGACACGACTGAGTGACTGAACTACACTGAACTGAAGCTTATGGTGGCTATCATTTCATGGTTTATGTAAGTCAATGTACACCTTAAACTTATACAGTGCTATTTGTCAGATAGATTCTCAATAAAACTAGAAGCAGAAAATCTGAAATGTACAGGGAACTCAATTGACTCAATATCATAAGAAACAAGCAACCATTAAAAATGGCACAGGACTTAAATACACATTTTTTTCAAAGCTGATACATACAAATGGTCAGCAAGTACATGAAAAAGTGCTTGACGTTACTACTCATTGGGGAAGTGTAGATCAAAGTCATGGTGAAGCATCACCTCATATTTGCTAGGATGGCAATTACAAAACAGACAATAGACAAATGATTATAAGCATGTCAAGTGAGAGAAACACTTGTATACTATTAGTGAGAATCTAAACTTGTATAACGTTAGGGGAAACGATACAGAAAATTCCTCCAGAAATTTAAAAAACACAGCTACCATATGATTTAACAATCCCAATTCTTGGTATATATCCAAAGGAGATGAATCCAATATCTCTAAGAGATATTATAATCATTGCAGATACTATAATTGATGCAGATACTATAATTGATTGCAGATACTATAATCATTGCAGGACTGTTCACAATAGCGGGGGTATGTGAACCATCTAAGTGTTGGCCAAGAGATTTTTGGATAATGAAAACGTGACATATACACATTCACACTATGGAGTATTATCAGGTTTAAAAAAATAAGAAAGTTCTACCTTTGCCACAGCATGGGTGAATCTGGAGGACATTATGCTAAGTGCAGAAAGGCAAAGAAAGAATGATAAATACTGCATGAAATCACTTATAAGTGAAATCTTAGAAGAAGAAGAAGAAGAAGAAGAAGGGGAAACTATAAGAGCACAGCATGGAATAGATGCTGCAGTGGCTGGTGGGGGGTAGAAACAGGGAGAATTTGGGAGAACTATAGTTGTTAATATTGGACTGTATAACAAAATTGCCAAGAGAGTCAAACCTAAGTGTTTTCACCATAAAGAAGTGTAAACATTTTGAATGAAAGAAATGTAAATATTTTAAATGAACAATATAAAAAGAGATTTCTTTTTTTTTTTCCTTTAACTGAAGTCACTGGGGAAGCTGAAGTTCCTCAAAACATAGAATAACTATCTTTTCGCAACTTGCTAGGAGCCCAAATAAGCAAACAGAGCCCCAAACTTTGCTCATTTCACAGAACGAGGCCTCTGTCCTTCTTCATTAACTACCTCTTTTTCTCCTGTGTAACTCAAGTCCTTTTTTCTTTTTTTTTTTTTTTTTTTAATTTTATTTTATTAGTTGGAGGCCAATTACTTCACAACATTTCAGTGGGTTTTGTCATACATTGACACGAATCAGCCATTGAGTTACACGTATCCCCCATCCCGATCCCCCCTCCCACCTCCCTCTCCACCCGACTCCTCTGGGTCCTCCCAGTGCACCAGGCCTGAGCACTCGTCTCATGCATCCCACCTGGGCTAGTGATCTCATTCACCATAGATAATATACATGCTGTTCTTTTGAAACATCCCACCCTCACCTTCTCCCACGGAGTTCAAAAGTCTGTTCTGTACATCTGTGTTTCTTTTTCTGTTTTGCATATAGGGTTATCGTTACCATCTTTCTAAATTCCGTATATATGTGTTAGTATGCTGTAATGTTCTTTATCTTTCTGGCTTACTTCACTCTGTATAATGGGCTCCAGTTTCGTCCATCTCATTAGAACTGATTCAAATGAATTCTTTTTAACGGCTGAGTAATATTCCATGGTGTATATGTACCACAGCTTCCTTATCCATTCATCTGCGGATGGGCATCTAGGCTGCTTCCATGTCCTGGCTATTATAAACAGTGCTGCGATGAACATTGGGGTGTACGTGTCTCTTTCAGATCTGGTTTCCTCGGTGTGTATGCCCAGAAGTGGTATTGCTGGGTCATATGGCAGTTCTATTTCCAGTTTTTTAAGAAATCTCCACACTGTTTTCCATAGTGTCTGTACTAGTTTGCATTCCCACCAACAGTGTAAGAGGGTTCCCTTTTCTCCACTAACAATGAGAAAACAGAAAGAGAAATTAAGGAAACAATACCATTCACCATTGCAACAAAAAGAATAAAATACTTAGGAGTATATCTACCTAAAGAAACAAAAGACCTGTACATAGAAAACTATAAAACACTGATAAAAGAAATCAAAGAGGACACAAACAGATGGAGAAACATACCGTGTTCATGGATTGGAAGAATCAATATTGTCAAAATGGCTATTCTACCCAAAGCAATCTATAGATTCAATGCAATCCCTATCAAGCTACCAACGGTATTTTTCACAGAACTAGAACAAATAATTTCACAATTTGTATGGAAATACAGAAAACCACGAATAGCCAAAGTAATCTTGAGAAAAAAGAATGGAACTGGAGGAATCACCCTCCCTGACTTCAGACTCTACTACAAAGCCACAGTCATCAAGACAGTATGGTACTGGCACAAAGACAGAAATATAGATCAATGGAACAGAATAGAAAGCCCAGAGATAAATCCACGAACCTATGGACACCTTATCTTTGACAAAGGAGGCAAGGATATACAATGGAAAAAAGACAGCCTCTTTAACAAGTGGTGCTGGGAAAACTGGTTAACCACTTGTAAAAGAATGAAACTAGAACACTTTCTAACACCATACACAAAAATAAACTCAAAATGGATTAAAGATCTAAATGTAAGACCAGAAACTATAAAACTCCTAGAGGAGAACATAGGCAAAACACTCTCTGACATAAATCTCAGCAGGATCCTCTATGACCCACCTCCCAGAATATTGGAAATAAAAGCAAAACTAAACAAATGGGACCTAATGAAACTTAAAAGCTTTTGCACTACAAAGGAAACTATAAGTAAGGTGAAAAGACAGCCCTCAGATTGGGAGAAAATAATAGCAAATGAAGAAACAGACAAAGGACTAATCTCAAAAATATACAAGCAACTCCTGAAGCTCAATTCCAGAAAAATAAATGACCCAATCAAAAAATGGGCCAAAGAACTAATCAAGTCCTTTTTTCTAAACCTCTTCGGAGAAAGGTAAACATTGCTTTGGAGATCAGCTTCTGTGCCATTAGCCTTTTAGTTTTGGTAAAATATGTTCATTAAATAGTGCCTGCCTACCTTCCCTGCTCCTCTTCACTCCCCCCAAAAATATTAAACAAGTGAATGAAAATAATTTATCTTCTCAAAAAAATACTTCAGCTTTTAGAAGAATATTGTAGACTGTTCATGGAATATGTCAAGAAATAGCTAATGGTATTCAATCAATTTAATATATTTAAACAGATTACTACTTCAAAAGGAAAGTATGTTTAAAAATAAAATTGCTTTAGAAGAGGCATAAATTATTAATATTTAATAATTAATTTTAAGCAGGCTATTCTACTGAAATAATTTTTCCATTATCACATTTCTTTAAATATATCTTTTCAAAATCTTATTCAATCTAGTAAAAATACCACATTTCATTAAAACAGATGTGCATGCAGGTTAATAAATGAAACAATGAAAATTCTTCTCAAGAACCGAAAACAAAAGCAAGAGTCTACCTCTTATAAATAGGAAAGAAGCTTAATTGGTAAAAGAATATTCTACTGTATTTTACAGATGTAAATCTCTGCTTTTAAATAAATTAAACCTCTTTGGAAAAAAAGATACAGTCTTTACCAACTAAATATGTGAGTTGTCTTTTCTGTCTTAAATACATAATGGAAACAACAGTATAGATTCAAATTTAGGTGATTCCTTAAAAGTGTCAGACCCCGAATTTTGTCCCAGAAACCTGGAATTTTACCTTTCCTTTATCATATATTCTTCTAAACGTGATAAGAGTTGCAGGGGAAGAAAACTGTTCTTAAGTCATTATAAAATAATCTTACACATTATATTACAGTATTACTCTTTTCTACTAAAATGATGCAATGTGTAATGACCAGGCAATTGGGGAGAAGAGTTTTTATTATTTAATCAAACAAATAATCCTAATGGCTTATAATGAAAATATAAAAAATATCTTAAAAGTAATTATATCTGGGTACTCAATTATCTTTTAGGTTTCTTCTAAACATAACTTATATTCTAAATTGTCAATCAATAATCAGAAAGTCTCTTTAAAATTAAATGTCTTATTATTTTTTCTCGGATGCATAATATTTGCCTATCTACATGCATTTATTTTTAAACCACTTAGTTGAGGTTTATACTTTGTATACCTAAGATTCACAATCAGATTTATTTAATCAAAAACAGAAGTTATACATTATGCCTGCTAAGGATTTTTTTTTAGTTAGAATAAAATTGGGACAAAATACTTTAAAAGGAGTACATCAAGGCTGTATATTGTCACCCTGCTCACTTATTTGCAGATTACATCATTAGAAACACTGAGCTGGATGGAGCACAAGCTAGAATCAAGACTGTCAGGAGAAACATCAATAACCTCAGATATGCAGATGACACCACCCTAATGGCAGAAAGCAAACTTCATTTTTTGGCAGTGGGAGGGGGGGGGGTTGCTCCAAAGAATAATGATAAGTTTAGGCAAGCAAGTTTCAGCAAATGAATTCTGGAGACTGTAGAAATCCAATAACAATTCAAGGCATGTGGGATTTCTTGCAACAGAAGAGGGAAGACCAAATGTGAACGTGTTTTAGTTGTATTAAACTCTCTCACTGTTAGTAGGTTTTCTTAAAATTAGTAAGTTCATATACTAGTTTTATCTTTCAGATCTTAAATTAGCTTTTCTTTAATAAAGCACAAGTGATTCCAGAATATTTGTATTGCCTTATCATTTATCATTAATACCTGTCCACATATCTGAATGTTTCAATATTTTAAAATAATATGCTTTTAATGAGAAAATTCACATAATCATAAAGTAAAATATACTATATAAAGAATATACTGTACCATATACTATATAAAGGAAATGAAAATTAATCTTCTCCCTTAAGTTGCCATCCCCCAATTTTCTCCATATTAGAAATAACAATGATTGAAACATCTTATCTGGTCCAAAAAAAGGCAAAGCTGAGTATTTTTTCCCCCGTGGCCCTTCATTATTATTTGACCAAGCAAGATAATGATGAAGCCTTTCAATCAAAACCCTATGGAGCAAACACTGCAAAGCTAGTTGGGATTTAACATTTTCCTCTAGGGTTCTGTTGCAATGATCTTACTCCTAAATCTGAATCTTCCCTTCCTACTTTGTAAAGGCATTCTCATATATATATATACATATATATATGTATATATATATATGTATATATTTTGGAAGAAATTTTATAAATATTCTATTATAGTTTTAAAATTTTATATTCTTTGCTAAATTGAAAGATTTAAGATGAACCAATTGTTTCATTAATTTAAAAATTGATCTCTTTTTTACACAGAAGTACAGAACAGACTTCTGAACTCTGTGGGAGAAGGTGAGGGTGGGATGTTTCGAAAGACCAGCATGTAGATTATCTATGGTGAAACAGATCACCAGCCCAGGTGAGATGCATGAGACGAGTGCTCGGGCCTGGTGCACTGGGAGGACCCAGAGGAGTCGGGTGGAGAGGGAGGTGGGAGGGGGGATCGGGATGGGGAATACGTGTAACTCCATGGCTGATTCATACCAATGTATGACAAAACCCACTTAAAAAAAAAAAAAAAACAATAAATAAATAAATAAAAATTGATCTCTTTTTAAAAATACCATATGGTGTCATATAAATATACTTATAGTCCGATGCTCAAGATACAGTTGGTGATTTCGTCACTAAACCGTGTCTGACTCTTGCGGCCCCATGGACTGTAGCCCACCAGGCTCCTCTGTCCATGGGATTCTCCAGGCAAGAATACTGGAGTGGGTTGCCATTTCTTTCTCCACAACATACAGTGGATGTCCAAAAAATACCCAGTAAATGAATGAAGACTCACACTGCTAACACTTCGGCTTGCTTTTGCATTATGCGTGTTGCTGTTTGGTTTATTTGTTTGGATCTAGAGCACTTCAGTGCTTCACAAAATGTGGATTAAGTTAGGCTTCGGTGGCTCTAATCTTTGGCAATAGCCTCAGAGACTCAAGATGAAAAGTAACTATGAAGTCACATATTTCTCAAAAGTCCATATTTACTTTTAATTGCCCATTGTTCTCAGTATTTATTCATATTTAAGGGTGTCGGAGAAAAAGAATGTTGTAGATCAAAGTTTTGTTTCAAACCGTCATAACTGTTTATCCTTAAGAATCCATGTGTGCTAAATAGCCTCACTCATGTCCAACTCTTTGCGACTCCATGGACTTTAGCTCACCAGGCTCCTCTGTCCAAGGAATTCTCCAGGCAAGACTATTGGAATGGGTTGTTATTTCCTACTCCAGGGGATCTTTCCTGCCCAGGGATCAAACCTGCATCTCTTAATTCTTCTGCATTGGTAGGCAGATTCTTTGCCACTAGTACCGCCTGGACTAGGACATTTATTCAATATTTTATGAACAAACTAAAGAACAGCAAATAAATATCTGTCAAAAGCATACATGTCTCTAAACCATGTAGGAAGTTCTTATAATAACTTATCTTCCATATGGAAATTATATTCCATGTTATGATTATTGATGCTTCACACACAGGCCTTTAACAAAATAAGCACTAGAGAATATAAGCAAATATGTCTCTATTTCCTTTTTCCTAAATTTTGTTTCCATCCCTGCCTCTGTTAGCTAATCTTTTGAAGCAGTTCCAAGATCAACTCAGTAGTAAATCAAGGGGTTTCTTCTTTCCCTTCAGAAATAATGGGTGATTGATAATTTATTAAGCAACTATTTTAAAGCGTTTTGAAAATCTGAAAGCACTAAGAAGATACTGAGTCACTGGTTTTATTATGTATTCTCTTTCTTTTTAAACACAAAAGTGCTGAGCAACAACAGTTCATGCTCTTGAAGTAAAAATAATTAGACACCCACCTAGGACTGCTACCCATTATTTGACTTTGCTTTTGAAATGCAAAGTGACACAAAGGTTTAATATGTTCCTTCCTGAAAACTTCCCCTGCCCCCAAGTGTCTTCCCAGAGTCCTTACAGGCTACCTAAGATTGCATTAAAGTCCTGGACAAAGATAAATGACGTTCCTGCTCAAGGTAATACAAGACCAATTAGCAACATATAAAATATAAATATGATCATAAATACATTAAAATAGAGCCTTTAGGAGAAGTAGGTCAATGGCAAATTTTGAAAATAAATGAGATTTACAAGGTTAAATACCCCAAAGGGCTATGAAATAATAATTTAGAAGAAAACACCATATATTATATTTTTAAAATTGTATTTTATAACAGAATTTGATCAACTACAAACAGATGCCCTCCAAATCTGAAAGTTCTAAATTAGGCTTATCATTTTTTAATTATTTCATACCTGAAAGCCAACACAACTCTCAACACTCTTCTGTTTCAGAAACTTAACTTGCTAAAAAAAAACGTATAGTGCACTTCATTCCCTCTTAATGACACTTACTTTTTTCACCTGTCTATTTTTCCTCCTCAGGGAAAAAATGTGTATGTGTACATTCTCTCCCAGGTCGTGTTCCTTTATGTACACTTATTATTGTCTAAGAGATGTTATCCCAGCTCTTAGAAGAATTAATCTTTTCCACTTTCTCTTCCTTTCCCACTCCTCTCCCTCTCATGCTTGTTTTAAATTTCTATTTCTTCCCATTATAAATATAAAAAGGATGGTCCATACTTAATCTTCCCAGTTCCTCATGTTATTAGCACCTCTGTAGAACTATCACATAACTTAAGCTATCACCTCTGCATTAAAAGTGAGAATTAAAAGTACTCACTCTCTTAAAAAAAAAAATCTACTGTCAGCTTTGAAACAATGGAAACACTTCTTTCTGCCTTCAAGATTCAACCAACTTCTTTCAGGAATACTCCTGCGTTAAAAGTGTTTTAATTGCTAAACTCAAAGGCTCCTAAAACCTTATATAAGAAGAGATCTATGCTTTGCACAGTAAAACTGTACCAGACAATTATGAGTCTTGATTCCGCAAGCAGTACTCTCACCTTTTATTTTCAGAACTTTGCACATTTCTACTTTTCTTGAATAAATATCTAGAATTTCAGTGTCTGGGTCACATGAAGAATGTATGGTTATATTCACAAGGAACATCTACTTATCACAGCCTCATCGTTAGTAACACTATTCCGTGCATATCTCAGCTGCAATATTTCCATCCCTTCCATCCTTGTCTCCCTGCTCAATGTGCTCCATGTTCAGCTGTGTCCAACACTTTGCAAGCCCCTGGAAGGTAACTTTCCAGGCTCCTCTGTCCATGGAAGTTTCCAAGCAAGAACACTGGAGTGGGTAGCCATTTCCTATTCCAGGAGATCTCCTGACTCAGGAGCTGAACTCAAGTCTCCTGCATCTCCTGCACTGGCAAACTGACGCTTTGCCACTCAGCCACATGGGAAGTTCCCTTGTCTCCCTAATGGCCAAAAAAACCACAGTAGTGTGTGTGTGTGTGTGTGTTTTTTTTTAAAATCAGAATCAGATTATGCCATCCCCCTATTCAGGACACTTCAATAAGTTTCCACTATTCTTATAATAAAATCTGAAGATCCCATCATAGGTCTTGGTTATCTCTAAAAACTAGATGCAATATTCTCCAGTCACAATTGGTTGCTCTTCCTCAAACCTGTCAAGGGTGTCACAAATTCAGGACTTTAACCTGTTGTTCCCTCTGCCTAAAAATACTTCCTCAAGTATTCTTACAGCTTCTTTTTGACTTCCTCAAATTGCTTTATAAATTAAACTTTTCAGATAGCTTGATGTAAACAAACCAACTTTAAGAACATACAGTGTAGTCTTTAGCTGTGTTTGTTTTATTTCATTTATAGCATTTCCTGCTTGCTAACATATCATACATGAGTTTGTTTACCATCTGCCATTACCACTAGGATTTGAGTTCCAGAAGGTGAAGGGTATTTTCTTTATTCTTTTTTTGCACTGTGTTTCTCTAGAATAATACTTTGTAAACAGTAGGAATTACATTTGTTGTGATAACCTATCCTATCTTTTCTCCCACATGTTTCTGAATCACCACAGGCTTCACTGAAGGAGGTAGGAAAGAGAAAATGTATAAAATACCATTATAAAACTCAATCCAGTACCTCAAAATATTTTTCCATCTTTTTCTTATCACGTTCTCATTTTCTTTTGTATTCAATGAATAGCAATTATAAATCAGCTTTGCAACTGGCCCAAGTCCTCAGTCTTTGTTTCTTTCAGTTAAATTACCTAAAAAAGCCCAAATCACAATGACCTTGATATATTGCATCTTCCATACTGACCTCTGATTGGGTAAGCCCTGCTTCTGAGAATCATGTATTCATATTAGTATCCAAAAAATGTTCAAGACCTTTAAGATCAAACTGACACTTGCAAAATTTCCATGCAAATCAATCACATTTGTCTTTTACTTCATCCTTGTTTGGCAAAAGCTATTCTCATGCAAGCTATAATATCAAATATTAATTTGCTGATCAAACAATCTATCAGAATGGAGGGCTTTCCCTTCACTTCAATATGTGTTAAGATCTACCTGTTCAGTAAGCACATCTTCCTTTCAACCCTATTTCAAAAGAAGAAATGCTCCTGTCTCTCTCAATATAAAAATCTCTAACTGCCCACTGAAAGTAAAATTGTTAGTCGTGTCTGACTCTTTGCAGTCAGACAAATGAATCTGACACTCAGTGGTGTCTGACTCTTTGCAACCTCATGCATTATAGCCCATGAGGCTCCTCTGTCCACTGAATTCTCTGGGCAAGAATACTGGAGTGAATTGTCATTCCCTTTTCCAGGGAATTTTCCTGACCCAGGGTTTGAACTCGGGTCTCCTTCATTGCAGGCAGATCCTTTACCATCTGAGCCACCAACCCATCTATTTCATTAAATATTTACCTCTCTTTGCATCTATGGCAGGAGTACCAAATCCTAATTTTTCTCCTGATATTTCATTATCTTATCTCAGTCTCCAATTGGGCTTCCCTTGTGGCCCAGCTGGTAAAGAATCTGCCTGCAATGCGGGAGACCTGGGTTCGATCCCTGGGTTGGGAAGATCCCCTGGAGAAGGGGAAGGCTACCCACTCCAGTATTCTGGCCTGGAGAATCCCATGGACTATATGGTCCATGGGATCGCAAAGAGTTGGACATGACTGAGTGACTTTCACTTTCATTTCAATGTGTCACACTCCCAGAATGGGAGCAAATATTCCTACAGAAGATGCACACAGAAACACACTCTCAGATAGATATGTGAATTCACCTACAAACACAGCTGTGCACATCTCAATACTCATTCCTGTACACATAAACATACACCTTGCCTACAAGCATGTGAATAGCTCTGTAAATACTTACTCATAGACACTACCAAAATAAACTCTATAAATGTATGCACACCACTCCCCAGCATATGCATTCTCCCACCCAAAGCGGCACACACGCATTCATCACACACATTTACTCACACGCATACATACATACACACACTCACACACACATATACATATATATGCACACCTGCATACCCCACCTCAACAACTTTCTATTCACACACATACACATGCAAAGATAAACTCACCTCACATACACATTCACACATATGCATATGCAAATTCCTCACTCAGACACTCAAGTGTACTTTCAAGCATACACACCACATTCTTTCAGACTTGGAGTATATGCACATATACCCAAACTGAAATTGTGAGGATTCAAAACCTATCTTCAGATTCTGATTCATTTTCTAAAAGAATAATTTAAGTCTGTTTTTTCCTCACAATTCCATCCTAACTTTCTCACATGATATTACAAATTCCTTCTCAAAAATGTGCCTATATATTTCCATTTTTTTTACCACCTACCAAGAAAAACCATCATTGTTTGCCTACCTCCTCACATTTTTCAAGCTACCTATTTTGCTCTACCTAATCTATTACAAATAACTTAAAACTGTAACTATTTCAGAACATGTACGGATTATGCAACTATTAACATTTAAATTCATTCACTGACTGTCCATCAACTTCAATTTTCATTATTAAAATTAGTCTATATTGAATATATAATGTTGGCAAAGACATGATAAAATAGGTACCATCTATTTTAGGAAGCACTCTAAATGATTTAACAATATATTTGCTAGAACTTTTGTAATATATTTCAAGATAAAAAATGGCAGTATAGCATTTCACTTATAGTTCCATTTCAAAGACACAATAACAAAATTGTATTAAATGCTATGAAATTATCATGAACAAAAACAAACATTATAGAACTTCCATAACACAGAATATTCAAGTAATATAAAAAGACATTAAGAAAATAAACTGTGAAGCATACCCTAAATAGAATATTACATATTCATGAAAACATTTCAGAATAATTCTTACTTTCATAATCAATGCTTATCATAGGTTTATGGTATATAAAAGTGTTGGATTATTAAGTATATAAGTATGTTGACTCATGTCTGTAATACAATCATAGTTCAATCAAAACTAAACCAAATACAAAAGAGATATATAAAAATATTAAAAGTGATACTATTTCAGAGATTTAATCACTTTAGCTTTCCTCCTCTTTTGCCCTGTACAATAGTTCACTACCGTTATTTCTAGCCCAGGATGTCAGGAAGCATGTGTAAAAACAACAGTATATAGGTCATTCTGTTAGTTGGGTACTAAGGCTAAATTTGTTGGACTTCCGAATAAATTGGTCTTATATGCACACTCTCAGGATCGGATTAGGGTTAAAATTAGGGTTAGGGTTAGGGTTTAGGGTTAGGGTTTTTATATGTATTAGCCATTATGAGAATGTGTAAAAGAAAAAAACAATTAACAAAAGAATTATCTTCCTCTTTTCTCTAACCTATGACAAATGGAATAAAATTACTTAATGGCAATCTCTAGGATTTACACTTTGTGTAGTCTTTTTTGTAAATTTCGGGGTTTTTTTTAAGTTAGGAAAATTAATCTCAGATGTAGTCTCTATTTACTTGAAAGCATCTTTTAAATATTTATAGTATTATTTATTTATTTATTTAAAAGCACCTTAATCAAAAGCCTGAGTAGAATCAAAGTTCATAACAGATACAATTTGAATGATGGCATAATTAGGATGGATATCAATTTAAAAAGATAACTTTAAGATGTTACTGGGAGTATTAATAGCAAAATGTAAGTACATATGCCAGACAAAATTAAACGCACAACAAAACTTTTAAGACATTCTGTTATTCTTCCATTATTTCATTACATAGTGTATTATGAGAACATGATATTGTCAGAGGTGGGTTCTGTGAACAAAGACTCAGGTTCTGAGATTTGCGTGCAGGAGATTTATAGGGATGTACTCTAAAAAATGCCACCAGTCAGGTGTGAAACAAGTGGGGCTGGGCAGGGGAAGACTTTGAACTACAGAATATTTGCAACAGCAGATAAGGTTATCCTAAGAGTGGCTCTAGAACTGACATAGCCCCTCCAAGCTGTCCCAGTTGGGGCAAGGACAGTGGATTTCCGTAACCACCAACTCTCATTTACGGATTACCCCTGAAAATGGATTCCCCGGTGGCTCAGACGGTACAGCGTCTGCCTCCAATGCAGGAGACCCGGGTTCAGTCCCCGGGTGGGGAAGACCTCCTGGAGAAGGAACTGACAACCCCCTCCAGCACTCCTGCCTGGAGAATCCCATGGACGGAGGAGCCTGGTGGGCTGCAGTCCATGGGGTCACGAAGAGTCGGACACGACTGGGCGACTTCACTCTCACTTTTCACTTTCATGCATTGGAGAAGGCAATGGCAGCCCACTCCAGTGTCCTTGCCTGGAGAATCCCAGGGACGGGGCAGCCTGGTGGGCTGCCGTCTATGGGGTCGCACGGAGTCGGACACGACTGAAGCGGCTTAGCAGCAGCAACCTTGGTCTAGGTAGCTCTTTTCAACAAGGGCATTTACCAGAGAGTACACAGACTCAGCTACCAACATCTTAGCAGTTAGGGAAAAAAATGCTTCCATCTTGAAAGGGTGATTGGGATGACATAGAGAAGGGCGGCACAGAATCTCCTACATGTGTTCAAGCTCGTTAAGCTTATTGTTCTCCTAAAGCTCATGTTCTCCTAAAAACCATGTTCACCTATGCTAAAAATGGTGATTATGGTCTTAGATTTCCTAACATTTCACAAGGTCATGTTCCTACTTCACACATACCATCCCTGTAATAAAAATCAAAACATAGTATTCTCCTTCTATAAATTAGTGTGGAGATTGATTTTTTCTAGGACTTTTTTTTTTTAAATTTAACTTTTGAGGCCATAGAAATATCTTATAGAGTATGTGAACAACAGATATTTCTTTCCTATGCCTAGATACTCTGATTTAGCCTTTCACGGGCAGTAAGAGAATATAATAATTTAAGTAGTATATTCTTGTTTTGTGTACTTTTCCTATACTCAAAAAGCAGATAATGTTTGCAGGAAAAATAAATCTGGGGTAGTGAAAATTGCAAGGAGGCATAGTAGAGAATTTCTAGAACTACAATAGAAACAAGTAAACCCAGTGACCATTGTTAGTTTGTACATGGCATTTTCCAATGAAAAGAACCAGTAATCCTTGGAGAAATGACTGTTTCTATGTAGGAGCAGAAAGTAAGTAAAAGCTAAATAATAATAACAATAGCAACAACAACACTTGAAGGAAACTGAGGTCCTTCTGAAATATTTCTCAGTGTCCAAAATTAGAACAATTTATCAACAAAGTAATGCTAATTTCCAGTTTTGGCACAAATATAGAGAGCTTAGAGGCTGTCATTCTCAATCTTTCATGGAGAAAAAGCTGAACGGACTGAAAATAAATTATTTTTCTTGGATTTGTAAGGGAACTGAGATTTCAAGACAAACACTCACTCCTAAATCCAGAGAGACAGCTTAATAGAGAGTCACAGCTGAGATCAGCTTCCAGGGCAAGGAGGCGCAGGAGCCATGAACTGGTGGTAGCCCTTGATGGTAACTTTTATGAACTGCTGGATGCTGAGTGTGGAGGATGAAGTGGAGAGTGATAAATTGTGGGTGCTCAAGTCTGGGGGGAGAGGCCCCATTTGTGAAACAGATTAAACTCTAGGAAACCTAGTAGGTTCCATGGTGCAGTTCCAAGAAAGATCTCTCGACTCTGGCAGAGGGAAGGGAAGAATAACCATTGTGAAATATACCTAGAATGTTCTCCATTCCAAAGTCCTGCTCTCCAAGCTAAAATATTTTCCCTGCGACTGACTCAGGTTGATGTATGGCAAAAACCATCACAAAATTGTAAGTAAGTATCCAAGTTAAAAAAATTAATATATTAAAAGATTTTACTAGAAACTCAATCCAGCTGTAGGAGGGCATACTTTTCACACCAGCAACTCCCTACATTTTCTAACAGGGAAAAACAGAAGTTCTGGCAGTGAAATAGCACTGGTGGTGGACAATACCCAGACACTAATTGCTTGAGGCTTAAATATCAGATTACAAAATGCTTCCCTTACCTAATGACTAAAATGCCAACGAAATGACTTTCAGGATAGCAGTAGATTACAGCTGAATAAACAGTCAGATACTGACTCTCTTTTAGGAAGGAAGACATGTCAAAAGCAGACGCAAGGAAGCCTAAAAGAGGGGTGGTCTGTTTGCTTTAGTCGCTCAGTCGTGTCCGACTCTTTGCGACCCCATGGACTGTAGCCTGTCAGGCTCCTCTGTCCATGGGATTTCCAGGCAAGAGTACTAGAATGGGTTGCCATTTCCTTCTCCAAAAAAGAGGGGTTAAATGGCTCCAATAAGGATAACAGATTTCTCTATTTCTCCTTTCAGTTCTGTCCATTTTTTCAGTTCAGTTCAGTCACTCAGTCGTGTCTGACTCTGTGACCCCATGGACTGCAGCACGCCAGGCCTCCCTGTCCATCGCCAACTCCAGGACCTTACTCAAACTCATGGCCATCGAGTCGGTGATGCCACCCAACCATCTCATCCTCTGTCATCCCCTTCTCCTCCCACCTTCAATCTTTCCCAGCATCAGGGTAAGTTCAAATGAGCCAGTTCTCCACATAAGGTAGCCAAAGTATTGGAGTTTCAGCTTCAGCATCAGTTCTTCCAATGAACACCAGGACTAATCTCCTTTAGGATGGACTGGTTGGATCTCCTTGCAGTCCAAGGGACTCTCAAGAGTCTTCACCAACACCACACTTCAAAAGCATCAATTCTTCGGTGCTCAGCTTTCTTTATAGTTCAACTCTCACATCCATACATGACCACTGGAAAAACCATAACGTTGACTGGACAGACCTTTGTTGGCAAAGCAATGTCTCTGCTTTTGAATATGCTGTCTAGGTTGGTCATAATTTTTCTTCCAAAGAGCAAGTGTCTTTTAATTTCATGACTGCAGTCACCATCTGCAGTGATTTTGGAGCCCCCCAAAATAAAGTCAGCCACTGTTTTCATTGTTTCCCCATCTATTTGTCATGACGTGATGTGACCGGATGCCATGATCTTAGTTTTCTGAATGTTGAGTTTTAAGCCAACTTTTTCACTCTCCTTTTTCACTTTCATTAAGAGGCTCTTTAGTTCCTCTTTGTTTTCTGGCATTAGGGTGTTGTCAGCTGTATATTTGAGGTTATTGATATTTCTCCCTAAAATCTTGATTCGAAATTTTGCTTCATCTAGCCTGGGATTTCACATGATGTACTCTTCATATAAGTTAAATAAGCAGGGTGACAGTATACAGCCTTGATGTACTCCTTTCTTGAATTGAAGCCAGTCTGTTTTTACATGTCCAGTAGCAATTGTTGCTTCTTGACCTGTATACAAGTCAAGGCTCTTTTGTCTTTGGAATTCTCCTGGCAAGAATACCAGAGAGTGTAGTCATTCCCTTTTCCAAGGGATCTTCTCAACCCAGGGATTGAACCCAGGTCTTCCACATTGCAGGCAGATTCTTCACCATCTGAGTCACCAGTGAAGCCTATCCATTTCTTACTATGCAATTTTTATTTCTGGCAATTTTCCTTGTTCTGAAACCTTTTTGTCGAATTATTGCAAAGTAGACTCAACTATATGCTGTAAACAAGAAACCCTTTTTAAATACAAAAAATCAGATAAGCTAAAGGGAAAGTAAAATATACATTTGTTGTTCAGCTGCAAAATCATGTCCAACTCTTTTGGACCCCAGGGACTGTAACCTGCTGGGCTCTTTCATCTATGGGGTTTCCCATGGAATGGGTTGTCATTTCTTTCTCCAAGGGATCTTCCCAACCCAGGGATTGAAACTGGGGCTCCTGCCACATCTTTTGCAGGTGGATTCTTTACCTCTGACCCACTGGGGAAGCCATAAAATATACATTATGCTAACACTAACCAAAAGTAAGCTGGAGTAGCTATATTTGAGTTTTACACAAAGACCTCAAAACAAGGAAAATTGTCTGGAATAAAGGGTAGCATTAAATAATAAGAGTCAAAAACTGATAGAACTGAAAGGAGAAAGAGAGATCAACTATCATTGTCAGAGACGTCATTATCTCTTCATTATTTAGATAAAAAGGGAGGAAGATATGAACAGATAATGTTAACCCAAATAGCATTATTGATCAACTTAATGTAAGTGATATTCATATAATACTCCACACCCAGTGAATAGACATTTTTCCCAAGCCCTCAAGGAATACTCACCAGCGTGGAACACACTGTGGGCAACAAAATAATATTTTCAGAGACTTAAAAGAACATAAACAATTTTTAAAAACTGTTCTCAGATACGAGAATTAAACTAGTGCAATGGTCTAAAACCTTTCAAAGTGATGACCTTAGGAGGCAGGGGTTTGGGGAGGACCTTAGGTCAGGCTTTATTTTTCTGGGCTCCAAAATCACTGCAGATGGTGATTGTGGTCATGAAATTAAAAGACGCTTACTCCTTGGGAGGAAAGTTATGACCAACCTGGATAACATATTAAAAAGCAGAGACATTACTTTGCCAACAAAGGTCCGTCTAGTCAAGACTATGGTTTTTCCAGTGGTCATGTATGGTTGTGAGAGTTGGACTGTGAAGAAAGCTGAGCACTGAAGAATTGATGCTTTTGAACTGTGGTGTTGGAGGAGACTCTTGAGAGTCCCTTGGACTGCAAGGAGATCCAACCAGTCCATCCTAAAGGAGATCAGTCCTGGGTGTTCATTGGAAGGACTGATGCTGAAGCTGAAACTCCAATACTTTGGCCACCTCATGCAAAGAGTTGACTCATTGGAAAAAACCCTGATGCTGGGAGGGATTGGGGGCAGGAGGAGAAGGGGACAACAGAGGATGAGATGGCTGGATGGCATCACCGACTTGATGGACATCAGTTCAGTTCAGTTCAGTCGCTCAGTCGTGTCTGATTCTTTGCGACCCCATGAATTGCAGCATGCTGGGCCTCCCTGTCCATCACCAACTCCCGGAGTTTACTCAAACTCATGTCCATCGAGGTGGTGATGCCATCCAGCCATGTCGTTCTCTGTCATCCCCTTCTCCTCCTGCCCCCAATCCCTCCCAGCATCAGGGTCTTTTCCAGTGAGTCACCTCTTCACATCAGGTGGCCAAAGTATTGGAGTTTCAGCTTCAGCATCAGATGAGTTTGGGTAAACTCCAGAAGTTGGTGATGGACAGGGAGGCCTGGCATGCTGCAATTCATGGGGTTGCAAAGAGTTGGACATGACTGAGTGACTGACCTGATGGAACTGAACTAGGTCATTAAGGGTGGAACCTTCATGAAGGGGATTAATGGTCTTATAGAAGAGATCCCACAGCAATGTCTAGCCACTTCTACCGTGTAAGGACAGAATTTGCAGGCACAGTCTATGAACTGAGAAGTGAGACGTCCCCAGTCACCAACACTTCTGGCATCATGATCTCAGACTTACCATCCTCCAGATTTGTGAGAAGTAAATTTCTGGAAAAGGTCAGTTTTCATTCCAGTCTCAAAGAAAGGCAATGCCAGAGAAAGTTTAAACTGCTGCACAAATGCACTCATCTCACACACTAGCAAAGTGATGCTGAAAATTCTCAAGCTAGGCTTTTGGAGAACATGAACCGAGAACTTCCAGATGCTCAAGCTGGATTTAGAAAAGGCAGAGGAACCAGAGACCAAATTGCCAACATCCATTGGATCATAGAAACAACAAGAGAATTCCAGAAAAAAAAAAAATCTGATTCATTGGCTTTGCTAAAGCCTTTGAGTATGTGGTTCACAATCAACTGTGGAAAATTCTTAAAGAGATGGGAATAGCAGACCACCTTACCTACCTCCTGCAAAACATGTAGGTAGGTCAAGAAGCAACAGTTAATACTGAACATGAAAAGAAGAACTGGTTCCAAATTGGGAAAAGAGCACATCAAGGGTATATATTGTCACCCTGGTTATTTAACTTCTATGTCAAGTACATCATGAGAAATGCCAGGCTAGATGAAGCACAAGCTGGAATATATATTTCTGGGAGAAATATCAATAAACTCAGATATACATATGACACCACACTTATGGCAGAAAGTGAAGAGGAATTAAAGAGCCTCTTGATAAAGGTAAAAGAGGAGAGTGAAAAAGCTGGCTTAAAACTCAACATTCAAAAACTAAGATCATGGCATCTGTTCCCATTACTTCATGGAAAATAGGCAGAGAAACAATGGAAACAGTGACAGACTTTATTTTTTGGAGCTCCAGAATCACTGCAGTTGGTGACTGCAGCCATGAAATTAAAAGTTCTTTGCTCCTTGGATGAAAAGCTATGACCAATCTACAGAGCACATTAAAAAGCAGAGACATCACTTAGCTGAGTAAGATCCATTGAGTCAAAGTCTACTCTCACCAAAATACTGGTTTTCCAGGGGTCGTGTGTGGATGTGAGAGTTGGACAATAAAGAAAGCTGAGCACAGAAGAATTGATGCCTTTGAACTGTGGTGTTGGAGAAGACTCTTGAGAGTCCCTTGGACTGCAAGGAGATCCAACCAGTCCATCCTAAAGGAAACCAGTCCTGAATATTCCCTGGAAGGACTGATGCTGAAACTGAAGCTCCAATACTTTGGCCATCTGATGCAAAGAGCAGACTCACTGAAAAGTTCCTGATTTTGGGAAAGATTGAAGGCAAGAGGAGAGCTGAATGACAGAGGATGAGATGGTTGGATGGCATCAGGGACTCAATGGACATGAGTTTGAGGAAGCTCCAGGAGATGGTGATGGACAGGGAAACCTGGCGTGCTGTAGTCCATGGGGTCACAAAGAGTCAGACACAACTGAACAACAACAAAATTTCTGTTGTTTATAAACTACCCTTACTCAGGTACTTTGTTATACCAGCCCAAAAGGATTAAGGCAACTAGAAATCAATAACGTAAATATATCAGGAAAATTTCTAAATATTTCCTAAATTTCAAAGTTTCCAAATCTGAATATTAAACGATATACTCCTAAATAACAGTAGGTTAAAGATGAAATCTCAAAGAGAAAGCAAAATTATTTTAAACTAAATGAAATTGAGACTATAAAATCAACATTTGTATGGAGCTCAATAAAATTTACAACATTAAAAAAATATATATATCTTTCTAAATTCCGTATATATGTGTTAGTATACTGTAATGTTCTTTATCTTTCTGGCCCACCTCACTCTGTATAATGGGCTCCAGTTTCGTCCATCTCATTAGAACTGATTCAAATGAATTCTTTTTAACAGCTGAGTAATATTCCATGGTGTATATGCCCGGGCAGAAGAAGAGACACAGAAGTACAGAACAGACTTTTGAACTCTGTGGGAGAAGGGGAGGGTGGGATGTTTCGAAAGAACAGCATGTATATTATCTGTGGTGAAACAGATCACCAGCCCAGGTGGGATGCATGAGTCAAGTGCTCGGGCCTGTTGGGCTGGGAAGACCCAGAGGAATCGGGTGGAGAGGGAGGTGGGATGGGAGACCGAGATGGGGAATTCGTGTAACTCTATGGCTGATTCATATCAATGTATGACAAAAACCACTGAAAAAAAAAAAAAAAATATATATATATATATATATATATATATATATGTACACAAATATTTTAATCACAAAATTAAACCTCTATTTTAGGAAAGCAGAAAAAGAAGAGCAATATAAATCTAGAGTAAATGGAAGAAGACAAATTAAAAATTAGATCAGAAGTTAGTGAAAATGAAACAGAAAAATGACAGAAAATCAACAAAACCAAAAATAAAAATATTGTCTGAAAAGAACAACAAAGTTAAAACTTTCTAACCATGTTAAGAACAATGAGAGATGACACAAATTAGCAATATTAGAAATGAAGCTGTCACCGTTGACCCTACAGACATTAGAAGAATACTAGAGAAAACTTAGCAAAGATCCCATGGTCCAAAGTTTGACAACTTAGAAAAAATGGACTGATCTCATAAAGATGAAAAAAAACAAATCACACAACAGTGGATAAGCTAAATGGGCCTATTTTTGTTTAACTTGAACCAATAGAGTCAATAATCAATTACCTTCCAAAACAGAAAGCTTTAGTCCCAGAAGTTTAATGGTGAGTTCTAACAAATTTTTAAATAAAAAATATTAATAATTATCTACAATCTTTTCTCAAAAATTTAAACACATGGAAACATGTTGTGAGGTTAAAATTCTAATACCAAAATAAGACAAAAAGACTACAAAATAGAAAAAAAAAAAAAAAACTACACAATCTCTCTCAGACAAAAAATTCCCTACTAGCTATAGTTAATAAATCCAGCAATGTATAATAAAAAATAATACACCTTGACAAATAAGATTTATTTCAGGTATGTAAGGCCAACTGAACATTCAACAGATTTTACTGGAACAATTCAAAGTCAAATGCAAAGAATTCTTTTGGAAATTTCAAAACTGATGCCCAGGAATTTAGATACAAATTTTGTACTTTTCATAAAAATGAATTGAAATCAGATCATATATTTAAATTTGAATAAAATATTGTAAAAGTTTCTAGAAGAAAACACAGGTGAAAATCTATATGTCCTGAGGTTTGATGAGTTTAGATAGAAAATAAAATATGGTCCATGAAAGAAAAGAATGATATACTGGATTCATTGCAATAAAAAGGTTTGTTTTGCAGAAGTTAGCAGAAAGTGGAAAGACAAGCCAAGATTGAGATAAAGTATCTGTAAAATACAGATGTGATAAAGGAATTTTATCCAGTATTTACAGATACTCTGTAAAGAAGACAGCAGCTCAATTAAAAATGGGCAAAATATAGAAGCTGATATTTAAGTTATTTGGCCAAAGAAGACATAAGGATAGAAAACAAGCGTATGAAAAGCAACTCCTACAGCTCAATTCCAGAAAAATAAATGACTCAATAAAAAAACGGGCCAAAGAACTAAACAGACATTTCTCCAAAGAAGACATACAGATGGCTAACAAACACATGAAAAGATGCTCAACATCACTCATTATCAGAGAACTGCAAATCAAAACCACAATGAGGTACCATTACAGGCCAGTCAGGATGGCTGCCATCCAAAAGTCTACAAGCAATAAATGCTGGAGAGGGTGTGGAGAAAAGGGAACCCTCTTACACTGTTGGTGGGAATGCAAACTAGTATAGCCACTATGGAGAACAGTGCGGAGATTCCTTAAAAACCTGGAAATAGAACTGACATATGACCCAGCAATCCCACTTCTGGGCATACACACTGAGGAATCCAGATCTGAAAGAGACACGTGCACCCCAGTGTTCATCGCAGCACTGTTTATAATAGCCAGGACATGGAAGCAACCTAGATGCCCATCAGACGAATGGATAAGGAGGCTGTGGTACATATACACCATGGAATATTACTCAGCCGTTAAAAAGAATTCATTTGAATCAGTTCTAATGAGATGGATGAAGCTGGAGCACATTATACAGAGTGAAGTAAGCCAGAAAGATAAAGACCAATACAGTATACTAATGCATGTATATGGAATTTAGAAAGATGGTAACGATAACCCTATATGCAAAACAGAAAAAGAGGCACAGATGTACAGAACAGAATTTTGGACTCTGTGGGAGAAGGGGAGAGTGGGATGTTTCAAGAGAACAGCATCGAAACATGCATATTATCTAGGGTGAAACAGATCTCCAGCCCAGGCTGGATGCATGAGACAAGTGCTCGGGTCTGGTGCACTGGGAAGACCCAGAGGAATCAGGTGGGGAGGGAGGTGGGAGTGGGGATCGGGATGGGGAACACATGTAAATCCATGGCTGATTCTTGTCAATGTATGACAAAAAGCACTATAATATTGTAAAGTAATTAACCTCCAACTAATAAAAATAAATGAAAAAAAAAAGGAAAAGATGCTCAGAGTTGTTTGCCAAGAGATAATTGCAAATTAAACTACAGAGATATTACTTCATACCTAGTAGGACGTTTTAATTAAAAAAACATTGATAATACCAATTGCTGGCAAAGATGTGAAGCAACATGAATCCCCATTCATTGTTGCTGGAAATGCAAAATATCACAAGCACTTTCTAACCTACATTTAAGCAATCACATTCCTGATTTTACACAACTGATTTGAAAAATGCAACAAATGCTTATACCAGTTTTATTTTACAAAATTGGAACCAATTAAAATGTTCTTTTAGGTGAAGGTGATAAATTGCAGTCGGTGAAGAGATAAGTAACAGGTGAAAGGATAAATTGCAGTGGATACATATCATGGAACAATATTTAATGACCAAAAATGTTCTATCAAAGCCATGAAAAGACATAGGTAGATTATAAATGCATATTAAGAAGTGAAAAGAACATATATTCAAAGTTTCTATACTATGTGATTCCAATTATATTACATTTTGGAAAAACATCTGACTTAATGAACATGAGTTTGAGTAAACTCTGGGAGTTGATGATGGACAGGGAGGTCTGGTGTGCTGCGATTCATGGGGTCGCAAAGAGTCGGACATGACTGAGCGACTGAACTGAACTGAACTGAACTGAAACATCAGATGAATCCTAATTGAGGGATAGTCTACAAAATACTTGAACTTTACTGCTTAAAACTGTGAGGGCCAATAAAAACAAAGTCTGAGAAATCAATCAGAGCCAACAAGTGCCAAAAGAGACTTGTCTACAACCTCAATGAGGGAAGTATGAAAAATTGTGCTGATCTGAGAAAGCTTATCAGTAAGTGGAGCATGTAAGACTAAAGGCAAAAGAAACTATAGGTGGCCTTGAGCAACATGGGTTTGGACTGTGAAAGTCCACATATGTGGGGATTTTTTTTCAGTACATACGTGTCCCAGTACTACATGATCTGTAGATACAGAATTGCGCATATGGAGGGCTGACCATATATTATAGACACATTGTCCCATGTGTGGGATTGGCATCCCTAATCCCAAGTTGTTCAAGGGTCAACTGTACAGATCAGTTACACAGTACACATTAATTGTAGGTTTCTTCATGCTGGTACTAGTTAATAATTCTGATTTTGTTAAGATATGTATACTAGAATCATGCAATTAAATGAATGAACAGTTAAAGGTGGTAGCCAGGTTTCTCAATGTTGGAGCGGGAAGTTACAGATAAACAAGAGTATGTATACATATGCATATATATTACACACATATATGTGTGTGAGTGTGTATAGTATGCATGTATATTATGGATTAGTACACATACATACATACAACTCTATGCCGTGTCAGCTGAGAGGGCCTAGAAGCAACAACATGTCAGCAGCTATAAACACACTCGTTACCTTGATCTTAGTTCTAATACCATTTTCTAATGAGAGAAAATGGGGCTTCTTGAATAAACAGCTGATTCTAGCACCAGGGAAAATGATACACAAGATGAACTTGAGAATCTTATAGGCCAGAAGGGAAGGGCTGCTTGTGTCTCTCACAAAAAGCACGCTCAATAATAGGGGTGTGCAAAGTAACACAGGAGCCAATTGAAATCAATATGGCCAAAACTAGAATAATTCGAGGAAAACATATAAAATGCGGCTGCATTATGACATGTGGAGTGACATGCACATATATACATGTATGCGTGAGCATATGTGCATACATAATAAGCATGAGTCTATGCCAGTATTTATCAACGCCTGAGTAAAGGAGAACATGTACAAGAGGGTCAGGAAGAAAAGTTCCAAATAATTGATGTGGCTCTTCTTTCCTTCAGCAGGTGGAGTACAGCTCGTCGCTTTTAAGTGTGGGTGCATCTGAGGAGTACAGTATTAAAGGACAGCAAAAAGAGTAACTTGGGGCCCCTGCACTAGTAATACAGGGGTTGCATCAACCTCGACAAGCCAAGACGCTACCCTTGATATGACGCTTGTCAGGTCTTCCTTCAAAAGACTCAGCATAACCTGTGTTCAGTTATAAGGTGAACATCAGATGAATCCCAACTGAGGGGTAGTCCATGCAATACTTGACCTGTACGGCTTAAAACCTTGAGGGCCAATAAAAACAAAAGTCTGAGAAATCAATCATAGCTAACAAGCGCCAAAAGAGACTTGTCTACAAGATTTAACACTGTATCCTCTTGGGATAATGGAATAGAGAAATGACCTTATGCAAAAGGCAGGAAAACTTGAATAAAGTATGTACTTTAGTTAATAATTTATGAATATTTATTCCTTAATAGTAACAAATATACCAAACAAGTACAAGTTTTTCATAACAATGGAAACTGGTACAGCATATTAAAATTCTGTGTACTATTTGGCAAATGTTCTGTAAGAAAAATACACTTTCAATTTTTTTTTCCTGCTTTCACCACTTCCATTTATAATTGTATCAGAAGTTCTATACAGAATTTTTCTTTATCAAGGAAAAAAGAGAAAGCCATTTTCACTGGAAATGAAGTAAAAATATCTACATTCCTAGATGGCATGATTCTGCATTTAAAAAATCTGGAGAATTCAGAAGAAAAAAATACTAAAGATAATAAATTCAGCAATGTTGAAAAATTCAACATTGTGAAATCAAAACATGTTGTGTTTACATATATTTAGCAATGAACAATCTGAAAAGGAAACTAAAATAATAAGTCTGATAAGGTTTAAACACACACAAAAAAGAAAAAAAAATCCATATAGCTCAACAAAAAGATACAATCCAATTAAGTATCAGGCAAAGGACCAATCAGATATTTCTATAGATGACATACAAGTACACAAAAAGATTCTCCCAAGCATCAGGAAATGAAATCAAGCCACAATAAAATAAAGTCTAAAGTCCTAAAATTAAGAAGTTTGAAAATTAATAAAGTTATTAGAATAGAATTCAAATAATGAATTAAGTATACATGTTTCTATACTGCTATAAATAAATAAAGTAAGCTTCAAAATGCTTACTTTTGAAATGACAGTCACAGTAAATATAAAACATATTTTGTTTGAGAAAGCAATATTTATCTGATAGTGTTCAAATATGTATAACAAGAATGTTGGTAAAATTCATAATCCTTTGGTTGAGCTCACTGATATATAGTGAAAGACAATCTCTATAATAATTCATTTTGTTATAGGGTATTTAAATATTTATTACATTTATTTAGTTGGCTTTACTTTTTGAAACAAAAGTATTAAATGTCAAAAAAGTGTCATATTCTGCATGATACAAATGAGCTTATCTATGAAACAGAAAAAGACTCACAGACAGATCAAACTTGTGGTTGCCTGGGGTGGAGAGGGGGAATGGATTGGGAGTTTGGGATTAGCAGGTATAAACAATTATGTATATTGCAGATGGATAAATAACAAGGTCCTACATATAGCACAGGGAACTACATTCAATACCCTGGGAAAAACCATTATGGAAAAGAATGAGAAAAAGAGTGCATGTATATAACTGAATCACTTTGCTGTACACGAGAAATTAACAAAACATTGTAAATCAAAGAAGTGCTGTGTGCGCTTAGCCACTCAGCTGTGTCCGACAGTTTATGACCACATGGACCCCTTCAGACTCCTCGGTCCATGGGGTTCTCCAGGCAAGGATGCTGGAGTGGGTTGCCACACGCTCCTCCAGGGCATCTTCCCAATTCGGGGATGGAGCCCAGGTCTCCCGTATTTCAGGCAGATTCTTTACCATCTGATCCATCAACAACACTTCAATAAAATAAAAATTTTTTCAAGTGTCATATTCTGGAAATATACATGCAACGTAATTTCTATAATGTTTATTATTTTGAAGGAGTATGGCAGAAATTTCTGGAAAAGCATTATGAGTATCATAGATTTTTAATACTAATTCAGTGAAGAAGCATAGTATTTCTTAATAAATTGGAAGCAATTTGATTGAGGAAGAGAGAGTGGGGAGGGAAAACATGTCAAAATAAAATAATGTAATATTCATATTCTCTTGCCTGGAGAATCCCAGGGACGGGGGTCCTGGTGGGCTGCCGTCTATGGGGTCACACAGAGTTGGACACGACTGAAGTGACTTAGCAGCAGCAGCAATATTCATATTCATAGTTATATATTTTAAATACATCACCAGAATTTATATTTTGGCATGCATACACAATCTTAGACAGCAGTAAATCGCAGTTTTCCTGGAATGACTAAGATAAACATAAAAATATGTGTAGTAAAGGATAGAACAAATCCCACAGAGTAGATGAAAGTCATTTCCCATGAAATAATAATAAAGAATAGTTGTTTACATACAGCATAAGCTCAATATCTTTTGAATTGAGCTGAGATTTGATTTATTTTCTAAGCATAATACTAGTTGCAATGATTTAAATTATTACTTGGCCATTTTTACTTATACTGCATCATAATAGCCATGCATGCCATTAAATGTAGATTAACTTTTGATTTGATTACGACTTTAAGATCTACTGAGATATATCTAGGCTTCAGTCACACTATGTTAGGAACCACAGTGGTGAGCAGGTGGGACAAGGTGAAAAATGCCAGTGGTGTGGTCAAGATGCTGTAACAACTCAAGAAAGAGAGAAAAAACCACACTGATGTAACAAAATTTTTCTGATTCATCATTGTTTATATGCATAGCTTTTTTTTTTTTTTTTTTTTTTTTTTACTTTTTTTTTTTTTTCTGTTTTTATTTTTATTTTATTTTTTTTTTTAAATTATTTTATTAGTTGGAGGCCAATCACTTTACAACATTTCAGTGGGTTTTGACATACATTGACATGAATCAGCCATATAGTTACACGTATTCCCCATCCCGATCCCCCCTCCCACCTCCCTCCCCACCCGACTCCTCAGGGTCCTCCCACTGCACCAGGCCCGAGCACCTGACTCATGTATCCCACCTGGGCTGGTGGTCCGTTTCACCATAGATAATATACATGCTGTTCTTTCAAAACATGCCACCCTCCCCTTCTCCCACAGAGTTCAAAAGTCTGTTCTGTACTTCTGTGTCTCTTTTTCTGTTTTGCATATAGGGTTATCGCCACCATCTATCTAAATTCCGTATATATGTGTTAGTATACTGCAATGTTCTTTATCTTTCTGGCTTACTTCACTCTGTATAATGGGCTCCAGTTTCATCCATCTCATTAGAAATGATTCAAATGAATTCTTTTTAATGGCTGAGTAATATTCCATTGTGTATATGTACCACAGCTTCCTTATCCATTCATCTGCTGATGGGCATCTGGGTTGCTTCCATGTCCTGGCTATTATAAACAGTGCTGCAATGAACATTGGGGTGCATGTGTCTCTTTCAGATTTGGATTCCTCAGTGTGTATGCCCAGAAGTGGTATTGCTGGGTCATATGGCAGTTCTATTTCCAGTTTTTTAAGAAATCTCCACACTGTTTTCCATAGTGGCTGTACTAGTTTGCATTCCCACCAACAGTGTAAGAGGGTTCCCTTTTCTCCACACCCTCTCCAGCATTTATTGCTTGTAGACTTTTGGATAGCAGCCATCCTGACTGGCGTGTAATGGTACCTCATTGTGGTTTTGATTTGCATTTCTCTGATGATGAGTGATGTTGAGCATCTTTTCATGTGTTTGTTAGCCATCTGTATGTCTTCTTTGGAGAAATGTCTGTTTAGTTCTTTGGCCCATTTTTTGATTGGGTCATTTATTTTTCTGGAATTGAGCTTCAGGAGTTGCTTGTATATTTTTGAGATTAATCCTTTGTCTGTTTCCTCATTTGCTATTATTTTCTCCCAATCAAATAAGACACTTGAGGGAGATTTGTCAATAACTGTCAAAAAATCTGTAAAACATCTATCTGGTGATAGCAACTTCACTTTTAGATCTAAAAGTGAAGTTGCTATCACCAGATAGATGTTTTACAGATTTTTTGACAGTTATTGACAAATCTCCCTCAAGTGTCTTATTTCCTCACATACATACTAACAGTGGACATCACCATTTTTTTAATGTTTATAAACTTGAAAGACAAAAATATATCCCAAACTTTAAGCTTTTTGATTTTAAAGAAAATGCATTTCTACATGTTTACTGCTTATTTGTATTTCTTTTTCTGTGATTTCTATATGCTTCCCTGTAAGTTCTATTGTTTTAAATCAGTCACATGAATGAGTAAAATGCACTAATATGATAATGGGATTAACTGTTTATGTGCACTGATAATGTTTTTTAAATGCGTATGTTTTTAAAATTTAGTGTAGAAATATTCCACACAGATATTTTAAATAATGCAATGAAATCACAATCTTTACTTTTACGGAATTTGCCCAAGTTGTAGCTCCTGAAAAGTATTCTTTACCACAAATATTCACCTAATTAAGGATAAAGGGGTTAATCTAAATGTATCCCTTTCTAATTTTATATTTATACTACTATAAAGTATTATCTCTATATAGCAGAAGTATTTATACTTCTATAAATATTATATTTATATAGCTTATATACATAGCAGAAATAATATCTGAATAAGTAATGTTATTATTATCTTGATACTTTTACATAATACAAAGCCTGACTCATTAATGTCATATGTGAAGTAGAAAAGCATTAAGTAATAATGTTGAAAATTAATATTGGTGAGTGCCACCCTTAGACACTTGATGATTATTTAGAATGTAAAAATGTAATAGTATTTTATGTGGAAAAACACACTGGGCTTTTGAAGTTTTCAAGTTTTATTCATCCCTAACAACTGACAGGTCTAAATTACAGTGTTCAACTGGTCTGACGCTTTCATTTAACGATGGGGAAAGTGCACTCAAGAGCGCTTACTGATACACAGAAGACCTCACAGCAACAGGGGCAGAGCAAGACTAGCATTTAAGACATCCTCTGTTCTTTGTTTTAGCTCATGTTTGGTAATGTGCTCACAATAGGAAGAAAATCTGAAGTAATATTGGTATAAGCAGTAGGATACCAAGAAAAGCAACACTTAATTAAATGGACTCAATGGAATGCTTTCATCCCGACCCCCCAACAAATGCCTCTTTATTAGAATTCCCGAGCAACGCCTTTGATGGCACCTGGAAATACGTAAGAATTTCATTTTGAAATAAAGTGACAAAGTTTTTATTTAGCTATTAAACATGTTTTCTTCAATTGATTTACATGTATCTAGAGATCTGATAAAACTGAATAGAATATTTTAAAACCTTTCAGAGGTAAAGAATTATGTAAATGAAAGAATCGGGTTAAAAAATTCATAAAAAATGACATATACTTGTGAAAATAAAGAGCATCAAGCTTATCTTCTGAAGGTTTTTATAGTTTATACTTAATCCTATATGACTTCACAAAAATTTTTCAAGAAAACTCATTTTAATATGTGAGATTAAATGCACCTTTTATACATTCATAGTTCATGGTTTATCAGTGTTATTATCCAAGATTGTCATAATAGACATCTTTTTATTGAAATCTATAAGAATCTAATAAACATAAAAGGAATCTTCATACAAACCTTTCAGTATGAAGTGTCCCTTAACAAACAAGAAACTCTGGAAGGAGAATATGCAAATTGGATATGAAATAATCCATGCACACATACATAAGACATAAAGGCATATGTATCTACAGTAAATGCAATTACTGACATTTATATTATATAAATTCAGTAGTATATAAAGAAATATAGTGTGTATGTATGTGTATGTGTGTGTGAGACAAAGAATAGAATTCAGGCCTTTTTTTTTTATCAATTCCCAGACTATCTCTGAAAATAATTTGTAATTCATAAAGTTATTGCTCAGGAATAGTTTACAGTGTCTGATTAAGCGTGTAACATATTATTCAGAGAGAAATGTGTGTTGTATTTATTTAGAAAGCTTTACAGCATTACACCATTATCTAAATGAGTTAAATATCATTGACTCATACTTTGATTAATGTGGTCAGACTATATTCACAGTAAGTTTATGTCAAGACAATATCTTCCTCATCTTGTCTTCCTCTTTCTTCTTCCAAATGTCTTAATTATACCAACAACTTTCCAAATTTTAACTTTTATTGTCTCTACAACTATTATAAAAATCTGACAAAACTGGTAATTGGAAAAATGAGTATTTCTCTGGATATAAACTGCAGTTCCATTTTCAATCTAGAAATCATTTCACTGCTATCTCTAGCCTACCTTCTGAGTACAATGTAACACTTTCTCACTTCCATCAGGTGTCAATATCCCTGATTTATGGATACAGAGAATTTGGAAGGGTAGGGAGGGGTTGAGAAGAGGCCCACACACTAGTATTTCTATTTCATTCATTTATTTTCCTTTACAAGAACTGTTTTTACTTATATACGTCAGTGGAACTTATATATATTATAAACAAACATATGTTTTATATATAAAATTGTATTAAAACATTTTATAGATAAATACTCAAATTTGTTTATACATTTTAATAGTAACAATCCTTAAGAATAGAATGATCTTTGTGCTTATTTGATCAAGGTTTTTACGCCATAATTAAGCAAGTTTAAGAGGACACTGTTAAAAAAGTATAAGAAACAAAGCAAAAAGCATCAGTAAGTAATAAAAAGAAAATACTCTCAGAGGATCAACTATAGTTTGTTTCTAAAGGGTCTTTCAATGCCAAGGGGAGTTTTATTGAAAGAAGCCTGTTCTTTACTTTTTAATAACATATTTACTGTAGTGTACAGTTTAATAAAAGTTTTTAGAGTTTCAAATCCTTTAAGCATACTTCACAGTGTCTCAAGAACAAGGTGCACTGTGGCTAAGACAACTTTTGGTACAAAAATAACACTGTATAGATCTTTTATTTAGTTATTGACCCACTCCACACCTGCACTTTTTTTTTTGCTGCCACAAGGCTAAAAGCAAAAACTATTCAATATATACAATTTAAATGAATAATTTTTATACCTACTGAACAGGGATATTTTCAAAATAAAAAATTGTCTAATGTATTTCATAGATCATGTTTTCTTCAACTATTTTGTTCCAAATCTTATTCAGTTTTTTGTTAATTTCATAGACTGATGAAACATTTCCAATAAGCAGTAAGTCCAAGCTATCAAATTCTCTGAATAGTTATCCAGTATTTGAGTTTCTTGCTGATAAAATATTACAGATATTCATTTTCAAGGCTAGCATTTTCCCTAATGTTTCAGTTTTGTTACACATTTAATTGCTCATATTCACTTGAAGTTCAGTTCAACTCTGTGATACTATAGTAGCAATTTATTAAGAACTGGCACTTTAAAGGTTCAGTATTAAGAGATTAACAGTGAATTATAGCACTGACTGCACATTAAACTACCATCTTGTGCAACAAATGTTGCAGATAATCTGCAACCTGAAATATTAATATTTTACTGCTTTGTAGATTACATTAATTACAGTCACTTTAAGAATGCAATAATTAGACTGTTTTATGGTAGCCACTAAGGTCAGTTTATGTAAGTAATTATTCATCTGCTACAAAGCTTCACAAATGTATTAAACAATCATATATATACACATGTATATTCTGTGTGTTTTAAAAATTGTGATGTTTATAAAGTATAACACTGGTGAATGGGATTCCTGTGACAAAGAAAAAAGCATTTGAGATAATAATGAGTAATCTCTGGCATCAAATTTAAAAAATAAAACTTAATGCCTATACATGGATGACATAGGCTTGAATGTGCATAATCTACCCCTCATCAATGAAATTTCTACTGTGTATTAAAAGATTATGATGAATGGAAATCATTTTTAGCAAATATTCCTGGAAAATAACCCATTCCCATGGACAACCAAGGTTAAGTTGTTGTAATATTTATCTGAATAATTAGCCCATCAGTTCTGCAGAAAACTATCAATGCTATACATTTTATTAATGTATATTACATTGTTAATATAATATTGACTGAATTATCTAACACGTGATATATGGAAACACCACTTATTTAAAGAAGAATCATACACTGAATGAATATAATAAGAGTTACAGATAGGAAGTTAATAGATGATAAATATAAAAGGGGAAATGTTGCTATTAATATGGGCTATAAAGGGCATTGTAAAGCTCAAGCTGAAATAACCATTAAGAAAATGGCCCAGGTGAGCAATGAGCCAGGCTAAGTTCTGAAAGAATTATGAAATTGCCGTGTGTGTGTACTGTGTGCGCTGAGTCGCTCCAGTTGTATCTGACACTTTGCAACCGTATGGACCATAGCCCACCAGGCACCCCTGCCCTTGAGATTCCCAGGCCCTCCTCCAGGGGATCTTCCCAACCCAGGGAATGAGCCCACATCTGTTCTTTACCTCTAATGCCACCTGGGAAGCCCAATCCTACAATATTTTATATTGTCTGACTACAGCTTTCATTCAATTACCCCTAGGGGACATAATAGAAAATAAGATTTCAGAATTTTACCCATTGACTTGACAAATAATAAGAACCTGGTGACTTAACGGTAAAAATTTGCCTACCAGTGCAGCAGATGTAGGCTCAATCCCTGGGTCAGGAAGACACCCTGGAGAAGAAAATGCAACCCACTCCAGTATTCTTGCCTGGGAAATCCCATGGACAGAGGAGCCTGTTGGGCCACAGTTCATGGACTTGCAAAGAGTCGGACATGAGTTAGCAACTTAACAACAACAGCAATGTATCCCAGAACCTAAACAAAGTGTTTCATATGCACATAAAAGAATTGTTGAGATATATTTTCCACATGAACTTCTCTTCTCCACTTCCTACTTTCTACCCTGCAAGAACACATTCCTATATTTAATGCTTCAACATAGAAGTATATTATTAGAATATACTACATGTACTATGTGTTTATATGATAAACACTCCTCCTCAGAAACATGTGCAATTATACCATTTTTCTGTGTGCATGCTCAGTCATGTCCAACTCTTTGTGACCCCATCCATGGAATTTTCCTGGCAAGAATACTGGAGTGGGTTGCCACTTCCTACTCCAGTAGTTCTTCCCAACCCAGGGACAAGCCTGCATATCTTGCATCTCCTGCATCAGCAGGCAGATTCTTTACCACTGTGCCGCCTGGGAAGCCCATACCATTCTTAATTAGGCTTAAAAATCAAAAGTGGAAAAGGAATTACCTAAACTCACTGTTTCCTGGTAATTTATCTTCTCTGATATGGTTCTTTAAATTTTATAATCTAGGTTTTTTTTTTAAATTAATGGACTGAGCTCTTTGATTAATTATCTTGTCTGTAAATGTATAGATATTATGCATTTTCCAACCTCCTCATTTTATTTACCTCCTGTCCTCATGAGCAAATATAGTGTATTTGATGTAGTCTGAAACTTTTGACAAATTTATACATTAGAACCATCAGGAAAGATCGATGATGCCACAATTCAGGTATTTTTTTCTCAGATCTTATTGTGTTCTTTTTTAGGATATCATAGCCTCTTATGCCCATTGTGAACTCTCAAAGGTCAATTGAATAACTTTTCTATTTCAAAATTTTTGGCAATATGTGTTTCAAGTTAGTCTTCCCCCCAACAATTTACGCTAATACCAAATATGTGTCATTCTTTGTGGACAGAGAATCCATGATAAGACACTGTTTGACAGATAAAACTGAGAAATACTGAGAGCTGTGATAGCAAGGGACACTGACAGGAACAAATTAGACAGGTGTCACTTACGGGCACAAACCAAATGCCTCCTCCTGTTCTAACAGAAGTCACTCCAAAGTAGCTGTAATCAAACGCGGTATTAAGTAAAAGAATGGGCAGAGGTATGAGATTGAGGCTCCCCCTATTTCCATAAACCATATCTGACCAGGAGGGTAACATGACCGTTGTGTGAAAAGAGAAATACCAAACCATGAAAGACAGGAGATTTTCTGACAGAGTGAAAGAAGCACGCTACCATGGAAAGATTTCTGGTTAAAATAGGAGTTTGTTGATTTTGACTAAAGTTCTGTGTACAAATAATTCATCCACTATATTCAACTGCTTCGTAACTGAATTTCTGAATTCGATCAAGCTAAAATAATTAATTTTTTCTCCGTAATGCAGAGATAACTAGCTATAGACTCCCCATATTATTTTGTGAGCATTCACAAAATCTTACAAGGGAAGAAAGGGCTTTTCATATCCATGAATACTCTGATCAGTTAAATGTTTTATTTACCGAGTCAAAAATTGTTCCTAAACTCATTCAAGTTAGCAACCATTCCATTATATGGTTGCTTTCAGAAATGATTGTGGAGAATTTCAGATGAAAAGAGAAAATATTTTTCGATCAAAACTGTAACATTCTCATAAGTCAAAGAAAATAGGATTTCAGTTTTAAAACAAATGCTCAAAGGGCACTATCATTATCATAACAGATTATTATAAATACCTTAAATTAAAAATGTTTCAATGAAATAATTATCACTGCAAGATTTTTCACAGATGCAATAATCAGAGGAAGGCCAATGGGCTGAGATCATAAGAAACACAGGTAGGATTATCAGTAGAAAACTCCCATAAATAAAATCATGTGTCATTGGATATATATTTATGTATCATCTGGTTGAAATACATTTCATCTAAATTAAATTTGTATTTTGTATTTAATGTTTATATATATAGCTACTTCTCATCATTAGAACTGTACATTTTATACTTAAGCTTGCACAAAACAGTTGCTTAGCTTTCAGTCACTTTCCTCTATAATCAATTCTATAGTTCTTCCTAAGCCTTCTTCCTGAAGTACAATTAGATCACATTAATCCCTGGTTCAAAAAAGAAAAAAAAAATCAATGATGCTCCATTGCCTGAGGAATTAAAATCTTACTGGTTAGGCTCAGATCTTCTTAAAGTCTGGTCTCAGCCTCAATTGGCAAAAAACATGCTCCATCTCTACTCACGCTGTGCTCTCTAGCAGCAAAATCAAATACAAAAATGTTCACATGTAGTAAATGATAAACTATTTGGCTTAGTAAAGTCATGCTTTTTTCAATCTGTGATTTAAGGATAATTAATGATCATTTCATACTACTACACAGGGGTAGGTTTGGGAGGCATAGTGAACATTAGGAATAATAAAGAGGACACAGTGGCAATGATCCACATTTCTCACCCTGATTTGTTCAGGGCTAACAGTTCTTTGCATACCCCCCTACTTTCAACTTTGTATAGCTTTTTACATTTTACTTAGAGCACAAGCTCCTTACTCGTGTACAAGGCGGTTCATATAGAAAAATGTATATGTTTACATCTATACATTCAAAGTGACTATTTACACACAAAATGCGTTCCTTTAACAGAAAGTAAGTTTACAGAACTACATGTTGATTTTCTGCATGTTTCTTTAAGTCTTCAGCACAGTTTCTATACATGGATGAGAGGTGGAGATTCATCACCTAGTTTAACCAGGGTGAAGACACAAGAATTCTTCTTCTCTATGAAACTTTGAGCTGAAAAATATCTTCCTGCTTAAAAAAAAGAAAGAGCTTTCTCTCTGCTGAGTTGTAGCTGTATCATGGATAAGCCATAGCAGCTAATACTTTATAAAAAAACAAGCTGGGTCTGGTTTGGTTCCCATGTAGAGGACTTGGAAGTTGCCACTCCATCCTAACAACTAAGAAACTGAAAAAACTGAAAAAGTAAACACTTTTTCTTGGATTCATAAGAGAGGGGAGGACACACGCAAACTGCTGTCCCCAAGACTGGAGCCACAGGTGAACATGGCAAGTCAGGACTTATCAAAACAGAAACTCATAAATAGAAATCAGTGCTGGGGAGGGAAAATCTCTGCTGTAATTGTTGAGTTAATGGAGCTTCAGCATGAACAAGTCTGAGAGTGAAAAACCCCACTGGGATCTAGTCATGGAGGAGGTGGGGTACCCACACTTTTTATGCTTTTGTGACTTACCACCAAGAGCCAGACTAGGTTTTCACAGTAAACATTGAATGAAAGTCTCTTTATGTTTCCGGGATGGGGAGAGGAAAAGAAGTAATTTTGAAATACTCCAGAGCACATTTTCTTCCTAACAAGGTAGGTACTCAGGAAAAACGATTTAATCAGAGCCTAACTTGCTGGGGTTTTTATAAAAGACTAACTGACCTAGGCAATGGGAAACATCCAGCTCCAGCCAGCTCTTAACACTCCATGTGAGAAAAGAGAAATACTCAAGTCTAGTCCCTCGAGTCGTTTTGTCCAATTAAAGAAAGAGGAGGGAAAACTGAGATGCACCTATGGAGTTCACGGCCCAGGGATATAGGCCCACTGAAGACTAGGACCTAACCACAGGACTGTGGAACACGTCCCCTCCCTCCATCTCCTTGCCACCGATTACTGTAGGTCTGTTTACAACAGATACTTTTATCTATTGCATTGCATCTACCTATCAAGAAAAAAAAAAAAAAAAAAACTATAAGGCAAAAGGCAATAAGCCCAATCTGAAGGGCAGGACAAACTTAACAACCAGGCATGACAACCATGTTGGAATTATCTGACCGGAAATTTGAAACAACCATGAACAGAATGCTAAGAGCTCTAATGGATAAAGTAGCTGTTGTTCAGTCACTAAGCTGTGTCTGACTTTCTGTGACCCCACGGACTGCAGTATGCCAGGCTTCCCAGTCCTTTACTATCTCCGAGTTTGCTCAAACTCATGTCTACGGAGTTGGTAATGCCATCCAACCATCTTTTATCCTCTTTTGCTCACTTCTTTTCCTGCCCTCAAACTTTCCCAGCAACAGGACCTTTTGCAGTGAATTGGCTCCTCGCATCAGGTGACCAAAGTGTTGGAACTTTCTCCAAAGTACTGGATAAATTAGACAGCATGAAAAGACAGAGGGGCAATGTAAGTATGAAATGGAAATCACAAGAAAGAACCAAAAAGGAATGCTGAAGATAGAAAACACTGTAACATAAATTAGATGTGTCTTTGATGAGCTTGGGCTTCCCTGGTGACTCAGAGGGTAAAGCGTCTGCCTGAAATGCGGGAGACCTGGGTTCGATCCCTGGGTGAGGAAGATCCCGTGGAGAAGGAAATGGCAACCCACTCCAGTATTCTTGGCTGGAGAATCACAAACACACAGGAGCCTAGAAGGCTACAGTCCACGGGGTCGCAAATAGTCAGACACAACTGAGCAACTTCACTTCACTTTTGATGAGCTTATTATTGGAATGGCATAGTTGAATAAATAATCTCTGAGAATATATCAATAGAGGCCTCCAAGGCTGAAAAACAAAGAGAAGAAGATTGGAAAAACAATGCAAAAATAGAACAAAGTATGCAAGAATGGGGAGACAATTCTAAAAGGTGCAAGATACACATTAATGGGAATAACAGAAGGAGAAGAAAGAGAGAAAGAAACAGAGAAATATTTGAAATAATAATGACCGAGAATTTATCCAAATTAATGTCAGAGACCTAACCACAGATCCAGGAACACCACATGGGATGACTGCTAAAATAAATCTACCCGTTGGCATATGCGCTTCCTAGGTGGAGCTTGTGGGAGAACCTACCTGCCAGTGCAGCAGATGGAAGAGACTTGGGTTCGATCCCTGGTTCAGGAAGATCCCCTGGAGGAGGGCATGGCAGCTCACTCCAGTATTCTTGCCTGGAGGATCCGGTGGACAGAGGAGCCTGGCAGGCTACAGTCCACAGGGTCACAAAGAGTTGGACACGACTGAAGTGACTTAGCACAAATAGGACAGCTTGGCATATCATTATCAAACCACAGAGCATCAAAGTTTAAAAATTCCTGAAAGAAGTCAGAGAAAACAACAGTAGCAACAACAACAAATTACTTTAGAAAGCAAAGGTAGGAATTACATCTGACTTCTCAAAACCTGTGCAGACTAGAGAGAGTGGGGTGAAATAATAAAAGTGGAGACAAACACCAATCTACAGTTATTTTTTTACCTTGCAAAATTATTCCTCAAAAGTGAAAGAGGAATAAAGATATTCTCAGATAAACAAAACTAGAGGGAATTTATTGCCACCTGCCTTACAAGAAATGTTGAAAGAGCTTCATTAGAGAAAAGATGTAATATTGATTAGAAACTCAGATCTACATAAAAATGAAAAATATTGAAGAATAAGTGAAGGGAAAGTAAAAACTTTTATTTTTCCACTTCATTATAATGTTCAGTTCAGTTCAGTCACGCAGCCGTGTCCGACTCTCTGCAATCCCATGGACCGCAGCACGCCAGGCCTCCCTGTCCATCACAAACCCCCGGAGTTTACTCAAACTCATGTCCATCGAGTCAGTGATGCCATCCAGCCATCCCATCCTCCGTCATCCACTTCTCCTCCTGCCCTCAATCCCTCCCAGCTTCAGGGTCTTTTCTAATGAGTCAGCTCTTCGCATCAGGTGGCCACAGTATTGGAGTTTCAGCTTCAGCATCAGTCCTTCCAATGAACACCCAGGACTGATCTCCTTTAGGAAGGACTGGTTGGATCTCCTTGCAGTCCAAGGGACTCTCAAGAGTCTTCTCTAACATCACAGTTCAAAAGCATCAATTCTTCAGTGCTCAGCTTTCTTCACAGTCCAATTCTCACATCCATACATGACCACTGGAAAAACCATAGCCTTGACTAGACAGACCTATGTTGGCAAAGTAACATCTCTGCTTTTTAATATGCTGTCTAGGTTGGTCATAGCTTTCCTTCCAAGAAGTAAGCATCTTTTAATTTCATGGCTGCAATTACCATCCTCAGTGATTTTGGAGCCCAGAAAAATAAAGTCATCCACTGTTTCCACTGTTTCCCCATCTATTTGCCATGAAGTGATGGGACCAGATGTCACGGTCTTAGTTTTCTGAATGTTGAGCTTTAAGTCAACTTTTTCAGTCTCTCACTTCCATCGAGAGGCTTTTTAGTTCCTCTTCACTTTCTGCCATAAGGGTGTTGTCGTCTGCATATCTGAGGTTATTGATATTTCTCCCAGCAATCTTAATTCCAGCTTGTGCTTCTTTCAGCCCAGTGTTTCTCATGATGTACTCTGCATAGAAGTTAAATAAGCAGGGTGACAATATACAGCCTTGATTTACTCCTTTTCCGATTTGGAAACAGTCTGTTGTTCCATGTCCAATTCTAACTGTTGCTTCCTGACCTGCATACAATTTCTAAAGAGGCAGGTCAGGTGATCTGGTGTTCCCATCTCTTTCAGAATTTTCCACAGTTTATTGTGATCCACACAGTCAAAGGCTTTGGCATAGTCCATAAAGCAGAAATAGATGTTTTTTTGGAACTCTCATGCTTTATCAATGATCCAGCAGATGTTGGCAATTTGATCTCTGGTTCCTCTGCCTTTTCTAAAAGCAGATTGAATATCTGGAATTTCATAGTTCACGTATTGCTGAAGCCCGGCTTGGAGAATATTGAGCATTACTTTACTAGCGTGTGAGATGTAGGTTTTTCAAAATAATATAGAAAGGCATTGAATTCTGTATGTTTATAGATACATCATACACACACACACACACACACACACACACACACACACACACACACACACACACACACATAAAGCTTCCCCAATGGTTTTGTGGATAAAGAATCCGCCTGCAATGTATGAGATACAAGAGACAAGGGTTCATTCCCTGCGTTGGGAAATCCCCTGGAGGAAGAAATGGTGGCCCACTCCAGTATTCTTGCCTGAAAAATCCCATGAACAGAGGAGCCTGGTAGGCTACAGTCCAAAGGGTCTCAAAGAACTGGACATGACTGAGTGGCTAAGCACATCACATTACATACACACACACACACACACACACACACTTACATGCTTATATGAAAGTGAAGTAAATGACAGCAATGATGTAAGGTTTGGAAAGGATTAATTAAGATTATTTTGTTATTATAAGGTGCTCACATTACATTTGAAGGTTGTTTTTTATAGCTTAAAAAATATCTAATGGCTAGAGTTTTAAAATCTTGTGAGTGGATAAGAGAGTTTAGTAGATGGCATAAAGTATAGAATTTATATTCCTATACTTAAAAATAATTTAAAATGAAATTACCACGAAAGTAGTATGCTGTGATATTTCAGAATGTGAAGAGTGAGATCCGTGGTTTAACAAACTGTGTCGTACCACCAGCACCATGGGATGCCATCCAGCAGGAAAAAGGAGCAGCTATCAGCATCTAATGGTGGTCCTCATGGGTCACATGTAATTATGCCTAGCAGTAAAAGCCAGTCTAAAGATTACATGCCGTATGATTCCATTCATACAACCATCACGAGATGACAAATGATAGAGATAGATAGCAGATTAGTTGGTTCCGGGGTTGGGGAGGGGGCGTGAAGGGAGGTGACCACGGCAAGCTCAGTAGCACAGGGCCTTGACTGAAGTGTGGCTGCTGTGACAGAAGTCTACATGCCTTGAAGTGGTACAGAACTAAATATGCATGCACAGTATGTAAAGCTAATTAAGTCTCAGTAAGATTGATGGATTTTATTAATGTACTTTTGTGATACATATGAGTTGTAATACTGCACTGTAGCTATGGAAGATGTTGGAAACCTAATGAAGTGTACATGGAGTTTCTCTGTGTTATTTCTTACAAGTGTATATGAATCTGCAATTATCTCAGAAAAAAAAAATTAAACTAAGGGGCAAGATAAAGAGCATCTGAACAAACGCTAAATACATTAAATTAAATACCAATTCTGAAAATGAAACATAAATTCATTAAACAAATTCATTATAGTATTTTTTAGGCTGATGACAAGTTCTGGTTCTGAATCCAACTATTTAAATTCCTATAAGCCATATTCAAAAACAAGTTAAATAGAAAAAAAACAAAAAACAAACAGAAAAAACATAACTAACATTAATTGAAACTAGCTGGCAGGAAATATGTGATTGCTCTAGTAATAACTGGTACAAAAAATACAACTTCAAGTATTAATAATCCAAAATGAAATTGTAGCATGCATATAAAAGAATGAGAAAATAAGTATCAAATACTCCCAAAAGAATAAAAAAAAACAAAAAATTCATCCTGAAATACAGAAATATTATGCCACAACAATCCTACATGAATTTGAAAAATTAATGAAGCAATTACAGTTATGATGATACAACTCAGAGCAAACACAGGAATTCAGATAGGCAAGCAAGAGGTGGTGTGTAATACACAGAGGATGTGAAGCATGAATTGTAAGATTTTAGGAAAGAGATTGAAGGGAAACTTATTTCGGACATAAAAATTAGATTACAAGAACATGAGAAAGAACATACCCCATAAAAGCTCAACAGTTAATATGGAGTATAGAATGAGAAGACAGATAAAATGAAAAAGAAATAAAGGAGTACCTGAAAAAAATCAGATAGGATGGAAGTGTAACAGACATTTACGGTGACCTCCCTCGTCTCATGCCTTACCATTTCAGAGCATCAGCCACACTTTCACTACCAGCATCTCTCTTTTCCTGAAACCTTTTTTAACTTCTGGAGCCCTCTCTGCCTATGCACATGTAAGCTGGATGCATGATAAAAACATAAGTTCTGAAGAGCAGACCTTGATCCATGCCCGATAGAACTTTCTTACCCCTCTACTGAGTTTATCCTGAAGCTTTTTTTTTTTAACTAGCTTTGAATTCTCCAGTGGGTTGAGTCCATGCTGCCCATGATGGCAGTTGATAATGAGATACCCTTTATTACCTGCCTTTTCCTGTTTTCCTTCCTCCTTCCCACAGCAGTTTTAATTCCCATTAAAACTAGTTGTGTTAACTATGACTTCCCAAATGTTTCCTTCTAGCAAAACCCAAACTAGGAAAGGTTCTAATAGCCATGAACTTTTGAAGCAGTTTTTCAGGATATAATTTGGAAATTGAATCTTCATTGTCCAAATGACAAGGATTACATTTCTGGTGCTAAGTGGATGGTGATAATCCTTGGTGGCCGAATCATCACAAGTAACATACTTCTCACGTGTGATGCAGTGGGATAAGTCAGATCTGGAGAGAGCTCTGTGGCTCATGCAATATGCCAGTGGAGAGATAGCGGGGCAGTCGGTGATGGTAAGGACTGTGGAGCTGGTTAGGCACCAGTGAAGCTGTGCTGCATGACTAGCTGCTCAGCTGTGTCCAGCTCTTTGCGACCCCAGGGGCTGTGGCCTGCCGGACTGCTAGGATGGGGCGCGGGGCAAGCTCAGGTCAGTCAGCTACTGACTCAAACGTGGTATAAAATGTACAAAAGAGACTTCGTCACACTGTAAAGAGAGCCCGACCTCTTGCATCAAAAGGCAAGCCTGTGCTCAAATCCCTGCCCAAGTCCTAATTTTAAGGAGAGAAAAGCGACAAATAAGGCAGAGTGCAGAGCACTGGCAGGTCCCTGAGACTAAATTAAGGATGAGGACGTGGATGGAGCAGGACCTCGGGGCCTGAGACAAGAGTGCCTGCGCTGGCATCCTTGAGCACTCAGACCCCCAGAGTTCGCTGGGACCTCTGCTCTTAGAGAAGTCATCAAGAAACCTACCCCTGACTCTGGCATGCAAAGACATCACATGATGTCTTGCAAGGCAATAATTCATCATATTCAAGGTCCGAAGCCACTACCCTTGATTGTTTCTAGATTAATAACTATGGCCAAATTTCAACGTGGAGTAACTGGAGAAGTATTGTGTCTGACCCAGAAAGTAAGAGGTTAACCATGAAAGGAACTGAAATGACTGGTTAATAAATCCTGGAAGGTAGTTGAAAATATGCATGGGGAATTACCTTGAATGTAGTAGACCCCGAGGATGGAATATAAGTCTGCATAAACAAGAGTTTAATGACAGTAGGGCCCTTTCTCCTTGTTCATTATTTAAAATTCTGGTAGGAATATGGCACAATGATATTCTATAGTTAATAAAGTGGAGGTTCTGCCACTGCCTTGACAAAGCACTGAGGAATATATTCTGAGATAGAGGTATGCTAGAGCAGAGTTATTATGTAAGACTGGAAAACTCAACTCACCATGTGAATCTCATTAAAACAATAAAAAAAGCGCTAGAGAAGGGGACACTATTATCACTAAGAAGTTCAGCAGCAGGGCTCCTCTGTAGGGGAGCCTTGATTATACAGATAATTGCTGTTGAACTTGATTTGAAGGTGTCACTGGCAACTGCAGAGTTCTGGAACAGCTGAGACCTATTGTCAGCATACTTAGAAAACTCAGCAGTGGCCATAGGACTGGAAAAGTCAGTTTTTATTCCAATCCCAAAGAAGGGTAATGCCAAAAATGTTCAAACTATAGTTACAACTGGGCTCACTTAACATGCTAGTCAGGTAATGCACAAAATCCTTCAATCTAGACTTCAGCAGTACATGAAGTGTGAACTTCCAGATGTACAAGCTGAGTTTACGAAAGGTAAAGGAACCAGAGATGAAATTGCCAATATTCATTAGATCATGGAGATAGAAGGAGAATTCCAGGAAACATCTGCTTATGCTTCACTGACTACACTAAAATCTTTGACTGTGTGGATCACAGCAAATTGTGGAAAATTCTTAAAGACATGGGAATACCAGACCCCCTGACCTGCTTCCTGAGAAACCTGTATGTTGGTCAAGAAGCAGCAGTTAGAACCAGACATGGAATGGACTGGTTCCAAATTAGGAAAGGAGTACATCAAGGTTGTATACTGTCACCATGCTTATTTAATTTATGTGTAGAGAACATCATGCAGAATGCCAGGCTGGATGAAACACAAGCTGGAAGCAAGATTGCTGGGAGAAATATCAACAACCTCAGATACGCAGATGACACCACTCTAACGGCAGAAGTAAAGAGACACTAAAGAGCCTCTTAAAGAAAGTGAAAGAGGAGAGTGAAAAAGATGGCTTGGGACTCAACATTCAAAAAACAAAGATCATGACATTGAGTCCCAACACTTCATGGCAAACAGAAGGGGAAAAAGTGGAAACAGTTACTGATTTTATTTTCTTTGCCTGCAAAATCACTGCAGGCAGACGGTGACTGCAACCATGAAATTTAAAGATATTTGCTCCTGGAAGGAAAGCTATGATGAACCTGGACAGCATATTAAAAAAGAGACATCACTTTGCCAACAAAGGTCCGTATAGTCAAAGCTATGGTTTTTCTAGTAGTCATGTACAGTGTGAGAGTTGGACTATAAAGAAGGCTGAGTACTAAAGAATTGATGCTTTCAAATTGTAGTGCTAGAGAAAACTCTTGAGAGTCTCTGGGACAGCAAGGAGATCAAACCAGTCTATCCTAAAAGAAGTGAACCCTGGATATTCATTGGAAGGACTGGTTCTGAAGCTCTAATACTTTGGCCACCTGATGAGAAGAGCCAGCTCATTGGGAAAGACCCTGATTCTGGGAAAGATTGAGGGCAGGAGGAGAAGGGGACAGCAGAGGATGAGATGTTTGTATGGCATCACTGACTCAGTGGACGTGAATTTGAGCAGACTCTGGGAGATAGTGAAGGACAGAGAAGCCTGGCATGATGCAGTCCCCGGGTGGCAAAAAGTTGAACATGACTTACCGAGTGGACTGCAACAGTTGACCACACTTCAGTATCAGAGATTACACATAAATACTACCATGAAGGATTTGGCAGAAGCTCCGCACAATGTAATTTCTACCACTGAGTCTTCTAACAACATAAGCTTGTTTCAACCTTTCAGCCTAAAAAGCATGCTCATTACATAAGTGCATAATTTTCAATGCCAGCTTTTGATCTGAGTGTCACTCAAGTGTTACAGTCTTCCAGATTTTCCAATGCAAAAGCTGCAGTAGTATTTCCCTTTGTGGAGAACAGCATCTTCAAAACTCAAGCTGACCTACAAGTCACGTGCCTCTTTGTTGGTGGTAGGAGTGGGGAAGTACCATAGCTTGCCGTTTGGGAGGATGACCCAGTGGATCGTTCCACTGGAAGCACTGTGAGTTTGAAGTGCTACCTTATAGACATGGCATACTCTTGAAAGAATTGATATCATCCCCTGGTCAGTGTGATGGTGTGTCTTCAGCCAGGGAGTGGAGGGGGAAGATTCCCTGCTCATCATCCTTCCCAGTGATTCACCTGAGAAATGTGAGCTTCTCTTCTCCACAACTTTTCTCTCTGATGAATGAGAGTTCCTGGTTCCCAGAGAGGAACAATGCTCTGTGAGAAGCTATGGTATGGGGTTCCACTAAAATTAACCCTAATGCCACCTCCCATTTTGTGCTCCTCATACCAGGAGTCAAAGAAAGGAGTTATTGAAGCTCTCAAGGGTTACTGATCATGGTTATCAGGAGGAAAATAGGATTTTTGCTGCCTAGTAAGGGCAGAAAGAATCATCAAGGTATCCAGAAGACTCAACGGTATGCCTATTAGTGTCAAACAAGGACTATGTTAATTAAACCTTATATAAAGTCTTCCCAAAAGCTAATCATAAAAGGAGAACATAAAAACTAACGTGGATAGCTATGTGTAGATGACCAAAAAGTACGCATCAATTAGGATGCACCAGCTGCAAAAACCAGAATTCTCACACTGGCTTAAGCAATGAAGTGACGATGTATTTTCTACATGAGAACCAGAGTTAGGTTGTCCCAGGTTATTTTAATAACTCAATATCAAGTCACTATAATTACATCTATTTTTTGTCATCATCTTCTCCCCTTGGTGGTTACAATGTAGCCACTTTGGATCCCAATGGCACAATCTTTATTCTAGCACTGGACGCAACAGAGGAGAGGCACAGTGTAACTTCTTTCTCAATGTAACGTAACCTCTTTACTTTCCTATCTTATTTCCCAGAAAGGTGCCAACTAGTTACTGCACGTGGCCTCAACTTTGAAATTGGATAACATGCTAAGACTGAGTGCCCAAGTAACCCCTGGCTTTGAGTTGGAATACCTAGAGAATATTTCTTTGGCAGTTTGAATAAAGGTGGCCAAAACTAAGAAAAGTAAAAAAGAAATTAGTCTCTCATGCAATCCAAATATTTTAGAATATGATCATACTGATGGAAAAATTGAGGCTGATGGGAATCGTCAACAAATCCCCAATGTAAATCCTAAATGCAATGAAGTTAAAAAGATATATACAGGCAAAAGAGGCTAGAGAATCGCTTTGCTAATGGATCTCTTTGGTTTATTTATAAATCAGGCAATGAAACAGTCACTTTATTAGCTAAACATTATAACTCGTAGTGCGTGGCTATGTGCCCTGATTATCAAATGTTATTAGATGTTTAAGGATAAAATTATGCATATATCTGTAATTTATGCAGAACAAATATCAAAATAAATCTATAATGAATGTTTACAACACCATCATATTTGATTTATTTAATATACACTTAAAATGAAATCATTTTAATTGCTTCTTAAAGCAGATTAGCTCTTCAAACAAACTAATAGAAGTCTTGTGATTATATTTAAACATACATTTTTTATGTAATTAAAACATCCCCTTTATGAAATTCTTTATGTAATAGCTTAAGTAATGCCAAAACAACAAATTCATTTGTTGTTAAATGTAAAGTTTCTAACATAAATACCTATACAATTTTACTCTACAAGTTAGAAAAATAGCTATCAGCAGTTCTTTGAATCCATATCTGCTCCATTTTATGATATATGTATTTGTTTTGCACTACAATTCACAGAACAGTATCAACTATCATCAAGTAAAAACAAATTCTAAATACTGAGGTAAGGACTATTAATACTACTTGGGAATTTATAAGATATTATGTGATTCAGTCAGTTTATTCATTTAATGAATATGTGTGATCTAAATGGGTAGTGTGCTGTATATGAACATGAATAATGCATCCTTTAAAATACAAAATTTTCACTATAATAAATAGTTATAGATGCAGTTGCATCATTTCTGATGAAAACTACAGGGACTCTCTGCCTTCCTGAAAATGTATGTTTTTTCATTGCACTAGGCAAATGTTTAATGATAAATCATAGCATTTTAAAATCACTGGTAGTAAAAAAAAATACAAAACAAAACTTCAAAATGTGATTTTAAAGCCAACTTAAATCTTGATTAAGGATAGCTGAATTAGTTTTTTGTAGCCTGTGGACCTCACTTTCCATGTTGTCTCTGCCTAAATAAAAATTATAAGAGAAAATTCATGCATTGGTTATCTATTTTAAAAAATTGCAGATATAGGAGATGATAAAAATGCCCCCCCCCAAAAAAAATGGTCCCCAGATTTTGTGAAACTAGAATACTGGTGATACTGTATTTTTCAAATTTTCAGCTTCTGCTAAAGTTGATGTAATGTAAAGAAATCACTCAGTTGTGTTGACTCTCTGTGACCCCATAGACTGTAGCCCACCAGGCTGCTCTGCCCATGGAATTCTCCAGGCAAAAGTACTGGAGTGGGTTGCCATTTCCTTCTCCAGGGGATCTTCCCGACCCAGGGATTGAACCCAAGTCTCCTGTATTCCAGGCAGATTTTTTACCTTCTGAGCCACCAGGAAAGCCTAATTCCCTCAAAAGCTGTCTTGGCATGCTTTCTATTTTTCTCTGCCTATCAAAATTTTAACCACTCTACTCTGTTGGACCAGCCTACATTGACATACCACTTTTTTAGAATTTCTACATGATCTATTTTTCATTTAACTTCTCTGATTCACATCACCCAAGGGAGTGTTTCATGCTATAAAGACCCTGAGTGAAAATAGCGATAGAACAGACTTTTATCATTACTGGGATTCATCCAACCTCATGGGACAGATTAAGAAACACCAAAATGTGATAAGAGAAAGATCTGGAAAAAGAATGAAAGATATCTCACTGTGAATTTCCTTAATTTTGACCAAGTCAAACTTTTGTCATTCAGATTTGTATTAGCAGCAAATGACCACCCCACCCAATGAAGATGTTCATGTTTAGATTATTTCTAGATTTTATTTCTGGATGGACCACAGCATAATTTCATTTTTATTTTTTTAGCATAATTTTAAAAGAGGGAAAATTTGGACACACAATGGTGACACAATCAGAGAGCATACAATGGAAAATCCTTTGAACCATAAAGAAAAAAATGCATCTTTTAAATTACATCATACACCCAAATACTTAAAAATCAAAACTACTACGTGAGAACTTCAGGTTACAAGGTGGGAAATTAAATATATCTCTTTACTGTTCATAGAACGCAGTACACAAGTTTCCGTGCCTCTGGCCAGGGAAAGACGCCTGTCTTTGGCCAGGAAAATCATAAATTAGTATGCTAGGACACAAGCCCAGAGATCAAGCCGCTTCTCTACCTTGCCTAACTGGTATTTGCCACCATTTACAATTAATTTTAGTTGGACTTTCAAGCGCTTGTATCTCTTTCAGTATACAAATGGATTTTTTATTTATTTGCATTTGTTTCAATTCCACCCCCCAAATACCACAAATTATGCAGACCAGTTTTCTACATTTAGGGAAATCACAAGGATTCTGGATCCACATCTGGAATGCAATGGATGAACCTCGCCCTGGGAAAACCACCTTCCTTATCATGGTATCTTCACTGTTGAGTATTCAGTATAATAAATACATTTTTTAAGATTCTTTCTGATGTGAACCATTTTCATAGTCTTTATTGGATCTGTTGCAATATGGTTTCTGTTTTACATTTTGGTTTTTTGGCCACAAGTCACATGGGATCTTAGCACCTTGACCAGGGATCAGACCCACACCCCTGCACTGAAATGTGAAGTCTTAACCATTGGACTGCCATGGAAATCTCAATCAATGAATTTTTTTAAAGTAAATTATTTTTTGAGTAAAACACACACTCATAAAATCGCACAAATCATGAACGCACAGTTTAATAAATTTTGCTAACTAAACATATTCATCCACCCAGTAAGCCGATCAGGAAATTGACTAAATTGACCATAAGCACCACTTCTCTGAAGCTCCCCACATATGCATCTTCAGGTGCTAAACCCAATAATTTGAAATCTGATACAGAAACATTTAACTGAAAATAAAATTATCATAAATTTAAGAGAAATATTTTTAAATAAATATTTATTTTATTTGTTTAGAACTAGGTTAGTTCCTCAATCGTCTCCAAGTCCTTGCAACCATGTGGACTGGGGGTCACCAGGCTCCTCTGTCCATGGGATTCTCCAGGCAAGAGCACTGGAGTGGGTTGCCATTTCCTTCTCCAGGGGACCTTCCTGACCCAGGGATTGAATCCAGGTCTCCAGCATTGCAGGCAGATTCTTTACCATCTGAGCCACAAGAGAAGCCCTTTATTTATTTGTTTTATTATAAGTACAACAAAAACACAATCTAAAATGTTATACCATATATATCATAAAACAATTCATGTTACACAGTACAGACTATACAATATATATAATATTAATTTCAAACTGTGATAACTTTATCAATAAGTTTTCTGTCACATTTGGTTTTAAATAATTGGACAGAAATTATATCTTATTCACTGTATAGTTCCTGAGAATTAGTAAAACACTTTGTAGAAAATAAATAATAAAATATTGATTGAATTTTTATTTTGTCAATTTCATCTCTGTAGTATTTTTATTTTTTGAATTTGCTAAGCTGTCACATGCTCTATACTGCATTTAATGTGCTGCTACTGAAAACTGGTTAGTGAATAGGCTAATTTTAATTCAGTTACAAATTATGTCAAACTGTATAATTGTCTGATATAATTTTAAGATAAGATTCTTCTTTATTATCATTTACACTTGCATATTAACTTTTGGTGAGCTGCTCATTTTTTTTAATTATTAAATTTCAGCCCTAATATATTTTGTAATATTATAACTTAACATCAAAATATTAATTTTTATCTTTTCTATCAAGATCTATGTTAAGTCCCTCAAATAATGCAATCTCAGAAATAATTCAATCAACTGAGTGCATTCCTGGTAAATTTTTCATGGTCAAATAAGATTTTTTAAATTATCTCAAATGAGATTTTTAAAAATAAATTATCAAAACAACCACTTTAGTGGGAACCTAATTAAAAAGATCATTAAAAGTGAAATAGTCACACTCAAATTTAGTTATAAATCTGCTCTTTTTCCTTCCTCAACATATTGTGCTATAAATGTTTACAACTGGTTAACCTGTATTTAACAATGTTTATTACTTGAACTGCTCTTATTTCAAATAATTACCATGGCAACGTTTTTATCAAAGATGGTTGAATTTAGAAGACTACAAGTTAAAATAGAGTAAACCACAAAAGACTGTATACTCTATCTCCAAAGAAGATATTTTCACCCAATTTTTATGTTAAACATTTTCTTCCAAGCTTAGTCATATTTTGCATATTTTATATTTGCTCTTTGTGATATATGATTTAATGATCAAATATTACTCTCATTCTACCATAAGACTGTCAAAATTTTAAGGCACAATTAAAGAATCCTGGGAATAACAGTACCCTATGATCCAACAATCCCGCTATTGGGCATATACCCTGAGGAAACCAAAGTTGAAAAAGATACAAGCACCCCAGCGTTTATTGCAGCAGTATTTTCAACAGCTAGAACACAGAAGCAACCTAGATGTCCCCTGACAGGTGAGTGGATAAGGGCGTTGTAGTACATATACACAATGGAATATTACTCAGTCATAGGGAGGAAAGCATTCGACTCAGCTCTAATACGGTGGATGAACCGAGAGCCTATTACACAGAGTGAAGCAAGTCAGGAAGAGAAAGAAAAATGTCATATATTAACGCATATATATGGAATCTAGAAAGAGGATGCTGGTGGAGCTGTCTGCAGGGCAGCGATGGAGACGCAGATGTAGGACAGAAGTGTGGGTATGGGAGAGGAAGGGGAGGGAGAGACACATTGAGAGAGGAGCATTGAAACGTACGCATCACCATACATAAATTAAACAGCCAGAGGGAATTCGCTGTATGATGCAGGTGCTCTGTGACAACCTACCGGGCTCAGATAGGGTGGGAGGTGGGAGGGAGGTTCAAGATGACATACCTGTGGCTGACTCGTCTTGAGAGGTGGCAGAAACCATCACAATTTTGTTAAGCAGTTATCCTCCAGTTAAAAATAAATAAATTTAAAAAATGCATACACATAGGAACAAATACAGATAAATCAGGAAAAGTGGAAAAAAGTGGGAGAAGCAGAGATTTAAAAATGATACACAGAAAACACTTATTAAAATAACAACAATAAAATAAATATGAATGGATTAAACAATGAAATTAGAAAGCAAAAATGACGATATCAAGGGAGATCCGTCTAGACATTTGTAGGTGAAGCCATAAGTCTAAACATTGTTACAGAAGAAAAATCATAAACCAATTTATGAAATAAAGGGATGACAAAGCAACAGAACTATCATATATCAAAATGAAGTTTATAGCAAAGTTTCTACTCTGTTATTCCCGATGGTGGAGACAGAACTCAGAGGCATCACTGAGTGCACACTTAAAGTGCTCAAGAGATGGAAGCCAACCATGTATCATATTACATCATTTCATCTGAGTTGGGAAGTGGACAAATGCCTACCAATATAACCCTGAGAACTTGTTATGGTAGGACCAGAAACTGGCTGAGTGTGTGGTTGCCTTAAGGACGAGAACACCAGGCGATCAAGTCAGTCATAGAGGAATCAGCCTACTATGACCACCCCTTCCTCCTTACGGTCAGGAAGCTGGTACTTTCTTCTGGACAGTGCAGCCTGCTGAATTAACACACTGTTAAGTTAGTTACCAGGGCAGTCACAGGGCGAGGAAGGCCGTAGGAAACAAACGGCTTATGTCTGTCCCCGCGCACATTGTAGGAATTCATTTTTTAAACAATACAGAAAGTGACTGAAGATAAAAGAACTGTGGATCACAGTCAAGAAAATATGCCATAAACAAACATAAAGTAAGTAGGAGAAAGGACCAACAAAACCAAATAGGTTTAAAGAAACAATTTTGGAATAGTGATGAAATAAAAATTCGTACTCTAAGTCAAGTCAAGGAAAATTTGAACATAGGCATTTGCTTTCTCTCCCCTCTACTGTGCATTGTATAGCTGCATTAGGCATCAACCAAACCTCCCCAAGGGCAGTAAAACCTGCTCAACTATAAAGAGCAACATTCCCCTAGCCTCAAGAAGACAACTCCTTAGGAGATAACCTTTTTTCATAATCTTTTAAGGGGCTATGATGACCCATGACCCACTCCTCTGTACATGTAGCCCTGGATTGTGTAAACTGTCAATAATAAGTCATTTAAAGCACAATTCTCTGTCTCAAAGACTTAGGTAACTGTGCTTTGACCTCTAACGGGTGGAACAGTTTCAGAGCTTTCTCTGAAGCTGATCCTAGGATTATAATCCTCAATTTGGCTCAAATAAAGTTTTCCATTCTTTCTTAGATGGCTGATTAAATTTGTTGTCAACAATAGGACAGTAGTTGGAAATATTCTGTGGGAAAATATTCTGCTACTAACACCTAGAATTTACAGAGAAACTATAAAAGCATCATTTAACTTGTGTGTCTGAACTCTCTTTCACACATACCCTCTCTCTGTGTACATATATATTGGTACCTTCAATGACACTGCTCTCCTGCTTTTTGAACAATGGAACCCACATTTTTTATTTGTACTGGGCCTCATATATTACACAGACAGCTATGATCCCTAAAAAAGAAATAAACTCAGTGTTACTTCCTCTTGGTTGTGCATTAAGTTGCCAAATAGCAACAAAAGCAAGTATATTCTGGAAGGAAAATCCTCAACAATATTTCTCAGCATTAGAGTGGGGAGAGCCCAGTCATGCTCAAAGTCAAATGGCCCTTAGTAAATCTCTGCGCCCCTGGATTTGAAATCCTTCACTGTCAAAGTGGCAAAATCATGACGTTTCTGGCAATATATGTGCATATACCTGGTATGAGTCTACTATATAAATATTACTTTAAAGACTAGACTCATACATACGGTTTTGTTTCATACATTTTTCATTTTAACCAGGAAACAATGAATTTTACCCTTTCACGGCAATTACTTGAGCAGTAGTTTTAAGGACAGCACAATATGCCGTCTGATACACATGTCATAATTTTTTGTCCATATGTGTGAATGTGTAGTTTCAAAAATAAACAATCATATTTTTAAACTGCCTTCAATTCTGATTATTTCTTAAGAAAAATCCCTAAAATTAGAATTATTGCAACCTGATTTTTTTTTTTAATTTTAAAAGCTTTTCACAGATTGTGGATATTCAATATTCACTTAGAATTTTTATAATCACTATTATATTTGTCATGATTTTGTTTTGATGAATTTATTGTCTTCATCATGTATTTGTAAAAACAGTTTGCCTTTTCATTTGAATACTTTGAAAACTCTTATTAGTCATAAGAATATTTAAATATTTACAGGTTGTAATCTGTGAGTCTCTTAGATTTGTGAGTGGGCACTTGGTATGAGTATGGCATTGGTTAGGAGTTGAAGATTATTCTTTCATCTCTGAGTTATTACTGGATTATTTACATTTATTATACATTATAAGATTATTACAGTTATTATGAATTATTTCTTTTTATTATGGATTATTACATTTAATATAGATATATGGATAATCCATATACATGGATTACTTACATTATTGTTGGATGATATATGTATTCCTTATTTTTAATTGGATTATCATATATTAAGGTGTTTCATTAAAGACTGTCTATTATGTTTCAGAGATTTGACTGCAGCAAATAAACAGCTGTTAAAATCATAATCTTCCCTCAGAGGGAGCTTGCACCCATTAGCAATCAGTTTATATTCCTTAAGACTACCAGTGTGCAGTGGTTTGGAGCACCAGATCATAGAGTTTGGCTGCTTGGTATCTGATCCCCAGAGCCACCACTTACAAGGTGTGAAGTGTTGGGCAGGTTCCCTAAGTATCTCTGTCTCAGCCTTATCACAGTCAAAGGTGCAAGAGCTACCTCTTAGTTCAGTTCAGTTCAATCGCTCGGTCGTGTCCGACTCTTTGTGACCTCATGAACCGCAGCACACCAGGCCTCCGGTCCATCACCAACTCTTGGAGTCTACCCAAACCCATGGCCATCGAATCGGTGATGCCATCCAACCATCTCATCCTCCGTCATACCCTTCTCCTCCTGCCCTCAATCTTTCCCAGCATCAGGGCCTTTTACAATGAGTCAGCTCTCTGCATCAGGTGGCCAAAGTATTGCAGTTTCAGCTTCAGCATCAGTCCTTTCAATGAACACCCAGGACTGATCTCCTTTAGGATGGACTGGTTGGATCTCCTTGCAGTCCAAGGGACTCTCAAGAGTCTTCTTCAACACCACAGTTCAAAAGCATCAGTTCTTCAGTGCTCAGCTTTCTTTACAGTCCAATTCTCATATCCACACATGACCACTGGAAAAACCATAGCCTTGACTAGATGGACCTATGTTGGCAAAGTAATGTCTCTGCTTTTCAATATGCTGTCTAGGTTGGTCATAGCTTTCCTTCCAAGGAGTAAGTGTCTTTTAATTTCATGGCTGCAATTACCATCTGCAGTGATTTTGGAGCCCAGAAAAATAAAGTCAGCCACTGTTTCCACTGTTTCCCCATTTATTTGCCATGAAGTGATGGGACCGAATACCATGATCTTAGTTCTGGCTGTTGAGCTTTAAGCCAACTTTTTCACTCACTTCTTTCACTTTCATCAAGAGGCTCTTTAGTTCTTCTTCGCTTTCTGCCATAAGGGTGGTGTCCTTTGTTTATCTGAAGTTATTGATATTTCTCCTGGCAATCTTATTCCAACTTGTGCTTCCTACAGCCCAGCATTTATCATGATGTACTCTGCATAAAGTTAAATAAGCAGGGTGACAATATACAGCCTTGATGTACTCCTTTTCCTATTTGGAACCTACTACTGTGGGCAAGATTCCCTTAGAAGAAATGGAGTGGCCATCATAGTCAATAAAAGACTCTGAAATGCAGTGCTTGGATGCAATCTCAAAAACGACAGAATGATCTCTGTTCGTTTCCAAGGCAAACCATTCAATATCATGGTAATCCAAGTCTATGTCCCAACCAGTAATGCTAAAGATGCTGAAATTGAACGGTTCTATGAAGACCTACAATACCTGCTAGAACTGACACCCAAAAAAGATGTCCTTTTCATTATAGGGGACTGGAATGCAAAAGTAGGAAGTCAAGAGACACCTGGAGTAACAGGCACATTTGGCCTTGGAGTACGGAGTGAAGCAGGGCAAAGGCTAATAGAGTTCTGCCAAGAGAACACACTGGTCATGGCAAACACCCTCTTCCAACAACACAAGAGAAGACTCTACACATGGACATCACCAGATGGTCAACACCGAAATCAGATTGATTATATCCTTTGCAGTCAGAGATGGAGAAGCTCTATACAGTCAGCAAAAACAAGACTGGCAGGGGACTGTGGCTCAGATCATGAACTCCTTATTGCCAAATTCAAACTTAAATTGAGGAAAGTGGGGAAAATCACTAGACCATTCAGGTATGACCTAAATCAAATCCCTTATGACTATACAGTGGAAGTGAGAAATAGATTTAAGGGACTAGATCTGATAGACAAAGTGCTTGATGATCTATGGACAGAGGTTTGTGACATTGTACAGGAGACAGGGAGCAAGGCCATCCCTAAGAAAAAAGGAATGCAAAACCTCTTAAGAAAGATCCAAAACTTAAATGATAATATGAACACAATCACACACACGTGTGTGCTAGTTGTTCAGTCGTGTGCGACTCTTTGTGGCCCCAGGGACTCTTTGCAAGCCCACAGCCCACCAGACTTCTCTGTCCATGGAATTCACCAAGCCAGAATACTGGACCAGGTTGCCATTCCCTTTTCCAGGGGATCTTCCCGACCCAGGGATCAAACCAGGGTCTCATGCTTTGCAGGCAGATTCTTCACCATCTGAGCTACCAGGGAGGCATGCACACACATAGGCACTGAAAATTTATTATGACATTTAAGCATTCAATAAATGCAGGCCTGTTTTACGGACTCTTATGTGCATTTTTCTGTCTATCTATCTATCCACTTATCATCTATTGCTTCCAAAGCCAGATGTTCAAGCTGGGTTTAGACAAGGCAGAGGAATCAGAGATAAAATTGTCAGCATCTGATAGATCAACAAAAAAGTAAGAGCTCCAGAAAAACATCTACTTCTTCTTTATTGACTACGTCAAAGTGTTTGACTGTGTGGATCACAACAAACTATGGAAAATTTCTAAAGAGATGGAAATACCAGACCCCCTTACCTACCTCCTGAGAAATATGTATGCAGCTCAAAAAGCAACAGTTAGAACCAGACATGGAACAACAGACTGGTTCCAAATTGGGAAAGGAGTTCGTCAAGGCTGTATATTGTCACCCTACTTATTTAACTTATATACAGAGCACATCATGTGAAATGCCAAGCTGGATGAAGCACAAGCTGGAATCAAGATTGCCAGGAGAAATATCAATAACCTCAGATATGCAGATGACTCCACACTTATGGCAGAAAGTGAAGAAGAACTAAAGAGCCTATTGATATAAGTGAAAGAGGAGAGTGAAAATTTGGCTTAAAGCTCAACATTCATAAAACTAAGATCATGGCATCCAGTCCCATCACTTCATGGCAAATAGTGAAGCAGTGACAGACTTTTTTTTGGGGGGTGTGGGGGACTCCAAAATCACTAGAGATGGTGGCTGCAGCCATGAAATTAAAAGACTCTTGCCCCTTGGAAGAAAAAATATGACCAACCTAGATAGAATGTTAAAAAGCAGACACATTACGTTGCTGACAAAGGTCTGTCTAGTCAAAGCTATGGTTTTCCCAGTAGCCAAGTATGGATGTGAGAGTTGGACCACAAAGAAAGCTGCAAACTGAAGAACTGATGCTTTTGAACTGTGGTGTTGGAGAAGACTCTTGAGAGTCCCTTGGACTGCAAGGAGATCCAACCAGTCCATCCGAAAGAAGATCAGTCCTGGGTGTTCATTGGAAGGACTGATGCTGAAGCTGAAACTCCAATATTTTGGCCGACTGATGCGAAGAACTGACTTGTTGGAAGAGACCCTGATGCTGGGAAAGATTGAACGCAGGAGGAGAAGGGAACGACAGGATGAGATGTCTGGATGGCATCACCGACTTGATGAACGTGAGTTTTAGTAAACTCTGGGAATTGTGATAAACAGGGATGCCTGGCCTGATGCAGTCCATGGGGCCGCAAAGAGTTGGACAGAACTGAGTGACTGAACTGACTGAAAACCTTTAACTTTCATTTCAATTATATTTCATAATGTTGTCTCTTATTTGTATTTGTTCTTGATTAATTAACTAGTTATTTAACTGTAACATATATATGTAAGTTTCTGTCTCTTTCTCTATATTTTCTCACTTCACTTTACCAGCTACTGTTGAAAATTAGTCATATTTTTTATTATGGTTTCTAACCATAGAAACCATATGGGCTTCCCTTGTGGTTCAGCTGGTAAAGAATCTGTCTGCAATTCAGGAGACCTGGGTTTGATCCCTGGATTGGGAAGATTCCCTGGAGAAGGGAAAGGCTACCCACTCCAGTATTCGGGTCTGGAGAATTCATTCCATGGGCTGTATAGTCCATGGGGTCTCAAACAGTTGGACACAACTGAGCAAATTTCACTTTCTAACTAAGGAAAAGATTTCTAAACTCATCCACTCTCCCTTTGTTCTTAATTTCAGAAAGTATTCTTCTTAATTGTGTTTTACTTAATTGCAGAAAGTATTCTTTATTTTTGTGTGTGCCTGCTAAGTAACTTCTGTTATATATGCGACCCCATGGACTATAGACCATCAGGCCCTCTGCCTATGGGATTTTCCAGGCAAGAACACTGGAGTGAATTGCATGTCCTCCTCCAGGGGATCTTTCCTATCCAGAGATCGAACTCAGGTATCCAGCATTGTAGGCAGATTCTTTATCTTCTGACCCACCCCCAACCCCCTGACCCAGGAAAGCCCTCTATCTTTGAGGTAAACCCCCAAGGTCATCATTTTGTAATAATTGGGTTCATATTTCTAGAATCACATGTGATTTAGTAGATGGGGTCACTCCTTGGTTTAGTCGCTTCAGTCATGTCCAACTCTTTGCAAACCCATGGACTGTAAAGTGCCAGGCTCCTCTCTCCATGGAGTTCTTCAGCAGGAATACTGGAGTGGGTTGCCATTTCCTTCTCTCAGGGATCACTCTTATTTTCTTTCAAATTTTTTTGAATTATATATTTTAGTTCTTTATAGCAGTTTTATTTTCAGAAATGCAAATTATGCAAGTGCTAGATCTACTTTTTCTCTCTTCTAACATTTCTTTTATTTTCTCTAGGCAGTTTACTTCTTCATTCTTTATTTTGCCTAATTTTCTGAAGTCTGCTCTGTGGGCTTATGGTTGTCTTTTTATGATGTCTTTTCTTTTCTATCGTTCTGTATGGCTTTCATGTTTGTCTGTTCCCACTATTCTTGAGCATTGACAGCTTATTTAATACTTTTTGCAATTTTTTTTTTCTTTTTGCAATTTTTAAGTGCTTTTTCCAACAGTTCCTCTAAATTGGGAGGGGGGAATTTTTGAAGGTAATTCTCTTCTCTTCTTTAATGAAAGACTGTGTGCATATTCCTCATGTGTCTCCTGTTACCTATTCTTATTGCCATTTCTGTTTCAGTACTTTTGGTACATGCTGTTCCCATATTCCCCTCTCTGCTGGTACCGCATCTTCATATATATCATAGTAGCGCTATGTTTATATTTCTTTTTCATGAAAAGGCTCCTCATTTCTCTTTTTGTTTCTAGTTTTTTTCACAGAGTAGAAGAGGTTAGTTTTCTATAACCTATGAAGAAATTGAATGGTCTGGTTTAAAATATCTTTTGAGAAAAGACAACATCTCTGATGTAGGAAAGGAATTTGAAATAAAGTAAATTGTTTTTGAGGTACCATATCTATTTTCACTATGTGAATAGTGAATGGTGTGGACTAATGTTACTAAGTCTATTAATCTAGAAGTTCCAAGTAAAGTATTTAAGAAATTATTTTGCTTCTCGCTTTTTAACAGGTATATGTGACACTATGCCTTCTTGTGCTAATATCTAAACTCACACTTTAATTAAAAAAATATCAATACTAAGCAGTTCATGGAGAAATGCATTTATTCATTCAAATATTCATTCATTACTAAAAATGACTATCTGCAAATATTCACATATTTCATCTTTTTTTATTCCAAATAGTACACAAATTTTGGAAGCTCACAGAAGCACTCAGAAACTTGATCCTTATAATATTTTATCCCATAGTCCTATTTCTAGCTTCAATATGTATGTTCTGTATCATTCTGCAATATCTATTTTCCAAATACACTTCGCACATTCTTAGGACTTCCCTGCAGCTCAGACAGCAAAGAATCTTTCTGCAGTGCAGTAGACCTGGGTTCTATCCCTAGGTCAGGGAGATCCTCTGGAGAGAGGAATGGCAACCCACTCTAGTATTCTTGCCTGGAGAATCCCACGGACAGAGGACTCTGGCAGACTACAGTCTATGCTGTCACTAAGAGTCGGACATGCCTGAGCGACTAATTCTTTTACTATTAGAGCCAGGCATTTCCATGTTTTTCCCTTGACCTAGAATATTTCCCACGCAATGATCTGTTGAAGGCCTGTCTGGGTCAGCCATTACGTCATTTGAGGAGTCTACCAACAGGTCCTGTTGTTGGCAGAATTCTTAAAAAAATAATAATAAAGACAGGTCCTCTTAGGATTCCACACCCTAATCCCAGATACATATGAATAGATGAGCTGCTGCTGCTAAGTCACTTCAGTCGTGTCCGACTCCCTGCGACCCCATAGACGGCAGTCCACCAATCACTCCCTTGATAATGTGGTTTTATAATGTAGTTTTGGCTTCCCTGGTGGCTCAGACGGTAAAGCGTCTGCCTGCAATGCTGGAGACAGGGGTTCAATCACTGGGTCAGGAACATCCCCTGGAGAAGGAAATGGCAATCCACTCCAACATTCTTGCTTGGAAAATCCCCTGGACAGGGGAGCCTGGCGGGCTACAGTCCATGGGGTCACAAAGTGTCCACACGACTGATCAACTTCACTTTCACTTTTGACCTTAAGATAGAGTTGCTAAGTGAGGCTGACCTAATCACACAAGCCCCTTTAAAAGCACTGAATTTTCTCCAGTTAGTACAGAGAAGAGGAAATCAGAAAGATTTTGAGGCAAGAGAAGCATCTCACCCACAGTTTATAGAAATACAGATGAAAGGGGCCACATGCCAGGGAAGGTAGGCAATCTCTAACTGCCGAGAGGTCTCTGGCTGACAGCAAGGAAGCAGAGGTCCCAGCCCTGCAATTACAAAGAAACGTTTGGCTAACAGTTTGCATCAGTTTGGAAGAGAATTTCCCCCAAGTGCCTCCAAAAAAAGAACCCATCTAGGCCAACATCTTGAGTCTGGTCTTTGGAGATTCTAAGCAAAGGAACCAGCCAACCCCACCCATACTTCAGATTACAGAACTGTGATATAAATAAGTGGATAGTGAATATTATTTAAGACAGCTAAATTTGTGGTAAATTTTTTATAGAGTAATAGAAAACTAAAATGCCCTCCCCAAATTAAACTCTTTCAATCTTTCCTTTCAGTATGAAAAATTCCTTTCACTCAAGTATCATCCTTCTGCTCTTCCAAGTCTCTACCCCTCATAAGAAAATCTTAAGAGTATAACGGATATACCTTTCTCATATTTATTTACATCTCATATGTAAGACACTGTCTAAATGTAGCTATTCTATTGAAGATATTTTAGTAAATATTATAAATACAGTTCTTTATGCTATTCTTCTATATTTGGTGTTGCTTCTAAGAGAAAGTACTTCAGCATAGTATCCAAATGACAGTCTGGATAGTCTTCTTCCATCTAATGCATCTAATCTCATTAAAACAGGGAAAAGGTGACTCAAGTTTCCTAAATGTGCAATCTACTTCATAGTACTTGATGTTCTCAACTTAGATGCCCATATACTCAGGTTTCAGTAAGGTAAAGATCTTCTTTTTTTCCCCCAATACAAAAATATAAGTCTTCTTCTAGGAAGGAAGGAAAAATTTTAGGATCCTTTTCAATATTGTGTATTTTTGATGCAAAGGATAGAGGCATCATTTCCTGTTATATTGTTTCTGTACTTTGCATATCAAATACCTTATAACTAAATTGTAAAAACCATAAATAATCGTCAAGCCTTGCTACACTGTGATAAATTGCTAAATGTGATAAACTATATACTTGTCAGGAAAAACTGCATTTAGATTATTATGGGTATGAAAAATTTAATTGAAATACCACTCCTATGTAGTAGAATCCTCACACTGATAGTAATTACTCAAAGTAAAAATCTTTTTATCCATTAACAACGTACTTCATATAATGTACAACTTTCAAGGCTACCTTGTTCATTTACCCTTTTAGTTTCATAAAAGTACCTATGTTATTAACAAAAGTCAGAACTTTAATGACTCTTCACACAACACTTTTCTGAATTATTACTCATGATTGAAGTAAATATTTAAGTTATTTCAAAATACTTGTAAGGATCGGGGAGGCCTGGCATGCTGCAATCCATGGGATCTCAGAGAGTCGGACACGACTGAGCGACTGAACTGAGTAAGTAAACTGTATCCAAACTCGAATTCGTTTCTACCTCCAGAGTAACTAACTGGCTTATATACACCCATAGTCATTTTCAGACTGACAGAAACCAAAACAAAACATTATCTTACTTTGAGGCACATTACCTCCAAGTCCCTTGAAGTCATATATTTTAAACCCCACTTTAAAGCAATCATTAATTCTCCTTTTTACCACAACACACACAATATAATAATGCTATCTGAATCTTCTTCAAAACTTAATTATACATGAAGACTTTTCTCTCTACCTGAGTGTTATTTCTTACTAGGTGTTATTTCTTTTTAGGTGTTTTACATTTCTCCCTTTGAGATGCTTGGCATTAATTGAAATGTTTATTGATCACTTATTATGTGCTGGGTTTTGAGGATACAGCACTGAAAATAACCAAGTTCCTTTTCTTGAGTTTGTTAGTATCATCCATATGGTATGAAAGGTTTGATAGTAAAGATAAATTAGTGCCTGGGGGAATAAGCCAGTCTCACAGTAAGAGATATCCTAAACCAAGTAGACCCCACTTGATAACCAAGCAGAAGTTTACCTTTGTACTCAACCTCTGACTACATTTTTTTTCTTCTTTATCAGGCTTTAATAAATCTATGGTCTTTTTGCATATCATGCTATTGCTTGAAATATTATTTTTGTTTTTACCTGAGCTCATATTCTTCTTTCAAGAATCTCTTGAAAGCTCTATACCACATTCACAACTTTTTTGTTGTGCCTCTTTTACCTGCTTAGATTATAGCTTTCATCCTAATATGTTCTTCTTTATTTAGACTCTTTTTCTCTAACACACTGAAGTGAGATTTCTATATTTCCAGAGCTTAGATCCTCTCACTCAGTAGGTGCTTGGTGATATTAATTTCAGCAATACTAATGCAATAATGATGGAGAAGGTAATGGCACCCCATTCCATTACTCTTGCCTGGAAAATCCCATGGATGGAGGAGCCTGGTGGGCTGCCATTTATGGGGTCGCAAAGAGTCAGACTCAACTGAGTGACTTCACTCTCATTTTTCACTTTCCTGCATTGGAGAAGGAAATGGCAACCCACTCCAATGTTCTTGCCTGGAGAATCCCAGGGACTGGGGAGCCTGGTGGGCTGCCGTCTATGGGGTCACACAGAGTTGGACACGGCTGAAGTGACTTAGCAGCAGCAGCAATGCAATAATGAAGAGCTAATATATTTGAGGCTTAAGTTATACCAGTTAAAGTGCTAAGAGCCTTATCCTGTTAAACAAGATCTGGTTTTTTTGTTTTTTTTTTTTTTTCCCTCGTTCCATACTTCAAAGAAGAGAGGAGAGTGGAAGAGTGAAAAATTTGCTCAAGATCACAGAGCAGACCAGGATCAGATGGGATGGAACCAGGACACTTCTAACTCCTAAGCGCTGGCTCAGAAACATGGTTATGTTGAATGATCAACAAAAGTTATATAGGATCAAAGTAGCCTTTACAGAAGGGGTACTTCCAAACTTAAATGTCTGATTGATCCCTTTTCTCTTTTAAACTGCTGAAAACACAGTCTTTTAGAGTCTCTTAGCCTTACTGCATCATTCTTGGTGTGTGCAGTATTTTTTCCCCCTGGGTTTGTAGGAAATAAATCAATCTATACTAACATGGTAGATTGAGTTTTGAGATAGAGGATGAACATTTTGTAATTTTTTTTTAATTATAGCATTGCCTTTGTGGGTTGTCGAGACCTAGCCTAGCAAACCATTGATTCTATTCATTCACTTGTTAATTCTATAATCATGTATTACAGTCGCACTGTGTCTAGAGTTGTCATTGTTGGGGAGCTTACAGAAGGAGGATATTACACAAGGGTCACTGTTTGCAATACAATCCTATGATCCTATGATGGAGGTATATGCATGCATAAAGAGGCATTATATTTTGAGAAGTCCAAAACACAGAGTATTTTTAATATAAAAGTTTTACAATATAGTCAGTTTTGACTCAGCTTGCAAAGCCTGAAATGTTTACTATCTGGCCCCTTAAGGAATGTTTGTTGACGCTTTCTCTAAGGAGCAATTAAAATATTTAATTAAGAGATTATTAAGAAAGAAATGGGCGCGATTAATGGGACGAGCAGGGGCAGTAAAGCACCCAGGGATTAGAGAGCACAGGAAGGCGTTATCATCTTGTGGACCTGAAGGGCACGGGAGAGATTTTACCAGCATGCAGTTGGAGATACATCCCAGAAGTGATGCTGCCTCACAGGGGCCATGGAGTTAAGGGATCCAGCTACTGGCGAATCTCTTCACAGCAGGAAGGAGTAAATCTCCGGACAAGTTTGCAGAAAGGACATTCCCCTCTTTCTCCTGTCTTTCTCAGTCTCTCACAGTGCCCCTCGTTGGTCAAATCCATCAGAAAGTCAGGAAGCAAGGGAGCCCAGGACTCCACAAAACAGTCTCCCAGGACCCAGAGGAGGTTGGCAGGGAATGGGGGTTGGATTTGTAGTGACAAAAAGAGGATTCCCAGCACAAAATGCAAGATGTAAGTAGGTATTTGGATATAAACATATAGAATGCAGAAAAGAAAACTGGGCAGAACACACAGATTTTAGAAGCTTTGGGCAGTTGGTGGTAATGGAATTTATGGATCTATATAAGGCTTTTCAAGAAAATTACTTCCAGTTAGAAGAGGATGTGGGCTGAAAACAAACCCATAGGTAACAAAGGCATTTAATAAATAAAGAAAAATTGCTTGCAGAAAAGCTATAAAGAGGAGAAACTATTAAAAACCAAAAAGAATGCCTCCTGAATTATATAAATTTAATAAAGATTCATGAATTAACTGCTATCCAAATGCTTGTGGCTTAAAAGGGAAGATAAATAATATATGACTTCAACCGCTTTGGCTCAAAATGTATATATGTGTGAATACAGATCCAAATTTCAAAATAATTATCAAACTCTATCACCCTTTACTATCATTATGACTAGCACCTTGCAGGATGCAACAGTTCTTAGCTTATCTACTGCCATAGAGTCCAAGCTGACTTAATTTCCACATATGTTCTACAACGTATTTATTCATCACCCAATGGCCTGGATGAAATTTTTTGACAAATGTCACTTTATTCTTCTGTTTCAAACCCATTTGAAACATTTTCATCACATTTTAAAAAAACCCAAACTTCTTACAACTGGTCCTCAGAGAAAAGGAATTTTCTGTATTGAAGGCCTCTCTCTGTTTCATGGATCTCATTCTGTTTCACTCTTTTTCATAGACTTTATAACCACTTAAAATCATGTTTATTCATGTGTTTTCTTCTTTATTTTCTGCATTTTATCATAAAGAAGGCTTGTTGAAGATAATATAATAATCTCCCTGTTTGTGTCTCTATCTCCAGTGTTTATGTATCAAGTGAGTGGGGCGAATTTCATCATAGGCAAGTAGCTTGATTGCAACATCCACTATTCCTGAGTCTCAAATAAAGTGCAACTATTATATAGATGGGTTATCAGATGCACGGCTGTACACATTTACTACTAAGGATTAAAGACACAGCAACCGGTGAGAAGTGGCTGGAGGGAAGCATGAGGAAGCCGTAACTGTTAGTGCCTGTGTATTTTATCAGCAGAAGCTCTATTTGTTCTTTGAGGTTCTTCTTGTTTCATAATTAATTTCTGGTAGTTCCTCTGATATGTTTACATTAATTGCAGGCCCAAACTCATATCGCTATCACTTCTGATCAATGTGGGTTTTTTACTAGTTTTCATAAAACTTCAAACCACCTCATCAAGTCGTTTGGCCTTGTTTCTAGTTCAAGTGTAGACCCAAACCACTTCCTTAATTTTGTAGTCATTAATGAACCGCAGCTAACACTGTATTCAGGGGCCCCTCTTGCTAACATGTCCTAATAAGTGAACCTCAGGACTTCTTCCTAAATCCACTTAGATTCCTGTATAACAGGACACCAATAAAAAAAGTGTTGTATCTTTACTTTCAGAGACCAAGTTTCCAAATTATTCAGGCCTCAAAGTCAAAAGCATCCTCTCTTTCTCACATAAAGTGTTTGCATTCTACAGCAGCAGGACCTTCAGTGAGGACACTCGTAATCTCCAGAAAAAATAATCCACGTCCAAAAAGTGGTTGATTTCAAGGGACTAGAATAAACTAATCAATAGTGAAATTTCCCAAAGTCCAGATTTTGATACAGTAAATAAATTATTTTACATTACATTTTAAGTAATATCTGACCTAGTGCATAGTTATGAAAAATATATTCCTAATTCTTCAAGGGCACAGACTGCCTAAGACAAATTTAATATATGTTTCTCAACAAGGCACATTAATATCTCTCAGTCTTTAGCTTCTGAATTCAGATTTATAGTGACGTCTCACTTTTCTCCAAGAATAATAGGCAGGCACTTGCTCTAAATTAGTCTAAAAAAAGGCCCACCATGGTAATTTTTTCCCAAAACCCAGGAATCCCCTTCCAGAAGTAATTTATTCTCTTCTCCCACATGCTGAAACTGCCAACAATCCATTAATGTCATTTCCCTCAATTTGAACATACCAAGAAGTTAATAAATCAGTGCATTTCTCACCAGCTACCCAGTTATAACATATATCATATAGAATCACTTCCTACTGCTTAACAAGTCTTGCAAGTCCTGTTTGCCTATTCAGTGAGGTCTAAAACCCTTAACTTATTTCATAAGATGCTTTGTAACATTTCTTCAGCATCCCTATTTTCTTTTTCACATTTCCCCCATCATCCTACCAGTCTGTTCTCTAATCTCTTGCCATCCAGAGGAAAAAAAAAAGACTCATTTCCCTCTGCATATATTTAAATATTTTTTAAGTGCAGACTATGAAACATGCCATGCTGTCCAGGGGCTGGGGATCCAGTGAGCTTTAAGTTTAAATCTCATCCATGGCCTCAATGAACTGAAGATCCGATACATAAACATGAGAGTTTTGAAAAAAAGGAAAGGAAGAACATGATGTTTCAAAAATTTTAGCATGGGAATGTAAGCTAGTTTTGGATATCAGGGAGAACCACAATGTCGAAATATTCTTATCATGAGAATTAAAGACTGAGTAACATTTTCCCATATTCAGTGCTTAGGGAATGGGGCCAAACTGCTCAGAAAGAGAAGGGACGTTTGACGCTTCTTTGTTTTGCTGGCTTTCTCACCAGTGAGCTCTCTCCTGTCTTTGACCTTTTACAAAATGCAACCCAACATCTCAACCTGAATTTATCATTTATAAAAGCTTTTATTTCCATTGATAGAATCATTGATTACATATTATATATTGACCCCTAGATAGGAATGTCTTTAAGAGTGGAGAATCACACCAGGGTTTAGCCTCTCTACCTTCTTCTTCCAGACCTTAGTAGGGTCTCGTAGACGACAGTAATGTGCGTTCAGTCAAGGAACGTTTTGGTCTAAAGAGCATTTGGTCTAAGCCAAACAACAAGGCAAAGTGAAGTCCAGATGAAACCTAAGCCTTCTAATTATGAATCCAGGGTTTTCCATCAACAGTTCATGAGGTTATTAGTTTCGAGACTATTGCCCTGATTTTCAGAGTTTCTGATTCTGTGGCAGATACTTTTTTTATGGACATAGAGCAAACAGTCCCAGTCAGGAAGCTGAGATCGTGAAAGTGTGTCCTGAGGTAAGAAGACACTGGAGTGAAATGTTCATTTTCTCTACCCTCTGAAGCCTTGTGTTAATAACAGGAAAGCTTGCTGCATGCGTTAGCAGGGTTTTGTGCAAAGCACTTGGTTGCCTTCCCCAGATTTGGTCTCCTCTCCTTCGGTTCAAAAACAATAGTGTTAAAAAAAATCCCAGCATAATATGTAGATAAGATGCCACTGTGCATGTAAATTAAAATCTGCCAGTTAGATGCGCTTGTGTGAAAATCGGACGGTGAGGTGGCTAACGGCATTTTCAGATGCGGCCGGAAGACAGAAGTCTGAGAGAAGAGAGCGGCTGCGGAGCTGGCCTGCGCGCCGCCCCGATCCCGCACCAGCTACCCGGGCGCGGAGTCTGCGACCCCGACCTGCTCCCGCCCTCTGGCGCTGGGGGCCGAGGTCCGAGAGCCGCAGGCCGAGAGCCCTGCGCCAGCTTGTCCTCGCTGCCCCATCCCTGGGCTCAGCTGTCCTCTGATAGAAGTACTTGGCAAGCTTGTTTTCTGAGTCGTTCTGACTGCACAGAGTGATCGATAATATTTGCCAGCAGATTCGCCTTTTAAAAAAACTTATGTGATCAATGTGTGTGTGTGTATGTGTTTTTTTTTTTTTTTTTCATTTCTTTGAGTATTGTCTACAATGCTATGGCTCTGTGTTAAAGTATATGAGATGATACAGAGATTGTTAGATATTTCACAGGAGCTGCCACTAGGAAGCAAACTAAATCTGGACCTATTTTATGATTAAGAGGACTTCTGTGGATTTACTGGTAATCCTCAAATGCATAAATAACAGTGATTAATCAAAATCCATTTCAAAATTTCCCAAACTGCTTCTAATTGATTAAGCTTTTCACATAGTATTTTAGAATCTTAAATACAACTCTCAATTATTATGCACTTTTATTACCTCCAAATATAATACTTCAATGACATTGAACATCTTCAGAAAACAGTCTCCCACTGCTTCCTAAATGCTGAGTCAAAGGCAAGGAAGTTATGAAAGATAAATGAGGTAAAGCTGAGATGTTTACTCTCAAAGCAGGAGGCACTAATCTTGTAACAATGCTCTGTTCCACTAGCATTGTTATTGCTGCCACAGGGAGTGATTGATGAGGATTTAATCATTTTATCTAATAGCTCCAGGTATTGGAGAATGATTTGTGCTACACTACAGCTTTTAGAATAGTTCAAAGTTTTCCAAAAGTGAAAAATCAGGTACAAAGCTGCAGAATTTTTCCTTTCCTTCACCTGAAGTAATTTGGAGATTCTCTGATACTAATTACAGAGAATTTAGGATTATATGTCATTCTTTTGGAGTATAAAAATAGTAATCAAGCCTGAAAGTTAGATAAATCCTATTGACATATGAAAGTAACATACTCCTATATTTCAAGTGATGAGCATTTAAAACAAACAAGATAATTTAGCACTCATCTGAGCACACTACACATTTGAAAACAAACTCTTGTAAACATAGGCAATATATAAATGGCATTGGTCATATTCCTAATTTTTTAAAAATATATTTTTATTAGTTTAAGGTATCTAGATAGTTTAACTTGTACTTGGTCTACTTGATGTCAAACAAGCAAATCATATCATATCTAACTGCTATACTATTAATAATATCCTGTGTCAATTTATTTAATACATAGGAGAGAGATTGAACTCAACTCTAGTGATATAAGAGATAGGAGAGATTTAAAGTGCTTTAGTGGAAAGAACTAGGGGACATTGAGGCAAGCTTGGTCACTGTGATCACCAGATCTGTATTTTCGAATCAACTTCTACTAAACTGGGGTCTTATCTTCCCACAGAGATTACACAAGAGAGGCTCTATATCTTAATGATTATATTTCAAAGGGATGGATTCTAGGTCTTGAGAAAGACATTCTTGAGTTTTAAAACTGGCAAGAGACTGGGAGATTTACATGTCAAAAGGGCAGAGAAAGAATTTACAACTGCAAATTCCCTCAAGTAAATGCTTGAAGAAAAGAAAGGTCAGGGACCTGAAGTCAAGAAGAAACCTGCTTAACATTTAGCGCAGTTGAAGGGAAGGCTAAGACCAGACCCTCCTGGTCACTAACCTTAAGGAAAATTGTCGGTGATAGACTGGAAAACTTTTATTTGGTTTTAAAACCATAGTTTATTAAGTTAAAGAAAACAAGAACTTAAGAGTTCTGTTTAGCAAATATATTTTTGAAGTAACATGATTATAAATTGTTTCAAACACACTATTGCCAATTTGCTGAGATTTCCCTTTTAGGGTATGTAATAGTGTGCCCTTTAAATCACTTTATTTACTTATCCACTTATCCATCCATCCCTCCATCCTATATTATACTGACCTATTCAGAATTTAAGGCACATAGCAAATATCTTTAAATTCCTCCCCATATCCTACAACCCACTAATTTAACAAAATTCCATTCAAGTGATTTCATATTTTGACATTTAAACACAGAAAATATATATGCTATATATTTGCCCATGCTGAGCTTATTTTGTTTGCTCTAAATTTATGTTTCCACTTCAACAAATAATCCTTTTTTCCAGTATCCTGGTTATTTCCTGGTAATGAGACTCTTTTGCCTAAAGAGTACATCTTTTTTTTTTTTTTTTTTAAACAATACATCTTAACCTATGTGCCCACTTAGCTTTATCTCTTCTGGCTGTATGGTTTTAATCTTGTGAGATTTTTTTCATTTGAAACTGTATCTTCATCCCTTTTCATTCTTTTGTGTACCTTTCCCAGTTCTGTTTCCTAGTTCTTAAAATGTTCTAGTAACAAGTTTTGGGCTGATCAAATGCTTAAACAAGGACTGTTGTTCAGTTGCCCAGTCATGTCCAACTCTTTGCAACCCCATGGACTGCAGCATGCTAGGCCTCCCTGTCCCTCACCATCTCCCAAAGTTTGCCCAAGTTCATGTCCATTGCATCGGTGATGCCATCCAGCCATTTCATCCTCTGATACCCTCTTCTCCTTCTGCCCTTGATCTTTCCCAGTGAGTTGGCTCTTAGCATCAGATGGGAGCTTCAGCTTCAGCATCAGTCCTTCCAAGGAGTAATCAGGGTTGATTTAGGATTGACTGGTTGATCCCCTTGCTGTCCAAAGGGCTTTCAGGAGTCTTCACCAGCACCACAATTCAAAGGCATCAACTCTTTTGCATTCTGCTTTCTTTATGGTCCAGCTCTCACACCATATGTGATCACTGGGCAGACCATAATTTTGACTGTATGGACCTTTGTTGGCACAGTAATGCCTCTGCTTTTCAGTATGCTGTCTAGGTTTGTCATAACTTACCTGCCAAGCTTACCTGTGTGGATCACCACAAAGTGTGGAAAATTCTGAAAGAGGTGGGAATACCAGACCACCTGACCTGCCTCCAGAGAAATCTGTATGCAGGTCACGAAGCAACAGCTAGAACTGGACATAGAACAACAGACTGGTTCCAAATAGGAAAAGGAGTATGTCAAGGTTGTATATTTTCACCCTGCTTATTTAATTTATATGCAGAGTGCATCATGAGAAACCCTGAGCTGGAGGAAGCACAAGCTGGAATCAAGATTGCTGGGAGAAATATCAATAACCTCAGATATGCAGATGATACCACACTTATGGCAGAAAGCAAGAACTAAAGAACCTCTTGATGAAAGTAAAAGAAGAGAGTGAAAAAGTTAACTTAAAACCCAAAATTCAGAAAACTAAGATCATGGCATCCAGTCCCATCACTTCATGGCAAATAGATGGGGAAACAATGGAAACAGTGGCAGGCTTTATTTTTTTGGGCTCCAAAATCCCTGCAGATGGTGACTGTAGCCATGAAATTAAAAGACGCTTACTCCTTGGAAGAAAAGTTATGACCAACCTAGACAGCATATTAAAAAGCAGAGACATTACTTTGCCATCAAAGGTCCGTCTAGTCAAGGCTATGGTTTTTCCAGTGGTCATGTATGGATGTGAGAGTTGGGCTATAAAGAAAGTTGAACTGAACTGAACTGACTCTTTGTGACCCCGTGGACTGTAGCCCACCAGGCTCCTCCATCCATGGGATTTTCTAGGCAAGAATACTGGAGTGGGTTGCCATTTCCTTCTCCAGGGGATCTTCCCAACCCAGGAATCGAACCCAGGTCTTCCGCATTGTAGGCAGATGTTTTAACCTCTGAGCCACCAGGGAAGACCCAGGGAAAGAAAGCTGAACACCATCCAAAATAACTGTCAAGAAGCCCCAAGAGAAAGAAAGTTGAACGCGGAAGAATTGATGCTTTTGAACCATGGTGTTGGAGAAGACTTCACAGTCCTTTGGACTGCAAAGAGATCCGACCAGTCCATCCTAAAGGATATCAATCCTGAGTGTTCATTGGAAGGACTGATGTTGAAGCTGAAACTCCAATACTTTGGCCACCTGATGCAAAGAACTGCCTCATTGGAAAAGACCCTGATGCTGGGAAAGATTGAGTGCAGGAGGAGAAGGGGATGACAGAGGATGAGATGGTTGGATGGCATCACTGACTCAATGGACCAGAGTTTGAGTAAACTCACGACTGAGAGACTGAACTGAACCTATTCAGAAGCAATTGTCTTCTGATTTCATGGTTGCAGTCACCATCTGCAGTGATTTTAGAGCCCAAGAAGAGGAATATCTGTCACTACTTCCATATTTTCCCCTTCTGTTTGTCATGAAGTAATAGGACTGGATGCCATGAGCTTAGCTTTCTTTCTTTCTTTCTTTTAATTAATATTTAGTTTTAAGCCAGCTTTTTCACTCTACTCTTTCACTGCCATCAAGAGGTTCTTTGATTTCTCTTCACTTCCTGCCATTAGAGTGGCATTACCCACATATCTGAGGTTGTTGATGTTTCTCCCACATTTCCTGATTTCAACTGATAAGTCATCCAGCCTACCATTTCTCATGATGTGCTCGGCAAATAGGTTAAACAAACAGGGAGACAGCCGACAGCCCTGTTTTACTCCTTTCTCAACCTTGAACCAATCAGTTGTTCCATACAGGGTTCTAGCTGTTTCTTCTTGACCTGCAAACAGGTTTCTCAGGAAATAGGTAAGGTGGTCTGGTATCTCCATCTCTTTAAGAGCTTTCCACAATTTGTTATGATCCACACAGTCAAAGGCTTTAGTGTAGTCGATGAAACTGAGCTAGATGTTTTTCTGGAATCCTCTTGTTTTCTCTATGATCCAGTAAATGTTGAAAATTTGATCTCTGGTTCTTCTTCCCTTTGTAAGCCCAGCTTGGACATCTGGAAGTTCTTGGTTTGCGTAATGCTGAAGCCTCTCATGCAAAATTTTAAGCATGACCTTACCAGCGTGAGAGATGTGTTCAATTGTCTGATGGTTAGCACATTCTTTAGTACTACCATTCTTGGGAACTGAGATGAGAATTGACCTTTTCCAGTCCTGTGGCCACTGCTGGGTCTTCTAGATTTGCTGACATATTGAATGCAACACCTTGATGGCATCATCCTTTAGGGTTTGGAATAGCTTTACTGGAAATCCATCATGTTCATTAGCTTTACTAACAGCAGTGCTTCCTAAGGCCCACTTGGCTTCACACTCCAGAATGTCATGCTCTGGGTTACTGACTACACCATCGTAGGAATTTAGTTCATTAAAATCCTTTTTGTGCAGTTTTTCTGTGTGGACTTCCACATCAGGTCTTCAGAGTGGCTGAAGGGCGTGTCCCTGCTAGTCAGGGCCTGATAAAACATGATCCACTGGAGAAGGGAATGGCAAACCACTTCAGTATTCTTGCCTTGAGAACCCCATGGACAATATGAAAAGGCAAAAATAACATATATAGGAACACATGTTTTGAGTACCCATTAATGGCCAATGCTAAGATAAGCAACTTGCATGAATTACCTCATTCAGTTCTCAGGACTAGACTATTATATATTTATCTTATAATAAAATATTATCATATTTACCATTATTAAAGTCTATGAACCTCATGCTCTGTAGTGCAAAAAGTAAAATCACATTTGAAGCTTGCTAAAGCACAGATTTTCCGAATCCAACAAAAGACACTTAATTTGATATGACTGGAACTTAGATAAACACATTTAATACTTTATTACTTGTCCCCAGGTGATTGTGATGCAGATGAATTTCTAATCAGACCTTAAGGAAGATAGTTCTATAGGAAATGATTTAAAAAAAATTAGTTCGTCAGTTTTGTATAGAATTTAAATCAAGTATAAGGAATAGTATATATGTAATGCCATAATCTTTTGATATTTCTCAATTTCTATGTAGTATTCATATTAATTAAAGTTAGAAATATTTTAATAAAAATTGTTTTAAAATTCCTTTCAAATTAAGTACCCATGTGTAAATTTCACTAATTCTCCAGTCATCTTTTTGCCTCAAGATTACTTGGTTACAATTAAAAAAATTCACATTTCATAAGTCAAAATCAAGATACTCAACTTTTATATTAATTCACTGTTTAGTTTATTCACATGCATCCTAACAGAGCTTTATTGGATTACCTTCGCTGGTGACTTAGATGGTAAAGAATCCGCCTGCAATGCAGGATACCCAGGTTTGATCCGAGTCAAGAGGATCCCCTGGAGAAGGGAACGGCCACCCACTCAGTGTTCTTGTCTGGAGAATGCTGTGGACAGAGGATCCTGGCAGGTTACAGGCCGTGGGGTCACAAAGAGTTGAATGTGAGTGAGCAATGAACACTTTACATTCCTTGAGATTATGTGTTCATCTTAGATGATTTGAAAGTGGTATAGTGGGGGGGGGGGTGTGTGTGTAAGAGAGAATCAAGTCTTTATTCAATCAACAGAAATGAAAGTTGTTCAGTTACCCAATCATTTCCATATCTCTTCCAAATAGATTTAAGTGACATTCACTGAATTTCTTCTAAAGTGCATATGACTTATTCACTTTTTTTCTTACCTTCTCAGTGACAATGAAATAGTCACATAGAGTCACAGAAGCACGTTCTTCAAGTCCTTCTTTCCCATTCCTGGAGATTTCCCTCTGGGAAAGAAAGATGATGACATAGCTTGTCTTAAAATCTACACGAGATTACAAAAACACTAATGATGTTTACTAGCAAGAGATTTTCTGCAGAATGCTTTTAGTAGGATGTACCTAAATCTGTCTAAGATCGCTTATGGTAACCTGGAATGTAGAGATGTATAGACCATGGTTCTGGGAAAATGTCCTACAAGCTATGTAACTACATGTTTATAAAACACAGATGTTGCATGATCAAAATACCTCCTTTGTCTTAAGGTAGACGCACATATTAAAGAATATATACACATTGGCCATACTATATTTGGATGTGGCAAAGAAGAATCTGCAAAGCAATGGACAGTTACCCTTTATTTCTTCCTGCTTCACTAATGATTTACAACTACTTGTATCCTTGATACATGATAAAATTATTTTTGAGTCTGATTTCAAAATTTAATTCTTTGTGTTTGCTCACTTACGTATACGGCATGCTTTCCATTTGGTTGTAATATACGTTATTAATCAAAATGATAGTTTATTATACTATGGTGGAAACAATTATCAGGGAATGCAAACTAGTACAGCCACTATGGAAAACAGTGTGGAGATTTCTTAAAAAACTGGAAATAGAACTGCCATATGACCCAGCAATCCCACTTCTAGGCATACACACTGAGGAAACCAGATCTGAAAGAGACACGTGCACCCCAATGTTCATCGCAGCACTGTTTATAATAGCCAGGACATGGAAGCAACCTAGATGCCCATCAGCAGATGAATGGATAAGGAAGCTGTGGTACATATACACCATGGAATATTACTCAGCCGTTAAAAAGAATTCATTTGAATCAGTTCTAATGAGATGGATGAAACTGAAGCCCATTATACAGAGTGAAGTAAGCCAGAAAGATAAAGAACATTACAGTATACTAACACATATATACGGAATTTAGATAGATGGTGGCGATAACCCTATATGCAAAACAGAAAAAGAGACACAGAAGTACAGAACAGACTTTTGAACTCTGGGGGAGAACGTGAGGGTGGGATGTTTTGAAAGAACAGCATGTATACTATCTATGGTGAAACGGACCACCAGCCCAGGTGGGATGCATGAATCAGGTGTTCTTGCCTGGTGCACTGGGAGGACCCTGAGGAGTCGGGTGGGGAGGGAGGTGGGAGGGGGGATCGGGATGGGGAATACGTGTAACTATATGGCTGATTCATGTCAATGTATGACAAAACCCACTGAAATGTTGTAAAGTGATTGGCCTCCAACTAATAAAATAATATTTAAAAAAAAAAATTAAAAAAAAATAAATAAACTGTATATATCTATTGAACCTGGGTGGGTCTCCTGCATTGCAGGCAGATTCTTTACCATCTAAGCCACCAGGGGAGCCCATATATTGATAGAGAAGTATGTTTTTGTGTATATACAACGGTGTTGGAGAAGACTCTTGAAAGTCCCTTGGACTGCAAGGAGACCCAACCAGTCCATCCTGAAGGAGAGCAGTCCTGGGTGTTCATTGGAAGGACTGATGCTGAAGCTGAAACTCCAATACTTTGACCACCTCATGCGAAGAGTTGACTCACTGGAAAAGACCCTGATGCTGGGAGGGATTGGGGACAGGAGAAGAAGGGGACGACAGAGGATGAGATGGTTGGATAGCATCACTGACTCGATAGACATGAGTTTGAGTAAATTCTGGGAGTTGGTGATGGACAGGGAGGCCTGGCGTGCTGCAGTCCATGGGGTGGCAAAGAGTCGGACACGACTGAGCGACTGAACTGAACTGAACTGCACATATACTTGGGCTTCCCTCATGGCTCAGATGGTAAAGAATCTGCCTGCAATGCAGGAGACTGGAGTTCAGTCCATGGGTTGGGAAGATCCCCTGCAGGAAGGAATGACAACCCACCCCAGTATTCTTGCCTGGAGAATTCCATGGGCAGAGAAGCCTCGCAGGCTACTGTCCATGGGGTTGCAAACAGTTGGACATGACTAAATGATTAACACTACCACTACTAATATATGCTTATACTTTCTATCGCGAGTATACATGTTTTCTCAGTGAAAATAAAATATAATTGATAATGTGTATTCAGACACAGATAATTACAAGTTTTGAACGTTTTGCATATTTGCAATCTAATAAGAAAGTGTGGCAGGGTCATTTTTGGAGTCTAACTAATGGTAAATCACCACTCTCCACCACTTGCTAATGGGATGTAATTGAATGGAACTGCAAGCAAGGAAGTAATGGACAAAAAGTATATACTTCATCTTGAAAAGCTACTGGGGGAACATTTGTTTCAGAGATGAAGGAATAGGATTTCATTAGGATGGGCATTTTAAATAAAAGATGTGTGCTTATCTTGCATAACTGACAGAATCTAGTGTGCTTCACGTGTCTATCAATTTCCTGAGATTCTTGCAACCAGCGTTAACAAAATAAATGTCCATGAATCCTCATTTCATTTTCTCAACTATCCTACTTGTCTTCATATAAAAGGGAACTCAAACATGGTAAAGTCAGAGGCAGTTCTTTTGATGCCTGTTCGCTTGATGTATTACTTTTAATTAACATAAAGTTAATAATTTTAATTGATTTCTTTCTTAATCCCTCTCCTCCCTCTTGCTGAAGAGGGGTGATAAAGATTAAGAGACAAATAATGGCACAATCTGATTATTATGTAATTTTACTCTAGCACATGGAATTAGTAAACTCAGATATACTTAGAGTAGTGTCTTGTGAGAGCGGCACTGGTGTGAATTTAACAAGCAAGCTCATTACTTTAAATATCCACATAAAAGGGGTAAATACCCACTAATTTTGTTGAGGCGTTGTAAGACCGTATGAACCTCTCTGTATTGATCACAGAAGAGGGATATTACTTTAACCTGTGATTCCCCTGAAGTTTATACAAATCTTCTAAGAGCTATTGCTCCCTAGAACAGTGCTATACAAAGTGTCATCCAGGATTGTTCCTAGTGACCATGAATTGTTTGGTTTTGGTCCATGATGACTTAAGTACAGAAATTGAAAGTAAGTATTTAGAAACTTTTATAGCAATTTGACATTGGTGCAACAACCTAAAATGGCATCAGTGAGCTTGTCTTATTGAACAAGTTATAGACCAGTCAGAGTGCTGTCAAAACCACAAGTGGTGGAAGTTATGTGCTGGGATCATTTTACAATACTGAAGCTTTAAGGTAAGTTTGCCATATGTAAAAATAAATAAATAAATAAAAGAAAAGAAGGAGAGAAAAAATAATACAGTATCAAAATAATTTCATTAAAAGATAACTTAATTTTAATGACTGTTGAAGGATTGAAGATAGGCATGAAAAGTGTTAACATCACTGTGTTATTTTTGAACAAAAATTGAACTGATTATTCTGTTCTTTCTTAAATTACCTTAAAAGTCTCCTTACAGTTTCCAGTGGAATGGAAATTAAAAAATAAAAAAATAAATAAAATATAAACTGGTCATTCAGCACATATTGAGAAGCTCTGGTCTATGGTGTAGCTTCCGGCCACCTAAATCCAAGCAGCAGAAGCTCACGTGGGGTTAGCTTGGATCTGTGCCTAAGAAAGTCCCAGTGTCTCAGTGGTAAAGAATCCACCTGCCAGCACAGGAGACGTGGGTGGCTTTGCTGGGTCGGGAAGATCTGGGTCAGGAAGATCCTCTGGAGAAGGAAGCGGCAACCCACTCTGGTATTCTTGACCGGTGTACCCATGGACAGAGGAGCCTGGTCACAAAGAGTTGGACGCAACTGGGGGACTAAGCGCCAGTTGTTATTTAGAAAAATAAGGACCAGGAGTAACTGCAACGTGGGTGAAGCAGTGATCAGACCAGAGTTAACTCATCTCCAATATATGCATGACGGGTGTTAATCTCTTCATTGCTTGTTTTCATAAATAAACCACCTATCACTATTTTAATCCAGTACTTCATCAATTAAGAAAATAAGTAACACTGATCATCAGCATACAATTGATGGCTATAGGTTCTAAATGCAGGCGGATACTATAACCTTCAAGAATTGAAATTTTCAGCAGAAAAAATATTAGATATTAAACTTTAGAGGGTCTCCTTATCAATAAAATGAAAAACTTAAAAAATATTTGAACAAATTGTTCAAGAGGAAACTTTTACCTAATTGCCAAAATATGTATAATAATTGGAGGAAATTACTATCAAGTCTAAATATCATTTATAATATAAAAATACCAAATTAACCAATGGCTTACAGAAATGGTATAGACATATTTCTGACTCATCTTTTTCAGTATGGTGGCAACGAAGCTACCAGGGTCACCAAGGGCTGTGATCTGTATCAATTCTTTTCCATTCACACCAATTTCTAATTTTTACTTCCCCAGAGCCAATCCATGTTTCTAATTTAGCTCCTTAAAGCATAGAAATAGGATTTATAAATTGGTATACAATCAGAAGATAAATAATCCATCATATTGTGATAGATAACTCAAACTTTAATTACACAGATAAAACCACTTTCATTTAAAAATGTGTTATGTATTACACAACCAATTTCCTTAATTAAATTCTATTAACAAAATTAATAAGCAATTCACCCAATGTATTGCTCTCTTTATCACTGATTTTCTTTGAATTATTAAACAAACCTCAGAGTACAGGACCCCATATGAATTTCAAATACCACATATTTATTTAACCAATAAATACTGCACATACCTTTTGCAGGCATGTGAAAAATTCTAGTATTTGTTTATGTGTTCATGACAATAGAATAACTTAGATTTAAATTCAACTAATAAGTTGTGCTAAGGAATAGAAGGGGAAATAATAAATTCAGATGCCAGCTAAGTGATGACCTTCATCTTCTCCAGCGACCCCTGGGGAAAAAGATACTGAAACTTTTCTATTTTTCTGTTACAGCATTGCTTGCTATGCTTGCTATTTACTAAGCATCCCAAAATCAGGGTCTGCACAAGTTAAATTTTATCCTTTGGTCTCTGTAGTTTTGTATTCTTTAAAGATGTGAGCAAAGAATAGGGGTGTAATAACAATGCTTTGAAACTGTAGATGAGATCCAACCTTCAGAATTTCTAATATTTCTCCTCACCTTCCTTGAGGTTTCCTCATTTAAAATGCCAGTATCTCTTGTGCAAAACAAACCACACTGCTACAAAATGCAGTACTATCATACATAGATGGTTGGAGTAGTCCCAAGTAGTTTTCAATATACAGCTTATTTCATCAACTGGTAGGTAAAAGTTCAGAGAAGACAAAAAGTTGATTGTTTTCTAACCAAAAGCATACTGAAATAACTTAAAAGAAGGAAGCAAGCTAATACTTGCCATATTGACATTTCCCCTCAATTGCAAAATAGAGAAAAACATTTTTTAAATTAGTTTTTTACTTTTGCCAGGATGAAATAGACTTTAACAAGATGTTTTATTTTAGTGACATGGTTTTAAAGTTTTTCTGACAGAGTTATAAGTTGCATAACACATCATTAAGACCAAATCAAAGAATTAGAAATTGTCTTTTTAAAAAAAAATCACTCAAGTGCTATCAATGTTATACTTAAAATTCAGCTCAAACTTGAACTTCACATAAAACTTAAATCAATCTTATGTTCATGTAAATACACCTGTACCATAGGTACATATAAAGCAAAATGCTATGATTACAAAAGGATATCTTTTAAATTCACAACAAAATACATTCTAAAAAATTTAATATTGATTTTAACATAGAAAATTCCTATAAATGCAAATTAAATAATTAGCAAAAGTATCAAATTTGAGAATGTTAAAAAATTCTGAGTTTTTAAACCATAGGGGAAAGAAACATGAACACAGATTATTAGAATTTGGCCCTGAGATCCTCCTATTTTCCCTACTGAGATCAAAGTTTTGCTATTGACTTTCCCAGATGTAGCTTCCTAAACTCCAAAATGTCTTTCTAGAAAGTTTCAATCTCCAGGTGCAAAGAGCAGAGTGAAGGAACAAAATTAGGTGGAAATTTCTTCAGAACCTACCATATTTAAGAAAGAACATCTAAAATTCTGGAAGGACTTTAAAATGATCATGTTCATTAAAAGATAAGAAAGTGGAAAGTCCTCTGAAATATATTTTATCAATTTATCTTCACTTAATTTTTCTACCCCTATAACAATGGAAGCTGTGATTAGCTGTCAGTTTTTATTAATTTGATAAAGAAAATTCCTCTAACTTCAAAGTCAAAAAATGAAAGAGAATACCAAGGAACACTGAACTTTTAAAAAAAGTAAAGGACGAATGAAAGCCACTCTTCTCATTGAGACTGCAAAGTTAATTCTATTGCCTATTTCATGATGAATTATATGTATTACACTATATCAATTTTTTTCAAATTACATATATAACACATTTTCATGTAAATAAATTCCTATATTTAGTATCAGGAAATAAATGTCTTATATAACCTTGGCTTTATTTAAATAAATGCATTTTGCTCTTTGCTTTACTTATCAATAAAACCAAAATTAAATATAGTATTTAAGGTAAAAACATAAGGCAATTCTCAAGCACCTTGTATTTATACTGACATACCTACAACGTATGAAATTTTTTTAAACTGTGTTATTACATAATGTGTTTTTTCCCCACAGTAATAATTACATTTGTAACAAAAGGTGTGCATATACAACTCAAGTTATTTCAAGATTTATTTTCTTTTTCTTGTTTCCATTTCTGGAATATTTTCCATGTGTTTCAGGATTAAGATGATTTTCCTCTGCTGAAAGTAGCTGGGCTTCAAGGTGAACCCTCGGTGTTAACATGAGTCCTCCTATCCTTCACCCTAAGTCCTTAAATATTTTACTACTCCAATATCTTTCTTCTCAGTGTATTCACTTGTAAAGTTTTTGTAACTCCTATTTTGTATAGGAGTCTATTTCAGCATTCATAGTATTTTAGATCATATGCTTATTTTTTATATGAGAATACAAACTCAGAGAAATCTTATGATTTGCAAAAAGTCCAGGCCAAAAATAAAAATGTCTCACACATGTTTACCATGCCAGAGTTCTGGGTTTCTTTTCTCAGATATGAGTGACATCAGGCTTCATAGAAAAAGAATTCCAAATAGTTTCAGTTTATGGGCCAACATTTTACTTCTCATAGCACTCTACAATGTCTTGAGAAGCAAATCATGAAGTTAGTAATTTTGTATAAAAAGGATTGTGACTCAACCCAAAGGAAGGCCTGCAGCTTTCTGAAACATTCTAAAATAATGTCAATGTGTCAATATTTCATTATGCTTTACCAAAGAGGAATGTTTTTAATAATTATTACTTTTATAACTAAATCAGATTCTCAGTAATACACTGAAGACTACTGCTTCCAGCCAAAATGTAGTAAATGGCATGGGATTCATCTTCCCATTGTAAACAAACAAAAAAATTAAGACAAAAAGGAGAATGATCATTGAGATGTGAGAAGGAAATGATACTATGATCGCTCTGGTTTATTGCCCTGAATTTCCAGGTAAAGAAACAGGAAATTCATATGAAACTGAGAAGAATTTCTGAGATGGAAGAGTTGAAGATTCTACTGAAAGGCAAAGAGTTTGCCAAAAAATGTAGAGGATAATAAAATCCTATGCAGATAGAGAAATCTAGATAAATATGAAGGACTTCACTCAATTATTTGAAAGAATACTAATTGAATTGAATACATGACAGAAAAGTACCCCCCAATAGATAAATAAATGAGAGGATTAAAGTTAAGATTGTCCAGTGCTTACATAGGCCTGAGAATATAGTCTGTTCCCATTTGATAAACTAGGAAACTTCATAATTCATTAGGCAGTGAATGAAGTACAAAAAAGGATCCATGAACAGAGAAGAGAGAGCCATGAACAGAGAATAATTAGTGCTAGGCTAAACATCACTCTCGGAGAAGGAAATGCAACCCACTCCAGTCCTCTTGCCTGGACAATCCCATGGACGGAGGAGCCTGGTGGGCTGCAGTCCATGGGGTCACTAAGAGTCGGACATGACTGAGCAACTTCACTTTCACTTTGCACTTTCATGCATTGGAGAAGGAAATGGCAGCCCCCTCCAGTGTCTTGCCTGGAGAATCCCAGGGATGGCGGAGCCTGGTGGGCTGCCGTCTATGGGGTCGCACAGAGTCGGACACGACTGAAGCGACTTAGCAGCAGCAACAGCAGCAAACACCACTCTGCTGCTATATCCCAAAGCAAGCATCAAACAAAGTTTTCAGTGAACTTACATCTTAGGAAAATATTCATAAAAATCTGTAGAGAAAAAAAGCCAGGAAATAAAAGGGTAAATTCACAAAACATATTATAAAAGATCAGGATAGGGAGAACAAGATCGTGGAGAAGTAGATGAAGTGGAGTACATCTCTCTCCATGGATACATTAGGAATACACCTTCAGACACAGAACTGCATGCAGATCAGCTGAGAGCAGATAGGAGTATCTGGCCAGCAAAAAAGATTATATAGAACCATGCAAAACTCAGTAGAAGGAAGGAACTAGGGAGAAAGAGAGGAGTGTTCTTAGGACTGCACCTGCCACTGGCGGGTATGGGAACTGAAGCAGGGGTCGGATCCCCACATCAGGGCAATTGTCTGAGTCAGAGAGGAAACGTTTAAGGCTGAGAGTGAGACAGCTGATCAGTAGCAGCCTGAATGGAATGAGAATCAGACAGTCCTTGTCACAGCCATAAATAACCCCGGACAGGGACGCAGGTCCCCGAGAAGGCACAACAGCTAGGAGCTGGAGATTAGGGACTGTGGGGCGATCCCAGGGCGAAGGCTGCTGTTGACCGCAGAGAGACAGAGCAAGAAGATGTGAGGGAGGAGACTGCGGTGGGAAATGCCCCTGGAGGAAGGCCAGGCCGCCAAGGAAGCAAGGCGATACTGCTGAGTCACGTGTAGGGGATGGAGCCATCACCAAAGCCTCTCTCTCCCCACACGCCAGCAGCGGCAGGTGGACAATAGAGAGGCTGGCCCATTGAGCGTCTGATGCACCAGCTACAGAGTAGGACCCCACCCAGGGTGCTCCTTTAAGTGCCTGATGCTCTGATCTAAGACTAGGACACCAGCCCGGGGACCCTCCATGCTCCAGGGGGCCCCCTCTATGTGCCTGACGTGCCAAGCAGCAGAGAAGGACCCCAGGCAAGGGAGTCCTCTAAGTGTCTGAACGGCAGAGAGATGGAGAAAGATTAGCCAAAGAGGACTTCTGGTCACCAGCCACTACACGTGTGAAAAAAGACTCTGATGGGGCCATAATTCCCGCAGCTGGGGCAGTCTGTGGCCCTGCCCACTTGGAGCCACCAGGCCCCCCATGACCCAAGCCGCTGCCCCACTTTCATGCTCAACCCTCAGTGGGGCAGAGCTGTCACAGGCCAAAAAAAAAAAAAAAAAAAAAAAAAATCTTGCATCTATACACGTGGGATTATTTTGGTCGCGCCCAACTCTTTGCAACCCTGTGGGCTATGGCCTTCCAGGCTTCTCTGTCAGGGGGGTTCTCCAGGCAAGAGTCCTGGAGTGTAATGGCCAATATGGTTGCTATACACTTCTAGAAGTAGTAGTGTTGTGCTAGTTGCTGAGTCAAGTCCAAATCTTCGTGACCCCATAGACTGTGGCCCGCCAGGCTCCTCTGTCCATGGGATTCTCCAGGCAAGAACAGTGGAGTGGGTTGCCATTCCCTCTCCAGGGGATCTTCCCGACCCAGGGATCGAACCTGGGTCTCCTGCACTGCAGGCAGATTCTTTACCGTCTGAGCTACAGGGAAGATTCAACAAGGAGAATGCCCTTCTAGAGCACTCTATTTCCTGCTGCCCTAGCCGCCAACTCCCCTGAGTACCTGGTGCTGCCAGAACCGCTGCCACCCAAGCAGCCGCACCACCTCCACACCTGGCCCTCACTGGGCAGACCCAAGCCCCCCAGGGCAGCCTCAGGAGCAAACCCCACTGGATGACCCACAGGCAGAGGTGGAAATAAAACCACAAGTGAAACCCAGGGCAGTGTGACTAAGGGAGAAGACCCAAAACCTTCCCACAAGCTGCAGATTAAATCCACAGGATCAACTAGGCAGATTCTGTATTTTCTTTCAGACTTTCTTTTTCCCCCCACCTCTGTTGTAGTTGTCAATTTTATTGGCACTGTGAAACCTAATTAAGTTTTTGAGCTTTTACTTTCTTTTCCCTAATCACATTTTTTACTATTTTTATAAACCTCTGCGTCTGCATTTGCAGTTCTGTGGAGTTTTCCTTTTATTTCTTTTCTCTCTTCTCTTTCATCTTCCTTTTTTTCCTAATAATTTTTAATTTTTTAAACCTTTTATTATTTTTGTACATTTATTCCTTTGTTTTCTTTTCCTACTGTTCTTGCAGTTAATTTTTAATATATATAAATCTTCTTTATCTACCTCTATTTAACTTTGTGTATCTATTCTTTCTTTCCTTTCCTTTCAACACACTTGTTAATTTTGTTTTCACTGCTTTATTACCCACTTGGCACCTTGCTTTAGTTTTGTTTTCTAGTTTTTGCTTTAGTTAGTTTTGTTCTTAACTGGTAGACACAATTCTTGGTTTCCTTTATTTGCTGGGTCAATCTATTGTACTTTATTTTCATTGGACTGCTTTGACTTTGCCTATGGATGTATATGTATATGTGTATACTCTATTATTTAAGTTATTATTTGCCTGATTTTGTAACTGCCATTTGTCTGTGGCTTATCTTCAGTTTCTTGTTTTTGGGTATGTGTTTTAATCTCACTTAATGCCATAACAAACCACTTGTGGAATCTTTGTTTCTGACCAGAGATCAAGCCCTGAGCCTTTGGAGTGGGAGCACTGACGCCAAGACCCTGAGAACTAACCCTCGGGAGGATCAAATAGTGGGAACGCTTACAAAGGAAACCACCTGAACACAAGACCCGGCATCACCCAACCACCAGTGACACCCTGTCAGGACACCTCATCCAAAAACAAACAAAGCAAAAATGCAAACCCAATCATCACAGACAGGATTACCACTTCACTCAGCCTTGCCCATCAGAAAAACAAACAAACCAACCAACCTCAGCATAAATCTCACCCTATACAATGCTTACACAAACCACTGGGCCAACCTTAAGGGGGGCGGGAACCAAAGCAAGACCAATTTCATCCTTGAAATCTGGGAAAAGGAGATCTCACACAATAAGATCTTTTTTTTTTTTTTTTTTTTTTTTTTTTAATGAAAAGGCAGAGAAATACTGTACAAATGAAGGAACAAACTAGAAACACAGAAATCCAAATAAATGAAAAGAAAATAGGCAAACTACCTGAAAAAGAATTCAGAATAATGATAGTAAAGATGATCAAAAACCTTGAAAACACAAGCATCAAAGGATAAAAATGCAAGCATCAATTAACAAAAACCTAGAAGAATTAAAGAATAAACATACAGAGACAAACAACACAATTACTAAAAAAAAAAAAAAAAACCAAAACACTCTAAAAGGACTCAATAGCAGAATATCGGAAGCAGAAGAATTCAGTGAACTGGAAGATAAAATGGTAGAAATAACTTCTGAAGAGCAGAATAAAGTAAAAAGAATGAAAAGAACTGAGGATAGTCTCAGATATCTCCGGAAAAATATCAAACACACCAACCTTCGAATTATAGGGGTCCCAGAACAAGAAGAGGAAAAGAAAGGCTATGAGAAAATTTTTGGAGAGTTTATAGTTAAAAATTTCCCCAACATGGGAAAGGAAATAGTTAATCAAGTCCAAGAGGTGCAAAGAATCCCATACCAGATAAACCCAAGGAGAAACATGCCAAGACATACACTAATCAAACTAACAAAGATAAAACACAAAGAAAGAATATTAAAAGCAACAAGGGGAAAGTAACAAGTAATATACAAGGGAAACTCCATATATTTAAGAGCTGATCTTTCAGCATAAACTCTGCAGGCCAGAAGGGAATGGCAGGATATATTTAAAGTGCTGAAAGGGAAAAATCTACAACCAATATTACTCTATCTGACAAGGATCTCATTTAAAATTGGTGGAGAAATCAAAAGTTTTTCAGACAAGCAAAAGTTAAGAGAAAAATTCAGTACTGCCAAACTAGCTTTACAACAAATGTTAAAGGGACTTATATAGTCAAGAAATACAAGAGAAGAAAAAGATCTACAAAATCAACCCCAAACAATTAAGAAAATGGCAATAGGAACATATATACAAATAATTACTTTAAATGTAAATGGATTAAATGCTCCAACCAAAAGACACAGATTTGCTGAATGGATACAAAAACAAGCCCTATATATATTCTATCCATAAGAAACTCACTTGAGACCTAAAGACACATATAGACTGAAAGTGAGAGAATGGAAACATATTCAATGCAAATGGGAAGCAAAAGAAAGCTTGAGTAACAATCCTCATAGCAGAAAAAATAGACCTTAAAATAAAGAAGATTACAAGAGATAAGGATACCACATAATGATCAAATGATCAATTCAAGAGGAAGATGTAACAATCATAAATATCTATGCCCCCAACATAGGAGCAACTCAATACACTAGACAAATACTAATAGACATAAAAGGAGAAATTGACACCAACACAAAATAGTAGTAGCAGACTTTAACACCCCACTCACACCAATGGAAAGATCATCGAAACAGAAAATTAATAAGGAAACACAAGTCTTAAATGATACACGAGATGAGATGGATCTCACTGATATCTTCAGGACATATTCCATTCAAATGCAGAAGAATACATCTTCTTCTCAAGAGTACATGGAACATTCTCCAGGATAGGCCATGTCTTGGGTCACAAATCAAACCACAGTAAATTTAAGAAAATTTAAATTATATCAAAAATCTTTACCATCCACAACGCTGTGAGACTAGATATCAATTACATGAAAAAAACTGTAAAAAACACAAACACATGGAGATTAAGCAATACGTTTCTAAATAATGAACAAGTTACGGAAGAAATCAAAAGGGAAATCAAAAAACTTCTATAAACAAATGACAATGAAAGCACGATGACTCAAAACAGACTAGATGCAGCAAAAGCAGTTCTAAGAGGGAAATTTATAGCAATACAATACAAAACTCTGTTTGGTTCAGCTCAGTCACTCAGTCATGTCTGACTCTTCGTGACCCCATGGACTGCAGCACTCCAGGCTTCCCTGTATATCACCAACTCCCAGAGTTTACCCAAACTCATGTCCATTGAGTTGGTGATGCCATCCAACCATCTCATCCTCTGTGGTCCCCTTCTCTTCCCGCCTTCAAACTTTCCTAGCATCAGGGTCTTTTCCAATGAGTTGTTTCTTCTCACCAGGTGGCCAAAATATTGGACTTTCAGCTTCAGCATCAGTCCTTCCAATGAACACTCAGGACTGATCTCTTTTAGGGTGGACTGGTTGGATCTCCTTACAGTCCAAGCGACTCTCAAGAGTCTTCTCCAGCACCATAGTTCAAAATCATCAATTCTTTGGTGTTCAGCTTTCTTTGTGGTCCAACTCTCACATCCATAATGACTACTGGAAAAACCATAGCTTTGACTAGATGGAACTACCTCAAGACACAAGAAAGAAACAAGAAAAACCTCAAATAGATAACCTACTTTTGCATTTAAAAGAACTGAAACAAGAAGAACAGAAAACTCCCCAAATTAGCATAAGGGAACCATAAATCAGAGAAGAAATAAATGAAAATGAAATAAAAGAAACAATAGTAAAAATTAATAAAATTAAAAGCTGGTTCTTTGAGAAGATAAACAAAATCGACAAACCTTTAGCCAGATTCATCAAGAAAAAAGAGAGGAGAAACAAATCAACAATATTAGAAATGAAAAAGGAGAGATTACAACAGGCAATGCAGAAATACAAAGGAATATAAGAGTTTATTATGAACAACTATATGGCAATAAAATGTAAAACCAGGAAGAAATTGACAGATTCTTAGAAAAGTTCAATCTTCAAAAACTGAACCAAGAAGAAATAGAAATCATGAATAGCCCAATTACAAGCACTGAAATTGAAGCTGTGATCAAAATCTCCCCCTCCCCCCAAAAAAATCCCAGGACACTGGAGAATTCTACAAACATTTAGAGGAGTGCTAATGCCTATCCTCTAAATCTCTTTCAAAAAATTGCAGAGGAAGCAACACTTCCAAACTCTTTATAGGAGGCCACCATCACCCAGGAACCAAAACCAAAGACAATACAAAAAAGAAAACTACAGACCAATATCACTGACGAACATAGAGGCAAAAATTCTTAACAAATTTTTTGCAAACAGAATTCAATAACACATCAAAAAGCTGATACACTCTGATCAATTTAGGCTTATTCCAGGGATGCATGGATTCTTCAATATATGCAAATGAATCAATGTGATACACCATATTAACAAATTGAAAGATTAAAAACATATGACAATCTCAGTTGATGCAGAAAAAGACTTTGACAAAATTCAGCACCCACTAAGGCAATAGCACTCCACTCCAGCACTCTTGCCTGGAAAGTCCCATGGATGGAGGAGCCTGGAGGGCTGCAGTCCATGGGGTCGCTGAGTCAGACACGACTGAGCGACTTCACTTTCTCTTTTCACTTTCATGCACTGGAGAAGGAAATGGCAACCCACTCCAGTGTTCTTGCCTGGAGAGTCTCAGTGATGGGGGAACCTGGTGACTGCCATCTATGGGGTCACACAGAGTCAGACACGACTGAAGTGACTTAGCAGCAGCAGCAATGATTAAAAACGCTTCAAAAAAAAAAAAATGGGCATAGAAGGAACCTACAGCAACATAGTAAAGAGTAAAGGCCATATATGATAAGCCCACAGCAAGCATTATTCTCAACAGTGAAAAACTGAAAGCATCCCCCCTAAGATCAGGAATAAGACAAGGGGGTCCATTCTCATCTCTATTATTCAACATAATTTTGGAAGTTCTAGCTATAGAAATCAGAGAAGAAAAAGAAATAAAAGGAATCCAGGTCAGAAAAGAAGTAAAGCTCTCACTATTTGCAGATTACATGATACTGTACATAGAAAATCCTAAAGATACTATCAGAAAATTACTAGAGTTAATCAGTGAACTTAGCAAAGTCACAGGATACAAAAGCATTACACAGAAATCACTTGCATTTCTATATACTAACAATGAAAAATCAGAAAATGAAATTAAGGAATCAATTCCTTTCACCATTGCAACAAAATGAATAAAATATCTAGCAATAAACTTACCTAAGGAGAAAAAAGAACTGTACACAGAAAATTTTAAGACACTGATGAAAGAAATAAAAAATGACATAAACAGATGGAAAGATATTCCATGTTCCTGGGTAGGAAGAGTCAATATTGTGGAAATAACTATACTACCAAACTCAATCTACAGTTTCAATGCTATCCCTATCAAATTACCAATAGCTTTTTTCACAGAACTAGAACAATAAATTTCACAATTCATATAGAAATATAAAAGATCCCGAATAGCCAAAGCAGGCCTGAGAAAGAAGAATGGAGCAGGAGGAATCAACCTTCCTGACTTCAGATTATACTACAAAGCTACAGTCATCAAGACAGTATGGTACTGGCACAAAATCAGAAATACAGACCAATGGAACAAGATAGAAGGCCTAGAAATAAACCCATGCACCTATGGGTACCTTATTTTTGACAAAGGAGGCAAGAATATACAATCGGGCAAAGACAGCCTCTTCAATAAATGGTGCTAGGAAAACTAGACAGCTACATGTAAAAGAAGGAAATTAGAACACTTTCTAACACCAACACAAAGATAAACTCAAAATGGATTAAAGACCTAAATATAAGACCACAAACTATAAAACTTAGAAGAAAACATAGGCAGAACACTCAAATGTAAATCAAAGCAAGATCCTCTATGAATTCCTCCTAGAGGAATGGAAATAAAAACAAAAGTGAACAAGTGGCACCTGATTAAACTTAAAAGCTTTTATACAACAAAGGAAGCTCTAAGCAAGGTGAAAAGACAACCCTCAGAATGGGAGAAAATAAGAACCAATGAAACAATTGACAAGGATTAATTTCCAAAATATACAAGCAGCTCTTACACCTCAATACCAGAAAAACAAACAACCTAATCAAAAAGTGGGGAAAAGACCTAAACAGACATTTCTCCAAAGAAGACATACAGATGGCTAACAAACACATGAAAAGATGCTCAACATCACTCATTATTAGAGAAATGCAAATCAAAACCATAATGAGATATCCCCTCATACCAGTCAGAATGGCCCTCATCAAAAAGTCTACAAACAATAAATGCTGGAGAGGGTGTGGAGAAAAGGGGACCCTCTTGCACTGTTGGTGGAAATGTAAATTGATACAGTCACTATGGAAGACAGTATGGAGATTCCTTAAAAATCTAGGGATAGAAACACCATATGACCTAGTAATCCCACTCCTAGGTACATACCTTGAGAAAACCAAAATTGAAAAAGACACATAAATCCCATTGTTCATTGCAACACTATTTACAATAGCTAGATCATGGAAGCAACCTAGATGCCCATTGACAGCTGAATGGATAAAGAAGTAATGGTATGTATACACAATGGAATATTACTCAGCCATAAAAAGGAATATATTTGAGTCAGTTCTAATGAGGTGGATGAACCTAGAGCTAATTATACAGAGTGAAGTAAGTCAGAAAGAGAAAGAAATACTGTATTCTAATGCATATATACAGAATCTAGAAAAATGGTACTGAAAAATTTATTTTTGCAGGGCAACAGTGGAGAAACAGACATAGAAAATAGACTTATGGACATGCAGAGAGGGGAGAAGGGGGTGAGATATATGCAGAGAGTAACATGGAAACTTACATTACCATATGTAAGACAGATAGCCAACAAGAATTTACTGTATGTCTCAGGAAACTCAAACAGGGGTTCTGTATCAACCTAAAGGGGTGGAATGGGGGGCCAGGTTATGGAAGGGAGGCTCAAAAGGGAGGGATATATGTATACCTATTGCAGATTCATGCTGAGGTTTGACAGGAAACAACAAAAGTCTGAAAAGCGATTATCCTTCAATTAAGAAATGAATTAATTTAAAAAAGAGATTAGGATGAAAGATTGATAAAAGATCACCAGTAAAGCAAAGAATTAAAAAAAAAGATCAGTACTGAGAAGGAAAATTAACCAAGTGAAGCTCACCCAGAATTTAACTAAGTGTGTAAATTAACAGACAAGGACACTAAAAATGTTATTAAAAGTATATTATGCATATTCAAAGAATTTATATAGAGACATAGAAAACGTGTTAAAAGGTCCAAGTTAAACATCCAGAGGTTAAAACTATGTCTTTGATGAAAAGTATACCAGATGGAATTAATGGTACTTTAGACATTTTAGAAAAAACAAACAAACAAAATTTACTGAGCTTCAAGCTATAACACTACAAAGTTTGAAAATGGAGGCAGTAAAGGAGAGAAATTAAAAATCATTAATAGGCTAAGGGAAAACATTGAATGCCATAGAGGCCTAATATACATGTAATTGGTGAGTCCAAAGGGGAGAAAGAAGAAAAAAAAAACTTTGAAAAATAATGGCCAGAATTATTCCCAATTTGATGCAAACTGTGGTATTGGAGAAGACTCTTGAGAATCCCTTGGACTGCAAGGAGATCCAACCAGTCCATCCTGAAGGAGATCAGTCCTGGGTGTTCATTGGAAGGACTGATGCTGAAGCTGAAACTCCAATACTTTGTCCACCTCATGCGAAGAGTTGACTCATTGGAAAAGACCCTGATGCTGGGAGGGTTTGGGGGCAGGAGGAGAAGGGGATAACAGAGGATGAGATGGTTGGATGGCACCACTGACTTGATGTGCATGAGTTTGAGTAAACTCCGGGAGTTTGTGATGGACAGGGAGGCCTGGCGTGTTGCGGTTCATCGGGTCGCAAAGAGTCAGACACGACTGAACTGAACTGAATTGAACTGAACTGATAAACCTATAGTTCAAAGAATTTCAGCAAACTAAGAGGGCAAGCAACATGATGAGAACTACAGCAATGTGCACTGTAACCAAAGCACTTAAAACATGACAAACATAACATCATAAAAGCATCCAGAGGAAGGAAAACGTAGTACATCCCCCAAAATCCAAAGGTGAGGATCCAAGCAGAATCCTTGGAAACTATGCGAGCTGGAAGACTATTGTTAAAGAACTGAAAACAAGAAAAACAATGTCAATCATGCACTCTATGCCCAGTGAAATTTTCCAAACAATTTCCAAAACTTTTTCAAACATACAACAGTTGAAAAATTCATTACCAACAAACTCACACTTTAAGAAGTGTTGAACAAAATCTTTCATGCAGAAAGAAAAATGAGAGCAGATAGAAATATGGATCAACACAATAGGATGAAGAGGACCAGAAATAGTAAATATGTGAGTACATAAGTGATTTATTATCATTTAACTATCTTTTAAAAATAAGTTCCTTGAAAGGGTAGTATTTATGTGGGGTTTATAACTTATGAGTAAGTCAAATACATGAAAACATTACCATAATGGTTGGAGGAAGGAAATGGAATTATAATACTGTACTAATCTTATACAGAAGCTGAAACAGGATAATATGAGTTGCAGACAAATCATGATGCTAAAAATATATATTGTAAATCCTCAACTAGTCATTAACCAAACAATTATAACTCAATTTGGTCAACAAAGGAGCCAAAACAATCATAAAAACACAAAAGATGGAAGGAATAAAAGAGAACTGATGGACATATGTTTTCCAAAAAAAGCCAAGATGATAAATCTACACCTGACCATATCAATGATCACATTAACTTAAATGATAACAGATTAAAAAAAAAAAACTGATAGAATTAAAAAAAATAGATAAATATACCATTTTGTCGATGATGTCCATATTCCTCTATCAACAAGTGGTAGGATGTATAGACAGAAAATCGGCAAGAATAAAAGAGTTGGAAAACACTGCAAAGAAAGTTCATATGATCCACACCTTACAGTACACCAGTAAACAACTATAGAGGGGTTTTCCTGGTGGCTCAGATGGTAAAGAATCTGCCTGCAATGTGGGAGACCTGAGTTTGATCCCTGGGTTGGGAAGATCCCCTGGAGGAGGGCATGGCAACCCACTCCAGTATTCTGCCCTGGAGAACTCCCTGGATGGAGGGGCCTGGTGGGCTACAGTCCATGGGGTTACAAAGAGTCAGACACGCAACTGAGCACCTAAGCACAAACAAACCACACCTACAGAGGATACTCTTAAGTGTACTCAAAACATTCTCCAAGGTAGAATATATTACAGGCATGAAAAAAGTAGTTATTTAAATGATACAAAATACTGAAATATTTTCAATAACTTCAGTGCAATTGAATTAGAAATTTATAACAGAGAATTATGCAAAATCACCAAGCATCTAAAATCTATGTAACATACTTTTAAACAAACCACGGTTCAAAACAGATAGAGGAAATTGCAAAGTTTTTAATTGAATGAAAACAAAACATATCAAAGTTTATGAGATGCCACTAAAACAATACCTAAGAGCATATTTATGGCATTAAAAATGCATTCTAGTAAAGAAGATCTCAACTTAAAACCTTTGCTTCAACCTTGGAAACTAGCAAAGAAAGGGAAAATTAAGTCCAAAATAAGTGGAAGGAAATAAAACTGAGAGCACAAGTCATTAAGTTAGAAATGGAAAAGAATAAGTGAAGTCAATGTCAGTTTCCTTGAAAAGATCAATAAAGTGAGACACTTCTAGAGAGACTGATGAGGAAAAAAATAGATAAGAGAAACTGTTAATTACATGAATGGAAAGGATGATATCAAAGTACAAAGAAGGTAAAATTAAGACAGTGTTGCACCACTAAAATTGATGATTTATAGGAGAATGACTAATTCCTTCAAAGACATGAATTATAAAGATTGCTCTAGAAAAAAAAGAAAGCTACCATGAAGAGTTGAATTTTACTAAAGAAAATACTTTTTATAAACTCTCCTACAAAGAGAACTTTAAGCCCAGTATGCTACACTGGTGAATTATAGCAAACATATATGGAGAACTATTATATCCTAAAATTTATATTACTATACAACAATTCTTTAAAGTCATCAGCTACCTCCTACTAAGCCAGACAAATATGAAACAATAAAGGTCAAAACTAAAATATGGAGTTTGTCCCAGTAATAAAGGTGGGCTACACATTGGAAAAATCAAGTAAATCCATCATATGAACACACACACACACGAACAAATGATGATCTCAATAGACAGAAAAAGAACAGGTGACAAGAACTAACATCTAAGAAAATGAACAAACAAAACTAGAAACAAAGGAAATTCTTCAACCTGAATAAGTCCTTCTACAAAAAAGCTACAACCAAAAACTCAAGAGAAATATTGAATGCTTTAGCCCTAAGTTCAAGAACAACACTACCAAAGTAATGGATATTAACTGTTAATACTTCTATTAAACATTGTATAGGAGAGTCCAGCCAGTGCAATATGGCTAGACATAAATTAAAGACTTCAAACTGCACAGAAAGCATTGATAAAACTGTTTTTGTTCCCAGATGATATCATCATCTATGTAGAAAGCCTAAAGGAATATAAACAAGAGGTACTCTCAATAAGTATGTTTATCAAAGTTGTGAGATAACAACCATAGAGTATCAACTACCTTCCTATATACTAGGAAAAACCAACTGAGAGTCTAAATTAAAAAATATAGCTTATTATGAAAAATATGAAACTTCTGATAAAAATATATAAGATCTTTATACTAAAAACCACAAAACTCTGCTGAGATAAATTACAAGCTGATAGAAGCAAATGCAGTCATTGGCCTTATTAAGAAGTTGGAAGTTTTAATACAGTTGTGAATTTTCTCCTGCTAAGTTTATGAATCCAATATAAATACAGCAAAAAAGAAAAAAACAAAAAAAACAGCCAACTGTTTATAGTAATTGTTAAGCTGATTTTAAAACTAGTCTATAAATGAAAAGGAAATACAAGACTCACAACTTAAAAAATGTAGAAGACTCAAATTACCTGAATTTTATATATACATATGTATATGTACATATAGATGTATGTAAGCGCATTACTCAAGTCAGTGTATTATGGGCATCCAGACAGAGAGATCAATGAAATAGGACAGAGTTCAGAGATAGACACACACATATATGGGCAACTAATTTTTGGAAAATATACAGGTAATTAAATAGATAAAAAATTGTTTGATAAATCTGTACTGAAACACCTAGAAATCCATATGGAAAACAACAGGCTTTGATCCACACTTCACACACTCTACATATACATCACAAAATATGCCGTATATCTAAAGCCAACAATAGCATTTAGAGGAGAAAAGATAGGAGATCTTGGGAATTTAGGTTAGGGGAAACTTGGATGTGATACCAAAAGCACAATCCTTTTAAAAACATATCAGATGTAATAAAGATTAAAACCTTCTGCTGTTAGAAACACACAATTAGAGAATGAAAAGACATGTTAATAGTGGGATAAAATATGTATGGTGCATATATCTCATTAAAGGAGTATCTAAAATGTGTAAAGAAATCAAAATTCCATAGTAAGAAAACAACCCAATTAAAGTGGGCCAAATATTTGAACCAACACTTAACCAAAATAGATACACAGGTGGCATATAAGCCTAGGAAATAAAGCTCAACTTCATTAGTTGTCTCCGACTGTTTTGCAACCCCATGGACTGACACCCTCCCAGCTCCTCTATCCATGGGATTTCCCAGGAAAGAATACTGTAGTGGGTTGTGATTTCCTCCCCTAGAGGATCTTTCCATCCTAGGATTCAAATTCTGGCAGGCAAATTTTTTACTATTAAGGCACCAGGGAAGCCCAGATCATCTGTCACCTCAAATAGAACATACTGTTCTTTTGGATTTTTGTCTAGTAGAGCCCAACAATCTTGATCATAAAAGCCCATGGAGTGCAGACTACTATAATACACCCAAAAATCATAGTTAGAGCTAAAAGTAAAACCATCTAATTACTTTAACAGTATGATTTAGTAGCAATATCATATGCAGATAAAAATACTAAAGAATTAACTTTCCATCTCTTAAAATGACTGTAGACTATTATTATAAAACACACACTTCAAATCAAATCTTCTGATACAGGAACTGAGAAAGTTGAGGCTAAAGAGGAAAAATTATCCCTGGGAGTTAAGGGAAAACATCTGGTTCTGCACTTCCCCTCTGCCACTAACCAGCCTTCATGACTCCATTTCCTCAGCAGTCATGGAAACGGTTTGGATAGAACAAAATGCAAATAAAAGAAAGTTCTTGATGGCGCCACCTAACACAGGCAACTCTCCTGTCTAATTGTAGGCTCACCTGGCAACTTTCTGGTCAACATCTGTGTGACAAATAGCTTTGCTTTTCAACAGGAGAAAAAGTGTCATCATTCTAAAAGCTCCTTGGAGCTATATTGATTACAGGTCAATAAACTGATATGAAAGATCATAAAAAAATAAAGTCAGTGATTTTAAATGTGGAAGGAAACTGGTCTAAGTGACAAAGGAAAGCAGTTCAGTTTTCGTAATTCAAAACGCATCTATACTCTATATATCAGCGCCCATCAATGTTGAATTATCCATCAAGGAAGGGAAGGCAGTTTTCAAACCTTTCTTGGCCAGGGCCCACATCAGAGTCCTTTAAACCATCCCTCTTACGGGGAAAATATACTAAAATACTCTGAAGATGTCCAAAAATAATTATAGCTTATTTTAATGCATGTAACAATTATTTCTGCTTGGAGAAAATGATAGCATTTGAAAGTCTGGGAATATGCAGAGGCTTTAAGAGAGTGAAAGAAACAAAAGGGGAAGCATCTGACCGATCATGCTACCTTTTCTGAAAACACTCTTTAATTTGCTTTTAGGACAAAACTTTCCTGGCCTTTTCATTGCTAGCTCCTTCTCTTCCTGAGGACATCTCCCTGCCCCACAATAGAACATACATATACACACATAGGAAGGAGTTTTAAAAAATCAATTCAGGCATATTTTCAAAACACTGGAGAGAAATCTAGATCCTTCTCCAAAGTCTACAAGGAGACAGGCGATTTAGCAGAGCTGTCTTCCCTGACCTCACCTCCTTCCACTCTCCCCTTGCTCACTGCACTCCCGGCCACATCTCCTCCTTGCTGACACACACCATGCACGTTCTGTCCTCTGACCTTGACCTTTATTTGTTCCACTGCTTGAAAGAAGCATCATCATCTTTGCATGACTCCATCCCTCCTTGCATTCAGGTCTCAGTTCACAGATTCCCACAGACAGATCTTCCCTGATCACTGTGATAGCATCCCTCACTCCTTCACTCTTCTTTCCTCCTGTGCATCACCGCTGGACTTGCATCTGTCATGCATGCTATCTGCTTTCCTCTGGAAGGTAGTATCCACTAAAACAGGGGCTGCACCAGTTTTGTTTCTGTATCCCCATACCTAAGAATAACACCTGGCATGCCGAAGGCACACAATGTTTATTGAATGGAAAAATAAACTAGGACCACAGAGTGAGTTATAATAACCTCAGATATGCAGATGACAACCACTCTTATGGCAGAAGGTGAAGAGGAAGTAAAGGATCTCTTGATGAAAGTGAAAGAGGAGAGTGAAAAAGCTGTATTGAAACTCAACATTCAAACAATGAAGATTATGGCATCCGGTCATATCACTTCATAGCAAATAGATGGGGAACCGATGGAAACAGTGAAAGCCTTTATTTTCTTGAGCTCCAAAAATCACTGCAGATGGTGACTGCAGCCATGAAGTTAAAAGACATTTGCTCCTTGGAAGAAAAGCTAAGACAAACCTAGACAGCATGTTAATAAGCAGAGATATTACTTTGCCAACAAAGGTCCATCTAGTCAAAGCTATGGTTTTTCCAGTAGTTATGTATGGATGTAAGAGTTGGACCATAAAGAAAGCTGAGCACCAAAGAACTGATTCTTCTGAACTGTGGTGTTGGAGAAGACTCTTGAGAGTCCCTTGGACTGCAAGGACATCCAACTAGTCTATCCTGAAGGAAATCAGTCCTGAATATTCATTGGATGGACTGATGTTGAAGCTGAAGTTCCAATACTTTGGCCACCTTATGCAAAGAACTGACTCATTGGAAAAGACCCTGATGCTGGGAAGAGACTGAAGTGGGAGGAGAAGAGGACAACAGAGGATGAGATGGTTGGATGGCATCACCGACTCGAATGACATGAGTTTGAGCAAGCTCCAGGAGTTAGTGATGGACAGGGAGGCCTGGCGTGCTGCAGTCCATGGGGTTGCAAAGAGTTGGACACAACTGAGTGAACTGATCTGAATATTACAGTAAAAACAACCAAACTCAGTTTTTTTTTTATATGTGCCCTTTGCCAAAATATTTAAGTGGTCAGTCCAACACATCTGTCACACTATGAAGAAAACCGCTTCCTAGTCCATCAAGTAAATATGAAATCTGTGGATGCCCTATGTCACATACTGATGAGGTGCTGGCAAAACTATGATGGGTTTATCTCTGTGCCTGCCTTCAAAGATCGCACAATCTCCCAGGGAGGATAAAGTAAGTTTTCTGAATGCAGATGAGGAAGGAACAATTAACCTAGGCAGCTGAGAGGTACTCGTCAAGGAGCTAGAAGTCATTCCAAGAGTGCCATGTATCCTGTGAACAAGTCCACACAACCCATAGGAAAGAGGGATAAACCATTACTCCCATTCTTACCTTGCAAGGAACCAGAAGACTCCATTGCTTTTTCTAACTGCTGGTTTTTCCAAAGTTGGCATTCTTCCTTTGACAACTGTTTCAATATTTCTCACAAACCCAACTGGAGTCATTAAATGACATGACCGCACACACACTGAGGTTTTGTGAAACTGTCTGTTAGTAGTATGCAAATTAAAAGCGAAATAAAACACTATGACACAATGATAAAAAATATATATATAGCCAAAATTTAAACACTGATTGTATCACTGCTAGTGGCACAGTTTGAAAATGGCTGACAATTTCCCTATAAAGTTAAACATACACCTATCATGTGATTAGCCACTTGACTTTTAGGTATTTTCCAAAAGAACAGAAATAAAACTTTCTTGAAAAGACATGCATGCAAATTTTCTAAATGGCTTTATTAATAATAGCTCTAAACTGGAAACAATCCAAAGGTTCATCAACAGATGAACATATAGGTGGCACGTTCTGGCATATCCATACAGTGTCAAATTACCGGGGACTCTAATATACACAACAACATGGATGAATCTTAAAATCATTCTATTTGAATAAAAGAAGCCAGACAAGAAGAATATGCACTGTACTATTGCATTTATATAAAAATTAGAAAATGCAAACTATCTTAAAGAACAGAAAGCATAGCCACAGATGCTTCTGAATGTGGACAGCTGGGGTATAAAATAGATGGTCAGGAGGATTGTAAAGAGCATAAGGAAACTTTGGTTGTAATAAGCTCATTGTCTTGTGATGATTTCACATTTGCAAACATGTATTAAAGCCTACCAAGTTATATAGTAAATATTTGCAATATATGGTATGAAAAGTATACTTCAATAGAACTGTTAAAAAATAATAATACATTGAAAAGTTACTGGCCATCTGCATGGCAGCAAAGAGCTGGATAATCCCAAACAAAACCAGTGGGGTGAGGCTATGTTTCATTATCTGTGTGAATTTGGTTCAATTTTCTAAGCAACTACCTCTAAGTAGCTACTAAAATTCTAGACCTTAGTCAGTGCATTTGAAAAGAACCTTCTCTAGTGAGTCAATTTACCTTTATGAACACAAGCCTATAATAACATGCTCTCCAAAGAACACATCTAATCCTATCATTGGATTCCAGTTGAGTGTACCCTACAAGGTTAAACTTAAAATAGAGGTGATAGAGCAAATCATTCAGATGGTGGAATTAGAAAGCATGAAGGCATTTTGCACTTAAAATACAGAATTGTCAGATGAGAGGTAACAACACATAAATTTACTGATGAAACTTTCTAATCAAGTAAAGAAAGGCACTATTAATAGTTTTAGTGATATAACTGAACTTATTAAAAGAAATGTCTGCTCTGGGGGAGAACGTGAGGGTGGGATGTTTTGAAAGAACAGCATGTATATTATCTATGGTGAAACAGACCACCAGCCCAGGTGAGACGCATGAGTCAAGTGCTCGGGCCTGGTGCACTGGGAGGACCCTGAGGAGTCGGGTGGAGAGGGAGGTGGGAGGGGGGATCGGGATGGGGAATACGTGTAAATATGGCTGATTCATGTCAATGTATGACAAAACCCACTGAAATGTTGTGAAGTGATTGGCCTCCAACTAATAAAATAATATTTAAAAAAAAAAAAAAAAGAAATGTCTGCATGTGGAAGTTAGTAGAATGTCGTGATTAAACAATGTTAAGGTCATCATAAAACTACTCAGCTAGATGCATGCATTTGAGCAAGCTAACCTCTTTGAGACTTGGTTCTATATATAAAATGACAAAAATATGATAAATATGTTATGAGGAACAAGTGATACCTATCTATAATACTTTTAATACATAGCCGGCCACTTAGTTAACATTTAATAAAAGGAAGGTATAAATAACCATTACTATTTTCCTGATAGTGGTTTTTTTAAAGATTTGTAGAAGTGACAAAGTTCCACTTCTAAAACGAGTTGTCAAAAAAAGTAAAAGAATCTGAAAAGGAATATAAAAATATGCGCATAAATTTGAATCACTTTGCTGTGTACCTGGAACTAACAATATTTTAAATCAACTGTGCATGCGTGCTAAGTCACTTATTCGTGTCTGACTTTTTGTGACCCCATGGCTGTAGCTGCCCAGACTCCTCTGTCCATGGGGATTCTCCAGGTAAGAATACTGGAGTGGGTTGCCATGACCCCCTCCAGAGGATCTTCCCAACCCAGGGATCAAACCCTTATCTCTTACTTAACTGAAAAAGAAATATGATTGTTCTATTATAAATCTATTTTAAGATTATAAAACATAAATCCAATTTATATAATTTTAAAATAATATTTAAAAATCTTCTTTTATTATTATTCCTCTAGAAACTCATGAATTTAGTTTTTTGTGGGTTAATAGGCTTTCAAAATACATAGGTTGCTTTATAAATTACATATATCCTCTTCACCTAACATCATTATCCATCTTAATACTTATTACATATGTATTAAGCTTGAGGTGAAAATTGTAAGGGCAAGAGCTCAGTGAATAAAAAACAAAAATAAAAAAGATACTGCTATGAATAGAACAGCTTGCAAGCTGGGCATTTTTATCTTAATATTCTAATGCCCACATTTGCCTCCTGAAGTCAAAATCACCTTTATCTGTTTAAAAACAAAACTTCCTGTAGTTATTTTGTAGACTTAGAAATCAGTTCAGTTCAGTACAGTTTAGGCGCTCAGTCGTGTCTGACTCTTTGCGACCCCATGAATCGCAGCACGCCAGGCCTCCCTGTCCATCACCAGCTCCCGGAGTTTACTCAAACTCATGTCCATCGAGTTGGTGATGCCATCCAGCCATCTCATCCTCTGTCGTCCCCTTCTCCTCCTGACCTCCATCTTTCCCAGCATCAGGGTCTTTTCCAATGAGTCAGCTCTTTGCATGAGGTGGCCAAGTATTGAAGTTTCAGCATCAGCATCAATCCTTCCAATGAACATCCAGGACTGATCTCCTTTAGGATGGACTGATTGGATCTCCTTGCAGTCCAAGGGACTCTCAAGAGTCTTCTCCAACACCACAATTCAAAAGCATGGATTTTTCGGCGCTCAGCTTTCTTCACAGTCCAACTCTCACATCCATACATAACCACTGGAAAAACCATAGCTTTGACTAGACAGACCTGTGTTGGCAAAGTAATGTCTCTAGGTTGGTTATAACTTTCCTTCCAAGGAGTGAGTGTCTTTTTATTTCATGGTTGCAGTCACCATCTGCAGTGATTTTGGAGCCCAGAAAAATAAAGTCTGACACTGTTTCCACTGTCTCCCCATCTATTTCCCATGAGGTAATGGGACCAGATGCCATGATCTTCGCTTTCTGAATGTTGAGCTTTAAGCCAAATTTTTCACTCTCCTCTTTCACTTTCATCAAGAGGCTTTTTAGTTCTTCTTCACTCTCTGCCATAAGGGTGGTGTCCTCTGCATATCTGAGGTTATTGATATTTCGCCTGGCAATCTTGATTCCAGCTTGTGCTTCTTCCAGCCCAGCGTTTCTCATGATGTACTCTGCATAGAAGTTAAATAAGCAGGGTGACAATATACAGCCTTGACATACTCCTTTTCCTATTTGGAACCAGTCTGTTGTTCCATGTCCAGTTCTAACTGTTGTTTCCTGACCTGCATACAGGTTTCTCAAGAGGCAGGTCAGGTGGTCTGGTATTCCCATCTCTTTCAGAATTTTCCACAGTTTATTGTGATCCACACAGCCAAAGGCTTTGGTGTAGTCAATAAAGCAGAAATAGATGTTTTTCTGGAACGCTCTTGCTTTTTCAATGATCCAGCAGATATTGGCAATTTGATCTCTGGTTCCTCTGCCTTTTCTAAAACCAGCTTGAACATTTGGAAGTTGTCGGTTCACATATTGCTGAAGCCTGGTTTGGAGAATTTTGAGCATTACTTTACCAGCATGTGAGATGAATGCAATTGTGTGGTAGTTTGAGCATTCTTTGGCATTGCCTTTCTTAGGGATTGGAATGAAAACTGACCTTTTCCAGTCCTGTGGCCACTGCTGAGTTTTCCAAATTTGCTGGCATATTGAGTGCAGTACTTTCACAGCATCGTCTTTTAGGATTTGAAATAGCTCAACTGGACTTCCATCACCTCCACTAGCTTTGCAGACTTAGAAGTACTTATTCTAAATTCATTTAAAAAGTTCTATCAATTTTTTGAGAGTTAAACTTTTCTCTGGGCTTTAAAATTTTATACCTGTTTCAGGGATTAGAATAATGTAGATCATTGTTAATAAGTGTATTTTAATTATGTGAGCATGCATTTTAATTTTTACATAAGTTAAAACATGCATGGAAAGTGGAATCAATAATTTTCAATATATTTCACAGTCAAGTCATTCTTTATGTCAATTTTTTTTTTCAGAAATACCTTGTTTTCAGCTGATTTTGAAGCACATTTTTACCATATTCCTCTCAGACACATTAGCTTACAACATTTCTGAAAGGAAGCTCTGATTCTTTAATGTTATATTTACCTATTCACAAAGATGGAAAAATTGTCTTTTGATCAATACCCTAGTCAGTTATTAAGAAAGTAAAGAATAAAGTTGATGTGAGTATAGTCAAGAATACGTGATTTGAAAGGAATTCCTAAATTGATGTTTAGTGTGGTTAGCAGATGACACCCTAGTTTTTAATTCAAAAAGCTTTGATAGGACTTTGCTGATGGCCCAGAGATTAAGAATTCACCTGCAGTGCACTGAAGACGGATTCAATCCCTGGTCCAGGAAGACTCCAGATGCCGCAAAGCAACTGAGCCCGTGGGTCCCGCCTGCTGAGCCGCGAGCAGGAGCTCCCGAACCCTCACCCTCGCTCGCTGAGCCAGCACACCGCAGCTCCGAAAACCACGGCGCTGTGGCCTGCATGAAGGTCAACCCCGCAACGGGAGCCCGCGCTTGCAGCTAGAGAAACCCCACGTGCAGCGGTGAAGACCCAGGGCAGCCAGAGATAAAATAAGCAAAAAATAAACAAAATGGTTTGATAAACGGTGCGTTTGTTACTTCTACAGGGGATTTCATTTAATTATTAAGAGCTTAAACAAGCTACTGGGAGCGTCATCACTACTGATATTATTTTCGTTTTATCTTGCATTCTAAAAACATAAAAGACTAACAGAGAGATAATTCTATACACACTGCCTTTCATCTTCATTATTCATTTCATAAAATAGCATTAGGGTAAGTATACAAAAGTTCACTGTACTTTATAGACAGCAGAAAGGGCTAGGCCCCCTTTACAAAGAAAGTGAATAATTTCACATATGTGCAGAGATACATTGTTTTACTTCAATTGTCACTTCTCTGAACATAAAAATACCCCTCATTCTTTACGAAGCCCAGTTTGTTGTCCAATGCCATTAAAATATTTTATATTCTCTTCCAAGAAAAGAAGATAATGGTAGTTAAGTGTAATTTGAAAAAGTAGTCACTTTCAACAGTAAAAGAGTAGAACTACATTTAAATGTAAATCCTCAATTCAACAGATTGTGTCAACAGTATAAATATGTGGTAATAATAAACTTCATTACTAATATCAATATTGTACTTTCCCCCTATGTTATTCAGAAAAGGAAAAGGGATCATCTCCACTCCATTCCATTCGCAATAAACGCCTCATCTGCTCAATATATATAGGTGACTCAGTGCCCTCGAATCTAAGGTCTGCAGAAGGGTTATGCAGAGTCAAATTTTCTCACAATATAGAATCCTCTGTAATAGCACTTCCTGAATAAGTTTTTCTGGCTTAACTCCAGAAGAATTTATACTCATTTCCCTCTTATTTAGACTTGAATTGTTTATTATCTGATTATTTCACTCAAAACCATCTTGTCAAGTTTCTTAAACACATTTTCATTGACTGGTATTTGGGACAATGGAACTATTTAATAAATATTGTCCAATATTAGTAATTAATAATGGAAAGCTCCTTAATTCTTCATTTTATTTTTCTCTCATAGTATACAGATATTTCCTATTGTGAAATGATCAGCTCTTATCAATAGTATTGTTTACCAAAATCTGATTTCCCTTAAAATCAGCATCAGAATCCATTAAAAATATGATTTTTCAAGTTCTCACACCAAAGTAAATGAGTCAAAAACCTCTAAGATTAGAATATAAAAATGTATTTTTTTTTGACATAATCTATCCTAGAGCTTAATATCCCTTTAGAGGAAAATTGTTTTTAAACATATCTAACTTTATACTATTACACATTACTTTTATCAGACATTTTTAGCCATGGACCTAGTCATGCAAAAACATATCAATTATATATGGGTAAGACTACAAAATGTATATTTATTGAGTTCATACTGGTTATAAGAGGCTTATGCCATTTAATCTTAGCGATCCTAATGTTATTATCTCTCTTTAGCAGAAGAGGTAACTTAACTTTAGGAAGTACTGAAACCTCACAAAGTCAAGGTGCTTGTCCTTGGAGCACCCAGAACTCAAACTCAGGGCTCTCATATTCCGAATTCTATGCTCTTTCTGTACTGATATCTACCTTTTTCTTATAAAAGTGTTAGCCACCTTTGACCATTGAGTATCTGGTACAAAATATGGACACTTTTGTGTATCTTGAAATGCTGACTAAATGAATTATTTTTCAGTACTTCCTGGAGGCTGGGATAAGGAACATTTCCTTTTTCAGCCAGAATTCATTTCATGAATTACTTTTGCTTGACTCTATAAAAGTAATAAAGAACATGCTTCTCAATAGAATAAATTGTCAACTGACTGAGGACTATCTAATTATATTATATAATAAAATTTTCTAATTTCTCTTTCTATAAGTGAAAAGTGACAGATTCACATACATGTAAAATTAGGAACATGATTAAAAATAGAACTTCTATGATACACATTTAATCAATTTTCAACATATATATATATATATATACACACACACATACAAAGGTTTCTCACACTTAACACTCTAGATAACAAAACTCTTGGAGAACACTGCAATAGTTTGAAATTATTTGTTTCTCTCAAAGGCAGAAAATAAACTAGAGCATCTGAAAGGTTTTCAAGTGCATGGATTTTTTAAAAAATAAGCTATGTACATATTTTAAGAACACTGAGGGTATACTAAAAATTTGGGACTGAACAGTTTGCAGTTCACAATTTACTGGGATAATTGTAGGGCTAATATATGTGTGTCTTATGTATATATTGAACATAATACAAATTCATTGAAATTTTGAACTGTTGGACTAAGAAAAATTACCACAATTCACATAAAGATGGGGTTATTCTCATTGTTTTTTAAGAAATGCCAAGGGACTTTTATCTGGATATTCCCAAAGGACCATAGAATAAGACCTTGGTTTTACTTTCCTTTCAAAATGTGAAGCCCTTCCACAGAAGGTCATTCCTCTTAGCTGTGTGTGTCAGCATGTGGCAACTCCAAATTTGGGACTGGAATTTGTGAACTGAAGCACCAAAGAAAAATGTGCAAACATATACATAATTTTATACAGTTTTAGGGTACTTAGAAAGAAAATATGAGTTTACTTGTTTAGGGTAGCAAGATAACTCATGTTTTTCTAATTAATGATAGCAAAATTGAACATGTTTTTTCTTACAGTAAGCAGTTGATCCCTGAGGAATGCAAGAATTAAAATAAATCCTAAAATGTTGTTCATTCATCTTATACAAATATACTCTTAAGGAAGCTGAAGTGCTAACAACAAAAGCTAGCAAAAATTCTAAGTAAATTCTTACATATTTTACTGTACATTTATTATCTTATAACATGCATAAGCATACATATAAAATAATATATAATAAATGTATATATCAACATTGTTTACAGTCTATGAACTTAGAAAAAAAAGCTATATGATTTTCATACTGAACTTTAGATTATTTAGTAATAATGGAATGACTGGAAATATGAATTTAGTCTCCAAACAAGGAGACTCCTTACAGTAAAAAGTGTCTTTCTGTGATTTATGATATAAATGCTTAATCCTGATAGAATTATATAGGAAAATGTGAACTAGATCTGCTACTTCACAGAAAACTGAAAGAGAAGGGTGAACACATCTCTCTTTCCAATTATATGACCATTATCTCACAGGTTCTATAAAAATTTTAATATATTTTTAAGTGATACACAATAACTTAATATCATGATTATATATGATATTTTACAAGGTCCTCTTCTAAAGCCTATTGCAATTTATTTGAATAATATTTTTAATTAATTAATAATTGTTGATGTTACCTTATAGTCTTTAAAATTATTTATTTTTTATTCAAGAATAATTGCTTTACAATTGCAAGGTTTCTGCCAAATATCACCATGAATCAGCCATTAAAAAAGTCCAGTATTTAAAATTTGTTACCTAGTAGTTACTTGCAACTGTTAAATTATTACGATAAATTCAGATTTCATTGTTGAATATGCATGTAAAACAATACTATATATTGTAACAGTAATTACAAGTTAAATATCAAAATACTATAAAGTTGGAATGTTCCTTGTGTCATAATTTCTAACAGACTTTTGACCACTTAGGAATTGTAGTATTTTTCAAAATGCTAATGCAAACCTTTTGCTATTATTTGCATTTTTTTCTATAGCTATGAAGAAGTGGAAAACTATCATCTTTGAAATTCTTTCCTTATCAAAAGAATTACATTTATTCCTACTGTATATGACAAATAATGTTTCCTCTGGTTATTCATCCAAAACATATACTGAAGACTTAATGCATGTCATATGCTTAAAAAACAACAACAACAAAAACCCTATTCTACTCCCCTCAATTGCCCATATAGAGTGAGAGTGGTGGAGGAACAGCAGTAATAACAAAGAAGATGATTAGCTGGTTCGTGGAGGCTCTCTTATTACAGCGATTTCTTAAAGTCAGACATTTGGCAATACAGGTGAAAGTATAACAAGGAATCAAATTTGATAAACAGGCAGAAGCATAAAGTGACACTATCTGCTACACAGGCCACATGTGATTGGATAAGTGGTAAAGCTGATGAAAAAAAGAAAGGCAGCAATGAATGGGCAAATGAGATTACCCAGGAAATTTGAAAAGGCGACATCAAAATTGCAGTCAATGTCTGGAGCTTTCATTGGTCAATCATGGTAGACTGGAGCCGGGAGAGTCATATCTGAACAGTATGACTGTTGGTCAGAGAAATCAAGTCTTCATAAGTAGGAACAAAGATGTCAGAGAAAATAAGCAATAAAATGAGAGGGGGAGATAAAAATTAGATTATACATATTTTACGTACATAAAACAGGATTGAGAACCAGAGAGATGGCAACATGAACAGATTTCAGCTTTGCTGCTGGCTCTGAAGATGGAAAAGTTGAAGCTATGAACCAAAAAGTGAGGCCCCTAGAACAGGAGCTTGCACAAATTGGTGCTGAAGAGAAAAAGTGGTCCAGATGATGGAGAAGACTCAGCTCACCTCCTCTCTAGGCACAACAAAATTACAACTATTTTTAAGCGACTGTTGATGAGAAAGACTTGAGGACAAGCAGAAAAGCCAGGGCAAGCTAAAAAGCTTTTGTACAGCTAAAGAAGCAATCAATACAACACTAAGACCACCTCACGAGTTAAACAATATATTTGCAAACAATACATCCAGCAAGAGGTTAATAGCTAAAATACACAAAAGAACTCACACAACTCTATATACAAACAAACAGCACAATTAAAATATGGGCAGATGACCCAACTAGATATTTTTCCAAAAGAAGACATACTAATGGCCAATAGGCATATGGAAAGATGCCCACCATCACTCATTATCAGGGAAATACAACTCAAAGCCACAATGAGTTATGACATTACATCTGTCAGAACGTCTATTATCAGAAATGCTAATAATAATTACTGGCAAGGATGTGGAGAAAAGAGAATCATCATGATTGTTGGTGGGAATGTAAGTTGATATAGACACTAAGGCAAACATGTAGTAATGGCTCAAAAAATTAAAAGTATAACTGCAAAAAAATCCAGCATTTCCCATCCTGGGCATTTATCTGAAATAAATTTTCAAAATGAAAACACTAACTGGAAAAGATATATGCATCCCTATGTTAACTGCAGCATTATTTACAATAGCCAAGATATGGAAACAACTTAAGTGCCACTGATTTGATGATTGGATACAGATGAGGTATAAATGCACAATGAGATATTAGTCATATAAAGGAGGAAACACAGTCATTTGCAGTAACAACATAGATGCATCTAGAGGTATTATGCTAACTGAAATAAGTTAAAGAGAGAAAGACAACAATTATATCATTTTGTTCATATATCAAATATAAAAACAAAGCAGATGACATAACTAAATGAAAACAGAGACATAGACACAGAGAATACACAGGCGGATGCCAGAGGAAATGGATTGGAGGAGAGGGGTACATGAGTGAAGTAAGATGTTGAGTTACAAATAAACATCACAGGTATAAAAGGTGCAATGTATGGAATACAGTTCATAGTCATGTAATATTTTCATATGGTGACAGATAACAACTAGACCTGTCAATGGTGATGATTTTGAAATGTATAGGAATCACTGTGTTGTGTAACAGGAGTTAATATTGTCTTATAGATCAATTACACTTCAAACACAAACCCAGAAAGAGAGTCAAAGAAAAAGAGATGATATTTGTGGCTAACAGAGGTTGGAGGAGGGTAAATTGGATGAAGGCCGTCAAAAAGTACAAACTGTCTGTTATGAGATGAATAAGAAAAAATGACAGTACTTCTTATTTAAGGTTTTACAACTCTGCAGTAGAGCAGAGATTGGCACAACATTGTACATCAACTATACTTCAAAAAAAAAACCAAAGATTGATTATTACGGAGGGGTGGAGAAAATAAGAGACAAACATAGACAAAAAGTAAATGTAAGGCACAACAAGAAAGAAAGACAAAAGAAGAGCAGTGCAATATATAGATCAACAGGCATTTGAGTTGCACAACAAGTATAATACAAGCAAAAGATAATTGTTATCTTAAAATCATTGACTCTAAAAACCATTGAAGCAGACAATAAATTAAAACAAGCTAACTATAGAAAATAATACTAATGAACAATTAAATATATTTAAACTATTTAAACAAATATATTTAAGCAATTAAATATATATTAAACAAATTATATTTGTTTAATATTTAAAAGTTTCGCTAGTGAATTGACTTTGATGGTAACTAAAATAATCCAAGGGACCCCTATGTGCTAGTGTTTATAATCAACATAGCTGCCTTTCCTCAAATGTCTTCTCTACTGCTTGATAAAGTAGATTCAAAATGCTAAGGAACATATAGTAAATGTAGTCATAACTGTTAAATCAGTCTGAGTCTTCTTTGTTTTATTTGCTAAACGGTAATATATATATTAACCTCTAAGTGTTACTATAAGAATTAAATGGATACTATGTAGCTGTCTAATATACTTTAGGAAGCCACTAACACCATCTCCCTTTTCTCCTTCATGTGTTGCCCTGTGACAATATTGTTTTAAGGTAATTTCTAAGTAAATATGATCATTAATCTTTCATATAAGTGAAAGTTATTTCAAAACATTTCCTGGAATTGATTTTTAGATATTCTAGGCAAATTTATAGGACTCAATTGAGATTGGAAGACAGGTCCCTTGGAGATTCCCTGTAGAAGTACAATTTATTTCTCACATTAGTTTAGGAACAATATATATCCAGTTTCTCCAGACAACATTCAGTGAAGCGCTAGATACAATGTTTATCTCCATTTTGCTTTCCTATAATTATGCAATGTGACGTAGGACTTTATGTAATAAAATTAATATTTGGTGCATCTTCAGTTGAGAGTCTGATACTCAAATAGAACACCATAATTATTATTATTGAATGGTGCTTACCTGTGCACCTACCTAGCGCAAATGAAATCTCATAGACTAGCTAAGGTCAGATACATGCTAGGATAATACAATTCTATATTTTGGACCACCTAATTCTTACACTGAAATATATATCTCCCAGGCTTCCCAGATGGCACAAAGACCCCACCTGCTAATGCACGAGACAGAAGACTGCAGATTTGATCCCTGGGTCGGAAGATTCCCTGGAGAAGGAAATGGCAACCCACTTCAGTATCTTTGCCTGGACAGCTCCAAGGACAGAGGAGCCTGGCGGGTTACAGTAGTTAATGGGTTCGCAGAGTCGGACATGGCGGCGGGTGTATTCAGTGGCATCTATCTCCCAGTAGCACTGCAAACTCTTAAATACAAGACGGAACTCACTGTGGGGGTGTTGTTTTAGTCTCTAAGTTGGGTCTGACTCTTTTGTGACCCAAGGACGGCAGCCCGCAGGCTGCTCCATCCATGGGATTTCTCAGGCAAAAATACTGGACTGGGTTGCTATTTCCGTCTCCAGGGGATCTTTCCAATCCAGGGATCAAGCCCATATCTCCTGTGTTGGCAGGTGGATTTTTTTTATCACTGAGCCATCGGAGAAACAGATTTTTTTCTAATCACTGTGTGCAGAGAAATAGGGTCTGAAGCAAATAATTATCCAAAATATGTATTTACATAAACAGAGAGTGTGTCTGTTATCAAGTGTCTTTTATCTAGCATATTAGGAATTAAAGATTCAAGGGAAAAAAATTCCCTCATCTATATAAAACCCTCTCATTCACTGAAAAAAGTTAAATTTAAAAGAATAATTAATGAAAAGTCAAGCTTTGTGCTTATTTTTGAAAGCAAATTATAAAAATTAACATTTTCTCTAGAAGAAGAAGAATACTTAAAAAATAACAATATTATACTTGGTCAAAATTTCTATGCCACTTAAAATTTAAGGTGTTATAAAATGTCCAGTAAGGACACATATACTAATGTTTTTATCTTATTTCTGTGCTGTCAACTGATGCCATGCAATTTTTATTAGTAGTATTTAGAGAAACAGATTCCATGAATACTGTATATGATTTTTTAAAACAAGTACTCCTATATTGAAAAATAGTCAACATGCATTCCAAATTACTGGAGAAAAAAACTAAAAGAAAACACATTTATGGACAAAAAAATGAAAAACAAGTAAATAGAAAACAAAGTCTCAGAGTAAAAAGTTACATGCAAAAAAGACAATATGCTTGAGAAACAAGATAATGTATGTTTAAGACCTTAAGACTGCAGGGCTTTACTGTAAAGGTTTGAAATCTGCCTCAGTTTCTTCCTAAATGTATAACCTTTGATATATTACTATATTACAGTTTATTATATGTAAAATAAAAGTAATCGTAAAATATACCTAGACTTGCTTTGTAAATGATTGCATATGTTTTGTGAAGGTCAAAGCTCTTAAAAGTAGTGCCTTCTTTTTATTATTAGCACTTATCTTTGTATATAAAAGAAACAAATTAACACATCTATTAAAAAGAAAATTACTTTTAGAGTCAAAATATGATTTTAAAAGATTTCTTAAAGATTATATAGTTCACAATGATAGACTAAGCAAAGAAACAGAACATGAGGGTTTCAGAAAACAGGGAACCAACATAAGAGGAATGTGAAGGCAATTAATAAGTTAAAAAGATTTTACAGTTAATCAAGAGACCCATTAATCTATTGTGACGAAGACAGGACTCTAGTAGGGACATCTCTAGGGGAAAATATCTATTAATTTGTTTTCGATTTTACTCTAGGAAATATGTAAATGCATGCTATGGGAAGGTATGGAGAGACTGAGTCAAATATAAAGAAAGAAAAGAAGAGAAGGAAGAGGAGGAGAAACTAAACTAATAAAACAGCAAAGTGAAAGTGAAGTTGCTCAGTCATGTCCAACTCTTTGCGACACCATGGACTGTAGCCCGCCTAAGTCCCCTGTCCACAGGGTTTTTCAGGCAAGAACACTGGAGTCGGTTGCCATTTCCTTCTCCAGGGGATCTTCCCAACCCATGGATTGAACCCGGGTCTCCCGCGTTGCAGGCAGACACTTTACCATCTGAGCCACCAGGGAAGCAGGAAATTATTAATTCCAAGGGTAAATGAGAGCTCCTTGCTACTTGGAAGGAAAGTGATGACCAACCTAGACAGCATATTAAAAAGCAGAGACGTTACTTTGCCAACAAAGGTCCATCTAGTCCAAGCTATGGTTTTTCCAGTGGTCATGTGTGGATGTGAGAGCTGGACCATAAAGAAAGCTGAGCACCGAAGAACTGATTCTTCTGAACTGTGGTGTTGGAGAAGACTCTTGAGAGTCCCTTGGACTGCAAAGAGATCCATCCAGTCCATCCTAAAGGAGATCAGTCCTGGGTGTTCATTGGAAGGACTGATGCTAAAGCTGAAACTCCAGTACTTTGGCCACCTCATGCGAAGAGCTGACTCATTGGAAAAGACCCTGAAGATGGGAAAGATTGAGGTCAGGAGGAAAACGGGACGACAGAGGATGAGATGGCTGGATAGCATCACTGACTCGACAGACATGGGTTTGGGTAAACTCCGGGAGTTGGTGATGGACAGGGAGGCCTGGTGTGCTGCAGTCCATGGGGTCACAAAGAGTCGGACATGACTGAGTGACTGAACTGAAATGAGAGCTGTAAAAAAAAAAAAAAAAAGAGGGAGACAGAATGTAATCATGGTACTGAATAGCACTTGACTAAACAGTAAATTGTATTAGGTAACTGTGAGCTAAAATATACACCTAACACAATAAAGTATAAACAAACATATCTTCAATATATGAAATTAGAGAATAGTGTATTCATTTTAATCAGAAATTAGTAATAACAGAACAGATAGCTTCAAGATTTGCTATATTTTACCACTAGAACTGAGAGTAAGAAGAGCAGGAATGTAGGAATGTTAATTGGGTCTTTAGTAGTAGGGTTCAGAGAAGGCATTGGCACCTCACTCCAATACTCTTGCCTGGAAAATCCCATGGATGGAGAAGCCTGGTAGACTGCAATCTGTGGGGTCGTGAAGAGTCAGACAGGACTGAGCGACTTCACTTTCACTTTTCACTTTCATGCATTGGAGAAGGACATGGCAGCCCACTCCAGTGTTCTTACCTGGAGAATCCCTGGAACAGTGGAGCCTGGTGGGCTGCCGTCTATGGGGTCGCACAGAGTCGGACACGACTGACGCGACTTAGCAGCAGCAGCATCAGTAATAGAGTTATCAAGTGGCCAAATATTTCCCATGGTGTCTATTGCTAAACTGTCCTGCCATATTATCATATAGTAAGGAGACTATAATTTCAACCAGATTTAGACAATTTATTATTTACAGACATGGCTTTTCACATCAGCTTCCCTTGCTCCTAAGTTCCATGAAGATGATATTAAAGCAGACCAGGTATGTCCTACATAGTTCTTCAAAGTTGTAGCTCAAGAACACTCACCTTATGATACCTCCTTCCCCTTTTAAAAGATTGCTGTAAACCTGATCATTATTACCTCTCAAGAAAGACATTATCTTTCTTACACCAAAACTGAAGCAAATCTTTTGCTAGGAGGCGAGGGGTAGACCTTTTCCCAGGGACGTCTCTACTGAGACCTTCTCTATTTTCATTATCCTTTACTTCCCTGGTAGCTCGGACATAAAGCGTCTGCCTACAATGCAGGAAATCCGGGTTCAATCCCTGGGTTGGGAAGATCTCCTGGAGAAGGAAATGGCAACCCACTCCAGTATTTTTGCCTGGGAAATCCCATGGATGGAGAAGCCTGGTGGGCTGCAGTTCATGGGGTCACAAAGAGTCGGACATGACTGAGCTACTTCACTTTCACTTTCACATAAATAAATCTTTTACAGGAAGACTTAATGACTGAACATGAATTAACATGATTGAGAAATTTCTCCCAAAAGCTGCTGCTACCTTCTTCCTAGAATCTTTCATCATCATGTGAAAGTGAAAGTTGCTCGGGAGTGTCTGACTCTTTGTGAGCCCATGGACTGTGGTCTGCCAGGCTCCTCTCCCCATGGAATTCCCAGGCAGAAGTGGAGTGGGTAGCCTATCCCTTCTCCAGTGGATCTTCCCAACCCGGGAATTGAACCGGGGTCTCCTGCATTGCAGGCGGATTCTTTACCAGCTCAGCTACCAGGGAAAGCTTTTCATCTTCATGCATAGTGTTAAAATATTATAACCTTCCTTCTGGAAATTTAAAATGATATAATGATACCATCTTCTATTTCCATTTCTATTCAGCATTCTGAAGTTACCAGACAGCATAACATAATAACACAAAAATAAACATTAATAAGTATGTCATAAAAATAATACCATAATTTTGATGAAATAATTGTCTAGGAAGATTATCCTAAATAATCTAAATTGAGGTTTTAGAATTAAATAAGTAATTCAACAAAGATGTTGAATAAAACTTCAGTACACAAAAATCAATAGAATTTTTACATATTAAAAATGAGTAGTTAGAAGCTTAGAACCATTCTATTTAAAACTGATTCAAAAGCAAAATGCAATTAGGAATAAATCTTGTGAAAGATAAACTAAATGGGGTAATGTGCTATATTTGTAGTTGAAAATCAATATTTTAAATATGACAATTCTACCAAGTTACATTATATTTTCAACCTTATCTCATCCAAAATCAAAGCACTTTTTTTCCCACAAAAAATTTTAAAATTGATTTTACAGAATAAATGGAAGCTCATGGAGCCAAAAATAGCCAAAGCAATCCTGATGAAGAACAATTTTAGAAGAATTACACATCAGACACAAGGAGAGCAAACCAGTCAATTCTAAAGGAAATCAACCATCAATATTCACTGGAAGGACTGATGCTGAAGCTGAAGCTCCAATACTTTGACCACCTGATGCGAAGAGCTGACTCATTGGAAAAGACCCTGATGCTGGGAGGGATTGGGGGCAGGAGGAGAAGGGGACGACAGAGGATGAGATGGCTGGATGGCATCACCGACTTGATGGACATGAGTTAGAGGAAACTCTAGGAGATAGTGAAGGGCAGGGAAGTCTGGAATGCTGCAGTTCATAGAGTCGCAAAGAGTCAGACGCAACTTAGCAACTGAACAGCAACAACACAAACAGACAAAACTAGTCCTAATGGATAGCTTGCAGAAGATAAAAGTACAGAGTCAATGCAGTCTGATATGAAACAGTGGAGGATGAGGAAGAACAGAAAGACATGAAAGAGGATAGAAATAGCTGGCTGTTATACACATATATGTGTATATATCTGTCTACCTTCTTACCTATACTGATACAGCTGAATCCACCACTAGTATAGCTACCACCCAAACTGCAGCATCCAGAGTCACTCTAGAAGGGAAAAGGATCTTTGACCTCATAACATCAGGTCTGTGATGTACTAAGTACTTTTGTATAAACAAAGTTATCAGATGATATCAACAACTTTCATAAAATATTGTTTTACTTACCTGAACGTGTCATTCATTCAATAAATTATGAAGCATATATCATTTGCCAGGCAAACAAAGCAGGGAAACTTATTGCTTTCATACCAAATACATCATAATTAGTGAGGTGAATAATACCCAAATAAGCAATATGTTTAAAAATAAAAATCACCATGAACTCAAATGAATTATGGCATGGGTATAGAATATTGAGAGCTCCCTTTCAGATAAAACAAATGAACAAGAAGACCTGATATTTCAGCAGACGGCCTAGTCAAAGGAGAGAGTGGGCTATGATGTATCTGTTGAAGAATATTTTAGACAGAGGAGAATACAACAGCAAAGACTGAAGGAGGGGAGAGTGTAAGGGCAGCATTAAAAAGACTAAAACAGGGGATGCCATCAAGCAGTTAAGGATCAGATTTTGCAGAGCAAGCTAGATAACATCTTTGAAATTTCTCTTCACAATTGATAAAATGCCATCAGATGAAGAAGGCGCTAGTGGTAAAGCTCCTGACTGCTAAGGCAGGAGATATAAGAGATGCAGGTTACCATCCCTGGGTCGGGAAGATCCCCTGAAGGAGGGAATGGTAAGGCACTCCAGTGTTCTTGCTTGGAGCATCCCATGGACAGGAGTTTGGCGGTTACAGTCCATGGGGTCACAGAGTCGGACACAACTGAAACGACTTATCATGCACATACACGCATCAGATAAATTTGGTTAGGGAACAAACTCTGACTTACCAATCAAAGGAGCCAACAGGACTGTTGTAGAAAAATAGTGAAAGCAGAGAGGAAGTTAGGAAGATTTTATCATAACTGAGAAAATGTGATGGTGACTTGAACCACTGAGGTAGCAGCGAGAGTGCTGGAAATTTCTTGTTTGGCAAATATGTCAAAGTTGGAGGTGGCTAGCATTTTTAATATACTGGATATGTGATATAATGCAAAGAGAGGAATATAAAGCCTTTTGCTTAGAAAAGTAAAACTGGGAATATAGAGGACTAATTTATTTCAATGAGAAACGGTAGAGGAAAAAACTGATTTAAAATGATGCTTACATTAAATATAAGTACAATAGCTAAAGATACTCTCAAATTTCTGTTTCTTCTCTTTCTTTCTCTTTTTTTTCAGAGGTGTTAATGCTGGCAAGAGTTTACAAAGGTGTGGGAAACATGTTCATACGGCAGAAGGTTTGCTATGTCATCATTCAGTTGCTCAGTCGTGTCCAACATTTTGCAACCCCAGGGACAGCGTGATGCCAGGCTTCCCTGTTATTCGCCATCTCCTGGAGTTTGCTCAAACTCATGTCCATCGCCTTGGTGACACCATCCAATCATCTCATCCTCTGTCGTCCCCTTCTCCTCCTGCCCTCTATCTTTCTCAGCATCAGGATCTTTTCCAGTGAGTCAGTTCTTATCATCAGGTGACCAAATATTGGAGCTTCAGCTTCAGCATCAGTTTTTCCAATGAATATTCAGGGTTGATTTCCTTTAGGATGGACTGGTTTGATCTCCTTGCAGTCCAAGGGACTCTCAAGAGTCTTCTCCAACACCACAGTCCAAAAGCATCAATTCTTCAGCACTCAGCCTTCTTTATGGTCCAACATTCACATCCATACATGACTACTGGAAAAACCACAGCCTTGGATATGTGTAGTTTTGCTGGCAAAGTAATGTCTCTGCTTTTTAATATGCTGTTAGTTTTGTCAGGGCTTTTTTTTCCCCAAGGAGCAAACATCTTTTAATTTCATGACTGCAGTCACCATCTGCAGTGATTTTGGAGCCCAAGAAAATAAGATCTGTCACTGTTTTCACTGTTTCCCCATCTATTTGCCATGAAGTGTTGGGACCAGATGCCATGATCTTTGTTTTTCAAATGTTGAGTTTTAATCTAGTGTTTTCATGTTCCTCTTTCACTTTTTATCTAGAGGTTCATTAGTTCCTCTTCACTTTCTGCCATAAGGGTGGTGTCTTCTGTGTATCTGAAGTTATTGATATTTCTCCTGGAAATTTTGATTCCAACTTGTGTTTCATCCAGCCCAGAATTTTATATGATGTACACTGCATATAAGTTAAATAAGCAGGGTGACAATATACAGGCTTGATGTACTCTTTTTCTAATTTGGAACAAATTTCATTGTTCCATGTCTGGTTCTAACTGTTTCATCTTGACCTGCATACAGGTTTCTCAGCAGCAGGTTGGTGATCCACCTCTTTAAGAATTTCTCACAGTTTCTTGTGATCTATACAGTGAAAGGCTTTAGCATAGTCAATGAAGGGGATTTTCTTTTTAATCCCCTTTATTTTTTGATGATCCCATGGATGTTGGCAATTTGATCTCTGGTTCCTCAGCCTTTTCTAAATCCAGCTGTCTATCTGGAATTTCTCAAGTTATGTACTGTTAAGACCTAATTTGTATGATGGTGTGTATCACCTTGCTATCATGTGACATCATTGCAATTGTGCGGTAGTTTTAACACTCTTTGGCATTGCCTTTCTTTGGGATTGGAATAAAAACTGACCTTTTCCAGTCCTGTTGCAAAGGTGGAAGGTTAATGTCATGCTTATTAATACTGTCCATAAATTATATCCAGATTCCTAACAATTTTGGAAATAGGCATGGCCAAGTGACATTCTTGGGCTAATAAAATGTCAAAAAGGAGCACTTCTTTACCTCTGCCACAGTAGCTAACAATATTCCAGGTGGTGGATGCATTATACCTCTGCATATCTGGTTTAGAGAGACACGAAACAGTAACCCGTGATTTCCCAGTGGTAGATATGTAGTCTGAGTAATAAATATACCAGTCAAATGCTGGGGTTCTTTACTATGGCAGTTTAAACTATTACTTCCTGACTGATAATTTGTAACTACTGAAAGATTAGTTAGCAAATTGGAGAAATGAACTTTTGTCAGATGGACAAAGATCTGTCTCCAAAGCTATGGTTTTTCTAATAGTCATGTATGGATATGAGTTTTGGGCTATAAAGAAAGCTGAGTGCTGAAGAACTGATGCTTTTGAACTGTGATGTTGGAGAAGACTCTTGAGAGTCCCTTGGACTGCAAGCAGATCAAACCAGTCAATCCTAAAGGAAATCAGTCTTGAACATTCCTTGGAAGGATTGATGCTGAAGCTGAAGCTCCAATACTTTGGCCACCTGATGTGAAGAACTGACTTATTGGAAGAGACCCTGAAGTTGGGGAAGATTGAAGACAGGAGGAGAAGGGGACGACAGAGGATGAGATGCTTGGATGGCATCACCAAGTTGATGGACATGAGCAAGCTCTGCGAGATGGTGATGGGCAGGGAAGCCTGGCTTGTTGCAGTCCACGGGGTTACAAAGAGTCGGGCATGACTGAGCAGCTGAACTGAACTGCAGTTGAAGAAATGGACTGTTTGTTTCTTTCATCCTGCATTTAGATCTTTAGCCTGGGTCTTCCATTAGAATAATGCAATCTGGAAGCCAGCTGGCAATGCAGATAGGAAATGTAATTTATGTTTTCAAACCTGAAAATAAAATGAAGTACGGAGCAGTGGGTTTGGCCATAAGAGACAAGAGACAATTTGGCACTGTCCCCTATGTTGGTTTTCCAGTGGAAGGGAATAACCAAGTTTCTTCCTAATACAATGGAGCTATCCTTCTTCCAGAGGAAGATAATGTACTCTTCCAAACAAGGAAGACCAAAGCCTGCAGTCACTTCATTTACCTCTGAGTAATATCAATTTATCTTCTGGTCTATTTCCCACTAATAAGTATATCATCACTTTTTTCAGCCTCAATCACATTAGCTAAGTTATCCCCAAAGACCTGTTTCCTCAGAGCACTTCTGGCTCCCATATTTTTATCAGTCAGTCTTCAATCATGCAAACAAGTTACTCAAGGAATATAAATGAAGGTAGTTTAGATAAGTTGTGTATCAAAAATGTGATTGAAGGACTGAAGAAGCAACAGGGGATCAGTAAGTTTAATAAACAATGAACAACTCCTGGAAGACACTGGTACTCAGAGCCGGAGCAGCAAAGGCAGAATAATGCTGCTTCACGCCTGGGATTGCTCTTCCCAGCTGAATATGTGCTGGCTAAGTTTGAACTGGCCGAGCAGGAGGCCAAGGGCTCACCCCCATTCCCTTTGCATACAGCTGCTACCATTGCCTTAAGTTCTGCTGCCACGCTCCTGCTGCTGTCTTTTGCTACTCCTACTTCTCATGTTTTTCTCACGAATGCCATTTCCACAAGCACAGCTTGGACAACCATTGCTAAAGACCCTCAGAAGCCATAAAAGCATCTTGTAATTCTTACCATCTTCCAGTCTCCGGCCAGAGTCTCACTTTAGCAGTGCCTAACAGGAAGGCATCTAGCAAGAGAATCTGTATAATTTGTATCATCCCAGGAAGAAATGGCACCTGGGTTGGATAGATTCCTAGGATACTAACAGATATCAGATAGGAGACTACAGAAGAGCAGAATGAAAAAAAAAAAAAAAAACAGCTTGAGAACAGCCACATTTGATACACTGGGTGGATATAAATGTCTAAAATTCAAGAGAAAGGTCTGGAATAGAAATAATTATTTCTCTATAGATGATGATCACTCAAAGAATAACTGTAAAAAGAGAAGAAAATTTGTGACAGGACACAATCTGAGGTTACTCTTCAAAACATACATTAACAAGTAGCGAGCCTTCAAAAGAGGTTAAGGATGGAGGAAAAAGCCATGGTGCTGCTATTGCAAAATTTAATAAAAGTGACTCTTCGAAAATAAGAAAGCAATCATGTCAAATGCTGCTATTCTTGAGAAAAAATGAGGGCTGAGAACTAACCCAGAGTTTGGACGTCATGGTGGAATTAGTAACCTGGATGGTAGCTGCTGCTGGTGAATGCGGGGAACAATGAGATGAGATTTAAGGAGACTAGGATAAGAAATCCTGATTCTGAACACGTACAGTATTTAAGCAATCTGATTTGAAGTGAGGAAAGCATATTAAACAGCTATAAAACTTGAAGGAGAATGAAGATCAAGATAAAACTGTTCTTTTATCTTCATTTTTAAGGTGGGAGATAATGTGAATTATTTATATGCTTATAGGAGTGATACAGTGTAGATGAAATGTTTTAGAACACAGAATAGACTTTCCCCCCCCCCAAAATAGATGTACAGATGGTCAACAGACATGTGAAACAATGCTCAACAAATGGAAATCAAAACCACAATGAGATATTGTCTCATATCTGTAGAAGAGATATCATTAAAAAGACAAGAATGAACAAGTGTCAGGAAGAATATGGAGAAAAGGGAACCCTTCTCCACTGTTGGGAATATTATAAAATGGCAGCCATTACAGAATAAACAAACAAACTAACAAACAGAAAAACAGAAAGCTTCCTCAGAAAATTAGAGATAAAAAAATATCATACAGTTCAACAATTCCCTCCTAGTATTTATCTGAAGAGGATGAAAACACTTATTTTCAAGGATACATGCACTGCTTTGCTTGTTACAATGTTATTTATTAAAGCCATGATGTGGAAGCAACGTAAGTGTCCATGGATAGGTGGATGGATAAAAAATACATGGTAAATATATACATTAGAAAACTCAGCTGAATAAAAAAGAATGACATTCTGTCATTTGTGATGACATGGGTGGGCTTTGAGGCTACTAGGCTAAGTGAAGTAAGTCAGACACCAAAAGATAATTATTGTATACTTTCAGTTAGATGCAGAATCCAAAAAACAAACAAATAGACAAGCAAAACTAAACTAGAAGATACAGAGAACAGATTGGTAACTGCCAGAAGGAAGGGGTTGAGAGGTGGGAACTGGTTAAGGAGTCGAGAGGCAAGCTTCCAGCCGTAAAAAAATATGGAGACGTACATCGTGGTGACGTCTAACACGGTGCCAATAACATTCATGGCATTTTTGAAAGAGTGAATCTTAAAACTTTACATCGTAAAAGAAAAATTTCTGTAGTTTTGACATATTTATTATGGAGACCAGTTTGTAGTGCATACAGATATCAAATCAAAGCTTTGTGCACCTGAAATAAGTATAATATTACATCAATCACACCTCAAAAAAAATATGTTTTAAAAAGAAGAGAGAAAAGAAAACTGTAAGAGGAAGTTCCTTGGCTGAGTGATACGGGGTAGAATTCAACGCATAGGGAGAAAGGCTTGCCTTAAAAAGGAATAATGTTATTTTATATACATAGCAGAAACTAGCTGAACATGTATTTATTTCAGCATTATATGTCTCTATTTGATACTGGAAGATGTAGAGGTTCTCTTCTGACAAACACTTTGTTCTTATTTAATGGAGAAATGTGAAAGAGTCCCCTGATATTCATAATCAACTAATAATAACAGCAAGCGCTCAGTGTTATTAGGAGCTGACCTGACATTCACAGCTATGTCAAGATGTTCTCTTATTGAACATTAGCAATGTCGCAGAAATAATATTAGAAAAGATAATACTGGTGATGGGCATTGTCTATATTTTGACTGTAGTGGAAGTTATATAGCTGTATTCAATTACCAAAGTTCAAACTTTACACTTAAGAAATCAGATTTTACTGTATGCAAATTATACCTTAATAAATACTGAAAAGAAGTCAGTGAAGTTAAAAAGGAGTCTTTTTAAGTGTATTAAGTGAATCTTTAAGCATATTTCTGAGAGCACAAATCAAGATAACTAACATTGGGTGTAGCATAAAGTAAGCACTTCAAAATGAAATTAATTCTTACTTCAGAGTATTATCTCACCCACATTCCACTTCAGTATACAGTACTAGGTTTTCTTAGTTGAGCAATTCTAATTCAGAACTTAGATACAATTGTGTCTCTGGAGTAAGGTCCAATTCTACTTAGCAAACAAGGTCCAATTAATGTCAAACGCATAATTCCTTGAAAAAAATAAAAATGCATATTGCATGGGCATTTAAAATTATGATTACTAAAAATAAATGGAAGCTAGTTCAAAATTGGAAAAATTTTAACTTGTGATTTTACCAAGAGAATGCCATCCTTGGTAGCCATATTGTCAACTTTTTCTAACGCCAAGTTTTCAGAGTAAGTTGATCTCATATGCAGTTATTTATAACTATTCTAAACAAATAAAGGGCATGTATGGGTGGGATTACCTTTCTAGAACCATGGTGAAGTGAGACTGAAATACGAAAAACAAACATTGCCTCATAATCTTGTTTAAGCACGGACAAATTTTGATCACTGTGTAAATTACAAAAATACCAAATATCCCTAGCGATTATTGGCTTTAGGGCACTGACAGTGGAAGTTTACTGGTTGATAAGGTGGATTTTGGAAGTTAAAGGAGATTAAAAAAAAATAACCTAAGTGAAATATTCACCTAGGAGAACAGGATTATTAACTAACTTTGGTTCTAGAAAGAATAAGTTTTAAATATTGCAGATAGTGCTTCAAGGATAGGGTAATTGAAATGGAGATTTGGAATCTGTTGCATTTATCATAATGACAAGTTTTAGGTTATCATGTTAGGAGCATAAGATGGAGGGAAAAAAAAATCAATAAAAGTAAAGACAAGGAACCAAATGGACAGGATGTTGGATGGATTATTCAAATGGTAATGTGACTTGAAAAATGTTGACCAGGACAAGGATAGAGTAGATGTCAGTAAGGCAGATACTAAAATTATCCCCGAACAAGGAGAACTGACCAGAAAGATCGCACAAAGAGTGATGATGGGGTATGTGTGATCTTCTGTGAATTTCAGTGGAACTGAGACAGTGAGGCTCTGTGTGTATATTGCATCTCTGAGGCACAACAGGCTAAATGTAGGCATTAAGAGTAAGAAGAATCACCTGCTTGGAAGTGGAAAGGTTAGCCATCTGCAAGGGTGTAGTGGAATCAGCAAACCCAGAAGACAGCCTAGATCACATTACAGGAATAAGTTAAAGTGATGGCTCAGAGACACTTCTGAGGATCTGAGACATACCTTGGTGACAGCTCAGGAGTTCCAGAGGCACAGTGAGAGGACTTGCGGACTGGGATTGACACGGGATATAAATCAGGTTTGGGAGCATGTGAAGTCCTCGGAGGGTGAGAATCCAGTTATTTCAGACTAAAAAGACAGAATTCTATTTCTGGTGATGTTAGAAATAGCAGTCATGATTAAACAAGACCAGAGGACACCTACAGGGAAGAGGATGACCAGGTCTCAAGCGAAAAATCACTTAAGGGCAACTGGTTTTCTCAGAATTTTGGAAATTGTGGTAAAAAGTATGAGAAAAAACAACAAAATTTTAATGTAGTAAGGAGCATGCCTTCAATTCCTTTTAGAAGGTAAACAATGCACATGAACAAAATATTCAGATGATTTGGCAAAAATGCTAGGAAACTCTTTCCTGCATCAGGAAATTGATGAAGCAAGCGAAATCTGAAAAGATTCAGGGTACAGACACTCTGATAAGCGTTTGGAGCCAAGAAAGGTTGCAATTTTTTTTTCTATAAAATACATACCTTACAGAAAAATGTGTTAATACTAATAACTCCATTTAATATAAATATAAAACCAGGAAGTGAAAACACTGAGAAGCTATACTGTGTGAAACTTCTAAAATTAAATGCCTTATAGTCTATGCAAAAACCGTTTAAACAAATTTTACTTCTATTTCCATTAGATTAGCTTTGAAACTTGAAATAGTGAGTATAATAAATTCACCATCTCAGCACTTGACTTTCCCAAATTCATTTTAAGATTTTCTTTCTTTCTTTTTTTTAATAAGGTGCAGACAACTTCTAAAGCACTGCATTTCAAGGAAACCAGAACTAGATGCTTATAGACTATGTTAATTAAAATACCCCAAGCAGTTTTCACTTTTTAGAAGAGAACATTTAGCAAAGGAATGTGTCAACAACTCTCACGAATTTATTCCCTTTGTGTAGGGGTGTGTGTGCATGTTCATGGATGTGTGTACACACACTCATGTGCATGAATGTGAGTAGCATATGGAGATGAGGTTTATTAAAGCCTTAAAGCAGTGTTTAGGTGTCAGAATAGCAATCCATATTTTTTGACACTGTATCTAAGGTACATTTCTTAGGAGGCAAGTGCTTCATAGTAGCTGATATACCTTAATGATACTGACACAGTGAAGGGAGGTTACACGGAGGAAGAGATAGATTAAGTGACATGCGTTTAATATTTGAAAGGATCACTGTTATCTAGGACTACGTGCTTCTCTTACTCCTCTTTTGCAGTAATTTCCCCTCATTTCTTATACAATAGTGTACCATGAAGTGACTTCCAGGAGCATGTCACAGATTAAACCAAGGGGGGATGACGCAGCGCTGCGTTCCCAGGAGGGTCGGAGACTTCCGGGCATGATTAAAGAGCGGGGCATCCCCTACTGACTGCTGAGGTGAGATGTATGCTGTGGAGAGGACAGTCCCATTGAGCAGGTGTCAATTACAGAAGTGTTTGAAAATAGCAACCTTTCCTTTTCTGAGGATATTTCAAATATGTGGCTGTTATATCTGATATGCTTGTAGCACAGGTCTGTAATTTCCTCCATAAACTTGGAATGAAAAGCTCTGAGGCAGCATCAGGCCAAGTTGATATATCTACTCTCTGATATGTCCAATGATTTTTTAATCAAAATGTATTTTGATTTAATGAAATTAATTTTATACTGTTAACAATACCAAATGTCAGGTGGGCAAAGCTAAAAAATTCATTAGCTGCCTTTTTGAGATTGTTAATCCACTTTAACTTTAATCCACTTTTATATTTTCTACAAACACTTTTTCTTTATAATACCTTGTATTTAAAGACATACTGAGCTATTCTTAATGGAAGTAAGTTAATATTGAGTTCAGTTCAGTCATTCAGTCATATCCAGCTCTTTGTGACCCCATGGACTGCAGCATGCCAGGCTTCCCTGTCCATCACCAACTCCCAGAGCTTGTCCAAGTTCATGTGCATCGAGTTGGTGATGCCATCCAACCATCTCATTCTCTGTCGTCCCACCTCAATCTTTCCCAGCATCAGGATCCTTTCCAACAATTCAGTTCATTGCATCAGGCCAAATTGTTAGCGTTTCAGCTCCAGTATCAGTCCTTCCAATGAACACCCAGGACTGATCTCCTTTAGGATGGACTGGTTGGATCTCCTTGTGGTCCAAGGGACTCTCAAGAGTCTTCTCCAGCATCACAGTTCAAAAGCATCAGTTCTTTGGCGCTAAACTTTATTGTCCAACTCTCACATCCATACATGACTACTGAAAAACCATAGCTTTGATTATGTGGACATTTGTCGGTAAAGTAAGGTCTTTGCTTTTTAATATGCTGTCTAGGTTTGTCCTAGCTCTTCTTCCAAGGAGCAAGCATCTTTTAATTTCATACTGGGTATGATATTTTAATTTCATTAAATTTCATTTCATTAAATTTCATTTAATTTAATTAAAGGAGCAGGCATCTTTTCATTTCATACTGGGAATACTGGCAATATATCCAGAATAGAACTGTTAGGTTGTTTATATGTGAAACCTTTTCTTTGGTTTCTTTTGATCTTAAAGAAAAACAAATCAACAACCAAAAAACCTCAACTGCACCCATGTGTTCATAAGCAAATTTCATAAAGCTTTAAGTCTTACTATTTGAGTAGCTTTGTGGGGACAGTTTTAGAGAAAAACATGATTTTGTCTGAATGGGACATGTGGCTTGCATCCAGTTCATAAGAGCACTGGATGTGCATTTCAATTTCATAAGTGAAATATGCAACAAAGTTCCAAAAGTTGATTACTCACTATTCAGATATGATGTAAATCTTTATTTTCAGCTGGAACTATTCAACCAATTCCAAAAGATGTCAGTCAAAGAGAAAGATTCAAGGGGTGGGGGCTAGTCTGTGATTGCATTTTACTCAGCAAGTGTAAGATACATATAGGGATTATAACTGGATAGCTAATACCCAAGTTTATTGCTGACTTTTGCTTCTGCTTTATTTTAGAATAGTCTCGCTCGCCAATAAACAGGGAAACACTATGTAAGAAATTAATAAAGAAATAGACATTATAGCCATTGTATGTATATAGAGGAAGTGTTAAAAAAAAAAAAAAAACTTATTTCCCAGTGGCGTCTGGTAAATTTCCTTTCTATTCTAACAGAAATTTATTCCCGACCATCCCTGAACCCGTATGCGTGTTCCCAGGCCTGTGCTGACTGACTAGGCCTAAGTTCCTGCAGAAGTAATGTCAAGAGGGACAGGACAGCCATTACAACAATTAGTTCCACACTTGCATTTCAGGGTGGCCAACCTCCCACTAGTATTTGGGCTTACGATTGGAAGGGATGAATGCCAGATCATGTATTCCAAAGCAATCATTTATTTTTTAAAATGAATAAACCGAAAATCAAGGAAACTCAAGGGCAATTAGTCTGATGAGTCTGAAGTGAGCTAAGTTATGAAAAACGCCTTGGTACAAGCCAAGAGCGTGGTCTGCCTCCTCATCTCAGAATCGTTGCCACTAAACTCTGTGACCAGTCTGCGTGTGGAGGGGGTGATTCAGTACTTCCTCAGTCTTGTGGAAGGGAAGATACTCCCCCCCCCCCCAAAGTTACACTAACATCCCTTAGACCTTAAAAAGTTTTAATTTTTAAAGCAAGTTATTAAAAATTAATGACATGTTGTTATGCATATAAGGTTTAAATGTGGGGGACAAGTCAAGGGCCAGACAACGCTGAAGGCAGTTTATCTCTGGCCTTTTAGTTACTCTTTGGCGCTCATTCTCTCCCTCTTTTCCTTCTTCACAGATGAGATTCTGTTAACCCAGTATCCTATGCGCGTGTGCTCAGTTCATTCGTGTCCAGCTCTTTGGGACCCCACGGACTGCAGCCTGCCAGGCTCCTCTCCTTGGAATTCACCGGGCAAGCATACTGGAGGAGGTTGTCGTCTCCTTCTCCACAGTATCCTACAGACTTGCTATCAATTATTTTCTTCAACCGTAGATTTTATCAGGTGAAACTAACCTCATGTAAAATTCTAATAACTGAACAAAATGTCTAACTGAACAAAAGGCCTGTAAATTCATTTCATAATATACATGTATTAAAGACATTTGGAGTGGAAGATTCAGTGTTTCCTAATCTAAATTATACATAAACAAAAGCTGTCATAAGATCTAAGCATCTAAAAATATATTTGGCAAAGATACAAAATTTGTAATAGAAAACAAGCAAAGAGTGAGGGAGTATATTTTGTCTTCAGCGTATGGAGTAAGTTCAAAGCTGGAAATGGCATAGAATGATTATTAATTACTATTGGATATGATTCAAAATGTAGTTAATAAAAGGCACGTATTAGTTCACCTGTCTAGAAAAATAACTGAGCTTTGAAATAAAATGAAGACATTAATGGGACATTGTAATTAGTGATATTATTATGTGTACTTAGGATAAACTGTTTGGAGATGGCACTGGTTTAATTATCCACTGGAGGATCGAACAGTAGATGATAAAACTATACATTATCATTGCCAAGAACACATTTGCACATTTGCCAAATTCAGCACTTTCTTCAATGTTTCAGGGACTAACCTACATTTTAGGTTTTGATTCATGCTCTCTCTTTTTTTTTTCTTTCTACAGAGATTTTTAAATACTCAAAGTTTCAAATAAAGATCCCTGGAAATTAAATATATAAAAATTGAAAATTATCATATATTTCTAACCCCAAAATATACAGCTTATCTCATTTTATATCTTTTTTTCCAAGAAAAACGTCTCACTCAGTGTAGGCCAAATCCTGAGCTGCATGCTCTACCACCATGCTTATCTTTTTATAAACTGTCATCATACTTCTTTTCCAAAGAGTAGGATAAAGCTCATTTTAATGTACTATAATTTTAACAAAAGTGCTGGTTTTGTAAGATTAAAATGCTGGCAAGGAAGATATAAATGATGTTTATGAGTCTTTTTATGTCAATTATTACAAAGGTTTTGTGCATTCTAATTCATTAATAAATGGGAGAAGAGGGAAATCATGTTTTATATCCTACCATTACTGTAATAAAATGTGATTTTGTTTCAATGACAGTATTTAGGGAAATTGCCAATTTCCATTTTTTTCCAGAAAATCCATTTCTACAAATTGATCTTGGTTGTAATCTACTCTGAAAGAAAGATATTTTGCTGTGGGTTTCATATCATCTTCCTTATGTTTTCCTTATTCAACTCCAGTAGCAGTTGTGAGTTTAGGCAGAGCTCCTTTTTCACCTGTCAAATATTCTAAAAATATGATCTGTTATTGTTTGAATATATCATCATACATCATCTCTTCAAAGTACTTAACTGTCAATACAATCATTTTGGACTTTATAATGTTCTATTTTATCTGCATAGATTCAACAAATATTTAATTGTCTGATGCCAGGCATTGTCTGGAATCAGGATGGAATCAAGAATGCTGGGAGATATATCAATAATCTCAGATACACAGAAGACACCACCCTTATGTTAGAAAGCGAGGAACTAAAGTGTCTCTTAATGAAAGTGAAAGAAGAAAATGAAAAAGTTGGCTTAAAATTCAACATTCAAAAAGCTAAGATCATGGCATCCAGTCCCATCACTACATGGCAAATAGATGGGGAAAAAATGGAAACAGTAACAGACTTCAATTTTTTTGGGTGGAGTGGGGGGCTCCAAAATCACTGCAGATGGTGACTACAGTCATGAAATTAAAAGATGCTTGCACCTTGGAAGAAAAGCTGTGACCAACCTAGACAGCATATTAAAAAACAGAGACATTACCTTGCTGACAAAGATCTATCTAGTCGAAGCTATGGTTTTTCCGTAGTCATGTATGGATGGGAGAGTTGGACTATAAAGAAAGCTGACTGCCGAAGAAGTGATGCTTTTGAACTGTGGTGTTGGAGAAGACTCTTGAGAGTCTCTTGGACTGCAAGGGGAGCTGACTAGTTCATCCTAAAGGAAATCAGTCCTGAATATTCATTGGAAGGACTGATGCTGAAGCTGAAACTCCAATACTTTGGCCACTTGATGCAAATAACTGACTCATTGGAAAAGACCCTGATGCTGGGAAAGATTGAAGGAAGAGGAGAAGGGGATGACAGAGGATGAGATGGCTGGATGGCATCACTGGCTCGATGGACATGACTTCTAGCAACCTCTGGGAGTTGGTGATGGACAGGGAGGCCTGGCATGCTGCAGTCCATCGGGTCGCAGACAGTCAGACACGACTGAGCGACTGAACTGAACTGAACTGAACTGAGGCACTGTCTAGTCACTCACTGGCATCTTAAATTTGGTTGATGGAAAATAAGCTGTTTTTTTAAAAAAAATATCCATTCCATTTGAACACACTGCCTTAATCTGCATCACTAAGGTTTTGAATTCCCCCCTCCTCTTCTTCACTTACAGTAATTTGAACTCTCTTTGAAATTACACCTTAAACATCTGCTGTTGTTGTTGTTGATAGCTGCTAAGTCCTATCTGACTCTTTTGTGAACCTGTGGACTGTAGCTGGCCAAACTCCTCTATCCATTGGATTTCCCAAGCAGGAATAGTAGAGTGGGTTGCCATTTTCTTCTTCACTCAACATCTGTACCCTACCCAATTTTCTCATATTATGTTCCATTAGGTTTTCTCATCTGGATTTCTTTATACATTTCAACTAATATAAGAACAATAGAATGTTTTTCAGGCAGCCCTTGCATCCGTGGTTATTAAATTGAGCAAATAAACCCACAAACCTTGACTCAGTTAATCCATAAAAGAAAATGAAATGCAAGAATTTTCAAAATATATCCTATTTTATTGCTATGCCTTTATAGTCTGGAGTTATGCATTTAGCTGATAGAGACTGAAAACTTAGAAAGGAAATACAAATAAAATTATGTGAGAATAAAGAGGAGAAGGAAACAAGACAAAAGAATATTGAAAAAAAAAACACCTCTGCAAGGAGGGTAAGTTGTGAACTTTTGGCTAGTGAGAGCAAGTGGTCAAATGATATATTTTATACAAACTCTGGACACCTAGATCTAAATGTATCTCTTCACAACACATTTACCTGAGCAGTATAGCAATATGAGATAATAATGGACTTTTTAATTCTGGAAAACCTTGAACTAAATGCTAGCTTAAACTCCATCTCCATAAACTACTATTCATTTACTTAACTTTTTCTAATTCTTGTTATTTGTAAACTGATGAAAATAGTACTCATCTGGACAAAAATTAGAAAACAAACCAAATGATGCTTATTCATTATATAAATATTTAATTTTCTTTCATAGCACTTTTCTAACTTGATTTGTCATGCTCTCACAAACTTTTGGGGCTTCCCTAGTGACTTAGTATAGAATCTGCCTGTAATGCCACAGACCCAGGCTCCATTCCTGGGTTGGGAAGACCCCTTGGAGAAGGGATGGGCTCCTCATTCCAGTATTCCTGGGCTCCCCTGGTGACTCGGATGTAGGGAATCCACCTGCAATGCAGGGTACCTGGGTTCTATTCCTGGGTTGTGAAGATTCCCTGGAGAAGGGAACAGCAACCCAGTCCAGTATTATGTCCTGGAGAATTCTATGGAAAGAGGAGCCTGGCAGGTTATAGTCCATAGGGTCACAAAGAGTTGGATATGACTGAGCGACTTCCACTCTGAGTGTGTAAGATCCTTAAGAAGATGAATATGGGAAACTTTGCCTTTATTTCATACTATACAAAAGTTAATTCCAGATAAAGTGATAAATATTTCAAAAGTAAAACATATCCTGCATGAAAACATGCATCTTCTGCATGAAACCATAGAAGGGTATCTTTATAACCTTGGACTGGCAAAATATTTTATTCAGTTCAGTCACTAAGTTGTGTCTGACTCTTTGCGACCCCATGAACCGCAGCACGCCAGGCCTCTCTGTCCATCACCAACTCCAGGAGTTCACCCAAACCCATGTCCATTGAGTCGGTGATGCCATCCAACCATCTCATCCTCTGTCATCGCCTTCTCCTCCTGCCCTCAATCTTTCCCAGCATCAGGGTCTCTTCTAATGAATCAACTTTTCCAATCAGGTGGCCAAAATATAGGAGTTTCAGCTTCAGCATCAGTCCTTCCAATGACTATTTAGGTCTGATTTCCTTTAGGAGGGACTGGTGGATCTCCTTGTAGTCCAAGGGACTCTCAAGAGTCTTCTCCAACACCACACTTCAAAAGCATCAATTCTGCGGCACTCAGCTTTCATTATAGTCCAAATCTCACATCCACATGTGACCACTGGAAAAGCCATAGCCTTGACTACATGGACATTTATTGACGAAGTAATGTCTCTGCTTTTTAATATGCTGTCTAGGTTGGTCATAACTTTCCTTCCAAGGAGTAAGCATCTTTTAATTTCTTGGCTGCAGTCACCATCTGCAGTGATTTTGGAGCCCAGAAAAATAAAGTCTGTCACTGTTTCCACTGTTTCCCCATCTATTTGCCATGAAGTGATGGGACCAGATGCCATGATCTTAGTTTTCTGAATGTTGAGCTTTAGGCAAACTTTTTCACTCTCCTCTTTCACTTTCATCAAGAGGCTCTTTAGTTCTTCTTCACTTTCTGCTGTAAGGGTGGTATCATCTGCATATCTGAGGTCATTGATATTTTCTGGCAATCTTGATTCCAGCTTGTGCTTCCTCCAGCCCAGCATTTCTCATGATGTACTCTGCATAGAACTTAAATAAGCAGGGTGATAATATATAGCCTTGACATACTCCTTTTCCGATTTGGAACCAGTCTGTTGGTCCATGTCCAGTTCTAACTATTGCTTCCTGACCTGCATACAAGTTTCTCAAGAGGCAGGTCAGGTGATCTGGTATGCCGATCTCTTTCAAAATTTTCCACAGTTTATTGTGACCCACACAGTCAAAGGCTTTGGCATAGTCAATAAGGCAGAAATAGAAGTGTTTCTGGAACTCTCTTGCTTTTTTGATGATCCATCAAATGTTGGCAACTAAAAAAAGAAGATTAGAAAACTATCCTTTCAGGAATCATTTCTATAGTTCATTACTAGAGAAGTTTTTCTGAACATGTAAAAAATGAGATGGCAAGATCTAGTAATCTGCTCAAAGTAGATATTCCCAGCATGATCTTACTGCCTTGTAATCAAGTTTTTTACACAGCTATGTCAGGTGAAATCACCAATAAGCCAACTGACTCTTGGGGTTACCAGGGGAATTTTGGACTTGAAGCATATCCCCAGAAAAGAGGGTGAGGAATTCATAGTCCAGCTGTAAATTACTTCCACAAGTCCGCCATCAGATTTTTGATCAAAACTGTTAAGTTATAAAGTGCTGTATGTTTTCTTCTCTTCCACTTTTTGCACTATTAAAAGACACGAAAGCAAGGAAAAAAAAAACCTGCCAAAGATATTGTCATTAAATTATTTGCTATTTTGATAGCTTTAGTTTCACTAAATATTCCAGCACAAGCTTTTCATAATTATGTGCAAACTTGATAAATCTTTTGCTCCTACATTTGAAATTTAAGAAAGGCATCAATGTACTTCTCCCTCAGCTACAGCCATAGCATCATGGGAAGTTCCATATGGACAACTAATAGATTAAGAAAATACTTTGTTTGGTCTGTGGGTTAATGAAAAAACACCAAGTACACCTTTTGGACAGCAGTTCTAATCAAGTGCAGCCCAACCAAAAAAAAAAAAAGCGGTATTAAGGGGAAATCCCCCCAATCAGCAAGCCTCAGGTGGCACACTTGATCAACCACTTTGTTATTGTTCACTTGCTAAGCTTTGCCCAACTCTTCACAACTCCATGAACTGCAGCACGCCAGGCTTCCTTATCCTTCACGGTCTCCTGGATTTTGTTCAGACTCATGTCCATTGAGTTGGTAATGCCATCCAACCATAATCTGAGTAGAGGAAAAAGTGGTTGAGTTAAGGATCTACCATATTTTGGGCAGTGGAAAATTGGCAAATCTTCAAGCACTGTTTGAGATGAAGATTTGTGTTAGAAACAGTGTTAACCAGGAAGAGCAATGAAGATTGCCCTGTGGAGTGTTGGGATGATAAAGTTTCGGTATACTATCTGTAGTAATGTGAATGGCAGCCCCCTGAAAGAAATGCCCACATCCTTGTGCCTAGAACCGTTAATGCTACCTTATTTATAAAAAGAGGTCTTTTCTGATAAAATTTAGCTAAGAGTCTTAAGAGGAAGTCTTCCTGGATGAGCCCTAAACTAAATCGAAGGCACTATTTTAAGAAATGAAAGATGAAAAAAGACTCAGATGGAAGAAAAAGTTCACATGAAGATAGAGGAAGAGATTAGATTGATGCATACACAAACCAATTACTGTGGCCAAAGTCCTAAGGAGGCAAGGAGTGAGATCTCTCCTTGAACTTTGAGAAGTGGCACGTCCCTGATGAAAACTTGATTTCTGGCCTCAAAACTGGGAGGAAAAAAGTCTTTGTTTTAAAGTGCTCAGTTTTTGGTAAATTATTATAACAGCCATAAGAAATTAATGCAATCTTTTTTATTATGATGAAAGGATTTTTTCTAAAATTTAAATAAATATATTTGGAATTGAATTCATCAAAGTGCTGTGAGCTCTGATGCTATTGTTTTAATTAATATAGTTATGCTTCATGAACCCTTTTCAAAAGAATCTACATTTTCCCTTCCTCTTTTCCTTGATTTAATTCTGAAAGGTTTAAATAACTGGCAGTTTCTTGGAGAAACTTTACTTTAAAAATTTCAGTTTATCTGGTCAGAATTAATAAAATAGAAGTGTCAGTACAAGAGAAAGATAACATCTATTGCAACTCTGGTCTCCAATAAAAGTTGCTGAACCATAATTTGTGTGTATTTTCACTGTGACAATGAGTTTTTATAGCACTGTCTAGAGGATTAAATAAGTCCATGATTCACTTGTTCACTAAACCATTGTTTATATGCCAAAAAAAGATGAGGAGTAGCCGAAACAGATGGTAGCTATAATAGCTTCTCTGCTCAGAATAGATCATGTACAGGAAAAGAGCACCTAATTGTGTATCCCTGCAATCCAGGCCAACCGGCTAGGCACGTTTGGAAAGCACTTTTGGTGAGGTTATTTAAGTGTTGAATAGAAAATATTATGATGTCTTGGAGAGCTGAGAGATGTTTATATTGACTCAGTTACATAGCAGGGATTGCAAATTATTGCTCACTAACCCTGCGCTGCAGTAACTATGAATTATGAAGGAATGATTTTTATTTTTAAAATAAATAAGGAGATACTATTATGATCAAGGATCACTGTATTTGATGTACAGTGCATCTGAACTTCATATAAGTAAACATTCCTTGTAAGTTCTTTGCTAAGTTACTACCTAAGGTTCTAAATTCCTTCTTTATCTTTGAGTAACAACATTTGCCCCAACTTTTCCTCAAAGAGTTAGTCAAATTGAAGTGACTTTGCACGAGGAAAATATGCCAGTGATAGTTTAAACTGTTCTGTGCCATTGGCTATACAAGAAAAAAAATTGCTTATTAAAGAATTAATTAAATAATTAGGAAGTTGGGAAGGACCTGTTGAAATATTTAAGGGTCTCCATAAACTAGCAGTTCACTCCCACTGCGCTCTGGGTAACTGGATAACAGGGTGTTTCCTCCTTTTTATGATTATGACTCAAATTTAATATTTGGCTTTACAATTCCTTTCTTGGCAACTGGCCTATGAATAGTCAATCTGAGTAATCAAGTGGATAAGTGCTCTTAAGTTGGTATATTTAGTTTCCTCATATGAGGTTTCAATACCATACTTCATGATGGTAATAGCAGTAATAATTGTTTCATTCTGGAAGAATTACATTGAGTTAGAAATGTTTTATGTATCAGAAAAATACATGTTTCCTAGAGGATAGAGAAAAAGCATGTCATTCTTTGCTTGTATATGCTGTTATGAGAAAATCTTAACTGTTTAAGATATGCACAATAATTTAGTATTGTTAACACACTTTACAAGGAAAATAAATAATAAATAAATAAATAAAATGAGTTTTTCTGTGCAACACAAAGTGCCCGGGGCTGGTGCACTGGGACGACCCAGAGGGATCGGATGGGGAGGGAGGTGGGAGGGGATCAGGATGGGGAGCACATGCAAATCCATGGCTGATTCATGTCAATGTATGACACAAACCACTACAATACTGTAAAGTAATTAGCCTCCAACTAATATAAATAAATTAAAAAAAATAAAAAACACACCTAATTAAAAAAAAAGTACTTCAGCAAAGCCTAAAGCTATACTCTAAGCATGTTAAAAGGTATGGATTATAAAGTAAGGTGCATAACAAGTGTGAAATAGTGTTTTTACTCTTTTTGTCTGGCAGTTATTTTTATGGAACTAAAATGGACTATCTACTATAGGATGCTTTTTCAACCAAATATTAAGATAGATATTATAGTAAAATAGATATGAGAGTGTGTTAGTGGTGTGGTGAGTTTCTGAAAGAATTAGAGGTCTGTCAGACACTACAGTAATGTGAATAATAATCAACAATAAAAGGGCACGTGGTAAATATTTTATAGTTATTATTTTAGTCAAATATATCCTTATGATTAAATTTATATTGAACCAATTGGGGTGCACAGAACTTTTTAAAGGACACTGAGATTATTCAGAGTTTAGATACCTGAAAAGAATTTGATGGAGTGAGATCTTTATGTTAAAGGGATTATGTCATGCACCTCTGCTCACCTAATCCATGACAAAGGAGGCAAGAATATACAATGGAGAAAACATTCTTTTCTTTAAGTGGTGCTGGGAAACCTAGATAGCTACCTACAAAAGAAGAAAATGAAAACTCTCACAGATATCACATACAAAAAAATAAACATGAAATGGATTAAAAACCTATATGTAAGACTGGATACTATAAAACTCTTAGAGGAAACAGCGAGACTGCTCTCTGAGAAAAATCACAGCAAGATCATTTTTGATCTACCTCCCAGAGTAAAAAATAAAAACAAAAATAAACAAGTGGGACCTAAGTAAATTTAAAAGCTTTTGTGTAGCAAAGCAAACAATAAATAAAATGAAAGTAAGACACACAGAATCGGAGAAAATATTTGCAAAGTAACAAAGGATTATTTCCCAAAATATACCAAGAGCTCAGTTCAGTTCAGTTCAGTCACTCAGTTGTGTCCGACTCTTTGCAATCAAAAAGACAAACAACCCAATCAGAAAATGGGCAGAAGATCTAAATAGACATTTCTCCAAAGAAGACAGAGGGCCAAGAGGCACATGAAAATATGCTCAATGTCAGTAACTATCAGAGATGCAAATCAAAACTACAGGGAAGTATCAACTCACACCAGTCAAAATGGCCATCATCAAAAAAATCTACAGACGATAAATGCTGGAGAGGGTGAGGAGAAAAGGAAGCCCTTTAACACTGTTGCTGCAGATGTAAATGGTACAGACACTATGGAGAACAACATAAAGATTCTTTAAACTAAAAATAAAAGACGCTTACTCTTTGGAAGGAAAGTTATGACCAACCTAGATAGCATATTAAAAAGCAGAGACATTGCTTTGCCAACAAAGGTCCGTCTAGTCAAGGCTACGGTTTTTCCAGTGGTCATGTATGGATGTGAGAGTTGGACTGTGAAGAAAGCTGAGGACCGAAAAATTGATGCTTTTGAACTGTGGTGTTGGAGAAGACTTTGTGAGTCCCTTGGACTGCAAGGAGATCCAACCAGTCCATCCTAAAGGAGATCAGTCCTGGGAGCTCATTGGAAGGGTTGATGCTGAAGCTGAAACTTCAATATTTTGGCCACCTGATGGGAAGAGCTGACTCATTGGAAAAGACCCTGATGCTGGAAGGGATTGGGGGCAGGAGGACAAGGGGACGACAGAGGATGAGATGGCTGGATGGCATCACCAACTCAACGGACATGGGTTTGGATAGACTCCGGGAGTTGGTGATGGACAGGGAGGCCTGGTGTGCTGTGATTCATGGGGTTGCAAAGAGTCAGACATGACTGAGTGACTGAACTGAATTGAAAGCTACCACATGATCCAACAAGTCCACTCCTGGGCATATACCCAGAGAATACCATAATTTGAAAAGATGCATGCAACCCAATTTCATTGCAGCACTACTTACAATAACTAGGACATGGAAGCAACCTAAATGTTCATCAACAGAGGAATGGATAAAGAAGATGAGGTGTGAGTGTGTGTGTATCACACAATTGAATATTACTCAGTCAAAAAAGAATGAAATAACACCATGTGCACCAACATGAGTGGATCTAGAGATTCTCATACTGAGTGACAAATATGTCAGAGAAACAAATATACGATATCACTCACATGTGAAATCTAAAAAAAATAGTACAAATGAATTCATTTACAAAACAGAAATAGAGTCACAGATGTGGAAAATACATGGTTACTGAGGCAAGGGTGCCGAGAGATATACTGCGGGGACATTGAGATTGACATATACCTACTACTGTGGGGTCCCAGAGAGTCAGACATGACTCAGCAGGTGAAGAGCTGTATAGCGCACGGGTCCTACTCAATACTCTGTAATGACCGATATGGGAAAGGAGTCCAGAAAAAGAGCAGATGTGTGCACAACTGATCGACTTTGCTGTGCCGCAGAAACTAACACAACACTATAAATCAATTATGCTCCAGTAAAAAAAGTATCTAAAAAATAAATATGATGGATCATGGGTTTGAGTGCCGCATTTAATTCTTTGAAGAAGATTCATCCCCTTCTAGGTTCTTAACAATAGAAGATCTCTTTTCCTTCCTACAAAGTAACATTACTTGTTACTCTCCTTGTTCTTAGCTAGATATCCATGTTGCCCAAATCCACTTACTGGTTTTAAACACCAGTCACGTACTGAAATGCATTAGAAAATAGGCAAGAAAAATTCAAAATTGAATTTTCCAAGGAAAATGTGATGGTAAGGAATTATAGGTTTTTTAATAGTATTTTTTTATTCTAAAAATTTAATTTGCAATCCTGGCCATGTATTAAACTTAACTTATAATTTTACAAAATCTTGGTTTTAAAAATGCAGATATTTTATATGTGTATTTTAAAATACAGATAATAAAATTCTGTTTTTAAGACTTATGAAAGCCATATATTAAATCCTTTGCAATACTTTTGAGTCACATTTCACATCTAAATTTCACCTGTTATATTAATTCAGTTGTAGTTTATTTTGATTCTTGAATCATAAATTTTGTGTGTAAATATATTACAGCATAATCATCCATTCTCTGTCGAATAGATTTTTGGGTTGATCTCAGTTCTGGTGTTTTGTTATTACAAGTTATGCTTCTGAGTGCAATTTTGTACATGCCCCTAGTACATATAATCGACAGCTTGTGTGTGTTCAACCAGATATAAGAATGTATATTCAGAGTCTGTTTTACAGTTTAGCTTCCTACGGTAACTGTTCCTGGTGCTCTAATTCCTCAATAACACTCAAAATGATCAAACTTTTTATCTGTTTTTGGAATTCTAGTGGGTGTAATATAATAATTATTTACAGTTTTACTTTTCATTCCCTTATAAATTAGGAAAGTATACTTCTTTCCATATGCTTAAATTCAGTCATATGAGAGTGTTATTTGCTAACATGCCTCAGACATTCTATTGTCTCTAAACTAACAATGATGGTGGGAAATTTGTGTCTTGTTTTTCTTAGTTACTGAGTTATAATTTATACAATTAAATGTATTCATTATTATAATTTGATAAGTTTGATTATATGTACACATTTGTGCAACTACCAATATAAAAATATATAAAACATCTTAATAGGCTTAAGAAAGAGCTCCCTTGTGACTCTGTCTATTAAATCCTGGCCCATCACAGATTACAAACACCAACATAGACTATATTCTCTGCCTAATACAAAATTCAATTATACAGAGTCCTAACCGTAGGAAATTAAATTGGAAATAAACAAAAAGATATCTAAAAAATACAAAAATATTTGAAAATAGAATAAAAAATCTAACATCCTATGTATGGGCAAAGAGTTTACCAGGAAAAAAAAAAAATTCCTTGAAGTATATGCCCTTGAAAAGATGTGTGTCCTATTTTGTTCTTGTTGGGGACACTGGTCTACAAATATCAAAAAGGATAATTTGGTCACTAATGTAATCTTCCCAATCTGTCATGATTTTCTAGATACTGTTTAATTTCTAGGAGAAAAGTGTCTGTTTCTCTTTTCTGTCAGATTTTTCATCATGTGTTATAAACCTATTGGTGGATTCACAGATGTTTAGAACAGTTATGTCTTCTTGATATATTAAATCTAATGATCATACATGTTCCCTCGTTACATTCCTTGTTCTGAAGTCCAGTTTGTACGGTATTATAGTTGTTTAAACTTTCTTATGCTTAATGTTTGCACAGTACATAGATTTATTTCCTTCTGTATTAAATGACTAATGCATTTTAATTTATTAAAAAAATTTTTCCCTCTTTTGAGGTATATCCAATTAACAATATTGTGACAGTTTCAGGTGAAGAGCAAATGAACTCAGTCATACATATGAATGTACCCATTTTTCCGCAAACCTCCCATCTAGGCTGCCACTTAACATTAAGTAGAGTTTCATGTGCTATACAAGAAGTCCTTGTTGGTTATCCATCTTACATATAGCAGTGTGTACATGACCATTTCAACTCCCTAGTTACCCCTTCCCCTCTGCAACCATAAATTTGTTTTACACATCTTGAGTGTCTTTCATCTTTGTTTTGCTTTTTATTTTGAGGACCATAAACAGACCAGGCTTCCTTTTTATGCAACTAGTGTTGTTTTTTACTTAGAGGGCTAATGATTAATTGGATCACTTGGAATTAATACACTTTTAGATTTGATAGGATTTAAGCCTGTTATTGGGCTTCCCAGGTAGTTTTAGTGGTAAAGAATCCTCCTGCCATGCAGGAGTTACAGGAGTCATGGGTTAGGTCTCTGGGTTGGGAAGATACCCCGGAGGAGGGCATAGCAACCCACTCAGGTTTTATTGCCGGGAGAATCCCATGGACAGAGGAGCCTTGTAGGCTACAGTCAATAGTGTCACAAAGAGTCAGACGTGAAGTGACTTAGCATGCACTCAAGCTTATTATATTGCTATATGCTTTCTATTTTTCTTTTGTCTTTTCTTCCTCAATTTTTTGAATAAGCAAATTATTATTGTTACTTATATTTTATAGTTAATCAGTTTTATTAACACATTTTAACATAAATTCTTCTTTGGCATAATTCCTACCTCTCATGTCTCAAAACTTCCAGATTCCTCAGCCTTCACAATCTTCAAAATCCAATTTACCTAAACCAGCCAACCTATCAGACTTATTATTACTTTTAGTCCCTCTTATCATTGTCACAAATTATTTCCATGCAGAATTCTGGGGTAATTGTAGGATGCATCTTGTTTGTTTCACTTCTAACAAGGATCACATTTCCTCAGTGCTCAGTGTGAGAACTGTTGCTTTCTTCTCCCTCATTTTCCTAGTGGATAGGGTGAGGACTCAGTTATTTATGGTTGCTTCATCAATAGCCAGTGGTGGGAGCCTGTGTGCACTAGTCTTAATTAAGTCTTAACTACCTACATCCGAAAAGTTGGTAATTGAAGATGCAACTCATTCATATGCAAAGTGGATGTATTTTTTTTAGCACTAAAGAAACATGAATGATGAGTCTGCATGGCAGATTTAAATACCACAAGACCACTGTTACACAGAATAATAATTAGCAAGACTACTGTTGATTATATTTTCCATCTTGACATACTGGTGTTCATAAAATGTGTGTTTCATAGATATATTGACCTTGGCCTATATTTTTTTCTAGTGGCTTGTCGGCCAACAGATCAGCATTTTGAGTGTCATTCTACGCCTAGTCTTCTTTTCATTACTACGTTCTCCAACAGAACATAAAATACATTACAGCATTCTCAAACCACACGTTTTGTCGGTCATGTTATCGACATATTTTTTGATCTGTTTCAGTGTACCTTTCTCGGACAGAATTTAACCAGCAGAGAGATGCCAAGTCATTAGCCATACATAGTATAGGGCTGTTCTTGTGACTATTTGTCAGTAAATATTGGGGCATGTTTGATAGAATCACATATTGGACATATCTGATTACAAGCAAGGAAACATGCCTCACACATGCCTCTCAATGCTGTTTCTTATAAAAACAAACTGAAAATTACAAATGGCCAAATTGATTAAACTTCCTCACAGTATATACAGATAGAGAGATATGCAGAAGTATCTACATATAGATATAACTACCCACCTATTTTATATGTGTACATATAAATAATTTAATAATTAGAAATATGATGTCTGTATCCCATGACAACAATTCTCATTTTTTTGGAGAGACACACACATTATATTTTTAAAATCCTACACATTATTTGATACAGAGTAAGACTGAATATAATAGAATCTTTTCAAGGACCTAACAACATAATTTCATTCCTTTTTTAGAGGAAAGATGAATCAAAGGGATTTTTTAAAGTACTCATCTAGGTAGTGAAGATTTATCTTCTAAGAGATTCTAACTCATTTCATTTTTTCTTACACAATGTTGTTTTCATTCTTAGAATTTAAAGGTTCATTACTGAGGAAATCGATTACATTTAATGCTTGACAGAGTATAATTCCGTTTCTGCATGAATTTAAGTTTCCTTTTTGAATATGGTATTTCTCCTAATCATTTTAACAGTTATTATATTAAGTACAGAGTAAGAGTAACAGCAAGAACAAAGGAAAAAACACTCAGGTTTTAAATGTCATTTTAAAGATACAATTTCAATTATATCTTGCTACTTATTCTCAATTTACATAACAAGGCTACATGAATTTATATTGTGACTTATATTGTCATGTAAATGTATGAAGAGTTCATAAATTTAAATGCTTTTCAGACATCTGTTTGACCTGTTGTAGAAAGTTTTTTCCTCAGGGAGAAAGCATGTACTTCACATTTGCTAGAATGACACTTTTTTGCATCGTATTGTCAAATTAGCCTCCAACTAATACAAATAAATGAAAAAAAAAAAATAGAAATGAAAACAGTAGGACCTGATTGTGAGAACAGACTGCCAACAAATGGGTAAAACTCTAATTCGAGTTTGGGAAATGATTTGAATTGAGCATGTTATTCAAACTCCAAAATGTCACTTTTTAAAATAAAATTTTTGAATAAAAATGATAACCCTAAATCCTAACAAACAAAAGACAGCCAGAAAGTTGTTGTAAAAATTTTAACCTGTTAACTCAGATGGTTAGAAGTATGTTTACTATTTTCTTGTCAATTTAAAAATCAATAGAAAGACCACTATAATAAAAACATTTCATTTTAAATTTTGAAAATATGGAGAATATTCAGAAGATATTAACGAGCAGATGATCAGTTTGGAACTAGACAATATTAGTCACTATGAGACTTTTGTTTCACGTGTCAGAAAAAAAAAATTAATGGGTTTGAGGATATAAATATCAAAAAGACTTTGTTGATAAAAATTCAGTTTGGGTGTCTAGATGTGTCTGCTGGCCATGTCCTTGGGCAGGTGGGATCACGACATTACCAAACATGCCCAGAAACCTAAACTGAACTGCCTAGTGAAGATGGTCTCTACCCAAATGCAACCTGTGAAGTCTGGAAGAAAAACTCAGTGACTCACATGAGCAGACAGGGTAACAAGTATCACAAAGAACCAGGTAAATACAACATTAAAGGAAAATAATAAAGCTCTAATGACTAATGCTAAAGAAATGCAGCTCTATGAACTGCCAAAGAATTCAGAGTAATCATGTTAAAGTTCAGTAAACTACAAGAACACAGAAGCAAGCAACTGAAAAAAAAATTAGTCAAAAAAAAAAATGAATGCAGAAAACAAGAAATTCAACATTGCAGTAGAAACTATTAAAAGACAAAGAGTTTTTTTCCTAGAGTTAAAAAATACAATAGTTGAACTGAAAAACTGAATAGAGACTTTTAAAAGCAGACTCAGCCATGCAAAAGAATCAGCAACCTAGACATTAGATGTTATCCAATTAGAGGATCTAAAAGAAAAATAAGGAAGAACAAAGAACGCCTAAGAGACTCATCATGGGACACAATGAAAATAAACAATATTGGCGTTATGAGGATTCCAGAGGGGAAGGTAAAGAGAGAATGTATATTTAAAGCAATAATGTTTGAAAACTCCTTGAACGTAAAGAGAGAAATAGATACCCAGATCCATGAGGCCAAAAGGACAAGAAATGGATGGAACTTGAACAGGGCTATACCAAGAAACATCATAATTAAAATTTTAAAAGTCAAACGCAAAGAAACAATTTTAAAAGCAGCAAGATAAAAGAGAAAAGTTGGGACATGGGAACCCTCATAAGATCATTGACAGATTGCTCAGCATAAACCTGTCAGGAGGGGAAATAAATGGCATGACATTTTCAAAATATTAAAATAAAAAACTGTCAACCAGTAACTTTATACTAGGTAACACTGTCCTTCAGAAAAAGAGATTAAAAACTTTTCTAAACAAACAAAAACCGAGGTAGTTCATTGCCACTAGATCTGCCTAACAAAAAATGCAAAAGGGAGCTCCTAAATAGAAGTAAAAGGACACTAATATCTTAAAAACATTAAAAGGCAATGTACAACTCACTGACGATGGTGAACATAAAGTCAAAGCTGGAGTCCATACATTGATAATAGTTGTGCATAATTCATTTGCAACTCTGAAATATAAAAAAATGCAGTAAAAATAGCCATAACTCTAATAGACTGTTATTAGCAATACAATGTACTGTAACAGAAACAATCCAAATGTGAGTGGGAGAAATAAAAGGGAAAAATTTAGGAATTCTATTGAAGTTAGGTTGTTATAAACTTCAAATAGGGTTTTATAATTTCATTTTAAATGTTTTGCATTTAATGGGCATTGATAGATGCCCATCAGCAGACGAATGGATAAGGAAGCTGTGGTACATATACACAATGGAATATTACTCAGCCGTTAAAAATAATACATTTGAATCAGTTCTAATGAGATGGATGAAACTGGAACCCATTATATAGAGTGAAGTAAGCCAGAAAGATAAAGACCAATACAGTATACTAACACATATATACGGAATTTAGAAAGATGGTAATGATAACCCTATATGCAAAACAGAAATAGAGACACAGATGTATAGAAATAGAACAGATTTTTGGACTGTATGGAAGAAGGTGAGGGTGGGATGATGTGAGAGAACAGCATCGAAACATGTATATTATCAAGTGTGAAATAGATCACCAGTCCAGGTTGGATGCATGAGACAAGTGCTTGGGGCTGGTGCACTGGGATGGCCCAGAGGAATGGGATGGGGAGGGAGGTGGGAAGGGGGATCAGGATGTGGAATACATGTAAATCCATGGCTGATTCATGTCAATGTGTGGCAAAAACCACTCCAATATTGTAAAGTAATTAGCCTCCAACTAATAAAAATAAATGGAAAAAAACAAACAAAAAAAATAAAATATTTTTATTTATAAATATAAATAAATATCTAAACATATATTTAAATATATAAATATTTATAAATAAAAATAAGATTTTTATATTTTATTTAGATATTTTGTATAAGCATCACATGAAGAAATCTGTAGAAGTTACACAAAGAACACTGTAAAAATGTCAAGGTGGACTGCTGCCCAAAAACAACAAAATGTGAGAAAAGATGGTAGGGTAAGAAGCGAGGAGCAGTTGATCTGCAAAACAACCAGAAAACAATGAATAAAATGTCAATAGTAAGACTTACTTATCAATAATTTCTTTAAATGTAAGTAGATTAAATGATGTAGTCAACAATATAGAATGCTTGAAGAAATAAGGGAAAAAAAAGAAAAGAAGATCCAGAAATACGTTGCCAACGAGTCATTTTAGCTATCAAGACACAAATAGGCCAAAAGTGAAAGGACAGAAAACGATAATTCAATTAAGTGGCAACAACAACAACAAAAGCAGGGGTAGGTTTACGCATGCCAGGCAATATGGACTTCCAATGCAAAGAGTTGGACACGACTGAGCCCCTGAACTGAATTGAACTGAACTGAATGCAGCGTGTGTGGGTTTGATCCCTGGTCAGGGAGCTAAAAATCCCACATGCTTCAGGGCCAAAAAAACAAAAACATAAAATAGAAGCAATATTGTAACAAACTCAATAAAGACAAAACAAAAATGGTCAATTAGACGAGATCGGGCACGTTCAGGGTGGTATGGAAATTTAAAAAAAATAAATAAAAAAAAAAAAGTGTCTTTTCAAAAAAAAAAAATGGTCAATTATTTCATAAAGGTGAAAAGAAACAAATAAGGTCATTATATAATGGTAAAGAGGTCAATTCACCAAAACAATAATTTTAGATATTTATTCACTCAATATTAGAGGACCTAAATAAAAAAATAAAGAGTATCACAGCCAAAAGGAGAAATAAACAACAATATGATAATGGTTGGGGACTTTAACAGTCCCCTCAATGATGGATAGATCAATCCAGACAGGAATACCTTTAAGAACAAAAAAATGCCAGGTATTTTCTCTGTGACTACAATGGCATAAAGCTAGAAATAAGTATCAGAAAGAATTGGAAAATTCCTGAATACATGAAAATTAAACAATGGTCTCCTAAACAACCAATGAAGAAATTAAAGAGGGAATAAAAATATTCTCTTGAGACAAAACTGGAAACACAACATACCAGCATGTATAGCATGCAGCAGAAAGGAGATCCAAAAGGCACAATTGTAGCAAGAAATGCCAACATCAAACAAGAAGGTTGCCAAATAAATAACCAAAATCTATGCCCTAAGGACCTAGAAAACAAGAAACTGAACTAAAATGTTTCAAAAAAAAATTAGTAGAAAGCTTCTGCACAAACTATCAACAACATATGAGGTGGGAAAAATATACATTAAATGGTTAACATTCATAATATTAACCACCAGGGATTCCTTGGTGCTCCGATGGTAAAGAGTCTACCTGCAATGCATGAGATGGGGGTTTCATCCACGGGCAGGGCAAAATAATAATATTCTATCTAAATATGGCTTATATTAGCAAAACCCCCCACACCTTGCTGTAACGAATTCCAGATACTGTTAAAACATAAACACTGGAAAGAAGGAATTTTTAAAGCTTGGAATAAAGAGTAAAGGAAAGAACATTAACAGAAAATTCGGGAGAGAAATACTTAGGGCTTCCCGGGTGACTCAGTGGGTGAAGAATCTGCCTGCAGTGCAGGAGATGCAGGTTCGATCCCTGGGTCAGGAAGATCCCCTGGAGAAGGAAATGGCAACCCACTCCAGTGTTCTTGCCTGGGAAATTGCAAGGACAGAGGAGCCTGGTGGGCTACAGTCCACGGGGTCATAGAGTCAGACATGACTGAGCATGTACACGCCACACACAGAATTCTTAGATAATACAGGCAAAAATCTGCTAGAACTAGAACATGGTGAATAATTCTTAAACATGATTCCAAAAGCACAATCCATAAAACAACAAATTGATAAAGTAATCATACAATGAAAATCTTTTTTTTATCTGAAATACACTATTAAGAAACAAGCTACAGAGTGGGAAAAAAAGATCTGCCCACTAAATTAAAAAGGACTCCTACAGTAAAAAACAGAAAATTGGCTAAATACATGATGACACATTCTACTGGATAGAATCATTAGTAGAAAATAAGCATGTGAAGATGCGTTTGACATCATCAGTCAATAGGGAAGTACAAATTAAAAACAGGGGGCTTCCCTGGCCATCCAATTGTTAAGAATCTGCCTTGCAATGCAGGGGGCAGGGGTTCAATGCCTGGTCAGGGAACTAAGATCGCACATACCACAGAACTGAGACAGTGTGCAACAATTACAGAGTCCAGGGGCCTCAATGAAAGATCCCGCATGATGCAACAAAGATCCTCCGTGCTGCAATTACGACTGAAGCAGACTACTTCAACAAAAAACAAGATGATGATGAGATACCACTACAAAGCCATTAAAAGAGCAGAACTTTTGTTTAAAAGTAGTGACAATATCAAATACTAGCAAAAATGTGAAGAAGAGGGATCCCTCATACACTGTGGTGAATATGCTTATTGATACAACCACTTTAGAAAATAGTTTGGCAATTTCTTTAAAAACTAAATGTACACTTAATAAACACCAGTTATTACATTCCTAGACTAGAGAAGTGATGGCTTATGTGCATTCAGGAATATTTATTTGACTGTTTATAACACTTTGACTAGCAATAGCCCCAAACTGGAAGCAACCAAAATATCTTTCAGCAGTTTAATGTTTAAGACTAATGCATCCATACCATGCATCACCACTTAACAATGAAAAGAGAGAACCATTACTACATGTAACAGCTTGGATGGAACTCAGTAGTATTTTGCCCAGTGGAGGAAAAATGTCAATCTCATAAGTTCACCTACTATATGTATCTATTTATATAAAATTATTAACTTTTATGCAGAGTACATCATGTGAAATGCTGGGCTAGATGAAGCACAAGCTGGAATCAAGATTGCTGGGAGAAATATCAATAACCTCAGATATGCAGATGACACCACCGTTATGGCAGAAAATGAAGAGGAACTAAAGAATCCCTTGATCAAAGTGAAAGAGGAGAGTGAAAAGGCTGTATTAAAACACAGCTTTCAAAAAACTAACATCATGGCATCTGGTCCCATCACTTCAAGGCAGAGAGATGGGGAAACAGTGGAAGCAGTGACAGACTTTATTTTCTTGGGCTCCAACATCACTGAAGATGGTGACTGCAGCCATAAAATTAAAAGACACTTGCTCCTTAGAAGAAAAGTTATGTCAAGCCTAGACAGCATATTAAAAAGCAGAGACTACTTTGTCAACAACCGTCCGTCTAGTCAAAGCTATTGTTCCAGTAGTCATTTGTGGATGTGAAAGTTGGACAATAAAAAATGCTGAGTGCCGAAAAATTGATGCTTTTGAACTGTGGTGTTGGAGAAGACTCTTGAGAGTGCCTTGGACAGCAAGGAGATCCAACCAGTCCATCCTAAAGGAAATCAACTCTGAGTATTCATTGGAAGGATTGATGCTGAAGCTGAAACTCCAACACTTTGGCTACTTGATGCAAAGAACTACCTTAATGGAAAAGGCCCTAATACTGGGAGGGATTGGGGGCAGGAGGAGAAGGGGACGACAGAGGATGAGATGGTTGGATGGCATCACTGACTCAATGGACATGAGTTTGAGCAAGCTCCGGGAGTTGGTGATGGACAGGGAGGCCTGGCGTGCTGCAGTCCTTGGGGTCACAAAGAATCAGTCACGACTGAACAACTGAACTGAACTGATAAAGGTGGAAGACGGATTAATGTTGCCAGCAGTTAGACATCCTGGAGAATTCGGCATGACACTCTAGGGAGAACTCTGTGGTCACGGAAGAGTTCTGTATTTTGATGGCAATGGTGGTTACAGAAAGTTATGTATTGCAATCAAAGACATGCAACATTCTACCAATTTCACTTTTCTGATTCTAGTAGTATACCCTAAATATGTATCATGTAACTTTGCGGGAAATTGGGTAAAAATTTAAGGGACTTCTTTGTAGTATCTTTGAAACTTCCAGTTTATCTATGATTTTGCAATACAAGCAGGGCAGCAAAGGAGACAGAGGCATAGAGAACAGAGTTGTGGTCATCACGGGGGAAGGAGAGAGTGGGGCGAGCTGAGAAAGTAACACTGGAATACGGGCATTACCATACATAAAACTACAGGACAAAAAAAAACCCAACAAACTACAGGACATAGATGGGACCTAGCTGTATGATGCAGGAGCTCAAACCCAGTGCTCTGTAACAGCCTAAAGGCGTCGGATGGAGTGGGAGGTGGGAGGGGATGTTCGTGTACCTGTGATACCTATGGTTGATTCATGGTGATGCATTCCAGAAGTCAACACAAGATTGTAAAGAAATTGTAAAGCCAATTAAAAATAAATTAAATTGTAAAGCCAATTAAAAATAAATAAACAACATAAGACTTCATAAAGTAATACTGAAAACATAACCATGATACACGGTACCGTAGACTCCGACCAGCCAGGATTCCCTTATGTGCAGAGCGGGTATTTTTTCAATAGGCACATACTACTGAATGAGCAGTTCATTGTTATTTGAATCTGCAGATGTAAAACACAGATGGGAAGGGCTGACTGCAAAGTTAGATTTGAATTTTCAACTGCCAGAGGTTATCTGGTCTAACCTCCATGCTGTTCCAGGGTCAACTACAATACTCCTATGTATTTGTAAGGATATTACATTTAATAATGATTTAGCCCACTAGTTTCATATCTTGACATACTAAAATGAAAGTCAATATTCAAAATTAACAAATCAGAAGATAGCAGAAGAGGTGCTTAATATTTCATGACATGTAGAAGTGTAAATCTCATAGATAATAACTAAATTACCAAAACGGTGCTTCAGAGGATATGTATAGGAGAAAACAGGGAGGACAGGAAGAAAAAACAGCTGATGTTTTTACAATTAACTTGCTCATTATTTAACACTTCAAAATGAGGGTTTCTTTTTTTTTTTTAAGAAAAGGATAAAACAAGAGAGAAAGTAAAGACATGTTTCAGTTCAGTTCAGTTCAGTGGCTCAGTCGTGTCCGACTCTTTGTGACCCCATGAACCACAGCACGCCAGGCCTCCCTGTCCATCACCAACTCCCGGAGTCCACCGAAACCCATGTACATCGAGTCGGTGATGCCATCCAACCATCTCATCCTCTGTCGTCCCCTTCTCCTCCTGCCCCCAATCCCTCCCAGCATCAGGGTCTTTTTCCAAGGAGAAAGACATGTTTAGTATAAGTAATTGGAGAAAGTAAACAAGTTTCCTTATTTAAAACATAAATGCCTACATGGGGAGGAGAAGGGGATGACAGAGGATGAGATGGCTGGATGGCATCACCAACTCGATGGACATGGGTTAGAGTAAACTGCGGGAGTTGGTGATGGACAGGGAGGCCTGGCGCGCTGCGGTCCATGGGGTCGCAGAGTCAGAGAGGACTGAGCCACTGAACTGAACTGAACCTACATAGGAGACTCACACAGCGTTGTAACCAAAAACGGCTTTCAGCTGGTGGCTTCTTCCATTAGGGTCTATTTTGAACAATTTATATATGTACATATGTATTGCACTTACTCTTGCATTTTCTTATATACCTTTAATCCACAATGAAACCAATTCTCAGTGTATATTTTGACCTTGCAAGTCAAAATATTAGTTATTTGTTTTAAGCGACTTACATCCTCAGTCACTCTGGGCTTTGAAGAAAAATGCTTGGAGTCTCTATCATGTTTTCCTTTGTTGTTGCTGTCTGTTCTCTTTCCCTCACAATGAGGGTTTCAGTCATTGGGAATTAAATAGCATTGTCTCTTTAGATACACAGGAATAGTGAAAATGAGAGGATTATGGATCAATACTACAGTATCAATAGTTTCTCAATCTTATATTATTGAAAGATTATGATACTTTTTTCTTAATACAGCCATATCATCTTGGACAGATGACTTAGATTTGTGTGTTCAAATATTATTTATACAAAATACATCTATTGATTCTTATGCACACATATACACATTCTTACATAAGCTGTCTCAGGTACCGAGGACACAAAGGTATTATAAGAGTCACATTTCATTGGCACATGACACATGGAATGCTAAAATGAAATAATCAGAAATAATCCCCAAAACAAACATGTGAGATGTAAATAAGTTACATGGACATTTAACTTAACTTTATCTCCATGAAAACAAAGTTGTTATCACTAAATTATACATGGGTATATTCTCTCAGATTAATTTTAAATTACTTTGAGTGAGACTGAATATGTATGCCAATTCATTTCTATATTCTACAAAGATATTCTAATTATACAATGGGTACAAGAAGGAGCAGAAATTAACCCAGAGCTTACTCAGGGGATGATTTTTTATTTACAGAGTGACTATTTATTTATTCTCTTCTTAATATCTCTAAGTCCCTCATTAATTTTCCTTAAGCTTCCAATTTGAAATGGAGTTGCAATACCTTAAGTTCATCTCCTCGAAGGGCACCAAGAATTTAATATAGTATGGTTTCCCCCAAGGCTATATTCTAGGACTATTAAGCACATTTTTTCAATATTACTAAAGCACATAATGAACGGTTAAACATTAATCAAATATTTAAATAAATATATTTCACTGGATGATGGTATTGCTAAGAACTATGGTTAGTTTGTGAATCCATTGATTAAATCCACTAATTATTTTAATTGAGCTATTTCATGGATTCTTTAATCACAAAGTATTTGTTAAAAAATTAGAGAACCATAAAATAATTTTCTACTACTTTAAATGCAATCTCTTCAGATAAAAATGCTTTCTAATTAAAAAGCTTAAAACTTCAGAAAAATTTGTATTGACAATTTGTAATAGTATGTAAGATCTAAAAACATGCTTTGGAATATTTATTTGCAGTACTTACCCACATTGGTTTCTAGGAAAAAAATGTTATATTTAATTGAAATAACCACAAATTTAGCTGGTTGATGAAAAAAATTATGTACATTTTAGCTGGCCTCTGGAAAGTTGTACTGATATATATTGAAATCTTTAAAATAAAGCATTAGAGAAAGAGAAGTAAGTACTCCCCCCAAAAAGACTGACTTTTATGTTTATTGTTGAATTAAGGCCTTGAGCACCTAACTGATTCATTAAAGAACTCCTTAAAATATTTTTAAAACAATTTTACACATATTTCTTAAGGATTTCAATTGTTCCAGGTACTGGGATACATACATCTTGAGAATAAAAACCTTTATCTTCCACGTCAGACTTCAAGTGAGAGAAATGTGATCTGGTTTGCATTTTCTTCTGCTTATCATGGAAAAATATATCTGCTATATTTTAAAGTTATCATGTGAAGGATAATAATGTTTCCCTCTGAGAATTATACTTGAGAGAAAGGAGCATGAAACAGATGAGACTAATCATGTAAAAGAAACTTTGGTATTTTTATATATTTATTATTCCTTCATGTAAGGTGTATGAATATTTCGCATTATGTCACAATGTGAAATACTTGCTGGCTCCACTAAATTCTAAATGATCTCTGATCTCTAATCTTGGTAGCAATATTATTTAAATTTACAAATTAAAAATAAATGAAATCATTAATAAAATTTTATATCTGATTATCAATGATATATTTTATTATATGTATTAAATATATATCTTAGGTTTCCACAAGTTTTTGGTACTTGAAATTTTTTCAAAGATTGCTTCTTGTTGCTATGTATTTCTTTTTGTTGCTACATGTCTTAACTATAAAATTAGGGTTATTATTTCATCACTAAACAAAAATGAAGTATTTTTAATACATTTAAAATTTTAAAATCAAACTGTTAATATTTTGGACAGCTTTTAGAGGCAAAATAAATAATACAAATATCAGAGAATTGACAAGAAGAAAGTACAAGGTCATATAAATATGCATAAGTGGGTAAGATTTAATCTCAGGAAGAGTGAAGAAAGAATTAGCTGTAATAAGTAGGTTAAATGATGTATATCAGCAAAACCCCCAAGTAAACAGACTAATGGAGTTCAGTCCTCTATCAAATATTGAGAAATATATGTTAAGCGATGCTACTTTAAATTTGATATAATTTCATAAAATATGCTAAAAATGCATTCTAGTCTTTCTTTACAGGAACCTTGGAACTAATGCAGAAATTAAGGCATCACTCTTCTAACTGAGTCCAACAATCAATGTCTTTTAGTAACTGAATAATTAAGAGACTTGTTTTTTAATTGGTAAAGATTTAGTGATGAAGTAGGAATAGTGTAGGATTATTCACAACTCAAATACAGAAAACTATCTTAATTTATAGACTGTTATTGAGCTTCCCAGGTAGCACTAGTGGTAAAGAACACACTTCCAATCAGGAGATGTATGAGATGTAGATTGGATCCCTAGGTCAGGAAGAACCTCTGGAGTGGGGCTTGGCAACCCACTCCACTATTCTTGCCTGGAGAAGCCCATGGACAGAGGAGCCTGGCGGGCTGCAGTCCATGGGGTCATAAAGAGTCAGACATGACTGAAGCAACTTCACGCGCATGGACACAGAGACTATTATTAGTGTCAGTATTTTTAACTGGAGATGTAGAAAGCGAATTGGTCAGAATTTTTATTCTAAAAAATGTCAGAGGATATGATAACCAAGAGAAAAAACAAACAAACAAACATATAAACCAAAGGGTAGATTCAAAATGTTCAAAAATATTGTATGATATCAGTTATATGTGGAAACTAAAAAAATACAAACTAGAAAATATAACAAAGAAAGCAGACTCATAGATGTAGACAACTATCCTAAGTAGTGGTTTTCAGTGGGTGGGGCTTTGGAGAGAGGAGAAATTTTGTAATAACTATAAGTGGAAAGTAATTTTTAAAAACTGTATATAAAAAGACAATAGAGATAGTAAAAAGTTCAAAAGGAGGAAATAAAATATAGGCAATAAAGAGTTTTAACAGATCTTGTTTCTAGGGCCAATATTCAATTGAGTAGCTTTGCCTGTGGTTTTAAACACCCATGGAAGATAAGAAAAATCTCATTAAAGCCTTATTTGAAGAGGAAACCTTCAAAAGATGTTTATCTCCAAATCACAGTGTGTTTTCTAGTCTTCTCTTTGAAACCCCAACACTTGGCTCTTACTTTGGACATAGGGACATGTCTTTGGACATATAGAGTCTACTTGTGGATATGAGGTCTCATTATTATCAATAGTTCATTGTAGGAATAGATCTCTGTTAATAGAAATGGTCCTCAATAAACACAATTTTTGATGATGGGTTTAGTTAATTATCCTGTCTGTCCTCTGTCAGATAGACAGGAGTATGATACACCTATGCCAGATTTATGGGACTACTCAAAACAGAAATAATAAGGCCCTTGCCTTTCAGTTCAGTTTAGTCACTCAGTCATGTCGGACGCATTGCAACCCCAGGGACTGCAGCACGCCAGGCCTCCCTGTCCATTACCAGCTCCTGGAGTTTACTAAAACTCACACCCATAAAGTCGGAGATGCCATCCAATCATCTCATCCTCTATCCTCCCCTTCTCCTTCTGCCTTCAATCTTTCTCAGCATCAGGGTTTTTTCCAATGAGTCAGTTCTTCATATCAGGTGGCCAAAATATTGGAGTCTGTTCAGCTTCAGCATCAGTCCTTACAATGAATAATTCAGGATTGATTTCTTTTAGGATGGACTGATTGGATCTCCTTGCAGTCCAAGGGACTCTCAAGAGTTTTCTCCAATACCAAAGTTCAAAAGCATGAATTCTTCAGCGCTCAGCTTTCTTCACAGTCCAACTCTTATATCCATAGATGACCACTGGAAAAACAATAGCTTGACTAGATGGACCAATGTTGGCAAGTAATGTCTCTGCTTTTTAATACATTGTCTAGGTTGGTCATAGCTTTTCTTCCAAGGAGCAAGTGTCTTTTAATTTAACGGCTGAAGTCACCATCTGCAACGATTTCGGAGCCCAAAAAAATAAAGTCTGTCACTGTTTCCCCTGTTTCCCCATCTATTTGCCATGAAGTGATGGAACCAGATGCCATGATCTTAGTTTTCTGAATGTTGAGTTTTAAGCCAACTTTTTCACTCTCCTTTCACTTTTATCAAGAGTCTCTTTAGTTCTTCTTTACTTTCTGCCATAAGGGTGATGTCATCTGCATATCTGAGGTTATTGATATTTCTCTCGGCAATCTTGATTCCAGTCTGTGCTTCCTCCAGCCCAGCGTTTCTCATGATGTACTCTGCATACAATTTAAATAAGCAGGGTGACAATATACAGACTTGATGTAGTCCTTTTCCTATTTGGAACCAGTCTGTTGTTCCATGTCCAGTTCTAACTGTTGCTTCCTGGCCTGCATATAGGTTTCTCAAGAAGCGGATCAGGTGGTTAAGTGCTCCCATCTCTTTAAGAAGTTTCCAGTTTGTTGTGACCCACACAAAGGCTTTGACATAGTCAATAAAGCAGAAATAGAAGTTCTTCTGGAATTATCTTGCTTTTTCTATGATCCAACAGATGTTGGCAATTTGATCGCTGGTTCCCCTGCCTTTTCTAAAACCAGCTTGAACATATGGAAGTTCATGGTTCATGTACTGTTGAAGCCTGGCTCAAAGAATTTTGAACATTACTTTGCGAGCATGTGAGATGAGTGAAGTTGTGCAGTAGTTTGAGCATTCTTTGGCATTGCCTTTCTTTGGGATTGGAATGAAAACTAATATTTTCCAGTCCTGTGACCACTGCTGAGTTTTCCAAATTTACTGGCATATTGAGTATAGCACTTTCACAGCATCATCTTGTAGGATTTGAAATAGTTCAGCTGGAATTCCATCACTTCCACTAGCTTTGTTTGTAATGATGCTTCCTAAGGCCCACTTGACTTTGCATTCCAGGATGTCTGGCTCTAGGTGAGTGATCACACAATTGTGATTATCTGGGCCATGAAGATCTTTTTTGTACAGTTCTGTGTATTCTTGCCACCTCTTAGTATCTTCTGTTTCTGTTAGGTCCATATCATTTCTGTCCTTTATTTTGCCCATCTTTGCATTAAATGTTCCCTTGGTATCTCTAATTTTCTTGAAGAGATCTCTAGTCTTTCCCATTCTATTGTTTTCCTCTATTTCTTTGCATTGATCACTGAGGAAGGCTTTCTTATTTCCCCTTGCTATTCTTTCTTTGGAACTCTGCATTCACATGGGAATATCTTTCCTTTTCTCCTTTGCCTTTTGCTTTTCTTCTTTTCACAGCTTTTGGTAAGGCCTCCTCAGACTATGATTTTGCCTTTTTGCATTTCTCTTTCGTGGGGATGGTCCTGATCACTGCCTCTTGTACAATGTCATGAACCTCTGTCCATAGTTTTTCAGGCACTCTTTCTATCAGATCTAATCCCTTAAATCTATTTGTCACTTCCACTGTTCCACTGTAAGGGATTTGTTTTAGGTCATACCTGAATGGTCTAGTGGTTTTCCATACTTTCTTCACTTAAATCTGAATTTGGCAATAAAGAATTCATGATCTGAGCCACAGTCAGCTCCTGGTCTTGTTTTTGCTGACTGTATAGAGCTTCTCCATCTTTGGCTGCAAGAATTATAATCAATTTGATTTCAGCATTGACCATTTGGTGATGTCCATGTGTCAAGTCGTCTCTTGAGTTGTTGGAAGAGGGAGTTTGCTATGACCAGTGCGTTCTCTTGGTAAAACTCTGTTAGCCTTTGCCCTGCTTCATTCTGTACTCCAAGGGCAAATTTGCCTGTTACTCCAGGTATTTCTTGGTTTCCTACTTTTGGATTCCAGTCCCCTATAATGAAAAGGACATCTATTTTGGGTGTTAGTTCAGAAGGTCATGTAGGTCTTCATAGAATCATTCAACTTCAGCTTCTTCAGCATTACCAGCTGGGGCATAGACTTTAATTACCATGATATTGAATGGTTTGCCTTGGAAATGAACAGAGATTATTCTGTTATTTTTGAGACTGCATCCAGCTCCTGTATTCTAGATTCTCTTGTTGACTATGAAGGCCACTTCATTTCTTCTAAGGGATTCTTACACACAGTAGTAAATATAATGGTCATCTGAGTTAAATTCACCCATTTCAGTCCATTGTAGTTTGCTGAGTCCTAAAATGTTGATGTTCACTCTTGCCATATCCTGTTTGACCACTTCCAATTTGCCTTGATTCATGAACCTAACGTTCCAGGTTCCTAGGCAATATTGCTCTTTATAGGATTGACTTTGCTTCCATCACCAGTCCCATCCACAACTGGGTGTTGTTTTTGCTTTGGCTCCATCTCTTCATTCTTTCTGAAGTTATTTCTCCACTGATCTCCAGGAGAATATTGGGCACCTACTGACCTGGGGAGTTCCTCTTTCAGAGTCTTATCTTTCTGCCTTTCCTTACTGTTCATGGGGTTCTCAAGGCAGGAATACTGAAGTGGTTTGCCATTCCCTTTTTCAGTGGACCACATTCTGTCAGAACTCTCCACCATGACCCGCCCGTCTTGGGTGGCCCCACATGGCCTGGCAGAGAGTTTCATTAGGTTAGACAAGGCTGTTTCCATGTGGTCAGATGGGTCAGTTTTCTGTGATTGTGATTTTCAGTCTGTCTGCCCTCTGATGGAAAAGGATAAGAGGTCCATGGAAGCTTTCTGTGGGAGAGACGGACTGAGGGAGAAACTGGGTCTTGTTCTGATGGGTGGGGCCATGCTCAGTAAATCTTTAATCCAATTTTCTGTTGATGGGCAGGGCTGTGTTCCCTCCCTGTTGTTTGATCTGAGGTCAAGCTATGGTGGAGGTAATGAAGAGAATGGCGACCTCCTTCAAGAGGTCTCACACATGCACGGCCACGCTCAGCGCCCCCGAGTCTGCCGCAGGCCACCGCCGACCCGCCTCCGCTGAGACCCCTGGACACTCCGGGCAAGTCTGGGTCAGTCTCCTGCGGGGCCACTGCTCCTCTCTCCCGGGTCCTGGTGCACAAGGTTCTGCTTGTGCCTCCGAGGGTCTGCTTCCCCAGTCCCGTGTGAGTTCTGGCGGCTCTCTGGGGGGTTCACGGTGACCTCCTCCAAGAGGGCTTTTGCAGACCCAGGGCTGCTGCGCCCAGAGCCCCTGCCCCTGCGGGAGGCGCAGCTGACCCGCACCTCCTCAGGAGACACTCACACCGTCTGCTCAGCCTCTGGGGGTCTCTGGGTCCCGGTGCACCCAGGGTATGTCTGAGCCTTCTGAGAATCTCTGGAGGGTATGGGGCTTGACTCTAAATGAGATTTCGCCCCTCCTACCATCTTGCTGGGGCTTCACCTTTGCCCTTGGACAAAGGGCATCTCCTCAAAGTGGGTATCTCCTCAAAGCTGCTCCAGCACCATGCAGCTGTATCTCCCTTGTCTTTAAAGAATTAAAAATCACAGAGATAAATTAATAAGTGATTAGTATTATAATACAGGCAAGTGTAATGGGAATGCTATGAGAGATATCAGTTACCACTTAAAACTAAATCTCTAAAATTAAAATAAAAAGTAAGAATATAAGAAAATTGTCCTCCAATTTTTACCTTATTTTTAAACTTTTAAACTTATCTTTAGGAACAACCAGTATAACATAATATTATAAATTCACTTAGCAAAAACTAAAAACTCCTGAAATAGTCTGCCTGCACTTTAATCAGATTGTACTCTGAAATGAAGTGGCAAAATATGCCGGAACACCTGGTCATTACCCCCCGCAGCTTAGACACTTTCCGAAAGGTTGGCATTGATGTGTCAAAGTAAGTAGCAGGTGGTCTCAAAGTCTTCGTTCCCTCTGGTGATGGATGTCAGTTGGTTCTTAATTTTTCCAAAGAAGGTGCCCTAAGCAAATTAGCAAGCAAAACCTACAAACCTTTTTGACCATGTTTATGCAAAAGAAAGTCAAGAGAGCATTTTCACTCATCATAAAATGACGTATTAACCCATTAAAACGTGTTTCAGCCTGTCACTGGCAGGTCAAGGGACGATACCTAGGAACTCTACCACTCCGAAGCTACTTTCCTTTGCTGTGTAAAACAAAGTTTGGATTTCTTTCTAATCAAAACTTGATCACACTTCTGTTACATATTCTGTTTATGCATTCCTTTATGTCTTAGACCTGGTTTTGTTTTAATGGTTATGTAGCACTTACATGGTAGCAAAAACTGTTTTATAAGCTTGATAAATATGAACTCAGTTCACTTAGCCACTTTATGAAGTAGGTGTGGCTATTATTTCCATTTACAGATCGGGCATAGAAAGGTTGGGTAGCTACCTCAAGGTCACATAGCTATGTAACAGAGTTCAGATTTGAACCCAGGTCCACTGAATTCAGTTCAACTCCAACATCTGTTGTTGGTTTTACTCACAATTGACTTTGCTAATTTAATTCATCTCTTAGGAATTGGACAACTTTTCATTACACATCTTAATGACAAGATAAGCTAAGTATAGACCTTGGTCGGATATGAAAACTGAATGTTGGTCTCCTTTTTCTCACACCTTACGATCATATATATTGATTTAATGTTAAATAAGGGTATCCTGATGAACTGGTTGAAAACCTGCTACTCATCATAGGTTTAAATATATAGGTAAGGGGTAATGACGTTGATATAGAATTTGATATTCTATTAATGCCATGTTGAATTTCTAAATGTGAAATATAGGTTAGTTTTAATAAAGTTTTCTGGTCTTTGATAACACATAAAAATTCTTAAGCTTCACAATCTATACTTATGAATACCATGGAAGTTTTCCAATGGAATTTAATAATATCTCATACTTGGAATACTTGCATTCTGATGCCATAAGTTTTAAGGTTATTTTCATTACTCTTACTACAAAGACCTTTAGTTATGCACACTTCTGCATTTTTATATCATGTTTTAACTGTATTGATCAACTGTAGTCTGGTCTTCATCAAATCAGTTCTGAAAACAGTTGTACATATTATCTGAGGCACTAATGGCAGCTTAATCATAGAGAATGATTCTAAAACACCCACTGTCAATGTCACTGATCACAAATTCGTCTATTCATCACTGCATTTTTATTTTTATAAAATTCAGTGACCTTCAGTAATAGAAAATGGGTCTCAAGAGTTAAAATAACAGGAACTAAAAAGCAAATGTATCAATAAAGAAACTCTGATTTGCATTTCCCTAAATGTAAAGAAACCAATTATTTTATTGTGTTCTTTGTTCTATATCACCTAAAATACTACCTTTAAGAATTTGTTATAGTATTAACACAAATAAAATGCTATTGTTGTTTAAGTCATCTAACTTATTAAGAAACGAGGCAGGATATTCACAAAACAAGTTCTATAAAAATATCGCTTCTTTGTGGGCAATAATCAGTCAAGAATGATTATCTCAAAATGAAGTAAAGCCAGACTTTTTACATATAAGTTAGTGAATAAGATGAAGTGAAGTGAAGTGTAGTGTAAGCTGCTCAGTCAAGTCTGACTATTTGCAACCCCATGGACTAAACAGTCCATGGAATTCTCCAGGTCAGAATACTGGAGTGGGCAGCCATACCCTTCTCCAGGGGATCTTCCCAACCCTGAAATTAAACCTGGGTCTCCCACATTGCAGGCGGATTCTTTACCAACTGAGCCACAAGGGAAGCCCAAGAATACTGGAGTGGGTGGCCCATCCCTTCTCCAGGGGATCTTCCCAACCCTGAAATTAAACCTGGGTCTCCCACATTGCAGGCGGATTCTTTACCAACTGAGCCACAAGGGAAGCCCAAGAATACTGGAGTGGGTGGCCCATCCCTTCTCCAGGGGATCTTCCCAACCCTGAAATTAAACCTGGGTCTCCCACATTGCAGGCGGATTCTTTACCAGCTGAGCCACAGGGAAGCCCAAGAACACTGGAGTGGGTAGCCTATCCCTTCTCCAGGGGATCTTCCTGACCCAGGAATCGAACTGGGGTCTCCTGCACTGCAGGCAGATTCTTTACCAGCTGAGCTACCAGGGAATCCCTGTGAATAAAATATATAACTACAAATATAAATTAAATTTTAATTATCAATGTTCTTAAAGTTATTAAAATTTCCCTACAGTGACATAATTCACAGTGTTATAAAAACATCTATAACAGTACTTTCCTACTCTTAACATATGTGATAACAATATATATAAACTTTATAGTTGGGTATCAATACATAATTTAAATTATCATTCTTTCTTTTGTTAATTTTAGTGTACATTATAATAATGAAGAAGGATTTAGGAAAATTTCCAGCCAGTATTTTTCTATGCTTTTTGGTATGCACTTATCTGGAGACCAGAAAGTGGTTTTGTTAGTTATTTCTTTTCTCATACAGGTTCTCTGTATGAGACGAACTCCATTAAATAGCATAGTTAAAAGCAATTTTCCTGCTGTAGTTCATTTCTAACGTAGAAACTAAACTAACAAAATGTGCATGTTCTTCCTGGTTTTACCCTGACCACAAGTCTTAGAAACCAGAAAGGTTCCTGAAAGTCTTCAGAAACCAGATAGGAACTGTGCCTTATATGTGTTTACTGTTCCATATATATGTGTGAGATTGGGCTGAATTCAAAGCATGGTTCATTTACTGTGTAATTGTACACATTACTACTAAGACTATGACAGCAAATCAACACCACAGAATGATGTGAAGGAGAAAGGATTAATAAATTATCATTTCTTGGTTTCATTACATAACTAGAGCCTGATAGCTTAGTAAGACTTATCTCTCGATGGGCAATATTCTTAACATAGTTTTTTAGTTATCTTTGATACAATGCTATAATAGTTGATCCCAACCCAGTATATGCATGGCCATTTATATTAAAAGAAACTAGCTTTAAGAAAAAATAGCACAGGCTGATTTTATAACTTTTATGGGTATTTTTTTAAACTATTTTGAACAGTTTGATTTTCTGTGTAAGGCTCAGAATTGAGAAAACAAAGTTAAGAATTCTTCAGTTATTATGGACAGAACTACAAAATCTGGCAGTTTTGTTTCAATTTATAGATTCCAAATATAGTCAATTCACACTACGACTCTAAAATCCATTCATTTTCTCTCTCATATACAATACATATTACATTTCATATATATATATATATATGTGTGTTAAACTACTCATGAACATATCCATAAACCAGCACACATTCAGAATATGTGATTCACAGGCAATTGAAGTACAGAATTGTAGGCAGCTGGTGCTCTGTAAAGACTGGGCAACAAAAATAATGCTTTTAAGTATATTGGAAAACAATATTCTCAGTATTTTTATCACCTGTTATTTACTCTACTTTGAGATATTTTATTTAAAGAGAGTATAGACTACCAGATTTTAGTTTAATGTCCTATGAGATTGTATTTTTCTAAATATAGAGTTCTTCCATGCTTCTAATTTATAGTTACAATTATGAATTCCAAAGATTACATAAAATAAGTAAGACCATTGGCTGGCTGGCTCCACTTTTGATTACTGAAATAATCCAATAAGTAGGCAACTCTTATAAGTCGCAGAAAAATTACATGGACATGGATGTGGCTATTAACCAATGGAAGCAACACAAATGTTTAAAAGTATTTAACTCACATCAGTTGTGAGGCACCTCCTTTACAGAGTCGTTCTAGGTGCTAGTACAGGGCTCTCCCTGCATAAGTGATCAATAAATATTGGTAAACTTTGTAAATTTGGTGTGCCTTTATTTGTGGAAAGTGGAAAGTGAAGAGAAGCAGAATCAGAAAATTTGATCTCAGCAAAGAACTGGACATACCAACTATATATAAGATGTTTAAAAAATTATTTTTGTGGCAACAATGAAATGTTGGTTTTAAATCACTATGATATGTTGTTCAAATGATATTAGCTTAGTAACAGAAAAAGAGAGTAATAAATGAGAAATGTTAGTAGTAGAATAATGAACAAGGTTATTAGAACCATGCAAAAACTATGCTTCCCTGCACTTAACCTAACACCTAGCAAAGTTAGGCTCTTACTTACTCTGGTCAATGAAATGTTGGAAGTAGGGAGTCTCACGTTCTTGCATAAAGTTTCCAGCCAGTGTGAAATAGAGCCCCACTAACTTCACCCTGCTGTGGTGACCTGTGGCAACATTTTAAGAGTTTCCTTCAGTCTGGGTCTCTCGTGACCACCTTGAGCAGAGGTCCCCTGCTATCCCATAATGATGAAGCTACATGAGTAGGAAAGAAAATGCCGTTGATCCCAAGTTGAGCCCACTGGGAAGTTGAAATCATTTGTTACTGCTGCAGACCGTAGTCTTTCCTGACTGACATTGCTCAGATTGGAGAGTTTGCATAACCCAAACTCAACACATAGGACATTGGCTTGGGGATGTGTAACAAGATCTAGAGAAATAAGTTGGAACTTTGAAAAGGGACTTTCAGTGAAATGTTATGTGGGATAACATTTATGCCATAAACCTAATCATGCATCCCTAGATAAAAAGGCTGGAAAATTGAACTGCCTGGGTACGTTACATACATCTGTGTTTAGTAAAGAATTAGAAAAAAAAAAAAGGTGGGTGAGAAGGAGAGAGAGAAGAACAAGGAAAGAAAAGAGAAGGAAAGAGGAAAGTGAAGAGCAGCAGAACCAGAAAATTTGATCTCAGCAAAGAACTGGAGAATAAACAGGGCCCGCAAATTAAGCAACAAGCAGTATAGACAGAAGTGGCTGCTTGTCACCAACATGAAAAAAGGTTTCGATAGAAAAGCACCAACTATAATTGGTCCTGATGAACACATCAAGTTGAAGACTATAATGGCTATTTCCATTTTTAAGTGTCTGAATAAATTAAGATATTCAGCAGTAGAATCTATTCCAGCATCTAGTAAGCCATTTCTTTTGAAATATAGCATCTAGTAAGCCATTTCTTTTGAACAACATATCCTAAGGATGTGACTGAATACGTGGCTATTTCTTCTAAAATCTGAAAAAAGAAAATACTTGTGATTAACTCAAGAAAAAGACATATGATGTGATGGGGTGCAGAGAAGCAAGGGAATATAGTAAATCTAATACTAATACTTGAAAAATAATTGTAGATTTATCTACTGATATGTGTGACTGAGTTCAACTTAATGAGAAAAAATTTTAGTGAGTTATGTTTGCAGAATACTGATTCTTATGCATTTACTCTGAGAGTAAATTCATAATTTAGATATTATCATAGATATTTCAGTAAATGAAATATATCTCAAGATCAAATAAGGACTGAAGGGGTTTACAGAGTAATGAGAAACATATTAAAGAGCAAAAATTAAATAAGAAATATTTGTAAAGGGGAATATTAGTATAAATATGTTCTAAATAATTTAGAATACAATCATATGATATCTGATAACTAAAGGTACTACTTAGAATATTATTTTATCCAAAAACACTTGCTAACCTTCAGGATGCATTTTCTTTACCTTAACTATGTTGGCAATCCTAATATAAATATGAGTTTTCTCTAGTGCTGTCTCCCTTGGTAGGAGAGCAAGATGAATGTAAGCAATGTAGACTAAAGTAGTTTTGATGAGAAGAGCAGCTACTGATAAAATGTCAACCTGATTTTCTACTCTCTAATATATATACCAATCTAACACAAAATCTAATTCATGATTTGATTATCATACTTAGACTCTAAAGTTTGATATTGAGAACTTGAAATATCATCTTTCAATTTCTACCTAAATTTAATTGTAATCCAATAGCTGTCCATTTTTTTTCCAAGTTAATAGAGAAATTTTTGCAAAGGTCTCTAGGGTTGCGAGTCTGTTCTAGGAGTGCTGATCATATTGTCTATATGAAAGAATAATGCAAAGGCTACTGCATTGGGAAAAGAACCTTTGAAAAATATATTAATAATTCCGATTTTAAAATTACATATGTATGTGTTTACACATGTTGTTTTATATGATGTATGTATGTATCTGTGTATTTTAATAAGTACACACATATGCATGTTTATTTTTTCTGAAGCAAACCAGGTAGTTTTGTTCTTGTATTATAGTCTATTGAACAACAAAAATCTCTTAGTTTATCATTGTCTAAGTGGTCACTTGAGTGTTAGATGATAATAAATACAATTATATAAATAGGCAGAAAAATGGCACAATTTCTGCAAAGATCTCTAAATGGAAAGGGAATCATCTCAAAGGGAAATAAGATTTCTTTTACTCATTTTCCTGCATTTCAAGCAATTAAGAACAATAGGAAACCACTAAGCTTTTTGAAACCTTTCAAGAGCACAAAGGAGTTTGCAAGACAAGGTAATTTCTGAGTATTTTAAATTGAAGTAAAAAATGTGGAAGGGGACAAAAAGATGAAAGGAACGTTATCAAATTCAGAGTCAGTAATAAGGAATAAACAACCTGTTAGGAGCACAATTTCTTTTAAATTATACTTAAAATATTTGGGCACAAAATGATGTAAGAGTTTCCTATTACTTATTCTGTCTTTGAGTACTTATTTCTTGCTAACTATGACAACTAAGCCAGCAAAAATAAATTTTGCTTCATGTCTGTTAGAAGGGTCAATGAGCTTATGATTTGAAAATATGATTAAGATCTTGAGTGTTTTATATATTTTAAATTAGGAGAACTATGACAGATCTAGAAAAGTTATAAGAGGAATGGAAATAACAAGCCCTAGAATTTCAAACACAATATTTATTGAATGAATAAGCAATAAGAGAATTTAATCTATTAGTGAATATAGGCTCTGCAAATACATTTAAGATCTGGTAATAATTTTGCATTTAAATAAATGATTTATCTTTTAAAATAAACAAGAATTAAGATAAACATTATATACCTAGTTTGAATTAACAAAACATTATGTGTATCTAATTGTTTCTAAATGTTAAGCAGACATCACTAATTGATACTGAAGTGTTGAGCTTGATAGCAGCCATAGAATCCACATACTATATATATTTTTTTCAAGAAAATGCAAATTGAATGAATTTGGAAATAAAAAATATTTTGGATATATATCATGGTTACTTCCTTATAGTCATTATAATTAGCCACAAAGCTCAAAGTTTTGGTAGCAGAAGTTTTTTGTTTTTTGTTTTTTTTTTCTCCTCCATCTCTCAATTTCCTTCCAACACTTTAGTATATACAAATATATATTGTGAGTGTGTATCTATGTGGAGCGAGGTAGCAGAGTGAACCAGACAAATACTACTGTCATTCAAGTATTCTCCATGTTATAGAAAATCTTTCAAATTTCAAAAGCAATTTTAACATTTACTATAAGGTATCTTACTAAAGTAGAAATTTAGCACACATTTGGAACATTTGGACAGCTATGATAGACGTATTGTATACTTCTGTAACTAGTCAATGCATATTTGTTTTTATTCAGAGATACACTCAAAATATTTTAATGAATAGCAGGCCAATAGGGAAATATTTTATACCGAGGTAACCTGTTTTTAGAATTTACACTGTAAAGGACTTCATCTTTCTAATTGGTGGTGTGTGTGTGTGTTCAGTCTCACAGTTGTGTCCAACTCTTTGCAACCCCATGGACAATAGCCTGCCAGGCCTCTCTGTCCATGGAATTTTCCAGGCAAGAATACACATTGGTGGAATGGTACTGATATGAGTTAGAGGAAAGATCTTATTCTAGATCTGCCCATGTTATTTTCCTTGATTTAAGATTTTGGGTATATGTGAAATTTACTTCTATAAAATGAGCAGTCTTATAGATTTTGAGAGATTTCTAAGCCTACATTTCAATTGTGGATTTATGTTGTATCTGAAATATAATTGTGTTATAACATCGACTATAGAAGCCATTAAGTGAAGCAACAATTTTGAAAAGTTCACATTTTATCAACTATATTTGTAAAATATAACTTCTAAAACCTCCTTTTATATCAAAACGCTTTATTCTATTAAATTATAAGACATTAATAAATCTATCCAAGGACTTAAAATCACATATTCATCAAAATAAGTTTCAGCAGGGAATGTCAGCAGGGAATCAGTTGTTAAATATGGTTAAAGCACTTTTCCATCCCTGACATGATACAGTCCAGATTATGCATTGTGAGGGAAAGTGTATATGAGACATGTTCAGCACAGTGGAACAAGAAAGTCTGCCTAAGGACAGTGGAGTGGAAAATAAAGGGCAGAGGAGTGTGGTCGACCAGACTAAATAGCAAAGTCTTTGATTGATTAGTAAATACGGGCACTGTTAAAAAAAATTAAAAGGAATTTAAAAATAGATTTTAATTCCTTATTAAAATAAATTAGTACACAACTGCTTCATGATGCTAGTATTCTAATGTCAAAGAGCTTTTTGCAAAGTTTTATTTACAAAGAACAGCTGTATCTTCAAAATATATACTAAAATGTTTGAAAAATATCTTTTGTCATACCCTTAAGTGCAAGCATCTTGACCAAATGAACTGGGGAAAATATTTACCAATTTCTATCAGTCTTACAGTCTTTACTTTCCTATTGCAAATCACTTTACTTTGATTAATGTGATTGATGCCAATGTGTGAAATTTTAATTAAATTATGGATACTTCAAGATTAAAGAACTAAAACTCTTCTGAATTTCCATCATGAGGATTTACCAGCATTTTAGGAGTCTTACAATGTTGTCTGTACATTCATGTCTTTTGTCCATTTTGAGTTAATTTTTGAATTTTAGTGCTAATAAGGGTTTTATTTATTTATTTATTTGCATGTGGATGTCCAGTTTTCCCAATAATATTTTTTGAAAAGATTGTCCTTTATCCATATTGGCACCTTTGTCTAAAATCATTTAATAATATATGTAATCATTTATTTCTGGGCTCTGCATTTTAGTCTACTGGTCTAGGTTGGTGCAAAAGTAATTATAGTTTCAGACCCTGAATTTTAAGTCATTATAACAAGGCTTAAACACATCTTTATTAATCAAAATAGGAATAATTACAATCAACACACTTTGCCAATGAGAAATAAGTTTGTTTATTCCTGTAGCATAACCATCTGTGCTTCGGGGTTCAACAAACTCTTGGAAAGCGTTTTCTGCATCCTGCTGGTTGTGGAATCGTTTCCCTGCAAAGAATTGGTTGAGATGTTCGAAGAAGTGCCAGTTGGCTGGTGAGAGGTCAGGCGATTATGGAGATGAGACACAACTTTTGTAGCCCAATTCATTCAACTTTTGAAGCATTGGTTGTGCAATGTGTGGTTGGGTGTTGTCGCAGAGAAGAACTGGGCCCTTTCTGTCAACCAATGCTGGCTGCAGGTGTTGCAGTTTCCAGTGAATCTTATCAATTTGCTGAACCTACTTCTCGAATGCAATGGTTTCACAGGATTCAGAAAGCTGTGGTGGATCAGACTTGCAGCATACCATCAAACAGGGGACATGACCTTTTCATGATCAAGTTTGGCTGTGGGAAGTGTGCTTGAGCTTATTAACCCCCCTTTCACCACATGCCACAATCCAATCAAGAAGTGGTTCCTTGTTTTTGCATAGAATGAGAGATGATACATCAAAATGATATTTCGGGGCAAATGTGTTGATGTTGTGAGTTGTCTCTGCTGCTTTACGACCCATTTTGGACTCAAATAAGAAAATTACTGAAACTTGCTTTCTGTCTAACACCATTTCCATGTTTTAAAATAAATATAAACAGTAAGTAATGTCAGTAGCAATAAAACATAAAGCAACAAATGTGCAATAAAATGTGTAACATGACCATATTTATTTAGAATGTATTCCAACAGCAAATGGAAAATTTCCACAATGCAAAAACTGCAGTTACTTTTGAACCGACCTAATATTTGTCTTTTACCAGTTCCACACTGCTTTGATTTTGTCACACTCAATTGTGAAAGACTGAAAATTGTCACTCTAAGCTCAAAACTAAGGCAAGAATGCCTGATTTTTTCATTTCTACTGAACATGGTGCTGGATCTTCTAGCCAAAATTATAAGGAAAAAAAAAAGAAGAAGAAGAAGAAAATGCATTCAGATTGAATAGTAGTAGTAGAATTATCTCTGTTCACAGATAGCATGATCTTAGGAGGAGAAAATCCTAAAAAATCCACTAAACATGTGAGAAATAAAACATCTACAAAAGTAGCGAATACAATGTTAGCACTCAAAGTTATGCTGCATTTTTATATTCTATGAACAACCTTAAAAATAAATTAATGAAATAATTCCTTTTATGGAAACATCAAGGGGAATACAATACTTAAAAATTGAGCAACGGAGGCAAAGAGTTGTACCATGAAAGCTACAACATCCCATGTTCATAAATTGGAAACATCAATTTTGTTAAGATCTCAATACTACTCAAATCTTCAAAATAAAAGAAATCTCTTTCAAAATCCTATGATGCTTATTGAAGCATAGAAAAACCCATCTAAAATCCATGTGGAATTCCAAGAGAACTTGTGTACACAAAATGATTGAGAAGGAACAATAAAGTTGAAGAGTTCATACTTCCTCATCCCCAACCTTAAATTTATAGTATAATTGCTTTTTATATTTTGTACCCAGTGTCTAAGAAATATAGAAGTATTGAACTGATTTTAGAGGAAATATCTTGTTATTTTGTGCTTTTATTGTGTTCCCCATTCCTTTAACACATATCATTACACATAGCCTATAATAGCCCTCCACAGATTTATAAACACTCATTGAAAATTAAAAACCAAAAATCAGGGCTTCCTGGTGGCTCAGTTGGTAAAGAATCCGCCTGCAATGTGGGAGACATAGGTTTTGATCCCTGTGTTGAGAAACCCACTCCAGTATTCTGGCCTGGAGAATTCCATAGGCTGTATAGTCCACGGTCACAAAGAGTGGGGCATGACTGAGCAACTTTCATTTCACTTCAGGGTTTTGATCTTCCCTGTAGCTCAGACGGTAAAGAATCTGCCTGCAATGCAGGAGATTCGGCTTCGATCCCTGAGTCGGGAAGATCCTCTGGAGAAGGCAATGGCAACCCACTCCAATAGTCTTGCCTGGAGAGTCCCATGGACAGAGGAGCCTGGTGGGTACGGTCCAGGGGGTTGCAAAGAGTCAGACACGACTGAGCGACTAGCACTACTACTATCTATTGGAAGTCAGACGCCTGGCTTACTGGCTTACAAAAAATGTCACAGCTGTACCAAAATATTATTAAAATGCTTAGTGCTAATTTTGAAAATAAAAAAGAAATATTTTTGCTTAAGTTTGAATTTTAGGTAATTATCATTAGATAATTTATCATTCCGTAACTGACATAAATCAAATTTACACTTTTTAATTTATCTTTATAATGCCCAAGCTGGTCAAGTTTAAGATGGATAACAATTTGAGGATGTTCTGTCCCTTCATGCCTATGAACTCTTCACTGTAAATTTCGACTTGGCCTAATCAAACCAGAGTGACTGCTCTCCTCCAAACCAACTTTGTTAGCCTAAATATTCTCATGTATATATACACGAGAATAATTCACTAGGCGACATGTGCTCTTATTCCTCTTATCGCCACCTCAAGCAAAGCACTTTTCAGGATGGAAGCCTGCTTTGCTACTTCATTTTGACAGAATATATGGAAGAATCATGAGTAACTGCATAAAATTTCACAAAATTCATATTTGATATTTGAGGTTGGGGCCCACAATATGAACTTGCAGTAAAAATATACTTCAGTGGAACAAATCAGCTTCACTGATTAAAAAACCGAATACACTGACATGAGCAATGAGAGATTTACTCCCACCCCAAGAGTTATTTGTATAACTAAAAAGAAAAGCAGAATTCAATGTCTGACTTTTGCTAACTTTGCTGATGATATCAATTTTATTGGATCATGAGTTTATGTTGAATAGACTTACCAGAAAACTGTTTGTGTTTTTCTTTTCTATAGAAAATGCAAATCTAGCCTGTGTTAGGTTGTTGTACACAGTGTATTTGACCAATGCAATCACTAGCAGTCACTAAACGTAATAATCCATGGTTCTGCATGCATAGATGCTTCTACTTAAACAAGCGGCTAAGTCACTTCGGTCGTGTCCGACTCTGTGCGACCCCACAGACGGCAGCCCACCAGGCTCCCCCGTCCCTGGGATTCTCCAGGCAATAACACTGGCATGGGTTGCCATTTCCTTCTCCAATGCATGAAAGTGAAACGTGAACGTGAAGTCGCTACCTCGTGTCCGACTTTTCATGACCCCATGGACTGCAGCCCACCAGGCTCCTCCGTCCATGGGATTTTCCAGGCAAGAGTGCTGGAGTGGGGTGCCGTTGCCTTCATGACGTTATGCTAACTACTCTCAATTACCATTAGCAGTGCCAACATTCAACTCTGTTGCAACCGTCTCTAATTTGGAAAACTCAGACCCACCTAACGAAGCACAATCTTCTTTCAGGACTAATTCTCCAGCTTCAGACTGGTGGTCTGTACATGATCTGTGAATGCGATATGGAAGATAAGCAAGCCTGAGCCTTTTCAATTTTGGTCCCTTTTGTCACTCCTGCTTATGACAACTGAGGATATCCAGGGTTTCTGCAGTACTTCCTACTACCATACATCTTTCTTGCAATGGGAAATTTAATTCCCCCTTTTAATAGTTTCATTACTAGGCTGATAAATCTCACTTTTCCATCAATGCTTTTCTGAATATATTATTAAATATATTAAATGTGATTTTACTAGATTTGGGTAAAATAATCATCTATGCGAACCCAAGCTACAGTCAGTTATTGAAAGGATTTAGTTTCTTCATCTATGTAGAAGCCACTTTGAAATATATGAAATTTTCAGTTAGAAAATGTTACTTATAAATAGTTCTATAAACAAATATTTGTTACATTATATGGCAATCTAGATTCAGATTCTTCTTTGCTTCAGTGATGGTGTTAAATAATGTTATTGACATGTTTTCCTCCCTAGAACAGATAAAATTATATGTTCTTTTAGATAATTTCTCATATTAGTCATCCACACATATGAATTATCCCTATTTGTTTTAATGAGGTTCATTATCTGGTGGTTATCCCATTGTAGAGAAAGTTGATTTAGGGTAGAAAGCTTAAAAAATAAGCTGACAATTTCTATGATTTAAATACAAATGCATCTAAAATATGCATTGTAATTCCTTTTTTAATTTTAGGAATATGGAAACTGCTAAGGAGTACACTTAGTAAATGAGATCACAGACATGAAAGTGGAGAATACATTCAGGAATGTTTTTGCTACCAGATTTTCTTCATTAAAAAGGTAAAATATCTTGGACTAAAAATATTTAGTAAATTCTAAATGTGTGTTGTCAATTATTTTCCAAAGCATAGCAGATGCTATAAAAAAAAAGTAATAAAAATAACTAGAAAATTATACATACATACAAATATAAATAATGCCTTCTATTACAAACTGCATCTGGTTCAAAGTACTGATTATAGAATGAGGCCCAGCTGGGTCATTTTTCCATGTTCTGCTTCCTACTAGCCATGGCAACTTGGGCAAATGAATCATGTTTAGACTTGAATTTCTGACACCTAGAATGGGGAACAAAATTATACCTACCCTTAGGGCTGTGTCTAATTAAATTTGATAATGCAACCAAAGCATCTAGCAAGATTTTTGCAGTATTTTATAAATCTTCAGTGAGTGTTATCCCTGTGTTTCACTTTTAGTAATAATAACTACTTGTAGAGTCTCATTTTATTATATATTGTCACTGTTATACCATTTTATAGATGAGTAAGATGAGACTTTTAGCTTAAGTATTATATCTAATACAGTATATGTATACAGTATACTGTACAGGATATAGTATATATCACAGCAAACCTAATAACCTTGTGGTATTTGATTCCAAAATTCATTTAATGAGCTATAGAGATGATATTCTGCTGCCCAATTAGGATTCGTCTGGGTTCAGTGGCATAAGCAGGTATGAAGAAGGACAAAACCTTTGCTCTTAAATAATTTGTGTTGTATGAAGAGTATAAATAGAGAAACAGAGCACCGTATCAGTGTGAGCAGGTTGCTGTTTCCTGGGGGTTAAATTATTTGTTTAAATCTCTCTGCCAAACATACTACAAAATGATAAAGTGTGTTTATCTTTTCATAAATCATAGAAGCATCAAAAGGCAAGTCTAAATATTTAGTGAAACAAGAATCCAGATGCAGATGAGCATGAGAGCCATTCTTGTCATGAGGGCATTTCTCTTCTCTGCACGTTAAAAACTTGTTTTCAAGGAGTTCTAAGACAAAAAAATCAAAGTTCAGCTTACAGACAAAGGGATGAAAAAAAGACAAGACCCTTTCCCTCAAACTCACAAGATCAAATGGCAGCAGCTTCAGGGTAAAGTAACCCATGCAAAATCATAACCCAGTTCGAATTCGGTTATTGTTTAGTCGCTCAGTCATGTCCGACTCTGTAACCCCATGGACTGTAACCCGCCAGGCTCCTCTGTCCATGGGATTTCCCAGGTAAGAATACTGGAGTGGGCTGCCATTTCCTTCTCCAGGGGGTCTTCCTGACCCAGGGATCAAACCCGGGTCTCCTGCATTGGCAGGCGGATTCTTTACCACTGAAGCCCAGGAAAGCACAGATTCCCTAGATGCTACCCAAAATTCAGATCTAGAATGGCTTAATGTGATTTTTAACTGAAAAAGGCACCAGAAGCCTCATAGAAGCCAACAGAAATCCTCTTTGAATGGAAAGAACTTTACTGTTGTCCTCAAAGTATCCATTAAATAGATTACATTTAAATATTATGTTCAGTAAATGGTCAAAACCAACAAGCACACGGAGGAAACTTAGACTCTAAAACTTACTGAGCCAGCCAAACCAGCAGACATCCTCGATTTCTATTAATTCTAGAAAATGAATATGTGTATTGAAGTAAGATTTAAATGAATGGGTTTAAAAGCAGAAGGGGCAGAGTGATGTGGAGGCTATCACAGCAAATTCTTGAGAATGAACTGGAGGAAGAGAGAGAAAATGGAAAATACAGAAGATACCTGAATCCAGCATAGGGAAAAAGAATTCTGATGAAGAAATAGTAACATTCTTGTTGCTTTGTTTATATAGGTCTAGGTGGAGGAATGTCAGGATGTGAATACTAATACATTACCTTAGGGATTTAGATGAAGCAACAGGTTTTAAAAAATCATAAAATAGAATCCACTATAAATATATTTAAGTGGTGATGGAGAAGAATCAATTGAGAATTACTCCATGTACTCCAGCTTAGAAGATTGGACAAGCTTCAAAGGATGGAAGTATTCATTTTCCCTTGTATTAAATATAAGATAGTTGAGTATCTGAATAGACATTTTGAAAAATAAGGAAATAAGGCTCTGGGAATTAAATGGAGGTTTATCCATTTCAGTACAGACTATTGTTAAAGTGATGAGAGCAAATAAAGCAATTAAGAAGAGGAAAAAACAAAAACAGACAAGATGAACTTAAAGGGAATCAGGGGAGTAATATCTCCCCCATTTGGGCTGTCAAAAAATTCAAAGGGGGAAAGGATCACAGAAGGAATGAATGATGAAGGTTAAAATGCTTAATATTTCTGGGAAGGAAAGAAGAAAAACATTTAAACGGGTCTTCATATTTTAGAAGAGAGTTCTAAAGATACCTAGAGATACTGTGTAGACAAATGAAAATCAGATACAGGAAAAATGAATAGAGACTGAACACACACAAACAATAAAAAGATCCAAGGGGGAAAGGAAAAAAACAATAGAATTATGTCCCAACATTCTAGGGACGTTTACTTTTCATTTTATATCAGAGACATGATAAAAACATGACCACCGCCCCCAATAAAAGTAAGCCCACAACTTCTTTGTAAAATTTAGAATATCTCTTTTTTTTTTCATTTATTTTTATTAGTTGGAGGCTAATCACTTCACAACATTGCAGTGGGTTTTGTCATACATTGACATGAATCAGCCATGGAGTTAAATTCCCCATCCCAATTTCAGCTAATTTACTTGATCCAGAGATGTCCATTTTTCCACATTTGCTTTCCTCTGAAATGTAGGTTGACCTTACCACTGAAATGATAAGAAATCATCATACCCTACTTTGATCAGTAGATTAGCTTTTCTTATTTGGTAGCACCTAAGATGATGATGCATTTTGACAACAGATGTAATTTTAGATTTAATGAAATAAAGACAAAGTTATCTGAATACTGATCTTTATAGTTAATTATTCTTGATTCTGACCAAATATGCTGTTAGTAATAAAATATATGTATTACTTACATTTATCAATTTAGATCCTAAATTCCTATGAGAAAATATTTCTAACAGTTTCCAATTAGATAATTACTGCAGAGCCTATAACTAATGTTATAAAATATTTTACCTTAAAAAATCTTTACATTTTAAAATTTAAAGACTTTGATTTGATATAAAAATACTACAAAAATCATAAATCAATGATATCATGTACCATGAAAAGTTCACATACAAATTCCATTATCTGTGTGCTTCACTTATTCTCCATAGTTCTAAAAATATAGAAAAAAAACTGTTATAAAATATGTATCAGTTCTTGCTTCCTTCATTTAGTGAGTGTATGGGTTAAGCATCAATAGTCACTAGGTAATTCTCTTTCTAATTTGTTTCTTACATTTAAAAAGTCAACAAATATCATACTCATCAAGCACCAGAAAACGATTTAATTGTTCAGTATGTGTAGTATCGCTGACACCATAAACTGTTCTGCAAAACCTGAAAATAAATGTCTTTCAGTGACACTGAGCAAAGGGCTATGAACCTCAGCTCAGCTAAAAGACACATTTCACCAAGTGCTTGAGGTTTATTATTTAGAAGAGATGGTTAAATAAATACTAATGATTTCTGTTGCTTACTCAAATCCCTCCTTTTATTGTATTTTACAGGTGCTAAATTTAACATTTCAAGTAAGAGTTATTAACTAAATTCCAGAAAGCATAGCTCAGATGGCTGGTATAAAAGGCCTGAAAGAATTTAATATATACTAAATTAAACATGAGCTGTAAATTAGAATAAGACTGATAATGTTTGTTATTTTGAGGCTTAATATAACCAAGGCACACATTTTTCTAATATGCCAAATTCAAGAACAGGATTTTAACATAAAAGTAAATGTAAGAAAACCAAAATAATTCAGCCACTAATTTTTTCATCTCAAGGAGTATAATAAAGAAAAATAAGTCATTTAAAATCTACTTTGAAGTCAAAAGTGAAACATGTTGATGTAAGTTACTGATTTATTATGTAACAGGTCAACTGGAACTGGAGAAAAAATACGAACTATTAACTGCACCACTTCATTGGTTATCAAACATGCCTAAACTGAAGTCTCCTTTATTGTGGCAGTGTTTAAAAAGGAGAAGTGTCATTACCCATCACAAAACCCCTAACATGAAAATCAATTATTAATTTAATAGACTATTCTTGAAGGGTTTTTGAATCTGTTTAATCACTATAAAAACAAAGTGGAAAATAGTAAGTCTTACCAAGATATTATTTTATTGCATCTTTCTAATAACTTGATAACTACTCATTATATACTTTAAAGGAACTACACAAACTCTAAATTCAATAAGAGAGAAAAAATACAATTAGGTAGTATAATTATGCATTTATTCATCCGCCTTGATGACATGATTCTATGATAGGTTATATAGTCTGTGCACTTAGGAACATCAGTACTTATATTGTTGTGTAAAATGAACAGCTACTGAGCTCTAATGGGCTTCATTCTGTGTTTTAAAATTCCTCACAATGACTTTGTGATCATTAGCTCCAGAAGCAATAATGTACGCTACTGCTCGTAAAGGAGTGTAATAAAGAAAAACATGAGTAGCTAACTTCAAAGTTGCCTTAATCCTAGAAAGATGAAATGTGTACACATATTGTTTTTTGTCATCAAAGCAAGGATTAAGATACATACCATCCCTTTTTTATATTTAAAAACAGTTTTAAAAATGGATACTGGATGCTTAACAAGCAGAATTTTCCCTGAGTACATTAAAGGAAATGTTCCATGAGCCTTTGCTTGAACTTTATTTGGACCACAGTTTAAGTTACCTCTCTGGGATTGAGGTGATCACTATCTCTAGTGACAGGCTATTAGCTCACTTTCCTTTCCTAAGTATCAGTTTACACATTTTTTATTCATAAGAAATTGTGTTTGGGGAAACTTGCATTTACTGGTAGATCAGGCATCACTTTGGTATCACTTGAGGGTACCTCAAGTACCCTCTCCCACCTCTACTAGCAATATATTAACTCTAGTGTGGCCTTGAAAGTTTTATTCAGTTATTTTTTACATCACACCTGTGGCAATGGAAATATATATATGCACAATGTATTTACATTCTTTAAAGCTTGCCAAACAACAGGTATTTCAGAAGAAAGGAAATAAAGTCCCTTCAACATTAAATTCAGATGATATGCTAATAGTTTTCACAGACTGCCACCCAGAGTCTTGGACTACTGCATAAAAGATAACCAATCGTGACAGTTACGAACTGTATAGTCCTAAATTAAGTGTTGCTCTGTTATTGCCGAATAGCATGACCAAATTAAAATGGCAAATTATTTTAACATTTATTTTAAAATTGGAACAAATATGATTTTCTATGACTGAAATGGGCAAGGATGACATTTCTAAATTTCTGTGACAATAGTGTTTAAAATTATGATATTAATGATTTAAAATCAAAACTCATCTTCAAGTTTAAATATTTTGTCCATCAAAACTTTGGAGCTTTTATTTATAAGAAATTTTCTGAATTTTGGCCAACATATTGTATGTATGTTTGTGGCATTTTTGAAAAAAAACAGTAATCAATATTACAACCTAAGCTGAAATTATTTTTGGGGGGCTCCAAAATCACTGCAGATGAGGACTGCAGCCATGAAATTAAAAGATGCTTGTTCCTTGGAAGAAAAACTATGACCAACCTAGACAGTGTGTTAAAAAGCAGAGACATTGTTGACAAAAGTCCATCTAGTCAAAGCTATGGTTTTTCCAGTGGTCATGTATGGATATGAGAGTTGGACCATAAAGAAAGCTGAGCACTGAAGAATTGATGCTTTTGAACTGTGATGTTGGAAAAGACTCTTGAGAGTCCCTTGGACTGCAAGCAGATCCAACCAGTCAATCCTAAAGGAAATCAGTCTTGAATGTTTATTGGAGGGACTGATGCTGAAGCTGTAACTCCAATACTTGGGTCACCTGATGCAGAGAACATACTCATTTGAAAAGACCCTGATGCTGGGAAAGATTGAAGGCAGGAGGAGAAGGGGACAACAGAGGATGAGATGGCTGGATGGCATCACCAACTCGATGGACATGAGTTTGAGTAAACTCCGGGAGTTGGTGATGGACAGGGAGGCCTGGTGTGCTGCAGTCCATGGGGTCGCAAATAGTCAGACACGACTGAGCGACTGAACTGAACTGAAGCTTAAATGACTGCATTAAAATATATCATCTGTTTCATTATCATAACTGTTCATCCAAGTGAGCACAGATTTATAGAGTTTATTCTCCTCCTTCTTTCCCACCAAAATATAATTCCTCTATTAATGACTAAACAGGAAAAGCATTTTAAAATGTGCTTCAGCATGAAGAGCTGGGAGAAAATGTTATCAATACCTAACAAATGCCAACGAATTTCTGCAAGATCAATTAGATATTTGATACATTTTCATTAAGACAGGGAGAACTAAACCATATGTTCCATTGCTTAATAAAATTTACTGGAATTAAATAGAAGAGATATTAGTAGAATATTTTCATATGTTCTATTTTGAAGAAGTGATAGTTGTAAATCAAGCAAGCTCATGAGAAAAAAAGAGATTATTTTCTTTAATGTTTTTTCACACGTTTCAAAACCAACTTAAGTAAGATGCCTGTGGACACATAAGCCCACAAAATAACACAATCAGATGAGATGGAAAAAATATCCCTTGTCTAGATTTTCCCTGAAACTATAGGTGCCTTTTTCTATCATATAGAACCACATAAGGAAGACAGTGGAATGTACCATAAACGGAATATAAAACGGAGAATGAACTATAAAAAGCTTAGGAGTCAAGAATGTCCCCTTCTTTTACTCTTCACTGGTTAATTCTGTATATGCACAGCTAAACTTAAATGATGTTGGACAGAGAATGGTTGGTACTTTAAGCTCTTTGTAATAGTACTCTCAGTATAGCTGTAACAGCAAAGTTAATCTTAACAGTCTCAAAAGTTAACTAGGTTGGTAAACTTGATTCATATATAAGATGCCAATGGAGTATTAACATATTTCTATGTGGATTCTTTAGGAACTCAGTGTAGGAAAGAGAACGTTATCATAATGCTATAGTTCTGAATACTGACCTGTTTACTCATCTACTTACTATCCCTGCACTTGTTCTTTAGTCCCTACTGATAATAGTTACATAAGAGCACTAAGATAAAGCATAAAAGTTTTCCCTTTTTTTTCCCTAGCTACTCAGATAAGCACATTTTAATGCTGACATTGTAATACCATAAATATGAAAACTTTCTCTTTTCAGAACATAGTCTGTATAATGTAGTACAGATGCAGAAGTCAAGGTTTGTATTTTCTCACCTGGATATATAATCTTCTAAGAACCATTTTTTGAGAAAGCCATCCTATCTCTACTGTACTGCGATGCCACCTTGATTATAATTAAAGTGAGTGTGTATATGTGTATTAGTTTGTTATTGAACACTGGTCTGTTTTACACTGACGTGTTATTGTGTTCATATCACACTGTCTCATTTTATAATTAGGTTTTAGCTATTTTATAATTAAGCTTCATAATTAGCATTTCTTTAATAGGATTAATAAGGATAAAATCAAATGGCCAAACCCAGGAAAACTGATTCCCAGATTTCTTTACAGAAACTTTGAGAATTACTTAGTTTTATTATATAGAAGACATATGACTATTCAGATCTTCTTTTTCTTTTTCAGTCTGTTTTAAGGTGGTGCTTGATTTAAGCAAACCAATACTTGGTTGTGATTGGGATTAAAGTGAATCTAATGAAATGGTGCATCTGTCTATGTATTTATTTTAAAAAATTCTGATACTGTTTTATATTTTGGGATAGAGAACATGCACATCATTTTTTAGCTTTGATGGTAGGCATTTAAATGTATTCATGCTATTGTAAATGGAACCAGTTGTTAAATGTAATCTATTTATATAATTCTAGTTAAATGACTTCAACTGTGGTCTCTGTCTTATAACTAGCAACACTCTCAACTTTATAGTTGAAATGGCAAAAATCTGATTTAGAATTACTATAATATGAAAATGTTCAGTTTTCAACAGTAACAACAACAAAAAATATTAAAGAATAATGGCAATATATCCTCTTAAAAGAAATGGAACACATTTTATAAAAACTACCCCTGAGGATGGTTTAGACATTGGACTTACCAGGCAAAAACTTCACATCAACTGTCTTAAACACTGTCAAAGAGCTAAAGGAAAGTATCAATAAATAACTAAAGGAAACCAGGAAAGTACTTTTTGCATAAAATGAGAACATCCATCAAGAGATAAAAATCATAAAAGGGAACCGTGTGGAAATTCTGGGGTTAAAAAGTACAGTAGTTGAAATGAAAATTTCACTAAAGAGTTGAACAGATTTAAATAGACATAAGAAATAATCAGCAACTTGAATATAGGACAATTTTGATTATTTAGTTTGTAAAACAGAAAGAAAAAAAGAAAAACTGAAGAGAGAACAGAACCTAAGCGATCCCTGGGAAACGACCAAGAGAACCAAGGAACACGATGTGAATCCCAGAGGGATGAGTCTGAGAGAAGGAAACAGTGTTTGCAGAAAAGGCCAAAGAATCCAGAACTTGATGTGACACGTGAATTGACACAAACAGGCTAGTAGGATAAAAAATCAGGGAGAGATCCACAACAAAGGACCAAATTATCAAACTGCTAATCAAAGAGGAATCTTGAAAGCACTAAGAATGAAGAAAAAAATGCCAATGTCCGATCTTGGGAGATCGGACAAAATGAGGGCTAAAATAAGGCATTTCCAGATAAATTCTTTGACTTTGTTTGCTAATATTAGACCTTCCCTACAGAATATTAGAGGAAGTTTTTTGGTTTAAACTGAAGAAACACTAGACAAATCTGATACTGGTAATACGTTTTCTCTCTGCCACTCCATCATTCAACGTATTTCTAAAACTCAAATTTTGGCATGCTAATTTCTTTATTATTCATTTGTTCTCCATTTTATAAATTTCTTACCATTTTCATTATTTCCTTTATGTGCTTATTTAATTAGATAATTGATAATGAGTCTTTTTCCTTTCAAATATACACATTTCAGAGAATAAATTGCACTATTAACATATCTTAAGTTGAATTCTATAAAGTTTATGATATCTTTAAAAAAGTTTATGACACATTAATAATATTTTCTAATTTACATTATTATCTTTTGATTTACAGTATTCAGTTTCCAAAATTTTAGGAATTTGAACATTTCTAGTTATATTCCCCTGTCATCTCAAGCTATACTCATCGTTTTTTTTTTGTTTTTTTTTTTGAAATTTAAGGCACAACAATGAGACGTCCTCTGTTTTCAAAAAGTAACTTTTCAATGTTAAAATTATGTTTTATACCTACCAATAAGGATATACCTGTTAAGCATGTTGCATGCATCTTAAGAGTGTCCATAAATTCTACTCTAAGCTTGCTCTATATTTATCATAGTACACTAATAGGTATGGTAATTTTATTACAGTTAAAGAACCAATATTGACTTATCAGCTAATTTCCATATTTTTTTTTTAGGTTTTCTTACTTTTAGCTAATATCTTTTTCTTTTCCCCATAATTCCGTCCAGGACCTAAATTACATTTAGCCATTTTATTTCCTGTATTTCCTCTTGACTGACAGCTTCTCAGGCTTGCATTGTTTTAAATGACCCTGACAATTTGGGGGCCTACTGTGCAATGAGTTGGTAGGATTTCCTCTATTTGAATTTGTATGCTGTTTCCCTCATGATTAGAATGAAGTTATTATTAGTATTTTTTGGTAAATAAACCATTGAGGTAATTTGTCATGCTAGTAACATCATATCAAGGTCAAATAATGTCCATATTTTTAAAAGAATCTATTTTATCTCAATTTACTTTGCATATTTTCATTTTTAATGTTTTATATTCTTATATATAATGGTATGCTTTTTGAAATAGCATATCTCAAAGATCTTTTAAGATAATCTTACTCATTTACACTAATTTAATTTGCTTTGTTCACTTAACTTTTTGTAAGAGTTTGTTATATCTACCATGAAACTATTTTTCTCACATAAATTTCCTTTTCTTTCTGTCATTTTATTCCAAATTCTTTGGGGATTGTTCACATGTAAAAGTATATATTAGACTAGAAGAAAGGTCTTACACTATTATCCTTAGATTCCACATCAACAATCTAGATTAAAAAGACGAAATAAAAATAGAACAAAAGGAAGAAAATAAAGTAGCAAAAATAAATTGAATTTAAAAGAGAACACAGATTTAGAAAACTCAGCAAAGCAAAACATTGGTTCTCAGAAAGAGCAGTGAAACTACTACAAAGACTGACAAAAGCACAAATTACCAATATCAGGTGTAAATTATAAACAGCAAAAGTATAACACAAAGCATTATCAACAATGTTACACGTCTGAATTTGATAACTTAGATGAAATGCACCACTTCCTTTAACTAAGTAATTTGAATTCATAATTTAAAAGCTCCCCCAAACAAATCCCCAGGCCCATATAATTCCACTGAAGAATTCTACCAAATGTTCAATGAGTTAGAATCAAATCCATATATTATCTTGCAGAGAATAAAAGGAGAAAACACTTCCAATTTATTTTAGGACACTATTATGTTCTCAGTTTCAAATCAAATAAAGACAATACAAAAAGGAATAATACAAACTAATACCTGTAATCAAATGAGCACAAATGTCCTAGGCAAGATATTATCAAATAAAATTCAGTAACATATAAAAAGAATTACTCATCATGATCAAATGGATTTATTCTAGAAGTCCAAGACTGGTAAAATATCTGGAAATCAGTATAATCTGACATATTAACAAAGACACCCACTGTCAGCTCCCTTATTCAACATAGTGCTGGAAATTCTTGAGTTTAATAAAGCATAATGGGGAGATAAAAGGCACATAGTTTAGAAAAGAAAAAAAAAATTAACCTGGCCCTATTTTCAGATGACATGATTGTCTACACAAAAAATCAAAAATTGTAATATACATGAATAACTAATTGGTAAGTTCATTCAGATCACAGAATACCCGATATACAAAACATTTATTTTGAAACACTAGCAATGACTAAATATACACCAAAATTAAATACATTATTGTTGCATGTCCTAATGAAATTCTCTGATGTGAATATAACAAACATGTACAGGAATTTGATGCTGTGAATGACATTGGTAAGTCCAGTGATTGAAATGAAAAGCACACTGCTTTCATGGATGGGAAGACTCAATCCTAAAATTTCCAATTTTCTCCAAAGTAATAACATTTGAAAAAAAAAAAAATCTCAAAATCACGTTTAATTTATAGACAAGATTATTTCAAAATTATATGGAACAACAAACAGCACTAGAATAGCTCATACAATAGCTCATACAAGTCTATGCAAATTCATGATAAAGTTCATGCCACCCAGTTTTGCCTGACCCTTTGTGACCCCATGGATTGCAGCATGCCAAGCCTCCCTGTCCATCACCAACCCCCGGAGTTTACTCAAACTCAGGTCCATTGAGTCGGTGATGCCATCCAACTATCTCCTCCTTTGTCATCCCCCCTTCTCCTCCTGCCTTCAATCTTTCCCAGCATCAGGGTCTTTTCCAATGAGTCAGTACTTCACATCAGGTGACCCAAGTCTTGGAGTTTCAGCTTCAGCATCAGTCCTTCCAGTGAATATTCAGGATTGACTTCCTTTAGGATACATTGTATATACATATTAATTGAGATTGCTTGAAATTAACAGAGGGGTAGACATATAGACCAACGGAATTAAATAAAAAGGTGGAGAGACACTGAAACCAGGATGCCCTCTATGTAGAAGCAATTCAAAAGAGGAAAGATCATCTTAAAAAAAAATGACGCTGGAGGGGTTGTGCTCTCAGAGGTTAAAAAGAAGTGAAACTTACCCTAAGTCTCACCTTAAGAAAAATTGCTCAAAATTGTTCACAGACCAAGATGTAAAATACAAGACTATTGCATTTGCATGCAAAAATGGGGAATATTTGAAAATTAGGGCTAGCAAAAGTCTTAGGTTTGGCAACAAAGTGTAAAAGGAAAAACTGATAAATTGAGTTTTTTAAAAAGCAACTAGAAAATAGTAGAAAACATTTCAAACTACATTTTTGACAAAGACTAGTATCTAGACTATGTGAATAATGTATCAAAATTTAATAAGTAAAAAAGTTCCAATTAGAAAGTGGGCAAAATACATGAAGAGATTTTTGACAGAAGATAATATATAGATAACAAATAAGCACATGGAAGAATCTTCAACATCAGTTATTTGGGACATGCAACATAAAATACCACAATGAAATGGCAGTGCATACCTGAGTGGTTCAAGTTTGAAAAAACAAATAAATAAAAAGTGCCAACACCAAGTGTTACCAAGGGTATGGAAAACAAACAAGCAAACATACTATACTGCTGGTGGGAAAGTAAAATGGAAGGTCCTCTCCGGAGAAGATTGACGGTATCTTGAATGTATACACTAAATGACCCCAAAGGAAGCAATGCATTCCATGACACTTAGCCCTAAGAAATGAAGAATTACATTAGTAGCTACAGTGAAGTGAAAGTCGCTTTCTCGTGTCTGACTCTTTGTGAACCCATGGACTATAGCCTGTCAGGATCCTCCGTCCGTGGAATTCTCCAGGCCAGAATACTGGAGAGGGTAGTTGTTCCCTTCTCTATGGGATCTTCCTGACCCAGGATTCGAACTGGGGTCTTCTGCACTGCAGGGGCATCCTTTACCAGCTGAGTCTCCAGGGAAGTTTAGTAACTAAACCTGTATCCAGATGTTTTTAGCAGCTGCATTTATAGTGTCCAAAAACTAGAACCCACACAGTTTCCTTTCAATGAATGAGTGAATGGTTAACCAAACTGGTTAACATCCATAGCCTGATACACTTTTCAGCAATCAAAAAGGAATAAATTATTGATATGTACAACAAATCAGATGAGTCTTCAGAGAATTATACTATGTGAAAAACTATTAGATATCATACAATTTCTTTTTTTTTATTTTTTTACAAGTATCTGTTGAATTGACAAAATTGTAAAGATAGAACAGCTGAGTGCTTGCCTGGTGTGGCTATAAAAGAACAACATGAGGAGTCCTTGAGTGAAGGAAGTATTTTGTATTCTAATTACATGAATTCCAATATCCTGGTTGGGATATCACACTACAGTTTTGCAAGACATTCTCATTGAGGGAAAGAGTACAGGTATTCTTGGCATTATTTCTTGCAACTCCAGGTGAATCCATAATTATATCAAAATTTTAAGAATTTAATTGAAGTCAAATCAACTGCAGTTGTTCACACATTTGACATGTGCTCTGATTGGACACAGGGTTCAAGCAGTTACGATTAGAGTCAGCTTCCTGTATCAGGTGCAGCATCTCTAGTTCCGTTATCAGGAACTGAACTTTCAGCTGCAGCTGCCTATTTCATACCTACAGCACACCAAGCCCATGTTTTTTTCCACCGCTTCAATTTCTGTTCCTTTTGGTATGAATATTGTCTGAGCCCTACTCTTTCAGTCTATTCTTAAAAATTAGTATTTGGTTACCTCTCTTCCTATATTTTCATGCATACTTATGTCCCTCATATTATTGATTTACTATTTGATCTTCATGAGAAATTATCCCAATGAGAAAATCTTTAGAAAATGCCAAGACCCAACATTCTTGCTCAGTGAGGAGTATAAAGAAATGTATGTTGTCGTTACTAATTATCAGAAAAGAAAATCTGCTTGTAATCTAGAGTGTAGAAGCTTAAAATTTAGTTGCTTAAGTTAAACTGTGGCTACATGAGATACTGATTATTTTTTTTAAACCTGTTGTCCGAGTTTCATCAGCATGGGGAAACCAGATGCGAAAAGGTCCTGTTCCTTTACAAACAACTACTAGAGACCAGTCAGGGAGTTGGATGAGCATAATTTTAGTGAGACATAATATTTTTGGTTGAAGAGGAAGAAGAAAGGGAGGTTTTACATAGCCTGTTGAAGGATTCTCTGAAGTGTCAGCTTAGACGAGATCTGAATATGAAGAATAGTCTCTTGATGAGCTCATTTGTATAGTTATTTTCAAACAGAAGCAGCAAGTAGAATTGCTAACAAAAACTATGATTCTATTTGCATTCAGAATGTATTTCTGTAGGATAAATACAAAAATACATTCTTGTTAAATTGTTAATTATTAAGAAAGATAAACTTTCTCTCCTTCCATTTATGCTAGTTCCTCAGATCTGTTTTCTAGATGTGAGAATTCCTAATTATGCTCAAGACAAGTGGAAAGTCACACAGTTGAGTTTTCAATCTCCCAATGAATAAATACACATTAAGCAGCTATGTTTATTTCTGTTAAAAGCATGTTCTAAATGTTAGAAACATCTGATCTTAGTTAAAAATGTGGAAAAGCTGAAACCTATGTAATATATACAAGCAAATTTTTATGTTGTGTACTTTAAACTATGTTAACAGCTATCAATATTTCCTCATTAAGATACAAGGTGGTCTGATGAATACAGCAAATATGGAAAATTCAGCAGTGGCCACAGGACTGGAAAAGGTCCATTTTCATTCCAATCCCTAGGATAGGCAATGCCAAAGAATGCTCAAACTACCGCACAATTGCACTCATCTCACACACTAGTAAAGTAATGCTCAAAATTCTCCAAGTCAAGCTTCAGCAATACATGAACCGTGCACTTCCAGATGTTCAAGCTGGATTTAGAAAACGCAGGGGAATCAGAGACCAAATAGCCAACATCCACTGGATCATCAAAAAAGCAAGAGAGTTCCATAAAAACATCTATTTCTGCTTTATCGACTATGCCAAAGCCTTTGCCTGTGTGGATCACAACATATTGGGAAAATTCTGAAAGAGATGGAAATACCAGACCACCTGACCTGCCTGTTGAGAAACCTGTATCCAGGTCAGGAAGCAACAGTTAGAACTGGACATGGAACAACAGACTGGTTCCAAATAGGAAAAGGACTATGTCAAGCCTGTATATTGTCACCCTGCTTATTTAACTTATATGCAGAGTACATCATGAGAAACGCTGGGTTGGAGGAAGCACAAGCTGGAATCAAGATTGCCAGGAGAAATATTAATAACCTCAGATATTCAGATGACACCACCCTTATGGTAGAAAGTGAAGATGAACTAAAGAGCCTCTTGATGAAGGTGAAAGAGGAGAGTGAAAAAGTTGGCTTAAAGCTCAACATTCAGAAAACTAAGATCATGGTATCCAGTCAAATCACGTCATGGCAAATAGATGGGGAAACAGTGGAAACAGTGTCAGACTTGATTTTTTGGGCTCCAAAAATCACTCCAGATGTTGATTGCAGCCATGAAATTAAAAGACACTTGCTCCTTGGAAGGAAAGTTATGACCAACCTAGATAGCATATTCAAAAGCAGAGACACTACTTTGCCAACAAAGGCCTGTCTAGTCAAGGCTATGGTTTTTCCAATGGTCATGTACAGATGTGAGAGTCGGACTATAAAGACAGCTGAACACCGAAAATTGATGCTTTTGAACTGTGGTGTTGGAGAAGACTCTTGAGAGTCCCTTGGACTGAAAGAAGATCCAACCAGTCCATCCTAAAGGAGATCAGTCCTGGGTGTTCACTGGAAGGACTGATGTTGAAGCTGAAACTCCAATACTTTGGCCACTCCATAGGAAGAGTTGACTCATTGGAAAAGACCCTGATGCTGGGAAAGATTGAGGGCAGGAGGAGAAGGGGACGACAGAGGATGAAATGGTTGGATGGCATCACCGACTCAATGGATATGGGTTTGGGTAGACTCCTGCACTTGGTGATGGACAGGGAGACCTGGTGTGCTGTGGTTCATGGGGTCGCAAGTAGTCAGACACGACTGAGCTGAGCTGAACTGATGAATACAAAGCTTTCATTGGCAGTTTCCTGGGAACAAGAATATGAGCCAATTCATGAATGACATGGATATTTTCCATAAGGCTGATGTGTAGAATACAATTGTACAGGATAATAGCTTATTCCACTGTTCTCTACCACACTCTAAAGATATAACTTACATTTGAGCATCAGCTGACATTATTAATCCATGAGGTAGGTAACAGTGGAGGACCAGGCTGACAGACGTGAACAGAAAGGAAACAGAACAAGCCAAGAAGAAAGGGAAGAAAAGAAACTTGAGTTGTCATTGTCAAGTGGAAAGGATTAAAAATTAAGTGTTGCAAAAATGAACATAGTCTAGCTGTATAAAGAAATTTAACACACAAGCATATAAAATTAAAGTATGCTAAGTGCCCTCATCACTATCCTTTTCATAGTTATGATTGCTATTATTTTTTAGACAATTATATTTAATATTTTACATTTTTAAACTCAGGAGAAACAGATAAATTTTCACTGTAAATGTATTCTAACAGGAAAGATGAAAATCAAAACCAAATATTGCCATAAACCCTTAATCATGAATCCTTGTTTCCTAAGAGATAATGGTAACAGTTTGGGTATGTTCTTCATAAGTTTTTCTATTCAATATGTTAAGTATTCAGCATGTTTTAGATTTAGGCAGCACATGACTTCACATGTTTTACCTCTCCTTTCATACTTTATGTTTCTGGATTCCTCCCCTCCACCCCCCCAACTCACCCTCCGGATAATAGTACTAGTTAGTTATAAACTCCAGCTCATCCAGTCTGAAAAATTAGACTTTGAGAGTGTCTAATTTATAAGTGTGTTCACTTTACTATATATCTTACGAAGTGGAAGATATACTCCTTGTCCAAGGTAAGGAGCAGCAGCTGCGCTTTGCTGGAACAGCCATGAAGAAATACCCCATGGCCTAGGTAAGAGAAACCCAAGTAAGATGGTAGGTGTTGAAAGAGGGCATCAGAGGGCAGAAACACGGAAACCATACTCACAGAAAACAAGCCAATCTGATCACACGGACCACAGTCTTGTCTAACTCAGTGAAACTAAGCCATGCCATGTGGGGCAACCCAAGACGGACGGGTCATGGTGGAGAGGTCTGACAGAATGTGGTCCCCTGGAGAAGGGAATGGCAAACCACTTCAGTATTCTTGCCTTGAGAATCCCATGAACAGTATGAGAAGGCAAAATGATAGGATACTGAAAGAGTAACTCCCCAGGTCGGTAGGTACCCAATATGCTATTGGAAGTCAGTGGAGAAATAACTCCAGAAAGAATGAAGGGATGGAGCCAAGGTAAAAACAATACCCAGTTGTGGATGTGACTGGTGATAGAAGCAAGGCCCGATGCTGTAAAGAGCAATATTGCATAGGAACCTGGAATGTTAGGTCCATGAATCAAGGCAAATTGGAAATGGTCAAACAGGAGATGACAAGAGTGAATGTTGACATTCTAGGAATCAGTGAACTTAAATGGACTGGAATAGGTGAATTTAACTCAGATGACCATTATATCTACTACTGTGGCAGGAATCCCTTAGACGAAATTGAGTAGCAATCACGGTCAACAAAAGGGTCCAAAATGCAGTACTTGGGTGCAATCTCAAAAATGACAGAATGATCTCTGTTCATTTCTAAGGCAAACCATTCAATATCATGGTAATCCAAGGCTATGCCCCAACCAGTAATGCTGAAGAAGCTAAAATTGAACGGTTCTATGAAAATTCACAAGACCTTTTAGAACTAACACCCAAAAAAGATGTCCTTTTCATTATAGGGGACTGGAATGCAAAAGTAGGAAGTCAAGAAACACCTGGAGTAACAGGGAAATCTGGCCTTGGAGTACGGAATGAAGCAGAGCAAAGGCTAATAGAGTTTTGCCAAGAGAACATATTGGTCAGCAAACACCCTCTTCCAACAACACAAGAGAAGACTCTACACATGGACATCACCAGATGGTTAACACCGAAATAAGATTTATTATATTCTTTGTGGCCAAAGATGGAGAAGCTCTATACAGTCAGCAAAAACAAGAATAGGAGCTGACTGTGGCTCAGATTATGAACTCCTTATTGCCAAATTCAGACTTAAATTGAAGAAAGTAGGGAAAACCAGTAGACCATTCAGGTATGACCTAAATCAAATCTCTTATGACTATACAGTGGAAGTGAGAAATAGATTTAAGGGACTAGATCTGATAGACAGAGTGCCTGATGAACTATGGACAGAGATCAGTGACATTGTACAGGAGACAGGGATCAAGACCATCCCCATGGAAAAGAGATGTAAAAAGGCAAAATGGTTTTCTGAGGAAGCCTTACAAATAGCTGTGAAAGAAAAGTGAAAAGCAAAGGAGAAAAGGAAAGATAGTCCCATTTGAATGCAGTGTTCCAAAGAATAGCAAGGAGAGATAAGGAAGCCTTTCTCATTGATTAATGCAAAGAAAATAGAGGAAAACAACTGAATAGGAAAGACTAGAGATCTCTTCAAGAAAACTAGAGATACCAAGGGAACATTTCATGCAAAGATGGGTTCGATAAAGGACAGAAATGGTATGGGTCTAACAGAAGCAGAAGATATAAAGAAGAGGTGGCAAGATACACAAAGGAACTGTACAAAAAAAGATGTTCACGACCCAGATAATCACAATGGTGTGATCACTCACCTAGAGCCAGACATCCTGGAATGCAAAGTCAAGTGGGCCTTAGGAAGCATCACAATGAAAAAAGCTAGTGGAAGTAATGGAATTCCAGCTGAGCTATTTCAAATCCTGAAAGATGATGCTGTGAAAGTCCTGCACTCAATTGGCCAGTAAATTTGGAAAACTCAGCAGTGGCCACAGGACTGAAAAGGTCAGTTGTCATCCAATCCCAAAGAAAGGCAATGCCAAAGAATGCTCAAACTACCGCACAATTGCACTCATCTCACACGCTATTAAAGTAATGCTCAAAATTCTCCAAGCCAGGCTTCAGCAATACGTGAACCGTGCACTTCCAGATGTTCAAGCTGGATTTAGAAAAGGTAGACGAACCAGAGATCAAATTGCCAACATCTGTTGGATCATCAAAAAAACAAGAGAGTTCCATAAAAACATCTATTTCTGCTTTCTTGACTATGCCAAAGCCTTCGACTCTGTGGATCACAATAAACTGTGGAAAATTATGAAAGAGATGGGAATACCAGACTACCTGACCTGCACCTTGAGAAACCTATATGCAGGTAAGGAAGCAACAGTTAGAACTGGACATGGAACAACAGACTGTTTTCAAGTAGGAAATGGACTGTCAAGGCTGTATATTGTCACACTGCTTATTTAAATTATATGCAGAGTACATCATGAGATATGCCGAGCTGGAAGAAGCACAAGCTGGAATTAAGATTGCCAGGAGAAATATCAATAACCTCAGATATACAGATGATACAACCCTTATGGCAGAAAGTGAAGAGGAACTTAAAAGCCTCTTGATGAAAGTGAAAGAGGAGAGTGAAAAAATTGGCTTAAAGCTCAACGTTCAGAAAACTAAGATCATGGCATCTGGTCCCACCACTTCACGGCAAATAGATGGGAAAAGAGTGACAGACTTTATTTTTCTGGGCTCCAAAATCACTGCAGATGGTGATTACAGCCATGAAATTAAAAGACGCTTACTCCTTGGAAGGAAAGTTATGACCAACCTAGATAGCATATTAAAAAGCAGAGACATGTCTTTGTCAACAAAGGTCTGTCTAGTCAATGCTGTGGTTTTTCCAGTGGTCATGTATAGATGTGAGAATTTTACTATAAAGAAAGCTGAGCGCTGAAGGAATGATGCTTTTGAACTGTGCTGTTGGAAAAGACTCTTGAGAGTCCCTTGGACTGCAAGGAGATCCAACCAGTCCATCCTAAAGGAAACCAGTCCTGATTGTTCAATGGAAGGACTGATGCTAAAGCTGAAACTCCAGTATTTTGGCCACCTCATGCGAAGAGTTGACTCATTGGAAAAGACCCTAGTGCTGGGAAAGACTGAGGGCAGGAGGAGAAGGGGATGACAGAGGATGAGTTGGTTGGATGGCACCACCGACTCAAAGGACATGAGTTTGAGTAAGCTCCGGGAGTTGGTGATGGACAGGGAGGCCTGGTGTGCTGTGATTCATAGGGTCACAAATAGTTGGACACGACTGAGTGACTGAACTGAACTGAACTACAAAGTGGAAAGAAGGCATTAATCTAAAAACTCATATAACAAATAAATATAAAAAATTTTAGATAATTGACATTTTTAGCGATTTATGAATACCTGAGTCTTGCCGCTAAAGACTCCCCTATACTTCCTGACCCTAGGTCCTTAAGGACGATCAATATTCTCATAAAGTACCAATCATAATAGTACTTTTGGAAATATGTTGTAAGCACACAGGCCACAACTGACATCTCTACTGAGCAAAAGCAGATATGTGAAGCCTCCATTTTTAGTAAAGTTCATGAGGCTAAACTCCATGGCAAGACATTCATACTCCTTTCTCCCTCACATATAACCCATACTTAAAAATCATATTTCATTTTGGCTACATGAATGAGCTGTTGCTATGAGGCCCGATGACCAGCTAAGGAAACTGATCCTTAGTAGGTCTCTTTGGGCTTAATGGTAAAATCTATGAATGATCCGAAGAAACCTCTTGTGGAAAAGGAGATGAATTGCACAGTAGGGAAGGCCTGTCCAAAACTTCTAAGTACTTGTTACTACAGTTTTAGAAATCTTGAGCAAAGTTTGGGTGGTCCAGGTGTTACTTCTATTAATAAACATATAATATGTCAAAATATGACTTTAAATTTACTAATGTAAAGGATTTTACTCTATTTTACTGTCTCTCAAGCTATAGCCAACTAAACTGTCTAACATAGAGGGCTATAAAACAAATATAATGTAAAAAACTGAAATTCTGAGCAATAACAAATCCCTCCACAGTGTTAGAGATGCAAACTGAAATATTTTTAAATAATCAACTTTATGTCTCTTATCAAATTTCTTCTTTAGTCACAGAGTCTTAATAAGGGATATGTTTTCTCTCAGCTGCATTGTGATCATCTCCAAATGGAAATTACATATTCTATCAAAATCTCCAAGGAAGGGATATATAGACCTCTGCATCTTCACCTTTTGAAAAGCATAGAAAATTTCAAGTTACATTCTCTGAAAAGTATCTACATATATATATTATAGATTTACATTTTAATAGTAATTTGAGCTATGTCAAAGAATACAATTTGCCTGTCAAAATGTAGAAATCTATCAAGACTTGCTTGCACAAAATGGAGAAGCAATGAAGTATCCATAACTGAAGGTATTTATCATAAATTACTCTATTTCAAAATGCAGAAAAACAAAAGGTATTTGTATATTTGCTTGGTGAAAATTTGACTGACTAATGCATATACTTACTGAAAAGAAAATCCACACTAAGAAACCTTAATAACGCTTTTAGATAAAATATAACTTTAAATAATATAAACTAATAAACTATCAAAGGCTCTGTGGTCACAAAATTTCTCCTGCATAGGCAACTGAGTTGCTTTAAGACGTTTTAGCTAAAGATTTTTAGTATTCAGTTTTCATGACTATATTAAATATATTCGGATTACTTTGGAATTGTTGGCTCAACATCTTCCTAGCAACGGTGAGATGAGAAAGCCAGTGTGGTCCGTCAGTGATACTCCTTATTTACAACACTATGTAAAGGAGCTTATAGGATAATACATTTCTCTCCACTAAACGGGAAGGCAGTGGATCCATGACAAACAACTTGAAAATCTAAAAATTAAAGTACCATTTAAACTGAAAGTTTTAATTAGATGGACCCCTGCATTAGCCTATTGAAAATTATTGTCTGATCACAAAGGCATGACTCTTCATGACCTTGAACTGGCTTTGATTCTTCAATACATACGTTCCCCAAATCCTCTGGGACAAATAAGAGCCAAATTTGCATAAGGGCAGGTTTTCAGTATCTTGATATGAGCAAAATGAGCTGCCTACTGTTAATTTCCAGTTGAAGCTCCAAACATTATAGAACTAAGAAAAGCAATCCCTACGTGCTATATGCAAATCGATGACTATGAGTATAATGACTCTGAGTACAATAAAATGCTTTACAGCAGTGTAATTTGTTGTGTAGTAACAGTATATGGAACAAAAACATTGCAAGCATGAGGGAAAAAGCATGAGGCAAATTCAGGGTTACATTGGGAAAACCGAGAGCAAACAGAAGACAGGATTTATAGAACCGCCTGCCTACGGGTCTTTACAAAGACTGATAAGATTAGGATGTCTATGATAGTATGCATTTTTAGTTATTATTAATCAGTCCTCTAATATTTTGAATATTTCTCCTTCAGTGTAGAGTTATCTAAGTGATTAGACAAATGTTAGGAGTAAGCTAAGAGAATACTGTGCATTTCTATGCCCCTTTATAGATACTGAGATGAAACAAATTCAATTTGACTTCTTTCACAAGCATTTCCAAATAAGAAAGAGCCACTAACAAGTTCTTTATGCTTTTGTAACAGATGAGCAAGCAATACAAAATCCCTAGAAAATCTAGGGAGCTGATATTTAAAGAAATCAAAAAGGGAACAATACAGTGAAGAATCAACAAGCAGTCTATAAATTATTCACACAAGTAAATTTAAACAAACTCTTTTAGGAAATAAAATAAAATAAAGTATTTTCTAATATATTTATTTATTTATTTATTTTTTACTTTTTTTTTTTTTATTAGTTGGAGGCTAATTACTTCACAACAAGGCCAGAATTATCATGATACCAAAAACAGACAAACGATAGACCAAAATCTTCCAGGCACACATAAAAATTCTTAAAAACCACAGTTCAGTTTGGTTCAGTCACTCAGTCGTGTCTGATTCTTTGCAACCCTATGGATTGCAGCACGTCTGGCCTCCCTGTCCATCACCAACTTCCAGAGTTTATTCAAACTCCCATCCATTGAGTGGGTGATGCCATCCAACTATCTCATCCCCTGTGGTCCCCTTCTCCTCCCATCTTCAATCTTTCCCAGCATCAGGGTCTTCTCCAATGACTCAGTTCTTCAAATCAGGTGGCCAAAGTATTGAAGATTCAGCTTCAGCATCAGTCCTTCCAATGACTATTCAGGACTGATCTCCTTTGGGATGGACTGGTATGATCTCCTTGCAGTCCAAAGGACTCTCAAGAGTCTTTTCCAACACCACATTTCAAAACACCAATTTTTGGGGGTTCAGTTTTCTTTATAATGCAGCACTCACATCCATACATGACCACTGGAAAAACCACAGCCTTGACTAGACAGACATTTGTTGGCAAAGTAATATCTCTGCTTTTTAATATGTTGTCTAGGTTGGTCATAACTTTGCTTCCAAGGACAAAGCGTCTTTTAATATCATGGCTGCAGTTACCATCTGCAGTGATTTTGGAGATGAATAAAATAAAGTCTCTGTTTCCATTGTTTCCCCATCTGTTTGCCATGAAGAGATGGGACCAGATGACATGATCTTAGTTTTCTGAATCTTGAGTTTTAAGCCAACTATTTCAGTCTCCTCTATTACTTTCAGCAAGAGGCTCTTTAGTTCTTTTTTGCTTTCTGACATAAAGGTGGTGTCATCTGCATATCTGAGGTTATTGATATTTCTCCCAGAAATCTTGATTCCAGCTTGTGCTTTAAGTTTAGCTTTTCTCATGACATACTCTGCATATACGTTAAATAAGCAGGGTGACAATACACAGCCTTGACGTACTCCTTTCCCAATTTGGAACCAGTCTGTTGGTCCATGTCCAGTTCTAACTGTTGCTTCCTGACCTGCATACAGGTTTCTCAATAGGCAGGTCAGGTGGTCTGTTTTTCCCATCTCTTGAAGAAGTTTCCACAGTTTGTAATGACCCATAGAGTCAAAGGCTTTGGCATAGTCAATAAAGAAGTAGACGTTTTTCTGGAACTCTCTTGCTCCTTCGGTAATTGAATGCATATTGGCAGTTTGATCTCTGGTTCTTCTGCCTTTTCTAAATCCAGCTTGAGCATCTGGAAGTTCACCATTCATTACTATTGAAGCCTGTCTTGGAGAATTTTGAATATTACTTAGATAGCAAGTGAGATGAGAGCAATTGTGCAGTATTTTAGCTTTCTTTGGCATTGCCTTTCTTTGGGATTGGAATGAAAACTGACCTTTTCCAGACCTGTGGTCACTGTTGAGTTTTCCCTATTTGCTGCCATATTGAGTGCAGCACTTACACAGCATCATCTTTTAGGATTTGAAATAGCTCAAACTGGAATTCCATCACCTCCGCTATCTTTGTTCATATGATGCTTCCTAAGGCCCACTTGACTACGCATTCCAGAATGTCTGGCTGTTAGTGAGTGATCACACCATTGTGTGAAAGTCTTTTTTACATAGTTCTTCTGAGTATTCTTGCTACCTCTTCTTAATATCTTCTGCTTCTGTTAAGACCATACCATTTCTGTTCTTTATTGTGCCCATCTTTGCATGAAATATTCCCTTGATATCCCTGATTTTCTTAAAGAGATCCCTAGTCTTTCCCATTCTTTTTTTCTCTATTCCTTTTCATTGATCACTGAAGAAGGCTTTCTTATCTCTCCTTGCTATTCTCTGGAACTCTGCTTTCAGAGGGGTATATCTTTCCTTTTCTCCTTTGCCTTCCATGTCTCTTCTTTTCAGAGCTATTTTTAAGGCCTCCTCAGACAACAAGTTTGACTTTTTGTATTTATTTTCCTTGGTGACGGTCTTGATCCCTGCCTCCTGTACAGTCTCATGAACCTCCATCCATAGTTCTACAGACCTTCTATCAGATCTAATCCCTTGAATCCATTTGTCACTTCCACTGTATAGTCATAAGGGATTTGATTTAGTTCATACCTGAACGGTTTAGTGGTTTTCCCTACCTTCTTCAATTTAAGTCTGAATTTGGCAATAAGGAGTTCATGATTTAAGCCACAGTCAGCTTCTGGTCTTGTTTTCTCTGACTGTTAGAGCTTCTCCATCTTTGGCTGCAAAGAATATAATCAATCTGATTTCAATGGTATTGACCATCTGTTGATGTCCATGTGTAGAGTCTCCTCTTGTGTTGTTGGAAAAGGGTGTTTGCTCTGACCAGTGCGTTCTCTTGGGAAGACTCTATTAGCCTTTGCCCTGCTTCATTCCGTACTCCAAGGCCAAATTTGCCTGTTACTCCAGGTATTTCTTGGCTTCCTACTTTGCATTCCAGTCCCCTATAATGAAAAGGACATCTTTTTTGGGTGTTAGTTCTAAAAGGTCTTGTGGGTCTTCTTAGAACCGTTCAACTTAACTTCTTCAGTGTTACTGGTTGGGACATAAACTTGAATTATTGTGATATTGAATGGTTTGCCTTGGAAAGAAACAGAGATGATTCTGTTCTTTTTGAGCTTGCACCCAAGTACTGCATTTCGGACATTCTGTTGACTCTGATGGCTCCTCCCTAGGGATTCCTGCCCACAGTAGTAGATATAATGGCCATCTGAGTTTAGTTCACCCATTCCAGTCCATTTTAGTTCACCGATTCTTAAAATGTCCATGTTCACTCTTGCCATCTCCTGTTTGACCACCTCCAATTTGCCTTGATTCATGGACATAACATTCCAGGTTCCTATGCAATACTGCTCTTTATAGCATTGGACTTTACTTCTATCACCAGTCACATCCACAGCTGGGTGTTGTTTTTGCTTTGGTTCCATCTCTTCATTCTTTCTGGAGTTATTTCTCCACTGATCTCCAGTAGCAACTGGGTACCAACCAAACTGGAGAAACCCCATAATCATCTCAAAGGTGAATAAAAAAGATTTTTATCAAAAGTCAACATCTAATAATGACGAAGAGCCCTAGGTAATTTGGGAATGAAGACAATTTTCTTAACCTAACCAAAGACATTTCTGTGAAATCTATGTCTGATATCAGGCTTAGTGATAAAACAACTTTCACCTCCTAACCAAGAAAAAAGGCAAATGTGTCGACTCAGTTTTCAATAGCTGTGGCTCATGAGAAATGTTTTCAAGATTCTGCCATAACATGATGAAGTACAAATAGATTGCTCTCCTAGTAAATCACTACTGAGAAAATCTCCCTAAAGAAAAATGCTGCAAGTGTAAACTTACGTCCTAGGAACGTTGTCTGCAGCTGAGGCTCTCGGGTAGAAAATCAGAAACACGTGTAGAATAGGGGCAGATCCGCAAATAAGTTGACACTGAGCAGGCAGATATTAGAGATGCTTAGTCCATTGAGTTATAATAAAACACGTATTCAACTTTCAGTTCTGTCTGCAGTTGGCTGCTTTTGAGTAAACCACTTAGGATGATAGCATCCAAACTCAGACTACCGAGACCAGTTTGTATAAGCTGACATTTATGCTTCTTTACTGCTTTAAGATTGTTAGGTAAGTAATCAGCATTTACATATGTTGATGGAACTAATTTCCCTTAATCAGGCCTAAAGCTGAGCAGATGCTATTTCTCCCTTTCTTCGCTTTTTCTCATATGAAAGCATGTAATTCTGCAGTGAAACTAAGCTGGAAAAATGTGGATTTACTACTTTATAGTTCACAGTTGACCTTGTGACACTCTTAAAATTGCTTTTTTGAAAGCACTGAGGCTGCATAGATGAGGAAGGGGTTCAGCTCTCCTCTCTTTATGTGAAAAGCTTACAGCTTTAAAAAAAAAGGTTCACTTTAGTTTTCACATAAAAGTTTTTCAGAATCAAGCTTGTATACAAGTTCATTCAAAATATATAAAATTCTACATTGATTTTGCTGTTGTGATATTCTATTTTCTTTCAGAGAATATTCAATTATAGCATTTGTAATCATGACAAAAATTTCAAAAGCTATAAAAGTACTTTGACTTATTAGATATATCTGTGCTGATTAATTTCAAGCCTTGTTAATTTGAAATCGAGGATGTTTATGCACTGTCCAAAGATTTCTAAATGATTCTAAGGACTTCATACTACATAAGCATTTCACACTCTCTAAAATTTTAAGATAGTACAAATTTAAACTGTTATTTTCACAGTTCATTTAGTTTAATATCTTTATGCTGTTACCTTGGGGTTCTCTTGTGGCTCAGCTGGTAAAGAATCCACATGCAATGTGGGAGACTTGGGTTCGATCCCTGGGTTGGGAAGATCCCCTGGAGAAGGGAAAGGCTATCCACTCCAGTAATCTGTACTGGAGAATTCCATGGACTGTATAGTCCAGGGGGTCACAAAGAGTCGGACATGATTGATGGATTTTCACTGTTACCTTATTGGTACATTGATTAATGTTACACAAAATTTTGTATAAAATTAAACATGCATTTAAATGGTGACAGCTATGATCTGTATGTGAGGGTTCACTCATGTACCCTAGTCTGTACTGTGGTTATTTATTTATTTTTTCATTTTCACTAGTCTCTTAAACTTAGATTGATTTTCATTTTTGAGAAAATGCAACTGCTTATCTGAGCTCTATCCCACCAAATGCCCAGCCAGTGTATTTTGTCAGTTTGTCTTGACCCAGTGGAACCTCTGCAATCCGTGTATGGCGGTGGCCTCTGGCCCTTAGGATTCTTATGCAATACAAGATAAACTTCCCTAGGGGGCCTGCATGGCCATCACCTTGTTCTAGGGGATTTGGCAGCATGACTGAAAGGGTCATTTCAGTTTATCAAACTGATAAGTATTGTTTGGATTGCTGACTTTAGGAATTATCTGAGGTGACTTGTTACAACTTTTGCATTGGGAGGAAATGCCATAGGAATGGTCCAACATGGCACTTCTAAAGGTATAAATGATTTGTTGGTAGAGACATCATTTATCCTTTCTGCCTTTAAAAGCAGTGATTATAAATGGGTGGTTTTTCTCATCATACCTACAGCACACTTCAAACTGTTCTCGGCATATAGACATCTCATTTGCAAGTCACAGGTGGGAAAACTCCACTTCGTTTTCAGCATAAACCCTTATGAAGAAGGGTCTCTTTATCCTAATTGTTTAACCTAATACACCTGAAGCCTCAGCCATAAGAAGGGCGTGAGTATCGGTGACTTATAACTCAAACAAGATTGTCTTCAGCTGTTCTAACAAAGGCTTCTATTTGCTGTTTGTTCTTTTCATTTTTTCACTTAAACTTATTACAAAATAAACTAGTAAATTTCATCTATCATTGATTCTAGAAAAATCTATGAACACCTTAGCAGTAACTCTTTAGCCCCAACAAAAGTTTACTGGAGTTTAGAAGACCAGATATTCCAACTCTCACCTACACTTCTGTAACCTTTTAAAAAATCACCAGCCATTTTAATGAAATTAAATTTCTATCATTCTGAAATTTCTATCATTCATTTTAAATTCACCAACGCTATTTCTAATAACCTGTTTATACACATGACATAACATTCAAATTTGTAAAAATTGACTCAAACATATTTAACTCTCAATTGTGTCCATATGCCACGATGTTTTCAAGCTTATGAAAGAAACACAGAATATGAAGTGCTTATTTCTTTATATGTCATTATTTCAAATTTTTAAGTTACAAATCAATCTAAATTGCCCTAAATCAACATTTTGGTGCACGTCTTATTTTCCATATGTGTAAATACAACTTTAGAATAAACTCCCAGATGTGGAATTATAGAGAAAAAGGCATAGTTAACTTTTGGATATTACAGTAAAATTGGCATAACTAAAGCAGATTTCAGACAGGCTCACTTTGGAAACTCATATGTTATGTGTATCTTGTCCTTTCTTCTGCTGTGATACAAAAAGTATAATGTATTGAATTAGTTTTCAATTGACACTTTAACAAATTTTCAAAACTTAGTGGCTTAAAAACAAAGAAAAACAACTTACAATTCCATAGGTCAGAGGTCCAACCTGGGTTTCACTGGGTTGAAAAAAGATGGGGTGTCAGAAATCTGTTTTTTTTTTTTTTTTCCTGGAGTCTCTAGCAAATAACCTGTTTCCTTGTCCTGTCCAGCTTTGAGACAATGTCTGCAGTCCTTGACTCACTCCCCCCTCCTCCATCTCGAGTAACATTTACATCTCTCTCTGCTTTTCTTCAATGGTCACGGCTTCCTTTGATTCACTCTCCTGCCTCTCTTTTCTACTTTTAAATCTTCTTGCAATTAAATTGGGGCTTTTCCAGGTGGCTCAGTGGTAAGCAATCTGCCTGCCAATGCAGGAGACACAAATTCAATCCTTGGGTCGAGAAGATCCCCTGGAGTAGGACGTGGCAACCCACCCCAGGCTTCTTGTCTGAAAAATCCCGTGGACAGAGGAGCCTGGTGCACTGCAGTCCATGGGGTTGCAGAGTCAAACACGAATGAGGGAATGAGTGTGCGAACACCCAATTAAAGGAGCCTCCTGGTTAATCCTGGGTAATCTGCCTATTTTAAAGTCTGCTGAGTGGTAAACTTAATTCTGCCTCCAAATTTAATTCCTCTTTGTCACAAAACTGAATATATTCACAGATTCTGAATATTAGAATAAGGACATCCTTGAGGCAAGGGACATTATTCTACTGACTTTATGTGTGTGTGTGTGCGTGCGCACACTCTCTGACTCTTTGCAACCTCATGGACTGTAGCATGCCAGACGCCCCTGGCCATGGAATTTTCCAGGGAAGAATACTGGAGTGGGTTGCTATTTCCTCCTCCAGGAGATCTACCCTATCCAGTGATTGAATGTTGGTAGGTGGGTTCTTTACCAGCTGAGACACTGGGGACTGCATATATAATAGATTTAATTTCCATTTATCTTATTTTAAATCAGATTGTATTTTAAAGAAATATTTTGATTCTTATTGCTTCTTTAATAAAAATTAGTGCCCCATATATTTAATGTATTTTATTTTGAATGTTATATAAAGTCGGAAGTATAAGATTGTTCACCAAGGTAAAAATCCTTCAAGAGGCATGGAGGTATCTTTCATTTGAACTTAAAATAATAAAGTTTATGTCTGTAGATTTAAGGGAAAATAATTTTCTGCTATGGATCCCCTTAAAACTAGTGAAAGGGAAATTTGGCTTCAGCTGAACTATATCAAATTCAGTTAATTTCCTCCATCCTAGTTTTTAATTGGCTGCAAGGATGGATTGAGAAGGGACTAAAAGTAACAGCCATCCTTGCATGAGCTTTAACATTTGCTTCTAGGTGCACTGAGGATGGGTTTCCCTGGCAACTCAGATGGTTAAAGAATCTGCCTGCAATGTAGGAGACCTAGGTTCGGTCCTTGGGTTGGGAACACCCCCTGGAGAAGGGCATGGCAACCCGCTCCAGGATTCTTGCCTGGAGAATCCCATGGATGGAGGAGTCTGGTGGGCTGCAGTCCATGGGACCACAAAGAGTCAGACATGACTGAGGGATAAGCGTATGACACATCCAGATAGGACTTCCCAGGCAGTGCTGGTAGTAATGACCTGCCTGCAAATGCAGGAGACATAAGAGGTATGGGTTTGATCCCTAGGTCAGGAAGATCCTTGGAGGAGGGCAAAATATATAAATGTGATTATTTTATTGGTTTAAGCTAATGTTTGGTTCATGTGAATTGGAATTCATTCACACAATCAGAAACTAGTGTGCATATTATAAGATTAAAACAGTGAAGAGTGCCAGAAAGAAATAGTTACTAGCTGCAGTTTATTCTACCTATAAAACAACATAGAAAAGCTTCCTCATGGATTCTAATGTCTCTGTCAATTTTTTGCTGATGCCTTTATCAATTTTCATGATAAATTAACTCTACATTCACTAACTTTTGATTATTTTCATAATACAGAGGAATGTTTCCAAACATTTGCTTTACAACACTGGGTAAAAAGATAACAAAAGCATGGCTTACCATTGTTATGTCCTTGCAAAATATATTTAAAATACTGGCAGAACTCAGAAAAATAAGATGACAGGCAGTATTCATAGAATGCAATATTTCAATTAGTATTTTAATTATCCTCTGTGAAATCTAGGGATACTTTTTGATTTCTTTAAAATAAATGAAGTAAATCTCATCAGAATTATCTACTCCTATGGATAGCAATTTATATGATAAACCACTTTGATCAACAACTGCATTACAAAAACCCAATTGACTCATGCTGTTCATGGAAGTCAGTAATAGGACACAGACTGTGATGCTATTAAAGCAATTCAATAGCAGAATATTAGGATGTCTACTAAAGTGTCACAAATTAGTACCAGAATTTTACATGATGCTGTAGAATGTTATAATAGTGTAGGGTTTCCTTTTGTTTAACTGTTTAGACAGTAACTAATATTACTAATTATGTTTCCTATTCATAGAATCCAAATTGAGCCCCAAATCATATACTGTATTTATCATACAAAATGAAACGCTTTCCTATTCTGATTTTGTTTTTTTAATTTATGCATGGTTTTCAAACTGAAAAATTTTGTTAGATTTGTATGTACTGTATATTGACAAACTATGGACTAAGCATAAAATCTTAGTAAATTTTGTTAAACTATTTCAAAATATGTCCAAATCAAAGCAGCATTGTATTGTTAAAACTTAAGTAAAGCAATATTAATGTCAAAAATGAAGAAATTATCATTTCACATGTCTGTGAAAATATTTCTCTGAAAATAGTTTATCTACTATCTTCTTATCAGAAAATTCTCCCTTACTTTTTCAACAAAGTCAACACCAAAGTCATTTGAACACAACAAAAAGTGTTCCAATTTTAAATGCAAAGAAACTGAGATAATAATATTCAATATTTTTTTCAAAAATCAAACTCAGTTTTGGACTTAAGAATTCATTCTCAAGTGTTGCTTAGTCATCAGAACAAAGGCACTCTTTCTTTTTCATGGTAGAAAATTATTTCTGTGGCACTTAGACTAGGAGAGAGATATTATCAGTTCTAAGGATTTTGGTATTGATCGAGTTTATGGTCATAATTATTACTATGGATTGTGGGAGTGAGCATGATAAATAATTGTGGGGGTGGTTGGAGGAGGAAGCAACCTAAGAACAATTAAATTATTTTTTAAAAATACATATATCCATGTGTATACCTGTGTATAAATGAGGTACAATACAATGTGGATCACATTGCATTCCACTGGAAGAAGAGAGGACGTCCCAGGTGGTGCAGTGGTGAAGAATCCACCTGCCAATGGAAGACATGCAAGAAGTGTGGATTCTATCCCTGGGTCGGGAAGATCCCCTGGAGTTGCAAATGGCAACCCACTCCAGTATTCTACCTGGGAAATCCCACAGACAAGAGGGGCCTGGCGGACTACAGTCCTTGGTGTCGCAATGAGCGGACATGGCTGAGCAAAAGTTTAGCTCAATAGGCATGGTCAACACTGTCACGTTCAGTGTTCACAGTCGTCTACAAAATAATAGCCTTTGGTCATTTTGCACACTGCCAGCCCTTTGACCCTGATAAAATTCATGAGCAAAACTGGACAGACATGCTTCTGAAAATAGACCGAGACAGTTGTCATAATCCTAATAAATGCTTAATGAAACTTAAAACGATCTCATAAGTCTAGCTGGACTAAGGCTGTACTGTAATGCTTGCTGTTTCTCTAGTTACCTATGCTACTAGCTTCTGCAAAAGTGCTATATACTATGGCATGCTTTGTGTCAATATAAGATTTCTGTAGAAATTGAGAATGCTTATAATGGATCTTTTGGATTCCTCAAAAATAAATGTGGATAGTTACCCAGTGTGATTTTTGTCACTCAAAATGCTCAAGAGATTTCCTCTCACACGGTAGGATCTACAAACTCTCACCTTCCTTCATGAACAACACAAGCTTCTTCTGTTTGCAATAAGGTACTTGTTTAGCATTTGACCGTGGATCAGAGCAGTCTAAGTCACACTTACATGGCTTACCAGATCTTTTCTTTTCATGCAGAAATATATCTTAAAAGCCTAAGTTAAGTTTTCTATTCTTTATGCATAATGAGAAATCTGCATTCCTGCTGTGGGCCATTTTCTCAGCTTCCTCGCCAGTAATTAAATGACCGCCAGTAAGCATATTGCCCATAGAATTTAAGGAATCAAAACATTTTTCTTAACACCCCTTTTAGCAAAAGTGATTTTATCATTTTTCTTCTATTTTCTTGACATTTTAAATAAATTTACAGCTGATTAAAGCAAGGGTTATTTCTTAGCACTGTTTAATCCTCTTTACATAGTTAATTAGCATAAAGTATTTCTACTTTCCTGTCCAAATTTGTTGGAGTATAAAACTCTCGGGTGTGTCTGACATGAATATGGTAAAGTTTTAATAATAAAATATAGAGTATTAACAAAATAGACATCCTTTGAGTTAACCATTTTTGAATATGAAAAAGGGTCTGAATCATTTCTTCAGTCAGAAATACATACCTTTTAAGAATTAAAAACTATAATATTTTATGTTTCTTAATAGCATGTGATGAAATCACATCTTGCAACAAAATTGAAATTATATCTTCCATATTTTTTCTTGCCAAAGAGTTATCCTTTGTACATCCAGTGATCATGCACATACTCATATGTGATGAATCTAACACATACTGTGAGGCAACTATTAAAGATAGTTAAACAAATTTTACCCTTGAAATTTAGTTGAGTAAGGGCAGGAGAAAGTGTCTGAGGAGCCCTGAGGAGACTTAAATATTTATATGAGAAAAACACAGGAGATCTAGAGTGACAGTTACTTAGTGTGGTAAATGTTCATTTGATATTGTGCTTAACTGTCAGCATAATCAGTTCTTCCAAGGGAATCAAATAAATGTTTAGCACCATCAAGAACATGAGAGAGATTATATACAGAACTTGGTACAGAAGCCTCACTTCTCAGGTAGGAGGCAGGCTGGCTTAAGGGAGGACTCTAGGTTCTAACAACAAAAATTGCATTTAACTTACTAATATTTATATACTGCTCACTGTTTAGTATCTTAAAGTACTTTTTAAATCTTTATAACTCTCTGAATACTATAATGCCAGTAAACTGCATCAGAGCCGTAGAAACAGAAACCAATAAAATGTAAAGAGATCGCAAAGAGGAAACCGTTCTTAAAATAGACAGTGGAGGGATCACAGAAAAAGCATGGGCCTCCTAAGAAGCTATCACAGTTGTTTTATCTCACAAATCAGAGAATATAGATGTGACATTACTTAATCATTCCATACTGCTATATTTTCAATCTAAAAAATTACATTTTAAGAAACAAAGAAATGCATGATTTTTAAATTGCCAAATTCAAATAAGTTGAATTTGAAATCAGTGGTTCTGATAATTTTTTATTATTACATATATCCTTTTAAAAATCCCTAGAATAAATACACTGTACTAATTCCAAATCTAAAAAAAAAGGAATTTTGGAACATCTTTGTTTTCTTTATATAGAGAGTCTAGTAAATAATCAAAGACATGAATCAAGATTGTTTTTTCTTATTGTAGACTTTTATATTTAAAGATCCTTTGGAAATAAACATGTATACTTTAAAATTTATTTATTATATGTATTTTTCTCTCCTATTCCAATTATTATTGTTAAATGATTTATTTCAATTATTTTCTATACAATTTAGCCTGGTTCCAAACCTTCTGCATATTTTAAAAATAGGTTGTGCCAGTCTTGATTTCAAGCTTTTTTGGGAAGTTGAAAAGTGTTATTCATAAAGATGAGCCCTTCTCTAAGGGCATTCTTATATTTTCCAAAGAGAAATATTCTAGATATAGCTACTGGTAGGTAGATCTACACACGTATACACTTTCATTTTCTTAAGAAAATGAAAAACCATTAAAAATCATCCTACACTTTTTTTTAGCAATCCTGTAATATCCTTTAATTTTATATGTTCTCTGCTATCTTCACAAAGCTAAGGAGAAAGGCCTCTCTTAATGTGGTGGAATTCTCATCTCTTAAAAGAAATAAAAGTATTCACTTGGAGTATGACTTTCCAGTTGCTTTTCTACTTTATTCACTTTCTTCTAAATCACTAAAAGGTTGGGAAATAGTAGGAAATTTCAGAGTTGCACAGGCACATGAATCAAGTCTTCAAACTTAATGGTGAAATAGTATTGTGTATGAATCTGGGTGTTCTGATGAAGGGTTATTTTCAGTAAACGTTGAAAGGTTGACAGTAGTCGCTTTGTAGATGTGGAAAAAATTCAAGTTGATACCAATCATATAAAATTGCTCGTTTAATGGTAGGAATTTTTTAAAGAGAAAGACTTTCTTTGGAGTACTGACTTTGAGACAGGGAATACAGTTTCTGGAAACTTCTTACAAACTTCTTATAATAGACTAAAAAATGTTAGAAAAGAGAATAAAGTAATACAAAATTTGCTCTCTTTATGTTCCTAATTGTATACTATTCTTTCTCTTTAGCTCTATTTTGCTATGATAAAGATAATAGTTGAGAATTAAGTAGCCAAACATCAGCTTATGTTAACACACTTTTAGCCTGTTGCAACTAAAATAGATTGGGAAACCAAACTTAGACTACAAATATGTTAAGATTATGATGCCAACTAATACCAACGTTCAGAAAACTCAGCATTAAAAGCAATGTTATTTTCAGGGGGAAAAAAAGGATATGATTTGCATGTAAATTTTATATTCACTGAAAGATAAATTCTTTATAGGATAGACGGTGAGTTGTAACTATATTCTCTAAAACTATTATAGAATGAAACATGGAAGAAGTAGCATCAACTTATTCAAGAATGACCAGTGGTTCTAATAGAGTGTGGTCTGAATGTTCCTCTTTGTTTATCATCTTCACTAGGAGCATGGCCTTTTAGTTACTATTGAGGGTAATGATGGAAATAGAAAAGGAAAGAAGAAAAGATGATAAGTGAAGGAGAATACAGAAGACAAAAGTGTTGTCTTTAAGCCTACTTTAATGACTACTGTAAAATTTCTTTGAAATGAAATAGTTGCAGTCCATATTTTTCTTCTTTACTTTCATAATATATTTACCCATTTCTCAAACTTAAGGTATACTTAAAATTTTTTGCCTCCCTCTTTCAAATAAACATTTTTTTTGAAGTAAATTATATCCTTTTAATTTTAAAGTAAAAAGAATCATATAAAAATTTTAAATATAAGGAAAGCTATTCTATTTAAAAAAATCCCAGGGTAAATAATTGCTAACAATTCCACATTCTTTCTTCTTTAATATCTAGCGTAATATAGATATAGGTAATTTAGGTGTAACCCTGGCTTTATGTCAACAGAAACATATTGAACTATTCTCCAACCTCATTTATTCACTGAATATAAAATCCTGGAAATTTCCCCATGCACATAATTTTAGTGATATCCTTGTTCATAACACATGACTTGACTTTAAGTGATGACTTTTTTTTTTCCTCCAAATTTATATCTCAAGTTAGTAATGTCTGGCAAATCTTGTTATCCCCTTGCTTGCTGTCTTTCTGCCCTTGTATATCTTATTGGCTACTCAGTTTCAATGTCTAGGTATTCCTCAACTCCTTACTGTCCCTTCTAGACTGCCTACCAATTTACAAGGTTCTACTCAATTGCATTGCTCATGACTCAAACCTTGTTGTCTTCCCTGATAGATCTACCAATATTTTTCTCTCATAACATAATGCTACAATATTCAATAGATCCCATTGTATTAATGAGTTTATCATCCAGAAGATTTTAATATTTCCATTCTCTCATATCGGTTTAGTGATCTTTCCCCAGTGGCAATAAATTAATTGATAGGCCATCATCATCAACTATAACAAAGTCTTACCAATATCACTACTTTCCATACTTTCATACTTCAAGTCTGATTAACCCGTCATGGTCCTCAGGTTAACAACATTTTTAATCCAACAAATCCATTCTTTAAAGTGTTAGCATTGACAAAATCACAGATACACAGTGTTAGCACAAGGTGACCAATAGTAGAGATATTTTCCAAATTCTAATTAATGCCCAATACTTGTGACAAACTTTGATTTTATTAACTGTTATCCTAACCTTCTATACTTATTTTAAGCCTGTTCTCCTAGTAATTTCAGAAGGCCTAAATAATCATACTTAAGCAACTGATGTCCACATATATACTCAGGGCAACAATAAAGCTTTCAGTTTAATGTTCCTGTGATATGTAAAAAAATAAAATCATTTCAGTTAAAAAATAATTTCAATTTAATAACTTCAAAAAACAGTTACATGTTTTGCTGTGAATGAAATATAACCAATGGAAAACGGGTCCAAATAAGTCAAAGGACGTAGAACGTTTGTCTTTGGCTAAAAAGTGAGAAGTATTAGCTGGTCAGTCATGTCCCACTCTTTGTGACCCCGTGGACTGTGTATAGCCCCCCAAGACTGCTGTCCAGGAAAGTCTACAGACTTCTCCGGACGAGAATACTGGAGTGGGTAGCCGTTCCCTTCTCCAGTGTTTGGCTAAAGGAGAACATAGTTCTGCCCTAGTTATTTGATTAACCAACATTGTAAGAGTTCGGTAGTCTACTGTGCCTGTAAAACAGACTTCTCCGCGTGTCACAGAAGTCCTCACTGACGTGTCTCCTCTCCTGGGTCCAGGTCATCGCTCCCTGTTCTTGCCTTCGCGTTGTGTTTCAACTACAACAAACTACCTGCAGATGCTCGAACATACACATGCTTTCACATCGAGGTGCTTGCATCACTGCTTAGAGCATAGATTTTTTTTTTCTCTCTCTCTTCACTCATATATTGAGTCTCAAATTAGAGATGATATTCTTCTTACAATCTTCTTTTGACTTATAGGCCCATCCCATGTATGTCCTCTGTATATAAATAACACTTATGGCACATATAGTTCACACTACTTTTCTTTAGATAGCCTAGTTTGTCATATTCTTGAAGTTTAACAAACATGCGGGACTCCACAAGGTGTGAACTGGGTTTGTTTGAAATGGTGAATTTGAAATAGATGAAGCATTAAAACTACACTGTAGAGATAAGAGTATATAAAGGAATGTATTCTCTTTTTCAAGTGACCAGGATTGATTCAGAAACCAGGAAATTTAAGGTGTGATAGGTCGTGCATGTAGACTCAGATGATTTAAAAATTAACAATAATTTTAAAAAATTTCAAGTTCCTATATAGAAGATAAGATTCAATATGCTAGAAAATGACCACTGTAGATTTTTTAAAGAGAATGTCATGGAGATATGATTCTACTGAAAATTTACTTACTTACCTACTTTAATCAAGTATCATTGCATAGATTGATACAGACAAGTGTTATTGATACAATAGATCATTAAAGTAATGCAGAGATGATACACTATTACTGCTTACAGAAAAGGGGAAAAAGTAAGATATTTAAGAAATACTTCAAACAATCAGACAATAATACATTGTTCAATAAAAGGTTCCCTGATAGTTTAGTTGATAAAGAATCCGCCTGCAATGCAGGAGATCCTGGTTTGATTCCTGGGTCAGAAAGATCCCCTGGAGAAGGCAAAGACTACCCACTCCAGTATTCTGGCCTGGAGAATCCCGTAGACTGTATAGTCCATGGGGTCGCAAAGAGTTGGACATGACTTAGTGACTTTCACTTTCTTTTAATAAAAGGTAATAGGCAATGGCCAAAGAAGGAGGAAGCAGTTGGAAGGGTGATATGTTTGCTGTCTATTTGCATCAACTGGACTCTGTCCTTTAAAATATGCTATTCCAAAAGGAAAGGGAATTGTTGATACTTTGCATCACTACTTGGTGTGCCCTTCCTGTTTATCCTGCGGCTGATCCTGGGTTTGATTCATTATTTGTAATATCTTATTATAAGCAATGATAAGATATTATACTATCATTATTACTATAATGATAATATAATAACATTATTATATTGATAGTCAATTATATTATCTAAATAATATAATCATCTTATCAATAATTATTTATATTATTTTATTCAACTAGTTTATACTCTAATTCCCACAGATCATGGCAACAGAGGAGTAAAATACAGAGGGTGCAAATTGTCTTTCTTAAGTTAATAACATATTAGTCTTTTATTTATCCTCATATATTTTTTCAAAATTGTTGTTTTTAAGTCAGATATACATGGAATATATTTTGCAAACATTTGTAAACACCAGAGGTTGTTTTAAACCATTTTGAATGATAAAGCTAATTGCTTAAAGAATATTCTAAAAGGATTAATTTTTTTCTCCTATTAGATGTAGGCTTTTCTATAAAATTAGCTAAAACTGCTGTTTATATTCAAGACCATTTGTTGTCATCTCGCTAAAGATTCCTTTAAATGTATAAAACTAGAATAGCAATAGCACATAAGTTTAAGCTATATATAAAAACCTTCTTTTTAATGAATTTAGCCTTATTTATTTTTTGCAGAATATAAAAAATGTAAATGTACTGTAATTGATATGCAAGGAGATTGCTACTGTATTAGTTTAGTGATGAAAGTGACTTGATTTTCAGATTATTTATTAACTCAAAATGCTGAAAGTATTTGTTAATCTTCCAGAAACCCTTCTATTTTTACATTTCAGGAGATAAACAAAGACCAACAGCCCCAGAGTAAATATATATCTGGTATTTTGTTTTAAATCTTTTTTCTTAATTTTCTTCTCATAGCTGCAAGAAGACCAAGTGGAAACTGCTTTACACTTATTTTGTGTTCATTCTTGTGAATATTATTCCTATCTTCCTCTTAAGTTGCTATTTTCACATCTCAGTTTATAATGAATAAAATCATCTTTACCTATCCGGGCTTTTTTTTAACATCCTTAGCCATTTTTCTTTTTGTTTGCTTGTGTTTTAATAGCTTCTAATACTCAGTGAAAAAATAATTGCTAATTGTTAACTGGTAGATGTATTTTTAATTGATAATCATAATGATCATACATTTATTATAAGTAGCAAGAGAAAAATTTTAAAAATGCCTCATGAAAATATATTTTTCAAAAAAGAAAAGCAATGTATATAGTAAATGGGGCATAGACTGTTACCAGGTTTGATCATTTTTTTACATGAATGTACCATAAACAAAATACTAATATGATGGTAAATGCATCTTCAATGAAGTTTCATTGAAAGAAAGAAAATCTATTCTATTCTCATGTTCCTCTCACAAAGGGAGATATAATTTAAGAAATTGTAATAATTCATTGCAAAATGAAATATTGATATATTGAGGAAGTATCCTATAGTTTTATTTTTATTTTAAATTTCAGTTTTGCTCAATAATGTTGAATTTATATATGTAGCATACACTCTAACATTCTAGAGAGAAAAACAAAAGGTTTTGGATTTCTCATTTTGGTAAAGATTAAATAACAGAACCAGATTTACACTCCTGCCTGACAAATATTAAAAAGAAATCATACTTTTATGAAACAATGATTTTCAACACATTTGTCAACTACAAATTGGCACCTACCAAGGGCATTGCCAATGACTGAGCAACAAAGGTGCTTGCCATCTGCCTCTTCAGAGATGGAAACCCATGCTGCTGTAACTGCTGACCTTCAACAGCCCCTGAGGGAGTTCCGGGTGGAGTGGGGCGCTCTGGGCTCCAGGGAACCTGCTGGGGCAGGTCTTTAGGCAGTTGGATGTTTTTAGGAACATATTTTATGACCTCAGTCCTTGCATCTTCTCATATGTTCAGTTCAGTTCAATTCAGTTCAGTCACTCAGTCATGTCCTACTCTTTGTGAACCCATGCACTGCAGCACGTCAGGCCTCCCTGTCCATCACCAATTCCTGGAGTCCACCCAAACTCATGTCCATTGAGTCAGTGATGCCATCCAACTATCTCATCCTCTGTTGTGTCCTTCTCCTCCTGCCTTCAGTCTTCCCAGCATCAGGGTCTTTTCTAATGACATAGTTCTTCACATCAGGTGTCCAAAGTATTGGAGTTTCAGCTTCAGCATCAGTCCTTCCAATGAGTACTCAGGACTGATTTCTTTAGGATGGACGGGTTGGATCTCCTTGCAGTCCAAGGGACTCTCAAGAGTCTTCTCCAACACCACAGTTCAAAAGCATCAATTCTTTGACGCTCAGCTTTCTTTACAGTCCAACTCTCACATCCATACATGACTACTAGAAAAATAATAGCTTTGACTAGACAGACCTTTGTTGGCAAAGTAATGTCTTTGATTTTCAATATGCTGTCTAGTTTGGTGATAGCTTTTCTTCCAAGGAGCAAGCATCTTTTGATTTCATGACTGCAATCACCATCTGCAGTGATTTTGGAGCCCAAGAAAATAAGATCTGTCACTGTTTCTATTGTTTCCCCATCTATTTCCCATGAACTGATGGGACCAGATACCATGATCTTAGTTTTCTGAATGTTGAGTTTTAAGTCAACTTTTCCACTCTCCCCTTTCACTTTCATCAAGAGGCTCTTTAGTTATTTTTCACTTTCTGCCATAAGTGTGTTGTCATCTGCATATCTGAAGTTATTGATATTTGTCCCAACAATCTTGATTCCAGCTTGTGCTTCATCCAGTATGGCATTTCTCATGATGTACTCTGCTTATAAGTTAAATAAGTAGGATGACAATATACAGCCTCATATTTAGAGAAGCAGTAAATCCCTTCATGTTGACATCAGATCCTCATGACTAACAAAAAATCTTTTGTAAATGAATGCTTCATGGTACTGAATGCCCCCTTCAGCAAAACCTTATATATTGAGTTTCTCCCATTGCCGCTTTGGAACATTCTCTCAGAGCCATATGAGATTCTGGCTTCCAGGCTGCAGTCCTCATTTCTCCCCAAATAATACTTAACTCACAATTCTAAAATTGGTACATCTTTTTTAGTAGACACATTGAACATTAAAAATAATGTACAGTGATCGCAGGGTGAAAAAACAGAAACTAGCAAGGAGAGTCCTAAAATCACCTAAAATTATGGTTTAAAGGGAGTTACTAGCTCCCTGTATAAGGTGAGGGAACTCAAGTGAATCTCCATGATCTCAAGAGTTAAGGAGACACAGGTGTGAGTCCAGGAGATGGAGGTGGCCCAAGTCCTGAGGATAATGTATCAAAGAGAAGAGAGTTGCACAAAAGAATGCTCAGCCTCTCGGGAAGAGTCTCTCTCATGGCATCAGACATGTAAGAGCATATTTTGGAAAACTGGACGTCGCCAAATAAAGAATCACCTGAAGGACAATTACAGGTCTCACACAGAATCATAAATAGTTCTTGTCCCCAAAGACCCTAGGGGGGAAGTCCATAATTCATAGGGAGCTGTGAGTGTACTGAGAAGATCGTGCCTCAACAGTGGGAGAAAACATTCCTGGAAGAAATGTTGCTTTGGTCCAACCTAAGAAACTTAAAAACTCGACACACAAAAAAATTAAAGTTCAAGAACTATAGTATTATAAGGTAAACTTCCAAACTCATTCTATGAGGTCACCATCACCCTAATTCCAAAACCAGACAAAGATACCACAAAAAAAGCAAACTATAGGCCAGTATCACTGATGAACATAGATGTAAAAATCCTTAACAAAATGCTAGCAAACAGAATCCAACAACATATTAAAAAAAATTACATCATGACCAAGTGGGCTTTATCCCAGGAGTGCAAGGATTCTTTAATATCTGCAAATCAAACAATGTAATACACCACATTAACAAATTGAAAGATAAAAACCATATGATTATCTCAATAGATGCAGAGAAAGCCTTTGACAAAATTCAACATCTATTTATGATTAAAACTCTCCAGAAAGCAGGAATAGAAGGAACATACTTAAACATAAGAAAAGCTATATATGACAAACCCACAGCAAGCATTACCCTCAATGTTGAAAAATTGAAAGCATTTCCCCTAAAATCAGGAATAAGACAAGGGTGCCAACTCTCACCACTACTATTCAACATAGTTTTGGAAGTTTTGACCACAGCAATCAGAGCAGAAAAAGAAGTAAAAGGAATTCAGATAGGAAAAGAAGAAGTGAAACTCTTGTTGTTTGCAGATGACATGATCCTCTACATAGAAAACCCTAAAGACTCTACCAGAAAATTACTAGAGCTAATCAACGAATATAATAAAGTTGAAAGATATAAAATTAACACACAGAAATCCCTTGCATTCCTATACACTAACAATGAGAAAACAGAAAGAGAAATTAAGGAAACAATATCATTCACCATTGCAACAAAAAGAATAAAATACTTAGAAGTATATCTACCTAAAGAAACAAAAGACCTATATATAGAAAACCATAAAACACTGATGAAAGAAATCAAACAGGACACAAACAGATGGAGAAACATACCGTGTTCATGGATTGGAAGAATCAATATTGTCAAAATGACTATACTACCCAAAGCAATCTATAGATTCAATGCAATCCCTATCAAGCTACCAACAGTATTTTTCACAGAACTAGAATAAATGATTTCACAATTTGTATAGAAATACAAAAAACCTCAAGTGGTCAAAGTAATCTTGAGAAAGAAGAAAGGAACTGGAGGAATCAACCTGCCTGACTTCAGACTCTACTACAAAGCCACAGTCATCAAGACAGTATGGTACTGGCACAAAGACAGAAATATAGATCAATGAAGCAGAATAGAAAGCCCAGAGATAAATCCATGAACCTATGGACACCTTATCTTTGACAAAGGAGGCAAGGATATACAATGGAAAAAAGACAACCTCTTTACAAGTGGTGCTGGGAAAACTGGTCAACCACTTGTAAAAGAATGAAACTAGAACACTTTCTAACACAATACACAAATATAAACTCAAAATGGATTAAAGATCTAAATGTAAGACCAGAAAATATAAAACTCCTAGAGGAGAACATAGGCAAAACACTCTCCGACATAAATCACAGAAGGATCCTCTATGACCCACCTCCCAGAATATTGGAAATGAAAACAAAAATAAACAAATGGGACCTAATTAAACTTAAAAGCTTTTGCACAACAAAGGAAACTATAAGCAAGGTGAAAAGACAGCCCTCAGATTGGGAGAAAATAATAGCAAACGCAGAAACAGACACAGGATTAAGCTCAAAAATATACAAGCAACTCCTGCAGCTCAATTCCAGAAAAATAAATGACCCAATCGAAAACTGGGCCAAAGAACTAAACAGACATTTCACAAAAGAAGACATACAGATGGCTAACAAACACATGAAAAGATGCTCAACATCACTCATTATCAGAGAAATGCAAATCAAAACAACAATGAGGTACCATTACACACCAGTCAGGATGGCTGCTATCCAAAAGTCTACAAGCAATAAATGCTGGAGAGGGTGTGGAGAAAAGGGAACCCTCTTACACTCTTGGTGGGAATGCAAACTAGTACAGCCACTATGGAGAACAGTGTGGAGATTCCTTAAAAAACTGGAATTAAAACTGTCATATGACCCAGCAATCCCACTCCTGGGCATACACAACGAGGAAACCAGATCTGAAAGAGTCACATGCACCCCAATGTTCATTGCAGCACTGTTTATAATAGCCAGGACATGGAAGCACCCTAGATGCCCATCAGCAGACGAATGGATAAGGAAGCTGTGGTACATATACACTATGGAATATTACTCAGCTGTTAAAAAGAATTCATTTGAATCAGTTCTAATGAGATGGATGAAACTGGAGCCCATTATACAGAGAGAAGGAAGCCAGAAAAATAACGACCAATAGAGTATACTAATGCATATATATGGAATTTAGAAAGATGGTAATGATAACCCTATATGCAAAACAGAAAAAGAGACACAGAACAGACTTTTGGACTCTGTGGGAGAAGGCGAGTGTGGGATGTTTCGAGAGAACAGCATTGAAACAAGTGTACTATCAAGGGTGAAACAGATCACCAGCCCAGGTTGGATGCATGAGACAAGTGCTCCGGGCTGGTGCACCGGGAAGACCCAGAGGAATGGGGTGGGGAAAGAGGTGGGAGGGGGGATTGGGATGGGTAATACATGTAAATCCACAGTTGAATCATGTCAATGTATGGCAAAAACCACTACAATATTGTAAATTAGTTAGCCTCCAATTAATAAAAATAAATGGAAAAAAATATATAGTATTATAAACCATTCTGCTTCCCAGAACAAAAATCAGAATATTTATAAGAAAAAAAAAAAAAAAAAAAAATTTAGCCCCCAAGAATGCAAATTAAAATATCTGATATCTAATCAAAAATTGTCAGATTCTAAGGCAATAGAAAAATAGCTGACTCATAATGAGAAAAATAACTATTAAAATCAGACATTACACAGCACATACAACTAGTAGGTAAGAATATTCTAACAGTTACTATATGCTATTATTATATATATATATATATACATAGAAAACATGTTATATACATATATATGTATACCATATATGTTGTTGTATATATAACATTTATTATAAGCTTTTTTATAAGATTTTTATATAAGTTTTTATAAGCTCCTTCTATAATTTCAAAAAGCTAAAGTAAAGGTTGTGTATGTTAAACACACAAAAGGCATAAAAAAGACCAAAATCAAATATTTAGAGGTGGAAACTACATTATTTAAATTAAAGAGATTTTTATAAAGAAGATTAAGAGCAAGTTAGACAGAGATAGTTTGAAAAAAAAGAAAGGAATAGAAACTAATCAATTTAAGCCTGGGATGAAATTTTTTAAAAATGAGAGAGAGGAAGAGAGCACACCAATTGACTTTTTAGTGGTGTAATACATATGTAATTGGAGTCCCTATGGAAAGAAGCATTATAAAAACCTTGAAAAAACAATTTTGAAATATAAAGGATGTTTTATTTATTAAAAACATGTTTTTGAAAAAAAAAAAAAGGAAATTGTAAGTCCCTAGAACCAAGAAACTCGAAGATACAGTTTATAAAATAGGAAAAGATTTAAACAAGTTTCATCATAATCAAATTATTTAAAAGAAATGATAAAGACTAAAGCAGTAAAAGCATCCACAGAAAATGACTCATATTTACCAAGAAATTAAGGAAAACATGACAGTAGAATTCTTAGTGGGAAAAAATATACATTCACTTAAAAATACTAATATATTCATTATGTTAAAGTGACAGAACATATATTTACCAAACATTATTATATTTTCCAAAACAAAATCTAAGTAATGCTATAATCATTTGCTTCACATTTTTGTAAATATCTTTCATATCTGGTTTGTTAGAAAATACCTGGATAATCATATCTGCTTCCAAAATCAATTTGCTGTGTTCGTTTGGTAGAAGTATATGAAGAAAACCTGGACTCAAACAATTAAGTTGTAAGAAAATGAAGGAGCATTGGATGAGGATAACCTTTTCAGATACATGAGGGAATTTTCCCTTAGTAAACACAGAAAATTGACAAGTCGTACCTTATAATAATAGTCATAGTATGGAATGTGAAAGAATATTACAAAGCTTTTTTGCATTCTGTTACATTCATATCCAATTTATATGTTGAATGGACCTTGTATTTATGTATTCATCTTGTAACATCAAGCATGTGTCATTTTGGAATAATGGCCAAGAACCAGACAGAGAGAAAAGCTTTGGAAACCGTAGGAAAAAACTTTCATTAGTGGAATAATATGAGAGAAATTAGGAAACAGTGGTTGGCATCTTTAAAGTGTTGAAAGAAAATTTAAGCACAAACTTGAGCAGAGGTAAAATAATTCCAGTTTCAGAGGAACTGCAAAAAGGATTGAAGAGCATTGTAAAGCTTAATACATGGGTGAACATAAATGAACACTGACAGTTGAAAATATTAATAGTGTGTTTTATACAGCCTCAAATACAAGTTAAAATGCATGACGAGTGAAAGAAAAGAAATGAGTAGAACCCATGCAAAGCAAAAAAAAAAAAAAAAAAAAAAATTACTTTCATTACACTTTTATCACTCTCAAAATTTGTGTAACTGCCATAATGATAAGATGCACATATAATCTCTAAATTAACCATTAAAATCAATTTGAAAATACATAGGGAAACATTACAAATAAAAAACATTGAATAATTCTAAAAAAGGAAAACTAATCTTGAGCCATGTATATCAAATGAAAAACCTATTATAAGATGTTCAGTGAAAATACAAATATAAATGAACTAAATATTCCAGCATTCAATATGTGAAGTTGAACTTACAGTTATTTTGGCAAATAATAATGACATTTATTTTGAGTCTTACTCTTTTTCTCCCAAAGGTAGGGCTTATTCATAGTTCAGTTCTTCCTATTAACATAATTTTATGTACATGAGGAGAATATAGAGCTATTTATAATAATGATTAGAAGAGGAACTAAAAAGTCTCTTGATGAAAGTGGAAGAGGAGAGTGAAAAAGTTGGCTTAAAGCTCAACATTCAGAAAACTAAGATCATGGCATCTGGTCCCATCACCTCATGGGATATGGATGGGGAGACAGTGGACAGTGTCAGACTTTATTTTTTGGGGCTCCAAAATCACTGCAGATGGTGACTGCAGCCATGAAATTAAAAGATACTTACTCCTTGGAAGGAAAGTGATGACCAACCTAGACAGCATATTAAAAAGCAGAGACATTACTTTGCCAACAAAGGTCCATCTAGTTAAGGTTACGATTTTTCCAGTAGTCATGTATGGATGTGAGAGTAGGACTGTGAAGAAAACTGAGTGCCAAAAAATTGATGCTTTTGAACTGCGGTGTTGGAGAAGAATCTTGAGAGTCCCTTGGACTGCAAGGAGATCCAACCAGTCCATCCTAAAGGAGATCAATACTGGGTGTTCATTGGAAGGACTGATGCTGAAGCTGAAACTCCAATACTTTGGCCACCTCATGCGAAGAGTTGACTCATTGGAAAGGACCCTGATGCTGGGAGGGATTGGGGTCAGGAGGAGAAGGGGACGACAGAGGATGAGATAGTTGGATGGCATCACTGGCTCGATGGGCATGAGTTTGAGTAAACTCTGGGGGTTGGTGATGCACAGGGAGGCCTGGTGCTGCGGTTCATGGGGTCGCAAAGAGTCGGACATGACTGAGCGACTGAACTGAACTGAATATATTTAAAATGCCATGCTAAATAATTATAAAAATAAGGTATACACAAAAATAACTACGATATTACAAAGCAGCGCGTGTTAGGTACAGTAAAGGTCATATAGATGATTTTTCTACATATAGTTTAAGACTAATGGTGTGTGTGCTAAGTCACTTCAGTCATGTCCAACTCTTTGGTACCCCATGGTCTGTAGCCCTCCAGACTCCTCTATGCATGGGATTTTCCAGGCAAGAATACTGGAGTGGGTTGCCATTTCCTTCTTCAAAGTACCTTCCCATCCCAGGGACTGAAACTGGGGCAGATTCTTCACCATCTGAGCCACCAGGGAAGCCCCAATCCTAGTGGCCTCCTATACAAAAAAAAAAAAAAAAAAAATTCTTTTGAGGTTAAAGGTACAATCTTGCCTTGACTCAGTGTTCTCTTTTTTGCAAGAAATATTTAGGTTGATTTAGGTTGACTTATTTTCTGGATTTGGAAGCTGAAATTTTCATCTCTAAAAATGGCTTCAAGATAGCTAAGTGAAGTAATGAAATTGGAGACCGTTTCAAGTTTGCTGCGATGCTTAAGCATGCACTTTAATCCAGCCATTTCTTTTGTTATATTTTCACATTTGTTTATGGTCAGACATTTCATTAGCCAACTCCTTAGTCATCCTGACTATTTTATCCTCCTCTAGAACTAAATCTAAAATGACATATGATCAATTGAATTTTCAATTTCAGTTGCATAATTTTTCACAGGAATGTAAAAAAAAAAAAAATTGAATCTTTCAGAGCAAATTAAAATCAAGAAAAGCTTCACCAAAACTGCTGCTATTGAAATAATGACATATGTAGAGATTAAAGAAGATTCCTTATTTTCCCACAGATAGATAATATTTCATAAATTTGCCAAAACATCTGGCAATATAAATAAACTTTCAATTAAATTAATTTTAAATGTTTCTATTTTGATAATCATTTATTATTAACAGAAAAAACAGTATTTACAAAACTTTGCCTGTCAAAAATTACCAAAAATTTCACTTTTTCATATCATCTGTTTGTTTTTAAGCCGTTGCAAGGAAAATATCATTATTATCATTTTATAGATGAGGAAGCCAGGGTTAAAATACAGTAAGGTGCATAATGTTAGCTTCCTAATATGTAAGTGGAGTGAAAATTCAAACAACAATCTGACTCCATTGTGTTGATTTTTATTAGTCAATTAAGTGTCAGATATGAAGAACAGTGAGTCTGTGACCCACATAACAGTAATAGAAATTGTCAAAATAATTCATACTTCAATGGTAGAATGTGGTGTATCTAAAAGAAAAACCAATTTCAACTACATGTGTTATAGAATTCAGTAAAATGTAAAAACTAACAAGAAGAAAACGTTTTTGTGTATTTTTTCAGTAAAAAGCCAGGAAATAAATTTATAACTACCTCTTAAGTAAGACTTATTTTCTGGATCACTGGTGTTGAAGGGCACAGTTTTTGTTAAGTCACTAGTTGAGCATGAAGTACATTTATCATGTAAAGAATAAAAAGGAAATAAAAATAAAAATTCCAAGGAATAAAACAGGGACAAATGAATCCTTAAAAAAAAAAAAAAAAAAGAATCCTCCATCTGTAGTTCAATCAATGAAAATCTTTAGGAAAGTAGATATTCATGGAGTTACACAAGGAAAGAAGTCTAGGAATTAGAGCCTACTCTAAACTATTTCTGGCATATCTAAAAGTCATCATGTTCATGAAAATCATAGTAAAAATGACTAATATTGTGAGGGATACATGTCACTGAAACCAATTTGTGCTTATTTGCTCCATCACTCAGTACTGTCTGACTCTTTGCAACCCCATGGAGCCCACCAGTTTCCTCTGTCCATGGAATTTTTCCAGGCAAGAATATTGGAGTGGGTTGCCATTTCCCTCTCCAGTGGATCTTCCCAATCCAGGGATCAAACCCACATCTCTTGTATCTCCTGCATTGGCAGATGGATTATTTTATCACTGTGCCACCTGGGAAGCCTGTAAAACCAAATTAATGCAATGCTAAGAATACAGGTTCTTGAATTTCAAGGCCTAGGTTTGAATAAAGCTCTGACATATGCTATTCTGCAATGCAAATAAATGTTCAGTTAAGTCAATTTTGAATGTTTTGACATTGAAAATCATTTATTATTAATAGTTAAAAATATTTACTTAGCATTATCTCTCTGTCCAAATCACTTTATTTTTTCCGTCTCTACTCTTTAACTCTTGAAAGCATCAACTCAGACAAAGTACTCAGGTGACGTGTCTGAAAGTGTGGAAGTTGCTCAATCATGTCTGACTCTTTGTGACCCCATGGACTTTAGAGCCCATGGGATTTGTCTGAGCCTCACTGGGAAAAAAACAGGACTCTAAACATTTGCAGCATATTAACTATCATTGAGACTTCACACTAGCATGAAAGGAAGAAAGCTTGAGTGATCATGTTTAAATTTAGCCTATAAAAAGTGTTTATACTCAGTAAATTGATATACTACAAAATGGATCAATATCTAAGTAAAAGTCAGGAGGCCTATTTTCTAGGCTTTCTGCTTCTAGTCAATTTCTCTGACTCCTTGAAGAAATAATCCTGCTTGAAATGGTAACATCCCTTTATATCTTGTTCTTCAAGAATCCCTGGCTGTCTCCTTTTCTTCTTTCCTACTTAAGATGACAGAAAAAGAGTTGTATTTTACTACACTGTGTGATTTTTGTGTCTAGAAACATCTGTGGAGATGGTAGACATTGATTTGGTTACATTTCTGAAGCTAGAAAATGTACGTTTTATCTGATCAAATAAAAAGACAGTAAAAAGGGGGGGATAAGATATGCACAGTGATCTCTGCTGGTTTTGACTCCAAATGATTCATGCAGGCAAGAAGTATTAGGAAGTTCAGATACTTCAGAGATCACTTACTCTAAAACTTTTATACTTTAAAAGAGAAAAACATGGCCCTCAAGATTACAAAAATGGAATTTCTGAATAGTTAGTGAGGAATCAAAGTCACAGCTATTGAGTGGAAAGTGTCTCCTGAGTTTTAGTTAATATTGGTTCCATTTTTCTAAATGTATTCTAGTTACTGATAATAGAAACGTACTGCCACAGGCTAATTTTAAAATAACTCAAATGAGTGTGTGTATGTGTACATACTGTAAAATCATATATAAATTATAAATTAGACATTTTTGAATTCAAAGAACCAGCACTATTTGACTTTAAAGTATTGATACAAGATAGTATGCATAATAAAAGCTGCAGATCCCTGAATCTGGAATATCCCCTGGAGGAGGAAATGGCAACCCACTCCAGTATTCTTGCCTGGAGAATCCCAGGGACAGAGGAGCCTGGAGGGTGAGTCCATAGGGTCACAAAGGGTCAGACACAACTGAAGCGACTTTCCACTCACTCAATAAATATTTATTAAATGAATACATTTCAGTATATATCAAAGCTTCTTAATAATATTGTATGCAATATACGGAGAAATTTGGAAACATTTCAAGATTTCACAAATGTGAATGAAAGATATATGTTCTAACAGTATCATATTTTAATGTGAATAGAGTAGTGAAAGTGAAAGTGTTAGTCACTCAATGATGTCCCGCTCTTTGTGACCCCATGGACTGTAACTGTCCAGGCTCTTCTGTCCATGGAATTCTTCAGACAAGAATATTGGAGTGGGTAGCCATTCGCTTCTCCAGGAGATCTTCCCAACCCAGGGATGGAATCTGAGCCTCCTATATTGTGGGCAGACTTTACCATTTGAGCCACTGGGTGGGCAGTAGAACATTTAGAAAATTCAAATGCATATTATTTGGGAAAACTTCATATTTATCTTAATTACATTATTAAAAGTTAAATTATAAAATTTTAAAACCACTAATTTAACTTAATTTAACTGATAGTTTTAAAAAAATTATCAACATTGAGACATATATAACCTGTGGAGTTGTGTATTTCTTGGCTATATAGAAATAATAGCAGTTAAATATGTTTATTATGGCATTTTCATTTAAAATAATAATCCTAAAGTATAGAATTGTTTATATTTTAATTAAAATTCTTAGTCATTAAGATATAATCATTTCTAAAATATATCTTTTATCTGAATTATCACAAAATAACTGAATGTTAAAACTACACTTTAAAATTTATTTTTAGTTTTCTGCCATGTAATAGCATATTTAATCTCTGATATAGAGTTACCCTTTTACATGTTTTTAACACAATAAAATAAATCAAATTTTCCAAAGGACTTTGGTTATAGCTTCTTTCACTTCCTATTGAAGTACTTGTTAATGAAGATAATAAGATGGAAATATAAATAACTTTGAAACTAGAAAGTGAAAATGAAAGTGAAAGTCGCTCAGTTGTGTCTGACTCTTTGTAACCCCATAGACTATACAGTCCTTGGAATTCTCCAGGCCAGAATACTGCAGCCGGTAGCCTTTCCCTTCTTGAGGGGATCTTCCCAACCTGGGGATTGAACCCAGGTCTTCCACATTGCAGGCGGATTCTTTACCAGTTGAGCCACAAGGGAAGCCCAAGAATACTAGAGTGGGTAGCCTATCCCTTCTCCAGTGGATCTTCCTGACCCAGGAATTGAACAGGGGTCTCCTGTATTGCAGGCAGATTCTTTACCAGCTGAGCTATAAGGGAAACTAGAAATTCCAACACAAATCTTCTTGATTTCCTGTAGACTTTCTACCTCCCAAGGAAGGATGGAGCACCATATTTAGAAGGTAAACAGGCAAGAAAGAAGAAAGAAGAATTTTTGTCTCTAAGTATACTTCATTGTAAGATGATGCTGTTAAAGTGCTTCACTCAATATGCCAGCAAATTTGGAAAACTCAGCAGGAGCCACAGGACTGGAAAAGGTCACTTCATTCCAATCCCAAAGAAAGGCAATGGCAAAGAATGTTCAAACTACTGCACAATTGCACTCATCTCGCATGCTAGCAAAGTAATGCTCAAAATTCTCCAAGCCAGGCTTCAACAGTACGTGAACTGAGAAATTCCAGATGTTCAAGTTTGATTTATAAAAGGCAGAAGAACCAGAAATCAAATTGCCAGCATCCATTGCATCATGGAAAAAGCAAGAGAGTTCCAGAAAAGCATCTACTTCTGCCTTATTGACTGTGCCAAAACCTTTGATTGTGTGGATCACAACAAAATGGAAAATTCTTAAAGAGATGGGAATATGTGTCTGTTTCAATTATGGTTTCCTTTTTGTGTATGCCCAGCAATGAGGGTCGTATGGCAGTTCTATTTCCAGTTTTTAAAGAATCTCCACACTGTTCTCCACAGTGGCTGTACTAGTTTGCATTTCCACCAACAGTGTAAGAGGGTTCCCTTTTCTCCACACCCTCTCCAGCATTTATTGCTTGTAGACTTTTGGATAGCAGCAATTCTGACTGTTGTGAGATGGTACCTCATTGTGGTTTTGGCTTGCATTTCTCTAATAATGAGTGATGTTAAGCATCTTCTCATGTGTTTGTTAGCCATCTGTATGTCTTCTTTGGAGAAATGTCTGTTTAGTTCTTTGACCCATGTTTTGATTGGGTCATTTATCTTTCTGGAATTTAGCTGCAAGAGCTACTTATACATTTTCGAGATTAATTCTTTGTCTGTTGCTCCATTTGCTATTATTTTCTCCCATTCTGAAGGCTGTCTTTTCACCTTGCTTATAGTTTCCTTCATTGTGCAAAAGCTTTTAAGTTTAATTAGGTCCCACTTGTTTATTTTTGCTTTTATTTCCATTACTCTAAGAGGTGGGTCATAGAGGATCCTGCTATGATTTATGTCAGAGAGTGTTTTGCCCAATATTCATCACAGCACTGTTTATAATAGCTAGGACATGGAAGCAACCTAGATGTCCATTGGCAGATGAATGGATAAGAAAGCTGTGGTACATATACACAATGGAATATTACTCAGCTATTAAAAAGAATGCATTTGAATCAGTTCTAATGAGGTGGATGAATCTGGAGCTTATTATAGAGAGTGAAGTAAGTCAGGAAGAAAAACACAAATACAGTGTATTAATGCATATATGTGGAACTTAGAAATATGGTAACAATGACCCATTATGTGAGATAGCAAAGGAGACACAGATATAAAGTATAGTCTTTTGGACTTTGTGGGAGAAGGCCAGGGTGGGAAGACTTGAGAAAATAGCATTGAAATATGTACATTATCATATGTGAAACAGGTTGACAGTCAAGGTTTGATGTATAAGACAGGGTGCTCGGGGCTGGTGCCCTAAGGGATGGGATGGGGAGGGAGGTAGGAAGCGGATTCAGGATGGGGAAGACATGTACACCCATGGTTGATTTATGTCAATGTATGGCAAAAAACACTACAAAATTTTGAAGAAATTAGCCTCCAATTAAAATAAATAGATTTTTTAAAAAAGAGAGAGAGATGGGCATACCAGACCACCTTACCTGCCTCTTGAGAAATCTGTATGCAGGTCAGGAAGCAACAGTTAGAACTGGACATGGAACAACAGATTGGTTCCAAATAGGAAAAGGAGTATTACAAGGCTGTATATTGTACCCTGCTTATTTAACTTATATGCAGAGTACATCATGAGAAATGCTGGGCTGGAGGAAGCACAAGCTGGAATCAAGATTGCCAGGAGAAATATCAATAACCTCAGATATGCAGATGACACCACTCTTATGATGGAAAGTGAAGAAGAACTAAAGAGCCTCTTGATGAAAGTGAAAGAGGAGAGTGAAAATTTTGGATAAAAAATCAACAGTCAGAAAACTAAGATCATGTCTTCTGGTCCCTTCACTTCATGGGAAATAGATAGGGAAACAGTGGAAACAGTGACAGACATTATTTTTGGGGGCTCCAAAATCACCACAAATGGTGACTGCAACCATGAAATTAAAAGATGCTTGTGTCTTGGAACATAAGCTATAATCAACCTAGACAGCATATTAAAAAGCAGAGACATTACTTTGCCAACAAAGGTCCATCTAGTCAAAGTGATGGTTTTTCCAGTTGTCATGTATGCATGTGAGAGTTGGACTATAAAGAAAGCTTAGCACTGAATAACGGATGCTTTTGAACCGTGGTGTTGGAGAAGACTCTTGAGAGTCCCTTGGACTGCAAGGAGATCCAGCCAGTCCATTCTAAAGGAGATCAGTCCTTGGTGTTCATTGGAAGGACTGATGTTGAAGCTGAAACTCCAATACTTTGGCCACCTGATGCAAACAGTTGACTCATTGGAAAAGACCCTGATGTTGGGAAAAATTGAAGGCAGGAGGAGAAGGGGATGACAGAGGATGAGATGGATGGATAGCATCACTGATTCAATGGACATGAGTTTGAGCAAGCTCCGAGAGTGGATGGTGGACCTGGAAGCCTGATGTGCTGAAGTCCTTGGGGTCGCACAGATTTGGACACGACTGAACGACTGAAGTGAACTGATGTATAAAACAGATAACTAATAAGAACCTACTGTATAGCATAGGGAACACTACTTATTACTCTGTAATGGCTTATAAGGAAAAAGAATCTTAAAATAAAAAGTGTGGGTTTATGTGCAACTGATTCACTTTGCTCTACACCTGAAACTAACACAGCATTGTAAATGAACTACATTCAAATAAAAGTTTTAAAAGAGAGAGAGAAAGGCAAAACAAAATGAAACCACAAAAGTTGTGAAAGCAATTTTAAATATTCATGTCAAAATATTGTTTTTAAAAAATCAGGATATTTTGATACATTATTCAATTGTTTATCCTTCAGGGTTTGCAATATTCATATGAATGGTGAAAATGTCTGTGAGTACTTCTGTATCCCTTAACTTCAAAATAGAATGATTTCAAACCATTGAACATAACATTTTTCTAACTGCAAAAATTCTAGGGAGTGAGGTGTGAGATAGGATCCTTGAATACGATCAGAAAGTGTGAATTTTATTAACAGCTTTTTCTCTTGACCCTGGTTTATCAATTTTAACCTCTTTGTTCCCTATCATTTGTATTGGTACCTGTGTGATTAATAATACAGAAATTTATACTGTCTAGATAGATTAGTAAGTATCTAATACAAAAATTTCATAGGAAAATTGCCTTAAAATAAATATGTTTATACTTACCTAGATAAAAACAAGGGAAAAGCATAGAGTGTATGTTTTAATCTAAAATAAATGCTTAGAATTTTAATAAACAATTCCTTTTGCATGTTTTATTTCTCTTTTCTCCTGGTATTCCAAATATATTCTTTGAATTTTACTTTGCTGCTGATGACCAATTACAAAAATAACAACAGACCCTATGACCACCGATTAAGTCAAACTCTAGGCAACCTGACACTTCAGTTCATTTTAATTAAAAAAAAAAAAAAAAAAAAAAACATAATTTGGGACAGCAAATCAGGCTGAAACTAATAGCATAGATATATAATTTTCTTACATATTTTGCATATCTATAGCCTATAAATATGCTGCATGCAAAAATGTGGCTCAAAAATAAGCTTTACTATCCTTCAGTAATCATGGAAATTATCTAATATATTTAACCTGAAAAAATGTTTTATATAAGCTTTGCATTTTTTTAATGCTTTATTTTGCCTCAAAGCATCAGGTTTGTGTACAAGAACATAAATTGTAGTTACATTTGAGTGCTGTTGAATTAAAATGCATGTGTCTAGAAATTAAATGTAAATAAGTCAGATTCTCCTGGTATTTTGCTCTAGTCTGTTGCAGTGTGTAAGGTTATAATCTTTTCTTAAACCATAGACAGTTTAGAGAATTTTTCAAATTCTAGTGTATATGTATATATATACACACACACACACACACACACACACACACACACACACACACTATGTATATATAGTGCTTTGTTATCAAGCATGGATGCTTTGTTATCAAGGATGGAGTGAATGTTTTTGAGTCCAGAGATATTTTTTGAATGTGTATTTCCTGGTCAACCTTAAGTCTTCTGCTTCAATAGCTAGTGCACGTAACCTACAAACAGCATGCACTATATACAGGTCTCTACTGGTTCTCTTGTTCAAGACCCAGCAAATGTTAGGGTCAGGGCTGCTCATGGGGATATCATTACAAGACAGAAAGCATAGGGGTGAGTCATGGTCATTATCCTGGGTAGAAATCAACTGCACTCGTCTAGTGAATGGGTCCTAGAACAACTTACTTAGGTTGATGCTAAAGGTTACACAAGCCCTTTTTCCCACGTGATTCTTGACTTAAAATTCCTATGTTTTCCCAAATGGTATTAATACCTAGTTCTAAACCAGACCATGCGACATTGTGGAATTTGCCCCACTTACAGCTGAGTGCCTCCACATCATACCCATGCCTATGTTCAGGTTGCAGAAAACTTGAAGGAAACAGAAAAGCACATACAATGTCTTTATGATTTCAGGGACTCCAACTTCAATTGAGTCCTCATTACTGCTAATTAATTTGTCTTCATTTTCATGGCTGGTTCTCATTCACATTCTACACATCAGTATATGAAAACTTTTGCTCACACCTTTAAATTCCAATTCTTTTGTCCCATCCCTCAGTCTTAAGGAGGACCTTCCTTCTTGACACTTCCCTCTAAGACTATAAGAAAACAAGCATCAGAGGAGATACTATCAGATTCTCTAAATAAAAAGAAAAACACCTACATCTTGTGCAATATTTCTTCTTCTGAGTATCATTACCTCACACATCCAAAAGGGCTTATCAAACTCTAGATTTTCAATGATTTGTCTCTCTCTCTGTCTCTTACTGTCTCATAGTTCCTTTCATTCATTTCTGGCATAAAAAGAAATAGTACAAAAACTTCCTTTCAAGCGACATACTCTCAAAGATATTTGTACAGGTTTTCTCTTTCTATTTTCCAACCTGCCCTTTATTCTTCATGCACTACATACCTCTTGCTGTCTTAATCTATAGAAACCACTCTTATCTAAGATACCAATCATTCTTTCCTAGTGCCCCCTTTATACCTCATTTGAATTTTGACAGTATCCATTCTATCTTCCGTTTTTTGTTTTTCCTTTGCCATCTAAAAATATGTACACTTTGGAAATCAATTCTGAGTGCTCTTCAGATCTCATACATGCTATCCACATAATCTCATCAATCACATATACAACTGTAGCTATTGACTACAGCAAGAGTCAGCAAACCGGTTCTATAAAGAGCCACAAGATAAATATTTCAGGTTTGTGAGTGGTAGGATCCCTGTCTCACCTGTTCATCTCGGCTCTAGTGGTATGACAACAGACAATAAGTAAACAAATGTATATGATGTGTTCCAATAAAACTTTATTCACAAGGCAATTGGCAGACCAAATGTGTCCTATAGGTAGTAGTCTGCACACCAGTGCACTATACTATGGTAATTCGCAAAATTTATGAGTTTCAGAACTGGATTAGAGAAATAACCGGACACATGATTAATTTTACTCAAGTCAGCCTCATCTATTTCACCCACGGGGCTGGAAGCAGTGATCTTGTTAGCTCATTCCTGTTTAAAAGCCTTCCACAGCCCCCATCTGTGCAAACATTGAAAATGGTTTACTCCTAATTGTCACCCCTTCCTTTGGATCTAACTGTTGCCATTTTTATCTTTCAACCTACTCTTGAATAATAGCAAGGATCTTTCTTATCTATTGACTATTTTTATGATTTTTTTCTGTCTTCATTGAGGGACCGTTGTATTTTATCCCTTTTTTTGTTTGTTTTTTACTCTTAGATTTGGTTTTTGTTTTCTTAATTCCTTATACCTATCTTTGCATATAGTGACCATTTGATAATTTCTTTGTAAATGAACAAAATTGTGTTATACATTTCGTGTAAATATTTAATTTTTAGAATGCCATAAAATCTAATAAACTCACAAAAACACATTAAGATTAAGTTGCAATACTTAACTTGCAATTAGTTAAGGGTGACACTGGAAGGCTGAGTTCCCAGAGACACTTATGTAATTGTTGATTATTCTGTCTTTATCAGAGTATACCTCTTTATGTAGAAGTATTGATTTATTTTTTTATGTAAAAGTATTTAATATTTTAATTTAGTTTTAATATTTAAAACAATTTGTAACTCAGGCATATTATTTAAAACCACTTGTTATACTTCTGCAATTTTTACTGGGAAATATAACAAATTTGACATTTATTCATTAACTATGCAGCTAAACATATAAAATTAATTTCCATCTTCTGTACTGGCAAGCTTTAAAACCAAAACACCATTTTTTGTGTTTTTCTTCTTTATCACTGTTAAGAACCTCTTAGTCTTATGTAACATCAATTGCTTGAATATTCAATAAAATAAAAGGTGTCAATTTTTTTTTACTTTATAAACATTTTAAATTTGTTATTGGAAGTTCAAATGTATGTTATCAATACAAATCTGCCAAGAATTTATAAATGTTCATAATGCTGATGCAATAGATAGCTACTATCTGTTCTGAATATTCCAGATTTCCATTTGCAATTTAACCTGTAACTTTGCTTTAAACCATATTTCAAAAGAGGCTAACAGAAGGAGCCCATAAAAACCTGGGTAATGCTGGCTGTCCAGTTAGACAGGTGGTTCCCCACACACTAAAATTTAATGTGACCAATTCACTATCATTTAGGCTTTGGTTCCCAGGATTGTCCTAAATTTTAATTTGTCATGCATACAGATTGATTACGCTAACATGCAGGCAAAGTCACAAGAGATTAATGTTTAAAAACAGTGTATTCACATATTAATTTACAGTGAGAGTAATAACTGCTAGTTAAACTGGTTAATCTTGTGTTCTCTTGACAAAGAAACTTCATAAAAATAATATTTGGTGAGCTCGAAACTAAATGTGGGGAATTATTTACATGAGTTGAATGTTCAGTAGGACTAGGACATGATCTACTTATGGTTTAATACTAACAAGATGGTAGTCATCCAAAGAACAGACTGCTTTATTAAGAGGGCACATCATTTTATTGTTTTTGTTTTTCTTTTTAACATTTATTAGATTATTTTGTGATGCCATTAGACATAAGTTCCTGCTGTTTGCCTATAAATTCTTCAAGAACCTTTAAAAATCTGACTGTAAAATTGGAAAATAACTATAGGAATCAATCAATAAATGTTGGAACTTAACTTGATGTTTCTTAAATGGGCTTATGAATAATAGTCTCCTAAATTCTTCTATACATCATATTCTTTTAGGAATCCACAATTTTATTTAGATATTATAGAACCTGATGTTTTAGATTGATGCTTTTGAACTGTGGTGTTCGAGAAGATTCTTGAGGTTCCCTTGACCTGCGAGAAGATCAAACCAGTCCATCCTATAGGAAATCAGTTCTGAACATTCATTGGAAGGACTGATGCTGAAGCTGAAACTCCAACACCTTGGCCAGTTGATGTAAATAACTGACTCATTTGAAAAGACCCTGATGCTGGGAAAAATTGAAAGCAGGAGGAGAAGAGGATGAGATGGTTGGATGACATCTATGACTCAAGGGACATGAGTTTGAGCAAGCTCCGGGAGTTGGTGATGGGATTGCAAAGAGTTGGAAGTTACTGAGTGACTGAACTGAATTGATGGTTTTGAGCAAAGAAGTAATTTATACACTGTTTGTATCAAAATTTCAATAGCATACTTAATCATGAGATCATATTTTGACTGGGCACCTTACAAATAGAGTTCATGTGGTAATAAATTGGTTGGATCTGCCACAGAGACATGCTTTTTAGGGATACATGTGCTTGTATTTAGGATATTTTGAAGTAATGTAAAGTATTCATTTTCTCTTAAAAATGAAATTGGAGATACTGAGTCCACAGTCAGCATGGCAACAATTAGATGGGGCTGAATTCTAGCCACTTACAGAAAGATAACACAAAGAATAAAAATAAACTTTCATATTCATGGGGGTTCTTAACACTCTTAATTATATAATATTTGTCCAGACTCACTTGCTTATGATAATGTTTGGTAACTGTGTTTATGATCCTTATATTTCATTGATGTCAGATTATAAAATTTTTCACAGCACTAGATTTGTGAAACAATGCAGAAGGTAATCTCTAAGATGTCTTAAAGCATTAAGGATATGGTAACTAGATAAAGCTTGAGTTTTCTTTAATTAGAAATTATGACGTACTCTCTAAGTCTGATATATGTTTATTTTGCCTGAACTGTAAAACCAGGTTGATCTCTTTGTGAATACAGGGAAATGATTTTTCATCAGAGAAACCAGAAAGGATGGAATTCTATAGGGAGGCCAAGATAGAAATATTCTGTACGATGACCGAGGATCCCAGAGAAACTGCCCAAGACAATTGCTCAGACTCCTCTTGTCAAGGAGGTTTGGTATCAGGTAAGTATCAGAGAAGTACTTTGCTCTTGGCGTCAGAGGATAGAGGCAAATTATTAAGATGATCTTAGGCACATAGTCTTCTGTGTTACTTACGGTTAAGATCAGAAGTCTCAAGCATGGAGATTGGATGTAGTTATTGGCTTTATGTTTGGTTATAATCCAGTCATGTGGGACTTTGAGACTCAGGGCTGTTGATTAAAATGCATGTCCTATTCAACAGCATAAGGAAATGTGAAGGAAATGAATGTAAGCATGCAAGAGAGCTGAATAGTCACTGTACTATTTAAATCAAAATACATTGTGAGGTAAGTGGAATTGATTTGGTTATTATCCCTTTTTCTTACCTCCAGATAAATTTTGTTAAAAATCAGATAAGTGTTGCAGAATTAATTTGTTTCCTGTTGGAAAATGTGCTATTCTAATTATGGAAATATTTTTCATAGCTCGGCAGCTGAAGTATGAGAGAAGACAGGCTAAAAGATGAGAAAAGAACAATCAGGTATTTTGGGGGTAAATTAAATAGACTGGCCTTACATTTTTCATCTTTGCTGCTTTTTTTTCCTTTTCGTCCTCTCCCTCCCTCCTTTCTTTCCTGTTCCCGCCTCTTTTTTCTCCTTTTCATCACTATTTCTTTGCTTCTTTTGTGTCCCTTATTTTGTTACACATCTAAAGACTAGATGTCTTCTGTATGCCAGAACTGATCTGAGGCGCTGTCGGTGAGACTGTGCCTTGCGAGCATTTAAGAAAGTATTAGAGTGCTCGCTTCGGCAGCACATATACTAAAATTGGAACGATACAGAGAAGATTAGCATGGCCCCTGCGCAAGGATGACACGCAAATTTGTGAAGCGTTCCATATTTTTATGAATATAGTAAAGTTGCAGGATATAAAATTAACACACAGAAATCCCTTGCATTCCTATACACTAACAATGAAAAAACAGAAAGAGAAATTAAGGAAACAATACCATTCACCATTGCAACAAAAAGAATAAAATACTTAGGAGTATATCTACCTAAAGAAACAAAAGACCTATACATAGAAAACTATAAAACACTGATGAAAGAAATCAAAGAGGACACAAACAGATGGAGAAACATACCGTGTTCATGGATTGGAAGAATCAATATTGTCAAAATGGCTATTCTACCCAAAGCAATCTATAGATTCAATGCAATCCCTAGCAAGCTACCAACGGTATTTTTCACAGAACTAGAACAAATAATTTCACAATTTGTATGGAAATACAAAAAACCTCGAATAGCCAAAGTAATCTTGAGAAAGAAGAAAGGAACTGGAGGAATCAACCTGCCTGACTTCAGACTCTACTACAAAGCCACAGTCATCAAGACAGTATGGTACTGGCACAAAGACAGAAATATAGATCAATGGAACAGAATAGAAAGCCCAGAGATAAATCCACGAACCTATGGACACCTCATCTTTGACAAAGGAGGCAAGGATATACAATGGAAAAAAGACAGTCTCTTTAACAAGTGGTGCTGGGAAAACTGGTCAACCACTTGTAAAAGAATGAAACTAGAACACTTTCTAACACCATACACAAAAATAAACTCAAAATGGATTAAAGATCTAAATGTAAGACCAGAAACTATAAAACTCCTAGAGGAGAACATAGGCAAAACACTCTCCGACATAAATCACACCAAGATCTTCTATGACCCACCTCCCAGAATATTGGAAATAAAAGCAAAAATAAACAAATGGGACCTAATGAAAATTAAAAGCTTTTGCACAACAAAGGAAACTATAAGTAAGGTGAAAAGACAGCCCTCAGATTGGGAGAAAATAATAACAAATGAGGAAACAGACAAAGGATTAATCTCAAAAATATACAAGCAACTCCTGAAGCTCAATTCCAGAAAAATAAACGACCCAATCAAAAAATGGGCCAAAGAACTAAACAGACATTTCTCCAAAGAAGACATACAGATGGCTAACAAACACATGAAAAGATGCTCAACATCACTCATCATCAGAGAAATGCAAATCAAAACCACAATGAGGTACCATTACACGCCAGTCAGGATGGCTGCTATCCAAAAGTCTACAAGCAATAAATGCTGGAGAGGGTGTGGAGATAAGGGAACCCTCTTACACTGTTGGTGGGAATGCAAACTAGTACAGCCACTATGGAAAACAGTGTGGAGATTTCTTAAAAAACTGGAAATAGAACTGCCATATGACCCAGCAATACCACTTCTAGGCATACACACTGAGGAATCCAGATCTGAAAGAGACACGTGCACCCCAATGTTCATCGCAGCACTGTTTATAATAGCCAGGACATGGAAGCAACCCAGATGCCCATCAACAGATGAATGGATAAGGAAGCTGTGGTACATATACACCATGGAATATTACTCAGCCGTTAAAAAGAATTCATTTGAATCAGTTCTAATGAGATGGATGAAACTGGAGCCCATTATACAGAGTGAAGTAAGCCAGAAAGATAAAGAACATTACAGTATACTAACACATATATACGGAATTTAGATAGATGGTGGCGATAACCCTATATGCAAAACAGAAAAAGAGACACAGAAGTACAGAACAGACTTTTGAACTCTGGGGGAAAACGTGAGGGTGGGATGTTTTGAAAGAACAGCATGTATACTATCTATGGTGAAACGGACCACCAGCCCAGGTGGGATGCATGAGTCAGGTGCTCGGGCCTGGTGGGCTGGGAGGACCCTGAGGAGTCGGGTGGGGAGGGAGGTGGGAGGGGGGATCGGGATGGGGAATACGTGTAACTATATGGCTGATTCATGTCAATGTATGACAAAACCCACTGAAATGTTGTAAAGTGATTGGCCTCCAACTAATAAAATAATATTTAAAAAAAAAAAAAAAAAAAAAAAAAGAAAGTATTAGAAATGGCACATTCAAGGCAGACCGACCGCTGTATACCTCATCTGTGACAGCACACGCAGAAAGGCCTCTGGTTAGAATCTAGCGACTGTTTCTTTCCATTTTATCTTTGGCTGTTGTGAGTGACCCAGAACTGTTTTTGAAGACTGAAATTTCCCTTGGGAATGCCTCGTGCCCATCAAAGATGCAGGAAACTAATGTTTTCTGTAATATTAACCTCTGTTAATTATATATCTTCTCATAACTTTGACTTACTATTGTGGGTAAAGAAAGGAGTAAAGAAATGCCTGTTTTCAATATTTCCAGGAATGGAACAATAATAGCTAATTTAAGCTGTGTTGTTGATCATTTGAGTGATTTAGTTTGAATTGTCACTTCCAGAAATAGTTCATTACTTTCAACACAATTGAACAGTAAATTTAGAAAAGAAATATATATGTATTCATTAAAACATAAGAGATATTAGTTCTATATTACCTTTGAGTTACATAAATAGGTAATCAAAAACAACAGATTTTTACCAGGCATAGCTATATATGATAAAAGTTTATGGGTTATAGGGGAGGTAAAGGAAACATTCTTGAATGATAGAGATGGTTACATATCTGCCATAATCTCAATTATATATGTCAGTCCTTCCTTAATGATAGCTAAATTTGAATACATAATTATTGCTATTTAAAATTGGGCTCATTTTTTAATACCTTTAAACTTGACCCAAAATTAAGAGATAATTATCTACTCGGATTTTATGAGATTTTATAACTGGCCTTATTTTGACATAAACTATTGACAGATAGTTAAACATAAACAATTAATCAAAGGCAATAATGGAGGCTTGCCACATAAATAATTATGATATATTATTTTCAAATAGCAGTTTCTGATACTTGAAGAACATTAAATTTAACATTCACAGATCAGTATTTCAATTTGTTAAACTATCTTCAGTCTCTTAAATGAAATCCCATATGATATATTAAATGTAATTTACATGCTATTATTAAATATTAGAAAAAATAAAGTTTATTATATCTACTTTAATGAAGTTGAAAATATACAAACAAGTCTTTGTTGTATCTGAGCATCAATTAACTATGAATACAGCTCTATATATTGCAAGGGAAAAGTTATGATTTAAATAAATATACTTTTAATTTTTTTTATTGAGGCAAAATTCACATAACAATATTAACCATTTTAAAGTAAGCAAAGTGATATTTAGTATATTCAGTTTGTTGTGAAACCACCATTCTGTCTAGTTCTACTGTGGACTGAATTGTTTCACCGAAACCACGTGTTGGAACCACAACCCTTGATGTGACTGGTAGTAAAGGTTAAATGAGGTCATAGAGTGTGACTCTAATCCAATAAGACTGGTGTCCTTATGTAAAAAAGGCAAGTATGCCAGGGTGTGTATGCACAGAAAAAAGACCATATGAAGAAAGAGGGAGGAGGTGGCCAGCTACAGTCAAGGAGAAAAGGCTCACGAGAAACTAATAGTGCCTGCATCTTGATCTAGGACCTCCAGCTTCTAGAACTGTGAGAAATGCATTTTTTATTGTTTAAAGCAACTCAGTCTTTGGTATTGTGTAATGGCAGCCTCAGAGGACAAATACAAGTCTGAAAATATTTACATCATTCTAAAAAGAAACCCCATACCCACTACACTGTTATCCCCTATTCCCTAGTCCCCTAGTCCGTGGCAAGCACCTATATATTCTCTATCTCTATGGAAATACCTATTCTGGATATTTAATATACCATGAATATTGTATGTGAACACTTTTGTTTGGCTTCCTTCCTTAACATAACTTTATGAAATTCACCATTGTCATCACAAGCTTCAGTACTTTTTATGGGTTTAACTGTGTCCCTAAACAAGATATGTTGAGGTCCTAATCTCAAATACAAAAGAATGTGAACTTATTTAAAGACAGAGTCATTGAGCATGTAATTAGTTCATGTAATTCGCTAAGAGCGGAGTAGACCCTTAAGCCACTATGACTGGTGTTCTTATAAGACAATATGAAGATATGGGGAAAGAATACCATGTAATAACAGAGTTGCTTCCCTAGTATCTCGGCTGGTAAAGAATCCTCCTGCAATACGGAAGACCTGGCTTCAATCCCTGGGTTGGGAAGATCCCCTGGAGACAGGAGCAGCTACTCACTCCAGTATTCTGACCTGGAGAATCCCATGGAATGTATAGTCCGTGGGGTTGCAAAGAGCTGGACACGACGGAGTGACTTTCATTTTCACTTTCAAAAAGAGTCAGAGGCTGAAATTATGCACAAAAATTCAAGGAATGTGAATGATTTCTTGCATTACTAGAAGCTAAGTAACTGACATAGAAATGGTTGTCTCCTAGAGATTTTGAGAGTGTGGCCTTGCCAACTTCTTGATCATTTCTAGTCTCTAAGATAGTCTGAAAATAAATTACTTTTGTATTAGGTCACCTAGTTTATGGTACTTTGTTATAGCAGCCTTAAGAAATTAATACAGGCTTTGGCACTGGGAAGTGGTTTGCAGCTATAACAAATACCTGAAAACATGAACGTGGTTTTGGGTTTGGGTAATGGTGATGAATTCTTTTAGTTCATTTACTACACTAAAGCCTTTGACTATGTGGATCAAATAAACAGTGGAAAATTCTTCAGGAGATGGGAATACCAGACCATTTTATCTACCTCCTGAGAAACCTGTGTGTAGGTCAAGAAGCAACAGTTAGAACCGGACATGGAACAACAGACTGGTTCCAAATTGGGAGAAGAGTACATCAAAGCTGTGTATTGTCACCCTGTTTATTTGACTTATATGCAGAGTACATCATGTGAAATGCCAGGCATGATGAAACACAAACTAGAATCAAGATTTCCAGGAGAAATAGCAATAACCTCAGATATGCAAATAGCAGAAAGCAAAGAGGAACTAAAGAGCCTCTTGATGAAGGTGAAAGATGAGAGTGAAAAAGCTAGCTTAAAACTAAACATTCAAAAAAATGAAAATCATGGCATCTGGTTCCATCACTTCATGGCCAATAGATGGGGAAACAATGGAAATAGTGACAGACTTTGTTTTGGGGGGCTCCAAAATCACTGCAGGTGGTGACTGCAGCCATGAAATTAAAAGACACTTGCTCTTTGGAATAAAATCTATGAGAAACCTAGACAGGATATTAAAAAGCAGAGACATTATTTTGCCGACAAAGTCCATATAGTCAAAGCTATGTTTTTATCAGTAGTCATGTATGGATGTAAGAGTTGGACCACAAAGAAAGCTGAGTGCCAAAGAATTGATGTTTTTGAACTGTGGTGTTGGAGAAGGCTCTTGAGAGCCTCTCAGACTGCAAGGAGATCCCACCAGTCAATCCTGAAGAAATTAATCATGAATATTCATTGGAAGGACTGATGCTAAAATAGAAGCTCCAGTGCTTTGGCCACCTGATGCTAAGAGTCAACTCACTAGAAAAAATCCTGATGTTGGGAAAAATTGTAGGCAGCAATACAAGGGGATGACTGCGGATGAGACAGTTGGATGCAATCACTGATTCATTGGGCTTGAGTTTAAGCAAGCTCCGGGATTTGGTGAAGAACAGGGGAGCCTGGCATGCTCAGTCCATGGGGTTGCAAAGAGTTGGACACGACTGAGTGACTGAACTATAACAACGGTGATGAAAGGAGGAGTTCTGAGGTGCATTTCAGGAAAATACTTAGATTGATTTGAAAGCACTGTTCATAGAAATTTGGATGTTTATTTCACTAGCAAAGTATCAGGAAAAAAAAATAGAATGCTGTAGAGGAAGCTCCTATCATCTTAGAAAATACATACATTATAGTGAACAGAATGTTCTTAGAAATATGAATGTTAAAAGTGCTTCTGATGAAGCATCAGATTGAAATGAAGAACATGAGATTTGAGACTGGAGGGAGAATTATCCTTGTTACAAGTGCCAGAAAACTTAGATGCATCATGCTCAACAGTTTTGTAAAAAGTAGAGTTTTTGCCTGATTAAAATTGAATATTTTCCTGAGGGGATTTTCAAGCAAAGTGTGAAAGTCACGATTTGGTTTCTCCTTGCTGTCTATAGAAGAATAATGAGAGGAAAAACATAAATTGAAGATGTACCTGCTAAGCAAAAAACATCTTCACTTGATGACTTCTAACATTATCAACCTATTTAGAATACCTTGCTCTGGAGGTAGGGGTAAGCCTGTGACTGGATAAACATCAGAAAAAGAGATTGTGTGCGACTTATGGATTCAGCTGTCCGTCTCAGCAGAAGGCAGGAATAGATGTATGTTTATCCAGGAAGAATCTGCGGAGAGTTCTTTTAGCTAATGGTGTGGATTCCCACAATATCCACAGAATATAAGCAAGGGGTGACCACGGTTTCTGAGGATTTTGTATCAGCAGAAACACTGCCAACTCATGGAAAGGAACAGAGGTGGGTAAACTAAAGGAAGAATGAAGCTGATGGCATGGATTCCCAGAGTTGGGTGAACAGGGCCTTCTTGATTCCAGAGAGTGGAGCCGCCACCCAGGATGAGGTCACTTGGCTGCATCTTCACACTGCTCACCCCTGTGTGTGTACATGTGTGTGTGTGTGTGTGTGTGTGTGCATGCGCGTGTGTGAGTGTGTATGTTCTCCCTTTGCGTCTTTCTTGCAAGGATGACCTTTACCCTCACCCAGATAATCCCAATTTTTCCTCTTAATTCAAGATCTCAAATCATATTTGCACAGAACAGACTTTTTCCCCCAAATGAGGTGATATTTATAGTCCCCAGGAGTTAGGAAATAGACAAATCTTTGGGAGCCTTTATCAGCCTACTGCAGCTGGATTTCATCATTAAGTACATTTTCAAAAAAGGCAAATAAATATATACTACATGGGTCCTAATTTGAGTACAAACAGATCTTAATATTCAAATTGCTTTTATCACTATTAAGTCATTTATTTTACATTTTTGGATTGAATAAGAGCTTCGTTGGATATGACTTTGAAGACCCATGAAAGTTAAACCCTGGCATGTACTCTGACAGTGACTGTGGCAATAAAGAAATTAAGAAGACCTCAAATTTTGTCCTTTCAAGTTTTTGACTCATATGTATATATATATTATATAAAATACATATTATGTTTAAGATAAACTATTATTCAATGCTCTTCTCTCTTGCTGGAATCTTTTACAGTATATACCTACATATCTAACAGGTATCTCTACATAGATTACATTTACTTTTATTAAACAAAAGTTCTTGCATTCTATAGATTTAGGTATTCACTTTTAAAAGTTCTTATCTATTCTCTCTAAATAATTCATTATCTCTTTCATTGCATTTGAGAAAAATGATTATTTGCTTCACATATTTTATTTTCCTCTCTTTATAGTTTACATTCTTAGTGACCATTGCTCCTTTACACTTCATTTTTTTTTTTTTGCTCATGCTGCTCTTCCTATCACTAATTTCATTTCCAAAAGATCTATTTTACATTCCAGTTATTTACAAAAGTATTTATTATAATGCTCACTGTAACTACTAGGCTTTTTACTTCATTATTTTGCAATTATTGATTTCTTGTAATTTTTTAAATCAATTTTTAGAGTCTATATTGTGTTTTATGAATTTAGAATATAGAAATATTTTGAAATCTCTTTGTTTATGGGTGTATCTTGCATAAACTCTTCAACTGTTCTCTTCATGTTATGTTCCTTTTATTTTGTGGAAGGGAATTTATAATCTCTGGGCATTCTATCTGGATCATTTTATTAGTTATTTTAAAAGGTAGATCATTCAGTTTGAATCTTTTACCTTCTTGTTTTGAGTTAATATAAAAAGGTGTTCTAAGAGCATACTAAGTGGCTGACATGGCAGCTGGGATATGCAACCTTAGAACATTTACTCATATATTCTATCCTTTTTTTTTTCCCTCAGCTTTCTTCAGATAGTAGCTTTTTTTCACCTCAGTTAAGACTATGTCCTGGAGAGAAAGACACTTAAATAACTTTCCCACACTCATCATTATATCAGTAAAAACTGTTGATACAGGAAAGAAACTTCTGAGTACTTCAACCTCATATAAATCTTGTGTAGCAGTTAACTTTTAAGTAGCATAAATACAAACAGGCTCACTTTTTAAAGGAGGTGCCTAATGAAACAAGTCTTACTACTGCCAATTCTTGTCACACATTTGGAACAATATATGAAACAAAATCCAACAGTGAAAGAAATCTGTCTAGGAAGCACGCTTTTAAAATTGTGAGAACACTTAGCATAACTCCTACAGTCCCTTACGTGTGTTGGTTGAGCAGCCCCCAAATAGCCTTTCCCACGCCTGGAACTAAAACAAAGATCCGATAAGTCTCCAGTAACTGAAAAATCTTATGTCAGCCAAGGTCCGAGAGGGAAATTGCTAATGCATGCAAAAGGAGGATCAAGCAGAGCTTAAAGGAGGCTATTTAAAGTTGTAGGCAGGGTTAAGAGGAACCTACAAGGTGTGAAGCTGGCATCAGCAGGCCTTGGTCCGATCTGGGGTCTGAGGGGCTTGGGGAGGAAGCAGCTCTCTGAACAGAGAGAGATCTAGAGGGGGGGAAAGGACCCAAAGGACGTTCTATCCAACATCCACTATCCTGCAAAACTCAATGTCCGACACACACACACACACACACACACACACACACACACAGTTAATGCATATGATAGTCTCCTGGGCCCAGAACATTGCCAAGAATGTGGATTGAAGATTTGAAGAGACAAACAGAATATATTACATAATCCATAGTACTGAACTGCCTGATGTATTTAGTGAGTCAATATTAGGGAGAAGTGTGAAGGCTCCCAAACCTGCAGTCACTGTGGCTGAGGTCAGATAGCTATTCTTGGTGTTTGTTTTCTGGCAGGACTAGACTTGGATGAGGGCTTCCCAGGTATGCCAATGCAGGAGACATAAGAGATGCAGGTTCGATCCCTGGGTCAGGAAGATCCCCTGGAGAAGGGAATCGCTACCCACTCCAGTATTCTTGCCTGGAGAATCCCACAGACAGATGGACTCTGGCAGGCTACAGTCCATAGAGTCACAAAGAGTCGAACATGACAGAGGTGACTTAGCAGACATGCAGGCTTGGATGAACTTCTGGATTCAAACATGTTAGCTTCTCTATTTGGACAGTTTCTACATTTAAGTTACTATACTAGAAAATGTTATCAGTGTGTTAGATGATTTGGCCTAAATGTGCTTATCACATAAAAAAGAAAATACTATTTAAGCAAACATTTATTGTCTGATCAAGAATATGAATAGGACAATAGGACTTAATAGGACAATAGGAATTCAAAGTCCAGGTTTAAAGTCAGAGCTCTGTGATTAACTAATCTGGATCCATGCACTCATATTTCATCTTGTTGAATCTCAATTTCTCTCATTTGCTAAAAGAAGAATTTAACATATCTACTACCTACTTGAGGAAGATTGTTAATATAAAGAATTACAATATTAACTGAAGTCTTAAAAACTAATGCAAAATAAGCTAGATGACTGATATATGAGAAATAATCAAATGAGCAATTCAATTGTAAAATAATATCCTACAGGAATTTGATCTCATTTACTGGAGATATTTCAAAATGTCCTAGATAAAGCAAACATACTTCTCCTGCAGGATACATTTCTATAATAAGAGATTATCAAATAATTTATATGACACTATATATTTCTAATATACGTGGTTAAAATAATTTTTTTCTGACTTTCATTTTTGTAGCTTGAGTCATACCAAAAAGGACCTTTAAAAAGCATACTGTGTATTCCTTATGAAGTTATTTCAATTCTGTGAAATTATCATGTATTAAAAAAAGACTACTCAGTGCTAGAGTTGCTCTTATTTTTATATTAGACTTCAGAAAAACTGTTTGAGGACAACAGAAAAAGTGTAATTTAGAAGAACATAGAATATAGTACAGTTTTGTAATATTTTAACTAGGTAATTTCCTTCACAAATCAGTTTATTGCAATATTATTTTCAAAAATAAAGTACTAAAAACATCCTGAAAGTCCATAAATAGAGAAATGCTTGTCTAAATTATGGCTCCTTAACTCTGAAATAAAGTGAGGTTTATATGTACTGACTTGAAAAGTCATCCACAATGGAGTAGCGAAAAAAGCATGGCAGAGTAATAAATATCATGCAACTCAATTTTTATTAAAAATTAAATAAATAAAACTGAATTAACTGGTTGTACATTTATATAAACATTGAAAAATAAATGAAAAATCCTACTCTTTATAGCATTGTTTGACTTTTATTGCTGGGAAAATTAATGGAGAAGGGGAATAATTTTCCTCATACACATTGCATTGTTTGGAATTGTTGCAAATAGCATATATTGTTGTATAACTTTTGAACTCACAAAAATTATCATATAAATTAAACTATAATGGCAATTCAAGAAAGCACCTGAATATTTTGTAATGTCTGATTAGTACATTTGTTAAATTACAAGTAGATTACAATATTTGTCAGAGCATCTATAGGTAATGATGAATTTTAATTTTTTATGCATGTGCACAAGTATAGTTAAAATAAGAATACCCATTAATATTTACGCTCAAAAATACAGAATAAGAAGTGATATCCAAGGACAGTCATTCACATCCTATCATCACTGTGACCAGGAAAATAGTAAAATAAATAAGCAATACTAATAATTTACTTTCTCTTTTCTTTGCTTATGTTTCAAAATCCATATGAACTTTCTACAACCAGAAATATTTAGGGGCATTCAGAAGAAGCAAGATAATATTCCTTACCTTATACAATGTAAAAAGCCTCTTAATATCCTAGCAACCCCTATCATTTTCATAAAACAAAGTTACCATCATTAAAATATCTAATGTTACTTTATTTTTGTTAGAGCAGAGCTCCAAAATAATCTAAGCAGATCATCACTGTCACTGAGGTAAAGGTCTCGTGGGACCTGGTCAGCTTCATGCTTTGTTCTGGAATAGCAGCAACTGAACAGCTCAGGATGTTGGCGAATCATGCCAATGAATATGAAAGCGTGCACTGCAAACTTCGCAAAGATATATGTCAGAGGAAAATTTACTTTGCGGTTCAATTAACATCTGAAAATATGATTTAGCAAGAAATAAAATCTTGAGGACCTCTGTTAAATAGCAAATGGTTATCTCGTCATTGTCTTCATGTAGTGGCATAGCTCCTTAAAAATCAAGTATGCCAATCAACTACAGAAAAAGAATCTGGAGGACAGTCTTTCAGATCGCAATACTTAGTTTTTTCCAAAACTTATAATAGGAATTCTCAACTGTATAGTCAAGGGTGGAGACACCTATGAGAAAATTTAGGGGGGTTTCCCTGGTGAGTGAGTGGTAAAGAATTTGCCTGCAGATGCAGAGACACGGGTTCGATCCCAGGTCAGTTCCTCATGCCTCAGAGCAGCTGAGCTGGTGCACCCCAACTATTTGGCCCGTGGTTAAGAGCCTGGGAGACCCGGCTACTGAGCTCAGTAGCAGCAGTTCAGTGCTGCAACTGTTGCAGTCCATGGGCTCTAGAGCCCGAGTCCCACCGCCAGGGAAGGTACCACAGTGAGAACCTTGCACCGCATCTAGAGAGGGGCCCCTGCTCGCCACAGCTAGAGAAAGCCCCCACACAGCAGTAAAGTCCCGGCACAGCCAGAGAATAACTAGCTAACTAAATAAATCAGCGAATAAATTTCGGCCCAAGGTTACAAGCGCCACAATAATTCCACAGAGAATTCTGGAGTAAGCTAGAGATTAGGACATTCAATAAACATTTCTGAGTTCACATTTAAACCTTTCATGTTCTGGTCACTCCAGGAACACCCACCAGCCTACTCTCCTTTTGATGAGGTTACCATTTAGTCTTAGAAGCTAAGAAACCTTGAGCAAAGACATGATTTGGACCAGAAACTGGTTCATATTTTAGTTCCATTATTGCCAGTCTTTATGTGTGTTGGCTTCTGTATTCTGCATCAGTCCTCGCTAGTTAAAGCTGTGGTTTGCTCACAGTCTCATCTACTCAAGAAGTACACATTATTGGCAGCAATGAGAACTCATCTTCAAAGAAAATCACTGATAGTAAATGTAGAATTAAATTATTAAAGTCTCTTTCATGACGCATAGAATAGTCAAAGCAATTTATATTCTTATTCATTTGTCTACTTTTAAACAACTGTTTATGGATGTTCACTTTATCCCAGTCCTGAGTCTAGGAAAAGAAGAATGAAGAAATATAGAATTTAAACTTAAGTCATGCTACCAAGAAGATTTCATTCTAGAGTCAGTGATTGCAGACAAATTAAGTAGTCAAACAAAGAATCCAAACAAAGAAAAGTGTAAGAGCAAAGACCCTAAAGCATTTTCAAAATGGATATAAAGGAGGGTGGTATTGATGAAATATAATGATCAGGAAATAATATGGTACAAAATGAGATGATAAGGGTCAGGCAAGGCCCGGCCCATGAAAGATGCTTATTATAGGCTGTGCAGAAATATTTGATGCTTTAAAAAATCCAGTTGGAAGCTACTGAAAATTCTTAAGCAGGAAATTATTCATAACTGCATTATAGTTTTAAAAGGAGTTGGGTAAAGTACTGTGACTATGATGGAGGGTGAAATTTGGAAGCAAAGTCTTAAGAGGATATTGTAATTGTGAAGAAAAGAATTGAGAGCTGCTACAAAAAGGTTTTCCTGGTGGCTCAGATGGTGAAGAACCCACCTGCAATGCTGGAGACCTGGGTTCGATCCCTGGTTTGGGAAGATCCCCGGAGGAGGGCATGGCAATCCACTTCCGTATTCTTGCCTGGAGAATCCCGTGGATGGAGGAGCCTGGCAGACTCCATGGGGTCACAGAGAATCGGACATGACTGAGCACACACAAAGGAGAGTAGTAATCGGAATGTAAAGTGGACATTTTGGAAATAAATTTAGAGGTAGAACTCAAAAGAATCAAGAATACTGCCTTATACTTCATCAAAATTTAAAATGCTTACTCTTCAAAAGACTTCATTGAGGGAGTGATACACAAACCACTTGCAAATGACATATTTGATGAGAGAATTATATTGAAATATGTAAGCATGATCAAAGCTAAACAGTGAGAAAACAAGAAGCAATACGTAAAATTGGGTATAATTTATTTATTAGTGAATTCATAGCTTTAACAAAGAATATGTACAAATCACAAATATGTATATGAACATGCCAAGCATCTTTAGTCATCAGGAGAATGCAAAACAAAACTGGGATGAGATACCACTTTGCTGCAGTTTAGCTGCTAAGTCATGTCTGAATCTTTGTGACCCTGTGGACTGCAGCCCACAAGGCTCCGCTATCCGTGGGATTTCCAAGGCAAGAGTACTGCAGTAGGCTGTCTCTTCCGTCTCCAGGGGATCATCCCAACCCAGGGATCGAACCTGTGTCTCATGCTTCTTGGCAGGTGGATTGCTTACCCCTGAGCCACCTGGGAAGCCCACTACATGCTTTAAAACTGGTTTATATTAAAAAGCCTATCATATCAAGTGCCGACAAGACGTGGAGGTACACGACCTTGTAAGATTAACGGTAGGAATGTAAAATGTTAGAAACGCTCTGGAAGACAGTTTGACAGCTTCTTGAGAATACAACTTCCATATGATCCAACTATTTCACTGCAAATTATCAGCTCCCTAAGAAAAAGAATGAAAATTTGTCCATACAAAGATGTATACACAAGCGTTCATAGCAGCTTTATTCTGGTAGTAGTCCTAAAGTTTAAACGACTTAAATATTCATCAAAACGTGAATGCACAAATTGTGCTATGCTGCATAAAATATTACTACTCATCAAAACAAAATATTTTATTTGGTGCATGCAGCAAAATGCATACATTTAAAAATAATAATGTTGTATGAATGTCCAACATAAAAGTTCATAAAATTCTAGAAAATGCAAATGAATTTAAGTGATAGAATATTTCAGCAGTTGCTTGGAGGCAGGGATGAGAAAAGGGGGAGAGAGGTTGAGACAGGGTAGGACAGAAATTATGAAGGGCATGAGGAGGCTTTTGCGGTGACATGTGTGTTTATTATCTTGGTTGTGTGATGGTTTTGAAGCCATATATATATGCCAAAAACTTGTCAAATTGTACACTTTCTACATTCCCAGTTTATTGTACATCATTTGCTCTTAAAAAAAATATATATATATTTTTTGCCTTCAGCCAAGGAGTAGATTAAGTTTGCAGTTTCTGAAATGAGATAATACACTAAAAACAAATCAGTTGATACAAAAAAGAAATGGAAAATTTTATTCCAACCAAAATTGAGGATTGTAACCTGGGAAGAGCACCTCAGGAAGCTCTGAGAACTGTTCCACACATCAGAAGTCAAGGCAAGTAACATAAGTTTTTGAGACACAGGGCTGTGTATCAAATTATGTCTTATTGACAATTTGCACAGTCCAGATCTAAGAGTCAGTTTGTTGTGATCCACATAGTCAAAGGCATTTGTGTAGTCAATGAAGCAGATTTTTTTTCTGGATTTCCCTTGCTTTCTCTATGATCCAAAGGATGTCAGCAATTTGATCTCTCGTTCCTCTGCCTTTTCTAAAGCCAGCTTGAACATCTGGAAGTTTTCAGTTTACTTGCTGTTGAAGTCTACCTTGAAGGATTTTGAGCATTATCTCACTAGCATGTGAAATGAGCACAACTGTATGGTGGTTTGAACATTCTTTGACATTGACCTTCTTTGGGATTGGAATGAAAACTGACCTTTTCCAATTCTGTGGCCACTGCTGAGTTTCCCAAACTTAGTATATTGAGTGCAGCATTTAACAGCATTATCTTTTAGACTTTGAAAAGCTCAGCTGGAATCCCATCATCTCCACTAGCTTTGTTCATCCTAAGGCTTCCTAAGGCTGACTTGACTTCACACTACACGATGTCTGGCTCTAGGTGAGTGACCACACCATCCTGGTTATCTGGGTCATGAAGATCTTTTTTGTGTTGCTCTGTGTATTCTTGCCACCTCTTCTTAATCTCTTCTACTTTGGTTAGGTTCTTGTCCTTTCTGCCCTCAATTGTGCCCATCTTTGCATCAAACGTTTCCTTGGTGTCCTCAGTTTCCTTGAGGAGATCTCATATTTCCCACTCTATTATTTTCCAATATCTTCGCAGTGTTCCCTTTAGAATGCTTCTGACTGAGAGTTAGGGAGACTCTTCCACCTCCTCTGATACTTGGCCTCAGGGCTGATTAAAGCTGAGACACAAGGCTCCTAGCAAAGAGAGTGTGGGAAGGGAGGTGTTTGGGCTAATGGTTTACTCAGCTGCTCACAAAAGGAAACTGACCAGCCTCTAACCTCAACCTAAACAATGGTTCAAGACAGCAGTTTCAAAAACAAAAGCTTCGATTGCATCGCTTCCTCCTACAGCTAGCTCTGTCACTCATCTTTTCCAGATGCTCATGATTTCTCCTCTTAATTTCAGGTTTTACCAGATTCCAGCCTTCATACTCAGTTCTTTAATGCCCATCCTTTTTTTTTCAAAGTGAACCCATTCACTGGGTATCCTTTGATTCTCTAACATGGAACAGGAAATCGGTAGGCCAGATTAAAATGCTTCATACATCACAAATGAAAAAAAACTCAAGGGACTCTAATTATAGTTTTTAACTTAGAAATCTTAACATAAATATGCAACCTTGAAAAACTAAAGCGGACTACAACATAACGCTTGCCACTTTCCGCATTACTGTGGCAACAAATAATGATTCTGCTTTATAACCTAGTATTTGTATCAAGTCAATTGATGGGCACCTTAACATATGCACTAACCCTTGCATTTCACTGCAGATCTCATGTATATGCACATTTTCTCCTTCCACCTTCAAATAGCCGCAGACAACTGCAACCACAAGAGGAAGCATACCTGGCCTTGTATTTCCTCAGTCTGAATTACATCCCAGAGCTCTGCACTCCTTCTCTTATCTAATCTTGAAAGCATTCCCCTGGATCCTAATACAGACAGCTGACTCTTCCATTAGTGAATTGTCTCGTTACTACTAGCAATTTGGGGTTCAGAGCAGATCCCGTGACAATAGAATCAAGTCTCTGTTACATGACAGATGTTGCCTGAGGTGACTTATCCGTGTATTGCTAAAACTGACACCAACTCATAAAACAAGGATGACTGTACCCCCTTTAAAGATAAAAACACTGAGATGAAGGTGACACGCCCAGGCCGCAAAACAGTAAATGTTGAATCCAGCATTTATACTTTTTCCATTAAGCCAAACTGATTATTTAATCTTTTTCACTTAAAGAGACAAGATCCACTATCTAAAATTTCCACCAATAGTTTTACAATCCTGACTATTTACTAGTCAGTCACAGTTTGAGGAAAAATTTTCCTATCGTTTGCAAATAAAATAAGTGTTTAAAACAAGCTGTCATGAAGCATACAGTTCTTTTGGGTCTGAATGCATTTTGAAAGGATTTTGACAAAATTGACAACTTATGTTCATAGAAAATCCTCTATTTATGCATAAATTTGGCATATGTCATTTCCTCCTTTTCCTTCACTGTGGACCATGACATAATCATCTTAGTAGAAACCAAAATTTAAGGTAGAAAATGTATTGTGATTAAATTTACTTTGGCAAATTTATTGTCAAAACCACTGAACACCGACCGATCTTTCGGCACTAAGAGCTAGCATTCAGTAAAATTCTGAAAGATGTTTAATCAGACAGTTAAGGTAAATCATTCTAGGAAGATTTTCATTCAAATAAGAATGGCAGATCTCAGCTTCCTAGCCCTCTCTCCACTGTACCTCCGCACCCTCTAAACCCACAGTACAATTGACTGATTTATTATAATTAGGATCATAAAAAAAAAAAAATCAATCATTTGAAAGCCAGGCATTGAAAACCAGAAATACTAAAATGCCATCAGATTTGAGTCATCCAGCACCCCTTTGCCCAGGGCCTGAAGATCCTCTTTAAGATAAACAATGAATATTGGTTAGCTTAGGTTCAAGTGAGACATTTGATACCCAGAGAAAATAAGCAGGAGAGTGAATAAAGCAGTAGTCACATTTCTGAAGAATGAAATCAGTAGATTGCAAGTGACAGGTTCAATTACTGGTCCATGGACCACTGACACATCCGCCTTAAACTCTGAGGAATGGGCAGTGGGAAAAGGATGAATAACTCTTAAGATTTAGAGAAAATATGTAACCACTCAGGCAGAAAATTAGCAATTACATTTCGTGCCATCAGTAATAACTATTTCAACAAAGATCTTAGGTTAACGTCAGACTGTGTGACAGTGTATCAACCATTACACCTGTGTTCAATCAGCATCCACATCCCTCAACCCGATCCTGAGCTGTTTAGTTCAGATGTGGCTCCTTCAGTGATAAGCAAGATGGCTGACATCTGGTACAGAAGCATTCAAAAGCAATTTACTTCACAGTTTTGATGCTGACTGTTGAAAAGAGAAAAAGTCTGTAAAATTTGGACAGTTGTGGTTTGTCTTTTCAGGTTTTCCTTTGATTATTTTTTTTCTGGTTATGAATAAAATTACAATTTTCGTTGGAGATAAAGCTGCAAACTACATCAGTAAGAACTTTTTGTAGTGAGATTTTCAGATTTGCAGTTACATGAAATATTATCTTTAATAAAAATCATGCATTCATGAAGCATCTGAGTAAAGGACTAAAATAACAGATGACACATTTTTAAAAAGAGATAGACAAATGTGCACATAATTAATGCATCACTTCTCTCTTAATTTAAATCTGGTTTGACACTATAGAGCTAACTGGTAAGCTTTTTTTTTAATTTGCATATGTATTGACAGGGATGATAAACGATTTCTCGCCAACAGATAAATATACTTAATTTGTTCATGAACCCTACTGCCTTATAGTTTTACTCCAAGAATAAGCTAAATAAAATAATACAAAGAATCAAAAACAAAACGTAAAAAGGATTAAAGATGACTAGCAACACAACAAATGGCTAGTCAGAAAATTATAACAAAAATCTATAAGCATATTACTTATTTGAGATAATAAATGACCACAGTTATAACAAAAGTTCTATTTGAAGATAGTGTTAATGAAATATGATAAAGGAGAAATAAGATGTTACTCATGAAGTTTCAAGTGCACGACAACATATGCTTTGCTATCATGGTAGTCACACAGTTATAAAATTTTTAAAGTATTTGTGGGTGAAAGTAAATTGAATTACTATAAATTAAATCAGTAGCTGAAATTTATTATGAACTTTATTATTATAAGATTCATGTTATTGAAGTCTTATACTTAGAGATTTCTTAACAGTAGTTTAAACTATTCTCATATAATATGCACTCATTCTAATTTGTTATGACTGGTGTTGATTCAGTAATATATGTGTTCACACATAGTATATTTTAAATATAATCATGTATAATATCCACAATGCATAATATGTTGTATATGATATAAAAAATGGCATATTTATCAAGAATTGTCCTCGAAGCCAGAGAACCACCTGTTCACTCACGTGTGACCTTCAGATATAACTCTAGAGAAACACACACATAAATAATAATGATGATGATGACAATGACATATTAATATACTATATAAAGTGCTACAGAAAGCATGGAATCTTATGTGATCACACAAGGAAAATTATAAATGAAGAAGGATTGGAAGGTATGTTTCCTTACTAAATGGATGTTTTTCTAAAAATTTATTTTTAGACCAAATATTTATAACTCAAAGACATTGTACATGATCTAAAAGCCATTCTATTTAAATCATTTACAGGGAACATTAAAAAAGTGAATACTATATTTATTGTCTCTTGTGTTACGCTGACAAGTTCAGGATACATGTGTTTATATGTGTGTTCTCAAAGCAGGCACATCTAAACTGACTTCATAAATACAGGTCCATGCCCGTTATGGGGGTGATATCTCAGCACCCTTCAACATTAATGGTGGTCCTCTAGGTAAGGAAGAGAACAGAGAATAGAATGTTTTCCCTCAAAGGTAAGAATGCCACTGAACCGTTTTACAAGATCAGTCTTTCATGAGCTCAGCACACTCCCTCCAATAATGTTCGTCACCTGTGATTCAATGCCTTACTAACACTGTAAATTGTGTCATTTAATCTCAGCATTGTCTCATTTCCCTCTTATTGTTTTCCTCCTCATCCTGGTTCCCAACATGATTCTGTCTCATCTAATATCCTATCAATGCTCAATCTCAGATAATTGTAATGTTGGAAAGGGTTTGAGTGACAATTTCTCATTAAGGTATAAATGATTGATCGATTCTTGTACTGTCTTTTCCGGGACATTTGCATTTTAATAGAGGATAATTCCTTCATTCATGGAGAATGAGTTCTATAATAGTGTCATTTCAAACCGGAGTAATAGGACAGGGTGAGGGAAATTTGGATTGGGGAAATCTTCCTTATTCTTTGTCAAGATCATATTCAATTTCTCATTAATTCAAAACTTTACCCTACATCTTGAGTTCTAGCATCTCCAGAGTTGGCTTTAGTCTTTCCGAAGCTGGAATTATTTTCTGGAAGTAATTTAAACATGGACACAATCACATTAATTCTTTCCCTTCACTGAGGTAACCTTAAGTGCTTAGGAGTCATACATCAGAAAGTCTCTGAAGGAGACAGAATCAAGAAACAAAATAAAGTAAGCAAAAAATAACAACAAACAAATAAATAGAGGCAGAGAAAGTGCAGTGAGACAGCCTAATCAGCCGTCCTAGTGGTGATATTTATAGACCTCCCAGCACTGCCGTAAATATTGTTTTATGCACAATACACTATTCCTTCAGTCTCAAGGAGGGATGAGATTTCTAGGCACTCTCTTGCTATACAACCCTAGTAAATAAAATGTACAGTGCTCCTAAAACTATCCCAGAGAGACATGGAGATCACATTGTAGGCATTCTTATTTTCCCTTAAAACAATTTTTTATGAATTATAAATCACATATAATTCTGGGGAAGCAAAATACACATGAAATTTACTGAAAACTTGGTTTTCTCTATATCACAAAGAACCACGTTTTAAATTACATTATCTTATGTATCACCTTATTGTCATTTCATTTATAGTAAAACCACAACTGTTCGATGGTAATTTTTTTTAATTAAAATATTATAAGTAGGCTGAGTCTATGTATATTGTCAGATTGAACTAAGATAGAAAAGTCTAGTCAGCCAAATAGACACCCTAATATCTACTGGAACATTCCAAAAATGAATGCACTTTCAACAGGTTTAAGAATGTTTTAGTTAAAAAGCTAACACTACCCAGAGTTGTTATTCATCCAGGTCATTGAAAAAGTCATGTCATCAAATTACATATAAATTAGATAAATTTATAAACATTTTGCAAGTAAATATTCTATCTAGAATATAATCTCAGATAAGTAGAGATATTTCAGTTGTCTGGCACCATTTGGAAAAATATAAATATTCCAGGCATCAGAATTTTGTATTTTACAAAAACTTTTGGTATACATTTTCACTAATATTTAGTGTTCTAAACATGTTTTAAATGTCTATAGGCTGACTAGAGTTTAGGATCAAAAACAGCAATTTGTAATCCCTTCAAGCTCATTTAATGATTTGAAGTGATTTACCTAGAGTGCCAAAGTCTGGAAAATGGCTATTCCATTTTACATAGATTTTCTGGTGAACCTGAAGGTAAATTTGCTTCTCAGAGAAACTTTCTTTGTATTTCTGATATCGCTTTAAAATAGAATACCAAATATGAAACTCAAGTGCAAAAACTATATTTGATTGCTAAAAATTCACCCATTGAATAATGGGGATATCAATTTAATAAACAAATAAGTAGATTTCTTTTATTTCACTTGCAATAATTTGTGGGCTCACTTGAATTATGACTTCTAAATAAATGACTCTCTTTTAGAACAAATGCGTGTGCTGTTCTAAGGCCCTTCACTCTAAGTGCCTGCAGAGCCTCTGACTCTGCGACCCCGTGGACTGCAGCCTGCCAGGATCCTTGGCCCATGGCATTTCCCAGGCAAAAATACTGGAGTGGGTTGCCATTTCCTTCTGCAAGGGATCTTCCTGATCCAGGGATCTAAGCCAGGTCTGCATTGCAGGCAGATTCTTTACCATCTGAGTTACCAGGGAAGCCCTTAGGAAAAACGTGACTGCAGAGTCACGTGAGGGTGACTGAGAAAGAGAGGAAATTAAAAAAAAAAAAAAAAAAAAAAATTCTCCCTTTGGTTGAAGGAAATATTCCTTAGTGAATAACAGAAAAAGATTATTTCTTCTCTCCTAATGCACACTATACTTTCAACAGTGCATTCAATTCGATTTCATTTGAATTAAAATGTCATTAATGAGAAAATAGTTGACCTGCCAACTAAAAGAACCTGCTACACAAGGATAACCAAGGTATATGTACCTCAATTCGACTTAACAATTGGTCAGAATAAGTATTCTCTTTTAAGTATTCAATTCAATTATGCTTTTCAAAAAACTTAAGAATGTGCTCATTGCACAAATCTTCATGTAAAAAATGTACTTAATATGTATCAAGGGTTGAATTATCTACTCAAGATATTATTGTGGTGACAGGTTTTAAAATATAATCTTTTTGGGGGGGTTTGTTTTAAAAATCAGTTTTTTAAAAAAACAATCTTCTCAATTTATTTTTATTTAGAACACTTTGCTTTCAAACATTTATTACTCTCAACTGTGATATTGATATTTTATAAAGAAAATATTCATGAGTAAACATCAAACATTTTTGAGGATATTTACTTAATGAAATTTTGATTTAAGATCCATTAAATGTATTTCCAGGTATATCTCACATTAAAATGATTGCTAGAGCAACAGAAATGTACAAGGACTAAAGAAGTTAGTTAAGATTTGATGAGCCTATACAGCAATTGTAAAGCTCAGCAGTTTTGATTCAGGTGATCAGTCAAAGTTTATTTTATTCAATCTAAACATAGAACTTATTTTGCTTTCCTTTTTCCTAGGGCTTCCCTGGTAGCTCTGCTGGTAAAGAATTTGCCTGCAATTCAGGGGACCCTGGTTCAATTCCTGGGATAGGAAGTTCCCCTGGAGAAAGGATAAGTCACCCACTCTAGTAGTCTTGGGCTTTCCTGGTGGCTCAGATGGTAAAGAATCTGCCTCCACAGCTGGAGACCTGGGTTCAGTCTCTGGGTTGGGAAGATCCACTGGAGGAGGGCAGGTAACCCACTCCAGTATTTTGGTCTGGTGAATCACCATGGACAGAGGAGCCTGGTGGTTAGAGTCCATGAGGTCCCAAAGAGTTGGACACAAGTGAGTGAGAAAAGCGTAGCACATATATAACGACAGTATAACCATATAATGCTCTACATATAGTTGCAGGTATATGGCTTGGCAATTCCAAATTCCTTTGTAGTTGTATCTCAGTTCAGTTTAGTCGCTCAGTCGTGTCCGACTCTTGGCGACCCCATGGATTGCAGCTGACAGGCCTCCTTGACCATCACCAACTTCCGGAGTCTACTCAAACTCATGTCCATTGAGTTGGTGATACTGTCGAACCATCTCATCCTCTGTCATCCCCTTCTCCTCCCGCCTTCAATCTTTCCCAGCATCAGGGCCTTTTCCAATGAGTCAGTTCTTCACATCATGAGGACAAAGTATTGGAGTTTCAGTTTCAACATCAGTCCTTCCAATGAATATTCAGGGCTGGTTTCCTTTAGGATGGACTGGTTGGATCCCCTTGCAGTCCAAGAGACTCTCAAGAGTCTTCTCTAACACCACAGTTCAAAAGCATCAATTCTTCGGGGCTCAGCTTTCCTTGTAGTCCAACTCTCACGTCCATACACGACTACTGGAAAAAACACAGCCTTGATTAGACAGCCCTTTGTTGGCAAAGTAATGTCTCTCTCTGCTTTTTAATATGCTGTCTAGGTTGGTCATAACTTACCTTCCAAGGAGCAAGCCTCTTGTAATTTCATGGCTGCAGTCACCATCTGCAGTGATTTTGGAGCCAGAAAAATAAAGTCTGTCACTGTTTCCATTGTTTCCCCATCTATTTGCCATGATGGGACTTGATGCCATGATCTTAGTTTTCTGAATGTTGAGCTTTAAGCCAACTTTTTCACTCTCCTCTTTCACTTTCATCAAGAAGCTCTTTAGTTCTTTGCTTTCTGTCATAAGTATGGTGTCATCTGCATATCTGAAGTTATTGATATTTTTCCCAGCAATCTTGATTCCAGCTTGTGCTTCTTCCAGCCCAGCATTTCTCATGATGTACTCGGCATATAAGTCAAATAGCAGAGTGACAATATACAGCCTTGACATACTCCTTTGCCTATTTGGAACCAGTCAGTTGTTCCATGTCCAGTTCTAACTGTTGCTTCCTGAACTACATACAGACTTCTCAAAAGGCAGGTCAGCTAGTCTGGTATTCCCATCTCTTTCAGAATTTTCCACAGTTTGTGGTGATCTACACAGTCAAAGGCTTTGGCGTAGTCAATAAAGCAATAATTGTATCTAGATGTCTTTTAGATTGGAAGATCTAGATAATGGAGAGAATTGGAAGAACTCTCACTGTAGCAATGGTTGAACACATTTTTGTTCCAAGAACAGTTAATGATCAGAACCCAGAATTGAATATTTCAGAATCCTCATTTAAAGAGTTTGTGGTGTGTGTGTGTGTCTGTGTGTCTGTGTGTCTGTATGTTAGTCGCTCAGTCATTTCCAACTCATTGTGACCCCATGGACTATAGCCCACCAGGCTCCTCCATCTATGGAATTCTCCAGGCAAGAATACTGATGTGGATTGCATGCTCTTCTCCAGGGGAATATTCTTGACCCAGTGATCAAACCCAGGTCTCCTGCATTATCAGGCAGCTTCTTTACCATCTGAGCCCCTGGGGGAGCTTAAGCAGCAAGGTTTTACTGTCTAGCACAGGGAACTATATTGAATATCTTGTGAAAAACCATAATGGAAAAGAATATAAAAAACAATGTACACATGTGTAAAATTGAGTCACTTTGATGCACAGCAGAGATTGACCCAACATTGTAAATCAAGTATATGTCAATAAAAAGTTAATAAAAATAATTTAAATGTATTTAAAGTATATACTGGAAAAACAGAAAGACTAGGGCACAGACAATCGCTTATCATTGGATAAAATATAAACATTATTTCCATGACCAATTTTTGGTTCCTGTTTGGTATTTTTAGAATGAAGATACTTGATGAAGACAAAATATTTTGCCAGTTGCTAAAAGCCAAAATAATGGTGAAAAAATTCTCAGTCAATATTTGAGTGGGAAACAAAGAAAAACATATGAATGTATGTATGTCTGGGTTGTTTCAAAGACAGATTAAAACTGCTTAGGAAAAGATTGTTTTTTATTATGAATACAACATCAATCAATGTTTCATTTATCAAGGACACTGTCATTTAAAGTTTAGTTTGTGGTTTTCTCTTTGTATTAAACTGGTAAAATATTGTCATATTTGAAAAGATCATTTTTTAATCTTCTTCCAATACAATGTGCATCAAATTCCTTAGAATGCTTATAGTCTTTGACCAAATATTTCCTTCTCCAGGGAACCTATCTTAAGATGAGGTTAAAAAGCATATATAGGGTATTATTATTATAGAAAGTTTTCAAATATTAAACATTCAAAAATAATATACAAGGGAAAGAATAATTTAGAATATAATACATCTATAAGATGAAATAGCATTGAGGCTAATTAACTTATGTTTAACAGTATATAGAATGATGTGATGTCATGGTCTGCTCAGAAGCCATAATAAAATACCATAGGCTGGTTGACTGTAAGAGCAGAAATTTATTTCTCACAGTTCTCAAATCTCGGAATTACAAAATCAAACGTGGCAAGACAAGTTTGATACTGAAGTGTTTTTCCTTGGCCTGGAGAGGCAGGCATCACCTGGCTGCATGCCCACCTGGCCTCTTCTTCAAGCATTCTCAGAGAGAGTGAGGAGAGAGGAAGCTCTGTGATATCTCTTAGTAGAAGGACACAGTTCCTATAAGAGTCCTTCCCTCATGACCTCATTTAACCTAAGTTACTTCCTAAGAGGCCACGTTTCCAAATATGTCTCTTAGTGATAAGTCTTCAGTATTAGTATTCATGGGGCAAGGACCACACAACGTTCAATCCATAATATGAAGAAAACATGTCTGTGTAACATTATGGGGACAATCACTAAAGAGTTTAAATATTCTGTTATCTTGCTTTTATAAGTACTAAATTATTTTTACATAAAGGAGAAAAGCTAGCCAAAGATCCACCGATCATAAAGGGTAGCTGTCCATGGATGTTGTTATTTATTGGGGCTTTTGTTTACCATTTTCTAGTTATAGTAGTCTGTATTTTTAAATAATCATTTTGTGTTGGCTTTTGATAAAAATATTTCAATGCCTGTGAGATATTAAATGAGGGTCAAATGGAATAAAATGAAATAAAGTATATGAAAGCATCTACGGCAGTGTTTTAAGTACTCAAATAATTCCTTATAATTTTAATATATTTGTTTTGGTAAAAACCCTACTGCCAATGCAGGAGATGTAAAGAGACATGGGTTCAATCTCTAGGTTGGGAAGATCCCCTGGAGGAGGGCATGGAAACCCCTTCAGTATTCTTGCCTGGAGAATCCCATGGACAGAGGAGCCTGGAAGGCTACAGTTCATAGGGTCACAAAGATTTGGCCATGACTGAAGTGAGTGAGTGATGTATAGTGTATCACAAGGTAATTCTATTTTCATTATTTGAGCCAGAAATTAATACATATCATACGATGATGATGAGAATGAGAAATGATGATGAGATTTAAAAAACTATGATATGCTTAGACTACATGGGTGGGTACCCTAAAAGCAGAAACCTAATATAAATTGATTATTTTAGAAACTTTTAAAACATTCTCAACTCTTAGATAACTTGTCATAGGAGATAATCCATTGTTTTCGATAGTACCTTAACAATTAGTGTAATTACATCACATGACCTATTTTTCAACTACTTATTGAGTAATTTCTATTTTTCAGAAAATACACTCAGATCTTTGAATACAAAAATCTACTGTCCTCTGAAGATTCACTACCAAGGAATAAATCACTTTTTCAAGATGATAAATTCAGGCAAAGAGAAAGGATTGAGGATAAACAGCATAAATGGCAGATAATTTAGCAATGTTTAATAGAGAAAGAAATATGTAAAGTAGGTTTTAAAGGGTAATTGCAACAGCATTCACAAAAACAAAGGTCAGGAGGCACAAGAGGGGAAGAAATCAACTAGACTACAAATGCCTCACATTTACAGGTAGGGGATCCTGCGACTATCACGATAGTGTCTTCTGCAATACAGAAAATATTGTAAGGCTGTCAAATGTGACCTCAAAGACGAGCCTATCAAAATGACAATTTGGATACAAATAACTTTAGTTGCTGTCTTAGAAATTATTGGCAATTTATCCCTCTGATTGTCCTAATGCTCTTTGCTCACTTTTCAAAATTTTAATTTTAAAATTGTTTGTAAAAAAAATAAAAAAATTGTATGTGCGTTATTAGAACATGGATACTTTTAATATTCTTCTGTTGTTTTTAATGGTATGCTATTGATCTATTTTTTGATTATCAATGAGTGTACATGAATTAAATAATAATCAAATTTACAAAAGTAAACAAAATCTTTAATATTAAAAGTGTATGCACCACATGCTATGAAAAAAGAAAAAAGAAATCAATGCTAAACTTAACTATCAAGCAACTTTTTTTACTTTAGTCATACAAGAAAAATAACAAAGCAAAATCTTGTAGCACAATCAATGTTTTACATGTGTAAAAGCTATAAATTTGTGGTCATCAGTATGGCTAAAAAACATAAGGGAAATGTCAGCATGAACTTTTCCAAAAATAATTTTAAAATAATAATTTAATAAAGTAAACTAGATTAAAAATAAAAAAATTTTAACAAAGTGTGAAAATTCAAGTGAGAAGATTAGGGTCTAATGTCCCATCTGGCATGGGAGGATTATGTTGATGAAGTTTCTTCACAGATTTGCACCGTTAGGATAATGCAGAGTGCATTATTTATTTTTTAAATGCTACTATAATTAAATACAAGATTATCCATTACATGTAGAGGTCATTGGAGCTCAGCAGAAGACAATAATTCCCCTGTAGAAATCAGTGAAGAACAAGGGGAATGAGAAACATACAATGTCTTCAACAAAACCTCTTAAAAGTTGAAACAGAAAAGCTTAACGGATGTAGAACAGCTTTCAAAAGAGTGGAGACAAAGCAGGAACACTTTAGAGAAGAGTGAAAGTGAGAGTCGCTCAGTCCTGTCCCAGTCTGTGACCCCATGGCCTATACAGTCCACGGGATTCTCCAGGCCAGAACACTGGAGTGGGTAGCCTTCCCCTTCTGCAGGGCATCTTCCTGACCCAGGGGTCGAACCCAGCTCTCCCGCATTGCAGGCGGATCCTTTACCAGCTGAGCCACTGGGGAAGCCCACCAGAGAAGAGAACATCACTAAACGTCAGGAAAGAGTCAACTAGGTTGATTTCTCCAGGAAAAAGGACACATTCTAAGAAGTAAAACTTAAACTCTGCTTATTTACAGCAGTGGAAATAAGATGAGCCAGCTGGCAGCAGGAGTTTCAGGGCTCCAATCAGAAATGAGCAAGAGAACCGGTGCTTGAAGACAATCGCACAGGTGGGGATTTCCGGAGAGCAGTCTTGCGGTCTTTCTCTCTCTCTCTCTCTCTCTCTCTCTCTCTCTCTCTCTCTCTCTCTCTCTCTCTCTCTGTCTCTGTCTCTGTCTCTCTCTTTATGTCTACAAGTGAGAAGAGATACACACTAATTTCCTCACAGCTCACACCTACCTATTTCCATTTACTGGTTAAAAAGTATAAGCTAAATGAATTCACAAACAAAACCCTAGATCAGTTGAAAGCCTACAACAGGGCTTTGACGCTTTCTTTATCCTAATCGGCTGACAAGAGAACTATTGAGAGAACATGACTCCTTCAATAACGAATCATCGAAAGAATCATACAGAATATATGCAAAGATATTATAACAGCATATCCAAAATAGGCATTGAAAAATCAAACGTCAAGTAAAAATACTCGCCAGAAAGCCAACAGAATAATAGATGAAAACTGTACTAGGATTCCAGTTTCTTAAAATCTTACTCAAGAAAGTGTTTCTACCGATAAAGTCAGAGTATAATTGGAGCTACAAGAAATTAGGAAAGAGATGGTAAGAAAATATAAGGAGAGAAAATGTGAGCTGAGTTTAATTTAAAAAAATGAATAAAAAATGCAAAATAATCACATGACAAGATAGGAAAATTTAGTGAAATATAATGAAAAAAAAACATAAAAAGAAGCATGGAGGCATAAAAGATTAAAATAAATAACATAAAACAGAAGCAGATAATTTTAAATTATCATAGGTAAAGTAATAAATAAATCTGTGGAAATAACATAGAAATCAAAGTATGATATACTGTTGAAACCATTATTGTAGAAACTTACAAGTATTTAGGTCATATTTATTTCTCTGAGTAATAAGTTAATTGTATAAAGTAAATTGTAATAAAATTTTTATAGCCATTATGTTCCATTTCTGGATCTGCTGAGATACGGAAGTTACTTAAATGTCCATCAAGTGATGAATGGATGAAGAAGATGTGGTACATATATAAAATGGAATACTACTCAGTCATATAAAATAATGCATTGTTGCCATTTATAGCAACTTGAATGAGCCTAGAGATTTTCTATTACAGGTCATGACAAGATACTGAATATAATTCCCTGTGCTATATATACATATTGCTCTATACTTGAAACTAACACAGCATTGTAAAACAGCTATTGTCACTGTTTAGTCACTTTATTGTGTCCCACTGTTTGTGACCCCAGGGGCTGCAGAGCCCCAGGCACCTCTGTCCTTCACAACCTCCCAGAGTTTGCTGAAATTCACACCCATTGAGCTGGTTATGCTAGTTAAGCATCTCAAACTCTGCTGCCCCCTTCTCCTGCCCTCAATCTTTCCCAGCATCAGGGTCTTTTCTAATGAGTCAGCTCTTCACATCAGGTGGCCAAAGTATTGATTTAAAAAAAACTGCAATTCTGAGCACTATTATGGTGCTGATAAAATATGTTATGAAAGTAATATTTGGGAGTCAAAAATATCTGAGAAAACTCTCATTCCACCATATATTAATATGAATGTTTGAATATATATATATATATATATATATATACTAATCAGCTTTAAATTATCCAAGGATAATTTTTACCCTCTTTAAAGTGAGGACAATATATATCATAAAGTTATGATAAAAAATAAATGAAATAATTAATAACAAATTTTAATTTAAATAAGTTTAACTTCCATTATCAAAATTTTAAATACTGTATCATAATATTGATTTTAAATAAAGATTAGATTATACATAATATGCATACTTTTGATTTTTGAAACTAAAATAAATGTAGATAAAGATTTTTAAAGTTATTCCAGAAAGAATAAAAATTAATCCAGTGAGGGGATTAAACTGAGAAAAACCCTAACTGAGGGATGAAAACATTTTCTATCCTAATGATTTTATATTTAGTGTATCCTTTGATCAATTGGTAAAAACCATAACAGCAGCACTTATATCATCTGAGTTGTACATAAAGGCAGAAAGACATGTCATATGCCTTAAAACATGCTGACTTGTTTTTGAAATGATATGACACATCAATACAGTATTTGAAAGATATAAGTATAAAGATATAGCCTCTGCATGAAAAATCATTAATTTAAAAACCTTTATTATATAACCTAATAGAACATATGAAAAGTAAACAACTATTTTAAGATAGTCAATGGTATTTCAATATTTCTTTGCTTTCACAAAAATATCAGAATTTACAAAATGTAATAATACAAAGACAGCTATTTAGAATTGCATATTTCTTAGTTTGAATTCCTTTGAAAGGAGACCATGAAATAAGGATTTGTATGCTATTGTATATTTGGCAGAATATTCATGCATTCAGTAGCAAAAATGAAAAAGGAAGAGGAAATTGAGAAGAAGATAGAGGACACATATCAATTAAATCATGATAATAAGCATGTTATAATTTTGGGCAACTGGAAACCCTCAGAATTCTTGTATCAGAGAAAGGAGATAAGGCAACACTGACCCATCAATTCTCATTCTGTATTGACCGACTCCTCTGAACTTCCGGGTTTTGCTTGCACACAGCTGGTTGGCCTTGATCCTCTGAGAAATTACAACAGAGAGATTCTACTATAATCATTTAGTCTGTGATATTGAACGTAATGGGGGCTTCCCTGATGGTTCAGCAAGAAAGAATCTGCCTATAGTGCAGGAGATGCAGATGTGGGTTCTATCCCTGGGTTAAGAAGATACCCTGGAAGAGGAAATGGCAATCCAGCCCAGTATTTTACCTGAAAAAAATCGATGGATGGAGGACACTGGTGGGCTACAGTCCATGGGTGACAAAGAGTAGGATGCAGCTGAGTGACTGAGCACTGAAAAATAACACCCAGGATTTTTCATCACAGATGTGCTAAATCAAATAGTCTGGAGGGATACAGCTGGTGTTATCACGAGTGTCTAATACACACATTTTCTCTACAGTGCTGTACTATTTGGTCAACACATGATTGCTGTCTTAAGAGGCCTCACTATATTAATAGGAATCCAGTCAATGTCGAATTCATCACATAAAAGTAATCCAGATATGAAAGATCATTTCAACCAACTTAGTTTCGGAAAGTGGCAATGTTATGTATGTTTTGTGACCAGTTCCTCAGTCCTGTCAGACTATTTGCAACCTTATGGAGCCCACCAGGCTCCTCTGTCCATAGGATTTTTCAGGCAAGAATAATGGAGAGGGTTGCCACTCCCTAATCCAGAGGATCTTCCAGACCCAGGCATCAAACTGGCATCTTCTGCATTGACAGACAGATGCTTTCCAACTGAGCCGCCTGGGAAGCCCAATGTTATGTATAGATATAATTATACTTGGGGGAAATATCATAGAAGGCTTCAAATACTGTATTTGAAAGTTTTCATAAGGAAGATAGAATGCTTTTCTTTCATCTGTATAGCTAAAAGCATACAGTTGAGGCAAAAGTGTGAACATTAAATGGAGACAGATTAAGCTTGAAATAGGAATGACTACCCTGTGAAATTTGTGTAATAGTGAACTGGGTTAAGTGAAGGTCGCTCAGCTGTGTCCACCTCTTTGCAACCCCATAGACTATAGAGTCTGTGGAATTCTCCAGGTCAGAATACTGAAATGAGTAGTCTTTCCCTTCTCCAGGGGATCTTCCCAACCCAGGGATCAAGCCCAGGTCATCCACATTGTAGATGGATTCTTTACCAGCTGAGCCACAAGGGAAGCCCAAGAATACTGGAGTGGGTAGTCTATCTCTTCTCCAGTGGATCTTCCCAACCCAGGAATTGAACTGGAGTCTCCTGCATTGTGGGTGGATTTTTTTTTTTTTTTTTTTACCAGCTGAGCTACCAGGGAAGCCATAATAATGAACTAGGAGCAGCCAGGGTTGATACATGCCCAATTACAGAAGGTTTTCAAATGGAGACTCATTGACATCATAACTGTCAAAGATGTTTATAGCAGAATCAACCGTCATATAGGTGGATAGGTCTACCTCTTGTACATGCCATTTTCAACACATTATTATATAATTCTATATATGTCAGAAGGAATTCATGCTAAATTATTATATTTTTCACTAAAAAATATTTATGGAGAGCTGAACTAAACATCAGGTGTCTGATGATGGGACAGAAATGTATTGAATGATTCTTAAAAAGATATTCAACACACAATAAATATATGGGTTGTCATTTCTGTGAAGGAAAATAACAGCAGAATGAAAATAGATCATGCAGCTTGGACTTATTTTGAAGGTTTGAGGAAGTCCTTAAACAAGAAGAGAGCATCTAAATTCAGACTGCAAGGAACCAAAAAGGAGAAAGCCACAGTAAGAGCTGTCAAATTCTATAGGACAAAATGTTCTATAATTCAGGATTTAGCACTCTATGAATCTCTACTGTCATACATATTTATGTTGGCATGTCTAGCACCTAATCATATGATTCAAATACAATGTATTACAGGCATACACTTTCCATCACAGTGTAAGATTATACTGACAATTTTCATTTAATAGCAATACAAAATTATTCTGCATAAAATAGAGGTTTGGTTAAAGCTTAATGAACTAGATAACTATGATGGTGTGGTCACTAACCTAGAACCACACATCCTGGAGTGTCAAGTGGGTCTTAGGAACCATTACTACAAATAAAGCTAGTGGAGGTGATAGAGTTCCAGCTGAACTATTAAAAATCCTAAAAGACGATGCTGTTAAAGTGCTGCACTCAATCAGTTTCAGTTCAGTCACCCATGTTTGACTCTTTGTGACCCCATGAACCACAGCGTGCCAGGCCTCCCTGTCCATCACCAACTCCCAAAATCATGTCCATCGAGTCAGTGATGCCATCCAGCCATCTCATCCTCTGTCGTCCCCTTCTCCTCCTGCCCCCAATCTTTCCCATCATCAGGGTCTTTTCCAGTGAGTCAGCTCTTCGCATCAGGTGGCCAAAGTATTGGAGTTTCAGCTTCAACATCAGTCCCTGCAATGAACACTCAGGACTGATCTCCTTTAGAATGGACTGGTTGGATATCCTTGCAGTCCAAGGGACTCTCAAGAGTCTTCTCCAATACCACAGTTCAAAAGCATCAATTCTTCGGTGCTTAGCTTTCTTTATAGTCCAACTCTCATATCCATACATGACTACTGGAAAAACCATAGCCTTGACTAAACGGATCTTTGTTGACAATGTAATGTCTCTAATTTTCAGTATGCTGTCTAAGTTGGTCATAACTTTCCTTCCAAGGAGTAAGCATCTTTTAATTTCATGGCTGCAGTCACCATCTGCAGTGATTTTGAAGCCCCCCAAAATTTCCACTGTTTCCCCATCTATTTTCCATGAGGTGATGGGAAAGGATGCCATGATCTTAGTTTTCTGAATGTTGAGCTTTATGCCAACTTTTTCACTCTCCTCTTTCACTTTCATCAAGAGACTTTTTAGTTCCTCCTCACTTTCTGCCATTAGGGTGGTATCATCTGCATATCTGAGGTTATTGATATTTCTCCCAACAATCGTGATTCCAGCTTGTGCTTCCTCCAGCCCAGCGTTTCTCATGATGTACGCTGCATATAAGTTAAAAAATAGGGTGACAGCCTTGACATACTCCTTTCCCAATTTGGAACCAGCCTGTTGTTCCATGTCCAATTCTAACTGTTGCTTCCTGACCTGCATACAAATTTCTCAGGAGGCAGGTCAGGTGATCTGGTATGCCCATCTCTTGAAGAATTTGCTGTACTCAATATGTCAGCAAATGTGGATAACTCAGCAATGACCTCAAAACTGGAAAAGGTCTGTTTTCATTCCAATCCCAAAGAAGGGCAATGCCAAAGAATGTTAAAACTACTATACAATTGTCTTCATTTCACAAGCTAGCAAGGAAATGCTAAACATTGTTCAAGTCAGGATTCAGCTGTACATGAACCAAGAATTTCCAGGTCTACAAACTGGAGTTAGAAAAGACAGAGAAACCAGAGATCAAATTGGCAACATCCATTAGATCATGGAAAAAAGCACAGGAATTCCAGAAAAACACCTACTTCATTGACTACCCTAAAACTTTGACTGTGTGGATCACAACAAGATGGGGAAAATTCTTTAAGAGATGGGGATATCAGACTACCTTACCTGCCTCCTGTGAAACCTGTATACAGATCAAGAAGCAATAGTTAGAGCAGGACATAGAACAAAAGACTGGTTCAAAACTGAGACAGAAGTACGTCAAAGTTGCATACTCTCAGCCCAGAATATTCACCAGAAAGACTGATGCTAAAGCTGAATCTCCAGTACTTTGGCCACCTATGTGAAGAACTGACTCATTGGAAAAGACCCTGACATTGAGAAAGCCTGAAGGCAGCATAAGGGCATGAGCGAGTGAGAGATGGTTAGATGGCATCACTGACTCAATGGACATGAGTTTGAGCAGACTCTGGAAGATAGTGAAGGACAGGGAATTCTGGCATGCTCCAGTTCCTGCAGTGGCAAAGAGTCAGACAAGATTTAGAAGCTGAACAAAAACTATCTGTTAAAGCAGCAAATAAATGTCCAGTGGAAAAGTTTAAAAATTCTCAGGGGAAATTATGTATTTTGTACTGTTATTTAAAATAAGTTTTTTTTTTTTTTTTTAATATCATTAAATCCACCTTTACTAGTAGTTTCATCTCACATGCTGGCAAAGCAATACTGAAAATTCTCCAAGTTAAGCTTCAACAGTATGTGAACCAAGAACTTCAGCTGGATTTAGAGGAACCAGAGATCAAATTGCCAATATCTGTTGGATCATAGAAAAAGAGAATTCCAGAAAAAAAAAAATCATCTACTTCTGCTTCATTAACTACACTAAAGCCTTTTACTGGGTAAATCACAGCAAACTGTGGAAAATTTTTCAAGAGATGGGATTACCAGACTACCTGACCTGCCTCCTGTAAAATTTGTGTGTAGGTCAAGAAGCAACGTTAGAACCAGACATGGAACAATGGACTGGTTCCAAATTGGGAAAGGTGTATGTCAAGGATGAATATTGTCAACTTGGTTATTTAACTTGTATGCAGAGTACATCATGTGAAATGCCAGGCTGTATAAAGCACAAGTTGGAGTCAAGATTGCCAGGAGAAATATCAATAAACTCAAATATGCAGATGAACCCACACTTATGGCAGAAAGTGAAGAACTAAAGAGCCTTTTGATGAAAATGAAAGAGGAGAGTGAAAAAGCTAGCTTAAAACTCAACATTCAAAAAACGAAGATCATGGCATCTGGTCACATCACTTCATGGCAAATAGATAGGGAAACAATGGAAACAGTGAGATATTTTATTTTATTTTGTTTTTTTTTTTTTTTTTGGGAGGGGGGGTCTCCAAAATCACTGCAGGTGGTGACTGCAGTCATGAAATTAAAAGATCCTTGGTTCTTGGAAGAAAAACTCTGGCAAAGGTAGACAGTGTATTAAAAAGCAGAGACATTACTTTGCTGACAAACCATAGTCAAAGCTATGGTTTTTCCAGTAGTCATGTATGGATATGAGCGTTGGACCATAAAGAAAGTTGAGTGCCGAAGAATTGATGTTTTGAACTGTAGTGATGGAAAAGACTCTTGAGAGTCCCTTGGACAGCGAGGAAATCAAGCTAGTCAATTCCAAAGGAAACCAGTCCTGAATATTCACTTGAAGGACTGATGCTGAAGCTAAAGCTCTAATACTTTGGCCACCTGATGCGAAGAACTGACTCTTTGGAAAAGACCCTGATGCTCAGAAAGACTGAAGGTGGGAGGAGAGGGGCATGACAGAGGATGAGATGGTTGGATGGCATCACCAACTCAGTGGACATGAGTTTGAGTAAACTCCGGGAGTTGGTGATGGACAGGGAGGCCTGGCGTGCTGCAGTCCATGGGGTCACAAATAGTCGGACACATCTGAGTGACTGAATGGAACTGAACTTTAGAATTAAACAGCAGAAAAACAAATTAATAAACAAAAACCCAGTTTGAAGTTATTTTCATCACTAGAACAATCTAATTTTTCGTCACTAGAACAATCTAATTTTTATTTATTTTAGTTTCCTTGTTATTTTTCAGTATACAGTAGTAAAATTATTTAATCTCTTAATAACTTCTGTGCTGTTATGAGTTTAACCTTTAGTCCTGGCAATTAGAATTTTGCCATGTACTGAGCAGAGTGTTGCATTTTGCAGTAAAACATTAGTGTGAAAAAGCGAATTTTGGACACAATATTTTCAAGCGACACATACAATCTACTAGAATGTAATATATATTATTCTTAGGAAATAATCTTGTAATTTCCTCACAGTACAAAATTTAAGAAGGTATAAATTGTCTTAGGAAACAGTTAAACCTGTATGTTTGTTCCATATGATGAATCTTCTGTACATTCATTCCCCCTCCTGGTAATTACTAAAATGAAAGATTTCCATATCATTTCCTAAGCAGTTTACTTTGTAATATGTTGCATTACAGGAAAAAATTGTTATTTTTATTATTGTTTTATTATTTTTTAATAGGAAAAAATTGTTATTTTTATTATTGTTTTATTATTTTTAATTGTATTACTATTTAAAATTGTTATTATTATAATCAGTTCTGAAAAAAAATTCTTTTAGAAAAGATTATCTGTACAACACTTTTGTAGTATTCTATTTATTTTATTCCTTTGAAATATTTCCTCTATATTTCCTTTTTGACAGAAAGTCCATGCTACTCACAATATTCCTTTAGCCTGATTTCTAAAACTCTATGCTTATTGTCGAGTCACTCCTACAATGCTTCTATTGCTGGTATGTCATTCATATTAGACACTAAATATATTTAAACCATGTTTCAAATTACTCTTCCCATCTTGTAAGAACTTAAGAATTCACAATTATAATTGCTAATATCTACTCATGTCTTCTGTGTCCTTTGCTTTCTTTACAAAGGAATATCATCTTAAACTTCCAGAAGGTCAAATTTTGACTAGTACACTATCTGCTGTTTACTGTGTGACCTTACCCAGATCACTGGGAACTGTTTCTGCTTTCCTATGTGTAAAATGGAAAATCGTAACGATTATAGTTGAGTATACTGAAACATATGTTTAAAACACTCAGCTCGTGTTATATTTACTTTTCTATTATAACAGTAAAGGGGAGTGCTTGTCTTGATAAAAGATAATTATATAATTTATTTCAGTTATATTTTTAAACTAAAATCAAACGGAAAAATTTTTTCCAAACTAAGAGAAGATACTGTAACTTTCAACCAGTCTTATGAACTCTGCTAAAGTGACATTCTTCCACAGGTGGTACCTAAGGATGGAAATCAAATCCTATTTGAAAGTATATAAAAGGGCTAATTTTAAGTGTAGAACCTAAGATTGTATTTAGAACAAATCAAGGTAAATAGATTTATGTAATTTACATATTGTTTTCTTTGTTAATGTTCGTAGGGTCACCATCTATAGGCTCCTTTAAGAGTTTCTTTAGTGTTTTTAGATATACTTATATCTAGACTTATAAGATATAGATATACTAAAGTAAAGTAAATTTTCCTTATGACTCTGAAAACAAGTTATTACTCATTTTGACAAGATGTATATTTGCAAAGCTGCATCATTAGCTTTGTAAGTAAGTTACGTTATTGGCAAAATATGATTCCATTTTGATCTAATTTCGTAGAGAGTTATCTGAAATTAAGCCAAATTAGAAGACTCTGTCATTAGCCTCATGTTCAATAATTGCAAAGATCTGGAAGATCTTTTTAATCATCTCATAAAATTTTTATTTATATACATTTTCATTCAATTTGATTATTATATTTATCAGTAGTTAGATTTGTCCCTGTGTTTTTGTTAAAAATTCCAGCTGCTATCCTGCCTCCACTTTCTATTTCCCAAGTAACTCAAGAAGAATAAATCAAAGTTTCATATTAATATCATTGATGGATTAGAAACATATAAAACATGGCACAGTTCTTCCAGGACAACTTTTTTTTTTTTTAATGAGTCACTGAATATCAGTCTTAAAAGTCTTTTGGCAGAAGGCTTAAAACATGAAGTTGAAACTACCATTTGCTGAACCTCACTCCTGGTTTCCGCCTATAAAGGATGTTGATAATTTCACTGATTTTTTTTTTCTCTAACATAATTGTTGTCTAGTTCTACAAAAGGTGGGTATATTTTTATGGACTTAAGTAAACGAATATCACCTGCTTTTTGAAAAATTTCACTTTACGCCACTTAGCTTTTATGAAAGATCTTCACTAATTAAATTTCATTAATTAAAAAAAAAGAGGACTTTCACTTTTACAAAAATGGCAGAAAGCATTAAATATTTGTTCTGTAGTGAGCTATTAAAGACAAAACACACAATCTGAGCACCAAGAATACAAGATCAAGCTTTTCCTGGGAATTACATTAGGCATCTCAGCTTTGAGTCGTGATAGCTTTGAAGTGTGTCTCTGAGGATCTGTGCTTTAACTTGATTTTGTGCATCCATTAGCAAGAATGTGTCCTAAGATAACTGCTTCTTCATGTTATGCCATTTCAGTTTATGAAAGGTTGGAAGAAGAATGCCCTAATTTTGGATATCTGAGAAAATCTTTAATATGGTGCACTTATTCAGCCTTTTCCATATACAAATACAATATTGCAACTAGAACTCAATCATGCTAGTGAATATAAAGACAAAAAAGAAGAAGTAAAATTGTCACTATTTGCATATGACAGGATACTATACATAGAAAATTGTAAAGGTGCTACCAGAAAACTACTAGAGTTTATCAATGAAGCTGGTACAGTTGAAGGATACAAAATTAATGAGCAAAAATCTTTTGCATCTGTATACACTAACAACACAAGATCAGAAAGGGAAATTAAGGAAATAATCCCATTTACCATCGCAACATAAAGAACAAAATACCTAGGAATAAACCTACCTAAGGAAGCAAAAGATCTGTGTCCAGAAAATGATCAGATACTGATGAAAGAAATAAAAGACAGCACAAACAGATGGAGAGATGCACCATGTTCTTGGATTGGAAGAATCAATGTCAAAATGATTATACTATCCAAAGCAATCTACAGATTCAATGCAATTCCTATCAAATTATTTATTTCTCCATCTATTTGTCATGAAGGGATAGGACTGGATGCCATGATCTTAGTTTTCTGAATGTTGAATTTTAAGCCAACTTTTTCACTCTCCTCTTTCACTTTCATCAAGAGGCTCTTAAGTTTTTCTTTGTTTTCTGCCATAAGGGTGGCATCATCTGCATATCTGAGGTTATTGATATTTCTTCTGGCAATCTTGATTCCAACTTCTGCTTCATCTAGCAAGATCAGAATATATATGAGAAAAGACAGTCTCTTCAATAAGTGGTGCCAGTAAAACTGGACAGCTACATGTAAAACAATGTTATTATAACACTCTCTGAAACCATGACAAAAATAAACTCAAAATGGATTAGAGGCCTACATGAAATACTAGACATTATAAAACTCTTAGAGGAAAAAATGGGACGAATACTCTTTGACTTAAATCATGGCAAGATTTTATTTGATCCCCCATTAGAGTAACAATAATAGAAAGAGAAATTAAAAAATAGGCTTAATTAAACTTAAGCATTTTTGCACATAAAAATAAACCATAAATAAGATGAGAAGACAACCCTTGGAATGGGAGAAAATACTTGCAAATAAAGCAACTGACAAGTAATTAATCTCTGAATTCTACCAAGAGCTCATGCATCTCGATGTCAAAAACAAAACAACCCAATCCAAAACTGGGCAGAAGATCCAAATAGATATTTCTCCGAAGAAGACATACAGATGGGCAACTAACACATGAAAAGATGCTCAACCTCACTTATTATTAGAGAAATGCAAATCAAAACTATAATGAGGGTCACCTCCCATCAGTCATAATGGCCATCACTACAAAACCTACAAGCAATAAACACTGGAGAGGGTGTGGAGGAAAGGGAACCCTCCTGTACTGTGAGAATGTAAATTCATACAACCACTATGGAAAACAGTATGGAGCTTCCTTAAAAGAACTAAAAACAGAACTACTACATGATCCAGCAATCCCACTCCTGGATATATATGCAGAGAAAGCCATAATTCAAAAAGATACATGCACCCCAGTGTTAACTGCCGTGTTATTTACAATAACCAGAACATAGAAGCAACTTAAATGTCCATTGACAGATGATTAGACAAAAAAGATATTGTACATATGCACAAAGGAATATTACTCAGCCATTAAAAGGCATGAAACTGGGCCATTTGTAGAAGTGTGAGTGGATCTAGAGATTGTGATATAGAGTCAAGTAAGCTAGAAATAAAAGAACAAATATGTATTCAAATGTTTTTATATGTGGAATCCAGAGTAGTGGAACAGACAACTTATTTACAAAGCAGAAATAAAAGCACAAATATGGAGAACAAATATATGGAGGCCAAGAGCAGAAAGGGGGATTGGATGAATTGGGAAATTGGGATTGACACGTACACACTGCTATGCTTGGAATGGATAATGAGTGAGAGCCTGCTGATTAGCATGGAGAACTTTACTCAGTGCTCTGTGGTGACCTAGATGGGAGGGGAATCCGGAAGGGAGGAGATGCGTGTATATATGTGGCTGATTCACTTTGGTGTTCAGCAGAAACTAGCACAATCTTGTGAAGCAACTGTACCCCCAATTTAAAAAAATAAAAAAAAACAAAATTGTCTACAAAGATAAATTTACCAACAGCTATTCAAAATTTCAGGTATTTTAATAAAAATTCAGTAATAGTTTACAGCAACAATGAAAGAAACTGAGGATTTGTCAAAGAGTAAGGTTAAATTTCAGATTTATAACCACACACACAAACATACACATTTCTCCCATGCACTGAATATGAATACATTAAGATTTTGTTTTATTTGTGTTAATTATCCTTTCAGTTAAATCCTTTATTATTTTTTCTGAATTAATTTGTTTCTAAAAAACTACCTTAAGGATCTTGCTTCCTTTAGTCAACCTTTATCATGTAACGTCCTTGCACTATGAACCTGTTCTTCAGTTTAGAACCCAATTCATGTCAACAGGCATTGTTTACATTTTCAGATTTCAACTTTATGTATCTATATTTTTGCATTTAATGTTTATCTTAATGGCATATTTAAATTTAATTTAAATGAAAATTTGTTGTGTAGCAGAGATTGACACAACATTGTGAATCAGTTATACTTCAATTATAAAAAGGATCTTGGATTTTAAATATAATATTTATGCCAATGTTTCTTCACTTTTGTTATTTAAGAACACAGAAAATGTCAAGAATTAAACAGCGATGAAAAATAATTCAAATTCTAGAAACTGATTAGTGTATTTATTTCAGCTTTCAACAAGTATACAATTTTTAAAAAACATGCAAATAATGCTGATTGTCTTTTTTTGCTCTTTTTCAAATTCATTTTTAGTTAAAGAGCAATTGCTTTAAAATATTGTGTTGGCTTCTGCCGTACAATGTGAATCAGTCATACGTATATATATGACACCTCCCTCTTGAACTTCCTCCTTACCACTTACCCCATCCAACCCACCTAGAAGTCACAGAGTAGTGAATTGAGCTCCCTGTGTTATACAACTATATAATTTTTAAATTAAATTCTCCTTTAATCATTCTATCTCAAACTTTAGAAATAAAATTATTTTCTGTTTTATGTATTTTGAGTAATTTTATTCTTTTGTACAAATCTGCTTTGCAAGAACAATTTTTTTAATGGTGACTTTTCAAATTTAATTGTTGTCACAAGAAAAAAAATGATTAGTATTTTACTCAAATCCATTTTGTTTTCTTCTTGAATTCTACAAATAATGTATGTGTATCTAATTTATTCCTAATTATTATTTCGATGTTTGATATTTTTGTTAGTTCTTTTAAAAATGGTTTTAAAATAAGAAAAATATTGTTTTATTTCTTTTTAAGTTACAAAATCTTGCCTGCTGTATGTGTTGCTTTCTCATATTAAATCAAAGCAATGGTACTATTTATCTTAAGAATATGCTCAGCAATGTCTTACTTTCACCTCACAATTAATATGCATCTTTATAAGGAAAATGTATAGTACTTTTCCCTTTTTTTAGTTAATATGGGGTTTTAAAATAAGGGCATAGAATGCTAATGGTTATATTGATTACTGGGAAAAGTCCTGATGAAAATGAACACTTATTCAATTGAGTAAATATTTATGCTACTCAGGACTTTTCTGCTCCTTGAGAAAAGGACAGGCAGAGAGATACACAGTTTCCCTAACTTGTAGATTTGCAAAGACTTTTCAATAAGGTAAAAGTGTGGCTATCAATAATTTGGCATATACTGAGAGAAAAATGAAGGTCTAAGTTTAATTTTTGTAGCTGCAAAAACATGTTTAAAAGGGCAAAGTTTAAAAAATCTGACAACAGAAATTTGGAGGCATTTAAAATTGATCATAGAAAGTACAAAAATACCTTCAAATGAGTTCCATATACAGATTAGACTGAATCAGACAAAAGCGACAATAACTCCATAAGTACTATTCTGTTTTACAGCAACTTTTGTATAACAAAGAAAATTAACTAACCCACACAAAAGTGTGAGAACTGCAAACCAATTGGCCATACTGTTAATGCTAGTTCCTCACAGTGTCTATTAATAACTTCATATGTAGCATAAAAACAAATGAAAATCCTGCTGTAGTAGAATTGAGGACAGGTTCTTTGAAGAGTCAAAACCCAGCTGATAATGAGGTCGGAGAGAAAAGACTGTAAAGCAACTGTCAGAGATAGCAAACACCAACTGGAGATCAGAGGTAACACTGAGCTTAATACCAAGCAACACATTTAAGTGTAGTTATTGAGACTGGTTCCAAATGGAAAAGGAGTACATCAAAGCTGTATATGGTCACCCTGCTTGTTTAATTTATATGCAGAGTACATCATGAGAAACGCTGGGCTGGAGGAAGCACAAGCTGGAATCAAGATTGCTGGGAGAAATATCAATAACCTGAGATATGCAGATGACACCACCCTTATGGCAGAGAGTGAAGAAGAACTAAAAAAACCTCTTGATGAAAGTGAAAGAGGAGAGTGAAAATGTTGGCTTAAAGCTCAACATTCAGAAAACTAAGATCATGGCATCTGGTCCCATCACTTCATGGGAAATAGATGGGGAGACAGTGGAAACAGTGTCAGACTTTATTTTTTCGGCTCCAAGATCACTGCAGATGGTGATTACAACCATGAAATTAAAAGATGCTTACTCCTTGGAAGGAAAGTAATGACCCACCTAGACCGCATATTAAAAAGCCAAGACATTACTTTGCCAACAAAGGTCCGTCTAATCAAGGCTATGGTTTTCCCAGTGGTCATGTTTGGATATGAGAGTTGGACTATAAAGAAAGCTGACCGCTGAAGAATTGATGCTTTTGAAGTGTGGTGTTGGAGAAGACTCTTGAGAGTCCCTTGGACTGTAAGGAGATCCAACCAGTCCATCCTAAAGGAGATCAGTCCTGGGTGTTCATTGGAAGGAGTGATGCTGAAGCTGAAACTCCAGTACTTTGGCCACCTCATACGAAGAGTTGACTCATTAGAAAAGACCCTGATGCTGGGAGCGATTGGGGGCAGGAGGAGAAGGGGACGACAGAGGATGAGATGGCTGGATGGCATCACTGACTCGATGGACATGGGTTTGAGTAAACTCCAGGAGTTGTTGATGGGCAGGGAGGCCTGGCGTGCTGGTATTCATGGGGTTGCAAAGAGTCGGACACGACTGAGCGACTGAACTGACTGGCTGACTGACTGATTGAGGTTACTGCTAAAACAGAAACCAAAGACAAAACAAAACTTTCAACAGAGGCCTACTGTCTAGCACAGGGAACTCTGCTCAATATTATGTAACAATCTACATGGGAAAAGATTTGGAAAAGGATAGATACAAGTGTATTTAAACCTGAATCCCTTTGCTGTACACGTGAAATGAATGCAGTATTTTTAATCAACTATACTTCAATATAAGATAAACTGTTAAAAAATGGCATTTTATTTAAAAAATACCCACACCCTAGGTAGGTGACCCACAAATGGGAGGATAATTGCAATTTCAGAGGTTCTTCTCAAGGAATGAGGGGGTGCAAATCCCACACTGGGCTCTCTAGTCCAGGGATCTGGCCCCAGGAAAAACCCCAACTCTGCTTGACTTCTGAGAGCCACAGTGATGTAAGAAATGGAGACACCTCTCTTAAGGAGCACACACAAAATCTCACACACTCCAAGACTGAAGGCAGACAGTTTTTCAAAGAGGAAATGCAGATCGATGACCACCATGCATATGAAAATTAGGTCAACATTGCTAATTATCAGGGAAATGCAAATCAAAACCACAATGAAATGTAACCTCACAATTGTCAGAATGGCTATAATCAAAAAGAATACAAATAAAAACATTGGTGAGGATGTGGAGAAAAGAAAACCCTTATACATATTGGCGGGAATGTAAATTGGTGTAGTCATTGTGAAAAGTTATATGGAGGCCTCTCAAAAAATGAAAACTATCAGTAGAACTACCATATAACCCAGCAATTCCCACTCCTGGGTGTATATTAAAAAAAAAGAAGAAAAGAACAAAAACAGTGACTCAAAAAAATATACCCCAGTGTTTAAAAGCAGCATTATTTACAACTGCCAAAATAAGTAAGCAACCTAAGTATTCATCAATATAGAATGGATGAAAAAGAGGTCATATATACAATGGAATACTATTTAGCCATAGAAAGAATGAAATTTTATCATTTGCAACAACACAAATGGACTTGGAAGGCATTGTGCTATAGAAGTAAGCCAGACCAAGATAAATATTGTATGATATCATGTACACGTGGAATCTAAAATATATAACAAGCTCGTGAAGAGAAAATCAACAAAAGAAAGGAAACTCACAGGTATAGAGGACAAGCTAGCGGTTACCAGCTGTGGGGCATTCCAGAGGTGGGACAGTGGCAGGTAAAGACAACTGGCTGTAACTCAGGCTCAAGGACGTATGTGCAAAGAGGGGGATACAGCTAACATTTTGTAATAACCATAAATGGAGAATAACCTTCAAAATTATACCAGCTATGATAATGAAGTGAAAAGCAAGCAAAACAAAATCTTTCTAGTTCTTCAGATATCACATTTTTCCTGATAAGTGGAATTAAAAATTAAAACAATAATAAAACTACATTGCAGAATGATTTCATTCTTTACCATTATAATACACTAGAGTACAAGGCGTACTAGGATTCTGAAAAGAGATAACCACCTAGAAGATCTGGGGAAGGACAACAGCCCTGCCATTGCTCACGGCCCACCCTCTTCCTACTCACCCGGGGGAGGATGGGGTTAGGAAAGTAAAGGAGTGGTTAGTACTAAGGTTGCAGACATCAAATAAGTTGAAAGGGACTTTAGGTTTTTTTATAGTTCAAAATAGAGAAGAATTGAGATTCTCATTCAGAGTAATAAGGGTAAGAAATTCAAGTTCAGATGGGGTAGTCTTAGTGGAAATCAATTTTATATATAGAACATATGGGACTTTTGGTAATATAGCCAGAGAGTTGTCAAACCTTCATAGGACATCAATGTCCTATGTTAGCTAAATTGGGGAAAATAAAGCCTGTGTGAACCTTCATGTGAGAATGCATATAAAATGGGGTTATGGGTCTTTATTTCAACTTTTATTCTCCAATACAGTCTCCATACAGTAATGAAAAACTACATAAATAACAGTTTTTCAGACATTCCTTTGCAGAAAATGGTAGTTGCAGGAACCTGAAGAGGGAAACTAGACCTGATCACAGACAGACATGAGTGCTGGCATCACTGAAGATTTCAAAATGCAGAGGCGTTAGGATGGATTCTCCTTGCTTTTTAAAATCCCTCTATCACCATATACCCAGCAGAGCATTATAGCACATATAGGATTCAAACTGCTCCAATTGTAAACGAAATAGCAACATCTTTACTACGTAGTCAATAAATGGTACAATATTGTAGATGATACTACAATAAATATGTTAATTTTATTAGAGGCATCAAATAAGAATCTGTGTAGTTGTAAGTAATCTAGATCATTGATAAAACATGTACTTTTTTACAGAGTGTGATTTAGAGTATGGTTGTTACTCTAAGCAAAAGACTTAAGGTAGTGAGCTACCAACAGGATGATGGTTTGTCTGTATCAAGAACTCAAGCAATTGATGTTTGTGAGATGCAAAGATTTCAACTCTAGTGTGCTCTTATAATTTAAGGCACTCACAATTATCATCACTCAATAAATACAAATAATAAAAATAATTCTAGGACAGCATTAAAGAATATGCAAACGGCTACAATTCAAAGAAGAGTAAACCGAGAAAATTTAGGAAACTGGCATTTGTAAAAATCTACTACATTTGTAAAAGTCTGAACCCACTGGAATTTAAGCTCCCGAGATCTTTGGAGAACATTCTCATGTATCAATAATTCTTTAATCAAACTCTGTTCCTATTGTGATGACAGAAGAGCTCTAAAATAATGAACTGAGATGCTGGGTTATGGAGTGTATAATTTTGAAAGACAGCAAATTTTTCCAAACACATGGAAGATCTTGCCAATCTGACAAGATTCCGATCTTGATAATCTTGTCCTACCCATTTTAAAACTCCTCATTGGAGATTTTCTTTAGAACTTGCTGAAATTTTGGCTCATTTTACACAGTGAAACATTTTTAGCTTTTAGATGTGAATTCTTTAAATAGACATCTTATTTAGAACAATGTTTAGTGAATAAATATATTGACCTATGTAATACTTTTAGAGGTAAGAAGGCAAGTGAACCGAGTTCTGAGAGCAGTTCCCTTGTTACATTCATCAATTGATTCTGAAAATAATTTTGCAAAATTTTTAGAAATTATTTTTAAAAAAATAGTAACATCAATGGGAAAGGTAAATATCTTCCCACTTAGCAATTATTATGTTTTTCTTTATAACATTCTAATGTTTCTTTCTTCAGAGACTAGTGAATGAAAGTTCTTCCTCTTCTGTTTTAGATAATAGTCGTTAGACTTTTAAAGTTAGTTCCATTTTTTGGCTATATCTATATCAGACTCTATGCTATTTATTCCTTTTTTACATATTAATATTGCTTTCACATTATTTTTATTTTTTATTGAAGAATAGTAGATTAACAGTACTGTGTTACTTTCAAGTGACTCAAAGTGATTCAGTTATACATATACATTTATTTCTTCTTTTTCAAATTCTTTTCCCATTTAGGTTATTATAGAATATTGAGCAGAGTTCCCTGTGCTAGACAGTAGTCCTTGTTGTTTATTTACTTTAAACACAGCAGCATGCACATGTTATTCCCAAACTCTGAGCACCTCCTTCCCTACGACGGTTCCCCCATTCACTCCAGGGACTCATCCTATCTTTCTTGGTCATCTCTGTAATTTCTGTAAGTGTATCATTTAAAGGACATCACATAGTTTTATAATGTGTCTACTTAGTTACTGTCCTTACAGATAGTATTATTCTAGGGGAATAAGTTATAATTTATTCAACTTTGTATTTCAAGATCTTACTTTCTGGTGATATTTCAGAGGGCTTGGCTTTACTTAAACTATATAACAGAACAAAGAGAAAAGAAGAAAGAAACAGCACATTGCAAAAAGAAAAGTGAAGGTGATTTTCTTCACAGGTATATAGAATTGATTGATTAAAACCTCAAGATCTTTATGGTTTAAAATTCAGAAGTGATAATGGAGAAAATATGAGTATTCATCTACAAAGTGATTAAAAATATCTTCTTGGTAAATGAAGAAATCAGGAAATCTAAAGAAAAAAAAAGAACAAAACTCTGGAGACCAATGTTAGGGAGTTAAATAAAACAAAACAAACTAACTAACAAAACTTTAAAGTCACTCTGGCTTTTGTAAACAGGAACAAGCATAGCACAGTTTGCAAGGAGAGAACGAATTATGTAGAAATATGTTCTTCAGGGAAAAATATCAGCTAGTTGAAACTGGGAAGTTTATTTCAAAGAAGTGAGTCATATAGCAGGTATGCTTTAGATAATAGGCTCAATTGTTGTCTTGCCAAATAGGCTGAAAGCGTTGCCATTATTTGCAAAAGTTAAAGTGTTTATTCTAAATTTAATTTCAATTGTGTGCCTGACAGTCATGGTTGAATGACTTGAAGTCTCTTGACTGGGAAAAAGAAGGAGGGAAGAGAAGGAGAGGAGCTTGTTTTCTCAGGGGATTTTTAGGTGATAAAGACATAAAACATGACGTTTCATTGAAACATGTTTGCTCTAAAGGATTTCTGAATCCGTGCTGGCAAGAGCAAGAACGGCAGTGTTGGTGGTGGGATTTGGGTGGGTTCTGTTCAGAGCTCTGCTTCCTCCCTTCAACGGTATCTGGGGGAGAAGACTGCCCCATCACAGTCAGAGCACACAATAGCTCTTTGACAATGATACCTATCAAGAGAATCTCAGTAGCATTTATAGGACATACTGAAGCTCAATAAACGAGTGGGATTTAACAGGATCTTTCTATTTCATAAAAATGTAAAAATATTGTTAATTTCACGAAGGAGAACTGCTTGAGAAGAAAATAAGAGATTAAAACCAACACAAAAAAAGGACATAATAAAAACAAATGAAAGGATATATAAGCTAAAGAATATGTAAAATATAGATATGTAAATATACAGAGGGCCCCAGGAAAATGACAACCTTGACAACCTGTTCATTTTTACTTCCAAGTCCTGAGATGTAGTTCTTTAGCCAATTAGCATCTGGGTCCAATGGGCAGGGGAGAACTCAGACTCTGCTGGAAGGCTGGTGCGGTATTATCTTCCTCTGTCAGATGTGAGCACGTGAGCCCAGGGCTGACAGTCCTGTGTTGAGAACCACAACAAAGTGGATCCGGGGTCAGTTCCGGCCCACTGAGATTTGTAGACTCCCCCGGAGAAGAGGGAAATAATTGTGCACGAAGGTTTCTGAGCACTTTTAGTTGGTGTGGAATCAAAGAGTCTGTCTGAATCCTTTCCAAATCTGCAGCTAGAGAAATGTGAAGAGACTGAAGAGCAGAAGACTTTTGATCTGACAGGAAACTTCCATCCCACGGACTGCAAGCATAGACACCTCTTTCGAGATGTCTGCATCACCAACACTTAATCCCACAGAGGATGATGACATCTTGTGGGGAAACTTAAACAGCTCATGACTCTGAGTTGAAGGCAATAAGAGCAAGCGGCTTAGAAAATGAAGAATTTTCAGAAACATATTAAATCATGCTTATAACTTTTTTGATATATTGAGTGATGTATTCAAATATTCTTAATTAAATAGCTCTAAAATGTTATTTTAGCCTTTGCAAAATTAAAACAAATCTAGGGGATGGGAGCACTCTGCTGTAATTTTATGAGAAGGATTTCATTCCTTTATAGATAAAAAAAAATGTAGTTAGAATAATGTTGTGTCTTAAAATTGATAATACCATGAAATGCTGTATACTTTTAGATAATGAGATGGCATGGGAATGTATTGCATGAGTGTTTCATAACAATTCTTGAAATAGAAGAGTAATGAAATACAAGAGTACTGATATAAGGAAATGTTTAAAAATATTTTTGAGGTAAAACACTTATTTAATTAGAGGAGACAAGAAATTGTACATATGGAGGGAGAGAAAAGGAATAGAATTCCCAGAGTTTCATTTCTAGTAGGGGAAGAGGATACCACTGGGACATTAAGTGTTCACATATCTCATATTTAAAATATTGAGCTAAAAAAAAAAAACAGACATAGATGAGAGTAACTTGACTGAGAAAAAAGATTTTCTATTGCATAATTTTGAAAAGGTTTTCTCATGAGTCCTGAAGAAAGGGAGACAATAATTAGTGAAAGCACAAATAATATGTTACCCAAGGTAAGCTTAAAATTAAGATATTAAAATGATATTTTGCTCAAACTAGGGGAAAAAAGCAGAAATTATAAAATAACAAATTTAAACACATAATAATTAGTAAGAAATATCAAAGGAATAAAGTCAATTATATTAGTTGCTATATTAAGTATAGTAGTTCAGTTCAGTTCAGCTGCTCAGTCGTGTCCGACTCTTTGTGACCCCATGAACCGAAGCACACCAGGCCTCCCTGTCCATCACCAACTCCCAGAGTTCACCCAAACCCATGTCCATTGAGTTTCTGATGCCATCCAGCCATCTCATCCTCTGTCGTTCCCTTCTCCTGCCCTCAATCTTTCTCAACATCAGGGTCATTTCTAATGAGTCAGCTCATCGCATCAGGTGGCCAAAGTATTGGAGTTTCGGCTTCAGCATCAGTCCCTCCAATGGTTGGATCTCCTTGCAGTCCAAGGGACTCTCAAGAGTTTTCTCCAATACCACAGTTCAAAAGCATCAATTCTTCAGCGCTCAGCTTTCTTTATAGTCCAACTCTCACATCCATACATGACTCCTGGAAAAACCATAGCTTTGCAACTCCTGTTTGACCACTTCCAATTTGCTTTGATTCATGGACCTAGCATTCCAGTTTCCCCATTCCAGTTTCCAATCCTTTACAGCATTGGATTTCACTTCCATCACCTGTCACAGTCACAACTGGGTGTTGTTTTTACTTTGGCTGCTTCCCTTCATTCTTTCTGGAGGTATTTCTCCACTGATCTCCAGTAGCATATTGGGCACCTACTGACCTGGGGAGTTCATCTTTCAGTGTCCTATCTTTTTGCCTTTTCACACTGTTCATGGGGTTCTCAAGGCAAGAACAATGACGTGGTTTGCCATTCCCTAGTAAGTATTCTTTAAAGTTGAGAGCAGTCAGGTTAGATTAAAAACGTGCATTCCCACAAGTATGTAGAAGCTTCAATCCTTCATCTCCCATTTTCCTAGCAATACCAATGTCATTGACTTTATATTTGACCTTTCAGAAACCATTCCTGCATATATGAGTATACGTGGATATATATTTGAAGATGAGTCATTTTTGTACAAATAGGATATCATTCTAAACTCTTACTTGAAATCTGTTTCCCTCACAAAAAATATATTGATTTAACCCATAATACATACAGATTTATGTATGTGTTACATGCAGACTTGTGTATTACATACATATTTACCAAATTAAAAAATTACATGGGTTACAGGTCAATTATTTAATCAATACACTTTTTAAAATGTTTTCTATGAAGGTGTGTTTCAGATTTCCCACAACAAGTAAATATAGCTGATTGCTGGTCCCCCCACTGCACTCTGAAACTTGTTGCTATATGTCCACCACGACCATGCCTCCTATGGACTGCACCCAGCTAGTGAGTGAGTGTGGCCGGCCCATTCCTGGGGGGCACGTGGATCCACTGCTGTGTAACTGTGGTTTGAGTTCTTTCTAACAATCTTGCTGTACATTTCTCAGCTCTGCACCAGTAGACAGTGCTTCCCCATGACCTTCCGTTCTCTTTTCTCTCTCCTTCACTCTGGCTCATACTTGCTTCTGACAGCTCTCCCAGCCTCAACTGGCTACTTTCATTTTCCCTTATTAGCAGTTCTAATACATTTCTTGAACATTTATTCTCATCTCAGGTGTACTCCTCAGAGGGCCCAGATCAACACAATACATTTATTTCTTCTCAGCTTTGTGTGTGTGTGTGTGTGTGTGATATATATTTATACATATATATGTGATATATATATATGATATATATATGTGTGTGTGTTTAATTTCTTTTAAAATATGCTATTTTGTCATCTTAAGAAATTTTAATCTTAAGATTTACCACTTGTTTTCATCTATTATGCTCAGATCTTTCACACCTAGGAAGGGTTGAGTTACATAAGATAGAAAGATTTGATTGCCCTTTTCAGTACAGTTCATTAAAACTATGTTTGTTTTTAAGAGTTGTTTGTTTTACATCTCCCAAAGCTATGCCACTTAACATGATTTATTGATATAGAGAGCAAGACTATTTGTTATTAATTATATCCTAAACAATAACACTTCATCAATACTTTATTTAGTGTTAGTACCAGTCTAATGGGAGAAAATACTAAATCAAACTAATTGTCCTGTCTTCATTTCAATCTTTTTCTCTCTCCTTAATTACAAATCACAATACTTTGTGATATTTTGCTTTGAATCTCAAACATTTTAACATTTTTCTTGAGTGAATTTATAAAATAATTAAAATGTTATTGGACTAGTAAAATATTGTTTAGGCAGTTTAGTACAGAATTTCATTGTATTATGGTTAAAAGAACAAAATGAAAGTATCATATAAAAAAGGGTTATTTGAGTAAATGAGCCCTATTCAATGATTTACAGCTCATACTAAAAGGTCTGTGGGATGTCATTACAAGTCAGACTAGTGATTGCCACAGGTATTAACAGAAAATCTTGTACACTCTAAGTCTAAATTGTCACATTTCAGAATCTGAAATTGCTATGGAAAGAATTAGCAGAATGAAAAATTGTTGCCAATTACACTTCATTTATTTGAACATTAGTCTTCATTTAACCCAAGAATCTCTCTGTTGACTATGAACTCTGACAAAGACAAGGTACCAGTGTTCTTTAAGCAATTATAATTCATTTAACTATTTAGTGAACAAAATATTTTAAAGACCACCCTATCATGTAGCATTAAGTAAGCCAGCTTTTAACAAGTACATTTTTAGTCAAAGTTAGCCAAATTTCCCCATAGTCAGATGATTAACCTGAATGAATAAATGTGTAAATTTAGGTTTAGTCTAGACTAAAGAAAATTTGAATAAGCTGATGTTGTGTTGCCTGGGCGCATGGGGAAATCAAATCCAATTAACAAATCAAAACATACCAAATAGATACTATAGTAGCAAACTAAATAAACAGGCATGGCAATCTTGTAAGATCAATAAGCAAATTTGTAGGAGAAACAAATATCCAATATTGATTAAAATAGTCTCACCTTCCTGCTATTCAACAATTTACTTGATTAGCTAATGATCTATATTTTAGAATGGTCTAGATTTATTCAACCTCATATTCTAGACACATATATCTTCAAATTATCTGCTATATTTATAACACAATTACTATCATGGAATTAGTTTTTGTTCTTACATTGGTAACAAGTCTAGTACTTCTACAACAACTCCAATAATTCAAAATTCTTATGACTCAGTAAAATAGAAGAAATTGAACCACATGAAAATTTAAAATCTCAATGCTTCAAGGATACAGTCAACAGAGTGAAAAGCAATCTAGGGAAAGGGAGAAAATACTTCCAAGTTGTATATCTGAAAAGACTATATAAAGAATCCCTACAATTCAACAATGACAACAAAACAAGCTAACTAAAAATGGGCAATAAATTTGAATAGATATTTTTCAAAGAAGATATAAAAATAGCTAACAAGTACATGGAAAGATGTTCAACATCATGAATCATTGACTGCAAATCAAAACCACAGTGAGATGCCATCCTTCCCCCATTAGCACAGTTACTATCCAAAAACCAAAAATAAGCACAAATTAACAAGAGACTTCAGAAAACAGCAAGGGTTAGTATAGATTTGGGGAAATTAGAACTCTTATGGACTGTTGGTAGGAATGTTGGAAGATGTTGCCAATACAGAAAACAATATGGTGGTTCCTCAAAATATTTAAAAACGAATTATCATATGATCCAGCAATTCCACTTTCAGAATTGAAAGCAGGATTTTAAAGAGATATTTGTGTACTCATATTAATAGCAGTATTTTTTTTTGTGTGCAAATATCCAAAAGGTAGAAGCCCCCTAAGTGCCCATTGGTAGATTAATGTATAAATAAAATGTGGTATATAAATATATTAGAAAGTTATTCAACCTCAGAAAGGAAGAATATGTTGATGTAGCCTTTCTGATATGTTCTACAATATGGATGAAACTTGAGGGCACTGTGCTAAGTGAAAATAAGCCAGTCAGTCCCACACAGGTACAATAAGATTCCCCTTGATATCTAAGTATAGATACTCTTGATACCTAGGTTTAGGTACTTAGAATAGTCAAGTACACATGCACAGAAAGGAGAATGGTGATCAACAGTTACCAGAAGGAACGGTGAATAAAGAGTTGCTTAATGGGTACAGAGCTTCAGATTTGCAAGATGAAGGTTTTGGAGATTGGTTGAACAACAATGTGAATTTACTTAACACTGCTGAACTGTACACTTAACATGAGTTAAGACAGCAAATTGTGTGCTATTTGTATTTCACCACAACTGAAAATTTTAAAAACTTCATTGAATATATCCTATTATCAGCAATATATACATATATAGGTATAAATATATATATATGTATATATATATTCTTATAACTAATGATGAACAGGTTTCAGTAGGAACATAGAAATGCTGGTTTTAAAGTCTTTTTATTTTACAGTAAAATACTTTTACCTAGCTTGGCACCTTCTAAAAGAGATTTAAGTCATAAAAGCCTCCTCAAGACTCCATTCCTCCCATTTTCTGCCCTTCAGTGCCTGAGATTTGAGTTCTCTACTTCACCTTATCTCAAACAGTCTCCTCCCTCATGATACTGGGTCACATCAGTTCCTTCAACTGTACAGAGTACATGAATGATGCAGCCAAATAGAGGGGCAAGTAAACCAAAGTGAAGGACAAATGAAATTATGACAGAATTGAAATAAAGCTAACTGAAAGATTTAGTAACAGTCTCATTTAAAAGATTAGTAACCTGTGACCAAGGCAGTGAAGTTTGCCACAAACCACACAGTTAATTGAAAGTTAATCACATAGAAGAGCCAGGAGTTCCAGTTTCTTTCTTTTACCATGGAAAACCTAATCTGTACACATCCTTCTTTAAGCAATTATCCTCCAACTTTATTACACATTGGAGCTGGAGATGCAAGATAATTTCAGCTTTCCCTTTTATGTGATGAACATTGTGATCTTTCCAGTTTGGCTTTAAGGCCATTTTGTCTGTTGTTCATAGTACAAATGTTTTTATTAGAATTTTCAGTTTATTTAGAAGACATTTTTCAGATCAAATTAAATCTCTTTAATTTATATATACTTATAAACAACACAGTAAACACATTTCCTTTTTTCTAGCTTTCTTTCATACAGTTTTTAAAGTCACCAACAAAATGTGACCTTTTTCTGTGCAATTTGGACAATTATTTTTATGCTTTAAGTACCAGTATAAAATCACCGAGTTGGGTAAAAACATAAGTGATTGTGTTTATTTCTCATCTAATCTCTGAAAAAATGTGTGAAAAACCTCTCAGATTTTCTAGACTTGCTCTATGGACCAAAATGCTTCCAAATACTCTGCCTTTAAGTAATAACAAAGAGAAAATCACCTGCTCACACAAACAGGATAAAAATCTCAGGGTTTCATCACAACTCAAGAATTCTCTTTCAAAATATGCTTCACCAACATCTGAGTATCACCTGAGGCAAGATGTGCAGAGGATGTTGCCCTTTATTAGTTAAGATGAGCCTGTGAGGGGTGTTTGAAGCTCCCTTTATAAAGATTCCATGATGATCATATGACAGGGTTTTCCACGTCATTTTACTGGAATCGCACACACTTGGAGAACAGGAAGCCTGAAGAAGCAATCTCTGAGAAAGAGTGATTTAAGTGGATGCACTGTGTCCTGTTGGAGCTGCTTCCACCTGAAAAGCTGAGAGTCAGTGCCTGTAACTTTGAATAAACTGTGAAGGTATAAAGTGATAAATAGAAAAGATGTTGGGTCAGGCCTTACTGCAAAAAATGACTTTCACCGGGAGAAATATTGTCATTAGTATTGACAACAGAAAACAATTTATTAAATACAGCTGTGTAAGTGTAATTCTAAGGTCAGGAAAATGATTCTGAACATTTCTGTTTCCTGGAGGGAAAAACATATTAATTTATTCTCTTTGAACAAATCTGAAACAGAAAGCACCAACTCCATCATGTCCCAATCATATCAAATTTCTAGGAAGGCAAGATTACAGTCAACTAATATTTGATATTAATTATGATATATAATAATTTTGTGTAAAGATGATGACCCAGCAAAGTTGTATTTGAAATGCTATATGTAGTTTATTTATGGCTGAATTCACCAATATGCCCCTGCTTCTATCATTTAAAATGTAAGAATAAGGTGAGCTTGCCTGGTGGCCCAGAGGTAAAGAATCTGCCTGCCAATGCAGGAGACATGGGTTTGATCCCTGATCCAGGAGGATCTCCATGGCAGGCAGCAACTAAGCCTGTGAACCCCAACTATTGAGCCTTTGCTCTAGAGCCCCGGAGATGCAACAGCTTAGTCCACGTGTTGCAACTACTGACGCCTGCGCGCCCTGGAGTCTGTGTTCAGCTTCCGGAGAAGCCACTGCTCTGAGAAGCCTAAGGCCTGCAGCTAGAGAGCAGCCCTACTCACTGCCACCAGAAGACCCAGCACAGCCAAATCAATAGTAAAATAAAAATAATCGCTGTAGTCTGAATGTTTGGGGCCCCCTTAAATTCACATGTTAAGATCCTAACTCCCAAAACGATGGTCTTAGGAGGTGGGGTATTTGGAAATGTGCCTGGGTCACGAGGGTGGAGCCCTCATGAATGAGATGAGAAGAGGGTCCACAGAGCTCCCTAACCCTTCCACCATGCAAGTAGACACTGAGACGGAGCCGGCTGTGAACGGGAGAAGGAGCCCTCACCAAAATGCAGCCATTCTGGCTCCTCGAACCTAGGTTTCCCAGATTCTAGGAAATCTAGAACTGTCAGAAGTAAATTCCCGTTGCTTATAAGCGCCTAGTCTGTGGCATTTTGTTATACCCGCTTAAACAGACTAAGACAGTAATTAAGAAAGCTGTAAAAGCAGCAGTGAATAAGGTAATGACATGTGATTTCAATTTGAAATTTAAGAAGAGAGAAAGAAGATATTTCCAGCGTGGCTACACATTTAATTCTAAGAAGACCTGCAACAGAAAACAAAATTTAATTGTCAAAATTCTGAAAATTAAAACACATTCTGTAACACACAAGAATGTAGAATGGAAGAGCTGGGGGCTCAGGAGGGACTCAAAATATCTTTTATATTAGACATTCCTATGATATAATGTGAGCGTTTTAACGGAGGCAAGAGAAGTCGCTGTTTCATTTCTGCCTGGGGAACTGAGCTGAATTTCTAAACCACAAGACTATACACATTCATCGGAAAATAACACGACCAATACCATTTATTGAAAAGTGCATAGGATATTTGAGACACTTTCAGAAGAGAAAGCAGAAAGCATTTCTATCAGTTTTCCAGGGCCGACAAATCAAGTATCACAGGGTGGGCTTAAACAACTGCAATGCTTGTCACACAGTTCCGGTTGCTACAAGTCTGAGATCGCGGTGTTACAGGTTTGGCTTGCCTCTAAGGCCTCTCTCCTCGGTTTGTAGATGCGTGTCTTCTCCCTGTATCTTTACATGGTCTTCCTGTCTGCATGCCTATGGCCTCATCTCCTCTTCCTATAAGGACAGCAGTCACTGTGGATTATGGCCCATGTGAATATGCCTTCATTTTAACTTAATTTCCTCTTTAAGGGCCCTTTGTTGTTCAATCACTCAGTCGTGTCTGATTCTGCAATCCCATGGACTGCAGCACACCAGGCTTCCCTGTCCTTCATCATCTTGTGGAGTTTGCTCAAACTCATGTCCATTGAGTTAGTGATGCCGTCCGCCATTCAACCATCTCATCCTCTGTTGTCCCCTTCTCCTCCCGCCTTCAATCTTTCCCAGCATCAGTCTTTACCAATGACTCAGCTCTTTGCATCAGCTGGCCAAAGTATTGGAGTCTCAGTTTCAGCATCAGTCCTTCTAATGAATATTCAGGGTTGATTTCCTTTAGGACGGACTGGTTTGATCTCCTTGCTGTCTAAGGGACACTCAAGAATCTTCTCCAGCACCACAGTTTGAAGGCATCAATTCTTCAGTACTCAGCCTTTTTTATTGTCCAGCTCTCACAATCCTACATGAATACTGAAGAAACCATAGCTTTGACTACACAGACCCTACTTCCAAATACAGTCACATTCTGACTAATGGGAGTTAGAGATTCAACACGAGAAATCTGGGGCAGAGGAACATAATCCAGTACATAATACCACTATCCACTGCTGCAAGAAAGGACAACATTTAACACCTATTGATTATTTTCCTCATTTAGTTTTGCTTCTTCACAATGGCAGAGGACACATAACACAACACTCCATCTTTAAATTGCTATTCAGAGTGTAAACAGTTCTCATTTATAGTGGCAAGAATATCATGTAGGACACACACATTAAGTCAGAACAATTTGAAAATCTGAACAAAGGTTGCCATATTAATGTTGAGAAGATTAAAAAGAAAAAACATGTGGTACAAAGCAAGCATGAGCTACTTTTCTAAAGGAAAACATAGAATTTTAAAAACTAAGAAATTCCTCTTTTAAAAAGTATAAAACAGACCAAGTTTAAAAGAAAACATGCAATAACAGAGAAGAAAAAATGTAAATTTCCACAAAATAAATGCAGAAGCGAAACTTAAAAAGAAAATTCACTAAAAGTACAGATCCAAAATAAGATAATAATAGAATGAGATAAAAGGGTGAATTGGGGTTAAGAAAAAAATAATAAAATTTCATAACAACACATTAGAGAATTAAGAGTTTTCTCCAGCACCACAGTTCAAAAGCATCAATTCTTTGGCACTCAGCCTTCTTTATGGTCCAGCTCTCACATCCATTTGCAAGGGCTCTAACCACCTCCCAAAGCCCCCAGTACCTAAATCCATCATTTGAGAAGTTAGGCTTTCAGTACAAGAATTTGTGGGGAGCACAAACATTCAGTTTACTAGCTGACACTAAAAAAGCTTGAAATATTCATTGTGAAGTAAGAAATAAGAGAGGACTTGATTTAAATAATGAGAAAGAATGTCATAGAATAAACAAGTGATCACAGTTTAGGACTGTGACCCACAAAACAGAGAAGAGAACCTCTTTTAGAATCCCTAAACACGCCATAAAGTCCTCTGAAATTTAGGAGGGACCACGTCACTGAGAGTGAAGATTATTCCATGATTCAGTCTTCCATCGGGCAGTGGAGCCATCTGCCCTTTCTGACACGGTGTTCTCCAGCCGGAGGATGGCCTTCCCAGGCTCTGCTGAGTTATGTGTGAACCCTGGCCGAGTTTGTGCAAAGAGATGCCACAGATGTGAGATACACAGCTTTCAAGTCACGTTTCTATAAGTGATATTTGTAATCTTTTTTTGAGAACTCATTAGATGATAATAAAACAATTAAAACTAGAATATGCAGAGAAAAGAAATTGATCTACCAACACAAGAGTTTTCAATGACTTTCTGCGATCCAGGAGAAAGATATAACTATGCTAAGCAATAAGTAGAGCATGCGATTTAAAAGGTCACTGGATATAACATAGCTTTCATTCTTACAAGACTCAGAGGATCTGATCTCATATGATGGATAAGGTAATATGTTAAAATAGCATGGCTCCCTGTTTGTGCCACTGAGAGCCACTCACACCAATAAGGTGTCATCTCTGTTCCCACCAGAGAACCCATGATGAAGTAAAATTCTCAGTGGGTGCAGTCCAGTAAAGGCCTGGCCATGGATTTCTCCAGCCAACAGATGACATACACATGAGATTCTTTGGTCTGTGATACAAGCAATGTCAGCAACATAGGCTGGTGCTTTAACATTGCTGAAATATTCATGAAACTTGTGAACTCCGCTCTGGCCAGACAGCAAGACAAGCAGTCATGTGGGTAGCGGGGGAAATCAGTCTGGAGCGGTGGATAATTGTGATGCCCAGTTTCTCAAGCTGAGGGATAGTTGCAGTCTCTGAATATGAGATTGGCTAAGACTAAATAGGAGATCTGCTAAGAGTAACAAAGTAAGTTACTGTCCCCATGTTCTTCTGGTTCTGGGTCAAAATTTATATTTTCTACTTCCTAACTGTACCTCTCATTCTAGATTTCTTCATACTGGCTAGCTCTTAAGGTAGTCTAGGTTGCTTGCCTGGTAAGTTGTTCCAGAGTTTTTTCTCCAAATATTTTAAAATATTAATTGCCTGATCTCAGTTGATCTACATTTTTTTTTGGTAATTTTCCATTTAGATCTATCATTAGCTGTAATCCAGGTAGATCCTTTGGATTCAAAACCATACTCTTCCCTGATCAACTTTTCTGTGACAACTAACTTTTTAAGATAAACCAAGTTAATTTACCATGGTAATATCAGTATGCTTGTCATTGCCTAATAATTCAATAGGATGAAAAATTCATAAATGGTCAGTTAATGAAACTTTCCAATTAGTGGAATTTTCTCTGTGTCTCTTGGCAGAAACACACTTTCTTACCTGTAAATCACGACTTCTTACCCAGGAGAGCCTACTTTTCAAGGAAGAGAGCAATTAAAAGGATTGGTAATAAAAAGGAACAATGCTATTTCTGTCTCTGGATTCTTGAACTAACATATTTCAGCTCTTAAGAACACAACACTGTGCATTTCCTGTTTATTAAGGACCTATATCACAGCCTATAAGACTACACACCAAATGTACAAAGTGTTGCTTGAAATTAGTACCTTAGTTTTATCCCTGACAGGCTATTTTGTGATTTTTTTTCAAGCCAGCGATTTCTGGGGTTTGGAATAAAATGGGGGAAAAAAACAGTATATTCTGTGATTATAAGTCAATTTTTTCTTTGCCATGAACAAATTCTTTGATCTGAATCAATGCTCTGAAGGATGCAATAGAATGTTGTCTGTCATTCAATAAGTCCTCAAATGGTGGTGACACTTAAAAATTTCAAAGTCAGGGAAGGAAAGAGTGAATCTAGAGTATAAGTTCACTTCAGTGCAGATACATCACTGCCCCATCCAGACCAGAAGGAATTCAAAATACCTGTCAAGATGCGATTTAGGTAGCTGCTTTCCTGAGCAATCATGGAGGATGTAAGATAAGCCTCTGATGCGCGTCATTTGGATATACCATAGTAGAAGCAACTTATCTCCATCTTGCTAACAGAGGGCTCTGTCTGTGTCAGTGAATGCACTGGGGAGTCAAATCGTTTGGCCTCCATGGGATGGGCTGTCCTGTTCACCCACTTACAGCATCCTCTTTGAGAAAATGCTCCCTGCTAGTCACTAGAGTGAGAGAGAAATATCTGTACAAGCATTCCCCATTTCCAAGTCCATTCACATAAATATGTCTCATAGAGCATTTCCTGACACTCAGGGCTGTTTTCCCAAGCTTCTGACCAATGTCCCAAGCATTTCTTACAGCTGAGAAGTCAGTTCGGATTTCTGTCTCAGGTCACCTCTGTCTCCTCTTAAATGGTCAGTCAAGGGTGCCACTCACAGTCTGCACCCTGAATCTCTCTCTGCTTCCCTTCACGGCCATCCGTGAAAACAGCTATAATCCAGAGCAGTCTATTTCTGGCTAGAGTTGACATATCACATCTTTTTACTTGTAGACCTAAGTCCTTCCCTCCTCTGCAATTGATCATAGAGAATGTCCTCGGAGACCACGGCGTGTTCTGGGAGCAAGATAAGTAAGTGACAAGGGAAACCAGACCACTGACTCATCTAATTTTTGCCTGCCATCTGGAAAGGCTTAGGCCTGATCCTTCATCTACCACTTCTATTTTTAACAGGCAGTTGCTCCGTCTGCTCTTGCAAAACATGGGACTCAGTTGATCTGATATCAGCCAGCTCAGCATTGGCTGTTCTTCCTCTCATTTCTTTGATGTTTCAAGTTTAGTTGCTTAGGATCTGTTAGAGCCTAGGGCATTCCAAGAGCAGAATCTACTCAAGATTAGAGAAAGATGAGTCTCTGCTAAAGCTATCATAGAAGCTCTCTGGTTTTTTTGTTTGTTTGTTTGTCTGTTTGTTTTTTGTTTTTTTCAGCTTCCCTGGTGGCTCAGATGGTAAAGAATCCACCTGCAATGCAGAAGACCCAGGTTCAGTCCCTGGGTCGGGAAGATCCCCTGGAGGAGGGAATGACTGACTAACCACTCTAGTATTCTTGCCTGGAGAATTCCATGGACAGAGGAGCCTGGCAGGCTGCAGTTCATGGGGTCACAGAGAGTCAGACATGACTGATTGACCAGTTTTCACTGTCTGCCTCTAAGATGACAATACACTGCCATTCACCTGTCAGTCTTTTCCAGACTTTCGTTGCCATTAGAAACAGTCAAGCCACGCTGGTATCTTTGTAGTTATAATTGTGTCAGACCCATCAGTCATGTGTAGCAGTCACCTGATTTCCTACTATATTTTCGGCATCTAAGCCTCCATGATGTCATTACATATGAGGGATAATCACCATTTCTCCACCAATAGCACTGTGGTTTCTGTTGCCTTCAGATTGGAAAGCAATCCAAGTTTAAATCCCAGACCTCAGGAGTCCACTTTCTAGCACCATTCTTGGTGCCAATTGTACGAATACTTAATTTCCTCAAAAATAAGCCCTAGGGAAAAAAAAAAAAGAATATATGTTAACACTTCATGAGGATAGGAGTGCAATTTCAGAGAAGCAGGCCTCAGAGAAACGGGGAAGTGAGACAAGAGAAGGAGGCTGATTCCTCAGGGCTGCGTTTCTGAACCGGCCACAGCCTCACAAACAAGTGTTTGGCCTCACTGGCCATCTCCAGACAGCCTGTGCAGATCTGCTGAATCTTGAAATAGGCCGTGAAAGAGGGTGAGGAAATGCTATTTATCAGTGGTTCTTTCCCTCCCATTCCCATGTCTCCTTGTTAGTCAAATCCACCAGTCTGAACTCTATCTAATTTCCAGGCCGTGTCGCCTGACCAACGGGCAGCATCCGGTGAAACCAGGGTCTTTGCAGCCCAGTCTGGCCAGGGGGTATGCCCAGGGGCTCCTCCACACAGACACCGCTTATGGAGCTCTTTGGTCTACGGGAGTGCCAGCGTCCACAGTTTGACAACTGCTGAAATGGCATGGTGCTTTGCGAAAGCCCTTCTGGTTGGGCAGCACAGCCAAAAGCTGAGGCCTGAGAAACAGAGGATGAGAAGTTCTGGGAAGTCCCCTAACCTGTGTCTGGTAGAGATCTGCAGCTTACATTCAAATGATTCAGGACTAAAACAATAGAGGGGCAAAGCAAATATGGCAAGACAGTACCTGCTATTGATTCTATAAGATGCACACACATGCAAACACCAACATTCAGATTTTCTAAGCTTGAGCATTTTCATAAGGCCAAGTTGAAAAAAATAATGAAGCATTATTTCTGAGAAAGAAAAGTGGTGGAAATAAAATTTGAGGAAATTTCACAAAATAAATCTGCAAGAAAGGGTTCTTGAAAATATAGGAGCTGTACAGGATCAGTCTATAATAGCTCTTTTTTTAACGTTTTGCTAATGCTTTTTTGTATGTTTTATTTAGAATTCAATAGACGCTGCAATCTATTTTAAACACACTTCTCCTGTAATTGTATTTGCATGTGTACACATATCAAGTTAAGAGGAACTCTCTCCAACCCCGATTCGATTGAGTCATGGAGGCAATGGATGCTACTCCAGTCCAAAGTGAAGGGTGAAACCACCCACAATGACAGATCTTGTAGCTAGTGCTCATAAACCTCTCAAAAGTTACTGACTAACATGGAGAGAAAATGAGGGTAAGGTTTTTGAGAGACTGGAGAGCTTTGGGGTTTTGAGTTGAATTGGTTTGGAAAGTTTTGTGGATTGCTCTCCAGGGAAGGGGAGTTGTCTGCACTTCACAAGTCCGCTGAGTGGGCTTTCTATGGGAACTTGGCCGTGTCCCCTGCGGTTAGTGGGCACAGCATTCTGAGGTGTGGACACACTTAAGCACACTAAAGGAAGAGAGGCTGGCTACAGCACCGTAGTAACAGAAGCGGAGAAGTCATTTGGGAAGCGACTGCACACCCCTCTGATGACGTGACACGTGTGTAGAACGTGTGGGAAAAGATATGGAGCCCACACAAGGACTTGTGGGCTGAGGCCACTTGCAAGTGAAGTGCTTCTGATTAAAGCTTCTGAAAAAGAGATGTCAGCCAATATTCAGCTTCATCTGGGAAGACAAGATGATTTAACGTTAAATTAGTTATTACACGTTGCTAGCATTTTTATTGATTGAATTGGGGCATATTTTGCTCTTAAAGTGACCAGAAAAATTTATGTTACCTTAGAGAAAGAAGAAGACTCAAGAGGCCTATGCATATTATGATTTATGATGAAAGATACATTTAGAATTTTAAGGGGTGATGTGAGACCAAGATATTTCTTATTATATCTTATGATTATTGGTTCGTTCGACAAGACTTTTCCATAAATATAGATGAAAAGGGTTGCAATTTCTATGCAGATATTTTTGCTTATTTCTCTGAATTTAGTGTACTTAATTTTCAAATAATTGCATACATAGGACCATTGTGTAAAACATATTTTACAAACAAATAAGCAATTTTAAATTTAAATTTTATTTTGGATTCTTCAAAGTAAATGTGTTTATAAGCCTATTGTCCTGAGTTTGAATCATTAACATTTGAAATCATTATGGACAATCCTGAAGATTATCATAAGTCAGAGGAAGACAAATATCATATGATATTGCATATATGCTGAATCTAAAAAAATGACACAAATAACCTTATTTACAACACAGAAGTGCACTCACAGACCTAGAGAATGAATTTACAGTTACCAGGGGGGAAGGCGGGGGAGGGAATGATTGGGAATTTGGGATTCACTTGTAATAACCAACAAGGACCTACTATACAGCACAGGGAATTCTGCTTAATATTTTGTAATAACTAAATGGGAAAAAATTTGAAAAAAAATAGATACATGTATATGTACAAGTGATTCAATTTGCTTTATACCTGAAACTAATACAATTGTTAATCAACTACACTCCACTATAAAATTTAAAGAAAATTAAATAACATTTTATAATTATATTAAACAATAGGTAGACTTAAAAAGTAAAATAAAAATAAAATTCTTGCATATATTTATAGGTTCTTTTATGATACTTTATCAAAACCTTGAGGAAAATTATTTTAACAACCTTCCTTTGGAAAACTATAACCCACTTTTGAGACATTACGATTCTAGTAATGGAAGGAAGGAGCTGTTTACTTATCTATCTCTAGAAAGGCTAGAGAAATTGAAAAAGGCCAGAAAAAAGCAATTGGGGAAGAAGTAAGTTAGATGGCAAAGCAGGGAGTCTGATCCTCATGCAAATCCTTTTCTTTTCTTTTTTTTTTTTTTAAGGAGTCACACTTAATCTGTGAAATAAAGCAGAGGTACAAACTGCTGGCTTATCCTATGCCTTGAGAAACACCCCCATTTGGAAGAAGCAGCTCCAGCTGCAGTGCTATTTAGCTTGCCTCTCTTCACATGAAGTTCTGAGCAGGGCTCTCCCTTTAGATCAGAAACAGGTTCTCCTCTCTTTTTCATTCCCCAGCCACCCCCCAGGTGCCATTTAATTATATCTGGACTGAAATGTTCATAGGCAAGTATCTAAGGTACTGAGCCCAAGTCTTAGGACATCTCTCTCATCTCTATTAAACACACACGTAAACAAAGACCCTGGCTTACAAATCATGTTGTATAATCATGAGCAAGGCATTTAACACTGCTAGTTACAATTCTCTTACCTACACACATTTTAAGTATCATTACACTATCTCTAAAACCTGTTATATACATAGCAAGTGAGATATTTGCTATGATGTGTGAATATTTGCTACGTGCATTTAAATACTGAGAGATTTTGTATATAGGATTTTACTAGTAGTGATACTACAGATATTAAAAGGCAACAGTTTATCATGAGGTTTTTAAATTATATTAATTCAGAAAATTATCTTAATTCAGAAAATGATCTTAAGTGAACTGAATTTTAGCCAAGTGTAAGCTTTGCTTTGTTTTTAACCAGAGGCTGAATCCAGCTTAGCATACATAGGAGATTTTATAGCACATTATTTTAACTTCTCTGCAGTAAAAGAAATGTGCAAAGTACAATGCTGAAAGTACCAGGGACATATTTTAGGTGAATTAATCTTTCTTTGTGTATAAAGAAACAGACAAAAATGTTATTTAAAATCAAATAACATCTACCAATCTGAAGTCATAATGACTGCACAGCATTGAACTATCACAACATTATAGCCCTTCTCAGCAAAAGACTGATGAGTCTACAATACATATTAAATAGTCAGAGAAAATTGACAAATTTTTATCTCTACTTTTATAAATTTTGGCCTCAGAAAACCTATGGTAAAAGGCTACTGTACCTCAAGATTTTTTTCTATTCACTTTTGAAATGTAATTAAGCTTCAGCTCTATTATTCCCTGACAATGGGAGAACCATTTATTGTGCTGCTTTTGAAACCCTGTATCACATTTGGCACTTTCTAATAACGATGCCCTTGGCTTAAGAAGAAGAGAAAATTGACTTGACCTAATTAAAAACTCTAGAGAGCCTCTCTATCATCTCTATCGTTTTCTTCATAAAACTTATTTGGGCCATATGCCAATTAAAGGATGACCATTAAAAAAAAATCTGTCAAATGGAGATAAAATAAAATGATATATGTTAAAGTAAATCAGATTGTAAGAAGTAAGATTCGTCAGACTCTATACAATTTCTAAGCAGAATGAACATCAGTGAAGTTTCAAAACGGGAGCACATTCACCTCTGGTAGTCGAGTGCCTTAGATCCAAGGGAAAGGACAGGGTCATGCCAAGAAAGGTGATCGTGTAGCATAAAAGCCTCTCTCTTCAAGCATAATCACTGCAAACTTCAGCGAATAATGAAGACTTTCTTGTTATCTTGGCACCATCTCTCTATCTCCTTCCATTTTCTCATACAATGGGATAACCCCTATTATTACCTCTGAGTGAATCCAGAGCAGGGAAGCTACAGCCAGCTTGGAAGGTTTTCAACTTGCAGTTTTCATTCAAAGTCAGAACTACTTAAATTCACGTGATGAGCAAGCCAAAATGTGAAATAAAGTTCAGTCTCCCGTTGCGCTCAAACTCTAACCATTGTTTAACACATCAGAAATTCATTGTGAAGTCTCTGACATCTATCTTTCTTTTTATCTTACATATTTAGAATTGTTTGTTTTTTCCACTGGGCTCTGTATATACCTACCACATTGTATAAAATAGTCAAACAACATATTTTCTTGGTTTTGTGCATAATAATTTATGTCAATGCATTTTTTCTTCTATTAACTGGGCCATGTGTATGTATATTCAGTTTCCTAATTTTTGTTTTGTCTCAGATATGACTTATTTTAGGTATGACTTCATACATGTAATTATGTAAGAAATACTTGGTGTTTCATTTCATAAAATCATTTTTTAATATAAAATTATAAAACACATATGTTAGTATAATATGATTCTAATTTTTCACTGGTTTCCAATTGGCCAGATAAAAAATTAAAATCCTGCCGCTCTTACATAAATGACTTTCTACAATATATCCCCAAATTAGCCTTCTAACTAGTTTCCAGTGAAAATTTTTGTCTTACTTTACACACTGGCCAAAATTCAAAATGAAAATTTGGAATTGATTTTCCCCAAATTTAGAATGCCACTCTATATAATGCCAGTGTCTTTGCTCTAGTCTCTTTCACCCGGCCCTTGAGGCTCTCTGAATGTCAAATAGTCAGTTCTCAAAATACGTTGTTAATAATGCTTTTATAATTTAACTTTTCTTATCTGTTCCTTCTAGGGGAAAGCTATGACTTTTTTATTCTCTTAAAACCCAATAACAGAGCATTGGTACCCCTTTCAGGATGCATCGCCAACTTTAATAACTCTTTATATGTATCAGGTCTTTAAGTATAAGCTGTTCATTGAATTTATATATTTTAAATGACACAGAGAGATTATTTTATATATACTACCTATATGTCATAGTTGTGAACTGCACACCTATAAAAGGAAATCTGGCTTCTGTAAAGGAAAATATGAGGATCTAATCTCTCATACTCAGGAGGGCAAGACATATGGGGAAAAACTTAAGCAATGTTAATTAGTAGAGTACAGCTAAATCAACAGGGTGAGGTGGGGAAATGGAGAGGGAACCATTATAAAAGAAGAGTGGCTTAGATATAGCAACAACAAAAAGGAACAAAGGGTCTTCTTACACATAAGAAGCAAACTTCCTAAGCATGCAACGGTGGGGTGCTCTCGAGAAGATTATAGTGCAATTATACATGTGCACAAAACTATATTCACGTGACACTAAACAAGGTGCGTACAAATGAGATACTGAATTGACCGATGAGTCTCAGGTTATTGGGTCAATGCAACACAGGATGAGTAAAAATAAATAGTAAGAAAATTTGAAATAATCCATAAATATAAGGCAATGAAACAAATCAACTTCAAAAAAAGTGGCTAACAATAATGCATTAATGAAACTACAACTATCACTATAATTTGAAATTGATCGGTATTCACTAATAAATACAAAAAAATATTTAAACAACGAACTGTGTGAACCTGTTTAAAACAGTGAATAGAAAATATAATGCAAATGAAAGGAAGGTATACTTCAAAAATAGGCAGCAAATGTTGAAAATCATTAACTGTGAAGGGATTATGTAATCCTAAAAATGCAACCATTCACCCAAAATTTATAGTGATGCTAGTGCAGACACCAATATAGCAGTATACTTTATTATCACATAAATTTGAATTTAATAAATTTGCTTCCGCTTCTCTCTTCCACTAATCTGTAAGTGTCCAGTGTCCAAATGAGAGTGTCGAGTGTACAGTGTAATAGTTGCTCAGTAAAAGCTTGATCAGTTTTCGTTCCAATCCCAAAGAAAGGCAATGCCACAGAATAATCAAACTACCATACAACTGCACTAATTTCACATGCTAATAAAGTAATGCTCCAAATCCTTGAAACTAGGCTTCAACAATATGTGAACCAAGAAATTCCAGATGTACAAACTTGTACTTAGAAAATGCAGAGACACCAGAGATCAAGCTGTCAACATACATTGGATAGTAGAAGAAGCAAGGAAATTTCAGGGAAAAAAAAAAAAACCTACTTCTGCTCCCCTATGATAAAGCCTTTGACTGTGGTCAATTCAGTTCAGTCACTCAGTCACATCCGACTCTTTGAAATCCCACTGACTGCAGCATTCCAGGCCTCCCTGCCCATCACCAACTCCTGGAGTTTACTCAAACTCATGTCCTTTGAGTCGGAGATGCCATCCCACCATCTCATCCTCTGTCATCCCCTTCTCCTCCTGCTCTCAATCTTCCCCAGCATCAGGGTCTTTTCAAATGAGCCAGCTCTTCGCATCAGGTGGCCAAAGCATTGGAGTTTCAGTTTCAGCATCAGTCCCTCCAATGAATATTCAGGACTGATTTCCTTTAGGATGGACTGGGTGGATCTCCTTGCAGTCCAAGGGACTCTCAAGAGTCTTCTCCAACACCACAGTTCAAAATCAGCAATTCTTTTTTTTAAATTAATTTATTTATTTTAATAGGAGGCTAATTACTTTACAATATTGCAGTGGTTTTTGCCGTTACATTGACATGAATGAGCCATGGGTGTACATGTGTCCCCCATCCTGAACCCCCATCCCACTTCCCTCCCCATCTCATCCCTCAGGGTCATCCCAGTGCAACAGCCCTGAGTGCCCTGTCTTATGCATTGAACCTGGACTGGTGATCTGTTTCACATGCAGTAATATATATGTTTCAAAAAAGCATCAATTCTTCCACGTTCAGCTTTCTTTATGGCCCAATTCTCACATCCATACATGGCTACTGGAAAAACCACAGCTTTGACTAGATGGACCTTTGTTGGCAAAGTTATGTCTCTGCTTTTTAATAAGCTTGTCTAAGTTGATCATAGCTTTCTTCCAAGAAGCAAGTGTCTTTTAATTTCATGACTGTAGTCACCATCTGCAGTGATTTGGGAGATCCCCCAAAAGTAAAGTCAGTCATTGTTTCCACTGTTTCTCCATCTATCTGCCATGAAGTGATGGGACTGGATGCCATGATCTTAGTTTTCTGCATGTTGAGATTTAAGCCAGCTTTTTCACTCTCCTCTTTCACTTTCATCAAGAGGCTCTTTAGTTCTTCACTTTCTGCCACAAGGATGGTGTCATCTGCATATCTGAAGTTATTGGTATTTCTACTGGCAATCTTGATTCCAGCTTGTGCTTCCTCCAGCCTGACATTTTGCATGATACACTCTGCATATAAGTTAAATAAGCTGTGTGGATCACAACAAACTGGAAAATTCTTTAAGAGGTGGAAATACCAGACTACTTTACCTGCCTCCTGCGAAATCTGTATGCACGTCAAGAAGCAACAGTTAGAACCGGACATGGAACAACAGACTGGTTCCAAATCAGGAAAGGAGTATGTCAAGGCTGTGTATTGTCACCCTGCATTTTATCTTTCATACAAAGTATATCATGAGAAATGCCAGGATGTATGAAGCATAATCTGGGTTCAAGATTGCTGGTAGAAATATCAATAACCTCACATATGCAGATGACACCACCCTTATGGCAGAAAGTGAAGAGGAACTAAAGAGCCTCGAGATGAAGGTGAAAGAGGAGAGTGAAAAACTGGTTTAAAACTCAATATTCAAAAAATGAAGGTCATGGCATCTCTTCCCAGCACTTCATGGCAAATTGATGGAGAAGAAATGGAAATAGTGAGAGAGTTCATTTTCTTGAGCTCCAAAATCACTGCAGATTTTGACTGCAGCCATGAAATTAAAAGACTCGTGCTACTTGAAAGAATAACTGTGAGAAACCTAGACAGTGTGTTAAAAAGTAGAGATATCACGTTGCCAACAAAGGTCTGTATAATCATAGCTATGATTCTTTCAGTGGTCATAAACTGATGTGAGAATTAGACCATAAAGAAGGCTGAGCACCAAAGAATTGATGCTTTTGAACTGTGGTGTTGGAGAAAACTCTTGACAGTCACTTGGAGTGCAAGGAGGCCAAACCAGTCAATCCTAGAGGAAATCAGTCCTGAGTATTCATTGGAAGGACTGATGTTGCAACTGAATCGCCAATACTTTGGCCACATGATGCAAAGAACTGACTCATCGGAAAAGACCCTGATGATGGGAAAGATTGAAGGCAGGAGGACAAGGGGATGACAGAGGACAAGATGGTTGGATGGCATCATTAACTCAATGGACATGAGTTTGAGCAAGCTCCAGGAGATAGTGAAGGACAGGGAGGCCTGGTGTGCTTCAGTCCATGAGCTTGCAAAGAGTTGGAGGTGACTGAACAACTGAACAGTAACAACACTGATCAGTACATCAATGAATCAAACACTTGGGAGATTCTATGGGATGCACTATATTCTTCAACATAGCACACAAGCTGAATAATAACTTTGAAACAAAGTCTACGGAAACACTTAAAAACAACTTTTAATGAGAATATTAGAGTGCATGCAGAGTGGATCTACAGTCACTATAGCACGGGGCCTCACTCATCTGGAGTGATGCTGATTGTAAGCATCAGTCATGACAATACTGTGTGTATAAGTAGATTACCAGTTCAGTTGGATCCAGCTAGGACATGCTTGCACTTCCATTGTGTGCCAAATTCAAAGTGACCTCCTCACCCAATTGTTAGTTACCCGGTTTAGGATACTTTGTGCCTTGGCTATGCCAAAGCAAGCAGTTAGATTCCAAGATAGTTAAATTAGTTCTCTTAAGCTCCACTATAACAGACTAACTACCTCTGTACTCCCTTGTTCAATTCTCTAAAAGTACTCATGATTAACCAGAGTAGCCAATAAGCAGAATAAATGGACAAATCACCTTCAGTCTTTTAATGATCTGAATAAAATGATAAGATGCAAAGTAATTTTTTTTTTGGCTACTGAAAAAGTGGAAGAATATTTATGTTGCTTTATTGTGTTTTGATTAAAAATATGTTACATAATCATTAAGACTGGTCAGAAAATACTGGTGTGAGAACTATGTTGTATTAAAAACTATACTTGTAGCACACATGAAGGATGATGAAGGCGGCACCATTATCTAAGAAAATTTTTCACTACTCTGCGTGAAACTGATATACACACAGCAATGTCATAAGTTATGAAGCTTATGACGAACAAACAATAGTTAGCCAATAAAAACACCTCAAGTTGAGTTTTCATTAAATATTAAGAACCATGAAATATACAAATACATACACACATCAAATATCTTTATTGCCATCACAAGCAATGCACCTCATATTTTTTAGATTACCATGAATTACTAATGTGCTTTGCCAAGGTGTGGCTAAAGCTGTTGTATACAATCTTAGAGTGAATTCAGTTGTTATACTTTGAAAAGTATAGTGTATACCCAAAAAATGCACATGTACCGCTTGTGTCTTCAGACCTCTGTTTTCTGGGCTTTGCAGTATCATATGAAATTACATTTAAGTTATACATGTTTTCCTAACTTGTGGAAACCAACTGTCTGCTTGCTGGTGGTTTTCTGTTTAATGTTGTTTTGCCTTTATACACGTGTGGGTTGGTGTGCAAATGAACTCAGATTTTTAGTAAAATCTCCCCACATTTCCATTCATGATGCAGGCTTCCCAATTGAGGTACACAGCACAGTGAGTCAGCTACACAAATGCTTACTAAAATAATTAAATCTTAATTGGGGGAGTTAAAAACTATAAAAATGAGTTCAGAAGACAATAAGTTAGTCAGAACCTGAAACATTAAGCAGATTCAGCCCTACAATTTTGCTTAACATGCACATTCAGAAGCCAGAATCAGAGGGGAAATTTCATACAGGCAGATGAGCACTCGTGAGCAACTCACAAAATAAATGCTATTTAGTCTGAAAAGCCTTGTGATTTGGGAGCCAATCTACTAGATAGATGCCAAATTAACTGATAATTGCCCTAAGCCGAAACTAGCCTTACTGCCTGGTACTGATAAGTACTTGAAAAATAACATTTTCATAATTGCATGAATCTCTATTAAATGAAACAAACCTGCAAAAATCAGAGCAACACCAAAAACCAAACATACCGCTAATGCAAATTACTCCTTTGTTAGAGAATAATATCTTTTTTTTTTTTTAAGCATTGCTTAAAGAGATTCAGTTGAAAAGCTAAATCCACAATGATATAGCACCTTATGCTTGGATAATGACTCCATTTACACAGTCCGTGCGTGCCACACACGGATGCTCCACTGTGGCTGTGGAGGGGGGTAAAGGAGTTTATAAGATAAACAGTTGTTAATACTTGGCATTCATAAAAATGATTGGTTTCGCCATGCCCCAGAGTAAAGTCATCTGCAGTGGTTTCTCCCCTCCCTCCTGAAGATGACCCCTCCTGTAGAATGCTTGTATAGTCAAATATACAGCCCCCATATCGTATATATGGTTCTTATTGCTATGAAGAAGAATATAGACATAATTTTATTGCCTTTCAATTCCTGTGAAATTTCTCCAAAATATGAACTTGTCTCTTTAGGTAGTTATTTTTCTCCTATAGAAAATATGATGGGTATGCACTTGCAAATTAGAGAAGCAAAAAACGAGTTATAAGATTTTATACTTTAGAAAAATGTTTACTCATAATTTCTACTATTATATTGCCACATTTTCTTATATAACCTCACTGTGCAATGCTAGTACCTAATTTTCTGTGTAACATTCTCTTGAGTAGAATAACTGTTTTTAAATTAAAAGGAGAGATGCAAGCTAACTTGTTTAACTATAAGACAATTTAGCTATGAGCATATTGATGAAATTGTTTTTTACAGAAGGTGCCATTTTTAAATGTCCATGAACATAGGGCTGGCAGATGGGGAGAGGTAGCTTGTTTGGACAGAGTCTGAGATATTTACATTCTGGTCAATTAATGTAAGAAATCAAATTAGTTTGCAATTTTGACTTTGAAAATCAAAGTAATATTAAGCTACATTTTCTCTATGGCTGTAAAAGAAATATATCACATGGTGTAACCCATTTCTACATGATGCAAGATTTTTGATCCTAAACAGACCAAAGCACCAGTTTTCAATGTCTTTAATTCTGTGATATTGATGGTATTAGAAAATACTTCTTGCTCTCCTTTTTTGCCACTCTAATTTTTGCACAAAGAAAGTCTGCTATCCCACACCTAAAACCCAATATATGACAATACTCACTCAGTAAATGCTCAAAAACAAACAAAAAAATCCAATAATATAATTATATATCTATAATCAAATCTATTCCAGCGACCATGTTGTCTGGGATGTAAGCAGTTACCCTGTGATTATTCTCCAATGCTGTTATTTGTTTTCATCAATGAAAAGATATTGACAGAACAGACGGGGTAAATGAAACAGGAGGTAGAACTTATGGTTTTCAATTCTGTGTTGAAGAGCGATACAAGAGTTAAGCATCATGTTGTCACTTAATAATATATAAGTGTTTTTATTCCAGTGATTCCTCCATGGTGGTAATTCTGTGTGAAGTTTTTTGTTTATTTGTTTTTTTTTTTTTTTTTAAGGCAGGGATACAGGTAGAATCCTCTGCCAAACTCTTAACATATTCATATCTATGCTTCTGCTGGTAAATAAACCCAGCTTCCCTGAGCACAAGAGAGTAGATACTCATATCTCCTTTCATGAGTACACATTGTCTTTCTAACCTCTCTGTCAGTTACTGCTTTTTATATATTAAAGACGTATTATTAAGCACAAACATATACATGTTAAGTACTTTTAGATGATTAATCATTTATTTTATGCATAGGCTTTATTAATTTCTTTAAAATTTATCTTATCTAACAAGACTATTTTTATATCAGCTTTCTTTACACTAAAAACAGTGCTTTGGATTAATTTACTGAGTGATTCTTGCAAATCTTCATTTCAACACAAAGATATCAGTTCAGTCCAGTCACTCAGTCATGTCTGACTGTTTGCAGCCCTATGGACTGCAGCACACCAGGCCTCCCTGTCCATCACCAACTCCCAGGGCTTGCTTAAGCTCATGTCCAATGAGTCAGTGATCCCATCCAACCATCTCATCCTCTGCCATCCCTTCTCTTCCCACCTTCAATCTTTCCCAGCATCAGGGTCTTTCCAAATGAGTCAGCTCTTCACATCAGGTGGCCAAAGTATTTTAGTTTCAGCTTTAGCATCAGTCCTTCCAATGAATATTCAGGACTGATTTCCTTTAGAATGGACTGTTTCATCTCCTTGAAGTCCAAGGGACTCTCAAGAGTTTTCTCCAACACCACAGTTCAAAAGCATCAATTCTTCAGTGCTCAGCTTTCTTTTTAGTCTAACTCTCATATACATATATGGCTACTGGAAAAACCATAGCTTTGACTAGATGGACCTTTGTTGGTAAAGTAATGTCTTGGCTTTTTAATAATCTGTCTAGGCTGGTCATAGCTTTTCTTCCAAGGAGCAAGTGTCTTTTAATTTCATGGCTAAAGTTACCATCTGCAGTGATTTTAGAGCCCTCCAAAATAGCCTGTCACTGTTTCCACTGTTTCCCCATCATTTGCCATGAAGTGATGGGACCAGATGCCATGATCTTAGTTTTTTTGAATCTTGACTTTGGAGCCAGATTTTTCACTCTCCTCTTTCACTTTCATCAAGAGGATCTTTAGTTACTCTTCACTTTCTGCCATAAGTGTGGTGTCATCTGCATATCTGAGATTATTGATATTTCTACCAGCAATCTTGATTCCAGCTTCTGCTTCATCCAGCCTGATATTTTGCATGATGTACTCTGCATAGAAGTTAATAGAGCAGAGTGTCAATATACAGCCTGACATAATCATTTCCCAATTTGGAACCAGTCTGTTGTTTCATGTCCAGTTCTAACTGTTGCTTCTTGACCTGAATACAGATTTCTCAGGTGGCAGGTCAGGTGGTCTGGTATTCTTCTCTTGAAGAAATTCTTCTCTTGAAGAATTTTGCAGTTTGTTGTGATCCACACAGTCAAAGATTTTGGCATAGTCAATAAAGCAGAAGTAGATGATTTTCTGGAATCCTCTTGCTTTATCTATGATCCAACAGATGCCAGCAATTTGATCTCTGGTTCCTCTGCCTTTTCTAAATTCAGATGAACATCTGGAACTTCACAGTTCATGTACTGTTGAAGCCTAGCTTGGAGAATTTTGAGCATTGCTTTGTTAGTGTGTGAGATGAGTGTAATTATGTGGTAGTTTGAGCATTCTTTAGCATTGTCTTTCTTTGGGATTGGAATGAAAACTGACTTTTTCCAGTCTTGTGGCCACTGCTGAGTTTTCCTAATTTGCTGGCTTATCGAGTGCACCACTTTCACAGCATCATCTTTTAGGACTTGAAAGAGCTCAACTGGAAACCGTCACCTCCACTAGCTTTGTTTGTAGTGATGCTTCCTAAGGCCCATTTGATTTCATATTCCAGGATGTCTGGCTCTCGAATGACCACACCATCTTGGTTACCTGGGTCATTAAGCTCTATTTTGCACAGTTCTTCTGTGTATTCTTGCCACTCTTGTTAGTATTTTCTGATTCTGTTATTCTATACTGTTTCTTTCCTTTACTGTACCCATCTCTGCATGAAATGTTCCTTTGGTATCTCTAATTTTCTTGAAGAGTTTTCCCCCATTCTATTGTTTTCCTCTATCTCTTTTCACTGATCACTTAGGAAGGCTTTCTGATCTCTTCTTGCTCTTCATTGGAACTCTGCATTGAGATGGATATATGTTTCCTTTTCTCCTTTTCCTTTCACTTCTTTTCTTTTCTCAGCTATTTGTAAGGTCTTCTCAAACAACCATTTTGCTTTTTTTGCTTTCTTTTTATTGGAGATGTCTGGAGACCCAGACATCCTGGAATATGAAATCAAATGGGCCTTAGGAAGCATCACTACAAACAAAGCTAGTGGAGGTGACGGTTTCCAGTTGAGCTCTTTCAAATCCTAAAAGATGATGCTGTGAAAGTGGTGCACTCGATAAGCCAGCAAATTAGGAAAACTCAATAAAAACTCTTTTTATTGGGGCTTTCTAGGTGACACTAATGGTAAATAACCTGCCTGCCAATGCAAGAGATACAAGAGACATGGGTTCAATCCCCAGCTTGGAAAGATCCCCTGGAGAAGGAAATGGCAACCCACTCCAATATTCTTGCCTGGAAAATTCCATGGACAGAAGAGCCTGGCAAGCTATAGTCCATGGAATCATGAAGAACTGGATACAACTGTGTGGCTAACACCACTTTCTTGGAGATGATTTTGATCACAGTCTCCTGTACAGAGTTATAAACCTCTGTCCATAGTTCTTCAAGCACTCTGTCAAATCTAATCCATTGAATCTATTTACTACTTCCACTGTATAAGCATAAGGGATTTGATTTAGGTCACATCTGAATGGTCTAGTGGTTTTCCATACTTTCTTCAATTGAAGTCTGAATTTGGCAATAAAGAGTTCATGATCTGAGCCACAGTCAGCTCCCAGTCTTGTTTCTCCTGACTGTATAGAGCTTCTCCATCTTGGCTGTGAAGGCATAGCCAGGTTTTAAAAACAAGAGATACGAGTCTGAGATAGTTTGAGCTTGGGAGTAGTGTCCTCTTCCTTGGTATGTGGGACAAGTTCATACAGAAACATCACTCTTGGAGAATTTTCCCTTTATGTATCTGCTAATATAATCACTGATATTAATTATTTCTCATACCTTTGTGAAATGGCAACCCACTCCAGTATTCCATGCACAGAGAAGCGTGGCAGGCTACCAGCCTTGGGGGCGCAAATTACATCAGGGGAGGAATGCTATTCCCCATCTCTATCAAGACACAAGATCTTGAATTTAACTTTGGTTCTATTTTGGTTTCCTCCCCTCTTTAAATATATGCCTGTGAACTCATTTTTTACGTTAACTTGCTGTGCCAATTAACTTTGCCAGAATAAGTCACTTGAAAACAACCACAAAATCTTTGTGGATAAGACAACTATTTATTTTTTCATATGTTCAAGCCCACTGTGTTTTATCTTTTTCGGGCTGGATTTGATCCAAAGCTCTCCAAGTTTGGTGGATAGGCTACAGCAGCTCTACTTCCCACATTTTTCCTCCTTTGGACTAGTAGTCTGTGTGACCGGGATATGCTATTTTTGTAATGGTGGAGCTGCAAAGGAGCAGGTAGAAATATGTGTGATGTTTTAAATCCTATTATCAGAATTATCTGCTGATGCACGTCATATGGCCAGACCGAAGTTAAAGAATGAGAAATCAAATCCTTCCCTTTGGTGCAAACTAAAGCATGACAAAAGTTGTGGATTCCAAGAGGATTAAAGAGTGGAGATCAATAATGAATCTACCACATCTTCTTTCCATGCCTCTGGAGTTTTTATTTCTCTCATCTGCTTGAAGAAACTGGAGTTACTTCAGTGCTCAGGCAATAAATGGTACACTGGATTTCTATTTTTGCATTACTGGAAAATCACAGAAATTTGTCTTTTAGTTGATATTCCATGAGAATATTTGGGATTTAATACAAAATAGGATTTATAACTAGATGATGGTTATGCCTGATAAAATTAATAGAAACATAATATATACAATCTGAAGTCATTAAATATTTATGTTGACTGACTTGAAAAATTTGTCTTATTTCCATATAGCTGTATGCTCATGATATTAATCAAAAACCACTTCTAAGTACTGGGAAGATTTTAATAAGTATGTTTCTGATGAACCTCTTTAACAAATCTTTAATAACTTGCCTTTCCTTGTTCCCCCAATAAAAAATATTTATTGTCATCCTTTGTCATAAGCTCTGCTAATTTCCTAATTGGTTTCCCAAAATTTCTACTATGAATTTTGAGATGAGAATGCATCTTTAGTGTGTTTATCAACTGCGTCTCCATTTTAGATGTTGAATAGAAAATTTATGCTTTTATTTCATTTTAAGCTCTTAAACATGACAACAGTATTATGTGTATGGATGTGTATAAATATATGTGTGTGTACCTGTGTGTATATATCCTTCTCATTGTCTCGCATAACATGAAGCAAATTTACAGAGACTTTCCTTTGTGTGAAGCATTCTTGTTACACTTGTTACATCAAGCTATGGTGAAACAAAGGTGATAAAATAGAAAGTCCCCTTGAGGGTCTTGATCTCCAAACATAATTTCAGTAATAAAACTATTGAAATAAACACTTTAGTTAAATGTTGTAACATCATCATTCTTTACAAGTAACATGAATAATACACTTCACTGAATTGCTCTTTATAAAGAGCTGAAAATAAACAAAACTCAAAATTTTAAATATGGTTAATTTTACTTTTCAAAACTCACTCTGTCTTTGCCAGAGGTTAAAAATGTGGTGTTACTTTTAGTTTAAATTCAGCATAGAATTGTATATTTCTGATAATTTTTGCTTCTCTGTCATATTATCTTCCTTTTTTCATGTGGACCAAATGAAGAAGTGCAAAGATTTCCCCAGTTCCGAAAATGGAAGTTAAATGGGGAAACAGGCTAACCCTATCCTGTTTGCTTTGAGTTATTTCAGTCGTGTCCGACACGTTGTGACCCTGTGAACTGTAGCCCACCAGGCTCCCGTGTCCACGGGATTCTCCAGGCAAGAATTCTGGAGTGGATTGCCATTTCCTCATCCAAGGGATCTTCCTGACCCAGGGGTCAAACACACTTCTCTTATGCCTCCTGCATGGGCAGGCAGTGTTCTTTACCAACTGGGCCACCTGGAAAGATTACTAAAAAAAAAAAAAATTGAATAAATAAAGAGAAAATTATTGTGATTTATTTCATTTGAGGACTTTAATATCCCACACAGGCCTTAAAACTTTGCACATGGAATTTGTCAGTATGCAATTCTAATCATATTAGACAATTTAAAAATGCTTTTCTTCTCTTTAATGTTATTCATATACTGAAGAAAGTATATTTGAAAAACAAAATCTTTATGTTTAACCCTTTATTAGTTTTGTCTTTTATGCAACAATTCAGTAACATAATGCTCAAATTGGAAGTAAAGATGATAAGTCTTTGAACTAAAAGGCATAAATATGTACATATGATATATATTATTTTATATTTATTTATTTATTTATTTATTTATTCTTTTGCCTCTGTCAATGTTCATGTGGATACTTGGGTGGTTTTTATATTTAACTCTAATTTTTTGAGTTCAATTACTAAGAGAAAACTTGATAGCAATTTTAGAAAATATAAATACTGTGCTAAGGCTTCCAGTACTTCTCTGCATTTTAGAAGGCCTGGGTCACAAAGTTTTTCATTATGATTTACAACTTCAGGACAGGTGTCTTCAGAATCTTCACACAAGAGTTATATTTATTTACATATATATGTCAAAAACAAATTGAGCATGTAAATCTGGGAGACAGTCTAGTGAGATCCAGCTCTAACTAAAATTCTTTCCTATATCCACTCAAAAATTAAAATCTTAAATTAGGGAGAAATTATTTCCAACTTCAAGTGATTCCAATTATTTTACTTTGCTTAGAATGTTATAGAGGCATTATTTCTAATTCAAAAACAGCAAAGATAGATTAACTTTTAATCCAAACTGCCATGTGTCTAAGTAAATAGACTTGGTAAAGTCATTGAAGATTCAGTGTTTAGAGTATGCATATAATACATCATCTTATCATTAACTGAATACTAAAATCTGTGGTGCAATTTATGAGCTTTTTCCAGAGTTGAAAACACTGAAGCTCAACATAGATATCCCAAGTTCACACAACTGGTAGGAGAAGCCATTTGAATTCTAGCCCAAGTTTCTTTTAAATCTGACTCAGTGCTCTGAACTATTCCTTACATAACACCCATAAAAAGAATGCACATTTGGGTAGGGAAAATATCTTAACTGAATGTTTATATAGTTGGCCTTCAATTAAGGTTTTCATTTAAATGGCTTTCGTTGCACAACACCTTTTCTGGGAGCTGTCATTTTTATCTTCTTCCAGGTGAGGAATATGAATTTGGGAGAGATTAACCAATTTGCATAGCTAAACTCATAGCATAACCACGTAATGAACACATGTCTTCCAGGCACAGGTCTGGATATTTTTCAACATCTGTGATTATTGTCATCTGTTCTAATATAGCATGATTATTTCTCCCCAAATAGAGACAAATCAAGTAGCTGGCACTTTTAAAGAAAACTTCATTTTTTTTTTTAAATAAGCAGTCTTTCCCCTAATAATACTGGTATTGCAGGATATGAGAGAAAGTTCTTTAGACTAGAAAAGATGAGACCTTAATTGATGTGTCAGATTGATTCACTAATCATTTACTATAGGATATTGCTTCATTCATTTCTAGTTTAGTGTTATTATAAATAAATCTGCTATGCTGCACAATTTGGGATACATTTTTGAGTGAACATGAACTTCCATTACTATAGGATAAATGCCCAGGAGTGCAATTCCTGGGGCACGTGGTAGTGAAAATGAAAGTCGCTCAATCGTGTTCAACGCTTTGTGACCCCATGGACTATACAATTCATGGGATTCTCCAGGCCAGAATGCTGGAGTGGGTAGCCTTTCCCTTCTCCAGGGGATCTTCCCAATCCAGGACTCAAGCCTGGGTCGCCTGCATTGCAGGTGAATTCTTCACCAACTGAACTATCAGGGGCACTTGATAAGTTTGTATTTATTTATCTTTTAGGAAACCACCAAATAACTTTCCAGGGTAGCATTTTGCATCCCCAACAGCAGTATATGAGTGATCTAGTTTCTCCACATTCTCACCAGCATTTAGAATTGTCACTATTTTTTATTTCAAGCTGCTCTAATAGATATGTAGGGAACATATGGGATAGTTAGAATAACTGTTTTAATGCGCTTGTCTAAAAATGACATAATCTCTATCAAATTCTAGACTTTTTAGATAGATTGATTTTTCTCCTCCTCATCAATGGTGATTTTCTTTCTCTGAATGGCTGGAGTATTAAATTAGTTTATTCTAGAGGACCCAGAAACTGCCTGAAGAGGTGTGTTTTGGTCTAATAGTAACTCCCGGACAGAGCATGAAATGTATGATTAAACAATATTGTTTTATAACTCTGGGTCTGACTCAAAATTCTAAGTGGTTTTGCTTGTCTCAACTAGCACAGCAGTATTATTTGGTGATAAAATCATGGTTGATAGCTTCTATATTGTTTTGACAAGATTCTCAAGGGTCAAAACTGGTCACATAGCAAGTTCTTGGCCAGGAGGTTGTGTGAAATCCAAGTTAATATTTTATCTGAGGTCCGTTAACCTTGGATCCTAGGTGTCCTGTGAAGAAGGTGGTGTTTTCCTGTAGGAGAGAAAACATATTCTATATACTCTGTAGGGGGAGGACCACTGGATCTTGCTTCTGCACAACTGCTGGGAACCAGCTTTTAGTTGTGACTTGTACTCATTTAAAGTTCTTACTGTATTCTATATTTTTCTTGAAATAAACTTGAAATGCTCAAGCATTGTTATTTTGGCTCCTATGCATGCTTTTCTACAACTGAAGTATGATTTACCACCACAACTCACATACCTGGTAATTTTTTATCAGATATCAGACATTAAAACACACATTTGCAGGGTGTGGGAAATTTTTTGTGTTCCTATAAATATTCATGAACTTTTATCAGGAGAGCAGTTATTCGATCCTGATCAGCACCAAAATTTGATCCTTTTGGTTCTTGATGCAAGAATTTTAAGTCAGAACCAGAAATATTTGTTATCATTTTTCATTCACAAAGTCATGTCTGCCACCCCATGGACTGCAGCACTCCAGGGTTCCCTATCCTTCACCATCTCCTGGAGCCTGCTCAAATTCATGTCCTTTGAGTTGATGATGCTGTCCAGCTATCTCTTCCTCAGTCATCCCCTTCTTCTCCTGCCCTAAATTTTTCCCAGCATCAGGGTCTTTACAAATGAGTTGTCTCTCTGCATCAGGTGGCCAAAGTACTGAAGCTCCAGCTTCAGCATCAGTCCTTCCAATGAACACCCAGGACTGATTTCCTTTAGGATGGACTGGTCTGATCTCCTAGCAGTCCAAGGGACTCTCAAGAGTCTTCTCCAGCACCGTAACTTAAAAGCAGCAATTCTTCAGCTCTCTGCCTTCTTTATGGTCCAGCTCTCACATCTGCACATGATTAATGAAAAAACCATAGCTTAGACTATACGGACCTTTGTTGGCAAACTGATGTCACTGTTTTTGAATACACTATTTAGGTTTGTCATAGTTTTTCCTCCAAGGAGCAACCATCTTTTAATTTTATTCCAGCAGTTACTGTCTGCAGTGATTTTGGAACCCAAGAAAGTAAAATCTGTCAGTGCTTCCACTGTTTGCCCATCTACTGGCCATGGAGTGATGGGACTGGATGCTCTGATCCTAGTTTTCTGAATGTTGAGCTTTAAGCCAGCTTTTTCACTGTCCTCTCTCACCCTCATCAAGAGGCTTTTTAGTTCCTCTTCAGTTTCTGCCATTAGAGTACTTTCATTTGCATAATTGAAGTTGGTGGTATCTCTCCCGGCAATCTTGATTCCAGCTTGTGCTTCATCTAGCCCAGCATTTCTCATAATGTACTCTGCATATTAGTTAAATAGGCAGGGTGACAACATACAGCCTTGATATAGTCCTTTCCCAATTTGGAACCAGTCTGTTGTTCCATGTCTGGTTCTAATTGCTGCTTCTTGACCTGAATACAGATTTCTCAGGAGGCAGGTCCGGTGGCCTGTTATTCCCATCTGTTTCAGAATTTTCCACAGTTTGTTGTGATCCACACAGTCAAAGGCCTTGGCATAGTCAACAAAGCAGAAGTAGATGTTTTTCTGGAATTCTCTTGCTTTTTTGATGATTCAATGGATGTTGGCAATTTGATCTCTTGTTCATCTGCCTTTTTGAAATCCAGCTTGAACATCTGGGACATCTGGAAGTTCTCAGTTTATGTACTGTTGAAACACCTCTCTAGATTTCCAGGTCTATCCCCAGAATTAAGTCATCTTCCTATACCTCAGAGAATAAGATGCAACAATCATACAGCTCTGTTCATCTGTTTCACCTCTCTTAGGAATCACTATATTTTGTTTCTTGTTGCCCAATGAATCTATTATTTTTGAGGATTTTTCCCCTTTTGAAAAAATTTTAGGAGAAGGAGATTAAATCTCTTCCTCTTACTCCATCTTGACTAGGAGTAGAAGCCTCAGAAGAATATTTCCTCTCATTTTAAGACTGCATTAAGAATTTAAGAATGCATTACTCTCAATAGGAATGTAGTGGATCTTTTTATTTTTCAAAGTTTTTTTTTTTTTTTTTTTGCTAAAATGCTATGTGATAAATATCTTTTAGAATTCCATAAAAGAAAAATCTTATTTATGGTAAATAATGTTTTCTTCTTAATTCCATAGCAATAAATTGGCAAGTCATTTCTTTTCTCCCTTTTCTGGCTGAGTTGCAAAGAATTGGTGATATGAATTTTACAATGAAATGCAAAAGTTATAACTTAGAAACCTATTTCAGTTATTTCTCTCTATAACTGCTCCCTATTTATTATCTGTCCCTTAGAAACATTAACTTTGCCTCAGTAGCTCTCTTGTATCTATCCTCTTTGTCAAGACAATTAAGGAATTTAGGCAGTATAAATAACAATTTTTTAGAAAGTAGTATTTGTATAGAATTCAACCAACATTTTAACAGTGCTGTTTCTTGCAGTGCAGACACCACTTCCTGTATGTCATGTGAGTTACCTGTGTCTATAAGAGCTCTATGCTCTAATATATGCTGCCCTTCTGGAGTAAATCTCCCATTACAACTTCAAATTTGGGGTGAATACAATAGCTGTTGAATAAATATCTTTTGGATTAATGAATTAGTGAAGTAAGTCAAATAGGGATTATAGCCTCATATTGGAATCACAGAACGACACATTGTATTATATGTAAGCATGGCAAATTCCAATTTTGTTGTAGATTTTACCACCCAAGAAATCCTCACAAAGAGCAATTTTTTGCTTGTTTTCTTCACAAAGAGAAAGTGACTGTAGAGAGTTGACCTGTAGATTTATATACCACACACTCCTCCAGTGGTATTTGTATAACAATGAATTTAAGTTTTGTCACCAATACCTAGGGTCTCACAGTCCTCTCGTGTGTGTGTGTGTGTGTGTGTAAATAAAGGTAGAGCAGAGACACAGAGTTAGAAAGGAATAATAGAAGTAGATATTATATCTGATCAGAGGTTGGTCAATTCCTCAGAGTTCTTTATTAGGAAAAAAAAAAAGAAAAACTACCAGTGGGCCTCTCAGTATGCCAGACCATTGGGCTGCTTCCAAAGCAATTAATTCTCAGTGGGGTGCAAGTGAATTCATTAAAATAAAGAATTGTATTGCCTCTGAGGATTTGTGGGAAGGTTCAGATTTTGAGAAGAGCAACAGCTGAATGAGCAAGTAAAGCCAATTGTAACTTTTCCAGTTTCTCAGTTATAATTCCGGTTGGTTCAGGGTGAAATACAATTAAGGATGGGGAAGGGTAACAATTGTTTTATCTTTACAGCTGAGTAGAACCACCAACTCATATGTATATTTGTACAAATCTTTCCTTTGATTGATGCCATAGATTAAATCAGAGAGACAAATGGAATAGATCAATTTTTTAATAAAGAAAGTCTGAGGCAGGAAATTAGTTTATTGTAAGTTGCCTCTGAATCCTCGTACTTTTGTGATTAGCTCTAAATAGGAGTGAATCTGTCTGCAGGAGTGAGTCCATGAGTGCTGAGGCAAGGGTGCCTGTATCCTAGGGGGTGGGTATGTAAAAACGCACAAGAGATTCCAAGAAAACCAGAATATGTTCCTGTCACACTTTTCTAGCACCAGTTCTAAACTTCAGTGACAAAGATGAACATGAAAAGATGGGTGTCATTGAAGGGTTTGATTCTAATGACAAATCAATCTCCTCTATAAAAATCATGAAGGATTACCAGAAAGCATCCACCTTTATTTTACATGTCATTTGTCTTAATACTGATTTCTGATTTTCTAATATGATATTTATTTTTTAAGTAAAATCTGAAATGTTATGTGATGACAAAGGAATTTCATCCAGAAATTTTATATTTTAGCAATCTGTTACTATCATAATATATTGGGTTGGCAAAAAAAAGTCCTTTTGGGTTTTTTGGGAAGATGTTATAGAAAAATCCTAACAAACTTTTGACCAACTCAGTATGTTGATATATTTAATAGCTTTATCTTACATATTTACTTATATATGTCTGCATCAGTTCAGTTCAGTTCAGTTGTTCAGCCGTGTCCAACTCTGCAATCCCATGAACCGCAGCATGCCAGACCTCCCTGTTCATCAAAAATTCCCAGAGTCCAATCAAACCCATGTCCATTAAGTCAGTGATGCTATTCAACCATCTTATCCTCTATCGTCCCTTTCTCCTCCTGCCCTCAATCCCTCCCAGCATCAGGGCCTTTTCAAGTGAGTCAGCTCTTAGCATCAGGTGGCCAAAGTATTGGAGCCTCAGCTTCAGCATCAGTCCTTCCAAAGAATATTTAGGACTGATTTCCTTTAGGATTGACTGGTTGGATCTCCTTGCAGTCCAAGGGACTCTCAAGAGTCTTCTCCAACACCACAGTTCAAAAGCATCAATTCTTCGACACTCAGCTTATCTTTATAGTCCAAATCTCACATCCATACATGACTACTGCAAAAACCATAGCCTTGACTAGATGGACCTTTGTTGACAAAGTGATGTTTCTGTTTTTTAAAATGCTGTCTAGGTTGGTCATAACTTTCCTTCCAAGGAGTAAGTGCCTTTAAATTCATGGCTGCAGTCACCATCTGCAGTGATTTTGGAGCCCCCCAGAATAAAAGTCTGCCCCTGTTTCCACTGTCTCCCCATCTATTTCCCATGAAGTGATGGAACCAGATGCCATGATCTTAGTTTTCTGAATGTTGAGCTTTAAGCCAACTTTTTCACTCTCATTTTTCACTTTCATCAAGAAGCTCTTTAGTTCTTCTTCACTTTCTGCCAAAAGGGTGGTGTCATCTGCATATCTGGGGTTATTGATATTTCTCCTGGAAATCTTGATTCCAGCTTGTGCTTCCTCCAGCCCAGCGTTTCTCATGATGTATTCTGCATATAAGTTAAATAAGCAGGGTGACAATATACAGCCTTGATGTACTCCTTTACTTATTTGTAACTATATGTCTGCATAGATTCATTAAAATCATAAAGAAAAAAGCATATTAAATGGATTCTAAAGAGTTAAATATGCTGTATGATAAAAATAGATATGTTAAAATTGATATATGATAAAAAAATATGATAAAAATGAATGTATGTGAATAAAGAATTCCTCTCCTTTCTGTGATTAATAGGGCTCAGGTACTATGTGAGTCTGTATGTATTTACTATGTGAGTGTGTACGTATTCCAAGAGACAAATGTATTTTCAAATAAAGTTGCTGTAGACCTACCAATGATACTGTTCCTATTAAGAGAAAATGTTCAGACAGACATGCACTGGAGAAGGCTTGCCTCAGTATTCTAGGTGAGGATTGGTTAACCTTGCTGTCACTTTTACTGCATAATCTTTTGACTCTAAAAGGTTACTAGTCTAGCTAGCTGGCTCAAGGCAAAAATGCCATGTGAGTACAGATATATTTTCAGTCTTTACTTATCCTTTCTTGGCCATTCACTTATCTCCCACAGACACCCAGTGGTCTTATGCTGAAGTTCTCACCTGTCACTTTGTAGAAAAATGACAACTCAGTTTCCTTAAGGAAAGGCCCATGGATTTATTGCACTTAAATGTATCACTCTTCCCAGATGCCTCTGCTATCTAGAGAAAGATGGCCAGGGTGTTTCTGTTTCATTCATTCAAAGATTTCAGTAGAAATCCTCTGACTCTTCCTCACATAGTGGCATGACTTTTTAGAAAGGCAACCTGATGTCTAACTGCAAGCTTCTTGAGTTCCACTAGGCACTGCAAAGAAATCAACATATTACCTAAAACACAGCTTTTTCTTATGAAACTCACTGTTGAGTTGGTACCTACTATACCTCATTTTTCCCTGATGCATCTCCATTCATTTGTGGATAGTAATTTTCTTTTCCGTTTAACTGGTAATCTTCCCAGGGTCCAGCACAGTAGGGGTATGATACATACTTGTTGATGAAGCTATCCTATACCACAATATCTGACCTAAGATTTCACTTATGGTTCCCCAGATACTGCTGTTTAATTGCTTTCAGTTATCTTACCCCGTGTCTACCCAAGCAAAATGAAGTGGTGAGTCAAGCAACTGTCTTGTGAATGGGATCAATACAGAAATTCAATATGGATAATTAAGGGACCCCCTCCAACTCACTTTTTCCTTAGTAACAAGCTTTCTTTTCACCAGAATTGTTCATGTAATTGCCTCAACTGTCCGTTTGGCTTTGCATCATAGACACAGGTCTGTATCTAGCTTAAGGGACCATGGAAAATCTGAATGGTCAGTGCAGCTCAGAGAGGGATCACCACCTGGTTCATTCACCTGTGATGCTTCTGAGTAAATCAAGGTGATGGCCTTGGAAAACTGCATTATTTCTATCTCTTCATGGTGGAGGTCCACAGGACAGGGAGATATGGTCTGCCTTCTATGTCCTTGAAAAGCTTCATATCTACCATTGTCCCCATGTTCGGCAATTCCTAACATACAGCACAGGAAAGGTGTGGTGAGTAACTGATTGATTTGTATCATACAAGCCGCCAACAGAAACATTTTGGGTCACAAATGGGTATTATTCAGAGTATGACAAAAGAAGTAAAAGATAAACTTATATAATGTCACCAGACATATGCAAATATTCATTCAGCACTTTAATTCAAATATTTGATAAATACCCCCATTTGGTTATCTCTGCATTTCCTTTTTAAAATTACGGCCTAAATGTGTAATGAGCTCTGTGGGTCATGTGACTGCAGTATTATTTTTCCTATATGCTCAGACGCTCAGTCATGTCTGACTCTTGGAGACCCCATGGACTGTAGACCGCCAGGCTCCTCTGTACATAGGGTTTTCAAGGCAACAATACTGAAGTGGGTTGAGATTTCCTTCTCCTGGGGATTTTCCCAACCCAGAGATCAAAACTGGGTCTCCTGGGATCGAACCTGGGTCTCTTGCATTGCAAATGGATTCTTAACCAACTGAGCCACTAGGGAAATCATGCATTTTTCCTATAGTTTTCTGCTTCTCCTGACCAATCTGGTTACATGGCATTTGTTTTATAAAAGACTGGAAGAGGCAGTTTTTGTTGTTTGTTGTTGTTGTTGTTTGTTTAATTCAGTTTAAGAAGAAATATTTAAAGAATAAATACAGAGAAGGTAAAAAACAATGGCTAGAAAGGATGAAGTAAGATGTATAATAAAAAGTCTGAGCAGATTGAAAGAAGTTTGTTTGTTTTTTTTTTTTTTTTAGTGAGTGCACAAATATTTTGGATTCACATTTCTTTACACTTAGCCCCCTAACATTTTTGTTTCTAATAAAAAAAGATTTTATATACTTTTTGGCTATCTACTGGCCTCTGCAAATGTATACTTTAATAGCATGGTTATGAAAGAGTTAGAAACATATGCAAAGATTTTCATCATAAAACACAGATGGGCTTAAGTTTTTAGGGAAAGCATCCTTAGAAAAGCAGATTCATTTTAAATGAATTCAAACACTTTATACTTAGTTTTAGATAAGCATTGAGCCATCTCAAAACCTGGCAGTATTTCTCATTACATACCCAAGGTAAAGATTTATAAAGGAAAGGAGGAGTACGATGACCATAGTAAATGCCAAGTTGTGAACTTTTAAAATATTAATCCTGCATCTAAAATTTTGAGTTTTTCAATGATTCCCCTCCTTATTTACCTCACTCCAAATGTTCTAAGTTTGCATTTTATTTCCATAAAAGCAAATGAATATACCCTGTGCTAAGAAGTATGTATTAAATTTAAAAAGACAAAACTCTTAATTTTACCCTGAAATGATTTACTTTCCATTTCACCAGTTAATTTGCTTGAAGATTCTTAAAAGAGGTGATTCCATGTGTTTATTTGCTATGTTTGCCTAACCAGGTTGGATTTCCCGTTAAAGCTGATGATTTTCAAAGTGCTTGAAATACAAGGCAAGTACCAGCCAGACACAAGCCAGATCGTTCCTGTCATAAATAGAAATGCCTTCCTTATTGACTGCTTTAAACAGAAGTCACTTTATGTGGAAACAATCCTTTACAAAATGAAATCATTAAACAAAGGAGCATTTTATTGTTGCATTATTCTGGCAGCTTACTAGTCAGACAGTATTCCAAACCATTACTGAAAGATGATATGTTAGGTAGTAAATGTTACATAGCGTACTGCAAAATTTAAAAAGAAATTCTAGTGATTATTTATATTTTACCAATTTCACTTATTGTAAACCCATAAATCCACTAATTTTCATTGGCCTAACTCTGTTTGGTTTATTGGGCTTAGTAACCAACTGTGTTTTTGAAGAGAAGAGCCCATTAGAAACAATTATGGGCCTAAGCAACCTACATATCCTGAATATCAAAGCATGCTTATTATCCAGTTCTTCGAAATCCACAGAGACCAGCTGGGTAGCATTACCACCTTTTAACAAATCTCACTAAGTGGTATGCTAAAGATTGAAACATTTAGCAGAATAAGCTAACTAAAATTTTCATCAGTGGACTAAGGAAAAATTTTAAAAGTCTCTAGGTCTATGAAAAAGTTTGACATCGTCAAGTAAATTTTAAAGGTGGAATTTTGATGATCTAGTAGATAGCTTAGTATGTGTATTCTATCTGTAAGATGAAAATATTTGTTCAATGATAACAGATTGGTATGTTGAAACTGGCCACACAGACTGTGTTTTATAATGGGAATAAAAAATTCTACAAATCAAGGTTTCATTTGTTGTTTTTTGATGATATAGAAAGAGATGGAGAAAATGTTAATAATGCAGGTTAAACAAAAATTTGCATTTACATTGTAAAGAGCATAATAAACTCAGGAAATATTCTTCCAGTACTCAAAAATGATTCTCTAGCTCAGTAAAAATGGTTCACTCATTGAAGAACAAGTGAAGTTCCAGCATACAACTGTATCATTTTCTTAGATATTAATGTAAACAAAACATCAACCATTATATATTAGAACTACACTTATCAGTTAATGTAATCTTATGCTTCTTATATTTACAAAATTTGAAAAAAAGTCAGAGCTTTTGTGAGAATTAATTGGTGATACAGAATTTACAAGAATAGATACTATAATTATTTATATGCTACACATCTATTATAAAAGCCCCAATAAACTTGGTTACACAATTGTATGCATATATTTTTGAAGAAATCATTGTTAAATATTTGTTAGCATACCATTGTGTAAGAAATCAATCAAACAAAAAATATAAACCTTGAGTTTGATACTGAAAACTATGAGACTTTGCCCTGGAATCATTAGGATGGCAGAGAAAACCGTTGCCAACATTGCCCCCCATTCAAACTGTGGGCCCTATTTTTGAAAAAGGATGATAGGAAGAAAGGAATTTGGAGATTGGACCATGTGTATGTTTGCATGCTTTAAAATATCCAGGACTTTCAAATATAACTGAATGCATTATTTTTCAAGCTAAAGCACAGTATCATTAAATGGTGTAATTCAGACAAGATTTTTTTCTTCTGTGGAATCTAAATTGATTGCTGGTACAAATGTAGGGGCTGCAAGTAATTACTCCTGGGGTTACTCAAAGGCAGTGATTGCAACAGCAGGCGGGGGAGCCCACACTTGCCCACGTATAGAGCAGGGAGTGGGAAGTTAAATGGGTAAACCACTACTCAAAGGCCCATTTTTGCAAAGTGCAAACATAATTGCAAGGCCAAATCTTTAACATTTACTCAGACTTTATTGTGTAAAAGGTCTGTCTATATACAAACTTCAGAAGGTATTCAAGTGGATTTGTGGAGTTACTTTGATGAAATAGTTCAAAAAAATACAAAACGGAATCAAATGAGTATTCTGTACATAGTTTTGTCTGCAGAATTGGATCCACTGGAAACATTCAATAAATACTTTTTAATTGATGCTGATGCTTGATAGACAGGCATATATCTGTTGCCGTTGCTTTATAACAACAATAATTTGGCCATCGAATCCAAGGTAGACTTATTGTTATATTTACCTAAATTGGTGGAGCAGTGAGTTTTATTATAGAATGTTTTAAATGTTAAATCATAAAGGACAATTTATATGCTATTCTTGAATCATAATGTCTGCATTTCTAAACAATTGGAGAGTCTTAAATGGAAAACCATTATTGTTGTTTCCAATAATTAATTCTGTTTTAACTTTAAATGTCCATGATATTCACATTCAAGCTTCAAACATATAAAAACTTGTGTGTGGTGTTATTACCAAATATTGATGACACATCTAATTGGAATAAATTGAAGAATATAACTTCAAATGATAGCCATATGCCATTTCTGCTAGCAATGTTAAACCCCCACAAGTAAAGAATAGTTGTCTATAAAATAGTTTACAACTACCAGAATAATTAATAAAAGCATAAAAGAAAAAAGAAACCGTTGCAAAAGTTAACTCCTTCTTTGATTACTTCTCTTGTTCTTACAATTACACTTACAAAAAGCAACCAATTAAACAATAAAACCAAAGTCTAACTCAAATAATTGTCAACTACTTGGGGTGAATATGAGTGCCTGGAAGTAACTAGAAACAGCTGTGGTCTACAAAATTACCTAGGAATAGAAAAAATGCTTAGAAAAAGAGAGAAAATATATTTTTTTAAAATTATTGATGTTAGAAAGCCCCATAGATCAAATATGAATATCGGTTTGGGGTAGTAAAATGCTTTTATATTTTTAACATTCAACAAAGATCTTCTATGAGTCTGACATGTCCATTTCACTTGTAATATAACAACAAGCTAAACAGCAAGGATTTTCCCTGGGGAAACTACATTTTAACAAGTGGAAGCATTGAATAATAAACATATTAACTAACCAAATTACATAATATTTTAGAAAATGTTAGGTACTACACAAAATGTATAGTTGGTTAATGGTGAGTTGAAGTCTGGATGTTATAACATTTCATAGAGTGATAAAGGTAACTCTTGGAGAAGATAAGATTTACCCAAGATTACATTTGGAGGGAAAATTAATCATGGCTAGAGCAAAGAGTGGGCTTCCCAAGCAGCTCAGTGGTAAAGAATCCACTTGCCAAAACAGGAAACTTGGATTTGGTCCATGGATTGAGAAAATCCCCTGCAGGAGGAAATGGCAACCCACTCCAGTGTTCTTGCCTGAGAAATCTCATGGACAGAGAAGCCTGGCAGGCTACAGCTCTTGATGTTGCGAAGAGTTCTACATGACTGAGCAACTGATCACATACACACATGCGCATGTGCACACACAAACAGCCAAAAGCATAAGATGATAGTTTTATAGACAGGCCAGTACAGCTGAAACAAAGTAAGTAAACAAGAGATGGGAAGGTAATTGCAGAGGTTATTGGGTGAAGATAGATAATGCATGCCCTTGCAGGCCAAGATAAACACTTTGGTATATTTCACTAAGTAAAATTGAAAGTCTTCAGAAAAGAATGCAGTAGAGTGACATGATGTTACTTACAAATGTTACCATTTTAAGCATATTTAAATCACATTGTTGTGCCACCAGCAATATCATCCTTCTTTTATCTTCCCAAATTGAAATTATGCCCCTAAAGCAGTAACACTCCACTCTCTCTATCCACTGTCAGTCCCTGGAAATCACAATTCTATTTTCTGTCTTTATGAATTTGACTATTCTATGTACCTTATGCAAGTGAAATCATACAGTATTTGTACTTTTCTGACTGGCTAATTTCACTTAGCATAATGTCTTAAAGATTCATTCATGTTGCAGCATGTGCCAAAATTGTCTTTCTTTTTCAGGTACATTTTAACATTTTAAAAAGAATCTTTCAGGTTTCTGTGTTGAAAATAAACTGTTGGGATGCAACTTAGAAGCAAGGAGACTTTTTGTTATGAATATATTAAAATAATTTGAGAACAAGATGTTGTTGACTTGGATGTTAGCAGTAAAGATAGACAGAAGTAACCAGATATTGGTATATTTTATAGAAAAGGGAAAAAAAAAAAACAAAAACCAAAAGGAGATGTTTACCGGTTGGATAATGGGTGTGAGAAAGGGGGCTGGGGTCAGGGAGATCTAGGTAGTGAGTGGTGGCATGTGTCATTTTTTAAATCTAGAATTTAATGGCTCCCTATTTCAAATAGTGGTTGTTCCATTGGTGTCAGCTCCCAAGTGAAGGCCAAGCAAAGAGGAGACTCCAAATGCCTGGGATAAATTTGTCAAAGAAAGCACAGACATGGATGATTTTTAACACAGTGAGGCTGGGGTTTGGTATTTTACCGTTTCATAGCCCAGCTAATTCTGACTGATATATGTATTAAGGAGAGGTAAGTAATCAACTGTATAAAAAGCTGCTGGTGGTTTCTGAAAGATTAAGTTATATAATAGCCAAAGGATTTGGCAATGAGGCAATGGCTGGTCATATTGAGAGTCATATTTTAGATAGAAGACTCTTTGGCAGGGAAATAAATCTGTTGCTAAGAGAATATGGAACAGAATTGAAAATACTGGCATAAAAAACTCTGAGGACTTATACAAATTTCCATACAAATTGTAAACATTTTTGTATAATTCTGTGAAAAATATAACTGGCAGTTTAATAGGGATTGCCCTGAATCTGTAGATTGTTTTGGGTAGTATAGTCATTTTTGCAATACTGACTCTTCCAATCTAAAAACATGGTCTATTAGTATGGAAGCACAAAAGACCCCAAATAGCCAAAGCAAACATGAGGAGGAAAAATGGAGCTAGAGGAATCAGGCTCCCAGACTTCAGACTGTACTACAGAGTTAGAGTGATCAAAACACGAAATTGTGTCATTTGCGAGATGTGGATGGGTCTAGAGACAGTCATACAGAATGAAGCGAGTCAGGAAGACAAAAACAAACATCGTATGTCAATGGAGATCCAGAAAAATTGTACAGATGGACTTATTTACAAAGCAGAGATAGAGACACAGGTGTAGAGAACAGATGTATGGATACCAACGGGGGTAGGAGGGTGGGATGCGTTGGGAGGTTGGGATTGATATATACACTATTATTTATATGTATGAAATGCATAGCTAACTAGAGCCTACTATATAGCACGGGGAACTGTCTGATGTTCTTTGTTGTCCTAACTGAGAAAGAAATTCAAAAAGAGTGGATATTTGTATACACATAGCTGATTCATTTTGCCATACAGTAGAAATTAACACAATATTATAAAGCAACTATATTCCACTATCATTTTTTTTTTTAATCTGAAGAAACATGTTGCAAACTATAGCAAAGAAATAGGGCAGCAACTGGCAGAGGAAGTGGGATCAATGAAATGTTGTGTTTTTAGAGAGAAAAAAAATATTGGCATAATTCACTAAGTAAAAATGATTAAGTATAGGAAAGAAAATGATATGTGAAGGAGACTATACAATTGAGTAGAGATGACTTTGAGTTGTCAAAAATGGTAAGAACTCAACGCAGCTGTAAGCGCTGTCTCTGGACATCATCGTGGGTGGGAGGATGTGGCTTCAGGTGCCAGCAAAGGGGTAGCCATGGATGGGGTTCTCCTCTATTGCTTTAATCTTCTCAGGAAGGTAGAAAGTCAGGTCAACCGCTGAGAGTGAGGAGAGTAGGACTGAGGAAGAAGGAAAGTATACGAAATAGCATTCAAACCATTAAGACACCATGAGTTGGAAATTTTGAGCTTACAGAAATCCTGAAACTTCTATTTTTCTAAGCGCTATTGCCTCACAGGTCAAGAAATTGCTGAAGACTAACTTAAGAGGAAAGGAGCAAGCTTCAATTTAATTTTTGATAGGGCATAAACCACCATTTGATCACATGTGCTAACAAATAAAAGAAAATACTTAGAGTGTGTTGTAAAGAGGCGTGACCTACGAGGTAAGAATAGTCTAAATATCTGATATCCCTGTGACTGACCAAATCAACTCTTGGGACATTTTTTTTTTCACCTTGAAAAGTTAGCGATTTCAACTAGTTTGGTAGTCTTTTTATTTATGTAATTTTGGAAGTAAAATCTCTGGAATTAGTTGATAATAAAGATGAATTCCACTGTTTGTAGTAATAACTATAAAAACATGAGAATGAGTCCCTTCTAAATACTATTTATAGCTATTATGAAGATTTTAAATACGTAGTAATTAGTTTTAAAAATTCATATGCTCTGTCTTATATTCTAAATATAGTCATTTTTAGATGATCTGATTTGTACTCTGGATCTTCTAACTAAATATGGTAGTGCATTAGGTTGTGGTAATTCCTTTAACTTTTAGCCAGTAACTTCTCAGAAATTGCAGTTAAGCAGTTCAGTCCACAGTTCAAGTCAATAACATCATAAAAGACCGCTAGAAACAATCCTGGTTAGATACAGAAAGCTACATTACAGCTGTGGGTTTTGCTTGTTCTTAAGAACAATGCCTTATATCTTTTACTTAATAACTATTTTATACAGAGTAAATAATACCTGCTCTATTTGATACTCAAAAGTTTCCTGGAAGAAATCTCTTTGCCCTTAATTTCCTCTCAGGCAGTTTGTTTAGCAAAAGATATTATTATCTGGCTGATTTTACAACAGCCCTAGATGAAGGTTGCTCTTTTTACATTGGGTTAAAGTATTATTTTAATTGAAATTAAAATGAAATTTCAAGACTCTTAAAAGAAGTCTACCATGGGGTTCACTTCCACTTTAAACTTTTACTGAAATAAATACTCACAACATACGTAGCTAGTATTGGCCTAAAGGTTGAAAGCATTAAGTGTCCAATTGGCTCTGAATGCCAGTTGGCATTGCTCATTCTTAGAGGCGGCTTATGAAAAGATGTGTGTCAGTCACTCAGTCATGTCTGACTCTTTGCGACCCCATGGTCTCAAGACCCCAGGCTCTTTTGTCCATGGAATTTTCCAGGTAAGAATACTGGAGTGGGTTGCCATTTCCTTCTCCAGGGAATCTTGCCAACCTGCGGATCGAACCCAGGTCTCCTGCATTGCAGGCCGACTCTTTACCATCTGAGCCATCAGGGAAGATCCTGATGAGGTGAGTGTCTGCAATTTCCAGACACATTGTTCATCTAGTCCAGTAAGGGGGCTTTCCTGCTTTGGATAAATAATACTTCTGAGATTTGATATGGTAGGGTTATGATATAATAAGAAAATCTAATCACAGCTCTCACTCACCCTGCCTCAGTCCCACTAAACTTTCTTGAGTGATATCCTAAACCAGGTTACATGTTGAGTTCCTCTCCCGAGGAAGGAACAGTCTCTCCCTAAAAAGATTAAGGAGAAAAGCTTTGTTTGTATGAGGCAACAGCAACTTATTATTACCTAATTATTATCCTAATTACATTCATATCGACATTACATTATCGATGAACAGAAGTACATATGGAATATACACTGTTTATAACCATTAACTTGAAAATATTTCTTTGTTTTTTCTCTGGCTTCTACCACCTTTCCACAAAAAACTTGTCAAGCTCTCAAGAAATAAACACTATTATCTTTCAACAACTTCTAGGCTTCCCTGGTGGCTGAGACAGTAAAGAATCTACCTACAATGCAGGAGATCAGGGTTCAATCCCTGGGTCAGGAAGATCCCTTGGAGAAGGGAATGGCAACCCACTCCAGTATTCTTGCCTGGAGAATCCCATGGGCAGAGAAGCCTGGTAGGCTGCAGTCCATGAGGTCGCAAAGAGTGAGACACGGCTGAGTGACTAACACTTTCAACAACTTCTTACTTCCTAGTGTGAAGCCCATGTTCTGTTTTCATTGTATTGCCTTGTGTAATAGATTTGTTAAAATATGAAGGATATTTAATAACAATATAAAAAATACAAAATTCAAAGTTTTGACTTAGGTATTCAACTCTGAAACCATCACTCTTATCAAGATAAGTACAAACATGTCTCATGAAAGTTTTCTTGGTTCGCTTTGAAAGTGAAAGTGAAGTCTCTCAGTCGTGTCCGACTCTGAGCAAGCCTATAGACTGTAGCCTACCAGGCTCCTCCATCCGTGGGGTTTTCCAGGCAAGAATACTGGAGTGGGTTGCCATTTGCTTCTCCAGGGATTGAACCCAGGTCTCCCATGCTGTTGGCAGATGGCTTTACAGCCTAAGCCACCAGGAAAGTCCTGGTTCACTTTATAATCACTTCATTCAACCACGTCCAGCCACAATCCCAGACAAGCAAGGATCTATCTTCTGTCATGTATATTAGTTTTCATTTTCAAAAAGTATAAATATATGGGATCATGTAGGCACCATTCTCTCTGATTATTCAGCATCATCTTGTGGAGATTATTTTGTTTTGTGTATCAGCAGTTCATTCTTTTTTATAGCTGACTAGTATTCTTTTGTATGGATATACAGTGATTTGTGTGTCCACCTATTTCTAAATAGTTAACAATTCTAGGTTTTGCTGATTTGAAATAGAGCTTCTGTAAAATATGCACGTATAATTTGGTACACTTTTTATGCTTTCACTTCTCTTTAGTAAATGCCTCAGCATTGGTTCATATAGTACGTGTACATTTAACACCGTTAATAAAGTGGTCAAACTGATATCCAAAATGGCTGTGTAACTTTACAATCCATTTGTAGTGGTTTAAGAGTTTCTATTGCTCCACTTGAGCTAATTTGAAATAAAGTATGACCCTGATCACTTTCTCCGACAGCTACAATTTCCCAATACTGGAAACTTGGGGTTAGGGGTGGCATGGTAGCTCATTAAAAGAGAGAAATACACTATACTTCTAACATCAACAAGATCAGGAAAGATCTTATCTCAAAGATAAGAGCAGAAAGTGGGAAAATAATAATAATTTTTAAAAGCATACTAACCAAATGAACATAAACTTGAGATTCTTCCATTAGTAACTGTATTACTGTTATAACTGATAAGATATGTTTAGCTGGAAAAAGGAATATTATTTAAATAAGAGATAAGAGAAAATGTTGGGTAAATAGATTTTACAAAAACTTTCTTAGAGAGAAGACTTAGCACATGGTGACCAGAAAATTCAGGGCTGGAGGGCAACTCTGAGGGTGGAGGACCCTGGGAAACCAGGAGACAATCTACATACCCTGGATGACTAGACATCACTATTCAAAGAGCCAATAACAGATTTTTGTCCCTGGAGAAATATAGAACTAATCCCTTTAGTTTCTCAGTGGAAGGAAAATGCTACTGAAAAAGGCAGATCGTTTTTGAAGGTTGCAGTAATGAGCCTCGCAGTTCAAATGCAACAGGTTTAGAATTGTGGGGTTTCCTTGCAAGCATGTCACTAAAATTGAGTCTGGATTTGTGGGGATCTCTAAACACTAGGCTTGTCTTAACACTTGAAGAAAGTTTCTCTCTTCTGCCTTTTCACAAACCTAAAAAAATCCGAATCAGTCAAGCAAAAAAACTGTTTTGAATACCTAAGTGGCAAAAAGAACACCTAGAAGGTAATCAGCACTGAGAAAAAATGGGCTCGGTGGGATTTAGGCTGCTCTTTACGCTCTTATTCACTCATTTTTCCAGCTACCAGTTACAAAGCGGGGACTCACTGACACTGAAATAAGAGGTCATTTTCTGCCCGGAGAACCTCCTCATTAAGTTTCAATTATTTTGCCAGTTTGTAAAACTGCACAGTTTTTCTGTATTTCTTGCATTTCTAACACATGTAGGTGGTTAATGTCTCTTCACATATGTTTCACAGCAGGATCTGAACTGTTAGAACACTTTCAGCTAAAGTTCTTTTTCAATAGAGCATGTAAATGTGACCCCTGATGGGTGGTTTTCTTCAGACATGATAAGAATCACTGACGCCACCACTATACCTAGAAAGGAGAAAGGGAGCAGTCGGCTTACTTATGAAGGTTCCATTGGCAGTGGATAATAACAGACCACACATAATGCTCCACGATGGGTGCTGTGTTTACACAAATAACCTAGAGAAATAAATAGGTGAATGATAGATCATCAAACTGCCTTCCAGATATTACATAGCATGAAACAACCAGTGAACAACCTTAAACAGTATTTAGATGATTTCTACATATCTATTCATGGAAGTGACCTGGATTTGTCAAAATATGATGTTGCAGAAAGTTGATATCTTTAGTGAAATCAGTCTTAGAAAATTTCTGCTTGATTGAATTTCTCCTCTGAGATATACTAGCATCCCTGAAACTTCATCCTTATTTTTAATAGTAAAAAAAAAAAAAAGTCTATACACATATAAGGGGACTCAAACAAATATGAGTTTTTAAATCTTATACATTTTAGTCTAATTGGGCCCAAAACCAGATAAATAGGGTATTCCAAAATATTTAACAGAAACAGTTTTAAAAAATTTATAAATCTATGAATCTTCATTTGCTCATTCGATTCTTTCAAGAATCCTGCTGAAGTTGAATGGAGCAGGTAGTCAAGTGCTTATTTCAAGAATGAGGAAACGGAGCCTTAGGTTTCCAACAAGATTATACAGTCAGAATATGGTTCGTCTCTGCAGGTTGGCCACTGGAACTTTGACACCATGCTATATTACAGTATGAAGTTTGTTTTCTCTACTGTGGGTAGAATGATGATACAGGTAATTTTTCTATTTTCCTCTTGCAAATGCCCTTCCAATAGCCAGATATCTGTTAATCTGTCTAAGATCTCAGACACACATTCACACCTCTTGCAAGAAGTTACCTGTTTCATGAAAAAAGAAACTTTTGAAGAATGTGATTAAAGAGTTTATCAGTTAGTGTTCTCACAGGAAACAGATAGCAAACTCAATATATGATAACCATAACTCTAGAAAACTTTATTTATAATCATTTGCAAAGATGAGAAGAAACGAGAAATAATTCAGTGACCAGGAATTCACCACCCTGAAGCCCTCGGGAATGTAGGGATGACTTGTATTACCAGAGGCTGGGATCAGAAAAAAGGGGATAGGGTCTTCCCACTTGAGAGAAAAGTGACCTTTGGGAGTTCAAGGAAATCTTCCAGGGACAGGCCTACCCTATTGTTTAAACACATGACGGCATTAGATACACTGATGAATTTGGGGCGGGATGGCTTCTGGTGGAGAAAAAGACAAAAATGTGAAGAAGGATGGAGGGAGATTTAGAAGAGGGAAAAGAGTAACAGGAAAGACATCAGATGAACACACTGCTTAGAATATTTCTACCTAAGGGTAAGAAATCTTTTCTATACCTCCTTCGTCTTGGCAGAGGTGTACTTTGTACTAATTTGTAACACTGATCGTGACTAGTACCTGTGCGCAGACACATAAGGCATCTGATTCCAAATTTGTAAGACATGGAAAAAGCCAGGCAATTGTTCTGCCACTTTAACCATCATGCAAATGTAAGTGATGTTACATGTGGTTACACATGATGTTCATTTGGTGACAGTTTCCAGGAATGTAAGTTCAGGTGACATTAAGATCCAGCCAAATACCATGAAAGAGTAAATTTTGCCAGATTTAAGGAGAGGAAACATTTTACACTTGTATTTAGTACAGCAACTTCTACTTATTACTTCAAATTAGACAGGGGGATGGCTGCAATTTTATTTTCTCCTTCTATTTCTACTTGAAAAGGAGGAAATGACCACAACAACACATACAAACATATCATCAAAGCCTCAGCAATCCAGTTGAAGAAAACTTGCCGTATCTTCTGGCTGCCTGCTAATTTCGAGGGGAACCCCGAGAGCCCTGGAGACATCCCTGTGGTCAGGTGAGAGAAACGCTTCTGTCAGAGGCTCGCAGGGAAGCCGCAGCTTCACACAGGCAGAAAGATTTTGTGTTCGCTTAAGCAAGCTACCCTGAGGAAGTGATTAAACGGCATTTCATTTGGTGAATGTAAAAAGGTTGCACTTTGGGTCATGAGCTGAGTATATGTTACCTGTTGACGCAGTAGTGTTGCCTGGCATAGCACCCACCACCCAGAGGCACACAGCAATAAATGCTGGCGTCTGGCAGGTCTTACAGTTCTCACTGCTCTCCCCAGGCTTAGCTGTTATTGCTCAAGCCTCCCTTACTCTTTGAGGAGCCTTCCCAGTTGGTTCTGCTGATACAGACAGGGTCCACACAGCTGGGGCGTGGCGGGTGATCTGCTCATTGAAGGTGGCCTCAGCTAGGTTGATAGGGGCAAGTCAGATCTTCCATGTCTCTTGTCTTCCAACAGGTTCCATGGAGCAGGTTCTCCTGGAAAAGGGAGGAGCAAGATAAGAACCAGCCTCTTTGTAAGAATCTCATGCTTCGTCTTGAGTCACATCCACTATCATCTCATGGGCCAGAGCAGGACTGAGGTTTCCTTTTTAAAAATCTTTTTGGGCTTGGTAGCAGTATTTTTACTCAAAGTGTTCCAGCTAATGAAATATTTTCTGGAGTCTTTGGAAACTTAGAGGGAGGGAAGAGGATAAGTAACTATAAAGCACCTAGAAAAGCTCATCTAGGCAGCTATGGAGAGAAGAATATGTCTATGAGAAAGAGGAAAGGATTTTAATTTTCTTTTTGATCAAGAAAAGACTTTTGTGTTGGGCAACCTCCCATCCATTTCAGAGAGATGATAGAATACCAATTGACAAAGCCTCAAATCCAGGCTGGAGAGGCCGTTACACATGTTCAATGTTTACTTTAGAAAGAAACGCTGGGTCTGTCAGAACTTGAAAGTCTGGGATTTAGTTGACTGGCTTCGTGACTTGACCCTGGGGCTTGGCTGTGCTTCTGAATTCCCTCTGTCTTCTTAAATCATACTCATTCATTGAGGCTTCCCTGGTGGCTCAGTGGTAAAGAATCGGCCTGCCAATGCAGGAGACATGGGTTCGATTCCTGAGTCAGGAAGATTCCCCTGGATAAGTTAATGGCAACCCACTCCAGCATTCTTGCCTGGGAAATCCCATGGACAGAGGAGCCTAGGGGGTTACAGTCCATAGGGTCACAAAACAGCCGGACATGACTTGGCTGCTAAACAACTCATTCTTTAATGCTCAGTTCACTTCCTTCTTTACTCACTTCTGTTGTTTTTCCATACTGCTCCAGCCTTTTTAATTCCCCCAATTCTGAAATCTCAACGTGTATTTTAAAATTCAAACCATAACATTTACTTCTCAAAAACTACTGTTTGTTTTCTTATCTAGTATCTAGATAGGTGTTTAATATGCAGTAGGTGCTTGAGATATGTCTGCTTAAAAAAGAGAGATGCTACAGTGTTTGTTCAGTAATGTGTCTTATTTCCAAAGATTATTTGAAAGATGAAGATACAGGAAAACCAAAACCACGTTTTAGTTATAAACAAAGGGAGACTTTGCCCTTTAATTTGCATTACTTAATAACGGCAAAGAATTGAATGCAGAAAATGTAAGTACACTGGCCACTAAAATTGCCTTCGGTTTGGGAATTCCGAGAATATTTTCCTCTCAAATAGAACATATATCAATTTTGCCAACACTAAATAAAAAGTTTACTTTGAATTTCTTTGGAATTCTCATTTGCCCTCTTTCTAAAGTCAATCCTTTAATGAATAATTGACCCGGAATGAGAGCATCCAAGTGGCATTTAAAATTTTCCAGAGAAAAATCCATTCTTGACTGGGACATAAGAAATGAAGAGGGGTTGCTGAAAACGAAGTAGGATGCAATTTGGGGAAAGCCAAAAATGCCTTGCCATTTCTGGCAGAGTAGTCATTTCTGGCACTAAATCTTTGAGGTCCTAGATCTGGAGAGGAGTGAAGTTGCCAGCAGAGACAGGTATAAGCCTGGTGCTTCGTGTGGAGGACAGACCGCACCTATAGGAGCTTTGTTCCCACCAGGGGTCCCTTGAGCAGCGAATACGTGAAAGTCAAGAAGGTTTCACAGAGGAATAAAGGAGTTCTGAAAAAGAAGGTGTGAGAGGAAAAAGCATTTTCGCTTTGGGAGCTGTTTAAGACAACTGGAGTGTTCCGTTCTGTAGTTCCTCGAGACTCTGGATGGCAGTAGATGCAACACAAAGGAACAGAACGTGGGCTAAGTGAAAATCTGCAGATGGAAACCTGGAGAACGAGACAGGAAGCTGTGGGAAAACCGGCCGTGTCCCCGGGAGCCTGGACGGCCACCCACAGGCAGGCTGCATGGTGTATTTGCTCAACAACGGCCTGAGCAGGCCCTCGGAACTCTCCCCCGGCCAACCCCGAGGCTCCCGCGTGCAGGGGCGAGGGCCGAGACACCCATGGCGACCGACCTGGAGAGGCGAAGGCATGCCCCACCATGGCCAAAGGGCTTCCGCAGCATGCACTGCCCTTCAGCTTGAAATGAAAGAACGCTAAGCGGGAAGTCCTAAATTCACTACAATTTAGTGAACACAGAACTTGAATCTACATGAAGAAAGAGAAAGGATCAATAAAGATGCACTGACTAAAGAACTTACAAATGCATTCTGGTTTGTAATACTCTTTCTCTTATGCCATTTAAGAGAAAAGTGCTTAAAGCGTATATTTAATTCTACATTTTAGGGCATACAATGTATAATGATGCAATTTTTATAATAATACTACAAAGGAGAAGGTGCAAGCAGAGCTATATAGGGGAAATATTTTGTATATTATTGGAATTAAGTTGGTATTAACCTGATTGTTATAAATTGAGATGTTAATTGTAATCCACAGGGCAGTCATTAGCAAAATAAATTTCAAGCGTTTTAAATGATGAAATAATACAAGATATCTCTTCTGATGAAAATGGAATCAAATCAGAAGCCTGTTAATCAGGAAATAACAGAAGGTAATGTGGGAAATTTACAAATATGTGGAAATCAAACAGGAAGCACATAAATTTAGAAATGGCACAGAAAAAAATCACAGCAGAATTTAAAAATGCTTTGAGATTAATAAAGCATACCAGAACTTATGGAATGAAGCTAAAGCAGTGTAGCACTTAGAGGGAATTGTGTATCTGAAAATGCCTTAGTAAAATTAGAAGAAAGATCAAATCAGCGACCCAAGTCTTCAACCAAAGAGACTAGGAAACAAGAGAAAGCTGAACAAAAATCAAGCGTAAATAATTTTAAAAGATTGGAGCAGAAATAAATGATAAAATCAATAGAGAAAATCAACAAAAATTCTGTTCTTTGAAAACTGACACATTGTTAGCTGGATTGCACAAGAGAACAGCACAAGACTTAAATTACCAAACTCAGAAATGCAAGAAGGAATGCAGGCCTTACGAAAATAAAATAAATCATAAGAGACTACTAGTAATAGTCACATGGCAAAGAATTAAATATCTAGATGAAATGGAAGAATTACTCTAAAGATACATACTACCAAAGCCAATCTAAGGAGAGACAAGAAGGACAGAACAGTAGCAAGCAGAGCATTCCTATACCAAGTAAGTTGATTGAATATTGAACATAGTTATCATATGCAGAAATCCCTTTCCGGGACATATACCTACAAGAATTGAAAATATATGTTCCTAACAAAATTTGTATACAGATATGCAAAGCAATATTCATAGAATATCATAAAGTAAAAGCAACTCAAATATCCATTGGCTGGTAAGTGAGGATAAACAGAATTGTAATAGGTCCATACAATAGGATATTTTTTAGCTATGAAGGGAATAAAACACTGGAGTGGGTTGCCATTTCCTTCTCCAATGCAGGAAAATGAAAAGTGAAAGTGAAGTCGCTCAGTCGTGTCTGACTCTCAGCGACCCCATGGACTGCAGCCCACCAGGCTCCTCCGTCCACGGGATTCTCCAGGCAAGAGCACTGGAGTGGGGTGCCATTGCATTCTCTGCATTTACTCATATTTTAATTCTTGGATATGTTGATTTGGTATCTTTCTTCATTTTATTTATTTAATTTTGTGCTTTTCACTGTATATTTTATACACTTATTATTCAATTTACCCCTTATTTTATATTTTTGATGATATTTAACTAATATTGCACTTATTTTACTTTCTAATTGTTCAATGCTAATATATGGAAAATAGTTTTCTTGTATTAATATATTGATAAAATATATTCAATTATTAGTTCTTATAACATTTTACTTGCTGGCATAGGTTCCACAGAGTTCTCTGCATAGTTGATCATGAAACCTCTAAGAGAGTTTTATTTATTCATTCTTAATTTGTAAGCAGTTTGTTTCATTTAAATCTATTGAGCCATAGTAGACTTTTGTTTTTGTCCAAGAATAATGTGTAACATTGGTATATATCCATGTGTACTTAAAGAGAACTTACTTTTAGGTTGACTTTTATATAAATGTCAGTAAGTTCACAGTGTTCTTTTTAAGTTTCTTTGTGTTAATTATTTTAACATTTTTTGAGAGAAGTGGTGTTGAAATCTAACTATAATCATATCTATTTTTCGTTTTAGCTTTATTCATTGTTGGCTTCATATATTTTGAAGTTATCTTGTTAGTTTTATTATTATAATAGCTCTCTTGATAGAATAATTATGGTGACAGCAAAGCGACTGCTTTACCATTACAAAATTTTCTTCATCCCAGTAATAGTTCTTACTTTAAATTCTACCTTGTCTCTTAATATACCCCCTTTAGCTGTTTTTATTGGTGCTAAGCATGGCATGTACTTTTTCTATATTCTTTTTGTTTTTAAACATGTTTAAATTAAAATATAGTTATAATGTGTTAATTTCAAGTGTACAACAAAATGATTCAGTTGTAGGTATCTAGGTATACATATATCAAGTCATGAAAGTAACCATATAATCTGCTTATTTGTTGAGCAATGCAGTCTACATTCTCTCTGGTGAAACACTGATCAAGCCCACCGTGAATATATAGCAAGGATGGTGCTAAAAATAGTCAAAGAATGTGTTTTTCGTGTTTAAAAGATAGGGAGGCCTGTGATGTTAATTACTGTGAGTTTTGGCATAATTTGAATAGCTTGGTTTTTATTCTATAAGCAATAAAATATTAACTTCCCACATACATGAATATCTAAAATAAAAGCAGATCATATTAAACTGCATTATAAAATAACATCATACATATTTCTAATAGAACTCAAGTAAAACACAAAGTAAATAATTTCAAACTGATAAGTTTAAGTGTCCAAATTGGAGACATTCAAATTACAGCTATATAGATAAATAGATGGAGAGATAGTTTTTAAAATAAAAAGTAATTATTTACTTTAAAGATAGCAAACTCTTGAAATAATACCATCTTTCACTTTTCTGTCACCATTATGTTTCATATGCTGCCAGGTATAAAGAAAAGTTTAGAATTTACACAGAGAACAGTAGAGCACAATCAGATCAAAGGTGGAACTGAACGTCCAATTCCATCATTATTTTTGCCTCCTTTTTAGAGAGATGCTTTCTTTCTCTCTTCTTTTATATTCTCCATGTAAAGCAAGAGCAATTCTGAGATACAGATCAAATCCACACAGATATGAATCAATTAACTTCTTCACTAATTAAAATATAGCAGGCTTCGTTTAGTGTTTCCAGTGTTCCAAGACACACGCTGTACTGAGGATACAAGGATAAGTTTCCTCTGCCTACGGGGACCACACGTTTTCAACTCACAGGGAAGTTTCGTGGCAGTGAAGATTATAGGAGATTTTAGGTATTTGTTAGGTTTCTAAATTTGCACAAAAAGCTAGGAGATTCAGAACCACTATTCTAGGATATAAAATTTGACTAAAACCAGAAAGCCTTTACTATTGTTCAAAATCAATAGTAGGAAAAATACTTGATCTTTTATTATGAGACTTAAGAGTTGTTTAAAAGTTTAGTGATCATTAAATTCAATGCCTTGGAGTTATAAAATAATATTATTGCTTTTTCACTATGTGAAATGGTGCATATATTATTTAAACTGCTGCTAATTTGTGAGCCACACTGAAATAATTGCTCTGGAGTCCATATTATCATTTGTTGAGAAATCAAGATACCATTGCTTCATTAGTCTTAAATTTAATCTTAAAAATTATCCTTAAAAGGCTTTGATTTGATTAAACACATATCTAAATTATAACTAGTAAATGCAAATAATATTTTCACATATTTACTGAAAGACTAGGATTTTAAATTATTACAACATTGAAATAAGCTTCTCAGAGTATATATTTTCATCTACTTTTCATCAATATAACTGTTATAAAACTGAGCAAATAGAGTTAAAATATGAGAATATGGAAGAACAAAATTGTGAATTTGAAAATCATATTTCAAATAAATGTCATTCATGTATTCATTATCAATTAAGTGGAGAATTTCATTTCAGGGTAGCATAATAATATACACTTTATTGGAAAATACTTGGCTATTGAGAAAACATATAGGCAATACCTTCCTGTGTTGGCTTATTTAAGACTCACAGCAGGCTTACGAGGTGCATACTGTCATTATACACATTTTATAGTTAGAACCAAGTCCCAGATATTGGTGAAGTTTCTCTTGACCACATGCTCCATGTTGCTCTTATCTTTATCTCAGAAGCAACCACTAGCATGAGTTTGATGTACGTCCATATATTCATTTTTTAACTTTTACATTCATATATATATATATATATCCAGAAACAATATACAACAGTGTGTTGAGTATTTTAAATGTATATAAATATTATCAAACTGTGTGTGCTGTTTCAAAAATCTTTGTCTCAAGAATTGACCTTTATTCTTTTTAATTGTTATCTTTTAGCCCAACCAATCTAATTTTACAAATAAAGATGTGGGGAAAGGTGAGAAAAGTATTTTATTTAATAAGGTTAATTTAGTGAATTAACATTCAGTTCCCTTTATTGTTGGGCCAATACCTCTTCCACAGCATAGCAGCCACTTCTACTTGCATCCTATGTTACCTTGCATAAAGCACTATTCTGGATTTCTGCATTCTCATCAGCAGACATAGTAGATAATACAGTTGAATTTGATGGTCTTTACTTTCAAAAGCCTAAAAGTAACAATTTTGAAAATTCTATTTTGTTGGGATGATTTTTTTTATTTCCTCATAAATATGTTAACTTCCTGATATGACATTTTGTGTGTTCTCTTGAAACCTTTCATGTTTCTGGGCACGTACATAGGGAGGAATCAAGATTTGTGAAAGGTATCTGATGACTTCCATACTTTCATCTATTTTTAATGTCTTTGACCAGCCTTTCCAAAAGAGCATCTCTTCTGTGTGTTATTACACTTATTCTCTTTATTTTGTCTCAGGGACTTAGTGATATTAAAAAGAAATAATGACTAAAACCTTTGAAATCATCTTTTCTTTTGCCATGGATATTAAAATCATTATTTGCACTTAATTTTATGTGTATGTGTGTGTATGTATATGTGTTTGTGCAGTTTCTTGCACTTTAAAAAACATTTAAAGAGTCAATCCATTAAATGATAGTTTTCCGTAATCTGTTGAAGGCTCATGCTTCCATTTTAATTCCAAATATATACTTTCTAAGTGACTTTGTATATTGTGATAAAACCCTTAAGGTCAAGAAGTGCTAGGATTTTCTTTATTCTCTGAGTATAATATTTCTAGTCTCCAAAGTCCTTACAGTCTCTCATTTCTGATAAATAGCCAGAGGATTAATGTTTTAGTGAAAGCTAGCTTGTCACCTTCAAAAGGAAACCTCTTCAAATCAAAGTCTCTTATGTGGCTTGACTGCTAAGTGAATTTTAGATAAACACTCTAAAAAGAAAGAAGAATTACCTTTCCAACCGTTTTTCTCTCTGTACGAATTTGTACCTGTGTTATATACACACAAATATATAGATATTTTAATGTGTACAGTTGCTAGCAGAATTTTTTTATTAATAGATATTCTTATAAGACAAGCTTCTGTTAAGTAACAACAATAACAATAAAACTAAATTACTGTACAATAGTTTAAGTACTTTAGCAATCTATAATCTATACCTTAAGGTAATATTCATCCAAAAAAATACACTGTGAACAGATCTTTAAAAATTATTCTTCAATCTAAGGTTGTTGGGTCCTAATGTTAAAATTTGATTTCTCTAGCATGGTAAGTTTGTAGATCCAAAAAATTTTATTACATCTCCTAAATGCTGATCACATAGAGTTAGCCAAACAGGAAGACAAAAGTACAACTGTTTCATGTCAATAAAGTCCAGGAATACTGTGAAAGATGTCACTCAAGCTATTAAATCTTATGTTTTTTCTCTTCCTTTAGTTTCTGACTCATTAATTTCCAACCAAAATCCAAGGTGAAAAGTAAATTTATATGGTAAACACATGCTGAAAGGAATCACTGTAAAGAATAAATCAAAAAAGTTTCAAAAAATCTATCCTGATTCTAGTGACCTGACTTGATTTATCAAAGAAACATGTGGTGATTTTATAATCTTATAATTATTTACCATTTATCTATTTTTCTGAGATCATTTTAGCTTTCTGTTTTTCTAATACTTTGGGGTGGTTAATGATTATTCAAATTCCTTTGTCTAAAATATCTTATTGATCTACATATACACGTGTGCATTCTCCTCCAAACTCCCCTCCCACCCAGACTGCCACATGTCACTGAACAAGTTTCCCTGTGCTGTAGAGTATGTCCTTGTTGGTTATTAAGTTTAAATATAGCAGTGTGTGCATGGCTGAACCCCTTTGCTGCTCGCCTGAAACCATCACAACGTTCTTGGTCTGTTATACTCCAATACAAAATTAAAAAGTTTAATAACAAGCATAAAGAACTAAAAATCTTCTTGATCTAGAAATCACCAGTTCTCCCTACAGCATCAATACCTTAGAGATTGTTGAATTTGTCATCACAAAATCATACTACATAGTGTGTGTTATTTAGTAACCAACCTGACAAACTGATGGGTTTTTTTTTTTTTAATACATTTCAATTTGACTTCTTAATAGCATCCAGGGAGGCACCTTGAATGTTTCCAAGTCTGTTTTAGGCAAGCTTCTTCTAGGAAGTTTTCATGTTGTTAGCTAATCTCATCACTAGGGATTTAACTATTATTTAACAACAACATCAAAGAAAAAATATTATTGTCCTGAGATTTATCTGTTGCCCCTTTTTATCTAATGCTCAGTGCCAATCCAGTAATGACCCTCCTGGGAGATATAAAGTCTTTTGTAGCGTGGACTCAAGCAAAACATAAGGTACATTTGCACACTTGACATAAAAATAATCATGACCAAATAATTTACATAACAATATTTAATATTTTGGTATTTTACCACATATATGTATGTGTCTGTGTATGTGTGATTTTAATCCTTCACCCTGTAGAGTGCTAGACTAAGACTTTTCTCGAATAAAATGGCAATATTATTTCAATATATGTTTACAGTCTCATTACATTTTCAAGAATCGTTCTCATGCTAATGACATGTTATAATTTTAGCTTCATGACTTAATAAAAGAGCTATGTATAATGAGTAAGGATACACTAAGAAGGAGTTTGACCTAAAACATAGAATGTTCAATTCAGTTCAGTCGCTCAGTCATGTCGGACTCTTGTCACCCCATGGACTGCAGCACGCCAGGGTTCCCTGTCCATCACCAACTCCTGGAACTTGCTCAAACTCATGTCCAAACTCAGGTCCACACATAGAATGGGAATCTCCTAAAAACTGTCTCAATAGTAACTTCCATAGACATGTCCAAGAAAAGAATAGTGTATGGTAGGATAATTTGTGAAGCACTAACTGATGTCAATTGTATTAATTTCACTCACAATTTTCTATATTAACTCTGTGTTATTTCCTTGTTTTGGTTTATGAAACCTGAACATAGTGTTGCCAGAGGGATGCCAAATCTTTGAACCAAATGCCAAATTCACGGTTTTACATTTGAAGAACACTTGGCTGGCAAAAGATATAGCTTAAATAAAATAAAATAAAAATAAAAAAAAATAAAACAAAATATGCAGGGAAGAGAAGCTATCTGCCTGCATCAGCAGATAGCTCACAACCCTCTGCCTCCCCCTCCACTCTTTAAAGGGGAGACTTGAAAGGAGTGCCCAAGAGATACACCCACGTCACGGACCGGCGTGTTTCTCAGTCCTCTGGCCCGAGTCTGAGGTGGAGACAGTCGAACTTCCACACAAATGTAAGAGTCCTGAAGAAAAGACTTGTACCCACACTTCATGTGGAATTCTGGGAGCTGACAACTGTGAGGTCATCCCTCTCACTGCAAACAGTTGGAAACAGTAGAGGAAAATGGCTGTGTGGGGTGTGAGGAAGGGATTGGGCCTGGTTATGGCCTCTGCAGAGAAAACCACAGAGTCTTCTCAAAGCCAAGAGGACTGTGGGACAGCTACAACCGCAGTGTGACCTATGGCCCGAACGGCCGCTGCTGGTATAATGAGAGAGGAGGCCACACCTGTTTCACTCCTACTTCAGAAGTCTGCATGAAAAATAGGGTAATTCCATATATACACATCTGGAAGGGGGTATGCTAATTTCTGTGACATCAAATGAAATATTACTTGGTACAGCATTGCTGAAATGTTACTCACAGTGGGGAGGGAAAAAAATCAATTTATAATTAAAGTACAAATATCAATACTCTATCTCATAAACAAAAAGGAGTTCTCCTAATAGCAGCATTATAAAACATCTAATTTAGAAGCACATTAAATATCTAGATACATGAAGTTTCTATATATCTAATGCCTAAAATTATTAAAAAATCATCCATTTTTTAGAGTCAAATACCTATTATTTTTTTATTTTTAGATAATGATTGTTTGGGCAAATACTGTGGTCGATTTTAAACTGTTAAAGATAAATGAAAGTTTGGATGATTAATTACAATTGTTGTTAGACATGAGCCAAATCTCTACACATATAGAAAAGTCACTTACTCAACAATGAAAGACTTTTTAAAAATGTTTTGGTTTTCATTAGCCTTTCAATGTGTGAGTTTTTTCCAGACATACCAGATCAAAATTGACCTTTATCACAGTTTTATTCAAATACTGCAGATTTTTTAATAGCTGTTTTTCTCCCGTTGTCTTGAATTCTAATTAACTCTGGTTAACTCCTAGTGCTATCATTTTAATGTACAAGTACTGTGAAGTTTCTAGATCACATGCAATAAGTTAAGCTCATCTGGTGGTTCAGATGGTAAAGAACCTGCCTGCAATACAGGAGATGTGGATTTGATCCCTGGACTGGGAAGATCCCTTGAAGAAGGGAATGGCTACTCACTCCAGTATTCTTGCCTGGAGAATTTCAAGGACAGAGGAGCCTGGCAGGCTACAGTCCATGGGGTCACAAAGAGTCAGACACGATTGAATGACTAACACACAACATACACAAGGCCAATGGTCTACTTGACTCAAAAGATGTAGGCACAAAAGAGTGGTCAACGGGCATGGAAAAAGCACTTAATATCTGGACAGCCTGAAAGCCCATGTGAATTCTGGTCAGTGAGATGGATGCCTAATTTTGTCAAGTCACTATTTCTCCAGGTTTGATAAGTACAGGTGTGTTAAACTAGGATACCAACTTAATCTGAACACATTACATTCAACATAGTTGACTTTACAGGGTACACCTAACACATTCAACTTTTAATAACTGTAGAAAGTGGATAGTGATGGAGATATTCAACACTGCTATTGATGTGTCTCCACAACAAACACCTTTAAGAAGCAGTGGCAGAAGGATTATAGTGAAAGGATATTGGAGAGTATTTCATTTTCAATTTATATTATTTTGTTTAGTTTTTAACAAACATGAATTTTGTCATTAAAGCAAAGTTAGTAAGAAAAAGAAAAAAATTTATTTGAGCTATCTAATCTACATTACTTGAATCTAGGAAGATAAAGTTATTTTCTACTTTAAATATAAATTAATTATTCCAATTTAAGTAAGTTTAATATTTATGCTCAAGGCCAAAATTAAAAGACCTTTAGTCATGTTAATTATAGAAGAAGATTGCTGATGAGGGCCCAATTTCTGTTACAAACTCTAATATTTTCAACTTTCCTTAGGATTTTCAGTAATATGTATGATTTTACAGTTTTAAATTTTATAATTAGGTCTATTACCCATCTGAAAATGAATTTTATATTGACATATGATATAACATGTGAGTTGAGGTTTATTTTTATATGAATATTTAATTGATCCAACATCATTTATTCAAAATACATTTTTCCTAACATCCTTCTGTTTGTTTTGTACATATGAATTTATTCCTAGACACTGTATTCTATGTTATTGATCTAGATGTCTATTTTTCTGCCAAGCCTCTGCTAGCTTAATTAGTTTGCAATTTTTAAAGTTTTTGGTTAACATAGCTCCTCTACACTTACATATAAAATTTTGAATTGGTTATCAATGTCTACAAGAACCCTGCTGATATTTTAATTGGAATTGCATTGAATTTTCAACTCCATAAACTCAGTAAATATCTGTTTACTTGGATCAACTATAATTAATCTTATCAGTGTTTTATATTTTAAGCATGCAGCCATGTTGTACATTTTCTTTAGATTTATAGCTGTCTATTTTATTAAAACCACTACCAAATATATTGTTTTTTCTACTACTTTTAAATATCATTGCTAACATCTAGAATGCATTTGACTTTTTATTGATCTTTTGTTCAGAAGCCCACATAAACCACTTAGTGTGAGTTGGGTTTTCCTCTCAGATTATTTAGTTTTCTCATATAGGTGTTCATGTTGTGCTTCTCCCCTCCCCTAATCCCCTTTCTCTATTTCTCTCTCTCTCTCTCATACATACACACAATCAGTGTTATCTCTTGTTTTCAATCGCTATGATTTTATTTGTTTTCCTTACATTATTTCACTACCTAGGACCTTCATTCCTTTGTTAAGTAGAAGCAGTGAAAGTGAGCATCATTGCCTTGAAATTTTAGGGGTGAGTATTCATCTCTCACCATTAAGTATGATGTAAGTCTATTTCCCATAAATAACCTTTGTCAAGCTGAAGAAGTTGTCTTTCATCACAAGATGCTATAAGTTTGTATATTGTACATATGTTAAAATTTGTCAAATATTTGTCTTCATCTATGCAGATAACCATTAATTTTGAAACAAATAGGATGAATTGCAATAATTGTTTTCTAAGTGCTGAACTAATTTTGCACTCCTGAAATAAATTCCATATTGTCAAGGTTTATTATCTTTTAAATCCACTGCTGAAGTGTACTTGCCAATACTGAAGAAAGATTTATGTGTTCATATTTTTGAGGACTATATAGTCTATAGTTTTCTTTTCCTGTAATCTCTGACACTGATATCAAGAAAATGCTGAATTCATAAAATAATCCAGGAAGTGTTTTGCGAAATTCATAATATATATATTGTGAGTTGATGCAAATTGCTATGCAAGGTATCTGGCCGATGGGTTGACTGTGCGGCATAGCAAATAACAGAATGAAATTTCTGTACCCTCTGAGTTAGTATTAAAACTATTTTGTGATGACTTATGTCTGTTTTGGGATAAGTAATATACAGTTGTCCACTATATGGGACAAAAGTAGGAAATGATGAGAAATCCAGAGATACACTTTATACTATGGACTCTCTACTCTGTATAGAGAAATATGTATTTTTGTAAAGTAGACATTGGACTAGTTTTATTAACTGAAAGCATTTTTACTTTTTCAGAGGTTTTTTAGGATAAAATTAATAAATTGAGTCTATTTTAATTAGGATTTTTAATAACTACACAAAAAGCTATGCAAATGTGGATACCGCTAGTTTGGAATAGTTAAAAGACGTTGCAATCTTATTTGAAAAACTGTGCTGAAAATAAATATCTCCATTCATGAAAAACAAAATCATACTAAAGCTATAATCCTTTTCCTAATAGGAGTAAGAAGAAATATGTGTTAAGCATGGTGCAAGTACATCATATGGAAGACATATGGCTAGAAAAATTTTTATCAAGAAAGACAGCATAGTTCAGTTTCTTTGAACTGCAAATGGCCAATCTCAATGATCACACACTGTGCCAGAGGAAAATTAAATTGAATTTAGTTTTGCTTCAATTTATTTGCAACTGAGGGGACAAACCCTGTGCACACCCATAACATCTTATCTTTGAACCAATAACTAAAAAGTCTAACGTTGTTAAGGCATCTTGTAAAAGTCGAGAGGTCAGTGAAGGGTTTGGACCTGAATAACATAGCACTCTTTCAATCTTTTAGTTCAGAACAAACAGAGAAGACCTGGTAAGCTCACTGATAGAAAAGCTGTTCTATTTCTCCAGTGTAGATAATTCCCATGACCTGTTTGGTCACCTCTCTCTTTTTATATAAATAGAGTACCCCTTCACCTTCAGATCCTTCTGCGCAGATGGCCTGCGGGGCCGTCGTCGCTGTTGATGCCCTAGCACGGCACGTGTGGTTCTGCAAGCAGTCTTCTATTGCAATTCTGAGCAATTTCTTTAATACTGCTATTTTACATGTATGCTTGTAGGAGAGACAAAAGTGCATTCATCAAAAGTGTTACAGGAAGGATTTGTCAGCATAATTCAAGGATTAAGCAAATATTTCTGAGAACCTATCATGTATTAGTCAGTGTTTTAGGCAGTAGGTATCCAGTGGGTCTCAACGACCCCCATCCAACCATGTACACATGCACATACAATACAAACACACACACACAGACACACACAGATACACACAGACACACACACACACACACACACACACTACTGACAGTGCTTTTATAAACATCAGAGTCCAAGACCTTAGTGTTAGTTGCTTAGTTGGGTCTGACTTTATGTGATCCCATGGACTGTGGTCAGTCAGGCTCCTCTGTCCATGGAATTCTCTAGGCAGGAATACTGGAGTGAGTAGCCATTTCCTTCTCCAGGGGATCTTCCCCACCCTGGGACTGGACCCAGATCTCCTGCATTGCAAGCAGTGGTGGCCTCCAACAAATCTGCTCATTACAAACTGAGTTTGATGTTTAGATTTAGCATGAAGTGCGTGTGTGTGTATATGTGTGTGTGTGCATGCGGGTTGATAGTCACTTCACTTTTGGAAATTTGAATGACATTGTAAATATTACATTTTTATTGCTTAATGTTAGAAATTATAGCATGTATTCATTTTTCCTGTTTCACATGTCATTCAAGTTGAACTTCACAGAAAAGGTTCTATATTCAATTATGCTATATTACCACTTTTCATTTGCCCTATAGAACTGTTTTTAAAACGTATTTACCTCCCCAACTCTATACTTAATTTTCTGTTCCCTTTGGATTCAAGATGATATGGCTTCTGATTCTGATAAAAGCTGATGTATATGAAAGTCTTTGGGAAAAAATGCAATTATAAATGCTAGGATCTGGTAATTGGGTGCAACTGGGCTCATATTACATTAATTTAAGGCAAGAGAAACCATTAAATACATTTTAAAGAATAACTTCTTTTATCCTTAATATTAAAATGAAATGTTCTTTAAAAAGTAACATAAACGAATATGTTAATGTATGTAGTGACTGACATTTTTGATGAAGCACGTTTCTCTGTAGTTTAAAGTCTACCAACTTTTGTTATTTCACATTCTTCCTACTCACCTTGTTTTTTAGTATGTTTCTGTACCTTAACTTTTTTAATTTTTTAGGGGATCTTTTAACCTACTGTTATCATTCACTAAAATAGAACTAATATGTCATAATCACTTGTTTTACTTCTGTAATTTAGTTGCTTATATTTGTAAGTTGAAAGATAATAAGATTTCTAAGAGATAATTTAAAAACTTAAAAAGGTAAAAATAATTCATGCTTTATAATTTCACAATATGAACTTCATGTGAACCTATAGCTCAGAGATATTACCAACTCAACAGTGGCATAACTTACTGGCATTGCTTAGACTACATTTAAGATTTCTTATAACAAACACAGTTTATGAAATGTATCTGATACTCAAGTAATAACTTATACATCACATGTAAGTATTTGTATGAATATGATATGACCTACAGAACAAAGTAATCCACATGCATTACTTAAATTCTTCAATAATCTAAGATATTTTAATAATGCAGTGTCTTTTTAGATTTTAAAATGTGGCTTAAAATATATTTTGCAACATTATATTATCATTATTAACGCTGTTAATCAAAACAAAAATGTACTTACCTTTCAAAAATACATTAAATATGCTTAGATTGCAAAAACTATTGACTATAGAATTCTGACATATTATACCATTAATAATGCAAAAGTAATATGTGGTTAATTTTAATTGTTTAGAATATATGGTTCTCATTTGTTTTCACTGGTTTAAATATATCACTTCTGATACTAAATATTTCCACTGAGTGAATAATAAAACTTAAAAGGTTATAATTATTATAATACATAAACCTATTTTCTAAATATGTGTAACATTTTTTCTCAATTGTAAATGCAGGCATAGTCTGCAACTAGAGTTAAAATATATTGTTATCCTTCAATACTGAAAGACTTTTCTTACAGAATGCAAAGTGGGATTTAATTCAACAATTTAGTCAAAAATCCAAAGTTTGCATGTAAGCTCCCATGTAACCATGATGCTCCATTAACTATTTGACTTAGTTTGAAATATTACTAAAAACTATCAGTTCCATTATAGCTAAGGTCCAGGCTTTTTTTGCAGTAATGTATTAACTGGATGTAGTTTGAACTGATAATATATTTATACTTTTTAATTAGTTTTAGTGAACTATGGTGACAGATTAGAAACTATCTTAGTAACAACTTCAAGTCAGAGCTACTGCTTATGTAATTATTATTTTAATAGAGAAATCAATCAAACCTAAAATCATTAATATAGTGATATGATTTTTTAGATATATATAAAGAAAAACTATTTTGCCCATTACCCAGCACTTTCTTATTAGCATCTATTTTAAAGTGTTTTTTCCAATTTTTGGTGGCCAATTTTGATTTCTAAATAACATATTATGCTTTTCTTTATTAATTTATGAAGTTTAAACATTACCTGTTGAATGTATACTGTAGTAGAAGAAAATTTGTCTTAATTACACACTTGAACTGTCCTTTTCATTTATATATTTTTATAATTCTTTTAAGTTCCATAGATCAAATATCTGACATAGAATAATAATCTTTTATTTCCTTTTCTATCAACTATAGACAGCATTTCTTGAATTCTGTCTTTGTAAAATGAGACTGTTTTTTCATATTCTATTCTATTAAGATATTATCATTCTCACCTCCTAATCTCTGTCAAATAAACTTCTTACAGTGTTACAACTGGTTCACTTTACATTCTGTTCTTTAGTCATAATTAAACTTGCTGAAAAAATTATGTATATATGTATATATTTATATATACACACAAGCAACATGTTACTGAAAAAAAGAATATATATGAATTCATTTTACATGTGAAAAAAGTCAATATATGTATTGTTCGCATTATTTTGATTCCAAAGTCTCTCATCATAGATCAGTCAAGTAATTAAAAATGATTAAACTTCCTTCCTAAGATTCTATGCTACTAAAAACATGTTAAGTTCTAATGAAACTGTACACATGTCTGAATTTACTTTATGAATCTAGTTTCCATTTTGATGTTACTGTTTAAATAAGTCATATATGAAATGAACATATTTAAACTCTTTTGCCCTGGATAGAATATATATAGCACTTTATTCTCTGCCCACTCTCTCTGAAAAAAAGAGCTAATCAAAAAGAAAGTATCAAAAAAAAAAAAAAAAGAAAGTATCATTTTATTTATACTGATCACAGTGGATTTTTTTGTTATTTGAATAAAAGCTTTTGTATTTCCTACTTTCTTGATTTTTTGGTAAGCTGCTTTGACATTAAGAATTTTGAGTCCACTTCCATTTCATTGAGCTGTAAATACAATATGGCACATTTCTAAATTATATTATTAAGTTTATCTACTTAGACTAGTTAGAGGTTGTTTTGATTTTCTATATTTGTTTTTCATCAAAGTTGATTCATGCAGCTTACAGTTTTGAAATTAACTCCTCAAAGTTCCTTGCTGTGTAAACAAGGATAAGGTAAACATCTTTCATAAAATGCACCTTTTAAGCTGTGTCATATTTGATTTGTTGAATCAGTGTACCCTTGTGATCAAGTGATTAAGCTATTTACTGTTCTTGCACAGAAAGCCATTAAATAGATCATAAACACAACATTATGGAGTGGGGGTCTGGATCTCTGAATTCTATTTACCAGTTAGTTGTGTGACCTTGAACAAGTCACTTAATCTTGTTGACCTCAACCTTTCCAGACATAGCAAGGGCAGAAATTATCTCTATGGGTCTCTTCACTTGTAAAGCTCTTTGATTTTATTCTACAATTATCCTGGAATGGATTTAGCATGAGGGAGGAAAGCTTCATTGCAATGGTTATGCAAATAATCTCATATGTATTATAGAGTTAATTTAATAAGTCTCTTAGCTTTTAGGGGGGGTAATTTTCAGAAAAAGTAAATATTCATTTAAAAAGATATGCACTAAAGATTACTTTTAGTGGAAATGTTGTAAAATATTTCCTCCTATATCAGTATTTCTGGCAGCTGCTTATTAATCATGAGTTTCAAACAGTCTGTAGCTGTGATAGACAAAGTTCTACTTTACTGGTACTAATATTTAAAGAAAAAAATAGTAAAAAAATTTATTTCATTATAAATTTGTTTTACTTTCTCTAATTGTCTACATATAATTTCTTAATATAACAACTTACCCATATATTTATATACATATTTATGAAGTGCATTTATAAGGAAAAAAGTAAAGTTTGATATGTAAATATTTTTATACAATAGAAAAAAGAGAGTCACAGTTTCTGAGGTCTTGCCCTTATTTGACTGTTCTTGACTTGCTGGGTGGCCTCAAGGCAAGCTGATCAAGTTACTATTTTGTAAAGCTTGCCAAACATTGTCAGGGATTTGGAGAACGTAATGAAATCACAAGTGTAAAATGCTCTACAAATAAAAAGGTCAAAGACCAACATATGTGAAACACATTTTCATTCTTAATGAGCAGTTGGACACACTTAGTAGGGAAAGCTAAAACATCTAATTTTCAAGAGCCACTTCATTTTGGAGCAGCGCTGAGAATTAGCATTATTTACTGAGTAAAGTTGTCACATCATTATTTGAAATATCAGTATTTATTTGCATGCTTTAGCAAAAATGGCATTCATGTTAATATTAAAGCTAATAGCTAATAATGAAGGTTATTAATGATGTGTTAGCAAAAGCAGAGGCTGAAGAGTTTGAGAGGCTAGGTTCAAGTTACAAGGTCACTACTTACTGACTCTCGGGGTCACATTTCTCTGCCCTTCTTATCCATTTGACTGTGTGGTGAAGCTGTTTTAAAATCATTTCCCAAGAGGAAACGTGGCCTAGCCAGCGTCTCAGCTCAGGACGGACTGAGGAGGAGTCCTCTTCTGGCACAAGGCGTCATTAGCCTCTGAACCTTCTCAAAAGGCTCTTCATCCTTCTCCCACAGTGGCCGCAGCAGGTCTGTACCTGTGAATGTCTTCTCAACTGGCAGACTGCAACTTTGCAGAGTAAGGCATTTGCCAGAGTTAAATCTTGCGCTTAGCATAGCCCAAGATGTACCTGATGCCCGGTTGAATTCAGTTTGCCTATTCTAAAATCTTCCCCTTAGGTGACAACGTTACCTTCTACTCCTCCTCTCACTCTCAATCTTTGTCTCAAAATGTATGTATGGATAAATTGCACTTGTACACAAGCTGTCCATCTCATATTGATGCTGAATATATATTAGATAGGAAGTTAGGCATGAGCTGAATAATGTATTAGATAGGAAGTTAGGCATGAGCAATGCGGGCGGACCTAGCCTAAAATGATGAAAGCTGCTCTCTGCACCCCACCCCAGACATGGCCAGGAGACCTCACAGATATGCTACAAAACTAACCGCAGAGACTTTTCCAGGTCTTGGGCGTGTGCCCCAGGCCACAGCGAATCCGAGCTAACCACTGGGGGGCGTCCCCAACTCCACCCATGTGCCCTTGATGCACAGTTGTGTCTTCCAAGCAACCTCAGGCAGCCAGGAGCCCATTAGCAGTTCATAAATATTCTACATAGCTGATTATAACAGACTGAATTATGCGAAAGACAAACACTTGAGTCTATTGTCAAGTCACGTGCAACTGTCAATCAGAACTCTCAGTCCAGGCTCGCCTAGATGAATGTGTAAAAGCCCTGTTTTGCATGGGCCCAGATATGCCCCCTTCTCTGATTGGCCTTGAGGATACAGCTATTTGCATTCCCTCTCCTGATTGGTAGTTGGTACCAGTCCTATTTTACACAGGGCACAACCCACCGGTATAAAAAGGGAAGCCAAGCCGAGTCCTGCTCTCTCATTTGGAGGCGGCCCACTCTCCCGTCTGGGGAGTGTACTATCCTGTCTTTTTAATAAAAGTTCGGTCTGCTTGTGCTGTTACTGAGCTGTACCTAGTCTGCTGCTTAAAATCTTTTCTGCAAGACCAGAGCCACGAAATCCTGCCTGCTTGAGCTATAATTAGTCCACCATTCCAGATCTTTGTTGTGATGAGATTAGCATCGTGGGAAAGAAATAAACAGTACTAACGTTATAAACAAACAGCATCTATCAGAAAAGCAACACAACATAAAACAAAAGGCTTATTAAACTTTTACTTATATAAAATGATTTGCTAAATGTGTAATCTAATACTGCAAAGATTTTGATGAAGATTTTAGAGAAAATTTTTCTATCGATTTTTTGGCCTGTGAGCTATTGAATTTCTTCACTGAATATGCTTTCTTTTTAGACATATGAGTTGCAATGGATACAATTTTCCCCTTCATGAATTTTTACTCAAATGTGTGAATCCCCAAAAGTGTATAGGTGGAGATTATCATAGCATGCATTTTATTCCAAAACTCATATCATGTTTCCCTCACTCTAATTTTTATCTTTTCTTTCACATATCTTTCTTGTATATTGTGTCACTTTATAATTTTTTAATGTTTCTTAAGTAAGTAATCTGATATCCTTTTGAAAAAGAATAGGGTATAAATCAATCAGTTAAGTAATTATACTATATTAAAGGAGCCAATACATTTTACAGATCAATGCATATAAGGCCAGTTCTGTGTTGAACTAACTCTAAAACACATAACAATAATGAAGTAACCTATTGCCAGTGGGAGTGAAAAAGGTTTCTCTCTTGGCTCTTTTCAGCATTTGATGAGAGCAAACTAAATCCAGAGGGCAAGTGAACTGGTTGAGAAATTCTGTATAGGTTGGCCTTAAGGGGCAAAATCTAGAATGAAGAGCTAGGAGTAGACCTACACGCTCAAATCAAAGCTATGTAGGACAGAGATAGTTTGAGACAAAAAGACAGGTCATTATTCATTCTTCCCTTTTAAAGAGCCTATCTAACATGTCACATGTCAGAGCATCTTTGGGGATGATATCAGAATTTTATTAATGTTGCAATTCTCTGTTAATTGTATACAGTATGTTGAGGAACATTTCACTTAAACAGTAAATATTTCAATTGGAGACCAACTTATTAATCATCTACTACCACACTGAATAATAAGTTTACCTGGCTGGATTTGATCTGTCACTTTCTAAATGTAAAACCAACTGAATGCAGTCACTGTCCTCAACATCTTATCTAGTGAAAGAGATCTATAAACTAGTAATGTCAGAAGAATGTAATATTGTAATTCATCTATTAGCTGTAAGTCTCCTCAACAAACTATAAATGCTTCAATATTAGGTATGTCACAGTATTGTTTTCAAAAATATTTACAATGTGACTTGCATTCAAACACAAAATGAACATATATCAATGTATTATTTGTCAGATTGATAAAAGAAAAGGCAGGATGATAAAGTTAGTTCAAATGAGAACTCAAGAGAATGAGTATATATGAACCTGAAAGAAAGAATGCAGTTATAAGATGCATAGGTCAAATATAAAATAAATTATTCTCCTAAAGTGCAGCAGTGACACAGAGTTAAAGATTTATCTTTACCACAACGGAAATTATTTTCATTTCTATAGGAAAACATCTACATGTTAACATGAAACTCTAGAGAGTCTGGGTTCTAATGAAGGGTAAGTAGGAAGTCAAAGGTACTTTCCTGTAGAGAGTTAGATAACCCCTTGGTCTACCTATTAAATAGTATTCCAGTGTGATAGTGAAACAACAACCATTCATATATTTCTCTAAGTGTTGCATAATTTTTTTCTATGTGGACATATTTTTTTTCTGTAAGTGAAAATACATGTGAGTGGATATGAATGCAGCTTTTGTGAATCTGTGTAGCAGGCATATAAGCACAAATATGGCTCCTGGTTGTATGTAGGCAAAGTAATGTGTTAGTGGTTTATGAACAACTACTTTAGCAAATTTAAAATAGTAGAGATGCATTGAGTAAAACTGATTTATTTGTGTGTGTGTGTATATATATATATATATATATATATAAACATAGGATCTGTGTGCTTATACACAGGATCAAAACGTCAAATAAGGCTCATGAATCAGAGATGTCACCCAGAATAAAATCTACTAATGATTAAAAAAAAAAAAAAAGTAGGTAATCCAAAGTCAAAAACAAAGAAGATAAACCTTAAATACCCAAAACATCCCAACTGTTTCTCCAAACAGGGGATACCAGTTAAAATATGAGATACCTAGTTACATTTAAATAGTAGAAACACAAACACAGTTTTTAGTATGAGTAACTCCCAAATATTGCAAGAGATATACTTTCAAATTTGTCCAATTCAAATTTAACTGGATGTCTATATTTGTACTTGCTAAATCTAGCAACTCAACTGTACCCTTTCTTTCAGTATTGGACACTCTCTCTCACCCAAAATAATAGATGAGTTTTCCGAAGCTTTTGTGGTTTTTCCTAACACAGCAGGAGGATTTTAAGTTAAAAAACATCTCTATTTTATACCCACAGAATTGTATGACTTACATGATATTCTCCAGGGAACCATTCCTCATAAATCCAGTGATTGCAATTTTATTTACTATAAGTAATCCTTTAGCCAGGGAGATCATGCTAAGGGGTTCTATAGATAAGGTCTGTTCCTCCTAGTAAATATCATTAGTCTATTTACCCAGAGGCCCAGTTGACAAGGAGATTAGGCCAGGTCACCTGCCCTCTCTTTTTCTTTTCCTCTGATGTTGTATGCTGGTAAGGGGAATAAATGGATCTCAGGTCAAACACTTTAATTGCTTGCTTGCCAAGTACATTCATGAATTTAAGGAAAAACATGTATCGATTTAGGCCAGAGTAAAATTAACAGCAGATAAAACTGCAAAACTTCCATTTTTATGTTAGTCACCTAACATCCTTCAACTGGGCAATTGTTCTTTTCTAATATAACCATAAACTTGACCCTTAATAAAAATTTTGTTGTACTCCATATATAAAATTTTTAGTACTGAGCAAAGAAGTTAGAGTAGCTATCTGAGAGGAAACAGTGAAGAGCAGTCTGTTAGTTCCATCAGATAGATCTTCTATTTCTCCAAAATTGTGTTTAATCAAATATATGACATCTAGTAAGTATCTCAAAAGAAGTATGACAGAAATAAAAAAAAAGGACAATCTGATGACTAGCAGCCATGGAGACCAATATATTATCCTCAAACCAGTGAATATAGATGTAATAGATTCTGAAAACTCAGAGTGAAACTCCTAGCTTTAACATAGGCTACATAATTTTTGTACAACAGCAAAACAAAAGATTCTGTCACGTGCACGATTAGAACTATAGCGATTCAATCAGTAATGTCAAAATACTTAAAAAAAAACACAGTTGCATGGCTTACATTAGAGGACCTAAAATCTCTTCCATAAAATGTCCTTTTCTTTTCCCTTTCCATGTTCAAGAAACAGTGGGGAAAGGTGTTGACTGTAGCCTTTCCGAAGGGAAAACTGCAAAGCAATGTCAAGGCAGCTGACAAGTTGTCCTTGCAGATGTGAAAAATGTATGGCTTAACCTCACGTCTTAAAAATTGTAGCGTAATATTTTATAAATTAGTAAGAAATGAGCAGTCACATTTGAATAAAATCCTGGTGGAAGAACATCTTTCCCCTTTCTACATGGATACAAACAAAATATATCAGAAGAATTTGGAAATAGGAAAATTCTCCTCTCCCATCCATCCCCAAAAGTGCTCTCTGTATAGAATTTAAAAGGAAAGGACAAAAGTCTGAAATTAGAGAGTGAGAAAGAAATGTTTTCTTTTTACTTTTTGTTTGGGAACTTCTCATTAACTTGTATGATCAAATTTAATATACTGATGAACTGATATCCCCACAGCAAAATTTGAAGAACACTTAATAAAATACCTAGTAAAGCTTGATAAAATTTTTTACAAGATGCCAGCATCTAGAAAGTACTAAGAAATATTGAAAGGCAAAGTTAAACATTTAGATATATCCAAGTCTGGATTGTTGTCATCATTTATTTTTCATAAAACATACTTTTAACCTAGAAAATTTTTGACTTGAATATAAAATATAAAAACAAATATAATAACAGAATTAAACTTTTCACAACTATTTTAACAACTCTGAAACTCTGATGTTTCATATGTAAGACAGATTATCATAGCTAAATCAGCATTTTGCCCAATTTCTAGGACTTCCACCAACATGGAGATATAATGGAGATGGGCTGAGACCTGATGGTCTTGCCTCTTAAATAATTTTTGAATTTTTCTGTGTTAAAATAGAGCAATGAATTTAATTTTTAAAAACTTCAATAAGCACATTCGATTGCATATTATGGTTTTCTTTGATACATTATTAGTTATATAAGTAATTTTATTTTTCTTTTGCTTTGACGTAAAGTGGTAAGATAAATCTTCATATTTATGTAACTTCTACTAGTTTTGAATGTGTTCTTATCATTAAACACATTTTCATCTTACAACAACTTTCTGTGGAGGTAAAAAAATATTTTGTGATGTCATAGTTGAAGATATTCGGTATTAGGTCGTTATTAGTTTAAGGTGACACTGCTAATGTGTAGGTCCAGAACTAAGTTTCAGGACTCTGGGCATATTGTTCAGTGTTCTTTCCACTAAAGGGAACTTTATCTTCTTTAACAGCCAATAGATTTTTAACAGTCAATGAATACTATTCAATGATTGTCCCTTCTTCTAACAACCCTGACTTGAAAAAAAAGCAATATGTAAAGTAAATCACTTTAACCTTTCTATCAATTTCTGTCTTTGTACCTTTTCACAGGAAGAAAAAAAATTGCAAGGAATTAAATGTCCGCAGTATTTTAGTATTCTTACCTCCTTTAAATACATCCTTCCTTACCCAAATAGCCATGCTTCATTTATCTTACCCTATATAATTTCTGTTCAGTGCATATAAATGTTAAATCAGAAACTGTAAATGAACTGGGTTTTTGCTCTATTTGCTAATTAGCCAGCCAGAATGCTACAGATATGGATACACACACACATACACATGCACACACACTGGATATAGACATATATCCTGGAGAAAAAGCCCTCTAGATTTACTGTTCTGGAATATAAGCAAATGTCTCTGGGGAAGAAGACAAACTGATTTGTGTTTACTACCATGGACATCTCCATGCATATACCTTTAAATCTTTCCAGAGGGAAACATTCCCTCTAGCTTCCAAGGCTGCTTGTTCAACTTATCTTCTGCTCAGACTTGACCTGTGTACAAAGCTGAGAAATCTATGGAGAATTTTCTTCCAGTAGTGATTTTTTTTTTTTAATTTATATTTTACTGTGCTACATGGCATGTGAGATCTTAGTTCCCTGACCAGGAATCGAACTTACCAGTCCCTGCAGTGGAAGTATGGAGTCTTAACCACTGGACCACCAGGGAATTCCCCCCAGTAGTGATTTTTTATAAACGTATATTCATTTATTAATTTGCTGTCTTTCCCTAGAAATGTTTGCAACATGAGTGTCCAGATTCTATGTTTTGCGGTTCTGAATCATATTGTATCCCTATTGCTTAAAATATTCTTTGGCATGGAGTATTAGGTATTAGTTTATATATAAATGAATTAGCAAATGAATGAGTAGATGAAAAATAAATATTCCATTAATAAATTTTTTAAATGCTGGCTAATTTTTTTTTGTTTCTGTTGCTGTTTTTATGTTTAGCTTTCCTCTTTGGACCTGTTCTGAAAGGTTCTATTGACCTGTCACTGTTGATAAAGTCATTCTCAGCAACTTAGGGGTGTATGACTCTGTATAACAAACTCAATATACTTGTGGAGCTTATGTTTCACATGTGGATTCTGAGAACACTTCAGGCAAAAATGTATGAGAAAGTGCAAGCGTAGGCCTTCCTTGTTAGACATTTTAAGAAATAGCAACAGATATAAAAAAGTTTTACTCGTGTCAGAGAAAATGGTCAAAGTTGTCCAGTAAGGCAGGAAATGGCTGCCATTCTAAAAAGATGAAATAAATTGCTGTTCATGTGAAAATTGGGGCAAATAACAAATAGAATCATTTGGCAGCCAAATCTGAACACAATAGCACCAAGATGGTGATAATCATTCTATTTTACACACACAAACAAACAAAAAAATCAAAATCAACCACCAACTACTTCCTAGGAATCCAAGAAGACAAAGTGAAAATTTCAAATTTCAGTGCTTTAAACATATATTATGGAGAAGGCAAACAAATTTCCAATCAAAATTCTGTACATTAACTACAGTTAATCTAGTTGAAGAGAAGAAACATTAAAAAAGGCTCGAAAAAAGAGATAATGTATTGATGGTAGGAGCTCTATAATCTCAATATACAAATCTGAAATCCTATCTCTTCTTATGGACTATGTTACATGGGACAAATAATCAAATCCTTCTTTATCTGAACAAAGGAGGCAGTTATTTAAAATATGAAATTGTATTGGTAAGCATCTCATAAGAAGGACTTTTGTCAACTTTAAATCAATATAGGCAGTGGGCTTAGAATAGTATTTAGGAACTTATGGATTCTAAAATTCTAACTATAATTTCAAAATTGGAAATGCAAAATTGTGTTTTGACCAGATAAAGATGAGACCTTTTCTGATACAGTTACTTAGAAATACTGAGGCTGTTTATACACAGATGGGTAAATGGATGGATGGATAGATGGATGAATGGATAGACAGAAAGAAGAGAACAGATTTCAATAGACAAGAGGAGAAATTCCCAAGTTCCAGAAACAAAAGATTCTGAAACCAGTTATCTAGAAACGTCTTCAGAGTGCAGAACTGGACTTTGATGGGCAGGAAATACAACAGTAGACGCCACAAAAGCGTGATTTTGAGGGAGAATGAACAAGTTTAACTGAAAGGTTTACTAGCACACTAAATGATGGAAAAATAGAATAGTTTTAAAAATCATATGTTTTCATTTTTAAGGCATAAAAACATAAAGATGAACGATATGGAAGGAGCAAGCATGGTGGTTAAAATCCTACTAGAATTTCTATTGAAAAATAGCCATGAACATGGCTTTTACATATAATTTGGTGCTTCCTGATAACTCTGAGTGCGGGCGCGCATGCACACACACACACACACACACACACACACACACACACACACATGCATGTATAATGTTGTTGCTCAGTCACCCAGTCACGTTAGACTCTGCTACCCCATAGACTGAAGCACATCAAGTCTTCGTGTTCCTCACTATCTCCCAGAGTTTCCCCAAATTCAAGTTCATCACATCGGTGATGACTTCCAGCCATCTCATGTTCTGATGCCCTCTTCTCCTATGCTCGATCTTTCCCAGCATCAAGGTCTTTTCCAATGAGTCAGCTGTTTACATCAGATGCCCAAAACACTGAAGCTTCAGCATCAGCCCTTCCAGGGAATATTCAAAGTTGATCTCCCTTAAGATTGACTAGCTTGATCTCCTTGCAGTCCAAGGAACTTTCAGGAGTCTCCTCCAGCACCACAGTTCAAAAACATCAATTCTTTGGTGTTCCCCCTTCTTTATGGTCCAGCTCTCACAACTGTACATGACCAGTGGGAAGAATGGTCATGTAGACGTTACTACATGAACCGTTGTCAGCAATGTCTCTGCTTTTCAACACACTGTGTAGGTTTGTCATTGCTTTCCTGGCAAGAAGAGGAAATCTGCCACTACTTCCACTTTTCCCCCTAAATTTGCCTGCAGCAATTGGGTTGGATGCCATGATCTTAGATTTTTTAAAATATTTAGTTAAATATTTGCCATTCACTTCATGGTAAATAGATGGGGAAAGAGTGGAAACAGTGGCTGACTTTATTTGGGGGGGGGGTACCAAAATCACTGCAGATGGTGATTGCAGCCATGAAATTAAAAGACGCTTACTCCTTGGAAGGAAAGTTATGACCAACCTACCAGCATATTAAAAAGCAGAGACATTACTTTGCCACCAAAGGTCCATCTAGTCAAGGCTATGGTTTTTCCAGTGGACATGTATGGATGTGAGAGTTGGACTGTGAAGAAAGTTGAGCGCTGAAGAATTGATGCTTTTGAACTGTGGTATTGGAGAAGACTCTTGAGAGTCCCTTGGACTGCAAAGAGATCCAACCAGTCCATCCTGAAGGAGATCAGTCCTGGGTGTTCACTGGAAGGACTGATGCTGAAGCTGAAACTCCAATACTTTGGCCACCTGATGCAAAGAGTTGACTCATAGAAAAGACCCTGATGCTGGGAGGGATTAGGGGCAGAAGGAGAAGGGGATGACAGAGGATTAGATGGTTGGGTGGCATCACTGACCCAATGGACATGGGTTTGGGTAAACTCCGGGAGTTGGTGATGGACAGGGAGGCCTGGCATGTTGCCATTCATGGGGTCACAAAGAGTCGGACACGACTGAGCGACTGAACTGAATTGAAGCTCTTTCACTCTCCTCCTTGACCCTCATCAAGAGGCTCTTTAGTTCCTCTTCACTTTCTGCCATTAGAGTGGTATCATCCACAATTATGAAGTTGTTGATGTTTCTCCCACCTAGCTTGATTCCAGCTTCTAACTCATCCAGCGCAGCATTTCCCATGATGTGCTCAGCGTATTGGTTAAGCAAACAGGGTGACGGCAGATAGACCTATTGTTCTCCTTTCTCAATCTTGAACCAGTCAGGGTTCTAGCTGTTGCTTCTTGATCGGTATACAGGTTTCTCAGGGGACAGGTAAGATGGTCTGGTATTCCCACCTAGGAGCTTTCCACAGTTTGTCATGATCCACTCAGTCAAAAACTTTAGCATAGCCCATGAAACAGAGGTAGCTGTTTTTCTGAAAATCGCTTGCTTTCTCTGTAATACAGCAAAAGTTGGCAATTTGATCTGCAGTTCTTCTTCCATTTCTAAACCCAGATTAGACATATATGTGCATATAAGTATATATGCATATATATATGTGTGTGTGTGTGTGTGTGTGTAATACTGTACCAGAAAACACAAACCAAAGTTCTGTTTGTTTGATTGATATGAAGAACAATTTGCGTTCAAGTGAACACTTTTGTCTAAAACTGTAGATGTCTAGATATTAGTACTTAGGAATGTTAAATCCATATTTTGATAATTGTACTAAAGTTATTAATGTCTACTTTTAGGAAATAAGTATTTACTTATTTAAGGGTAAATTGTATTACTTCAGTACTTATTTTCAAAAAACTTCAGAAAAAAAAAATATATATAGAAAAAAATGATATAACAAATGCCACTTGATGAAATGGCTGACTTTATTTTTGGAGGCTCCAAAATCACTGCAGATGGTGATTGCAACCATGAAATTAGAAGATGCTTACTCCTTGGAAGGAAAGTTCTCACCAACCTAGACAGCATATTAAAAAGCAGAGCCATTTCTTTGCTAACAATGGTCTGCCTAGTCAAGTTTATGATTTTTCCAGTGGTCATGTATGGGTGTGAGAGTTGGACTATAAAGATATGCTGAGGGTCGAAGATTTGATGCTTTTGAACTGTGGTATTGGAGAAGACTCTTGAGAGTCCCTTGGACAGCAAGGAGATTCAACCAGTCCATTTTAAAGGAAATCAATCCTGAGTATTCATTGGAAGGACTGATGTTGAAGCTGAAACTCCAATCCTTTGGCCACCTGATGGGAAGAGCTGACTCATCTGAAAAGACCTTGATGCTGGGAGGGATTGGGGGCAGGAGAAGAAGGGGACGACAGAGGATGAGATGGCTGGATGACATCACCAACTCGATGGACATGAGTTTGAGTAAGCTCCGGGAGTTGGTGATGGACAGGGAGGCCTGGCATGTTGCCATTCATGGGGTCACAAAGAGTCGGACACGACTGAGCGACTGAACTGAATTGAAGCTCTTTCACTCTCCTCCTTGACCCTCATCAAGAGGCTCTTTAGTTCCTCTTCACTTTCTGCCATTAGAGTGGTATCATCCACAATTATGAAGTTGTTGATGTTTCTCCCACCTAGCTTGATTCCAGCTTCTAACTCATCCAGCGCAGCATTTCCCATGATGTGCTCAGCGTATTGGTTAAGCAAACAGGGTGACGGCAGATAGACCTATTGTTCTCCTTTCTCAATCTTGAACCAGTCAGGGTTCTAGCTGTTGCTTCTTGATCGGTATACAGGTTTCTCAGGGGACAGGTAAGATGGTCTGGTATTCCCACCTAGGAGCTTTCCACAGTTTGTCATGATCCACTCAGTCAAAAACTTTAGCATAGCCCATGAAACAGAGGTAGCTGTTTTTCTGAAAATCGCTTGCTTTCTCTGTAATACAGCAAAAGTTGGCAATTTGATCTGCAGTTCTTCTTCCATTTCTAAACCCAGATTAGACATATATGTGCATATAAGTATATATGCATATATATATGTGTGTGTGTGTGTGTGTGTGTAATACTGTACCAGAAAACACAAACCAAAGTTCTGTTTGTTTGATTGATATGAAGAACAATTTGCGTTCAAGTGAACACTTTTGTCTAAAACTGTAGATGTCTAGATATTAGTACTTAGGAATGTTAAATCCATATTTTGATAATTGTACTAAAGTTATTAATGTCTACTTTTAGGAAATAAGTATTTACTTATTTAAGGGTAAATTGTATTACTTCAGTACTTATTTTCAAAAAACTTCAGAAAAAAAAAATATATATAGAAAAAAATGATATAACAAATGCCACTTGATGAAATGGCTGACTTTATTTTTGGAGGCTCCAAAATCACTGCAGATGGTGATTGCAACCATGAAATTAGAAGATGCTTACTCCTTGGAAGGAAAGTTCTCACCAACCTAGACAGCATATTAAAAAGCAGAGCCATTTCTTTGCTAACAATGGTCTGCCTAGTCAAGTTTATGATTTTTCCAGTGGTCATGTATGGGTGTGAGAGTTGGACTATAAAGATATGCTGAGGGTCGAAGATTTGATGCTTTTGAACTGTGGTGTTGGAGAAGACTCTTGAGAGTCCCTTGGACAGCAAGGAGATTCAACCAGTCCATTTTAAAGGAAATCAATCCTGAGTATTCATTGGAAGGACTGATGTTGAAGCTGAAACTCCAATCCTTTGGCCACCTGATGGGAAGAGCTGACTCATCTGAAAAGACCTTGATGCTGGGAGGGATTGGGGGCAGGAGAAGAAGGGGACGACAGAGGATGAGATGGCTGGATGACATCACCAACTCGATGGACATGAGTTTGAGTAAGCTCCGGGAGTTGGTGATGGACAGGGAGGCCTGGCGTGCTGTGGTCCATGGGGTCGCAAAGAGTCAGACATGACTGAGCAACTGAACTGAACTGAACTGAAATGTTTATCTTTGGGGAATACGGGTGAATGGTTAATGAGAATTATTTCTATTATTTTTGTAAATTTCCTGTACATCTGAAATTATTTCAAAATAATGTTTAAAGAATCTTTGCCACAAAATGCCATGTTTTCTCCTTTTGTGGCAGGATTATTTTCACTTTCTCTGTGCCTTTAAGAAAATATGAGATATGGAGAAGTTTGAAACCAGCATTCCGAAATTGGCACTTAAATCAGCAAGCACTTCAAAATATTATTGACATTACATGTTTGCTAAGTTTATCATAAACTGCCTGCAGGAATTGGGAGTATACAACTTCTGGGCTGTCAACGTCCTTATTCAGGCAGAAGCATCAGTGAAGCCTAGAGGCAAACTAGAAAGAGAAAGAAAAAATCACATATAGGTTTCCCTATCTTCAAATTTAGCATTTGAAATATTTTGGTTTCACAAGTAAATGAGCAAAGGGGGATTGGACTAACAAAAGTAAAATACTTAAGGAGTCAGGGAAGTGATGGAACCCTTCCATGAAGATTAGAAGTTAAAACGATCAATTGAGATAATGAAATACAGTGTGTGTTCTTTGATGTGTGTAGAGAAAGAATTGTGTTCAGGCAAGTTTAAAGAACCCATGAATTGTAAAAATCAATCAAAATGCCTATAGGACATGGAAAACAGCTATCAGTTGAAGCCAGCTTAGTATAGTTATTATTTAAAATAGAGCTATATCTAGCAAATACACACACATCAATTCAGTAAAGAAAAAAAACATCAGTCCAGTTTAAAAAAAAGAAAAGCTATTTCCTGCAATATTGTCATCTAGACACAACAACTGAGTGATGAAGAAAGTAAAGTTATGTGGCCAAAACTCTTTTTGTAAGAGTGATTATTAATGCCTGTTACCTGGTACTAAATTAAAAGCAAAACCAACGGATAGTCAAAAGTTGTAAACTTCTAGTATAAGATAAATATAAGTTATGTATCTTTTAAATAGCTAGGAATGTAATATATAGCATGGTAAATATTCAACAAAACTAACTCTGCTGAATATTATATATGAAAATTGTTAAGAGAGTAAGTCCTAAGAGTTTTTATCACAAGGGAGCAAATTTTTCTATTATTTTGTATCTATATGAGACATATTATTTTATATCTATATGAGATGATGGATGTTCACTAAACTTACTGCAGCAATCATTTAATGATGTATGTAAATCCACTCATTATGCTTTATACCTTAAAATTATAAAGTGTTGTATGTCAATTATATCTTAATAAAACAGAAAGAAAAGCAAACATACTGCTACCTTTAGAACCAGTTTGCTTAAACGGGAGCTCAGCAGTAAAGAATCCGCCTGTCAGTACAGGAGACATGAGATGTGGGTTCGATCCCTGGTGCAGCAAGATCCCCTGGAGGAGGGCGTGGAAACCCACTCTAGTGTTCTTGCCCGGAGAACCCCATGGACAGAGGAGCCTGGCGGGCTACGGTCCAGGGGGTCACAGAGAGCGGGCATGATTGGAGTGACTTAGCACATACGCACATATGTCAATTATATCTTAATAAATCAGAAAGAAAAACAAACATGCTGCTGCCTTCACACCATCTTTTCTTAATTGGGAAGGTAGGCATACTAACAAATGCATGCTATTTAGTGTCAAGTCTGAAGACAAGACGTATGCATGTAAGGTATAGCTATAGCACGTGAGAGGGACCCACCAACGGTGCCTGGGATGCGACGGAAGACGTCTGCAGCCTAATGTAAGCAGGGCCCCTGGCGTTGCTCAGCCATGGACCTAATCAGCCATCAGGAGAACCTCTAGGACTCTCTTCTCCAGAAGAGAAGGTTAAAAAAAAAAAAAAAAAAAAAAAAAAAAAAAAAAAAAAAAACCTTTTTGTTTTTTTAGTTTCAAATCTATTTAGTTAACTTATCAGGTCCACAAAGCGTGTATTTCAAATATTTAAATCAATCTTCTTTATCTGAAACATATGTTTACATGGCGGACAAACAGAGGATTTCAAATAACTTCTGGTACCGTCCATCATCCGTACCACTGACTGAGGCAGAGTTTGAAGGCTTCATCAGCTGCTGAAGCTCTGGGTGTTTCCTGGGAACCGCTTCAGGGGACACAAAAAATACTAAAGCCAAAGAACAGAAGCCCTCCTTGCCCAAGGTTGAAGGAAGAGGGTCTCAGAAAGATCTAAGTGATACATATATCAGACAATGTGACTTACTTAGTTCTACAGTTAGTAATAACACGCTGGCCTTACCTGGCTGACCAAAATATGACCAAATCTGATCTCCTCTAACTTGTAAGCACTCCTAAAAGCTTTTAATCAATGGCTATCTCGGATTTCCAAGACTCCTGTGCTAACTGTTGTCCATTTTGTCCATCTGTCAGTTAATCATATATGTTTTATGAAATCTAATGCAGCAAAACGTTGAAGTTTACTTTTAAAACAACATTATTTGTGGGCATGCCTGGTGACCCAGTGGTTAGGAATTTGTCTCCCAATGCAGAACACACACACACACACACACACACACACGTTCCATCTCTGGTCTGGGAAGATGCTACATGCAGTGAGGCAGCTAAGCTCGTGTGCCAGATCTATTGGATCCTGGGTGCCCAGGAGCCCATGCTCCACAACAGAAGAAGTGAGAAACCTGTGCATTGCAACTGAAAAGTAGACCCCACTTTTCATAACTAGAGAAAGCCCACGCACAGAAGTGAAGACCCAGCAAGCCAAAAACAAACAAATAAATATTAAAAGCAGTAGGTATGTGTAACCTCAAATATTCATGTCAAGTCTCTCCAACTGTGCATGATATCAAGCTCCAAAAGAGTAAAATGGTAGTTTCAATGTCTCCCTTTCCCATATAATCCTAGAGATTATGTTTTTCAGTTGATGTTAAGCAAACACTTACTGATTGGTTAGTTTACATAAATTGTTCAATTCAAAGTGACAAGAATCTATACTACATGAATGGCCATGACAAAATAAAGCAGGGATTCTGTTTTAGAAAAATAGACAGAGTAGGATCAGCCACACCTGATGAGTGCTGACCAGAGGACTGAGGGCTAAAAGACGGCTGAAAGCGTTCAACGTAGCCTAAGTAACTGGACAAGGAAGGTCATATTTAATATAAAAGGGGATATAGGAGGAGGACGTTCGGGGGACAAGATACACGTCATTTTCTCAATGTGTAGGAAACGTCAGGCATAGTCAAACAACTTCTAGTCTCATAAAACCTAATACCGTTATTCACTCCTGAAACAAGGCAAATACAAGACTCAGAATCCAACATCACTTGAAAGAATGACCGAGATTCCATCCCAGATCTGACTATGGAGTGTCTGCTTTTCACTCTGAGCTGCTGCATGGGTACTATGCTAGCAATTAAATATGAGTACAAAGGTTCTGTAAAATCTCACCTAAGCAGTTTCTGCACATTAATTTTCATAATACTTGTGAATAGACTTGAGAATTAAAAATAAAAGGTTAAAACATTTTTGAACTACTACTTAGTGAAACATAATACCAAGGAGCTTTTTCACTTTGTCAAGTACATTCACCTACTTTCTATTTCAAGAACAACACCTACATGATTCAGACTTAAGTTTCAAACACTTAGCATAATGGTTGGCACATAGTAAATACTCTGATAATTTTTGTTGGACAAATGATGAATGAATGAATTAGAAAATGGCATAGAAGGAAGGCATAGAAGAGGTCATTACTTAACTACCTTATGTTTCAATTCTTCCCTAAAAAGTGGAAATAATAACACTTATGTTCATTGTAATAATTAAAAAGTTTATATAGAATTAATGACCTGCTAATAATGGTTCATACATGTATGGATTAGTATTGTTATTACAATAAGGAGTAAAGCTGATGAGATAGTTTTTAGTAGGTATATAAGACTACAAGCTCAAAGATATAAAAACACATTGGTTAAGGATGATTGATTTCTCCATTAAATATTTATTTTTTTGCCTTATGACTTCATCATGAACTACAGGAAAGTTATGCAGTATAAGACATGACATAATCATTATATGCTCATTTAAACCAGAACACCTGTGATTATACGAATATACATTTGTATTAACACAAGATTTTTGCAATTAATTAATTTTGTGTACTCTACAATTCCCAAAGAAAGTTCCAAATATCATTTAATTAATTAAAAATAAGATTCTGTATTTTCACTTTTCAAAGAATGTAAAACAAAAATAAAATTAATTTCTTATATAATAATATATATAAATACTATTTCTTAACAAAAAGTAGAGAATTGTTATGGTCTTCAAATGCTCAAAAAAATGAACAAATGCACAGGCAAATAATCAAAAAAAAAATAAGAAAAATTCAGAGTGATTTTTGAAGTAAAATAGATACACAATGGTTAATTTAATGTCTCATTAATTAAGAGAGGCATGCTGGGGACAAAACAGGGTTGTCTGAATTTGTTGCCTTAATTTCTTTTTAAAACTGGAAGATCAGCAAAGGTCACTTACTGGTAATGAGGTTGAATGGGAGGCATACTATATAATTATTTTTAACAAGTACATACTCTTTATTATGTGGTCAGGAGATTACCATTGTAATAAAAAAAGAGTAAAAGTGGAGATGTTTATTTTACATTCAGACTTACCATTTGCTTTAAGATACTGGAATTCCTCAAGGGCCATCATTCCCCCACCACCACCTTGTTTTTTTCCTTTTTTTTTTTTTGGCTTCTGGTGTGCACTATTAATGTTTTTCAAAAATATACTGATTTTTAAAATTCATTTAAATGTCCACACTCAACTCTTGTATTCCTCTTTAAAGTTGGAATTAGAAATAAAAAATCCAGCCACTTGAGTATGTTATTTTTATGCTCATGCCAACAGAAGTCTAATGAGCTATTTTCTGCATTATTTTTAAGGTACAGCCTCCATAACTGTATGTTGAATGGTAACATCTGAGTGCAGACCTAAGAGAAACACATGTCCATCACTTTTACCAGATGAAGATGATGGGTCATGTCTGTTACATTTGGCCCATTCTTCCAATTTTTAAGTATGTGCCAGATTTCCAAGAAGAAGGCATAAGGGAGTCTTGAATAAGGAATTGTTGATTGATTTGCAGTGTACAATATAAAGCCCATTCTCAAACTGGAAAAAAAAAATATGCCAAAGTTCAAAGCAATTTCATTTCAATAATCACTTTTATTCATTAAGAGGACATACAATCTTAAATATTTTGGTAAATAAGTAATTTCAATATGTAGAATCTTATAGAAATGAAACAGAAAATAATAAATATTAAACTATTAATAAAAGAATATTTATTTATGAAGAGGGATAAAAAGAAATGAAAGCAGAGATAGACAAATTTAAAGGCATATTTGGATTTTGCTGCCCTGCAATAAGAATTATTATAACAAATAAAAATTCAGTAAGACTATAGAAGATCTGAGGAACTTTATCAACTAACTTGAACTAATTGATACACTTACAAAATGCTTATGTGTAAATAACAAAATATACATTCTTTTTGGTGACAGATCTCTCTAAAGTGGATGATATTTTACATTAAAGAGCCTCTATAAGTGTCCAACTTGGAAAATCACTTGTATTCTTTGGCCATAATGGAATTAAACTGAAAATCAATTACGGAAAGAAATCTGAAAATTGTCCATATATTTGGGAATAAAATATATATCTTACATAAGCCATGGGCCAAAGAATATGACAAAAATTCTTTAAAAAAGCAACTGGAAATGAAAATATAATGTCAAAATTTTAGAAATGCCATTAGTCATGCTAGGATAACATTATAACATAAAATGCTTATGCTAGAAAATAAGGATTCAAATAAACGCCCAATTTTCTATTTGAAGAAACCATAAGTTAAGAAAAAGATTATGCTTATGTATATGCAAATATATGTTATGTTTTATATAATATATACAAATAAATAGTATATATATGCATGCACAGAATAGAGAAAACTCAAGAAAATAAAAAATCAATAAAAATAGAGATAAACAATAAAATCAAAAATTGCTTCTTTCAAAGGACAAGTGAGTTAAAAATTGTATCCTGAAAGCTAATTAGGAAAAAAAAAGAGAGAGAGAGAGAGAACAAAATTTAACAATGTCAGAAAAGAATGAGAGAAAATTGCAAAACCTGTAGACTCTAGGGTAATAAGTCATAATTATAAACAATTATTGCCTTATGTATTTGAAATCTTTGAGGAAAAACACAAATTGTCAACACTCATTAAAAAACTGATAGATAACCAGAATGGGTCTGTATCTATTAAAGAAGTTAAAACTTTCCCATAAAAAACAACAACAACCCCCTTTATGTCAAGTTGCCTCATAATACAAGCTTATCAAACATTTAAGAAAGAAATAATTTTAAGTCTATACAAACTCCATCACAGAATAAAAAAGGATCACTAAAAAATAATTTGATGATGCCAGCACTGTCCTGACAATACAACCTTTCAAAGACATTACAAGAAAATATAATTATTAACTAATATCCCTCAGGAAAAATGTCCTCACCAAAACTTTAGCAAGTTCATCTCACAATACACTAGACAGATAATATCTTATGACTAATTAGAGTTCACTTTAGGTTGGAAAATTGCCACTGACATTTTAAAAACAATGAAATTCTTATATAATAGATGAAATAAGAGAATTCACATAACAGTTTTAATAAAAAAGAAAGGCTTTCAACAAAATTCAGTTACCATTCATAAATTTTCAAAATCTCCATTACTTAGAAGAAAATATACTCAAATTGATAAAGCTGTGTCTGTAAAATCTAATTTTAACCTTATCCTTAAGAAATGAAAGATTGGATGCTTCTCTATAAGCTCAGGAACCAGAAGAGGAAGTTTGTTTGATTATTTCTACTCACCTCATAATGGAGGTATTAGGCAGGGCAATAGATCAGAAATAAATAAATCCATACAGATTGTACAGAAGAAATAAACTCTATTTCTCAACAGCATGGTCACCTATTTAGAAAGTCCTAAACAATCCCAAAAAGCTCCTGTAATTTAGAGGTGCATTTAGAAAGGTTGAGGATTCAGTCAATATGCAAAGATTAGTCATATTTCCATTTCAAGAAATGAATACTTGGAAATTGAAATTTTAAGAAGGACCATTTATAAGAACATCAAAAATACAAAGTACTTAGGCATGAATATAATGAAATATGAATATAACCTCTACATTGAAGACTATAAAATATTGCTCCGAGAAATTATAGAAGACCTAAATAAATGGAGAAAAATATTATGCTCATAGATCAGATACAATGCAATCTCAATCAAAATCCCAGCAGGCTCTTTTCTATAAAATTGACGAACTGCTTCTAAAATTTTTATGAAAAGACAGAGGATCTCAGAAAGCCAAGCAACTTTGAAAAGGAACAAAGACAAATGATTCACACTATGTGCTATCAAGACTTACAAAAAAGTCACAAAAATTTTGAGAGTGTGGTACTGTTTTAAGGATAAGTAAATAGATCATTGGAATAGATTAAGGAGTTCAGATATAGATAAACACATACAAGGTCAAGTGATTTTTCAAAAAGATCCCAAGGTAGTTCATCGGGTAAGAGAGTCTTTTCAATGAATCATACTAGCACATCTAAATATGCACATACTTATAAAGGCGTTTCCCAGGTGGCGCTAGTGGTAAAGAATCGGACTGCCAATGCAGGAGACATAAGAGACACAGGTTCGATCCCTGGGTGGGGAAGATCCCTGGAGGAGGTCAAGGCAACTGACTTCTGTAGTCTTGCCTGGAGAATCCCATGGACAGAGGAGCCTGTTGGGCTACAGTACAAAGGGTTGAGAAGAGTTGGACATGACTGAACTGACTTAGCATACACACCAACAACAAAAACGTAACTTCTACACTTCTAACTGAAATCAAAAATTAAATTGCATCATAAACCTAAACGTAAGGACTTGTATATAGAATGTACAGAACTTGTATATAGAGATATAGAACTTTGGGGAAAAATTACGTGTGATACTGAATTAGGCATACATTTCCTAAAAGATTTGAATAAATACATCTCAAGATAAGATGCAGATATAACAATGGCATTTAAGCACAGAAAATGTACTCAATATCATTTGGAAAGCAGAGGTTTGAGCAACTTCCAGACATCCTCAGGACCTACTGCAGAGACTTTTCATGGAATATTTCCAGTCTCCATCTTAAGCAGGGAAATGATGGCTAAAGAAGAGGAATTATTTGAATTCTGTTTTCTAATGAACAGATGAGATATAAATAAAATAATAGATATAAATAAAATAATGAAAATAATTTTAATAAAAAATTAAAACAGAAATATAGTCAAACTTTGAAAATACAGTTTCTGATATCACATTTAAATAATTTTAACCCTAAACTTTATCTAACATGTTGAAAAGTCTTGAAGGAAAACTAAATCTAAAATTTTTATAGCTCCATAAATATCACTTTGACACAGTGTGCTCCATTAAAAAAAAAAAACAAAACACTAGGGAAAGGCCTACCACAACTCTTATAAATAAAGTTTAGGTTTCATTAATTAAAATTATTATAGATTTTTATAAATTTCACATCAAAAAGTATGCATATACTTTAGTTAATAAATGCTTTTTCTCACATACTGATAATGTCTAGATTCTAAATTATTTACTTTATCCTTTGTCTGAAATAAAATAAATAGGTCTTTGTATGTTAAACCCAGAGCTATTTGAGAACAGTTCCCAGAATAATAAAAAATGTTAACTGGTTCCCTTCACCATATTTAGTGCACGCATGTGGTTCTGTCTTTTTTTGCCTTGATTTCACCAATAACAACCTAGTATATGAAAAATTCAGAATCTAATCTTATTTTATCCTCCATATGATATTTTAAAGTGTTCATAATATACACTGTCTGGCAAACATTTTTATTTTTCTTAAGGAACTGTGATTTCCTGTTTAATAACAATCAAGACCTTTGTGTATGTGTGTGTGTGTGTGTATGTATTTTAAATATATGTTTTAACATAATAGTTGTTTCATGAAGGATATGCTGATATGGAGAAGTGAAGATGAACTATTACAAGTAGCTATATTTACTATTTATCTGGAGAAACAGACCAGATGAATAAATTATTACTTATATCTGTGAAATTTTATGAATTGTAGCAAAAGTCTTAAGTTTCTTACCATGGCTGAAGTTGTGTTTCTTCTTGCAAATCTGAGATTCAACACGAATTAACAAAAATGTTTTATTGTAACTGGGCTAACTGGGCAGGGAGAATTCTACTAGTTAAGCACATTCCTAAACTCTGAAGGACACATAACATTTACATCCTCATAGTCTAATAAAAATTTTCTAAAATTTTGACTGCAAATGGTTTGATTCCTAAATTGAACGTACACATATGTATGTAACCGTAGGCGTCTCTTTAGGCACATAACTTTAAAATGCAAATAACTGCATATAAAAGACATATGAGTCATGTGATGTTTTATACAGAGTAGTGTTATTAGAACACATCTTTGTATTTTTTTTCTAAATAAAGGGATAAGAAGGTGATGACAAAGATCTTTACTTTGAGCCAGTTTCAATTAGGTGCCTTAGCTGCTTAGAGTTTCTGCTAATGAGGTCAAGGTTAAGGGTCTAATCCCCACATGGGCCAATTAGCATTGTTCTGCTTCCAGTTCTCAAGCTATGTATCTTGCAAAGTGCCCCACCAACAAATGGAAAGCCAGGCGGTAAAGTGTGGGAGGATCAGTAAAATTCAGAAAGTCTCTGTTGGCCAACATTCAACAGCACTGGCCCCCTGTTAACGCAGTGATGTTCCAACTGAACTGGTCATTCTTGGTTCCAAAATCATCTCTGATTCTCAGCTTCTTTACGTTTTTAATCCTCTGTGCTGTTCGTATCTTACGAAATTAAAATTCTTCTTATCTCTTAAATGCTAGGGATACTTGGATCTCGTCTACAAACCATTAAAGCTTTATTCTCTCAAATTAAAGGACCCTTCTTTGTAGCAATGACGTGCTATTGGTCTGACAATTTACATGTGTGCAAGTGGCAGAAACCCTCTAGGAAAATAAACCTTTGAATCAATTATACTGTGTTGTTATTCACCTTGATATCTGTGTGCCCTGGACATTTTCTATTTCTATAAACATTTGCTGAAAAATGAATAAAAGAGATAGTGAATACATGAAAGAATGAATGCAGTTCTGGAGTTGCAATTAATTACCTGACCACTAATCCAGAGCATATATTGCACTTCAGAGCCTAAGTTTTTAATGTTGAAAAACTTGAAGAACTTTTATTACAAAATGGTTTTTATTATGAAAAACTTGTCTCTATGCCCAGTTGTGTTATATCTCTAATATTTATGAATAAAGTTCAAGCATTGGCCATGGTTAGTTTTTTTTGCTTTTATCCAAGATGTTTATTATGCAATGAGTAGAAGTGTTTCAGCTTCAGCTAACATTATCAGACATTGTCTCCTTCTCAAAATATAATTGTTGTATAGTTTGGAAGGATATCAGACTCAGAGAAGCAAAGGGAATGGGAGAAACCAGATTTGGAAAATACATTTTAAATTTAAAAGGCAGCAGAAGTAGACAGCCACAAAATCATCTTTAATGTGGAAAAGTCTAGCCAGAAACACAGCACGTTACAGCTATCACTACAGCTCATGATTTAGCACAGCTCCGTAGCTACTTTCCTCTGTATTATTCACTCAAGATTCGAAGTCCCAAGGAGCAGGGCTGTACGGATGGGGCCTTAACTACCAGGAGGTGGAGAGAGCAAGGCTCTAGGTCTGCCCTTTCGGTATGACAGCCACTAAACTTAAATGTCAATTATAGCCTCTGAAATGCGACAGGTCCTAAGTGAGATGTTTTATAAGTGGAAAACACACTAGGCTGTGAAGGCATAATAAAAATGAAAACAATGTAGAAATGTCTCAATAAAATATCTCAATATTTTTATATTGTTCAATGTTGAAATTGATTGAATGAAATATATTTATAAATTTAACTTACTTTTATATTTTTTGTGACAATTGGAAAACCTAAAATTACATATGCAGTACACTTTGGATTTATTTCTATTGGACAGTGCTGCTGACTCAGATTTTGTAGGCATTTTTAGTAAGAAGTAGGGTGGCGGCTACCACCGGGGCCCAGACAAGTCTTCATAGAGTGGTGAAGTAGGAGGTGTATGGAGGCTATTTGTGTGCCTCATGGTTTGGAAGAGATCATGTAATTTGTGGGAGACTGACATCCTGATAGTGAAGCTCTGATATCACTGGGATCATCATTCCACTTCATGGAATGGATGTCACAGAGATATTAAGATGTTAGCCTTTGACTTTTGGTTCAAATAAGGTATACCTAAGTCAAATTCCTTAGGATTATAGAGTGGGTCTGGCAAATAGATTCGGGGTTAGATCTGATAGACCCAGTGCCTGAAGAACTATGGATGGAGTTTCATAAAATTGTACAGGAGGCAGTGATCAAAACCATCCCCAACAAAAAGAAATGCCAAAAGGCAAAATGATTGTCTGAGGAGACCTTACAGATAGATGAGAAAAGAAGAAAAGTGAAAGGCAAAGGCAAAAAGGAAAGCTATACACATTTGAATGCAGAGTTTCAAAGAATAGCAAGGAGGGAAAAGAAAGTTTTACTAAGTGATCAACGCAAAGAGAAGAAAAAAATAGAATGGGAAGACGAGAGATCTCGTCAAGAAAATTAGAGATACCAAGGGAATAGTTCATGCAAAGATGGGCACAATAAAGACAGAAATGGTATGGACCTAACAGAAGAGAACATATTAAGAAGAGGTGGCAAAAATACACAGAAGATATTAATGAGCCAGATAACCACAATGGTGTGATCACTCACCTAGAGCCAGACATGCTGGAGGGCAAAGTCAAAAAGGCCTTAGGAAGCATCATTATGAACAATGCTAGTGGAGGTGATGGAATTCTAGTTGAGCTATTTCAAATCCTGAAAGATGATGCTGTGAAAGTGCTGCACTCAATATGCCAGTAAATTTGGAAAACATAGCAGTGGCCACAGGACTAGAAAAGGTCAGTTTTCATTCCAATCCCAAAGAAAGGCAATGCCAAAGAATGCTCAAACCAGTGCACAATTGCACTCATCTCACATGCTAGCAAAGAAATACTCAAAATTCTCCAAGCCAGGCTTCAACAGTATGTGAACCATGAACTTTCAGATGTGCAAGCTAGGTTTGAAAAAGGCAGAGTGACCAGAGATCAAATTGCCAACATCTGTTGGATTATTGAAAAAGCAAGAGAGTTTCAGAAAAACATCTTCTTCTGCTTCATTGATTATGCTAAATCCTTGGAATGTGTGGATCACAACAAAGTATGGAAAATTCTTCAAGAGATGGGAATACCAGACCACCTTAACTGCCTCCTGAGAAATCTGTATGCCGGTCTCTTATAGCAGGTCAGAAGCGACAGTTAAAGCCAGACATGGAATGGTTCAATACTGGAAAAGGAGTACGTCAAGGCTGTATATCTTCACCCTGCTTATTTAAGTTATATGCAGAGTACATCATGTAAAATGCTGGGCTGTATGAAGCACAAGCTGGAATCAAGATCACTGGGAGAAGTATCAATAATCTCAGATACTGAGATGACATCACCCTTATGGCAGAAAGTGAGGAGGAACTAAAGAGCCTCTTGATGAAAATGAAAGAGGAGAGTGAAAAAGCTGACTTAAAACTCAACATTCAAATAATGAGGATTAGGGCATCCAGTCTCATCACTTCATGGCAAAAAGATAGGGAAACAATGGAAACAGTGACAGACTATTTTCTTGGGCTCCAAAAATCACTGCAGATAATGACTGCAGCCATGAAATTAAAAGACACTTGCTCCTTGGAAGAAAAGCTATGACCAACCTAGACAGCATGTTGATAAGCAGAGGTGTTACTTTGCAAACAAAGTCCATGTATTCAAAGCTATGGTTTTTCCAGTAGTCATGTGTGGATGTGAGAGTTGGACCATAAAGAAGGCTGAGTGCCAAATAATGATGCTTTTGAACTGTGGAGGTGGGAAGACTCTTGAGAGTCCCTTGGACTGCAAGGAGATCCAACCAGTCCATCCTAAAGGAGATCAGTCCTGAATATTCATTGGAAGGACCGATGCTGAAGCTGAAACTCCAGTACTGTGGCCACCTGATGCGAAGAGCTTACTCATTAGATGATGCTGGGAAAGATTGAGGGCAGGAGGAGAGGAGGATGACAGAGGATGGGATGGTTGGATGGCATCACCAACTCAATGGACATGAATCTGAGAAGCTCTGGATGATGGTGATGGACAGGGAGGCCTGGCATGCTGCAGTCTCTTCGGTCACAAAGAGTCAGACATGACTAAGTGACTGAACAACAGAAAGGTAGAACGTAACAATACTGATATTGTATTAAGAGAGAAACATTAAAGTACTCATTAATCGTTAACAATAATCTTATTACCAGATTTTAGTGCCTATTAAAAGAAGTCTTGTTAATGTATAATTGCCTTATGTTATTTTTTGTGTATATATTAAAGTGTTAATGTGCTCAATGTATGCATTTAATTTCCTCATGGTGTATAAAGTAAAATTTACATATGTATTCCCTTCTGTGAAATTCTGTGTATAATTGTCAGTTTCATGTTGAAAAACAAATCCCTACTTTAAAATTCAATATTTCTTATTAAAATTAGATGAATTTGTGTCTTCTCTATGTACCTATCTTCCTCTCTTTTCCATTAGCATTCATTAGTATTCCAAAAAATTCCTTTATTTCCTTTTACCTGCACAATACCACCTGATAATTCCATGAACATACATATTTTCTTTTCTTTATTTTAACTATTTTATGGCTAAAATACTACTGTATTAGTTTTATCCCCCATCTCTGATGAGTGCATAAAATATTCTCAATTAAAAGACTATCCTCAAAGAAGAAAACATGCAGTGCTAGAAAAAAATAAATAAAAAGTAAAAGAAAAAGAGGGAGAGAGCCATGAAAGTCTAAAAATTGCACTTCAAACCACTTCCCATCATGGAAACTAATTTCATAATTAGGCTTTGGAAATTAGAGGAAAAGGTCCTGCCTCTTCTGTTATAATAAACATTTGTTTTTTATTTAATTACTTCATCAAGGTGAAATTTCTGTGTGGGTTGAATTGAATGAGTACTAATGTGTCATCTGTATAATGGAATGTTTTCTACTGACTCCCAAATACATTCAAATCTCTATAAAGCTTATTTTTCTTAGTAGGATTAACAACATATTGCTGTTCCTGTTTAGTAGGAACTCTTTTGCAATCTTATGGACTCTAGCCCACCAGGCTCCTCTCTCCGTGGGATTTCACAGGCAAGAGTGCTGCAGTGGGTTGTCATTTTCTTCCCCAGGGATGTCTTCCCCACCCAGCGACTGAACCCACGTCTCCTGCATTGGCAGGTGGAGTCTTTACCGTTCAGCCATCAGGGAAGCCAAGATTAAACATACTTCATGGTAAACATGACATGAAAGTTCCATATATATGCGTTAGTATACTGTATTGGTCTTTATCTTTCTGGCTTACTTCACTCTGTATAATGGACTCCAGTTTCATCCATCTCATTAGAACTGATTCAAATGAATTCTTTTTAACGGCTGAGTAATATTCCATTGTGTATATGTACCACAGCTTCCTTATCCATTCGTCTGCTGATGGGCATCTAGGTTGCTTCCATGTCCTGGCTATTATAAACAGTGCTGCGATGAACACTGGGGTGCACGTGTCTCTTTCAGATCTGGTTTCCTCGGTGTGTATGTCCAGCAGTGGGATTGCTGGGTCATATGACAGTTCTATTTCCAGTTTTTTAAGGAATCTCCACACTGTTCTCCATAGTGGCTGTACTAGTTTGCATTCCCACCAACAGTGTAAGAGGGTTCCCTTTTCTCCACACCCTCTCCAGCATTTATTGCTTGTAGACTTTTGGATAGCAGCCATTCTGACTGGTGTGTAATGGTACTTCATTGTGGTTTTGATTTGCATTTCTCTGATAATGAGTGATGTTGAGCATCTTTTCATGTGTTTGTTAGCTAAGAGACATAGATGTACAGAACAGACTTTTAGACTCTGTGGGAGAAGGCGAGGGTGGGATGTTCAGAGAGAACAGCACTGAAACATGTATATTATCAAGGGTGAAACAGATCACCAGCCCAGGTTGGATGCATGAGACAAGTGCTCAGGGCTGGTGCACTGGGAAGACCCAGAGGGATGGGATGGGGAGGGAGGCGGGAGGGGGGATCGGGATGGGGAACACATGGAAATCCATGGCTGGTTCATGTCAATGTATGGCAAAATCCACTACAATATTGTAAAGTAATTAGCCTCCAACTAATAAAAAAAAAAAAAAAAAAAAAGTAAATGTACAATAGCAAATTGATTAAACATTGTTGAGTATCCTATGACACAAAAAATAAATATTTTATAACAATAAAAACATTATTGCCATATTTAATAAAATATAGGGGTACAGTAAAAAAAAATAAACATAACATGAAAAAAGATTTGTATATGTAGCTTCATTTTGGAATGTTATCTGTACTTAATATTTCCATGGGCATATGCTAACCCTATTAACCTTACTAAAAACATTAAGATAACTTTGCATTTGAATTATACATAATATGACTCTCTGTATTTTTATTGATTTTCTTTTCTTTTTACAGGTTTTTTTTTTTTTTGATATTATGTTTATATGATCCACTGTTTTCAGTTTACAAATAATCACATGCGGCAATTCTAATGGAAAAGGGTGAGTATATCATTGATCTGTCAAGATTATTGAAATATATAGAACTATTTCCTTATAATGACCTCCAGAGTGATTTCCAAGACAAAAGACATAGTTAAAAAAGAGGGCAAGTATACATGCTGTTCTTTCGAAACATCCCACCCTCACCTTCTCCCATAGAGTCCAAAAGTCTGTTCTGTACCTCTGTGTCTCTTTTTCTGTTTTGCATATAGGGTTATCATTACCATCTTTCTAAATTCCATATATATGTGTTAGTATGCTGTAATGGTCTTTATCTTTCTGGCTTACTTCACTCTGTATAATGGGCTCCAGTTTCATCCATCTCATTAGAACTGATTCAAATGATCAAAAAAAAAAAAAAAAAAAAGAGAGCAAATAGAAAAAGAAGACTTTAAAAATTCATCTTGTTGAGGAAACTAGTAATCACACATCTATACACACATGCTAGAGCTATCTCACAAGATAAACTTAGTATGGAGTTTTATGTCTTCACAGATCAGGAAATCTAACAGAAATTAGAAACTTAATCATATGGTGAAAATAGAACTATAAAACTTCTGATTTAGATTTCTATGCTAGGGTTATTAAGAAACTAAGAAATAGCTATTTTTACTAGAAAGGGAAAATATTTCTACTTTGAAAATTCACAGAGTATTTTGTTTGAAAAAATAAAGTGAAATTCTATCACTAAGAAGTAACATATTTCTAATTATTCTGTACATGTATATACCATATTTACATAGAGCTAATTTGTATGGTATTACTGCTTATTTTATAAAGTATTATTATACTATGTATTATAATGCATTATATAAAAATATAGGTAAGTATAACAGATACTGTATGCCATATAGTAATATCTATTTCAATTTTATATAAATATTGATGCCTCCATTAATATTTAGTCCCTCAGTCGTATACGGCTTTTTGCGACCCTGTGGACTGTAGCCCATTAGACTCTGTCCATGGGATTTCGCAGGCAATAATACCGCAGTGGGTTGCCATTTCCTTCTCCAAGGGATGGTCCCAGCTCAGCGGCGGAGCCTGAGTCTCCTGCGTTTGCCATCTGAGTCACCAGGAAGCCCAGTGCTACCATTTCAGGGAATCCCAATGTAATGTAATAAACACAGTTTCTTATATGCAACATGTCACAATTATATTTTAAAATATATGTAAATTAATTTTACATACTCTTTTCCTCACCCTCTACCATCTCATATATGTAAACCTGATGTCATCAATCTGACTGCATCCTTCAACAATTTTCTCTATACTTGTATGAAATATTTTCCATACATATCTGTCTATAATATTACTTCATTACAATAGTTTATGTGAAATTTACTGTGCTCAGACATGTCTGACTCTTTGTAACTTAGGCTCCCCTGTCCATGGGATTCCACAGGCAAGAATACCGGAGTGGGTGGCCATTTCCTTCTCCAGGGGATCTTCCCGACCCAGGGGTCAGGCTCGAGTCCCTTGCATCGCCTGTACTGGCAGCAGGGTCTTTACCACTGTGCCGCCTGGCTCCCCTCACAGCCATGCTTATTGTTTAGCCAGCATCCTACTAAACGTTAAGATGTAGATGTAAGCAATCTGTGGAATTACTGAAAACATTACATAGAATTATTTTATTCAATCATTTATTGAATTCATTTATTTAATAAATAAGTAAAATGGATTTAATAAAATCATTTATTTTATTCAATCAGTATATTCTTTTTAATTAGTATTTTTATTACTATAGGCAAAACTCTGAAGAGAGAGATTTCCTGGTCAAAATGTATGATTAATTTTAATTTTAATATACTTAAGAAGTCAGAATTATTCCTTGGGAGGTTTCACAATATCTAACTCTCATGTCAGTGAATCTCTTTCCTTTAATTCTAATAGCTAAAAAAGCCATTTCTAATTTCTAAAAAGAAATTCTAATTTCTTTCTTTTGAAGAATCAACAAAGCTAAGAATGTATCTCTTTTCCCTTCAATTTACAGTAGCCTAGCTTCTAGAGAAGTTATACCTTTTAAGTTTGAATAACAAATACTCTCCCTTTATTTAGCTGACACTGCTAAAATCTGATCATATTAATAAATAAAAGGGAGTGTATGCATTAATTAGAATTCATATACTGCTACTCCCTTCAGTGAAAACAATAATATTAAAATGTTAAATTTTATATTTTCATTATAATATTTTGGTCTTCGAACAAATCTTATTTTACAAACAAGATAAAAATTACATATTCATTCTATCTTCAAGAAGGTAAAATTTAATTATTTCAAGTTTGATTATAGTAACCAAACTGTGATACTATCTATGCATATAAGGATTTTATTTCTCTGTCCTCTTTATATCAGTAATCTAAGAAGAACTGGAAAATATAAAATTCTGTTTAATAATAAGCATCTTTGCATATGTGTTTTGCTTATCTGAAAATTTTCTGAATTCTATTTTTCCAAATTTTTTTCCTACTTTCCCTTTCTCTCTTTCATATTTAAGTACTCTGCACATAACCAGGATGTTAACACAGTCTTAAATTTATCACCTATATTATGATTAAAATATTTATAATTGGCAGTCATCTCAGATATAATGCTGAATAAACTTTAAAATTTTAAGAAAACAATTTCAGATATATATGACTATTACATTTTGGAAATTAATAAAGATTTTGACAAGAGATTGCCACTTTTTCAGGGTCAAAAATATAGGCAAATCTTGCATGTAGTGAAAAACTGCATTAATGGAAAATAAGTGGCAGGTTTTAAAGGTTACATTTTGTAGAAATTCTAATACTGCTTTAAAAAGCTTGAATAAATAAACTGTCAGAAACACATGCTTTCTCAGAGTTATTGCCTTCTTATAATCTACCAGTATCAGTGTTAACATAATAATTTGCATGATTTTCAAGCTCCTGTCATGGGCTGCAAAATCACTGTGGACAGTGACTTCAGCCAGAAAATTAAAAGACACTTGTTTCTTGGATGGAAATCTATGACAAACCCAGACAGTGCATTCAAAATCAGAGACATCACTTTGCTGACAAAGGTCCATGTAGTCAAAGATAAGAACCAGTTGTTCCAGTAGTCATCTATGAATGTGAGAATTGGGCCAGAAAGAAGGCCGAATACCAAAGAATTGATGCTTTTGAATTTTGGTGCTGGAGAAAACTCTTCAGAGCCCCTTGGACAACAAGGAGATCAAACCAATCAAACCAGCATACCCTGAATATTCACTGGAAGAACTGATGCTGAAGCTGAAGCTCCAATACTTTGGGCACCTGATGTGAAGAGCTGACTCATTGGAAAAGACTCTGATGTTGGGAAAGGTTGACAGCTGCAGGAGAAAAGAGTGACAGAGGATAAAATGGTTGGATGGCTTCACCGACTCGATCGACATGAGTTTGAGGAATCTCTGGGAGATAGTGAAGGACAGCAAAATCGGGTGTGCTGCAGTTTTGTGGTCGCAAAAAGTCAGACACAACTTAGAGACTGAAAAACAAAAATAAGTGACCTTTGCTGCCTGGCCATAGCCATCAAGTGAATACTTATCTAATTGAAACATGAAGAAACATATCACATCTTATACACACATGTGTGAAGAGGAGATGATCCAGATCAAAGCTCTGGATACACTCTAACTGCCCTTCCATGCAAAGGCACACCAGAGCTCACCACGTGAGGCTGTGGTGCCTTGGGTGGGCGTGGTTGGTTGGGAGATACTCGGTGGTCAGCATGGGATTTTTAGCATATTTAGGAGGGATAGTGAGATTACTCCAGACCGTTTGTATGAAGAAATTAGAGATTGGCACATCTGTCTAGCCCAGAATATGGAGAGGTTCTAATCATTTGGTGGCAGCAATACATCCCATTTTGTTAGACTTTCAAGGAAATCATTGTGTCCAAAATGGTCAAGGATCAAGTCTGGGCAGCGTGGTCTGGACTGAGAGGTGCAGGGAGGTGTATCTCACTGCCCTAACTGATCAGGATCCCTAGTTCACCTTGGTGATCAGAGTGGTCCGCCCACTCCGTCACTGTGTGCTCAGTCGCTTCAGTGGTGTCCGACTCTTTGTGATCTATGGATCGTAGCCTTCCAGGCTCCTCTGTTCATGGGATCTCCCAGGTAATAATACTGGAGTGGGTTGCCCTTTCCTTCTGTAGGGGATCTTCCTGGGTCTGAGATCAAACCTGCATCTCATGTGTTAGTAGGCAGATTCTTGACTGCTGAGCCACCAGGGAAGCCCCAACAAAAGTGTGGTTTGCATAAAATGTTGAAAAAAAAAAAGTAAGTGAACGACTCAGAATTTAACAGATCACACTGACTTTTCCCCTATTCAAGAAAAGTAAAACACACACAGAGCTCGTCTTCTAGCTTTAGGAGGCATAGCTGCAACCAAACATATATAGTAGAACAGAGCGCATCAGGGATATGGCCGTGTATTGATATATCCAGTATGCTACTGTACTTACTGTCAATACACACATATATTGGATCCTTTGCTCTGTTTATTTAAATCAAGCATTTGAAGAAGTGAGTGAAAGATAGAAGACTTTCCAAGTACAGCATCATAGTGAGATTTCTCCTTTGATTATTTTCTGTATGCTCATTTATCCTGTGGTTAGACATAGGAATGCCTGCTTAATTCAGTTCAGTTCAGTTCAGTCGCTCGGTTGTGTCTGACCCTTTGTGACCCCATGGACTGCAGCATGCCAGGCCTTCCTGTCCATCAACAATTCCCAGAGTTTACTCAAACTCATGTCCATTGAGTCGGTGATGCCATCCAACCATCTCATCCTCTGTCCTCCCCTTCTCCTCCTGCCTTCAATCTTTCCCAGCATCAGGGCCTTTTCCAATGAGCCTGTCCATTTATCAAATTTGTGCTACTTATGCTCTAATTAGGGCTTCCCTGGTGGCTCAGGAGATAAAGAGTCTGCCTTCAATAGGAGAGACCTAGGTTGGATCCCTGGATTGGGAAGATCCCCTAGAGAAGGAAATGGCAACCCACTCCAGTATTCTTGCCTGGAAAATCCCGTGCATGGAGGAGCCTGGCGGGCTACAGTCCATGAGGTTGCAAAGAGTTGGACATTACTAAGAGACTCACATACACACACACACACACACACACACATTAATTAAAATACTGGATTTGTGTCCCCTTTATTGAATTAAAGATATTTTGCAGTTTGTGGTCTTTTAGTCCCCCAGTTTACTTTCTTGTTGATCCCCTCATCATGGTTCTGTTCTGCCACATTCTTGAATTGTATTTAAAATCAAATAGAGGGAGTTGGATCAAGACGGCAGAGTAAGACAATGTGGATCTCACCTTCCCCTACAAACACATCAAAAATCCATCTATATGTGGAAAGATTGTTGTGGAGCACTAACTGGAAACGGAAGAATCCTTATACAATTAAAGATGCAAGAAAAATCTCCCTACAACTCAGTAGGTTCGGGGGGAAAAAAGGCCTATGGTAGGGACCTATGCCCCTGGGATGGATCTACAAGGTCTGTACAAGTGGACCATCACCCTGGGGAGTGAGGTCAAGCCAGGCTGGACACCCCAGTTCCGGAGTCCAGCATGCAGGAGACAGTCCTCCCGGCTTGGTGAGAGATGATGAGGTAGATAGAAGGATGGAGAAGCCTCGACTCTGCTCCAGGAGTGCACACGTGCCAACTCGCTGACAATCAGGGTGGAGAGAGCCTTCTGCTGCCAGTTGCCGTCTTTCCAAACGCAGCGATCCAAGGGGTGAGCATCCCAGCCCCGCTCACTCCACCGCACAGCTGGGCCTGGGATCTGGGCAGGGACTCCGTCGAGCTGCCCAGAGACAGACCAGGGTGCCTGGTGGCCACTGCTAGGTCACGCACCGGGTGGTGAGTGTAGTCATGGGGGACTGCCAGCCTACGGACCGGGTGGCACCCCAAAAGCCTGCAGCAAGGAGACACTGAATCTCAGGCAGCCAGGCCCGAGGGAGGAGTCACGGAGCCAGGAAGGGGGCAGCTGGGATGAGGCCACGAGGACCACGGTCAGGGTGCTCGGGGGGCACAGCGGCTCCTCTCCCAGCTGGGGTGCCCGCCCGCCCCAGGCAGCAGGCCGGTGCTGGAGTGGGGGCGGAAGGGGCTGGGAAACGTCTGCCGCAGGGGTGGCCCCCATCTCTGGTGCAACATGGTGGCCTCAGTCCTGCAGCCACCACGCCTCGACCCCAGCCCTCGCCTATGCTACCCCGTGACCCTGTGCTAGGCCTGGGATGAACGCGGCACAGCCTTGGACGGCCTCCGAGCAGAACGTGTGTGCACGCTGAGGGCACACGGGTCCCTGTGACCACACGGCCTCACTTGCTTTAGCGCCTGCCTGTGTGCAGCGGGCACGCCCTTGAGGACTTGGACCGTGATCAACCCTGGCCCTCGTGGGGAGCAGACCCCAGCCTGAAGGGGTAGCAACAGCCACGGTGTGGAGAGGAAACCCCACCCCACGTCAGCCCAGGCTGAAGATGCTAGGACTCCCACCACACCCCTACCCGGGGGAAAGGGCCAGCTCACCTGGAGGAAGCGCATGGCTGGGGCCAAAACCAGCCCTCGCTCCAAAAACCTTGTACAAACATGGTCTACCCAGGGATACTCCCACAAAACAACGTCCCTTCCAGGTCAGAGTTGGTAACTGTTTCTCCTAAATTTATAGCAACATAGAAACTTAAGAAAATGACAAAGCAGAGAAATACTCCCAATTCAAAGAACCAGACAAATCCCCTGAAAGAGCAAGTCATGAAAAAGAGCTCACTAATTTACTAGACCCTGAGTTCAAGCGGAGGTAGTAAAAATGGTAACTCAATTAAGAAATATCATCAAGAGAAATCAAGGAACAAGAAAGTATAAAGATGTACCAATCAAATTTAGTTCAATTGCTGAGATAAAAAGCAATCTAGAAGCAATGACTAGAGGACCAAATGACAGAGAAAAATGAACAGGTGATCTGGAAGATAGAATAATGGAAATCACTGAATCAAGACAGCAAGCAGAGAGACAATTTTTTTTTTAAATAGCAATTTGGGGATCTAACAGATAAAATAAAATCTTAAAACTACACATGATAGGGGAAGGAGAGAAAAAAAGTGTTCAAAAATGTATCTGAAGAAATCATGCTGAAAACATCCCAAACTTAAATAAGAAAACAGATAGCCAAGTATCAGAAGCACAGAGGATCCCAAACAAGTTGAATCCAAACAAACTCATACCAAGACAAATCATAATTAAATGGCAAAAGTTAAAGAGAAGATTCTAAAGACAGTAAGAAAAAAACAAAATCAATTGTAGGTGAACCCCCATAAGGCTATCAGGTGATGACAGAAGCTGCAGGCCAGAAGGGAGTATCGTGATATATTCAAGGTCTTGAAAGGGAAAAATTTGCAACCTAGGATACTCTACCTAGCAAGATAAGGCAATGGAGAAAAGACAGTCACTTCAAAAAGCGATGGTAGGAAAGATGGACAGCTGCATGTAAATCAAATAAGTTAGAACACTTCCTAACTTCGTTTGTACTTCCAGATATAAAAGTAAACTCAAATGGTTTAAAGACAAAACTTAAGACATCAATCAGTTCAGTTCAGTTCAGTTGCTCAGTCGTGTCAATTCTTTGTGACCCCATGGACTGGAGCACGCCAGGCCTCCCTGTCCATCGCCAACTCCCAGAGTTTACTCAAACTCACGTCCATTGAGTCGGGGATGCCATCCAACCATCTCATCCTCTGTCGTCCCCTTCTCCTCCTGCCCCCAATCCCTCCCACCATCAGGGTCTTTTCCAATGAGTCAACTCTTCACATGAGGTAGTCAAAGTAGAGTTTCAGCTTCGGCAACAGTCCTTCCAATGAACACCCAGGACTGCTCTCCTTTAGGATGGACTGGTTGGATCTCCTTGCAGTCCAAGGGACTCTTCAGTCTCCTCCAACACCTCAGTTCAAAAGCATCAGTTCTTCTGCACTCAGCTTTCTTTATAGTCCAACTCTCACATCCATACATGACCACTGGAAAAACCATAGCCTTGACTAGATGGGCCTTTGTTGGCAAAGTAATGTCTCTGTTTTTAATATGCTATCTAGGTTGGTGATAACTTTCCTTCCAAGGAGTAAGTGTCTTTTAATTTCATGGCTGCAATCACCATCAACAGTGATTTTGGAGCCCAAAAAATAAAGTCTGACACTGTTTCCACTGTTTCCCCATCTATTTCCCATGAGGTGATGGGGCCAGATGCCATGATCTTAGTTTTCTGAATGTTAAGCTTTAAGCCAACTTTTTCACTCTGTTCTTTCATGTTCCTCAAGAAGCTTTTTAGTTCCTCTTCACTCTCTGCTATAAGGGTGGTGTCATCTGCATATCTGAGGTTACTGATATTTCTCCTGGCAATCTTGATTCCAGCTTGTGCTTCTTCCAGCCCAGCGTTTCTCATGATGTACTCTGCATATAAGTTAAATAAGCAAGGTGACAATATACAGCCTTGACGTACTCCTTTTCCTATTTGGAACCAGTCTGTTGTTCCATGTCCAGTTCTAACAGTTGCTTCCTGACCTGCATACAGGTTTCTCAAGAGGCATGTCAGGTGGTCTGATATGCCCATCTCTTTCAGAATTTTCCACAGTTTATTGTGATCCACACAGTCAAAGGCTTTGGCATAGTCAATAAAGCAGAAATAGATGTTTTTCTGAAACTCTCTTGCTTTCTCGATGATCCATCGGATGTTGGCAATTTGATCTCCGGTTCTTCTGCCTTTTCTAAAACCAGCTTGAACATCCAGAAGTTCAAGGTTCACGTATTGCTGAAGCCTGGCTTGGAGAATTTTGAGCATTACTTTACTAGCGTGTGAGATGAGTGCAATTGTGCGGTAGTTTGAGCATTCTTTGGCATTGCCTTTCTTTGGGATTAGAATGAAAACTGACCTTTTCCAGTCCTGTGGCCACTTCTGAGTTTTCCAAATTTGCTGGCATATTGAGTGCAGCATCATCACAGCATCATCTTTCAGGATTTGAAATAGCTCAACTGGAATTTCATCACCTCCACTAGCTTTGTTTGTAGTGATGCTTTCTAAGGCCCACTTGACTTCACATTCAAGGATATCTGGTTCTAGGTGAGTGATCACACCATCGTAATTATCTGTGTCACGAAGATCTTTTTTATACAGTATTTCTGTGTATTCTTGCCACCTCTTCTTAATATCTTCTGCTTCTGTTGGGTCCATACCATTTTTATCCTTTATTGAGCCCATCTTTGCATGAAATGTTCCCTTGGTATCTCTAGCTTTCTTGAAGAGATTTCTAGTCTTTCCCATTCTGCTTTTTTCCTCTATTTCTTTGCACTGATGGTTGATGAAGGCTTTCTTATCTCTCCTTGCTACTCTTTGGAACTCTGCATTCAAATGGGAATATCTTTCCTTTTCTCCTTTGCTTTTCACTTCTATTGTTTTCACAGCTATTTGTAAGGCCTCCTCAGACAGCCATTTTGCTTTTTTGCGTTTCTTTTCCATGGGGATGGTCTTGATCCTTTTCTCCTGTACAATGTCATGAACCTCCATCCATAGTTCATCAGGCACTCTGTTTATCAGATCTAGTCCCTTAAATCTATTTCTCACTTTCACTGTATAATCATAAGGCATTTGATTTAGGTCATACCTGAATGGTCTAGTGGTATTCCCTACTTTCTTCACTTTAAGTCTGAATTGAGCAATAAGGAGTTCATGATCTGAGCCACAGTCAACTCCCAGTCTTGTTTCTGCTGACTGTATAGAGCTTGTCCATCTTTGGTTGCAAAGAATATAATCAATCTGATTTCAGTGTTGATCATCTGGTGATGTCCATGTGTAGAGTCTTCTCTTGTGTTGTTGGAAGAAGGTGTTTGCTATGACCAGTGCATTCTCTTTACAAAACTCTGTTAATCTTTGCCCTGCTTCATTCTGTACTTCAAGGTCAAATTTGCCTGTTAATTTGCCAGGTTTTTCTTGACTTCCTGCTTTTGGATTCCAGTCCTCTATAATGAAAAGCACATCTTTTTTGGGTGTTAGTTCTAAAAGGTCTTGTAGATCTTCATAGACCGTTCAACTTCAGCTTCTCCAGCCTTACTGCCTTGGGGCATAGGCTTGGATTACCGTGATATTGAATGATTTGCCTTGGAAATGAACAGAGATCATTCTGTTGTTTTTGAGATTGCATCCAAGTACTGCATTTCAGACTCTTGTTGACCATGATGGCTACTCCATTTCTTCTAAGGGATTCCTGCCCACAATAGTAGATACAATGGTCATCTGAGTTAAATTCACCCATTCCAGTCCATTTTACTTTGCTGATTCCCAGGATGTCGACATTCACTCTTGTCATCTCCTGTTTGACCACTTCTAATTTGTCTTGATTCATGGATCTCACATTTCAGGTTCTTATGCAATATTGTTCTTTATAGCATTGGACCCTGCTTCTATCACCAGTCCCATCCACAATTGGGTATTGTTTTTGCTTTGGCTCCATCCCTTCATTCTTTCTGGAGTTATTTCTCCACTGATCTCCAGTAGTATATTGGGCACCTACCGACCTGGGGAGTTCCTCTTTCAGTGTCCTATCATTTTTCCTTCTCATACTGTTCATGGGGTTCTCAAGGCAAGAATACTGAAGTGGTTTGCCATTCCCTTCTCCAGTGGACCATGTTCTGTGCTTTGTTGGAGCAGCCATGAAGAGATACCTCATGTCCAAGTTAAGAGAAACCTAATTAAGATGGTCGGTGTTGCGAGAGGGCATCAGAGGGCAGACACACTGAAACCATAATCACAGACAACAGGCCAATCTGATCACAGGACCACAGTCTTGTCTAACTCAGTGAAACTAAGCCATGCTGTGTGGGGCCACCCAAGACGGACGGGTCATGGTGGAGAGGTCTGACAGGTTGTGGTCTCCTGGAGAAGGGAATGGCAAACTTAAGAGATAACACAATGAAAATCCTAGCAGACTACACAGGCAAGATATCTTGGACATAGATCCTGGCAATATTTTCTTAGATTAGCCTCCCCAGGCAAAAGAAATAAAAGCAAAATCAAGCAAATGGCATCATTTCAAATTTATGTTTTTGCACAGCAAAGAAAACATTAACCAGACAGAAAGACAACCAATGGAATGGGAGAAAATATTTGCAAATGATGTGACCCACAGGAGTTAACACCCTATTTACAAACAGCTCATGCAACACAAAATCAAATAAACAATTCAGTCAAAAAATGGCAGAAGACCCAAACAGATATTTTTCCAAAGAAGATGTAGATGGTCAACAGGCAAATGAAGAAGTGCTTGACATCACTAGTTAATAGAGAAATGCAAATCAAAACCACAATAAGGTATCACTTCACATGGGTCAGAACGGCTATAATGAAAACTCTACAAATAATAAATGCTCAGAGGGCGTGGAGTAAAGGGAACTCTCATACACTGTTAGTGGAAATGGAAATTGCTGCAGCCACTATGGAAAATATTGTGGAAGTCCTTTAAAAATCTAAAAATAGAGTTACCATATGATTCAACATCACTTCCATGCCTGATTATTTATCTGGAAAAATGAAGACCCTAATTTGGAAATATACTTGCACCCCCAACATTCACAGTGGCACTATATACAATAGCCTAGACATGGAAACAACTCAAATGTCCATTAGTGGATGATTGGCTTAATAAAATGGGACATACATCATCTGCTAATGGGCATTTGAGATTTTTCCCTGTCTTGTCTATTGTAAATAATGCTGCTATGAAAGTTGGGATGCATGTATCTTTTAGAATTAGGGTCTCTGTTTTTCCAGATGGATAGTTAGGAATGGGAATGCTGGATTGTATGGTAACTGCATTTTAGATTTTTAAGTGACCTGCATACTGTTTCCCATAGTGACTGAATATATATCTAGGTAAATGAATTACTTTGCTCTATACCTGAAGCACAATATTGCAGTCAACTATAAATCAATAAAAACATCAAATAGACATTAAGCCTCATTTATTTTTCTTTATTTTCCTTTGAGAGTATGGGATAAAGTTAATAAGCACATAATCACGCACTCTGACATAAAGAGAAAGGTTTAGATAAGCTGTATGAGTTCTAGAAGTTTTAGAGAACAGGACTTTGGAGGTCATACAGAATTTATCTCCTTTCATCTTAGCACAAGCAATTTTCTTTCATGAATCTATCAAATATGAGAAAAAATAAAGTTTTAACTTTTACAGTCAGCTCCCCAACCAATTTGTAATTCAAACGGCCTCAGTTTTGAGGCAGGTTTTGTGTTCATTGTTTTTCAGGGTCTTACTAATTAAATTGTTTACCAGATACTGCTTTGAAGATTCTATCAGTTTAAAGTATAGCATTTGTATTAAAAACTTTAACATTTCCACTTGGAAATAGGAAGACCAGAAAATCTGTTTGAAAATCCACAGAAATAGCGATCAAGACCTGAAATAACTTTGGAATGGACAAGTGAAAATGAACATCACTCTAAGGTTATCTACACCAATCCAAAGATACTTAGGAAAAATTTTGACACTGATAGATTTGCAATAAAGTAACTTTGATGATGTCTATAATAAACAAATTCATCTGGTAATTGGAGACAAAATGAACCTCATTATGGAAATAAATCTGCATTATTTTTGGTGCAATTGGATTGGGAAAATTTTGCAACAGTATGTCGCTGTTCACAAAAGCAAAAACAACTCAATTCATCCTTTTGCAGAGGAAAATATTATCTGTCCAGAAGTGGCAAGAGGGTTTAGCTGAGTTTCATAAATACCCCTGCCTGAATGTGAAGCTTGAAGCTTTAGTGTGAATGCGTGTCATCCCACATGTGCAGATGTCTGTGAACAAAGAAAAGAACCAGGGTCTATCATTACTGAAGTTTTCAGTCAGTTCAGTTGAGTCGCTCAGTCGTGTCTGATCTTTGTGACCCCATGGACTGCAGCACACCCGGCTTCCCTGTCCATCACCAACTCCCGGAGCTTGCTCAAACTCATGTCCATCGAGTTGGTGATGTCATCCAACCATGTTTCAGTAGAGTAGAAAATTCTAAAATGTATTTGAGAATCAGTGAGGAACTATCTATTTCTCTGTATATTACTCATAAATTACAACTGATTAAAGAATTTGGTGCTTAACAAGAGTTACTCTTAGAATTGTAATTTTTGAATTAGAGCATTAGAATCAAGGACAATGCAAATATAGAACATACTTATAAGACTGAAGTGTCAACACATAGGTACATAGACGGTAAATACTTCAGAGTCCCTATTCATAAGCTCAAAATAAGGCTCTAAGATTCTTAAAATCCCAAAGAAAACACATTTTATTGTATGATTTTCTAGTCTTTCCTGACTTCCAGGTGGAAACATTAAAGTTTTGGAAATAAATATTATACATTAAACTGATATAGTCTTCAAAGCAGATTGGGTTTATAATACTGATTAATGTAATTAACTGGAGAATGAGAAACTGTCCCGAAGATATACAGGAACTGTCCCCCAAATTCTTCAGTCATCACCATCAGCCTTGAAAATTCTCACAGTTCTACAGCGAAGCTAGGTGAAAACTTAAGAAGTATTGTTTGTGTCAATGAAATAAAAAATGATCTGAACGACTACAGACATTGTTTTAAAGCCTGAATGCTCTAGACAAGCCAAAGTCAGTCAAGAGGAGCAAACCCCATGGCCCCTTTCAGAAAAAATAATATGGATAAATCTGGAAGTCTTTATGTCTGGAATAGCTAGTATAAGCCACTAGGATCTCACCATTCAATACAGCATAGAGTGAACTCAAAAAGCATCAGAGATATTCCTGATTGAGCCACAAGACACTGCCGTGATGGCCCAAGTCAAAGGTAAATGCAAAATCATACTTACTGCTGCTGAGACTCTCTCCTTTCAAACCCCTCGACTCCTCCTTCCAGTCCACCTTGGCCTCAGATAGTCTATGCAGAGTAATGATGAGGGATGCAGCTAGAGCTCCATGTCTCGCTTGGGGATTCAAAGGCCATAATCACCTTATTCTGAGTACAGTGAGGAATTCTGGGAAAGGGAGGGCCTCAAACCGTGTGGCTCTATTGATTACAGACGCCAAGCCACCACGGCGCCTGCTCCTGTTGGGCGTGTGTGCTCAGTCATGTCTGACTCTGCGATCCCCAGGACAGGAGCCCAGCTGCCCCTTTGCCCATGGGATTTCCCAGGTAAGAATGCTGGGGTGGGTTGTCATTTCCTCCTCCAGGGAACTTTCCTGACACAGGGGTCAACCCGGTGTCTTCTGCATCTCCTGCATGGGCAGGTGGCCTTTTTTTTTTTTTTTTTTTTTTTTACCACTGAGCCACCTAGGGAGGAACTCAAGTTTAACTGGTGGATTTGGTATAAGAGTCACAGCAAGGAAGGGAAATTGAAGGTATCTTGTGGGTGAAAGTGAAAGTTTCTCAGTAGTGTGCAACTCCTTGCACCCCATGGACTATACAGTCCATGGAATTCTCCAGGCCAGAATACTGGAATGGGTAGTCTGTCCCTTCTTCAAGGAATCTTCCCAACTCATGGATTGAACCCAGGTTTCCTCCATTGCAGGCAGATTCTTTACCAGCTGAGCCACAAGGGAAGACTGGGAATAACGGAGTAGGTAGCCTATCCTTCTCCAGCAGATCTTCCCAATCCAGGAATAAATCCAGGATCTCCTGCATTGCAGGCAGATTCTTTACCAACTGAGCTATCCAGGAAGCCCATCTTCTTCTTCTTCTTCTTTTTTTTAATTAGTTGGAGGCTAATTACCTCACAACATTTCAGTGGGTTTTGTCATACATTGACATGAATCAGCCATAGAGAAGCCCATCTTCTGCATGGGGACCTTTAAAATGATTCATGCACTATTGTGACTTCTGCTGAATTTTTAATTGTGATCAATGTTTTACATGCTTGTAATAAGAATGTTCATAAAGGATCAGAGGGGATCCCCCTGATTGGAAATAATTGAATGTGAGGAAGTTAGTGGGATATGTAAGTCACTTTCAAACCACCTCCTGACCCTTCTCTCATGGCTCAACAAAAGTAATATGGAATGCCAGGGAGAGAAAGGGAAAACACAGCCTTGATTAGTACTTAATATCAGCAAGAATAATCAGAGATGAAATATTTCAACACAATTGCCATGATGCCAGTGAAAAAGGCTCATGGGATCTGAAGACTTAAAGTAGGTTACTGTCAACTGAATTTAGTTTTTTCGCTCACAAAACCAACTATTCCAGAAATTGTGATTATAACTGCCCAGGCTGATGGCACTGGGTATGCAATCTTAGACACTCTGAACAACCTTTTTATGTCCTACCAGTATCTGAGGGTCAAGACCAATTTCCATTCATGTGGCAAGTCCTCTAATAAAGAGTTGTAGCAGCTTTCAAGGGATAAGGATTATTGCATGTTCTTTAACACCAGAAAGCAAGGGTTAAGGCATGTTTAAGTGGGGGTTAAAAGACACACTAGCATTAAATTGAAAAATTTTCATAGAAAGATTGTAAAGAATTGAAATGGGAATAACTTTCTCACTATGCTATCACTCCTATCTAATGCTGCTGCCATGTAACAGCTAAAATCATCTTGAGAACTGCCTCATCCAATATCCCCATAATTTGGGAAACAACAGTGTCAATACATGACTCAGAAGACCTAGGTCCTCTGCTCAATTCTATCACTTACTAGGTGTGTGACTTTGAGGCAAAATCTTCCTCCGTTTTGTCTCATTTCTCCCATTTATAAAATGGACTCTTATAGGCCCTTCACACTTGACAATAATGAAACTTCTTTCTGTTGAATGTAAGTCACACTTAGCCTTCAGAAATTTCCCTTTCAGAAAAGACTTTGTTTCTTCTTGCGTAGCTTACTTTGCTTCTCTTGTCTAGAATAGGAGAGAGAGAGAGCAAAGGGAGGTCTTAAGAGAGACAGGCAGAAGTCAGCAACAAACAGCAGCTCAGCAGGGCAGGGATGAGCAAAACAGTGACATCAGCAAAGCACAGGTTCTAGAATCAGCAATGGTGGGTTTGAATCCTGGATTTCTATACACACATTTACATGGGCTTATGCAGGACACTTAGTTTTCAAGACATCTGTTTTCTCATTCAATCTGTTGAGAGGCTAATCCTTAGTATACAAGATTGCTGTAAAATTAAATGGGTCACAGTGTAACTAGGTTGAAGAAGGCATGTCTGATTCCCGTAGGGGGCATATACATTTGAACGCCTGAAATAAGGAACGTTGACCATGTTCATCCTGTCAGCCTCAGTATCTTGGTTATCCCACCTCACCTCTTGAGAGTATCAGATTTGGAGTGGGTATTAAAGAAGACATTTCTCTTACTAATATTAATATATTTAATAATAGATATATTGAGGTGATGTCAACTATTAACCCTGATGAAACAAATAAAGTCTAGACTATGGTGATTTCTGTGTGATGAAATAAATGTTGAAAGAAAATTAACAAATTTATATTAAAATTAAGAGGGTAACAGGAAAGACATGGCTGTTGCTTAAGTATGTTATAATGCTATTAAATATGAACTGGAATAATGCAATTCAATTCACATTGTGCTAATTATTTATAACAATGGTTGTAGTTATGTTTTAAGATATATAATTAATATTAGAAAAAGAGGATTGATATTCAAGGTAGTTGAAATTTTAAGAGAGGATACTGCACTTCTCCATGTGTCCATGTTTTATATATACTGTGTAAAACATCATAATAAAGCTATTTAATTCATGGGTTTCTTTTGGAATTTGAATGGTTATAATAGTCATGTCAATAACAAAATAAAAGAGAGTCTAAAGTTCCCAAGAATCCCAGAAACCACAAGTGATTTATCACCAAATATTAGGATAACTATAGTATCTACTTCATGAGATTCTGGTGACAATGAATGCTATAATACATGTCAAGTATTGGCAATAACACTGACACAGTAAGAACTTACTTGTTGTTATTTATTGATATTCTTAATATGACTTATAAATCCTTATCTATAATATCTGAGAAGTCATGAATAATAAGTGAGGTATTTCATGTCAGAATGTGAGTTAACATGACAATTTTTTAAATTTATTTTTTTATTGAAGGATAATTGCTTTACAAAATTTTGTTGTTTTCTGTCAAACCTCAACATGAATCAACCATAGGTATACACATATTCCTCACTTTTGAAACTCCCTCCCATCTCCCTCCCCACTGCATCCCTCTAGGTTAATACAGAGTCCCTGTGTGAGTTCTCTGAGTCATATAGCAAATTCCCGTTGCTGTCTATTTTAGATATGGTGATGGAAGTTTCCATGTTACTCTCTCCATACGTCTCACCCTCTTCTCCCTTCTCCCCAAAGTCCATAAGTCTGCTCTCTATGCCTATTTCTCCATTGCTGCCTTGCAAATAAATTCATCAATACCATCTTTCTAGATTCCATATATATACATTAACATAACAATATTTCTCTTTCTCTTTTTGACTTACTTCATCATAACAGGCTCTAGGTTTGTCCGCCTCATTAGAACTTACTCAAATTCATTCATTTTTATGGATGGGTAATATTCCATTGTGTATATGCACTACTGCTTCTTTATCCATTCATCCATTTGCTGTATGGCTCAGGAAACTCAAACAGGGCCTCCGTATCAACCTAATGTGACGACTTTTAAGAGAAAAATATAAATTTGTTAAATATACACCAATGATTCTGATGTTGATATCCACGAAAAGTAATAGACATGTTTATAGAATCTAATCTATACTATACAAGTTATATAACTACAAATTTGGACATCTTTAGGTTTTAATTAGCCTATAAAAGGCATGACACAGTTGCCACTTTGAGTATAGGGTAGTGGTGCAAATGAAGCCTCTGAAGTCAGACTATGCAAATGCAACCTCTCCACTGATATCGAAAAGCGTTACCTCTAGAAAACAATAAATCTATTGGTCCCTCAGTATCATCATCTATGATATGAAATAAATACAGGTACCTACCAAATTTTCCAGTGAGATTTAAAACAGTGTCTGGCATAGAAGTACCCAGTAAATGTAAGCTTTTTTGTTACTTTTCAGAACTCTTCTGAAATATTTTGATAAAGTTCCTCTAGGTTTTTGTAAATGGGACTAGAAGTGACACTCATTTTTTAAATTTTAGTAATTCATAATTCATAAATTCATAATACCAGCCTTTGGCTTCTAATTAATTGTACATTACTCAGTGATATGCAGATGACATCACCCTTAGGGCAGAAACTGAAGAGGAACTAAAGAGCCTCTTGATGAAGGTGAAAGAGGAGAGTGAAAAAGCTGACTTAAAACCCAACCTTTGCATTTTCGCAACGGGTTTGTTGACGGGACAGAGGTGTCATGAAAACCACCGCTAAACGTAAGCAAAAACGGGAAAGGAAAAGACCCGCGTCAGCACTGTCGTCATCAGGCACATGGATTCAGGGAGGTCTACCACGACTGGCCATCTGGTCTACAAGTGCGGCGGGACCGACAAGAGAACAACGGAAAAGTTGGAGACGGAGGCTGCCGAGAGGGAAGGGCTCCCAGGCATGCCTGGGTCTTGCACAAACTGAAAGCTGCTCGTGAGCGTGGTATCACCCTCGCTACCTCCCTGCGGAAATCTGAGGCCAGCAAGTGCTGTTACCGTCATTGACGCGCCCGGACACAGAGACTTCATCAAACGCGTGATTCCAGGCGCCTCCCAGGCTGACTGTGCGGTCCCGCCTGTCGCTGCTGGTGCCTGGGAATTCGAAGCCGGCGTCTCCGAGAGCGGGCAGACCCGTGAGCATGCCTTCTGGCTTGCACTCTGGGTGTGAAACAGCTCATTGCTGGAGTTAAAGTGGATTCCACGGAGCCACCCTGCAGCCAGAAGAGATACGAGGAAGCTGTTAAGGAAGTCAGCGCCTGCACTGGGGAAATTGGCTGCAACCCCGACACGGTAGCTTTTGCGCCAATTTCTGGCTGGAACGGTGACAACATCCTGGAGCCGAGTGCTAACAGGCCATCATGGTTCAAGGGGTGGAAAGTCCCCCGTAAGGATGGCAGTGCCCATGGGACCACCTGCCTGAAGCTCTGGATTACATCCTGCCCCCAACTCGCCCGAGAGACAGACGCGTGTGCTTGCCCCTGCAGGGTGTCTGTAAAGTTGGGGTACCGGTACTGTCCCTGGGGGTCGCGTGGAGGCTGGTGTTCTCAAACCTGGCGTGGTGGCCACCTTCGCTGCAGTCAACGTAACAGCTGGAGTGAAGTCTGCAGAAATGCACCGTGAAGCCCTGAGTGAAGCCCTTCCTGGGGGCAACGCGGGCTTCCATGGCGAGAACGTGTCTCAAAGGTGTTCGTCATGGCAACGTGGCGGGTGACAGCAAAAATGATGGAAGGCGCTGGCTTCACGGCTTAGTGGATGGTTTTGAACCATCCAGGCCAGATCAGCGCTGGATATGCACCTGTGCTGGATTGTCACACAGCTCACCTCGCTTGCAAGTTTGCTGAGCTGAAGAAGATTGATCGTCCTTCTGGGAAAGAGCTGGAAGATGGCCCTACATCCTTGAAATCTGGCGATGCCGCCACTGTCGACATGGCTCCTGGTGAGCCCACGTGTGTCCAGAGTGTCTCTGACTGCCCTCCCTTGGGCCGTTTTGCTGCGCGTGACATGAGAGGGACGGTCGCTGTGGGTGCCATCAAAGCAGTGGGCAAGAAGGCAGCTGGAGCTGGCGAGGGCACCAAGTCTGCCCAGAAAGCTCAGAAGGAAGGCTGAGTGGATATTATCCCCAATACCTGCCACCCAAGCCTTAATCAGTGGCGGAAGAATGGTCTCACAACTGTTTGTCTCAATGGGCCATTTAAGTTTAATAGCAAAAGACTGGTTAATAACAATGCATCATAAAACCTTCAGAAGGAAAGGAGAATGTTTATGTGGACCATATGTTTTTTGTGGCAGTTTAAGTTATTATTTTTTAAAATCAGTGCTTTTTAATGAAAACAACTTGACCAAAAATCTGTCACAGAATTTGAGACCCATTAAAAACAGTTTAATGAGAAAACAATAACAACAACAACAACAACTCAACCTTCAGAAAATGAAGATCATGGCATCTGGTCCAATCACTTCATGGCAAATAGATGGGGAAACAGTGCAAACAGTGACAGACTTTTATTTTGGGGGGCTCCAAAATCACTGCAGATGGTGACTGCAGCCATGAAATTGAAAGATGTTTACTCCTTGGAAGAAGATCTATGACAAACTTAGACCGCATATTAAAAAGCAGAGACATTATTACTTTGCTGTTGTTGCTAAGTTGCTTCGGTCGTGTCGACTCTGTGAGACCCCATAAACGGCAGCCCACCAGGCTCCCCATCCCTGAGACTCTCCAGGCAAGAACACTGGGGTGGGTTGCCATTTCCTTCTCCAGTGCATGAAAGTGAAAAGGGAAAGTGAAGTCGCTCAGTCGTGTCCGACTCTTCACAACCCCATGGACTGCAGTCTCCCAGGCTCTTCCGTCCATGGGATTTTCCAGGCAAGAGTACTGGAGTGGGTTTCCATTGCCTTCTCTGTTACTTTGCTAACAAAGGTCCATATCATCAAAGTTATGATTTTTCTAGTACTTATGTACGGATGTGAGAGTTGGACCATAAAGAAGAATGAGCACTTATTGAACTGTGGTATTGGAGAAGACTCTTGAGAGTCCAGTCAGTCATAAAGGGAAGCAATCCTGAATATTCATTGGAAGGACTGATACTGAAGCTAAAGTTCCAATACTTTGGCCACCTGATGCGAAGACCTACTCACTGGAAAAGAACCTGATTCTGGGAAAGATTGAAGGTGGGAGGAGAAGGGAATGATAGAGGATGAGTTGGTTGGATGGCATCACCAACTCGATGGACATGAGTTGGAGCAAACTCCAGGAGAGAGTGAAGGACAGCAAAGCCTGAGTTGGGAAGATCCCTGGAGGAGGGCATGGCAAGCCACTCCATTATTCTTGCCTGGAGACTCCCCATGAACAGAATATCCTGGTGGGCTACAGTCTTTGGGGTTGCAAAGAGTTGGATACTACTGAATAACTAGGCAGAGAGAAGCCTGATGTTCTGCAGTCTCTGGGGTCACAAAGTGTTGGACATGACTGAGTGACCACCACCACTCTGAGATAGAGCTCTTATTTTCCTGTTCACTTTTTTCCTGTCCATTTTTAGACCTTTTAAAATATAAATATATACATATTTTAATATATATTTTTGTCTGCGTTAGTTGCTCAGTTGTGTCCAACTCTTTGCAACCCAATGGATGTGGACGGTAGCCCACCAGATTCCTCTGTCCATGGGATTCTCCAGGCAAGAATAGAGAAGTGAGTAGCCATCCCTTCCTCCAGGGAATCTTTCTGACCCAGGGATGGATCAAATCCTCTTCTCCTGCATTGGCAGATGGATTCTCTACCACTGAGCCACCAAGGAAACCCTTAAATATGTACGTGTGTGTATGTGTGTGCATGCGCATGTGCATGTGTATTTTGTTTTTAGTATATATTTTTTGAACAGGTTTCAAAAGTCTAGTTTTAAACAGAGTTGATCAGGTGGTCAGGAAAAAAAAAATGATTCAACATATTTGCATTTGAAGACATTTCATCTCATTCATTAGCCACATAACTGTATAATTAGATCAGAACTGCAATTATTGTAGAATCACAGAACTACAGGGTCTTAAATACTACTTGGAAATCTGTATTAATGAATTCCAGATACAATTCTATATGATTTAAATTTCACAGAGTTTTATTCTAGCATACCATTGGAAAAACTTACCTTTGAATAAAAAGGGCTATATCCGAGCTTCAGCTTGCTGAGGCTGTTACAGGGTTGCTCCCAAGGATAATTTCTAAGATGTAAAATAAAGATGTAACTTATCATCCAACTTGGATAACTTGGAGATTGGAGAAATTATACTGAGATAATAAAAATAAACCGGGATGATCTGGAGGAAAGTGGGAGGTATGCTAAGTCTTCTATTGTGCATTGAACACTAGCAACAACTAGTAGTTTATGATGTAATTATTTTAAAAGTTTTCTCCTTTAGTTTTATGCATAAAACTATTACAGCCTCCCAAATAAATATTTGTATATTTCCCCCACCATTATATTTACCTATTGGCATCATGCTGAGTGTCTAAATCAAGAACTTTCTCTCAGAAACAAATCAAAATTGCTATGTGTAAAGTTTTAATTTTCCAGTTCCAAAGCTTAGAAGAACCAATAAGCATACGATCAATTTTAATTTAAATTGAAATCCACAGCTGTATTTACTGTAGATGGTCTTTCAGGGAACTGAATCTAATATAATTTCTTCACTTATCTAATCATATTGAAGGGATGTTTTGGCCAACTTGTTACAAGGAGAATGTGTAATGAAATAGGAAGAGATGATGTTATGTTTTATGATGTTGCATATTGTTCCGTTACTCTTCGATTGTGAGAAGTAGTGAGTCATTTGGATTAAACATGTCAGAGTATATAATGACTGCTGATAATAATACAAGTAAAACCTGACATTGTGGCTCTGAATGAAATTTCAGGCAATGTTGTTACAGATGTCCACACATGTAGTACACTGTCAAGCTCTTGGACGTAATTAGACACATAACTCACTTAAATTATAATGTGAAGCTTTCCTCCTCCCCCCAGAGGTATGTGTGGTTCTGCTGTTTTATACCCAGGATTTAACAGATTGTTTCAATATGAAATCTGGGGGAAAAAATCTAGCCTTTTAAAAAATTTACTTACTTGACTTAAATCTGTCCTAGAGACTTTCAGGAACACGAGTGCTATATCTGGGTGCTAAAGAGGGAATTGATGGCAAAACTTAAAAAGCTTTAAAACTTTCCTAGTGGAATGAATGAGCAACCTATCATTTTAGGAAAAAAAAAAAAAACCAACAACTGATAGAAATGATAGATGATAGATAAAATGGTAGGTAGTCAATAGGTAAATTAATTGACTGATAGACAGGGACAGACCCAAAGAATGTTGGTTCTCAGTGCTTACCATAAGTGCACGCTAGACATGTAGCATTAAAAATGCATAGCTCTAATGAATTACCACACCAAAAAGTGGAAAAACTTAGGAAGATCTGGGCGATTTCCAGAATAACAGTGGCAATTCACAATCTTATGGGGAAGACTCATCTTTAATATTCAGAGGTTAAGAAGGTCATTCTTTTAGGATGGGAAGAATTTGTCACCTAGGAAGTTGAAGTTGTCCTAAGGTTTCAATTGATCCTACTGAAAGAGGGTTATCGATTTAGGTTATATTTTCCAGATATTAATGATGGTACCTGGCAGATCCAGATCCAGAAAAGTGAATCAGTGTCTTTTTTCACATGATATGATGTCTTTTCATTTTAATATGACTGCTAAATAAAAGGAAGTGCTTTGAAAAAAATGCGTAGCTCAATGAGCTAAAGATAAAATCACAGAATTGTAACTCTCTGTGTTCTTTCCTCCTCCTTCTCCCTGTTCTTCTTTCCTCCTCCACAAAGCACTCAGCCCCTAAAGTTGGCTGTTTTCTCACAAGGGCTAGCCAGTGATACATATGCAATGGTTTTCTAAAAACAAAACTATGTTCATAAAATAATACAAACATACAAGAGCAAAATTCTATGAAAACATACTTGATTTTATTTGGAAAATAAACTTTAATTTATAAATAGGGATATTGGGTTTAATTTACAATAGGCAGGATTCTTTAGCTAAATATTGACTCAGATATTAAATGGATTTATCTTACATTAAGAAAATAACTTGGGCCACTGAATGCAAGGTTGATTAGAGGTATATGTAGAGCCAGCCAGGGGGTTTCTATTACGCCTCTGAAATTCATCCAGAAATTTTCTGGTATTCCCTTCTAACTCTGCCATGGTTTTACAACTCTTTTTGTCAGAGTTCTTTCTTATCAAAGGCCTGAGAAATCGGGGAGAGGGGAGTTAAGTTTCAGAGTCTGGAGGCCAGACTCAGGGAGGACACTAAATAAAAGGGGGGTTGGGGGAGACAAAGAGAGTCAGGGGAGGCTGGGATGGCTGAGGGGTTTTTGTATGTTTTGAGTCGTTTTCTTCTAAGTATATTGTATTGTGGGTAAATTTGTCTTGTCTTCGACGCAATTATCTGAAAGTTTTATTTTCAGATACAGCTTATTTTAAGGAAAGTATTTAGGGAAATCCCTCTCACTCTATTCCATCTTCCAAGTCCTACCAGGAAGCTGGGTTTCTAGGTGGGTGTAGAGTTGAGAAGTGAAAGTTGGGGAATATTTTTTTTTTTGTCCTTTTTTCTTGGAAAGGATGTGAGGTGAGAGGAAATGTTTTAAATCATCTTCTGTTATATTACTTTTGTAGATACTCTGGAAAAATCAGTTTGTATAGGAGACAAATGCTTCTTTCTTTTCCCACCTCTGTGCTCTATGGTGGGGAATATGTAAGAATTGGAAGGTGTACTAGATGAACTTCTGAATAAATGTTATAATACAGATGAAATGCCAAATAATTGAATAAAAAATTCCAGAAGTGTACATGCTATAGTATATCACTAATTTAAAATTTCAGGAAATGTTATCTAATACAAAGTGTCAGAAAGCAGATCTGTGGTTTTCTGAGACAGAAAAGATTATTAGGAAAGAGGAGAGGGAAGGATTTCAAGGGGGCATAATAAACTTTGGGTGATGATGAGTGTGTTAATTACAGTGATTATTTTGTCAATTTTGCAGACATATATATGTATCAAAACTAATCAAATTGTACACTGTAAATGTTTGTTTATTGTATGCCAGATTTATCTGGTAAATTCTTATATTAAAATAATAGATATAATAAAGAATTGAAAACAATTCAAATGATACCAGGAACAAATATAACAAAAACTTTGCATGCCTACATTTGAGATGTACGAAAGAACCCAAACAAAATTGATGTTCTATTAGACAAATATTGTTTTCAGACTTTTGCCATTTTCACAGTACTTCAAACCTTTTGCTTCTCCTATTATCATCAAAATACAGGTCACTTGAAGCCAAATATTTAATGTTATGAATACAACTTTATAACTGCTTTTCCAGTTTCTATATTTCATGTTAACATTCTAATAGTACAATGAAGCAGGTTTACATTTCTTAGATGAAATGATTAATTGTGGACCCCTTTTAATCTAAGATTTTTTGTTTAGTTCTTTAACTCTTTAGCCTGAAGAATATACTTATATAGAACAAAGTTTTATTGTTTTAGCTTATAATTTTTTCTGTTTAACATTTCTTAACTATATCTGAAACTATAACTGGATTATCAATTTTTAGTAAGTAACTTGAGAAATAAAACTGATTTTGACAGTTTTAGAAAATTTTTAGAAATTTTTAGAAAATTTTTTAGAAAATCCAACTTCTTCAGTGGGATTTCCCAGGCAAGAATACAGGAGTGGGTTGCCATTACCTTCTCCAGGGGATCTTGCCAACCCAGGGATCAGTCCTAGGTCTGCTGTATTGGCAGGCGGATTCTTAACCACTGGATCCCCAGGAAGCCCCTGTTATTTTAAATTGGGCTTTTATATAAAGTTCCCCTCCACTGTTGTATGTTTGCTTTCTTATATATGGTTTTTGAAGTAAGATTTTGGAACATTGTAGATAAATCCTCCTTTATCTCAACCTATTACATCAGAAGCATTTTAAAGTCAGCACACACAGATCTTCACCTTGACTGGATCTGTGTGTGGGCTAAGTCGCTTCAGTTGTTTCTGACTCTTTGCAACCCTATGGACTGTAGCCCACCAGGCTCCTCTGTGCATGGGATTCTCCAGGCAAGAATCCTGGATTGGGCTGCCATTTCCTCCTCCAGGGCATCTTCCAACTCAGGGATAGGACTATGTGTCCAGCGCCTCCTGAATTGGCAGGTGGGTTCTTTACCACTAGCGCCACCATGGGCAGAGTCAATCAGCTTCTCGTTCAAAGTTTGAACATAATCATGTTTTGAGTTTGACATCTTTACAGATTAAATTGGAATGCAAATCTCTAGGCAATTCCAAGACCTCAGACTAAAAGAATTCATCTCAGTGGGAAGATATCTAAGCAACACAATGTTTGTCTCATTTGAAATCTGCAAAAATATAGTCAACCAAACAACAATAAAAAAAAAAAAATCCTCAAATGTCTACCCCTTCAAGTTTCGACAGTTCCTTTTCAACAAAGCATGGTAAAAATGCAGAACACGGAGGTAAAACAATTGAAACTCATATCAGAATAGATCAGCATGTTGCAGAGACTGAGAAAATGCTACAAGCTCCCAGCTGGGAAAACTTGTAATTGCAACCAGCCAGAACATTGATATAGAGATAGCAAAATTACTAACAAGGGAAAAAGAAAATTTAGGAGACAAATAGAGGAAGCGTTTTCCTATGTATGACAAGAACCCTAGTAAATATGACAAAGTGCTCGTCAAAAGCAGAATGTTGAACTGGCGTGAAGAAAATATAAAATTGATTACTACAATGACAAGCCACATAAAATGCCATAATAACAGCACAGGAACTCATTTCAAATAAAAGTGAAATAAAAACACTCTTCCAAATTAAGGGGGGAAAATGTGAACAAAACTAAACTTCTTGCTTAGGGCAATTCTGTAACCATTGTCAAAAGCAATCAAGACTAATGGTAACATTATCATAATACAAGAATACATATGGCTCTAGGGATTTCTTCAATATATACATCTACAGTCCCAGCTCCTGAAACATCAGGAAAACAGCAATCTAGGAGCTAATACCCCATTACAGTAGAATACAAACAAAGCTATGTGATAAATTCATTTCTAAGCCTAAAAGTTTCTCTTCCTTGACTCAGGCATAGCAAAACACAGGGAGGCAGAAATATACTTCAGTTAATGTATTCAGGAGGGCAACACTATGTATATAGATGTCGACTCAAAAATTTATCATTGCAGCTATTTATCAATTAATTTTTTATTCTAAAGTCAGAAAATTAAGAGTTAGAAAGATTCTAGATCTTATGGCAATGGTTATCCCAGAAAACTTGTTCAGCTGAAAAAAAAAATTGCCTAGGGCTATAAGAGATTGTGAAATATATTATCTGCTGAGTATGAAGACTCTTTCTGTCTTTAGAACTGCCTACGGCTTACTCTATCCAGTCGTATTCTATTGGACAAGATATCTTTTGTTAAAGGGCAGCACTGGTATTGATTATCAGCAATGGATGTATAAAGCATTGTCCAAGTTACTAACAATAGTTGCATGGATAATACTGTCCCGTATCAGGCAGGATAGTCCTCATTGGTGTAGGTTCTCCTGGCCTTCAAATTTTGTTGCTTCCCAATTCAACAAACTGGACACTAGCCAAGAAGTGAATAAGCAGAACTGCGTGGGATCCTGGCAGCCTTACCAAGAGAAAGCCTCTGTGAATTAAACAGTGAACTCTGCCCTTGCCCACTGGTATTCCTGGGGCTCTTTGCCACAATCCTCCCTCCTGTTAGTGCTTGTCTTTTGTCTGTTTTGATGCTGTTTTGGAGAAGCTATTTAGCCCACCTTCTACAAGCATGAGAAAACAGTCCACCGCAATGGATAGGCTCATTGGTATTTAAAGATGCAAAACTCTGAATACATATTCAATTAGAAATCGCAAGGGTGCAAAATCTCTTCCTATTAGTACTTACTATACATAATTTTTATCATTTAATTTCTTTTTTTAGCATGCCCATGTGTTTACTACTCAAGTGGTTTCACATTTATGCATTCAGAAGTGGTGAAAGTGAAGTCCCTCTGTCATGTCTGACTCTTGGCAACCCCATGGACAGTAGTCTGTCAGGCTCCTCCGTCCACGAGATTCTCCAGGCAAGAATACTGGAGTGAGTTACCATTTCCTTCTCCAGAGGTTGTTCCTGACCCAGGGATCGAACAAGGATTTCCCACACTGTAGGCAGACACTTTACCATCTGAACCACCAGGCAAGTCCTATCTGCATTCAAAATTCTTCCTCAAATTTATTACTCCATGAGATCTAAAAATCTCTGTGATAAAAAATGGCAAAAAAATAGGATACAAATAGAAAATAAAATTCTTCATAGAAATAATTTTATTAAAACAAAAACATATATTTATAGCAAAGTGTTCTATATGATTAAATATATTTTAATTTCTCACTGCTACTATTGACTATCTCTAAAATAATTTTAGAAGATAATATGGATGCCAGACTCTTTACCCCCAGTGCTCAATGCCTTTTTTGTTTCTCTAGATTGCTGTCTCCTTCCATACATCATTATTTCCTCAAACACACAGGAAGTAAGATATATATGAAAAGCCAGGGCTATACTTGTTTTTTTTTTTTTTTTTTTTTTTTCCTCTCTTTATACTTCCTTACCTTCAGAAGAGCTCTGTTCTTTCCCTTCTGACATTCAAATGAGTAGCGTGAAACAGCATGAAAAAGTACTGGCCAGTTTAAACTGATTTTGCCTCCTTAAATATTGTTGTTGATTAATCAAACTGAAATGGCACCAGCTTAAACTTAAACCTTAAATAGGTTGTTGATTAAACAAATGCACTATTTTGCAGACAGCACTGTACATGTGCATGACAGGAACCCATGTCTCTAAGATAATTCTGGAAGCCAGAATCTTCCTAACTCAAAGGAGAGACATGTAGCCACAGGAGCCCTTTATTCATTTCTTTATTTTTCTTTTAAGTTAATTTATTTACTTTAATTGGAGGCTAATTCCTTTACAATACTGTGGTTTTAGCCGTACATCAGCATGAATCAGCCATGGGTGCACAATTGTCGTCCCCATCCTGAACCCCTCTCCCACCTCCCTCCCCACTCCATCCCTCTGGGTTGTCCCAGAGCCCTGCTTCATGCATTGAACTTGCACTGGTCATCTATTTTACATATGGTAATATACATGTTTCCCCTTTCCTCCTCCTTGAGAATTCCAGACCCCTCTCTCCTCCTGGGGGACCCCAGACTTCTTATAAACCTGCCTAGGAATTGACTTCCACTCCCATGACTCAAGGGGTAGAAGAATCCACCCTCCATGCAGAAGACACAGGAGAAGCGGGTTTGATTCCTGGGTCTGAAGGATGCCTTGTGTCCAAGGCATCCATACTTGACGCAGGATGAGCCTGAGGAATGACTGGAACTCCTGGTCCTTCCACCCTGGCCCACGGACCCTAAGGCCAGCCCTGGAGCTCCACAGCTGTACCCTGGCCTGTCTCCAGCTTTCCAATGATCCTTATATTTGGATCCCATCCCCAGAGCCTCTGTCCCACGTGGTGGCCAGCATGCTCCAGGGCCTAAGGGCTTCAGTGCCAGCACAGACACAGCCCAGCTGGAAGCCGCCTGGCCCCTGCCCCCTGCCTCTGACACCCTGGCCAGTCCAGAGGCCTGGGGCCACCTGCTAGGACAGCCACATGCCTTGGACATCAGGCTGGGCCACCCCTGGCCTGGACCCAGGACTCCCCACCCTCCACCCCTCCAGGCTCAGGACTCAGCTGCAGCTGGGATCTGGAACCCTGGAGTCCAGGGTCCAGGGCATGGGCAGCTGAAAGTAGGAATCAGGGGAGAATTCCTTTAGGATTTTCATAGTCCCCCAATCTGCGTGCATTGCATGATACTCAGGTTCCAGGAAGATCCCCTGGAGAAGGGAATGGCAACCCACTCCAATCTTCTTCCCTGGAGAATCCCATGCACAGAGGAGCCTGATGGGCTACAGCCCATGGAGTTGCAATTTTCAGACACGACTGAGCGACTAGCACCCTAGTATTCTTGCCCAGAGGATGCTGTGGACAGAGGAGCCTGACAGGCTACAATCCAAAGGGTTGCAAAGAGGCAGACAGGACTGGGCGACTAAGCGGGCATCTCTGTGTACACTATACTTCTATGCAGTGTGTACATAGAAATAGAAATATAACATTGTACCTAGGAAACTTTATAAGTCAAAGTAAAGTGAAGTCGCTCAGTCGTGTCCAACTCTTTGCGACCCCATGGACTGTAGCCCACCAGGTTCCTCCATCCAAGGGATTCTCCAGGCAAGAATACTTAAGTGGATTGCCATTTCCTTCTCCAGGGGATCTTCCTGACCCAGGGATTGAACCTGGGTCTCCAGCACTGCAGACAGACTGTTTACCATCTGAGCCGCCAGGGAATCCCTATTATAAGTCAATGCTACCGCAATGAATAATATATTGTTTTTAAAGAGAGCACTGTATAATTCTAACAGGCACAGAAAGGGATCTAGAGCATGTTTTGGTTCTTAATTTTTATGAATGGACTGCTTCATACTCTAGAGTAGTTGTTCCTGGTATATATATGTCTCCCCCACACTAGACAGTGACTCTCAGATGACAGCAGTGATGTCTTGCTAGTTCCACTGCCAAGCCCAGCTGTTTGTAAGTGGAGAGACCGCAAGAACATGCCCGGAAATCTTCAAACGCAAGGGCTCATGGGAGAGAGAATGCTGACTTTTCTTTTAATGGGAAACTACAAGACAAACGGATGAGAGAGAAATAGCTGGGGTGGACAGTAATACCTGGAGCAAATAAGATTCTAGTATGATGGGGGAAAAGAATAGTAAATACAAAATGAGTAAAACAGTGGGAAGATGTAACTGTCAGGAGAAGTTTTACAACTAAGCTATTTCCAGTGAATAAGACAAGTTTAAAAAGATAAAGTGATCCATTGGGTGAAAAGCCTGAAAAATAATAACAAAATTAATCTAAAATTAATAAAATGCAGGAAATAAATGCATTTACGAACTGCTGCATCGAAAAACAAGAGTGTCTACAAATGAATATAGACAAATGTATTTGTAAAATGACTAAGCAGAGATTCACCAAGACTCCCCGAGGTTCAGACTTTTAAATACCAATCTCTCAGGGCACTGGATCCTCTCTCACCTCTCACGGAGGAAGAATGTTCTGAACTATCAGCTTCAGACTCTTGGGGAAAATATAACCTGATCCAAGAACATTCCTGAGGTCACCTCTGTGAAACCAGAACAGCAATTAGCTTCTGACATATCTACAGGAGAATGCCAACAAGTCCACCAGAGAGCTATAGGGCTTATCCCACAAAATATATAGTTTGTGTATCAAATAAATAAATAAATATAACATGTTTCACAAGAGTAAGGAATAGGAAAACATATATCCAAAAATACAGAGAAACAGTGTAAATTTATTTTATAAATTTTATTACAAAAGAAACAGTTTTTATTCAAGCTCTGCTTAAAAATTATAGAAGTCATACTTAATAAAATCATAAGGCAAAGCAAAGATATCTAGAACAAAAAACCAATGCGTAAATGCATCTTTACACATCCTGTATCCACACCCTACTTCAAATTTAGGAATTTATTCCAATAAATATGCGGAAAAAATTTTAAAAAGTGATAGTGCCTTGCATATATAAACAACAGAACATAAGATACATTTTTGCTAAATACACACATACACACATACATGCTTCTCAGGTGGCACACTGATAAAGAACCCAGCTGCCAATGCAGGAGATGCAAAGGATCCCTGAGTTAGAAAGATCCCCTGGAGCAGGAAATGCAACCCACTCTGTTTATTCTTGTGTGGACAATTCCATGGATGGAGGAGCTCGTTTTGCTACAGTCTATGGGTTCTCAAAGAGTTAGACATGACTGAGTGAGCACACACACACACACACACCTCTCTGTGTGTGTATAAATATACAAGTATATATGCATAATACATATATAAGTGTCATTGCATGAAGATGGTTGTACAAAGCAAGAAACTCCAGGACATTGTCCTGCACAGCTGAAAGAAAGCCTTTTTTTTCTCTTTTATCACAAACTCAGTGTAGAGTACCTAGGGCTTTGTCATAAATGATGAAGAATTTGTACAATGACACACCGCAGATATAAATGATACCTTACAAAGTAATCTATAAATCAAGCAAATTGTCAAGTATGGAATTCTCGTTCCAATAGAGTTTGAGAATCAAGTCACCTCCTCTAATTCTTGCAGAAATAACTTCTCACTTACTGTTTTTTAACCTTTACCTATCATGTCTAATCCCAGCTACCATCCAAAGGTGAACCTCAACTATGCTAAGAATTTATTAATCAATTCCAGATTTGTTAATTCAGTCAGATTTTGGATTATTGGTTACTTTTATTCATATCATTTTACTTTTCACTTTATTTCTGAAAAGCATGATACAATTAAATGGTAGCCTTTGTGATTCAATTTATATAATAATATTTTTCTCATATTAATAAAGAATATGCATTTTGCCAAAAATGAGTTATACTTTTTGGTACTTTATACTTAATATAAATACTTCATTTGCATGACCAGATAGATTTTTTAGTAAAAATTTCTGTAATTTAAATGTTTCTACACATACTTTATCCACTAATTAAAACTCCTCTAAATTTTGTGAGTTCTACGAAGAACATTTCTTAAACATGTAAGTTAAAATGAAACAATGGTTTTTTTAATATAATTTTCAATGTATCATTAATTTATTTACCTAATACAAACTTACATTAAGTGCCTACTAAGTTTAAGATACTGTATTACATATTGTGAGATATAAATTGTGATCTTTATCCTCAAAGAGCTTAGATTCTTATAGAATTCAGAAAAGGTATAAACACATATCTGAGACATCCTGGTAGCTCAGAAGGTAAAGAATCTGCCTACAATGCAGGAGACCTGGGTTCCAATCCCTGGGTTAGGAGGATCCCCTGGAGAAGGGTAATAGCTACCCACTCCAGTATTCTTGCCTAAAGAATTCCATGGACAGAAGAACCTGGTGGTCTACAGTCCATGGGGTCACAAAGAGTCAGACACAACTAAGTAACTATCACTTTCACTTTTTTACTTTCATAAACATATCTATATTTTTATGCACACAAGCAGAATGTGCTAACTATTTTGATAGCTTTACAGATTGCTATTTGAACATTGGTAGTGGCGTTTGCCCATTACTTCCATCTGGCAGGATTAGAGACCCTTAAGGAAAAATAAGCACTAAAAGTTGAAAGATGTGTATGCTTTGGGTGAGTGAAAATAAGGCAAAGGAACTCTACTCCTGGTCAGAGGAAAGGCACCAAGTCCAGAAGGTTTAAATATGGTTCAGGAGCAGACATTACTTATATTCGATTAAATCGTAGAGGATAGAATTTCTGGGAGACAGAAAAGTTGAGACATGACTAAAAAGAAGCTCTCCTGCACTTCGTCTTGCAAAATTGATTCAGAAAACAATTTTTTATCTCATTGTTTGGTTACCTGCATTGAGGGGGAACATTTTCAGGAATAGTTTTAGTGACATCTTTACAATTGCATTGTCTTAGTCATGTACTTAGGGATAACATTCCAACTAAGGAATACTAAATAAAACAGGATTCGTTGCAGAGTGAATATTTCCGATTAGATTAGTAACACCTAGCAGGTCATTTTTAACTTTCTTTTTATTTGCCCCCTTCATTTAGACTAGTTCTGATAATTTTTTTCTTTGTGCTGACTTCTGAAGTTGAGGTCACCCACCCACTCTTTTATTGACTAATTCTTTTTCTGAAAACAAATATGCAGAACTTAACTACTAATTTAGTCAGTGCAACTTAATCATCACCTGAGGTGCTCCGTATTGTTAATATGGCAGAACACCAGGCTGCCTCCAGGTGTTCAGAGTTGTAGAGACCAACATTTTCAACTTAGCAACTCCTCTGCAGTTCTTGTGATCCAACTGAATTTTATTCTATTTTTCCCTGAGAAGTATTGGAAAAGTTTCAGATCTCATTACCTCATCAACTGTGCTTCTAGCCCTATAAAATAAGGAAAAGCAAAACAGCTTTCATAAGCCTTCATCATAATTGATTCTCCAGGGTATCTTTGCACTGCCCCGTTAAGATGGAGGCGTTGCCATGATATTTTGCAGCAAGAATGTTCTAAATAATAGATTCATATGGCAGTAAACATGTAACTTTTGCTGTTAAATTGGCCAATGCATGGAATCTCAAAGCTGTTGAAACAAAACAGAATAAAATGTTCAAGCTATTCTTTCTGACAGAGTGTCATCTAAGATGCCAACAAACCAGGTAACGAATATGCATTCACAGCATTGTGCGGTATAATCTATCAATACATTTATTACTTTCAAGTTCCTTGCATCATTTTTAATTTTGCAGTGCCACAAAAGTCTTCAGAATTTAGGGCAAACTCCCAAATGTTGTGTTACTTATTCTTCAAATTGACGGTTAAAAATATATCTGTGATAAATCTTATTGAATGCTTTCATTTATAGACTCCTTTTTAAAATCTTGCTTGACCTATTAAACATTATTACAGTCTGCATTCAGATTTCTTCCTAAGGTCTTATTTATACTTTTAAAAGAAAAAAAAAAGAAAGCAAAATAGAAACCAGATGGTTTTGTTGGTCCTGCCTCCAAAATCAAGTCATATCAAACTATTGAGACAAACAGAATTAAAGAAAATGTGCATGATATCCACCTTCCCAACCCACATGTTCTAGATACCCGAGCTTTGCCAGAGGTTTTGAACAATGTAGCAGGCCCTGAGTAAGTGCTTTCTGGAAGAAAGCCAGTCAGATTCTCTCCCTCTCCCCCAGTGGCCCAGGGACACACAAGTGAGTCCTTTTGTGAATTCTTCACACTCACTTTCTGGTTTGCTAAGTGAACAGGCACCGAGTCACTCGAGATTTTATGCCCATTGATTCTCACTAGGCAGACTCTAATCTGGCAAGGGGCCTGGGGTCCTCCTGCAGAGAACGCTGCTCCTGGCAGAAGCTCCCTCCCTGATGGAGGGAGGTGTTTCCGCCCATGGCTCTGCTCTCTTCAGACCAGGCTTGAGATCACATCTGTTCCTAGGGCTCCAAGCCCAAGGGACCTCTGAGTGGAGAATCGCCACAGAGAACCCTGCGTATTCTGGTTAAATACAATCTTCTCCCGCTTGTCACAGTGAATGTCCCTCATGGCCTGATGACCCTGACAGTTTTGGTTTTTTATTCCAAGCATGAAATTTTACCTGAGCTGTATCAAGTGACATTATGTGTAGGATACAGTGGTATAAATTGAAATGTGACATTTCATGCCATATAGAAAAAATTCATAGACATACTTTTCCTAATGTGACTGCAAAATCATCAACAAGATGATGTGCTTCAGCAGGAAAGACATCACCAACAAATTAAGTATTAAAAAAAATGGGTGTTCTGCCTATGAAAATAGTTGCTTCTTGTATGAATTATTTTAATCATGAAAATGATTTTGAGTAAGCTATGAAACTTGAAATATATGGAATTATTTATGAGTATTGCCAATTCCTCCAGTACTAATGCACCAAATTGTTCTCTATTTATACCTGTACATATTGAATATTGAACAGAAAAGTCTGGTGTCCTTTGAACAAAAATATTTAGAAGTAACATTTTTGTTATAAGTTATTACCCTATAATTTTTAGGAATACTCTAAAGGAAAATAAAATGATAATAATAATAAAAAAAAGCACAGAACAGGAGCGGCTCATTTCATTGCAAACTGAAGGATAGATAGTTCTCTCTAACAGCTCAGTTCCACATAGTATTCCTAATCAAATCATTGCAAATATTTCCAATTCCCCATTCATAGCTGTGCGAGAGATAAGTAAATAGTCCTTCCATTTCGCTCCATTAAAGATACTTTGAATTTCCACAATGCCAGGTACTGAACTCAGCCTTTCCTTTGAGACCTCTTCATGAATTACTAACCACTTGAAATGTACTCTTTTCAAAGACAGAGACAATAGCATGTCATCTCTTTGTATGCTTCATTTAAATAGTTTTGTATGTGTGTGAAAGAAAGATAGAAATATTTCTGGGAGCAATGGCAGACAAAGAATGGGCTGTGTAGTATGTGTGTGCTGCCTATGGCTATTTTACAAGGAAATCTACCAGCTCTCAATAATGTGAAAATCTTCTTGAGAGGCACCGTGGCACAGCCAGCCACTGAACCAGAGAAATTCAATTTGCCTACTGTAAAGTATGTTTTGTCTGTCTCAGAAAGCTCTAATTCAATCCAAAATTACTTTTCTAGAAGCAGTCACTCTAGCCAAGGAAGGGTGTCCGGGGTCTGGAATAGGACAGAATACCCTGGGCTGAAACTGTCAAAAAGCATCCAACGCTGCTTCTCGCTGTTGGGACGGGAACCACAGACCCACCTGGAAGCTCACTGCTCTCTTCAAGCTTTAGATCTCTGGGTATTTGTGACCGAATAACTTTTAGGCTACTTTTATCTTTGATCTACATTGACTCTAATAGTGCCAAGGGGGAAATAGAAACAGAAATGGCAGATTAATAACATGTGGGTGAGAAAGAAAACACAAGTTTCCTTGAATTCTCTATGAATCATAATTATTTGTGGGTAATTTTGAACACACCTAATGAGTTTTAAAGCAGTACTCTAACAATATCTTTGTGGTTTTATCACTGGGCAAATAAACTAATAGTTCATATAAACTAACTCAAAACTTAATTTTCCCCTAAATTACATAGCTAAATTTGTCATCAAAACTTGCAGATTTTGTCAAATATTACATCTTACCTCTGCTTTGTCTAGAAATCATGATGCTAGCTCTCTTATGGTAATACTAATTTAATCAGTTTATAGAATAGGAATTATGGGATTTTCATAATTTTTAAAGAAATAATATTAAGTAAATACTGGCTTCAACACTTGAAAAAGTAAGTTTAATGTGATTGTTGGATGCTATATTCACATATATAAGTGATAAAGAGTCTTGAAATTCTCTAAAATCTATAACAGAATATAAAGATAAGGCCTTGGCAAATATATTTAGTAACTTGGTAAAGTTTTTTTTTTAAACTAAGATTGCCATCACATTTCATTATCTGTAGCCAAATGTAAGAAATAGTTAAATTGTTATTTTTAAGCATTAACTAATAAAATGCAAGAAGATTATCCTTTTAATGGTGGTTCATAAACTTCAATGTGCAAAATCATTCCCTGAATACCTTGTTTAAAAAAATGTAGATATGAGACCCACCCTCAGAGATTCTAGTTCACTGGGTTGGAAGCAGATTTTGGCACCACTAGTGTAACAAAGGAATACAGCAATTATAACGCAGGTGATTATTGGAATACATTTGGTGGGAAAAAATGTCCTGACATATAAACATCTAAAAACTCTCTGGGAACTACTTTTAATACCAAAAATGTATCCGTCTATGTGATGATATTTTAGTTCTACTTATACCATTTAAAACAATGTGCAATATTTTATAATTTACTTTCAGGGAGGTGAGAAAAATCAGCAACAAAACAATAAAGACTATAGCTTAAAAAGACATCACTCCATCCTTAAAACAGAGGATTTATTTTTTCAATGTAGTTAATCCTTTTGCGTTTTCAATAGGGAAATTTTGGATTTGTGGTGGTACAGACAATTTTTATAATAGCGAGACCTGTTTGCACAATCTATTTCTCTACAACTAAAATTTCAAAGTAAATAACTATTTTAATTCATAATTTGGAAATAATATATTTCAGTACTCAGAGGGAAATTCTTGTTGATACTTTTCAGATTTGCACAGCATGAAAATTTCAAGTATTCCAGATTCTTTTAAAATGAAAGCAGGCAAGCTTTGCTTTGCTCAGCTAACAACTGTGAGATAAACCTACATATCTAAGGAGAAAACTAAGTTTTAAATTCCTACTTATTCTAAAAGTTAAAAGGGAGTATATGTTAAAAAATTATTAGCACAATTGTGTACACTTTCTTGTAAAAAATCTGACAAGTACAGTAGATTTAAAAAATTTTTTGATCAAATTAATTACTACCTTAAGTATTTTCTACAGTGGAAAATGTATAGAAGTTAATAAATCTGTTAATATTTACATTCGCTGGCATCTCACAGGGCAGTATAAAATGAATAATTTTAAGGACACTAATACTTTTAAGATTCTAAAAGTACACTTCCATATTAAGGGGTTATTAACCAAGAAACAATATGATAAAACACACTCACTATACATTGTTTTCTGCAAAGGAAAAAATCAACTAAATAGAGATACATTTACCAGGAAGCTCATGAAAATTTAATTTTCTGGCTTCTTCCTTTCATAAGCTCCTTCTAAGGCTCACCTTTTCCCAGTCTAAATAAATATTCAGTTTCCTAGGCAATTACATACTCATGGTATCTGTCTTTTTACCTAAAAGAAGGTGGCCAAATTGGATGACTTTTAGGACCCAAAACTTGGATCTGCACTTGCATAGAAAGATATATTTTTATAGCTGAAAGTACAAAATATAAACCTCTCTTATCTGCATTTTGAGAGTTTTACTCTATAAAATATATTAAAACTTTTATTTTTCAAAATAGAAAATAGCAAAATATATATGCATAGAAGCTAACCAGAAGAAATGGGAGCAAGTTCTTTAAGAAAGAGAAGACATTTTGTTATTATGTTAAGCCCACATCATCTTTTCAGCAGGCACAGCTGAAGCTAAAATGTCTGATACTAGTGAGATTTAAACAGGCTAGGTATCACCTGGGCTGAGGTCACGTTCGCCAACCTGCCATGAGATGCTCATCTCTGTAGGAATCCTGCCTGTGTATTTCCTCAAGTTCCACTAGAGCCATTCTGAGACAACATGTCATATGAATTTTTCAGCCTATTTCTAAAGCCTGGATTAGCAACTATGAAAAGATATTATTTGCCTTTATGGTCTCCATGAAACCAATAAGGTTTGGAAATGGATAGGGTTTCAGTTATATCATTAGTAAGTCATAACTCTGAAGCTCATTCTGGCAAATTTCTTTTATAGACTCATCTGATTATTTACCTTATTTTCAATCTTAAAAAACACCCAAATTGAAGTTTAGTTAAAAAGAAAAAAAGCACACCATATAAAAAAAGAGTTGCAAGGAAACTACCCCTTGGACATCATCTTTAATAAAAAGAGTTAACTTTTAGAGGTGAACTCTGAAGCACTTGGATTCATTTTGTAATTGAAAAAATAACATATTTTGAGCTTTTCTTTTCTAATGTATAAAAAGAAGGACTACTTTCTAACACTCAATCTGGCTTTTAAAATATTACAAGGGCTTTGTGAAATATCAGTGAAAATATATTTCATCTCTAGTCAACCTAGAAAAGCAGTTATTTAGTATTCAGGATTCCCTGGTGGCTCAGATGATAAAGAATCTGCCTGTAATGCAGGAGACAGGTTCAATTCCAGGGTTGCAGAGATTCCCTGGAGGAGGACATGGCAACCTTCTCCAGTATTCTTGCCTGGAGAATACTAATACTCAAACCAGCTTTTAAAATATTTCAGTGGTTTGTGAAATATCAGTGAAAATTTATTTCATTTCTAGTCAACATAGAAAAGTATTTAGTATTTAGAAGTATTTAGTATTTAGAAGGAAATGGTCTTTATAGCAACAGTTTTAGGTTGTCTATGTTTTCCTAGTGTTAATTTTCCATTTTTTAAAAAATCACTTTGTCTCTCTCTTTTGTATATATGTTGCCCCTCTGGGGGGAAAATAAAAAGATGAAGAATAATAAGAAAGAGAAGTGTAAGGAGAAGGAGAAAGAAAAAAAATAAAGAGTGTGGTAATGCCTGCTGGATCATCAAAAAAGCAAGAGAGTTCCAGAAAAAAAAATCTACTTTTGCTTTATTGACTATGCCAAAGCCTTTGACTGTGTGGATCACAACCAATTGTGGAAAACTCTTCAAGAGATGGGAATATCAGACCACCTGACCTGCCTCCTGAGAAATATGTATGCAGGTCAAGAAGCAACAGTTAGAACTGGACATAGAACAACAAACTGGTTCCAAATCAGGAAAGTACATCAAGGTTGTATATTGTCACCCTGCTTATGTGGCTTATATGCAGAGCACATCATGAGAAATGCTGGGCTGGATGAAGCACAAGCTGGAATCAAGATTGCTGGGAGAAATACAATAACCTCAGATATGCAGATGACACCACCCTTATGGAAGAAAGTGAAGAACTAAAGAGCCTCTTGATGAAAGTGAAAAAGTTGGCTTAAAACTCAACATTCAGAAAGCTAGGATCATGGCATCTGGTCCCATCACTTCAGGTCAAATAGATGGGGAAACAATGGAAACAGTAATAGACTTTATTTTTTAGGCTCCAAAATCACTACAAAGGTGACTGCAGTCATGAAATTAAAAGACACTTACTCCTTCGAAGAAATGACAACCCACTCCAGTATTCTTGCCTGGGAAATCCCATGGACAGAGGAGTCTGGCAGGCCACAGTTCATGGGGTCGCATGAGTTGGACATGACTTAGCGACTAAACCACCACCACCTTGGAAGAAAAGCTGTGACCAACTTAGACAGCATATTAAAAAGCAGAGACATCACCAACAAAGGTCCGTCTAGTCAAGGCTGTGGTTTCTCCAGTGGTCATGTAGGGATGTGAGGGTTGGACCATGAAGAAGGCTGAGCGCCAAAGAATTGATGCTTTGGAACTGTGGTGTTGGAGAGTCCCTTGGACTGCAAGGAGATCCAACAAGTCAATCCTAAAGGAGATCAGTCCTGAATATTCATTGAAAGGACTGATGCTGAAGCTGAAACTCCAATATTTTGGCCACCAGATGCGAAGAACCGGCTCACTGGAAAAGACCCTGATGCTGGGAAAGATTGAAGGCAGGAGGAGAAGGGGATGGCAGAGGATGATATGGTTGGATGGCATCACCGACTCAATGGACATGAGTTTGAGTAGGCACTGGGAACTGGTGATGGACAGGGAAGCCTGGCGTGCTGCAGTCCACCGGGTCTCAAAGAGTCGGACACGACTGAGCGACTGAACTGAACTGAATGGATAGAGTAAGTGGAGGGGGAAAAGGAGGAGAAATTCTTGCCATTTTTAGTATGTTTCAAATAATCTCTTGCTTGAAATAATTATAACATTATTATTTGATGCAACCCATGTATAAGTCCAGCATTAGAAATGAGACTATTGACAAAATATAAAAATTATTCAATTGCAGTGAGATTTTAGTTTCTGGAGAAATAGTTTCTATAATTGATTTTAATAATAAATGGCCTCATTTGTATTTTTCTGTCCCTTTTCTACCTCAAACTTCAGTTTAGATGAGAAAATTAGCAATCAGTAAAACATTCAAAAGCAGAACAACAGACACCTCAGGTTGTTTTAAGTGTTTATTTTTATATATTTTTTCTTTCTTAATGAATACAAGACTATAATTAGTGATTGTCAAACTGAATCACAATTTTATGTCTTTTCTGTTATATGATAAGTTTTTGAAAGTAAGAGACCATATTTTATCCAGCACCTAGGCTAAAAATTTGCTTTTAATGATTATTGTATAAATGAATTTATAGTTTAATAGTATTGTTGAGTTACAATATTATATTAGTTTCAAGTGTACAGCATAGTGATTCAATATTTTTACAAATCTAATCAAAGTTCTTATAAAATAATAGCTATATCTCCCTGTGCTGTACAATATATCTTTGTTATTTATTTTGTCCATAGTAGTTTCCATCTCTTAATCCTATACCATTATCTTCTCCCTTTCCACTTTCTTCTTCTCATTGGTATCCACTTGTTTGCTTTTATATTTATAAGCCTATTTCAGTTGTATCATAGACATTCATTGTTATTACTCTTTTAGGTTCAAATGTAAGTAAGACAGTATTTGTCTTTCTGTCTGACCTATGTTACTATGTATAGCATTCTTTAGGTCTAACCATACTGTTGCAAATGATGGATTTCATTCTTTATTATTACTGAGTAATATTCCATTATATATATTATAGAATTATTAGTACAAAATTTATATATATTATAATCACACATATTTATTGTATATTTATACATAATAAAATTATATAATAATTAACATATGGTATAATTGTATATAAAGTATTATGTATAGTTCATAATGTATATAGTTCATTATGCATATATATATGTTCATTTTCTTTATCCATTCATTTATCAGTAGAAATACAGGTTGGTTCATCTTAGCTATTGTAAATAATGCTGCTATGAATGTCGGAGTGCATCTATCTTTGAAAATTAGTGGGTTTTTTTTAAGATATATACTTAGGAATGGGAGTACTACTTCCTCATTTGTCAATAGACATCCTAAATATAAACGGACTGGATTCAATAATCAAAAGATACAGAATGGCTGGATGGATTAAAAAACAAGACCCCGTTTTTACTGCCTTTTGGAGAATCATATCATCACTAAAAACAAACATAAGCTCAAAGGGAAGGGACTAAAGATGGTACTCCAAGCAAATGGCAGCCAGAAGAAAGTGGGTGTAATCAGATTCATATTGGACAAGACAGATCTTAAGCAAAAAAAAGTAATAAGAGACCAAGATGAGCATTATATAATAACAAAGGGGACAATTCATCAAAGAAAACACAATACCTATTTATTGGTTATATATTCACCTAAATAGGAGCACTAAAATATATAAAGCAAATATTAACAAACCTAAAAGGAGATTTAGCATCCTACTTACAACAAGGTACATATGATCTGGACAGAAAATGAACAAAGAAACACCAGCTTTATTTGACACATTAGACAAGATAAACTTAACAGATGTATACAGAATGTTCTATCCAAATGCATCTGTGTAAACAGTTTTCTCAAGTGTGCATTAAACATTCTCAATGGTAGACAATATTCTGGGAACACAAAATAAATGTCAATAAATTTAAGAAAATTGAAATCATGACACATATCTGTTCTGATCACAGTGGTATGAAACTAGAAATAAACTATAAGGAAAAAAGCAGGAAAAATCACCAACAGGTGGAGACTAAGCAAAATGCTACTGAACAACTCTTGGGTCAGTGAAGAGATCAAAAGAGAATTTAAAAAACACCTGATCACAAACCAAATTAAAATGTAACGTACCAAAATATATGGGATACAGCCAAAGGAGTATAAGAAGGATGTTTACAGAAATACAGTCCTGCCTCAAACCCAAGAAAAATCTCAAATATCAATTTAATATTACATCTAAATGAAATAGGAGAAGAAGAATAAATATACTCAAGTTGGTAAAAGGAAGGATATAATAAAAAATCAGAGCAGAAATCATTATAGTGGAGACTAAAAAGATAATAGAAAGCAATCATTAAAACTAAGAGCTATTTTTTTTTAAAGACAAAGTTGACAAACCTTGGTTAGAATAACTAAGAAAAAAAGACAAGACATATAAGACATATAAATAAAATCAGAAACAAAACTGGAGAAATTACATCAGATATCACAGAAATACAAAGGTTCATAGGTGAGTATTATAAACAGTTATGTACCAACAAACATCCAACTTGGTGTCTCAGACAGTATAGAATCTGCCTGCAATTCAGGAGCCAGGTTCTATCCTTGGGTCAGGAAGATCTCCTGGAGAAGGGAATGGCAACCCAGGAGCCAGGTTCTATCCTTGGGTCAGGAAGATCTCCTGGAGAAGGGAATGGCAACCCACTCCAGTATTCTTGCCTGGAAAATTCCATGGACAGAGGAGCCTGGCGGACTACAGTCCATGAGATCGCGAAGAGTCTGACATGACTGAGCAACTAATACACACACACACACACACACACACAGCAATTTGAATGACCTAAAAGAAACTGATAAATTCTTTACATCATACAATATCCGAAGACTGAATTTTGAGGAAATAGACAATCTGGATAGATCAATCTCTAGTAAGGAGATTGAAATGGTAATTAAAAATCTGCCCTCCCCCCACCAAAAAAAAGTTCAGTATCAGACAGTTTCACTGCTGAATTAAATTAAACATTCAAAGATGATTTAATATCTATCTTTCTTATACCCTTCCAAAAAAACTGAAGGAAGTGGAAATGCACTATAACTCATTTTATAAGGTCAACATTATCAAAACAAAGCCAAATAAAGACACTTAAAAAATGAAAATTACTGGCTAATATCTCTGATGACTCTAGATGCAAGAAATCCTCAACAAAATATTAGCAATTCAAATGCAACAGTAAAATAAAAGGATCATATACCATAATCAAATGGGATTTATTCCAGGGATGAAAGAATAGTTCAACACATGCACAACTTATGTGAGTAAAGTCACTCAGTTGTGTCCAACTCTTTGTGACCCCATGGACTGTAGCCTACAAGGCTCCTCCGTCCATGGGGTTTTCCAGTAAGAATACTGGAGTGGGTTGCCACTGATACAACACATTAACAAGATAAAGGATCAAAAAATCATATGATCACCTAAGTAGATGCAAAAGAAAAGCATTTGAAAAGATTCAACACATATTTACTATAAAAAGCTCTCAATAGTATGGGCATAGAAGAAATATATCTCAACATAATAAAGGTCTTATAGGGAAGATTGGAAGGACTGATGCTGAAACTGAAACTCTAGTACTTTGGCCACCTCATGTGAAGAGTTGACTCATTGGAAAAGACCCTGATGCTGGGAGGGATTGGGGGCAGGAGGAGAAGGGGATTTCAGAGGATGAGATGGCTGGATGGCATCACTGACTCGGTGGATATGAGTTTGAGTAAACTCCGGGAGTTGGTAATGAACAGGGAGGCCTGGCGTGCTGCGAATCATGGGGTCTCCAAGAGTCAGACACGACTGAGCGACTGAACTGAACTGAACTGAACTGAGGACAGACCCACAGCAAACATCATATTCAAGGATGAAAAACTGAAAGTTGCCCCTTTAAGATCAGGAAAAGACAAGATGCCCACTCTCACCACTTCTGCACAACATAATATTGAAACTTCTAGCCAGAGCAAATAGACGAGAAAAAGAGATAAAAAACATCCAAATTGGAAAGGAAGAAGTAAAACTGTCACAATTTGTAGATAGTATTTTTATTTATGAAAAGCCCTAAAGATTCTTACAAAACTATTAGAAATAGTAAAATAATACAATAAAGAGAAAATATACAAAAAAACTATATAGAAAAGTATTATTTCTCTACACTAACAACAAACTTGCAGAAATAAAATTTATGGAAATGAACCAATTTAAAACCACAATAAAAAGAATAAAATAGTTAGGAATAAATTTAACTAAGGAAGTAAAAGACCTATACATTGAACATTATAAAATATCAGTGAAAGAAATTGAAGAAACTCACAAATAAATGGTTAGAAAGTTCATGCCCATGTATTGGAAGAGTTAGCATTATTTAAAAGTTCATAATATGTAACTCAATCTACATATTCAATGTAATACTACCAAAATTCCAATGACATTTTTCAAAGAAATAAAATTTAAAAATCCTAAAATTTGTATGGAGCCACAATAACTCTGAACATCCAAAGCAATCCTAACTAAAAAACCAAACTATGGGAAGTGAGTATCACATTTTCTGGTTTCAATTATACTACAAATCAATAGTAATCATAACAACATGGCACTGGCAGAAAAACAGACAGGTTGATGGAACAGAATTTAAAGCTCAGAAATAAACCCACACAAATGTGTACAGTTAATTTTAAACAAAAGACCAAAGAACACACAATGAAAAAAAGGAAAGTCTCTTTTAAAAATGGTGTTGGGAAAACTGGATAGCTATATACAAATGAATGAATCTAGACCTCATATACCATAAACACAAATTACCCAGAATGGATTAAAGATTTGATTGTAAGGCCTAAAACAATAAAATGGTTAGAAGAAAAAGAGGCAAGGGAAACAAAAGTAAAAATACATAAATGGGATTACATCAAACTAAAATGCTCTTCACAACAAAAAGAAAGCCATCAGCTAAACGAAAATACAGCCTAGTAAATGAGAAAAGATATTTGCAAATCATATATCCCACGAAGGGATAATATCTAAAATATACAAATAATTCATCCCTACCAACAAAAAAGAATCAAACAACCTGATTTTAAAAATGGGCAGAGGATCTGAATATATGTATATATATATATATATATATATTTTTTGAAAGAAGACTTGTAAATGGCCAACTGGCACATGAAAAAATGATTAACATCACTAATTATTAGGGACAGGCAGATCAAAACCACAATGAGATATAGCCTCACTCCTGTTAGAATGGCTATGATCAGAAAGACAAACTATAACAAGTGTTGAAATGGACACAGGAGAAAAGGGAACCCTAAAACATACATTGTTGATGGGAATGTGAATTGGCATAAGTACCACGGAAAACAGTATGGAGACTTCTCAAAAATTAATAAGAGAATTACTATATGAGCCAGTGATTCCAGTTCTGGGTATTTATCTGAAGAACAGGGAAATTCTAATTAGAAAATATATGTGCACCCTTGTGTTCATCAGGGCAGGTATTACTTATAGTAGCCAAGATAGGGAAACGACATGAGTGCCCGTTTGTGGATGAATGGGTAGAGATGCAGTACATACATACAGTGGCTGCTGCTAAGCCGCTTCAGTCGTGTCCGACTCTGTGACCCCAGAGACGGCAGCCCACCAGGCTCCCCCGTCCCTGGGATTCTCCAGGCAAGAACACTGGAGTGGGCTGCCATTGCCTTCTCCAATGTGTGAAAATGAAAAGTGAAAGTGAAGACGCTCAGTCATGTCCGACCCTCAGCGACCCCATGGACCGCAGCCCACCAGGCTCCTCCATCCATGGGATTCTCCAGGCAAGAGCACTGGAGTGGGGTGCCACTGCCTTCTCCTAGTCAAACATAAAAAAGATGAATTCTTGGCACCTGTGGCTTCATGGTTGATTGTGGGGACATTATTTTAAGTGAAATGAGTCAGAGAAAGACAAACGCGATTTGATATCATTCTTATGTGAAATACTTTTAAAAAACAAAGCAAACACAACAAAACAAACACATAAATATAGACAAAAGTTTGGTAGTTACCAGAGGGGAAAGAGTGGGCCTGGGTGAAATGGATAACGGGAGCCTACTGTATAATGATGAATGGAAATTAGACCTCTGTAGCTCCATACTGTAGTGCATTCAGAGGATAAATTATAATATACACAGGGAACAAAAGTTTTAACCAATATCACCTCAATAATAATAATAAAAAAATACCCCAGCTCTATAGAGAACAGTAAAAATCTAAAGAAAATGCATATAATTTGTACATGATACGTTTTCTTCATAATTTTGTTCAGTTCAGTCACTCAGTCGTGTCCAACTCTTTGCGATCCCATGGACTGCAGCACACCAGGCCTCCCTGTCCATCACAAACTCCTGGAGTTAACTCGAACTCATGTCCATCGAGTCCGTGATGCCATCCAACCATTTTATCCTCTGTTGTCCCCTTCTTCTCCCGCCTTCAATCTTTCCTAGAATCAGGGTCTTTTCCAATGAGTCAGTTCTTCACATCAGGTGGTCAAAGTATTGGAGTTTCAGCTTCAGCATCAGTCCTTCCAATGAATATTCAGGACTGACTTCCTTTAGGATAGACTGGTTGTACTCAATTCCTAAATAAAAAAGTATAGAAAATCTTTTTTTTTTAGAAAGACTTTTCCCCCAAAGAATAAGAAATAAAAGGCACAGTTTACAATGTGTATACAACTTTAAGATTTTATAAAATTATAACTTTCAGGTGTTACCACACAGATCCTTTCTCCTGTGTTCATTTGTATTATTTAATTTATTGCACGCATGCATACTCTTTTGTTAAGTCATGTCTGACGCTTTGCAACCCCATGGACTATAGCCGTCTGAGCTCCTCCGTCCATGGAATTTTCCAGGCAAGAATGCTGGACTGGATTCCCATTTCCTTCTCCAGGGGATCCTAGTGATCCAGGGATTGAACCCATGTCTTCAGCATTGGCATGCAGGTTCTTTGCCACTGAGCCCCCTGGGACATCCCTTTTTTTATTAACATAGTGCTTTTACATACATGGCAGAATGTAAGAGATATTGAGAAAATAGTAAACCTAAAGACTCAAATAAAGGAAAATACAGAATGGGAAAGATTAGAGATGTCTTCAAGAAAATTGGAGATACTGAGGGACTATTTCATGCAGAGATGGGGACAATAAAGGACAGAAACATCAAGGACCTCACAGAAGCAGGAGAGATTAAGAAGTGGTAGCAAGAATACACAGAACAATACAAAAAAGATTTTTATGACCCAGATAACCACAGTGGTTGGTCACTCATCTACAGTGTGAAGTCAAGTGGGCCTTACTACAAACAAAGTCGGTGAAGGTGATGGAATTCCAGCTGAGCTAATTCGAATCCTAAAAGATGATGCTATAAAAGTGCTGCACTCAATATGCCAGCAAATTTGGAAAACTTACCTGTGGCCACAGGACTGGAAAACGTCCTTATTCATTCCAATCCCAAAGAAGGGCAGTGCCAAAAGAATGTTCAAAATACCAGATAGTTTCACTCATTTCACGTGGTAGCAAGGAAATGCTCAAAATCATTCAAGCTAGGTTTCAGTAGTACATGATCTGAAAGCTTCCAGATGCACAAGCTGAGTTTAGAAAAGACAGAGGAAGCAGAGATCAAATTGCCAACATCCATAGGATCACAGAGACAGCAAGGAAGTTCCAGAAGAACATCTACTTCTGCTTTATTGACTATGCTGATGCTTTTGACTGTGTGGGTCTCAACAAAATTGGAAGATTCTTAAAGAGATGGTACTCCCAGATGATCTCCCTGCCTCCTGAGAAAACTACATTCATGTCAGAAAGGTACAGTTAGAAAAGGACATCGAATAACTGACTGGTTCAGAGTTAGGAAAGGAGTACATCAAGGCTGTCAACTGTCACTCTGCTGATTTAACTTTTATGCAGAATATATCAGGCAAAATGCCAGGCTGGATGAATCACAAGCTGGAATCAAGGTTGTCAGGAGAAATATTAACAACCTCAGATATGCTGATGATACCACTCTAATAGCACAAATTGAAGAGGAACGAAAGAGCCTCTTGATGAAGTTGAAAGAGGAGAGTGAAAAAGCTGGTTTAAAATTCAACATTCAAGAAACTAAGTTCATGGCATCCCGTCCCATCCCTTCATGGTAAATAGATGGGGGAAAAATGGAAACAGTAACAGATTTTCTCTTCTTGGACTACAAAATCACTAGATGGTGACTGCAGCCATAAAGTTGAAAGACACTTGCTCCTGGGAAGAAAAGCTATGACAAACCTAGACAGCACGTTAGGAAGCAGAGCCATTGCCTGCTGTAACATCTCCTTTTTCATTTCTAACTTTGTTGATTTGATTCTTCTCTCCTTTTTTCTTGATGAGTGTGGTTAAAGGTTTGTCAATTTTGTTTATCTTCTCAAAGAACCAGCTTTTGGTTTTATTCATCTTTACTATTTTTTTATTTCTTTTTCATTTATTTTTGCTCTGATATTTATGATTTCTTTCCTTCTGCTAATTTTGGGGGGGTTTGATCTTCTTTTTCTGGTTGTTTTAAGTGTAAAGTTAGGTTGTCTATTTGATATTTTTCTTGTTGAGGTAGGATTGTATTGCTATAAGCTTCCCTCTTAGAACTGCTTTTACTGCATCCCATAGGTTTTGGGTGGACTTCCTGGTGATTCAGACAGTAAATCTGCCTGCAATGCAGAATACACGGATTAAATTCCTGGGTTGGGAAGAACCCCTGGAGAAGTGAATGGTAACCTACTCTGTTATTCTTGCCTGGAGAATTCCATAGACAGAGGAACCTGGTGGCCTACAGGCACAAAGAGTCAGACACGACTGAGTGACTAACACTGCTTATGCTAGTGTAGGTTTTGGGTGGGAAAGTAAATTGATACAGTCACTATGGAAGGCGGTATGGAGATTCCTTAAAAAACTAGGAATAAAACCACACATGACTCAGCAATCCCACTCCTAGGCATATACCCCGACGTAACCAAAATTTAAAAAGGCACATGTACCCCAATGTTCGTTGCACCACCATTTACAATAGTGTGAACAGGGAGGCAACCTAGATGTCCATCAATAGATGAATGGATAAAGAAATAGTGGTACATATACACAATGGAATGCTTCTCAGCCATAAAAGGGAATTAATTTGAGTCAGTTCTGATGAGATGGATGAACTTAAAGCCTGTTATACAGAATAAGTTCAGAAAAAGAAAGAGAAATATCATATTCTAACACATATATCTGGAATCTAGAAAGATTGTACTGATGAATTTATTTGCAAAGCAGCAATGTTGAAACAGACACAGAGAACAGACTTATGGACATGGGAAGAGGGGAGGAGAAGGTGAGATGTATGGAGAAAGTAACATGGAAACTTACACCACCATTTGTAAAATAGATAGCCAGCGGGAATTTTCTGTCTGGCTCAGGAAACTCAAACAGGGGCTTTGTATCCACTTGGGGGCAGGGGCGGATGGGGAGAGAGATGGGAGGAAGTTTCATGAGTGAGGGGATGCATGTATACCTATGGGTGATTCATGTTGATGTTTCACAGAAAACAACAAAAGCCTGTAAAACAATTATCCTTCAAATAAAAAATAAATGAATTTTCAAAAAGACACAAAAGAAAAAAGAAAGGTAATGTAAACCAAAAAAAAAAGAGAGCGAAGAAACCGAGGCATCACTGCCTACAAAGGTCTCCTTCTTTCAAGAGAACATATTCAATGATTCTGGTAAACAAATGCTTTTCAGTCTATGATATAGAGTGCCATCTATGGATTCAATACTGACTTAGAATTTCAGAGTCTACTGTTTTGGAGAGACTAAGGGAAGTATTTTCCCCATTTGAGTCATGCTATTTTCTTTTATCTCTCATCACTCGTTTGCCTTTTTACATTCTGTGTGTGGAAAGAAAATCTCTGCCTATAGTTTCTTTTGGAACAAAATTATGACCTCAGAATCCAAATGTGTATATTACTGATAACTTTTATTATGCCTTCAATAGAATCTCTGCTAGGTTCCTAAGAAGAAATCTGGCCACGCATTTGCATTAACTAAAATTAGATTCCAAAAGGCAGATTTTCTTTTTGAATCATTTATTATAAGAAAGTAAACTAGTAATAGTAATATTATTATAGCTTTCAATTTCAGTAAATTTCACTCTAGTACTCTCTTTGACTGCCTATCTTCCCAGCATTAATAATAATAATAATAGCATCATCTCACCTTCAAATCAAAAGTGAAAACGCAATATTAATGATCTGAAGCCTTCATTTAAAGCTTTCACTCACGGCATGTTCCTTTTTTTTCAGCGGATAGCAGAGGCCTACTGAAATATAAAACTCCATATCTGCCCTTTATTTTCTCAGAAAGCAAATCACTGCTAAACTTTGTCCATTTGAGTTTATTATCCAACTTCCGGCACAGTGCTTGGCATTAAGATAAGAAACATTGTGAATTCATAATGGAAACATGAAATAAACACCCAGGATGCTTATCTTCCATACAAGGTTAACTTTTAAAAGTTGTCAATACTTCCTTTTTAAAACATTATACAATGTAAAGTTCTCAAGGAATACTCATTTAAAAATATTCCTTTCACTATTGTTGTGACTGTTGGCTTAAACCTATTGCCTTTTCAAATAATATATTCTAAGTTTGGAACTCTCTTAACAAGTTGTGTGATTTGTCTGTTAGTAAAATGCCGTTACGAACAAATGGGTGGCATCACCGATGCAATGGACATGAACTTGGGCAAACCTTGGGAGATGGTGAGGGCCAGGGAGCCCTGGCGTGTCGCAGTCCATTGGGTTGCAGAGAGTTGGACATGACTGGGCAAGGTGCCATACATTACCCTGTTTGGCTTCTTTAATTATGAGTGTGAAAAGGAGCCAAGAAGGGGGATGGAGAAACCCATTAATATCCTGTCTGTATCTACTATGACTAATCTCATCTCTCTACAGGTAAGACTCTAGAGGGAAGTTTTCTGGTTATCAGTCAGGTTGCGAGAGCATCCATGCAATTTTTATCATTAAATTGAAAGACAATGATGTTTCATGGCAGGTAGAATGCACTCTTACTTTACAAGTATTCACTCAGTGGGAAAGGAGGGATTTGAAAGATATTAAATAGGGACACTTTGTGCTTTGAGATATTGAGGTACTCAGTCTTCACTAAAGATGAGTACCATTTATTAGTGTCACTGACTTCAACTTTGGTGGTTTGTTCCGTAATGCTTTATACTGACCTGGATGAGAACAGAGTCATCCTCTCTGAGAGGATCACGTCACTGCTTCACACCTTCTCAGGAGGATTTCTGCTACCCTTGTCTTGTGTAAGGACAAAGTGGTTTAATGACAGAGTATGCTTTCTACTTCTTAGGGCATGGTTTGCTTATTAATTAAAAAAAAAAAAAATGATTAGGCCCCCAGGAACCTCTAGTAATTTGAATAAAGACTTAAGGCAAGAGAGACATTAAGAAAAAGATCAGATGAAATAAAGACACCCTAAAAACTATAATTAATAAGCTTTATTTTTAGAGCAGTTTTAGATTTACAGCAAAACTGAACAGAAAGTAGAGAGTTTCCACACATCCCTTGTTGGTCCACATACACAACCTCACCTACCATTACTGTTGTGTACCAGAGTGGTACATTTGTTACATGGATGTGCATGTTCATGTTTTAAAGTACAGTTGTAAAATATTAGAGCTTGGTATGGATAGAGTAAATTGACTGTAGGATTGGCATGAAATAATTCACTGAACAGCTGGGTTTCTCATTTAAAGTGAAAGTGTTAGTCTCACAGTTGAATCTGACTCTATGACCCCCTGGACTAGCCTGCCAGGCTCCTTTGTCCATGAGATTCTCCAGGCAAGAATACTGGAGTGGGTAACTGTTCCCTTCTCCAAGGGATCTTCCCAACCCGAGGATCGAACCCAGGTCTCCTCCATTGCAAGGAGAATCTTTACCATCTGAACCACCAGGGGTTTTTCATTGGGAACACTAAAATGTTATCTCTATATGTTCTTTCTCTAGTTCAGCTTCTCTTGAAAAGTGTCCTCCATGGGTACAAACAGAAGTGATAGTTTTGCAATTGTGCTGGGGAGGAGACCTGACCTTGAAGCTTTTACCATTTGTTATATAGACAGAGCACACCTGAAGGCAATCAATTCAGTGTCAGCCTAACCCGGGTGAACTCAGAAGAAATGACTGGTTCATACAGCTGGGGATTTGGTCCTGCTTGTTTTGCATCATTTTCATTGCAATAGCTGAAAAAAATAGCTGTATGCAGTAGGTAGAATGATGCATCTCAAATATATCAGATCTTAGTTCCTGGAATTTGTGAATGTCACCTTATATGGGAAAAGGGTCTTATTGTTCAGTCACTCAGTCGTGTCCAACTCTGCAACCCCAGGGACTGCAGCGTACCAGGCTTCCCTGTCCTTCACCAACTCTACACAGATATGATTAGGTGAAGAATCTTGACATGGGCAGATTATCCTAAACAGGTGGGTCCTAAATACCATTACCCTATGAGATAGGGGCAGGGGAAGATTACACACAAAAGGGAAGATTACGTACAAAAGGGAAGGGAAGGTTATTTAATGTAGAGTCAGAGATGCTAATGGTAAGGCTACAAAATAAGCAATGCAGCAGTTTCTGGACTTCACAAAGCAAGAAATGGAATCTCTTCTACAGCCTGTGTAGACATGCGGGTCCTGCCAAGCCTTGATTTTAGCCTATTGATACTGGTTTTGGATATCTGGCCTCTAGAATTAAAATACATTTATCCTTTTTTTTTTTAAGCCATCAACTCTGTGATAATTTGATAGAGCAAGCATAGCTGAGTGAAATCTGATTAACTTATCTTGAATTTCTGTGTTGTACTTGACTTGATTTTCCTTTCCTCCCACTTCCATTGTACTAGGGAATTACTTGTGATATGATAATGTAATATTCTATTTTAAATATACCTTGGGTTCTGAATAATTTTTAAACCTTTGTAGCTCCATCTTGCCATCTAAAGTTAACCTTTTTTTGAATATGTTCTTTCAGGTTCTTGGTGTCAATTGTTAAGACCTCTGTATCTAAAAGTAGTATTTCATTTATTGCTGTAGTCTAAAAACAAGCCCCAAACTTGGTGATTTAAAGCAATACTTTATTTGATTTTATTATCTCTTTCAGTACCTGTGGGTCTGAAATTTGGAAGCATTTTTTTGGAGACAATTTTCCATGTCTATTGCATTTCTACACATCTTCTATGAAAGAGGCATTGACAATTTTGTTACATACTATTTATTTAGTTTTTCATTTTCATTTTTTGAGGCTGTTTGGATAGCAATGAATTTTGGAAGACAGATGTAGTGTGTCTTCACAGTTCTTAACAGGACTTATTTGTGTGGTTCTGGTTCATGTGTCTCAGATGTTTGCAGTCAAAATGTTTTATGCATCAGAGGGGGCTGGAGATCTCTATCTTCACTATTATTCTAGGATATCTCCATGAGGATCTCAACACATGATAGTTGGAGCTTTCAATGCATCACAGTATCAGGGTAGTCATACTGCACAAGATGTAAGAATGAAAATTCCAGTGATCAAGGCAGAAGATGCTTAATTTATGACTGCATATACAAAGTCATGCAGTATCATTTCAGAGGCATTCTGTTACAAGCAAATCAGATGTCCACTTAAATTCAGATCATCCCCTCTTTATGATTAGTAGCAATATTTGTGAAAAGCATCTGATACTAGAGCTATTATAAAGCCCATCTTTGGAAAATACAATCTACCATAGTGGGACCAGTAAGGGTAGAACCCAGAAACATCACATGTAGAAGCTATATTATTTTTGCACAAGTTACAAGCTCTAAGTCTTAGTTTCATATATATTATCACACAGCCCACCATATGATATTTAATGTTTATTTTACTTTGTATGTTTAGAAATAAGATTAATACTTTCTAACTTAGTATTACTGCTGTATTTAAATAAGTCATTTCACATACAAAAATTCAACAATTTTTTAAACTACTTTTTAGATCTTAAAACCTTTTTTAAAGGAAAAAAATACAACAGAAGTTTGAACTAATACAACTTACAATAAGGGTTCATTTTTTAAAAGAGGTAGTACAGAAATTCTTTTCCAATGTCTGAAGAGCCCACAGAAACTACTGTGATTTCATAAGGAATGATGATATGAATAACATTATGTGTCAGCTTGGCTAGGCTATCACACCAGTTATTGACCAAACACCAATCTAGGTGTTTGCTGTGAAGGCATTTTGTGTGTGTGTTTAACAACTACAATCAGTTGAACTTAAGTAAATGGGATTACTCTAGACAATGTGAGTGGGCCTCATTCAATTAGTTGAATCCAATCAATTTGTGTTTAAGAGCAAAAACGGAGGTCTCTTGAAGATGAAGAAATTCTTTCTCAAGACTGCGTCATAGAGTCCTACCCCAGTCTCCATCCTGCCAGCATTACATACAGATTTCAGATTTTATAGTCTATCCCCTGCAATTAAGTGAAACAATTCTTCACAATAAATTTCTCTCTCTCTCTACAAAGATATACATATGTACCTACATAAACACACATGCAAAGAAATAGAGGAAAACAATAGAATGGGAAAGACTAGAGATCTCTTCAAGAAAATTACAGATATAAAGGGAACATTTCATGCAAAGATGTGCTCAATAAAGGACAGAAATGGTAGGTAACTAACAGAAGCAGAAGATATTAAGAAGAGGTGGCAAGAATATACAGAAGAACTGTACAAAAAAGATCTTCATGACCCAGATAATCACAATGGTGTAATCACTCACCTACAGCCAGACATCCTGGAATGTGAAGTCAAATGGGCCTTAGGAAGCATCACTCTGAACAAAGCTAGTGGAGGTGATGGAATTCCAGTTGAGCATTTCAAATCCAGAAAGATGACACTGTGAAAATGCTGCACTCAATATGCCAGCAAATTTGGAAAACTCAGCACTGGCCACAGGACTGGAAAGGGTCAGTTTTCATTCCAATACCAAAGAAAGGCAATGCCAAAGAATGCTTAAACTACCGCACAATTGCACTCATCTCACATGCTAGCAAAATAATGTTTAAAATTCTCCAACCAGGCTTCAGCAATACGTGAATCATGAACTTCCACATGTTCAAGCTTGTTTCAGAAAAGCCAGAGGAACCAGAGATGAAACTGCTAACATCCGCTGGATCATCGAAAAGAGAAAGCCAGAAAAACATCTATATCTGCTTTATTGACTATGCCAAAGCCTTTGACTGTGTGGATCACAATAAACTGTAGAAAATTCTGTAGAAAGAGATGGGCATACCAGACCACCTGACCTGCCTCTTGAGAAACCTGTATGCAGGTCAGGAAGCAACAGTTAGAACTGAACATGGAACAACAGACTGGTTCCAAACAGGAAAAGTAGTACATCAAGGCTGTGTATTGTCACCCTGATTATTTAACTTGTATGCAGAGTACATCATGAGAAATGCTGGGCTGGAGGAAGCACAAGCTGGAATCAAGATTGTTGGGAGAAATATCAATAACCTCAGATATGCAGACGACACAACCATTATGGCAGAAAGTGAAGAAGAACTAAAAAAGCCTCTTGATGAAAGCGAAGAGGAGAGTGAAAAAGTTGGCTTAAAGCTTAACGTTCAGAAAGCAAGATCATGGCATCTGATCCCATCACTTCATGGGAAATAGATGGGGAAACAGTGGAAACAGTGCTAACTTTATTTTTGGGGGTTCCAAAATCACTGCAGATGGTGATTGTAGCCATGATATTAAAAGATGTTTACTCATTGGAATGGAAAGTTATGACCAACCTAGACAGCGTATTGAAAAGCAGAGACATTACTTTGCCAACCAGGTCCATCCAGTCAAGGCTATGGATTTTCCAGTGGTCATGTATGGATGTAAGAGTTGGACTATAAGGAAAGCTGAGCACCAAAGAATTGATGCTTTTGAACTGTGGTATTGGAGAAGGCTCTTGAGAGTCCCTTGAACTGCAAGGAGATCCAACCAGTCCATCCTAAAAGAGATCAATCCTGGGTGTTCATTTTAAGGACTAATGTTGAAGCTGAAACTCCAATACTTTGGTCACCTGATGCATAGAACTGACTCATTTGAAAAGACCCTGATGTTGGAAGGGATTGGAGGCAGGAGGAGAAGGGTATGACAGAGGATGAGATGGTTGGATGGCATCAGTGACTTGATGGACCTGGGTTTGGGTGGACGCCGGGAGTTGGTGATGGATAGGGAGCCTTGGCATGCTGAAGTCCATGGGGTCACAAAGAGTTGGACACAACTGAGTGACTAAACTGAAATGAACTGAAAAATTGATTAAAAATGCAAAAACCTAACAAAACTGAGATAGCTAGTGGGAAACTGCTATGTAATACAGCCAACCCAGCCTGCTGCTCTAACGTGACTTAGAGGAGTGGATGAGAAGAGAGAGGGAGGCTTATCAGGGTGGATAGATAGAGAGAGAGATAGATAGATAGATAGACAGATAGATAGATAGATAGATGGATGGATAGATGGATAGATGGATGGATGGAAGGATGGATAGATAGATCGATAGATAGATGAATGGATAGATAGATGGATGGATAGATAGATAGATAGATAGATAGATAGATGATAGATAGATAGATAGATAGATAGATAGATAGATAGATAGATAGATGAAAGTCACTCACTTTTGTCTGACTCTTTGCGACCGCATGGACTGTAGGCCATGGAATTCTCCAGGCCAGAATACTGGATTGGGTAGCCTTTCCCTTCTCCAGGGGAATCTTCCCAACCCAGGCATCAAACCCAGGTCTCCCACATTGTGGATGGATTCTTTAATAGCTGATCCACCAGGAAGCCCTTGAATTATATATATGTATATATATAATTGTGATATAACAAATTTAGAAAAATTCTTTGAAAGACAATGTTAAATGAATGAAATGCCATGTCAGAAGCTGTGGGGGAAAAAGAAATTTGTGAGGCATACATCTGATAATGGATTTACATCTATAATAAAGTTGAAACCTATAAGAATATTCTCAACCTAATAAGAAATAACAAAACATTAAAACAGACCATAGAAGACATACAGATAAAAACATACACATGATAAGATGTTCTACTTCATTAGACCCTAGGGAAATATACATTAATATCTCATTGAAATATGCTAGAAAGACTAGAGTTAAACAGGCTACCATACAAGTGTTGACAAAGATGTGGAGAAACTGCAACTCTTGGACTTTTCTGGTGATAATGTAAAATATTATAACCACTTCAGGGACCATTTTAGCAGCTTCTGAAAAAAGTTAAGCATACACTTAGCTTGTATTCTACCCACTTTAAATCCTATATATTGAATAAACTGTTTTTAAAAAATGTATATTGACTTTGGATCAAAATAGTGAAGAAGGAAGACATGGATTTCAACTCTACACGTGGGACAGTTTCCACTGGAATTTAGCTGGAGACTGGCAGAAAGACTCCTGCACGGCCAGGGCTGCAAGAAACGTCCACAAGGAATCAGGTAGGTAGGGAGAGACGTGATTAGATCAGGAGCTGTTGTGATGGGAGGAAATTCAAGGAAAAGGGAAGATGCACGGGTGGAGATATGCCCTAAGGAGCAGGCGGTTTGAGCCACATATTGGGCACCCCAGTTCTGGGGACGGACACAGAGAAGACAAGCTCCCTTGGCTGGTTGAAGGGTGATGGGACTGAGAGAAGAGCCGGGGGAAACCTGAACCCCACTCCTGAGGGGGATGCGGTGCCGGCTTGCTCTCGAGACAGGAAGAGGGTCGCAGGCTGAGGGCTGCTGAGGTGGCTGCCTGATTTCCTGAGACTGTCTGCTGCGCACCTCAGCTGGAGCCAAACACGACATGACAGTCCATTTAGAAAACCCCTAAATTTCCACCAGAAAACTACGAGAAGTAACGATGAATCCACTAGAGTTCAAGATAGAAGACTAAGATACATCAATCTGTTGCTTTTCTATACACTAACAATGAAATATCAGAAAGAGAAAGCCAAAAACAAATCTCACTTAAAATTGCATCAGAGAGAATATACTTCCAGAGAAAAAGTTAACCAGAAAAGTGAGACACTTATCTCTGAAAACTCTAGGACACTGATGAGAGAAACTGAAGATGGTACAAAGAAAGGGAAAGATATCCTCTGTTCTTGGAAGGATGAATACTGTTAAAGTGTCTGTACAACCCAAAGCAATCTACAGATTTAATGCAACCCCTATCAAAATGCCCAAAACATTTTTCACAGAACTTAAACAAAAGAGCCTAAAATTTATATAGAGCCACAAAAGACCCCAAATTGTCAAAGCAATCTTGAAAAAGAAGAACTAAAGTGAAGGATCATGTTCTCTCATTTCAGACTACAAATCTACAATAATTAAAACAGCATTGTATTGGCACAGAAACAAACACATAGAATAGAATAGAAATCCCAGAAATAAACCCATTTGCCTATGGTCAACTGACCTATAATACAGAAGGAAGAATATATAATGGAGAAAAGATTGTCTTTTTAGTAAATGGTGTGGAGAAAACAGACAGCTATATGTTAAAAAAAAAAAAGTTTAGAACATTTTCTCACACCATATATAAAAATAAGTTCAAAGGGGGTTTAAACCTCAATGTAAGGCCTGAAACTGTAAATCATCTAGAACGAAAACATAGGCAGGATACTCATTTACATATATACATATAGCAATATTTATGTGTGTTTCCTAAGGCAAGAGAAATAAAAGCAAAAATAAACAAATGGGACCCAATTAAACTTAAAAGCTTTAGCACAGCCAAGGAAACTGTCAACAAACCAAAAAAAAAATAAAAATAACCTATTGAATGGGAGAAAATATTTGCAAATTGCATGACTGATAAGGGGTAAAATATCCAAAATACATAAATAGCTCATACAACTCAGTATCAAAGGAACAAATAACCTGATTAAAAAAGGGACCAAGTCCAGCAGGTATTTTTGAAGAGAAGAAATACAGATATCCAATAGACACATTAAAAAATACTCAGCATCACTAATCAACAGGGAAATACAATTCAAAACCAAAATGAGCTATCACCTCAAACTTATCAGAATAGCTCTCATCAAATTTCTAAAAATAACAAATGTAGGCACAAATGTGGAGAAAAGGGAATTTTCACACACTGTTAGTGTCAATGTAAATTGGTGCAGCCACTATAGAAAACAGTATGAAGGTTCCTCAAAACTCTACAAATAGAACTATGATATGATCGAGCAATTCCACTCCTGGATAGATATCCAAACCACCTCAAAAACACCAACTAGAAAAAAATGCATATGCCCCAGTGTTCATAGCAGCATTATTTATAATAGCCATGATACAAAAGCAACTCAAGGTCCATCAATAGATGGATGGATAAATATATGGTATATGTATAACATAAACTATGTCCAGTTATAAAAAGGGAGATTCTGTCATTTTCAACGATGTGGATGTACCTACAAAATCTGCTTAGTGAAATAAGTCAGACAGAGGAATACAGATACCACATGTTATCACTTATAAGTGGAATCTAAAAAACAACAGAAATGAATGTATGTAACAAAACAGACTCATAGATATAGAGGACAAACCAGTGGATACCCTGTTGAGAGGGCATGAGAGGATGAGGGCAAAGTTACAGGATTAAGAAAAGCAAACTACTATGGATAAAATATATAGGCAACAAGATGTATTTGGCAACAACACAGGGATACGTATATACAGACATAGCTATTATTTTATAATATCTTTAAGTGGAATATAAGCTATAAAAATTACATCATCATGCTATATACCTGAAACTAATGTAACATTGTAAATAAACTATGTTTTTTTTTTTTTAAATCTATGTTGTTGAACAGCCTTGTCCAGGAATATTCACATTAACTTCTTTTGTAAAACTGTTAATACTTGAAACAACCCAATGTTTTTTTTAACAGGAGAAAAAAACCTATTGTGTGGTGCCTATCCAATGGAATCCTATTCAAAAATAAAGATACAATCAGTACATACAGCATGAATAATTCTTGAAATAATTATGTTTAGAAGCCAGTGTCCAACCATGTAAAACAGACTCACAAATATAGAGAACAAACTCATGGATACTCTGTTGTAGATATGTATATATCTTTTGAATATCTTCTGTAATGTTGTACACTTTCATTTTTATAAAATTTCAGAAAACATAAACTAACCTATCACATAGTAACAGAAAGCACAGCAGTGGTTTCTTGGTATAAGCAGATAAAGGCAGAGTGGAAGGTAACATGGAACACAAACCAAGAAAAATAAACTGTGGGCTGTGATGAGTTTGTTCACTCTCTTGCTTGTGGTAGATTCACAGGTGGCTATCCACACCACAGCGTGAGAAACTGCTCACTTTAAAGACGTGCAGTCACCTTATTTCAATTGCACACCGATGCAGACATAAAATTAGGGCTAAAGAGAGGCCCCTCTCCAAAGAATAAGCAAGATTAAAGAAAATATCTTGCAGTTTTGCATTCTAACTCTAGATCTTAACCTTGTAACCACTGAACTGTATCACTAGACTCCCCTACAGTCATGGAAAAAGCAATAATGAGCACTTTTGGCCACCCTTTAAGCCTTGGGTTCCTAGCAGATCACTCTTGAAAGATAGAAACCTCAGACCTAAAGCGAACACTTGCTTCTTACAGCCTTCTTCATTTATCACTGTCCACTCACGCCCAGCAGTGCCAGGGATGCGTGTAGCATTATGTTGACGGCTTCAAGTGCTTTCTTCTCAAAATACATCCTCATGGTCCTGTGACTGGAACAAAAATGAAAAGGCAATTACTGTGACACTTAGTTTTCTCTCTCAGGATATCCACAAATGAAAAACCAGGTTCTGCCCATCTTGGAGATTGTCTAGACTTACTTGTAAGGCAGTTCACTTGAAAGGTTAAAAAAAAATAGAAGTTTCATATTTGTCATTGTTTCTACTGTTTCCAAGATCACAGGAAGTCTATCAGGCAGCTTGCAGGCTTATTAGATTTATTTAAGTAAGAAGTCCTTGGCATTATCTGTCCTTTGTAACACTAATGAGGAGATTTTAGCAGATGGGCTCTAATTTATAACAAGGACCTACACCCTGGATAATGAAACATAGCCGATTAAGAACTTACATAAACAAGGGCTCTAGTAAAATGCCAAAACAAATAATTTTGGCATGTTTTAAAAATACAAGGGGCTTCTTCAAATATCATCAGGAATAAGTCATCTGGTATTTCACATTCATATATCAATGCTGTCGCTGTCACAATGAAAAATTGGACTTTTTGTTTACTTAAAATTTGAAATGCCATAATTTGGTACTTGAAAAATGAGGCGGGAAAAATGAATGTCCTCCTGTTTCTGAAAAATGGGGATTTTATTAGAGCAAAGTAGGGAGGAGGAGAATGCGTTCACCTGCCCTGATAACACACTGTTTACACAGGAAGAAATATAACAATGGGCAGGTCGCCGGGGAAATGGCGAGGCAAATCTCTTCGGGAGCTAAAGACCACAGGAGCCAAGAATACAGCCCGAACCCAGAATTGGACCAGCTCTTGGTTCTTACACACACGTAGTGAATAAATGCTTCGTGAAGTAAGACTCATATTTCACAGCAGCATGAGACTCCCCAGCTAGAATGCATCTGTTAATAATAAAAATCTCCCTTCTGGAATGAGTTTAATAGGTCTTGTTCATGCCTTAAATAGGTGATCACAGCAATAAGTCAGCATTATGATTTTAGTAGGGAGTAACATATGAAATATAATATATTTTTTCTGGCATATATTTTGGTCAAAATTAAGCTAAAATATTCACCCAAAGCAGTAGATTGATAAAATAATAATTATAAACATACAGTCCTAAGAAATTTTATACTCTATGCATTCTGAAAGTAATAAATTTAACATACATATTATCTTTGTTGTCATATGGGAAAATATTGAATTAGTTTATGCCACCTCAGAAGCCAACTGTTTCAAATAAAATTTGTCAAAATAAAGTTTACACACTTACTATGTTTTATAGCATGTATTCATATAGTCCCTCAGTGAATTCATTAGTTATAAACATACGAGAATATTTGGTAAATTTTAAAGATACATGTTTACAGTTTTGGCTTTAGATGGGTCATTTTAATATTAGATTTGTATGTCAATTCAGTTAAATTTTTCCCATTGACCCCATCTATTATACACACACATACAAAGACACACACATACTTATGACTGAATATCAAAATCATCAAGACAAATCACCTGATAAAATGCATATAAATGCAGGTAGTGTACACATAAAAATGTCTGTATAAAACACAAATAAATAGCTAAAATAATTTCAAGAGCTATTAGACAGCAAGTTATATATCTGACTTGTCTTTTATAAAGTACCCATACTTTATGTAATATACTGCAAACAGTAGTTAATAAGAATTCATGGAGTTAGTGAGAATAAATTAGTGGATAAACTGGGCATTATTAAAGATAATGTTGGCAGACAAGTTGATGGTCTAGACTCATAACCCTCATTGATTCTTCTCGGTAAGTGTATATAAAACATACTCTTTCAAGAGAGGAATATACAATTTATACTACAGTCACAGATAATAGATGGGGAAACAGTTGCTGAGTTTATTTTGGGGGGCTCCAAAAACACTGCAGATGGTAACTGCAGCCATGAAATTAAAAGATGCTTACTCCTTGGAAGGAAAGTTATGACCAACCTAGACAGCATATTAAAAAGCTGAGACATTATTTTGTCAACAAAGTCCGTCTAGTCAAGGCTACGGTTTTTCCAATAGTCATGTATGGATGTGAGAGTTGGACTGTAAAGAAAGTCGAGCACTGAAGAATTGGTGCTTTTGAACTGTGATGTTGGAGAAGACTCTTGAGAGTCCATTGGACTGCAAGGAGATCCAACCAGTCCATCTTGAAGGGGATGAGTCCTGAGTGTTCATTGGAAGGACTGATGTTGAAGCTGAAGCTCCAATACTTTGGCCACCTAATACAAAGAGCTGACTCATTTGAAAAGACCCGATGTTGGGAAAGATTGAGGGCAGGAGGAGAAGGGGACGACAGAGGATGAGATGGTTGGATGGCATCAATGAACATAGGTTTGGATAAACTCTGGGAGTTGGTGATGGACAGGGAGGCCTGGCGTGCTGAGGTTCATGGGGTGGCAAAGAGTCGGACACGACTGAGTGACTGAACTGAACTGACAGATAATACACACCAAATTTCATGCATCCTTGCTGATTCTATGTTTCTGTAAAGTAATCTTTACTGAATTGATTGATTATATTTACATTCTGATATTACTGTTCCTTTTTTTTAAAGCATTATTATTATGGGACTTTACACTGATGCACCATGGCATTTTCCACTAATCAACTCGGGAATTACAGTCACAATTTATTTGCTGAGTAACTGTTACTCTCCGTGATGTATGCTTCTTGCTCACGGTATATTATCTGTTTACTATATGTTTATTATGTTATTTTTCATATTTTGATTTATGGTTGTTTTATTTTCAAAAGAGAATATCTGATGAAGTCAAACACATGTAGTTTTATAAAACTGTCCCAAGGCCAATATTTAAAAAAGTTAAAATATACCACTAAACTGTTTTCTCATTTGCCAAGATGAAATCACATAAACTTTTAAGAAAAAGTAAGTTCTATCATACTTTTAATGTTTTGTGCCAGTCAAATATACATGCTATTATGCTTGGAATATTAACATATTCCATTTGCTTATGTAACCTCATATAAAGTATTATGAATATATAAAATATTACTTTTATTTAAAAAATAAATTAGGTAATTGGCATACTGCTCTAATTACTATAGTTTTATTATATAATCTTATGGTACAGTGACATAAATCTTCCAACTTTTTCCTTAAAAATTCTCTTGACTATTTTGCAGTATTTCCATGGCTATATAAAGTTACTAATCTAATAAACAATTACTGCAAAAAGAAAAAATAAAAAGAAAGAGATTTAAAAAAAAAAAGATTACAGATCTTCCTGAACTCACAATGGGTTAGGTCTCCAAACTCATGGTAAATTGAAAATATTGTAAGTCAAACTGAACTGAATACGCCTAACCTGCTGAGAGCATAGCTTAGCTTACCCTACCTTAAATGTGCTTAGAACACTTATATTGATCTGCACTTGGGGAAATCATCCAACACAAAGCCTACTTTATAATAGTGTTGAATATCTCCTGTCATTTATTGAATTCTGTACTGATACTGAAAGACAGAATGGCTGTGTGGGAAGAGGTTGGTTTGAAGCGAATGGGGATTTTACCCCCATGATGGTGTCAGTGTCCTGGAGATGTGACTGCTGGCACCACCCAGCATCACAAGAGAATATCACACCTAAAAATGTTAGCCAGAAAAAGACCAAAATTTGAAGTTCAGTTCCTACTAAATATGCATCACATTCTTATCATGGTAAAGCAATATATATATATATATATATATATAATAAGATGGACCATCTTAAGTCATGAATCATATATAATTTGAAATTACATATTACAAATATGTATTAATGTGAAGAGAACTGTCATCTTTATAATATGGATTCTGACATTCCATGAATGCACCTCATTTCATGAATATTCCTCCACTTATTTATGTCTTCTTCCATTTCACTGAGCAATACTTTATAGTTTTCTTGTGGAAGTCTGATAAATTTTGTGTTAGACTTATTCCAAGATATTTGATGTTTGCTAATTCAGTTTTAAATGATGTTATCTACAAAGCAAACACTAAATAAAGAAGAGCTAGATATTCTTAGTATGTCTAGCTCTTCTTCTATATATACAGGAGTAGATATACTAAGGTCAGACAAAGCAGACTTTAAGAGTAAAAACGCTATTAAAATGAGAGATGTGTGATAGTGTCACAAGGGTAAGACCAATGTATCAAAGAATAACCCTAAGATTGTCAAAAATTAGCATATGGAAAAATAAAGAAATGAGAAAGAGAGGAGAGAAATAAAGAGAAAATCTACTTAACCTCAGCAGTTATCCAAAGAGCTAAAACTGGCTTGAACCTTTCTTTTCCTTTTTACTTTCTTCTTTTTTTTCCCCTTCCACCTCTCCCCTCCCACTTCTTTCTATCTCTCTGAACTTTTCAACTACTAGAGACTTTTGGCTTTTGAATTCCTCTTATTTTCTTGTCTAGTCAACAATTCACTTTAAATTTGTGTTTTTCATATTTTTATTCAACATTTTAGATAGTTGTAAAGAGTTTTCTCAGTGTATCTAATTGTCTATAATAACCAAAAGACAAAAGTGGATCTTTCTTTTTCCCTTCAGTAAGATACGAATCTAAGATGGAGGAGTTAAAGTCATATGTATACATGATAACTACAAGGGAAGCTAGGGAAGTCAGTTTCTGGATTTTCCTCACGAATTTTCCACTTACAAGGTGAAAAATTTCTGAACAATAGAAACGGTAAACAAATACTGATCCCTCTAAGCCAGATGTTTAAGATGGATTACACATTGAGATGTTATCAGAAAAATACAGTTTAAAATTAACATAAAAGTTCATTAGTTCAGCTTTTAATGTATTCATATTATGGATAAACTGGATGATGCCTTGTCATAAAAAAGCATTACCTTGCTTTTAAGAAGTCTGTGTCTTGGCCCCGATCCATCTTTCAGGCTGAACTGCGGGCAATTTCAGGTTTTCCTGGCAGGCCTCATGAGTAAAAGCCGCCCTCAGCTCATCAGGCTTGGTATGAAGTCAGGGTCCACAGTTTTCAAGAGGCAGTTATAGTCAAACGCTCAGCAGCCAAAGCTAGCCACGCTCAGGAGCAAGTATCAATGCCTCCCCCAGGCACCGCCTAGTGGAGCTCTCACGGATTTTTTTGTCTATAACTCTGCAACGACCTCGGTATTAGGGGGCATTGACTGAGGTCTCTTTCCCCCATCTGTCATCTATGCTACAGGTCATCTGATCATTGCCGTGTACCCTTCTCTAGGAGGGGCTTCCTTGGTGGCTCAGACTGGAAAGAATCTACCTGAAATATGGGAGACCTGGGTTCGATCCTGGGGTCGGGAAGTTCCCCTGGAGGAGGACATGGCAACCCATGGCAGTGTTCTTGCCTGGAGAATCCCATGGACAGGGACACCCTGGCGGGCTACAGTCCATGGGGTCACAAAGAGTCAGATAACTGAGCGACTAAGCGTGCGTGCACGTGTGCGCGCACACCCACACACACACTTCTGTGAGAGAAAATAGAATGCTGGGAAACTGGCAGATTTCTCTCTTGCCTCTTGCCTGCTGCGTCACAGCGAATAAATAAACGTCTGATTGTCAGCTTCGGTTGGACTCATTATGCTAAACTGACCACCTGCACAACAGACAGCTTGAAAGTTTTGCTAACATATATTTTTATTATGTATTGCATTTTATTAAGCACATTAAAAGTATACTACATATACTTTAATTGTGTATTTCTTCAGTTCAGTTCAGTCCAGTTGCTCAGTCGTGTCTGATCCTTTGTGACCCCATGTACCACAGCACGCCAGGCCTCCCTGTCCATCACCAACTCCCGGAGACCACCCAAACCCATGTTCATCCAGTCGGTGATGCCATCCGACAATCTCATAATATACCTTAAGAGTGGCTAATTTAGGTTTACATGCAATCAATGCAATCAGTAGTGTAAGATAAACTCTTCACCAGAATAAATGCTACCCAAGTGTTGTTAAATATTTTACTAAAAAAAAAAAAAAAAAAAAAAACCTAAAGAATGTTGTGCTCAAATCCCACTGACCTTCAAGTCAAATTCCCTGGGATTTCTCAGTCCCTTTGCCAGATGCACAAGTTGGGAAATATGTTGGGGCCCTAGAAATATTGTAACAGTGTGAAAAAATCTTTTATATAATTGTTCTCCAGTCTGTGGGTCATCTGCTCCGTGCAACTATGATGGAGCTAATGGTGACCTCCCAAGCCTCTTATAGCCAACTTAGTACAGTCATTCAGTTGTGTCTAACTCTTTGCGACACCATGGACTGCAGCACGCCAGGTCTCCCTGTCATCACCAACTCTGAGAGCTTGATCAAACTTATGTCCATCATGTCGGTGATGCCATCCAACCATCTCATCATCTGTCATCTCCTTCACTTCCTTCTCCATTTACACTTAAATTGAAGAAATTGGGAAATAACTTGGCCATTCAAATATGACCTGAATCAAAACCCTTATGATAAAACAATGGAAGTGACAAATAGACTCAATGGATTAGGCACTGATAGGGTGCCTGAAAAACTGTGGACAGAGGTTTGTAACATGGTTCAGGGGGCAGTGATCAAAATGATCCCCAAGAGAAAGAAGTGCCAAAGGCGAAATGGCTGTCTGCAGAGGCCTTACAAATGGTTAAGAAAAGAAGAGAAGTGAAAGGCAAAGGAGAAAAGGAAAGATGTACCCATCCGAATGCAGAGTTCCAAAGAATAGCATGGAGAGATAAGAAAGACTTCCTCAGTGATCAATGCAAAGAAATAGAGGAAAATAACAGAATGGGAAAGACTAGAGATCTCTTCAAGAAAATTAGAGAAACCAAGGGAACATTTCATGCAAAGATGGGCTCAATAAAGGACAGAAATGTTATGGACCTAACAGAAGCAGAAGATATTAAGAAGAGATTCCAAGAATACACAAAAGAACTATATAAAACAGATCTTAATGACCCAGATAACCATGATGGTGTGATTTCTCACTATCTCTGGAGTGCAGAGACAAGTGGGCCTTAGGGAGAATCACTACAAACAAAGCTAGCAGAGGTGATGGAATTCCAGTAGAGCTATTTCAAATCCTAAAAGATGATGCTGTGAAAGTGATGCACTCAATATTCTAGCACATTTGGAAAACTCAGCAGTGGCCACAGGACTGGAAAAGGTCAGTTTTCATTCCAATCTCAAAGAAAGGCAATGCCAAAGATTGTTCAAACAACGGCACAATTGCACTCATCTCACACACTAGAAAAGTAATTCTCAAAATTCTGCAAGCCAGGCTTCAACTGTATGTGAACCGTGAAATTCCAGATGTTCAAGCTGTATTTAGAAAAGGCAGAGGAACCAGACATCAAATTACTGACATCCAATGAATCATCAAGAAAGCAAGAGAGTTCCAGAAAAACATCTATTCTGCTTTATTGACTACACCAAACAAAGCCTTTGAGTGTGTGGATCACAACACACTGTGGAAAATTCTCAAAGAGATGGGAATACCAGACTCCCTATCTGCCTCTTGAGAAACCTGTTTGCAAGTCGAGAAGAAGCACTTGGAACCAGACATGGAACAATGGAATGGATTCAAATTGGGAAAGGTGTACATAAAGTCTGTATATTGTCACCCTGCTTATTTAACTTATATGCAGAATACATCACGTGAAATGTCAGGCTGGATGAAGTACAAGCTGGAATCAAGATTGCCAGGAGAAATATCAATAACCTCAGATATGCAGATGACACCACCCTTATGGCAGAAAGTGAAGTGGAACTAAAGAGCCTCTTGATGAAGGTGAAAGAAGAAAGTGAAAAAGCTGACTTAAAACTCACCAATTAAGATACATAGATCATGGCATTGAATCACATCTTTTCATGGCAAATAGATTGGAAAATGATGGTAACAGTGACAGACTTTATTTTTGGAGGCTCCAAAATCACTGCAGATGGTAATGCAGTCATGAAATTAAAAGACACTTGCTCATTGGAAGAAAAGCTATGGCAAACCTAGACAGCATATTAAAAAGCAGACACAATACTTTGCCAACACAGGTTCATACAATCAAAGCTACAATTTTTCCAGTATTCATGTAGGGAGGTGAGAGTTGGACCATAAAGAAGGTTGAGCAACAAAAAATTGATGCTTTTGAATTGTGGTGTTGGAGAAGACTCTTGAGTCCCTTGGACTGCAAGATCCAACCAGTCCATCCTAAAGGAGATCAGTCCTGAATATTCATTGGAAGGACTGATGCTGAAGCTGAGTTCCAATACTTTGGCCATCTGATGCAAAGAACTGACTCATTGGAAAAGACCGTGATGCTGGGAAAGATTGAAGGCGGGAGGAGAAGCGGTAGACAGAGGATAAGATGGTTGGATGGCATCACCGACTCAAAGGACATGAGTTTATGTTGCTCCAGGAGTTGGTGATGGACAGGGAAGCCTGGTGTGCTGCAGTCAATGGAGTCACAAAGAGATAGACATGACTGAGCGACTAAATAACAACAATGAATTTGGATACATATTATTTTCTGCCATTATTGCCATGTAGAATGATGCAGAAAGAATGAGTTTGATCATAGGAATGAATAAAAAGAATATAATCAAAATATAACATACAAACAAGATTTTTTAAATGAATAATATGTTACTGCATTACTCTTGATACTGCTAAAAAAGGTCATTGAGCAATCACTCAGGAAAAAAAGAATGAATAATTATTAATTTTTCCCCAGCTGTTGAGGAAGTGGAAGGGACACAATAGACATAAATTATACAGAGCTTTATTTGTTTGCATCATTTACTAATCTAGTACTGTATCCTTCAGAACACAGTAAAGTCTTTAATTAACCAAACATACTCTTTAGCAATATAGGAAGTGCAAAATAGTTTATGATAACGCTAGTGAAAACATAAATGCAAGCATATATTTAAGAAGAGTATAATGCTTTGAAGATAAACTCAAAATGCCAAATTTCTAGCAAGGATTAAATATCATTGCCTATAATACTGATTTGATCAGATTCATCTCCCAACTAATGAAAATGTGATTGGAGTTAGAGCTGATAATTAAGAGCAAATACCCAACAGTTATACTTTTGGTGTGAGCAATCATGGAGCTGGTAGAAAATTCTCAAGTTCTTTTGTATTCAAAATGAAGAGAGTTAAATCGTTTACATGGAGAACATCTTTGCTTTTCTTATACTGTTATGACACATGAAATGTGCCAAGTATCATTACTGGCATAGTTTGTTTTATCGTGCTTTACTTCATTGATCGTAGTAAATTTTTTTTAAAATTGAAGGATATTTTTGTTTGTGGTTTTTTTTTTTAATTTTTATTGGAGTATAGCTGATTTACAATATTGTGTTACTTTCTGCTATACAGTCCAGTGAATCAGCTATCCATATACATATATCTATACTTTCTTAGATTCTTTTCCCATATATGTCAATACATCCCATATATACCACAGAGAATTGAGTAGGGCTTCCAGTATTATAGCAGTAGTCCTTATTAGTTATTTATTGAGTATATAGTAGTGTATATATGTTGATCCCAATCTCCCAAATTATCCTATCTTTTCTCCTGCATAACCATAATATTTTTCTCTACGTGTGTATTTCTGTTTTTTTTTTTTTTTTTTTTGTAAACAAGTTCAATGAATTGAGGATCTGTGGCAACTCAGCATCAAGCAAGTGTATTAGAATCATTTTTTCCAACAGCTCCGTTCATATTTCTGCCACATCTTAGTAATTTTTGCACTATTTCAAACTTTTAAATCATCATTACATTGGTGATCTGTGATCGATGATCTTGGATGTTACTATTGTGATTGTTTCTGTTTGTTCTGCACTTTTAAATTAAGGTATGAACATTGTGTTTTAGGTATGTATATGCATTAGCATCACTTCACTGACTTGAACTTAAGCAAACTCAGGGAGATAGTGGAGGACAGGGTTCCTGGAGTGCTACAGTCCAGGAGGTCAGAGTTGGACAGGACTTAGTGACTGAACAACAGGATTTTGATTTAGACATAATGCTATTACATCCTCAGTAGACCATGGTATAGTATAAGTATAACTTCTTTATTTACTGGAACAAAAAATTTGCGTGACCCGCTTTATTGTGGTGGTCTGGAACTGAACCTGCAATATCATTAAGGGTATACCAACAGATTTTGAGTAAAGTGACCTACATATTTAAATGTTCTTTCTGTGAAACTGCAAAGTCCTTCTCTGGAATTATTATCATGTGCTATTCTTTTGTTTCAGGAAGCAGCACTTCCAGAGGGCTTATGTCACTGATTTGCTCGTTAACTTATTTTGTATTGCAAATTTCATGTAGGCTCTGAGTCCAGGTATGTGTTTTCCCCTTAAGCACTGCGAGTTTGGAAAAATGAGTTATAATTCAGGTAACTGAACATATTTTGAAAGCTTTCAATTTTAGACTTCCAACAGTCTCGGAAATATATTTGTTTATACATTTTATAGAAAGAAACAAGCCCAGAGCTTTTAAGTGCCATTCTCAAATTTGACGGTCTGTCAGAGATTTGCATTATTACTGCCAGTGCAGTAGGATTAAGCTATTAAAAAAAAATAACTTTCTCAGTTTTCAAATAATGTCCAAACTAAAGTATCTCTCACTCTAGTTCTAAATAGCTGTACTGCCATGTTAAACAAACAGTGTGATTCATTTCAGCTGTATCAGTGATTCTAGTTTGTTCTTTTAGCATGCTGATAACTAAGCACTTGGAACCTGCATAATACAGCAGCGTGTATCTGATTGAATTTGTTGTTGCTTTGTTTGTGTTTTGAAGCAATATCACTTTGAAACACTCATTTTGAAATAAAACATTAACCAAATTGGAGAGGAAAAGAATCAAATAAATAATAAAGTTTCCTTTAATCATTGTTCTCTTTGCGGAGCCTAGTTTGATATCTTTAGTTCTATAACATGAACACATGGCCATTTTGGTGTTAATTACCTTTGAGGAGCATTAATCTGTTTCATACAATGTTTACTCAATAAGATGTTTCAAGACAGGTTCGAAAAGTGCAGTAAAACGTGTCTCAGTTTAAGGGCAATTTAATTACACTAAATCAAAAGCAATATACTAAAGACAATTTAGTCAGTTTTAATGAATTATTATATTTTATTGATACTACATGTTTTTCAGATGACGTGAATGATTTAGAATTTGGAAGATTCTTACAGAGGAAATAGACAGCTGGTGCTCAAGTAATCTAGAATAATATTTGAAATGTATTGTATGCCTTCCTTGGGAGCAGGAATTCTCTAGACTTTCAGAAGTTTCCTGAGAGCACACCATCCCTTGCATTTGGTCCCAACAAGGAGCAGCCTAGTACCACAGCCTCTTATTGACTTCCTTCCTCCATGCATCATGTTACTCTTCTTTCTGCTTCCCTGGTATTGTGCGTTCTCATAAAGTAACAGAACCTAGTGTTATGTCTTGGTTCTAATTTCTAGAAGAGCCAAAGAGTTTGTTTTCAAAGTCTCTTTTCTATTCTAACATTCTCTGTTTAGGGATAATATTTCTAAGGTAGAAAATTGTAAGTTCAAAGTGTTTCAATGATGTTGCATCTTCTAAGCAACGTCAATGCTACATAACCAATGTAATTGGTATCTCAGAATCAATTATTGTTGAAATTCAGACTTCAATTACAAAGCTTCTTTCTATTTCAAATTCTGAGGGTATTTGCTCTGGCATACCTTAATGCTGTTCTTGTTTAGCCGCTAAGTTGTTGCCAACCCATCTGTGAGCCCGTGGACTGTAACCCATCAGGTTCCTCTGTCCATGGATTCTCCAGATAAGAATACGGAGTGGGTTGCCATTTCCCCCCCTCAGAGGATCTTCCCGACCCAGGTATCGAACCAATGTCTCCTGCATTGGCAGGCGGGGATTCTTTACCACTGGGCCACCGGGGAAGCCCTACAATTATACATTTAGAACAAAAATTTGTCTTGTTCTGTCTCATTAGGCAAAAGGATTACATATTTTCAAGCAGTGATTACATGAAATCTTCTACAGAAAGGAAAATTATTTGAAAATGACACTGACATGGAATAGGTTTAAAGAGGTTCTTCTAGTAAGCACACTCAGCTTTATAACACATATCAACATTTAATCTTTAAAACTACTGATATTTGGGCAAATACACTTTGAAAAATAGTGTTCACCATCATCAGTAAATTTTATAATAAATCACTTACATATAAAATATTCAGCATATGTTGGGTTGTGCAAAAATGGCAACTGTTCAAAGTAAAATCTGCCAAATACTTTAGGGTTATTTCCTTTAATTAATATCAAAATTGGGATTTGGTGTTTGTGTATGTCTAAAAACCTGCAGAATTAAGTGTGAATTCATTTCCTTTCAAAGAAGTGTTCTATTGTCTCTGTAGGTTTCTGGAATTTAAATGAAAACCTCTGAGGTTAAACAACTACATTTCCGATTATGGAGCTTTACCATGTCATGTGAGCACATATTTAAAAAAAATAATCAATAAAAAACTCTTTCTTTGTTGTCAAATAAGAAACTAAATTAATTTTGCCTTTGAATTATGTGGAATTGAATTATACAACAAAACGTTGGCAATGTTCCTTCTTTTAATTAATGTTTTGTCAGATCATCAATCTTACTTTCTCCCTGTGTGTTAATACTCAATTTGTTTAGTATTTACTTAAGCCCACATCTCTTTCCTAAAGAGGAATTCTTATCTAGTTAGTTAAGATGTCTCTGAGCAGCATAACAAAAGCAGTGGGGATAAGTTCCACCATATTTAACAACAAAATGAAGTGCCAAGCTCTCCATACTGAAATCCAAGGTGCTTTTTTAATAAATTAGGTTAGAAATATACACACAAGTTTTATGGGTGAATATAGAGTGGTGGGTGGGTGAATATAGAGTGTGGGTGAATAATAGAACCAGATTTTTTGAAAAATAATAATCTTAACATGACAAGAGTGTGCTTAATAGTATCTTTACACATCTGAGGCAATATTATTTTTCCTTCAGAAATACAGACTGAGATGACTATTTTCTCAATTTGATCACAAAATTGAAAAAAAAAAAAAGTGTTATCCTCTGGTCATTGGCTTTGCCCATTTCAGAGGCTTTATGCTGAAGATATTAGAAGGTGCAATTACCTCATGGATCAGTGACTACTAAGCTGATATGCCATTGATTTTCTAAATCATGAGGTGAGGCAGAGCAGAGCTGAAGTGGATCAAAATGTCTCAGCCCTGTTAGAAGGCCTTTTTCCCCATGTCTTTGCTAGCTCTATGCAGGGAAGAGTCAATCGGGTAGAAAAGATTTTAGGAATATTTAGTCTACAGCAAGCAGAGAAAAAAATTATTTTAAGTGTGAATTATGAAATAAAATTATAATTGTTTCTACTGAATTGTCTAAGTCATTAGAAAATGATATAGACAAACACTTATGCATGAACTTGGCTATAAGTAAGAACGAATGAACTCAGCAGAAAATATATTGTTAGTCTCTTAATTAAAAATTGAAAACTCAATGATTAAACATGATAAATCCCATACTGACTTAGTATTTGGATAGTCATGTAGTATTAATCCTTACAGGAGCCAACTTTAAGTGTTAACACACACAGACACACACACAAAGAACAACAAAATTCAGAAAATCCAGAAGGGTAATAAAATGAAATTTATACTTAAAGAGACCAGGATAAAGGTAGGAATTATGACCAATATTGTGGAACAAATCACCTAAATGAGCTCAATCCTGAGCTCAGCAAACTCTTCAAGTTTAATCTCTGAAACAAACTGAAGTAGTTTTCAAATATCTGCTATTCTGACTTCTAGAGTTTATTGGTAAATCAATCAGAATTTTAAATCTGTCACACATACACAAACATTTTTTGAACTGTCTAGCCATGATAAGTTTAATGAATGACTATCACTGACACCTTCTAATTTCTGTAATATTATTTGCAAAATAGTGCAAAGATAGTTAAAACCAAAATCAGTTTATCTGAAGAAGAAAGCAAAAAAAAAAAAAAAAAGAAAAAGTAAGAAATGAAGGAGAAGGAGAAGGAAAGAGGAGGGAGGGGAAAAGGAATAAAAGAAAGACTCATAAATGAAAAAGTCCATATTTTTATCTTAAAATAGTATTTTAGGAGACCTCTCCTAAGAAAGATTGCAGCTATTGAACAAATCCTTCATAATGTCAGTACTAAAACTAACCATTTCAGCCCTTTTGATAGAGGAAATAGCATTCAGTTAAGTCCATCATTCTCTAAGAGGAGAGCAGGGTAGTGGGTTCTGCTCAGTCATGTCCACCTGAGTGAGACCCCACGGACTGCAGCCCGTCAGGCTCCTCTGTCCATAGGGATTCTCAAGGCAAAAATACTGGAGTGGGTTGCCATGCCGTCCTCCAGGGGATCTTCCTAACTTAGGAATTGAATCTGCATCTTTTGCATCTCCTACATTGGTGGTCAGATTCTTTACCACTGAGTAGTTTGAAATGGGCTCTCCTGGTAGCTCAGACAGTAAAGAAACTGCCTACAGTGTAGGAGACATGGGTTCGATGCCAGGGTTGGGAAGACCCCTTGGAGAAGGGACATGCTACCCACCCCAGTATTCTTGCCTGGGGAATTCCACGGACAGAGGAGCCTGGCAGCCTACAGTCCATGGGGCGGCAGAGTCGGACAGGACTGAGAACCTACACTCGGGAAGTCCAAGAAAAGTTTAATATTTGATTAGATACTTGAGAAGAAGTGTGACACAGGGAGGAGAGGCCACACGGGTATGAATCATGTGAACTTCACAAGTTACTCAATTCTTTCATATATCTTTTCCCCCAGAAAGATAGGGACCCTGCTATTAATTATCTAGAGAATTTCCATGAGTGTGAGTTACAGGGCTCTTGGAAGAGGGTCTGCTGTGGAACAGACACTATATAAAAACTATAAAATACAGGTCTTGTTTTCTTGGACTCCAAAATAAATGTGGATGGTGACTGTAGGCACAAAATTAAAAGACAGTTGCTCCTTGGAAGAAAAGCCATGACAAATATAGACAGCTATTAAAAAGCAGAGATATTACTTTGCAGACAAAGTTACCTATTGTCAAAGATTTCCTTGTTTTCTTCCCAGTGGTCATGTATGGATGTGAGAGTTTGACTGTAAACAAGGCTGAGCGCTGAAGAATTGATGCTTTTGAACTGTGGTGTTGGAGAAGACTCTTGAGAGTCCCTTGGACAGCAAGGAGATCCAACCAGTCCATCCTAAAGGAAATCAACCTTGAAAATTCATTGAAAGGACTGATTCTGAAGCTGAAATTCCAATATTGTGACCCCCTAATGTGAAGAGCTGACTCATTGGAAAAGACCCTGATGCTGGGAAAGACTGAGGGCAGGAGGAGAAGGGGACGACAGAGGATGAGATGGGTGGATGGCATCGCTGACTCGATCGACATGGATTTGTGTAAACGCCATGAGATAGTGAAGGACAGGGGAGCCTGCAGTCCATGGGGTCACAAAGAGCTGGGTATGACTTACTGACTGAACAACCACAGAAACAATGGTATTATTTTAAATGAAATATCAAGAATACAAAATACAAACTCTGTAAACCACATACTGCCTGTTTGAAAACATTATTTTTTCCTCAGATTCTGAGCACAAGCAAATCTTTCTTCCTACCATCCTACGATTGTCTTCAGTCTCATTTGCACTGTTTCTGACTTTCACAGCCATCCCCTAAACGTACATGAAATCCTCTTCTTGTTTTTGGCTAACTCTGAGTTTGCCTTCCCTCTCACAAACACTTTGCCTACACAGGGCCTCAGTGAACCTTGTCACGAGTGATGTCTGTATAGTTTTGTCCACCGCCCCCTCCGGCGTTATCTGCTTAAGTCGGCAGGCTTGACTGCCGTGACCTCTGCTAACAGGGTTTCCTGCTTGCTGAATATGCCAGCAAAGTCATTACCTCTAACTGCCCAAGCTTTCTGATAGACTGGTGTTGCTTAGAACTGCTTTAGAGCCTGCATCTGGATTCCACACTTTAAACTGAGAAAACCCCTAGTTGACTCCCTCACTTATCTTGAATGTTTTCCAAAATAAGTACCACAGTATACTTACTCAAACAATCATTAAATGAATCAGAAGGGATACGTAGACATTACACTTTATATTCTTTCTCTGAAATTGTAAGATACTTGGGTAAGAAGGTTTTAGGAGGATTTCAATTTGAAATTATAAGAATAACAGCTTAAGTAACAAATATATATATTTATTTTTTCAGATAATGGATACACACATATATTTTCTGGAAAAAAATGGCTGCCTAATAATTTATTTAAAGACTTTAAATAACCAATATACTAGGTTAATATTACCTCTTATGTTATTATTTTTCCAGTTTATAAAATAATGACTGGTGTATTTCTCCACACATGATTGAAACTGAAACTTAATTGGCAAATTGAATTTCTTAGTATTTTCATTTCAGTTTTTGAAACTCTCAAAAACTATTTTTTGTGAGTCAGAGTTAAATTATTAGTTAATTATCTTCTGTTGTTTTATCAGCTTTAAGAGATTTCATTGGTAATGGTGCTTAAAGCATATTGGAGTACAAAATAATAAAGCAAAATATTATGAGGAAATAAAGTTTTATTTCTCCATATAATTGGTCACTAATTACTGCAATCTCAGTTTAATTATGCCTGAGAGTCTATGTCTTTCTCCTACTATATCCACTTTCTTGTCTATGAGAGAACCGAAGTTTCAGCCAAATACAAATTTGGCTGAAGACTAGATTTTTAAACTAGTTAAAGGAAAAAGGTAAAAATAATGTGTTATAAAGACATTGTTAGAATGGGTAATTTCCTCCAATCTATGTTTTGCCTAGGAAGTGCCAATAACTATTCTCTTTAGAAGCTGATTTAAAATTGATCTTTATAAGCAAAATGAGTAAAAAATCAATAAAACTTGTCAGCTTCTATCTGAATATTAGTGTATAATAAAATATATGCCTCCACTGCCTTTTTAATTTAATATTGCTATTTCTTCCATTTTCATTTATTCTGTGAAAATGTAATATATTATTCACACACTTTCTAAGATAGCTTTTATAATGTCATGCTAATTCACTGAAGCCATTCAGTATGTCTTAGTAGTGCAATTATAATAATGGTGATAATTTGTACATCTATAGGCCATTGTGCTGGAGCGTCTAAAGATGTACTCATTTGTCCCAACGTGGTAGCTTAGCCAGCGTGTGCAGAGGAGTCATGCGGCGACATACTTGAGACACATGTCCCTTTCTCTGCTGGAGAAATCTATAGGAAAGAGGTTGCCCTTAAAATATATAACGCATAGGAATACAATAAGCTTTACATGAAATTCTAACCCTAAAAGTAGAATGCATTATTTTAAAGCCCCCTCCCCGCCAAAAAAAAGAATGATAAAACTTTGACTCTTCTATACATTTAATGAGTGCTTTGCTATTGTTCTATAGTCATAATTCCAAAAGCAAATTAACTAACCTAATAGAGTGGTTTAAGGGTGAATATTTTTTTTCCATTGGAGTAAAGAATTAGAATTCTGAAACTGTTAAATATATAATATATTTCAGCAACTAAGTAAATACATCTTAGATTATGAGTCAATTTTTTCATTGTAAGAGAAAGAAGTGATGAATAAGGAAGGAGCAAGGCTAGAATGAATGTTGTAATGATTCATTTAATGGAAGTGTCATTGTGAAATTATGGTTTTAAAATATAGATGGATGGATAGATTCAGAAATAAATATAAATATGTGTGCATACATGGGCTACAGTATACGTGCTGCTGCTGTTTGATTGCTCAGTTGTGGACGACTCTTTGCGATCCCCTGGACCTTAGCCGGCCAGGCTCCTCTGTCCATGGGATTCTCAGGCAAGAGTACTGGAGTGGGTTGCCATTCCCTTCTCCAGGCGATCTTGCCAATCCAGGCATTGAAGCTAGGTCTCATGCTGGGCAGGTGGATTCTTGACTGAGCCACCATGGAAGCCCCACAGTATACATACAATTATTATATTGAATTGTATAAATGCTAATTTCTTAGTTTCTGTAATAACTGTCCCATGGTTTTACCATATGCTAGCATAAAGGCGAATAAGGTGAAAGGAATATGGGACTCTGCGGTTTCTACGAAATTTTTCCTTAAGTGTGAAATTAAGATATACAAAGAGATAAAAGAGTGCATATTTATTCAAGCCTAATAAGTCTTATTTCAATATTTATTTTCTTCTTAAAATCAAAGTTGCTTATAATAAGTAAAAGAGCAGTCTGAGATGTAGGATTAATTTTCATTTAGGCAAGAACTCAATTTGAGGGAGTCACAGGTTAACTCTAAAGAACACGGGAGGAGAGATTCAAACCGGAGGGCTTTTGCTTGCTGTTTGTTTTTACCGTCTTACAACCGAAGGAAAGGAGCTATAAATATATTACGCACCAGCCTGTGTTAGGCGCCTCTGACTCTTTGTGAGGCCGCGGACAGTGACCCGCCAGGCTCTTCTGTCCATGGGATTCTCCACGCAAGAATACCGGAGTGAATGGCCACGCCCCGCTCTAGAGAACCGAACCCAGGGCTCCCACACTGCAGGTGGATTCTTCACTGACTGACCCACCGGGGAAGCCCAAGCCTCCCGCAGTGGGTAGCCTATCGCTTCTCCAGGGGAGCTTGCAGCCCCCGGAGTCGCACCAGGGCCTCCTGTATTGCAGGCGGATTCCTTACAAAGTGAGCTCCCAGGGAAGCCCACATATATCATACATAAGCATATATTATTTTTAGAGTTAGAAGTTTAAGCAGAACATAATAAATAATATCATTTTCATTGCTATAACAGTTTGAAAACTTTCTATCACTCTTGAATACATAATTTCATTCTTAAATGAATTTTAATAAATATATTTATAAACATTTATATATTTATATTTATATTTAACATTAACTTGTTAGGATAGTTCTTAAAAATTTTATAGTAAATATCAAGCAGCCTTGATAACCTCTTTGAAAACAAAGTAATATTACCTAACATGTGTATTTCATTCCTCATACAAGTTCTTTCTAAACATTAAATTATCTATACATACAACCCTAAAGAGCAAACATTAAAAAAAAAAATGAAGGCAGAACTTTTAAAATACCTGTGCAGAATCATAGAAGACACGGTGTTCTAGTTCTAAGAAAGAATCAAATTTCCCTTTGCTTTTAGCGTCTTCTACTTTCTCCCTACTGTGTTATTTTTCAATGGAGGGTTATGTGATGACATATATTTCATCACTGTATTCTCATTATTTTGAAATATTGATAATTAATAACAATTATTATCACAAAGCAGACAATTCTTTAGTGACAGGTCTAATGCAATATGTCAATGAAAGGTGAAATTACAACCAAATTATTTTCTTCAGGTATGCATTTTCAGATATGAAGGCATGGAGATTTCATTATAGAAAATGAATGTGAAATATTTCATCTCTTAACTATAACATTCAATTACTATAGTTCTCTACTAAAAGCCTCTTATTCATAATGAAAGAAAATGAGGGTCAATATGATATTCAAATGAGATTAACAGATAGGTGGTTTTAAAGTACTTTGAAAATGTAAGCAAAGGGGTTTAGTTTCTCAGTCCTATCTGACTCTTCCCCACCCCATGGGCTGTAGCCTGAGGGCTCTGGCCATGGAATTCTCCAGGTAAGAACACTGGAATAGGCAGTACTCCCTTCCCCAGGGAATCTTCCCAGCCCAGGGATTGAACCCAGGTTTCCCACATTGCAGACAGTTTCTTTACCGTTTGAGTCACTGGGGAACCCATTGGAAATATAAATTGCTTTTCAAATATAAAATATTAGAAAAAACATTATAATTTTCTCCAACTAGAATTTTATAACAAAAAATACTAATTTTTAGGAAGACTAGCAGAAAATTAGATTAAAATTTACTGAGCATGGCCTTGCCCACCAGAACAAGACCTAGTTTTCACCAGAGCCAGTCCCTGCCATCAGGAGGCTTCCAGAAACCTCTTGTCCTCATCCATCAGAGGGCAAGCAGATGAAAACCACAGTCACAGGAAACTAACCAAACTGATCACAGGGTCCACAGCCTTGTCTAACTCAATGAAACTTCAAGCCATGCAATGTAGTTCCACCCAAAATGGATGAGTCATAGTGGAGAGTTTTGAAAAAACGTGCTCCACAGCAGAAGGGAAGGGCAAACCACTTCAGCATTCTTTCCTTGAGAATCCCACAGACAGTATGAAAAGGCAAAACATACGACACTGAAAGTTGAACTCCCCAGGTTGGTAGATGCCCAAAATGCTAATGGAGAAGAGTGGAGAAGTAACTCCAGAAGAAATGAAGAGGCTGAGCCAAGGTGAAAACAGTGGCTAGGTGTGCGTGTGTCTGATAGTTAAAGTCCAATTCTGTAATGAAAAACACTGCATAGGAACCCGGAATGTTAGTTCCATGAATCCAAGGTAAATTGGAAGTGGTCAAACAGGAGATGGCAAGAGTGAACTTTGACATTTTAAGAATCAGTGAACTTAAATGGAAGGGAATCGGCGGATTTAATTCAAATGATGATTGTATCTTCTACTGTGGGCAAGGATCACTTGGAAGAAATAGAGTAATCCTCAGAGTCAAAAAAAGAGTCCTAAATGCAGTACTTGAGCACAATCTCAAAAATACAGAATGATCTCTGTTTGTTTCCAAGGCAAACCACTCAATTACACCATAATCCAAGTCTATGCTCCAACTAGTAATGCTGAAGAAGCTGAAGATCTACAAGACCTTCTAGAACTAACATCAAAAAAAAAAAAAAAAGAAAGTTGTCCTTTTCATTATAGGGGACTGGAATGCAAAAGCAGGAAGTCAAGAGACACTGGAAGTAACAGGCAAGTTTGATCTTGGAGCACAGCATGAGGCAGGGCAAAGGTTGGCAGAGCTTTGGCAAGAGAGCACACTAGTCATGGCAAACACCTTCTTCCAACAACACAAGAGACAACTCTACACATGGGCATCACCAGATGATCAACACCAAAATCAAATTGATTATATTCTTTGTAGCTGAAGATGGAGAGGCTCTATACAGTCAGCAAAAACAAGACTGGGAGCTGACTGTGGCTTAGATCATGAACTCATTGCAAAATTCAGATTTAAATTGAAGAAAGTAAGTAAAACCACTAGACTATTCAGGTATGGCCTAAATCAAACCCCTTATGATGATACAGTAGAAGTGACAAATAGGCTCAAGGGATTAGTTCTGATAGACAGAGTGCCTGAAAAACTATGGACAGATGTTCTAACATTGTATAGAAGATGGTCATCAAAACCATTTCCAAGAAAAGGAAGTGCAAAAAGGCAAAATGGTTGTCTGAGGAGACCTTACAAATAGCTGAGAAAAGAAGAGAAGCAAAAGACAAAGGGGAAAAGGAAAGATACATCTTTCTGAATGCAGAGTTCCAAAGAATAGCAAGGAGAGATAAGAAAGCCTTCCTAAGTGAACAATGCAAAGAAATAGAGGAAAACTATAGAATGGGAAATACTAGAAATATCTTCAAGAAAATTAGAGCTACCAAGGAAATATTTCATGCAAAGATGGGCTCAATAAAGGACAGAAATGGTATAGACCTAACAGAAGAGAACATATGAAGAGGTGGCAAAAATGCACAGAATTTATTAATGATCCAGATAACCACAGTGGTGTGATCACTCACCTAGAGGCAGACATCCTAGAGTGCAAAGTCAAGTGGGTCTTAGGAAGCATCACTAGGAACAAAGCTAGTGTAGGTGATGGAATTCTGATTGAGCTATTTTAAGTCCTAAAAGATAATGGAAAATCTTTTTCATCATCCTAAAATCTGTGAAAATGCTGCAATCAATATGCCAGCAAATTTGCAAAACTCAGAAAAGGTCACAGAACTGGAAAAAGTCAGTTTTCATTCCGATTATAAAGAAGGGCAAAGCAAAGAATGTTCAATTCACCGCATAATTGCACTCATTTCATTCTAGCAAGGTAATGCTCAAAATCCTTCATTATAGGCTTCAACAGTATGTGAGCCTAGAACTTTCAGATGTACAAGATAGATTTAGAAAAGTCAGAGGAACTAGGCATCAAATTGCCAACATCCATAGGATCATAGAAAAAGCAAGGAAATGCAAGAAAAACATCTACTACTGTTTCATTGACTATGCTAAAGCCTTTGACTGTGTGGATCACAAGAATATGAAGAAAATTCTTAAAGAGAAGGGAATACCAGACCACCTTACTTGTCTCCTGAGAAATCTGAATGCAGGTCAAGAAGCAACAGTTAGAACTGAACATGGAACAACAGACTGGTTCCAAATTGGGAAAGGAGTAAGTCAAATTGATAAATTGTCACCCTGCTTATTTAACTTTTATGTAGAGTACATCATGAGAAATGTTGGACTGGATGAAGTACAGGCTGGAATCAAGATTGCTGGGAGAAATATCATATACACAGATGACACCACTCTTGTGGCAGAAAGTGAAGAGGTACTAAAGAGCTTCTTGATGAATGTGTTAAGAGGAGAGTGAAAAAGCTGGCTTAAAACTCAATATTCAAAAAGCTAAGGTCATGTCATCCGGTCTCATCCAGTACTGGAAAACAACAAAGGAAGAAATTGTTTCAGTATCAATAGGTCTTATATTAAAGATATTAGATGAGGCCTAGATAAACAAAATCATAATTTGCACAAATCGTCCTAAGTTAACAGTAAATTTAGTATCATGAAGTATCTAAATCACGAAGTATCATGATGTTTAAGGAATTACGAAAATCATTTTGCCAAATTTGGGGAATCTATGCCTATATCAAGTGCAATAAAACACCTCATTTGCAGAACAGGATTCAGAGGTGGTGTAATGTGACACTTACTTCAGGAAAATTCACTCAATATCCCTTCAGCTCTATGTTTCAGATCCCATCTACTGCAAAAGTTGCAATAGTCTTACCACTATTTCCCAATGAGCTTTGCGGTTAGGAAAAGCCATGCAATGTAGACCATTACAAATGTGGAAAAAAGCAGACGTTCTTATCTCCTTCTCCCTCCCTCCTACCTGGAAAATGAGTATAATGCCTGGATTAGTCAGCATCTATCTTGTGAACCTGAGGACATAGACCTTCTATAAAGGGAATTCAGTGGATAAAGGAAGAGTTTGAGTCCTTAAAAGCATAGGTAACCTGTCACAAACGCTATACTATGATATTATTGATATATGAGAGAAAAAAACATCTTGGTTATTTATATCAGGGGGCTATGTTTCTCCATCCCTTGCACCTGACTGTAATTCTCCCTGACACACATGGCCTTAGGGGAGAGAAAGCCCATGTCTGATTCATCTTTGCTTAAGAGCCCCTGGCACAGAGAAGATGTGCAGACATTGCTAAGTGATGTCAATGCAGGGTGTTGGCAATGCAGGCACCAGGGCATTTCCAGAGGGGACAGATTCCTTGGCAGTTTACCCAGTTATAATTCGAGCAGAGGAATAAATCAGGGACCCATTCATTCCTTCCCTCACTCAACATTTATATGGCTCTATATTGGTACCATGCTACAGCAAGGGTCAGCAATCTAAGGCCAATAACCTTGTTTTAGTAAGTAAAATTTTATCGGCCATAACCTGGCTAGTTCATTCACGTGTTGCCTATGGCGGCTATGATGCTGCAATAGCATAAATGAGTCGCTGTGATAGAGATCCTGTGGCCACAAAGGATAAAATGCTGTGTACTATTTATCCTTTTAAAAACATGGTTTGCCCACCACTAAGCTAGAGCACACAAAAATGAAGAAATGATTCTATCCTTCCAAGAGCTTAAGTATAGAGCAGTGGGTAAAAACACGAATGGACTATTTCTATAGACAGAAGGATATACTAGTGAGGGGAGAGCATGTGCAAAAAGTACTGTCTGAATCTGAGATTTAGCAAAGGATGCCTGCAGGAGAAGTCTCCTGTACTACAGAGAGAATAGTAATACTGAAAACAGGTGGAAAGTGACTTCCTTGGGGAGAGAGAACAGGAAACTCTATGCACTTTGTATTTTAACATGGAATTTGTGAAGTGTGAAATGAGAGGGGATGAAGATGGAGAGAAAAGCAAAGGCTATGCCCTCAAAAGCCCTATAAAATTATATCTGGAAACCTGTAATTTATCCTCAAAGTAATTTGGACTAGTCAAAATTGTGACTTATCATTTTTTTTGAAGGTGCAGAGTTAAGATAAGAGAAAGGCAAAGGAATGGCAGATGCAGGATAACTTATGCTGAATTTTGTTTCTAATTTATCTTCTTACTCACTTCTTATTCCTTTCCATATCTCAAACATCCAACACTATACTGCATACACTAGGGATATAATACTTTTTGTTTAATTTCATTGATAAACAAAGCTAGTGTTAGTTTCTCAGTTGTGTCCGACTCTTTGTGACCCCCTGGACTATAGCCCATCAGACTCTTCTGGCCATGGAATTCTCCATGAAAGAATACCGGAGTTGGTAGCCATCCCCTTCTCCATGAGATCTTCCTGAACCAGGGATCGAACCTGGGCCTCCTGCATTTCAGGCAGATTCTTTACTGTCTGAGCAAAACAAGAAGCAGTAAAAGTAGTTTGAAGAAGCCTTGATAGGAGAAAGTAATGTGAGTTAAAGGGGTAACATGAAATTATGAGTGTCAGAAAGAAAGCTCAATGTCTAAGCATCATTCTTGGTAACAGTGATTATCTGACTTTTCACAGATGGTGCTTTTCTACTGGAGTGTGAAAATGCAATAACTGTTGGGATGCTCAGGTTACTTGGTAGTGTCTGACTCTGACCCCATGGACTGCAGCCTGCCAGGCTTCTGTGTCCATGGAATTTTCCTGGCAAGAACACTGGTGTGTTACCATTATCTACAGAGGATCTTCCTGACTTAGGGACTGAACCCACGTCTCCTTCACTGAAGGCAGATTCTTTATCACCGCACCACCAATTAAAATATTTATTATTCTCAAAATCTTTAATATGAAATATTGATCAGGGATGATAAGTGGTTTTTTCCTCCAAATCATACATTTAGATTTGCTACTCTAAATTGAATCATCCTTACTAATTAGTGGAGCACGTTGGACTGTAAGGAAGAATCAGCTAAAATAGTATCATATCCATGGGGGCTTTACATTTGACCAAATAGATATAATAAAAAGTGAACAAAAAAAAGCGATTTTCCCGATATCATTCATTGAGGGGACAGTCTTTTCCCCATTGTGTGTTCTTCGCATCTTTGTTGAAGAAAGATGAGGTCCTATCTCACAGTGGCTTTGACTTGCATTTCCCTGATGATCAGTGATGCTGAGCATCTTTTCATGTGTCCACTGGCCATCTGTATGTCTTCTTGGAAAATGATCTATTTAGGTCCTCTCCCCATTTATTAAAATCAGATTATTTGTTTTCCTGATGTTGAGTTATGTGAGTTCTTTGTATATTTTGGATATTAACCCTATCAGATGTATCATATCTACTATCTTCTCCCCCAAAGAAATATGATTCTGCCATGAGAAAGCAGGAGGTTCTGCCATTTGTGACAACATAGATGAAACAAGAGGACATTATTCTAAGTGAGACAAGCCAGAGCGAGGAAAACAAATGCCGTATGATCTCAGTTACATTTTGAAGCTGATTTCATAAAAGCAAATGGTAGAACAGTAGTTACCAGGGACTAAGAGCATGGGGGAAATGCGGGTCTGTCACTCAATTGGTGCAAATTTGCAGTTACGAGGATGAATAAATCTAGAGACCTAAAAGCACATGTATGATGATTATACCTAAAAATACTGTATTGAACTCTGAAAATGTGCTCAGAAGTTTACGTTTCAAGTGCATTTGTCACAAACATACACAAAAAGATAACTATGTGAGGAGATGATACGTTAATTATCTTGACCATGGTAATCATTTGAATACATGCATATATATACATTTATGTCAAATCAACATAATTGTATAATTTATATAAGTTGTATAATTTATATATACAATATTTATTTAAAAAGAGAAATGGAAAACAAAGAACTCTTATCACTGAAATGAATGCCTAGTACTTGAAAATTTTAAATGCATTTGCTCAGAGTCCTGGTTCTACCCACTGAAAAAGCTGAATGGACAAATGATATGCCTGAACTTGAAGACTTGTTATAATCTAGCAAAACTGCTTCAGATACTGAAGTTTTTCTACACCAATGATTTTCAAATGCATGCAGACTTTAAAGGAATCAAATACTGGAGTGATGAAAGAGGAGGTTCTTAGAAGAAAGAGTGTTTTGTATTCTCAGACAGCTTAGTATTACCTGTAATATGTAGGAGGGAAAAAGTTAAAGAATGAAAGAGTGTGAAAGCAAATATTAAAAATGCAAATACATTTGTCAAGGTCTCAGAAAAATGACACAATACAATTACTATTCAACATGCAAACTAGAAGAAAGATTACTTATTTGTATTTCCAAATATCATTTCCCTAGGCAGAAAAGGACATTGACAACTTGTCTGGTCTTCTGCCTCTTCATATGTTTTTAGATCAAAATGGAATATTCATTTTGGTTACCTGGATTGATACATTAATACAATAGCCAAAGAAACATAAAATCATGTTGGGCTAGACAAAGAACTGGGAATGTTTGTACACAACATTTTTCAACACTCTGTTAAAAGAATTGTGTAAAATTACTCAAATACAAGGATTAATTATTGGTGGAGTGTGAAAGTGATAGAGATAACAGGTCAAAAAAGCAAAATATATCCAGAGTGTGAAATTTCTAAATAAGGATCCCTTCGAGACTCTGATGAATTGTTACCCTTGATACAAATTACTGGAGCTTGGGATTAGAAGAAACACTTTCACAAATGTTACTTTGCATTCTACTCTTATAATAGAATTCAATGGAGTTAATAAATACTGCAGTATTAAAGGCACAAAATCTAGGTAATGGAAACTTTATACCAGTATTGGTGACTATTGAGCGAAAGTATAATTATTCTTATGATCTGGTAAGATACTTTTCCAAATTAACTTCTTTTTCAAATTCATTTTCTTTTGCCAGACTTAATGGCTAATTGTTCTAAGAAGTTTTCTAAGTCCCACTGTTTCCAAAGATGCTTTCTTTAAAACAACAACAGTAACAACAATATAATTTGAACCAATTTAATATTCTGACTACATATGAGAAAATAAAATTATGAAGTGCCTTAGCACATTTAGAACTCTATAACCTTTTGAATTGACTGGATTTTTTCATCATCACCATGATTACTCTTTCTTATTTTTGTAGTTTTTTCATATTGCATTTCTTATGTAGCTGTTCCTACACTCATCTTAAGAGTTTTAAAGTCTGAAACTAAATGAAGAGGAAAAAATGGGAGGGGGAAATGCAGGCAGGGAAACAGGGGACAGCAACCAAGAAAAAATGCATCCCTAGTTGTGACTTCCTCCAATTTCAGTTTATATTCCTAACTCTAGACCCTTGCTGCCTTCAGCGCTTCCTATCTGCCACAGGCATTCTACTGTCGCTTAAGCTTCTCTGCGGTAAAAGGCGCCCTGTCTAATAAGAATTTTGCATAAGTAAGTAAGTGTTAGTCACTCAGTCGTGCCCAACCCTTGGCAACCCCTAGGACCTCAGCCCATCAGGCCCTTCTGTCCATGGGATTTCCCAGGCAAGTATACTGGAGTGGGCTGCCATTTCCCTCTGCAGGGGAGCTTCCCAACCAGGGATCGAACCCAAGTCTCCTGCAGTGCAGGCAGAGTCTTCACTGACTGAGCTACAAAGGGAAGAATTTTGCATAGACTGTCCAAACAAATGGAAAAAAATAAATCAGAAATATTCCTTTTAACATTATATATAATAGCTGCAAGGAAGGAAGAAAGAAGGAAAGAAGTGAATAAGAGGATCTGGCAACACACTATGACTCTTCATTTATATAGTTCCTCATTTCTTCTCATATTTTACCTGCTTAGTTTTTCCATCCCTCAATATGATGACTTCATTGACCACTAAAGCCCTTCATCTTTTTCTATCCTCTGCTCTCTGTCAACATTAATGTTAGATACCATTAATATTCTTTCCAATTGCTTTAAACCAGAAAAGAGATGGAAGCTTTTATTTCAGTTTCCCTCTAATGCTAGAAAATGTGTGAACACATAGTGGTCACTTAAGTATCACATTAATTTTCTATTTCATCCCCCTCTTGTTTTTTTCCCCCTTGAGAAATGAATCATAGAGATCCCATTACGTCCAATGATTTAATTACCAATACTCAACAATCTACTAGCTTAGGGTTATAATTATCAGCAAAACTGTCGTATTGCATTTTCTTCAATCTTCATGCTCCCTCTTGTGAAAGCAATTTGCTCTTATAACCAGGTACAAGCAATAATTCAAGATGAGGATCCTTAATGGATCATCATTTCAGTTATATAACACCTTAGACAAATTTGTCCTTTGGAATATTAAAAAATAAGTAAACTTTATGTTTATAGATCTCAATGAGGTCTTTATTTTTAGACCACTTGCTATTGGTAGGCTTGTCAGGTGATTTTGTGAAAACTTTAAAGACTCTATGTTGTTTAAATATTACTGTGGCAAGTCTTAAATATTCAAAGATAAATCATCCAGTCTAACTGCTTCATATTTACCTCTGTGTTCATGATAGATTCACAGATGTATCTGAAATTATTTAGTTCATCTATATGCAAATATACATAGACAATCTTTCTAGTGTGTTACAACAGAAAAAGCAATTGAAATGATACAGAGTGATTTTACTCATTCAGAGCTTTGGTTTAAAGAAATAGGTGTTGATTTTTTATGTAAAAATATTAACACTTTTTGAATATGAGTAGAATGATTTATAAGCATGCAGTTTATATAAAATTAATAATGTGTCACTCACTAAATACATTATGTTTTGTCAAGATCCATTGCATATAATATAAATTAAAATATGCATTATATCTTTAATAATTTTGTGCTTGCTCTGGCACTGAAAACCTCACAAAGTATCATCAATACAAAAAGAGTAGACAGCTTGTGGTTATAAATATCATATTCTAGCACTGCTGTGTTTGGTTCTTTTTAAAGTGAGACTAAGTTAACGATGAGTTATCCTAAATTAAGTAATTTCAGTAATTTTAGGGGGTCAGTCTTGTAGAATTGACAGTTATTCATGTTCAGTCCAGTCACTCAATCATGCCCGACTCTTTGTGACCCCATGGACTGCAGCATGGCCATGTGACCCCATAGCCTCCCTGTCCATCACCAACTCCCAGAGCTTCCTCAAACTCATGTCCATCAAGTCGGTGATGCCATCCACCCATCTCATCCTCTGTCGTCCCCTTCTCCTCCTGCCCTCAATCTTTCCCAGAATCAGGGTCTTTTCAGATGAGTCAGCTCTTTGCATCAGGTGGCCAAAGTATTGGAGTTTCAGCTTCAGCATCAGTCCATCCAACAAATCTTCAGTTATTCATGTTACATCTATTAATACATAGCTGCTGCTAAAAAGATGCTGTCCATTCACGGAGTGCGTTTTCCATGCCTATCTCATTCCTATGTCCTTTGATGTAGGTAAAAGTATGCAACTAGTTCCCTGAAAGAAACATGGGCTTGGAAATGATGAATAGCACTGAAGCCCATCTTCAGGAACAGTGAATTGCACTTTCACTAAAGCTACTACCTTTAGGAGGTCCTAATAAATGCCACACAGTGCAAGGATTCTTGATCCCTGATTTAATATACAGAGAAAAACTTCATGCTGAACAAAGGAAACCATATTTAATTACTGTGAGAGTGAAATATAAACCTCTATTGTATAAATCAACTGAAATGTTGAGGTTTGTTTTATACAGCAGGAAACATATTTTTATAAATCACATGCATATTTCTACCACTGCAATATCCTTAAAGTTCAATAAAGCACAAAATTAATTTAGAATGTTATGAATAGTTATTGAATAAACTCTTGCATGGGGTACTGATAAACTGAGAAAATGAATATGCCCCTCTCAAATAACTAAATAGTGAAACATTAGAGGCATCCATATAATCACCAAGCATTATAATTCATATTATCTCAATAGTACATAAAATTACTCTGGAAATATAGACAATTTAGAAATAGGAAGATAGAATTAGAGCATTCAATCATTACAAGAATACAGACATATCATTCTGTCTTGGTGATATGAATTAATAGCAATAAAAAAATGAAATGATCAAATTACAGCCATCATAGGATATATTGAATGCTCAGTATATTGAACAGAAATAGCAAATATTAAAAAGAAAAGGTATTAATAGATAAGAAACAATAAATTAAAAGCATGAAGTAAAAATAATTGTTTTATGGAACATTAATAACATGTAGACAGGCTATATAAATCTAATCATAAAATTATCCTTATTTTTTTGAAAAATGTACCAAAAGTCACAAGCTCAATTTGGAGAAACAAGATTTGAAACAAATGAAACTGCTGTATGTATAGGATGATATACATTTTTTGCTCTTTTGTATTTAATTTATGATTGAATTAATTAATCAAATTTATGGCAATGATATTCCTTATATGACTATAAAATTCCTTATGTAAATTATACTGTAATATACTTTTGCATTACATTTTCTTATATCTACTGGTAAGTAAGATTTTCTTATACAACTGTTTTCTATGACAGAAAACTGCTAGGCTTTATTATTAGCATTAAATATCCTTCATAAAATAAAAAATATACCTCATTATATACTGTTTAAACTAACAATAAAATGTCACTTAAAGTTTTAAATGATTCATTAGTTTATGTGTGTTCATGGTGTTTGAGATCATTTATTTTCTTTATTTTTTTTCCTTCATTAATTGCTTATTGATAAGTGAAAATTGGGTAAAATGTTTTATTTACATTTTAAATATATTTCACAATCTTTTTGACTTGCATGAGTTTAATATTCTCATATAATGTACTAAACTGTACACTTATGGTTATTTTTCTTTATAACTAGTGATTAATTTTGATAATAGGTCATTTAAGGCTTGAGTTCAAGACTGTGATGACTGTTGTATACTTCTTGATTATTTTAATTATTCAGTTTCCCCAATTCTGTTTCGTCTGCTCTTAATATTACCAATACCATATATTGCTGCATTTGATTTTACATTAAATATTTACATTTTTATGTATAACTTGTCCTGACTTATTTAATTATTTTCACTAGTAATTTTTTCTAAATATAGACATTGCTTTGGAAGTTCTAGTCATGGCAATCAGAGAAGAAAAAAAAAAAAAAATAGGGAATCCAAATTGGAAAAGAAGTAAAATTGCCACTGTTTGCAGATGGCATGATACTATGCATAAAACATCTTAAAGATGCTACTAGAAAACTACTAGAGCTAATCAATGAATTTGGTAAAGTCGCAGGATATAAAATACTTTAAGCACACAGAAATCTGTTGCATTTCTACACACTAATGATGAAAGGTCAGAAAGAGAAATTAAGGAAACAATCTTATTGGAAGTGATGACTTCCAAAGGAACAAAATGAATATAAATAAATATACTTAAGGAAGCATACGATCTGTACTCTGAAAACTCTAAGAAATTGATGAAAGAAATCAAAGATGACACAACTATATAGAAAGAAAAATCATGTTCTTTGACTGAAAGAATCAGTGTTGTCAAAATGACTATACTACCCAAGGCAATCTAATGATGTGATGCAATCCCATATAACCAATGGTATTTCTCACAGACCTAGAACCAAAAGTCTTGAAATTTGTAATGAGACACAAAATATCCTGAGTAGCCAATGCAGTCTTGAGAAAGAAAAAAGGAGCCAGAGGAATCAGGTTAACTCCAGACTACATTACAAAGATATAGTCACCCAAAAAGTATGGTATTGACATAAAGACTTACAAATCAATGAAAGAGACTAGAAAGCCCAGACATAAGCCCATGTGCAATTGGTCAATTAAACTATAACAAAGGAGGAAAGACTACACAATGGAGAAAAAACTGTCTATTCAACAAATGGTGCTGGGAAAACTGGACAGCTATATGTAAAACAAAATGAAATTAGAACATTCTAAACACCATACACAAAATTGAACCCAAAATTAATAAAGACTTAAATTCAAGATCAAGTACAATAAAACTCTTAAAGGAGAATGTAGCTAAACACTCTTCAAAATAAATCTTGGATAGAAATGGGATTAAATACAAAAATGTTTGCATTTAATGGAATAAAATTTCTAATGGAAATAAAAGCAAAAATTAAAAATTGTGATCTAATTAAACTGAAAATCTTTTGCAAAGCATAGGAAATCATAAACAAAATAAAAAGATAGTCTACAGAATGGGAGAAGATATTTGCAAATGAGGCAACTGGCAAAAGATTAATCTCCAAAATTTACAAACAGCTCACACTGCTCAATTATAAAAGAAAGAAAGAAAGAAAACAACCCAATCAAAAATGGGTAAAAGACCTAAATAGACATTTCTGTAAAAAAGGTGTACAGAATGCCAAGAGGCAGATGAAAAGTATTTATCATCACTAGTTATTAGAGAAATGAAAATCAAAATTATAATGAGATATCTCTTCACACCTGTCAGAATGTAAATCATCAAAAATTCTACAAACAAAAGTGCTGCAGAGAGTATGGAGAAAGTTAGCACTCCTTCTGTTAGGTACGGATCTAACAGAAGAAGAAGGTATTAAGAAGAGGCGGCAAGAATACACAGAAGAACTATACCAAAAAGATCTTCACAACCCAGATAATCATGATGGTGTGATCACTTACCTAGAGCCAGACATCCTGGAATGCAAAGTCAAGTGGGCCTTAGGAAGCATCACTATGAACAAAGCTAGTGGAGGTGATGGAATTCCAGTTGAGCCATGCAACAGTGGCCATAGCAATGGAAGAGGTCAGCTTTCATTCCAATCCCAAAGAAAGGCAGTGCCAAAGGATGGTCAAACCACACAATTGCACTCATCTCACATGCTAGTAAAGTAATGCTCAAAATTCTCCAAGCCAGGCTTCAGCAGTCTGTGAACTGTAAACTTCCATATGTTCAAGCTGGATTTAGAAAAGGCAGAGGAACTAGAGACCAAATTGCCAACGCTCGTTGGATCATTAAAAAGGCAAGAGAGTTCTAGAAAAAAATCTGCTTTATTGACTAGGCCAAAGCCTTTGACTGTGTGGATCACAATAAACTTTGAAAAATTCTGAAGGAGATGGGAATACCAGACCACCTGACCTGCCTCTTGAGAAACCTGTATGCAGGTCAGGAAGCAACAGTTAGAACTGGACATGGAACAACAGACTGGTTCCATTTAGGAAAATTGGTACATCAATGCTGTATGTTGTCACCCTGCTTATTTAACTTATATGCAGAGTACATCATGAGAAATGCCAGGCTGGATGAAACACAAGCTGGAATCAAGATTGACGGGAGAAATATCAATAACCTCAGATATGCAGATGACACCACCCTTATGGCAGAAAGTGAAGAGGAACTAAAGAGCCTCTTGATGAAAGTGAAAGAGGAGAGTGAAGAAGTTGGCTTAAAAGCTCAACATTCAGAAAACTAAGATGATGGCATCTGGTCCCATCACCTCATGGGAAATACATGGGGAAACAGCAGAAACAGTGGCTGATTTTATTTTTGGGTGCTCCCAAATCACTGCAAATGGTGATTGCAGCCATGAAATTAAAAGATGCTTACTCCTTGGAAGGAAAGTTATGACCAACCTAGATAGCATATTAAAAATTTCCTTCTCCGTATGTATGTGTATGTATTATTATATCTGAATCACTCTGCTACACACTTGAAAGTAACACAGTATTGTAAATCAACTATGTTCCAATATAAAACTAATATATATATATATGTACATATATATATATATAACACAGCTAACCTTTTCAAATTATACAATTCAGTGGCATCCAGTATAATCACACTGTCTACTCTAAAATGTTTCATCACCTCAGAAAAACACCCTGTACCTATTAAGTAATCATTTCTCATTTCTCTTTCCACCCATCTCTTGGTGATCTCTAATCTGCTTTCAGTCTTTATGCTTTGTCTGTTCAGAATATATCACATAAAGGAATAATACAGCATGTGGCATTTACGTTTGATTCTTTCACTTAATGAAATGTTTTTGTGTTTCACCCTTGCAGAATGTATCAGTAGTCTGATCCTCATGATGGCTGCATAATATTCCATCGTCAGAATACCACAGATGTATACCACAGTGTATTTTTCAGCCATGAACTGATTATTTCCACTTTTTGGTCATCATCAATAGTTTCTGTAAACATTTTATTACAAGTTTCAGTGTATTTATAGACATATATTTTCACTTCCCTTGGGTATATACCTTGGAATGGAGTTGCTGTCTTATGCTATTTCTATGCTTAACTATTTGAGATGCCACCAAGTGGATGCTCCATTTTTACAATCCCCACAGCAAAGTACCGGGATTGCTTACATCCATGCTAATACTTGTTATTTTAACTTTTTCATTAAAGTCATCCCAGAGGGTGTAAAGTGATACAAAATTATAAGGTCATTATGATTTTAACTTGCATTTCCATAGTGTCCAATTAGCCATCAAGTAGGGATTGAGAGTTTGACTGTGAATTAATTGTATGCATAAAAGACCAATCCAAATTGTTTTGACTATGTAGCATCTTAAAAAGAAAAAATAAAATAAAGATCTCAAATTTAGAGATCTATTGTCATTTTGTCATTTTTGCTATATGGGTAGGGGGACTTATTAATTTTATCTTTAATTTTGTCATTGGAAGATTGATTTAAAAATGAGTCTTTTTGATGAGAAATAAATATGTTTACACGCCACGAGAATGTAAACATATTTATTCTTGACAAAACAATAGATGGAGAAACAATTGAAACAATGAAAGACTTTATTTTCTTGGGCTCCAAAATTACTGTAGATGGTGACCGCAGCAATGAAAATAAAAGACACTTGCTCCTTGGAAGAAAAGCTATGACAAGCCTCAGTTCAGTTCAGTTCAGTTGCTCAGTCATATCTGATTCTTTCCGACCCCATGGACTGCAGCACACCAGGCTTCCCTGTCCATCACCACTCCCAAAGTTTGCTTAAACTCATGCCCATTAAGTCAGTGATGCCATGGAACCATCTCATGCTCTGTCGTCCCCTTCTCCTCCAGCCTTCAATCTTTTACAGCATCAGGGTCTTTTCCAAGGAGTCAGTTCTTCGCATCAGATGGCCAAAGTATTGGAGTTTCAGCTTCAGCATCAGTCCTTCCAATGTATATTCAGGATTGTTTCCTTTAGGATAGGCAGGTTGGATCTCATTGCAGTCCAAGGGATTCTCAAGAGTCTTCTCCAACACCACAGTTAAAAATCATCAATTCTTCGGCATTCAGCTTTCTTTATGGTCCAACTCTCACATCCATATATTACTACTGGAAAAAGCATAGCTATGACTAGACAGCCCTTTGTTGGCAAAGTAATGTCTCTGCTTTTTAATATGCTGTCCAAGTTGGTCATAGCTTTTCTTCCAAGGATAAAATATCTTTTAATTTCATGGCTGCAGTTACCATCTGCAATGATTTTGGAGTCCAAAAACTAAAGTCTCTCAACTGTTTCCATTGCTTCCTCATCCATTTTCCATGAAGCGATGGGACCAGCTGCCATGGTCTTAAATTTCTGTATGTTGAATTATAAGTCAACTTTTCACTCTTCTCTTTCACTTTCATCAAGAGGTTCTTTAGTTCTTCGTTTCTTCTGTAAGGGTGTTGTCATCTGTGTATCTGAAATTATTGATATTTCTCCCGGCAACCTTTATTCCAGCTTGTGCTTCATTCAGCCTAGCATTTCCCATTATGTACTCTGCATATAACTTAAATAAGCAGGTGACAACATACAACCTTGACGTGCTCCTTTTCCTGACAAACCTACAGTATATTAAAAAGCAGAGACATTACTTTGCTGACAAAGGTCCATATTATTAAAGCTATGGTTTTTCCAGGAGCCATGTATGGATGTGAGAGCTGGACAATAAAAAAGGCTGAGATCTGAAAAATTGATGGTTTAGAAGCATCAGCTGGAGATTGATTGTGTTAGAGAAGACTCAAGGATCCCTTGGACAGCAAGGCCAATCCAGTCCATCCTAAAGGAAATCAACCCTGAATATTCATTGGAAGGACTGATTGCTGAAGTTTCAATACTTTAGCCACTTGATGCAAAGAGCTGATTCATTGGAGAAGACCATGTTCCTGGGAAAGCTTGAAGGCAGGAGGAGAAGGGGATGGCAGAGGATGAGATGGCTGGATGGCATCACCGACTCCATGACCATGAGTTTGAAGCGAACTTCAGGAAACAGTGAAGGACTAGGAACCCTGGCAAGCTGCAGTCTGTGGGGTCACAAAGAGCTGGACACCACTGAGTGACTGAACAACAACATAACATCCAAAGGACCCGCAGTAAACGTTGAATAGACCTAGTGCTCAACCACACACCCACTGCATGAAGCTGTCGGAGGCCAGCCAGCAGTTATAAGTGAGTCCCCAGTATCTACTTTGTGTGGACGTGGGTACATATGAACGGGGGAGAACCGAGCTGGGAAGCATGTGCCTTCTGCCATTTTCTGTAGTCATAGGAGTTGGAGCAAGTGACTCTTAATGTGGCTTCTAATGTCTCATGGCCTTTAAAGGAGAGTGATTAGGAGGGCCTCAAATAGTACCTGGGCCTTCCCACGTATCTCAGTAGTAAGGAACCTGTCTGCCAATGCAGGAGCCACATGGAATGCGGCTTCCATTCCTGGATCAGGGAAGATCTCCTGGAGGATGAAATGGAAAATCACAACAGTATTCTTGCTGGAGTAATCTCATGTGCAGAGAAGCCTGGCGGGCTACAGTCCACAGGGTTGAAAGGAGTTTGACTCAACTGTGCATCAGAGCACACTCACACAATATCCAATGATCTGAAAGACTTTTTCAAGCTCTATCACTTCTGTATCTTCTTTGGAGAAATATCTGTCCAAGTCCTTTATACATTTTTTAATAAAAGTGTCTTTTTCTTTTTTCTTTTTTTTGACAAACTGTAAGAGTTCTTTGGTCTTCCCTTGTGGCTCAGCTGGTTAAGAATCCGCTGCAATGCAGGAGACGTGAGTTCGATCCCTGGGGTTGGGAAGATCCCGTGGAAAAGGGAAAGGCTACCCTCTACAGTATTCTGGCCTAGATAATTCTATGGACTGTATAGTCCACGTGGTAGCAAAGAGTCTGACATGAATGAGCAACTTTTACTTTTCTATCACTTTCAAGAGTCATTTATAGAAGTTCAGTTCAGTCTTGTCTGACTTTTTGCGACCCCATGAATTGCAGCACGACAGACCTCCCTGTCAATCACCAACTCTCGGAGTCCACACAAACCTATGTCCATCGAGTCGGTGATGCCATCCAACCATCTCATACTCTGTCAACACCTTCTCCTCCTGCCCCCAATCCCTCCCAGCATCAGGGTCTTTTCCAATGAGTCAACTCCTCGCATGAGGTAGTCGAAGTATTGGAGTTTCAGCTTCAGCATCAATCCTTCCAATGAACACCCAGGACTGAGATCCTTTAGGATGGACTGGTTGGATCTCCTTGCAGTCCAAGGGACTCTCAAGAGTCTTCTCCATCACCACAGTTCAAAAGCATCACCTCTTCAGCAGTCAGCTTTCTTCACAGTCCAACTCTCACATTCATACATGACCACTGGAAAAACCATAGCTTTGACTAGACGGACATTTGTTGACAAAATAATGTCTCTGTTTTCAATATGTTGTCTAGGTTGGTCATAACTTTCCTTCAAAGGAGTAAGCATCTTTTAATTTCATGAGTGCAATCACCATTTGCAGTGATTTTGGAACCCAGAAAAATAAAGTCAGCCACTGTTTCCACTGTTTCCCCATCTATTTGCCATGAAGTGATGCGGCCAGATGCCATGATCTTAGTTTTCTGAATGTTGAGCTATAAGCCAACTTATTCACTCTCCTTGTGCATCACCAACTCGATGGACATGAGTTTGAGTAAACTCCGGGAGTTTGTGATGGACAGGGAGGCCTGGCGTGCTGCGATTCATGGGGTCGCAAAGAGTCGGACACGACTGAGCGACTGAACTAAACTGAACTGTTCACTTTCATCAATAGGGTCTTTAGTTCTTCTTCAACTTTTGCCATAAGGGTTGTGTCATCTGCATATCTGAGCTTATTAATATTTCTCCTAGCAAACTTGATTCCAGTTTGTGCTTCCTCCAGCCCAGCGTTTCTTATAATGTACTCTGCATATAAGTTAAATAAGCAAGGTGATAATATACAGCCTTGATGTATTCCTTTTCCTATTTGGAACCAGTCTGTTGTTCCATGTCCAGTTCTAACTGTTGCTTCCTGACCTGCATACAGGTTTCTCACAAGGCAGGTCAGGTGGTCTGGTATGCCCATCTCTTTCAGAATTTTCCACAGTTTATTGTGATTCACACAGACAAAGGCTTTGACATAGTCAATAAAGCAGAAATAGATATTTTTTCTGAAACTCTCTTGCTTTCTCAATGATCCATTGGATGCTGGCAATTTGATCCCTGGTTCCTCTGCTTTTTCGAAAACCAGGTTGAACATCTGGAAGTTCACGTTTCATGTATTGCTGAAGCCAGACTTGGAGAATTTTGAGCATTACTTTACTAGAGTGTGAGATGAGTGCAATTGTGTGGTAGTTTGAGCATTCTTTGGCATTGCCTTTCTTTGGGATTGGAATGAAAACTGCTTTTCCAGACCTGTGGCCACTGCTGAATTTTCCAGATTTGCTGGCATATTGCGTGCAGCACTTTCACAGCATCAAGTTTCAGAATTTGAAATAGCTCAACTGAGTCCATCACCTCCACTAGGTTTGTTCAGAGTGATGCTTCCTAAGGCCCATTTAACCTCACATTCCTTGATGTCTTACTCTCGGTGAGTGATCACACCAATGTGATTATATGGGTCATGAAGATTTTTTTGTACAGTTCTTCTGTGTATACTTGCCACCTCTTCTTAATATCTTCTGCTTCTGTTAGGTCCCTACAATTTCTATCCTGTAATGAGCCCATTTTTGCATGAAATATTCCCTTGGTATCTCTAATTTTCTTGAAGCAATCTCTAGCCTTTCCCATTCTATTATTTTCCTCTGTTTCTTTGCACTGATTGCTCAGGAAGACTTTCTTATCTCTCCTTGCTATTCTTTGGAACTCTGCATTCAAATGAGTATATCTTTCCTTTTCTCCTCTGCTTTTCCCTTCCCTTTTTTCACAGCTATTTGTAAGTCCTTTTCAGACAGTCATTTTGCTTTTTTGCATTTCTTTTTCTTGGGGATTATCTTGATTCCTGTCTCCTGTACAATGTCACAAACCTCTGTCCATAGTTCATCAGGCACTCTGTTTATCAAATCTAGTCCCTTAAATCTATTTCTCACTTCCACTGTATAAGAGATTTATTTTAGGTCATACCTGAATGGTCTACTGGTTTTCTCCACTTTCTTCAATTTCAGTCTGAATTTCGCAATAACGAGTTCATGATCTGAGCCACAGTCAGCTCCCAGTCTTGCTTTTGCTATCTCTATAGAGCTTCTCCATTTTTGACTGCAAGGGATATAATTAATCTGATTTTGGTGTTGACCATCTGCTGATGTCCATGTGTAGAGTCTTCTCTTGTGTTGTTGGCAGAGGCTGTTTGCTATGACCAGTGTGTTCTCTTGGCAAACCTCTATTAGCCTTTGCCCTGCTTCATTCTGTACTCCAAGGCCAAATTTGCCTGTTATTCCAGGTGTTTCTTGACTTCCTACTTTTGCATTCCAGTTCTCTATAATGAAAAGGACATCTTTTTTGGATGTTAGTTCTAGAAGGTCTTATAGGTCTTCATAGAACTGTTTGGCTTCTTCAGCATTACTGTTTGGGGCATAGACTTGGATTACCATGACATTGAATGTTTTGCCTTGGAAATGAAAAAAGATCATTCTGTCGTTTTTGAGATTGCACCCAAGTACTGCATTTCAGACTCTTTTGTTGACTATGATGGCTATTTCATTTCTTCTAAGGGATTCCTGCCCACAGTAGTAGATATAATGGTCATCTGAGTTAAATTCACCCATTCCAGTCCATCTTAGTTCACTGATTCCTAGAATGTCGATGTTCACTCTTGTCATCTCCTGTTTGACCACTTAAAATTTGCCTTGATTCATGGACCTAACGTTCCAGGTTCCTATGCAACATTGCTCTTTACAACACTGAACCTTGCTTCTAACACCAGTCCCATCCACAACTGGGTGTTCTTTTTGCTTTGGCTCCATCCCTTCATTCTCCCTGGAGTTATTTCTCCACTGATCTCCAGTAGCATATTGGGCACCTACCGACCTGGGGAATTCCTCTTTCAGTATCCTATCATTTTGCCTTCTCATACTGTTCATGGGGTTCTCAAGGCAAGAATACTGAAGTGGTTTGCCATTCCCTTCTCCAGTGACCACATTCTGTCAGACCTCTCCACCATCACCTGACCGTCTTGGGTGGCCCCACACGGCATGGCTCAGTTTCATTGACTTAGACAAGTTGTGGTCCATGTGATCAGATTGGCTAGTTGTCTGTGATCATGGTTTCAGTCTGTCTGCCCTCTGATGCCCTCTCTCAGCACTTACCGTCTTATTTGGGTTTCTCTTACCTTGGACGTGGGGTATCTCTTCACGGCTGCTCCAGCAAACCACAGCCACTGCTCCTTACCTTGGATGTGGTATTTATATAATCTGTTTATGAAACTTAATCAGATGCACAATATGAAAATAGTTTTTCTGATTCTGTCAGTTATTTTTTTCTTTCTTCATAATGTCCTTTGATGTACAAAAATTTTAGTTTTGATGAGGTCCAATCTATCTTTTCTTTAGTTCTTTGTGGTTTTGGAGTCAAATTTCAAAACTCATTGCTAGGTTCTCACTGATAAATTTATCTTTCGAAGAAAAAAAATATTCCTTGTTTCTTCTAAGTTTGTTATAATTTTAACTAATATTTGCTGTGATTTATTTTGAGTTTTTTTTTTTTTTTTTTTTTGAGTGGAGTGAGATTAAGGTCCATATTTTTTCCTTTTCAGTTGACTATTCACTTATTCCAGCACTGCTGGCAATGCACTCTGGTACTCTTGCCTGGGAAATCCCATGGACAGAGAAGCCTGGTGGACTAGTCTGTGGGGTCACAAAGAGTTGGACACAACTCACTGATTAAACAGCAAGGAAACATTCTTCAGGATGCTATTATAAATGACATTTTAAATCTTTCTTTCCTTTTCGGCTTGTCATTGGCAGTGTATAGGCAACTTTGCTGAATTTGATTATTAGTTCTAGTAGTTGGGTATATGTCAGGGTGTGTGTTGGTAGATGTAGGGGAAGGGTTCTATAAGTTTTTCTGTATGTAGAATTTTGTCATCTTGAATAAAATAAATGACTTTATTTTTCTCTTTCAACTGTGGGCCTCCTTTCTCTTAGTTGACTATTTGCTCTCGCTAAAACTTCCAGTACAATGTGTAATAGGTGAGAATGGCCATCCTTTTCTTGTCCATAATATTAGGGAGAAGAGTTCAGTCCTTCCAAATGTGATGTCACTTATGTGTTTTGGTAAATGCCCTTTATCACGAGAAAGATAAACTATTCTCAGTTTGTTTAGTGTTGTTTTTTTTTAAATGAAGGAGTGCTGAATTTTGAAAAAATATTTTTATTCATTTGTTGAGATGATCATGCAATTCGCCCCCTCTTATCTATCAATGTGATGTGTTAAACTGACTGAATTTCATATGTTCAGTGGGCTTTGTGAACTTTTGGTAAATCATAATTGTTTAGGATGTATCACCACTTTAATATACCGTTGAATTTTATTTTTAATTATTTTCTTGAAGACTTGTGTGCATACATTAATAAAAAGTACAATTGCAGTTTTATTACTTTGTGTATCAGAATAATTCTAGCCTCATAGAATGTGTTAGGAACGTTTCCTGTTCTTTTATTTTTTGGAAAGAGTTTGAGCAGGATTGGGGTTAATTCTTACTTACAGTTCCTTATTCAATGGGTAGTGAATTCCACTCATTGGAGCCTCTTGGTTTTGGACTTTTCTTTTTAGATTTTTAATTACTTAATCGCTTTACTTAATATAGGTGTGCTAAGGTTCTATTTTTTGAGTCCGATTTGGTAATTTGCATGTTTCTAAGCACTTTTATTACCATCTAGATGATCTATTTTTATAAAAATGTCTGCAGGGTCATAGTAATGTTTCTGCATTCATTTCTGTTTTTAGTTTTTTAATATATTCTCTTTTTTTTCCAGTTTTACTAGTAGCTTATCAATTTTATATAAAAATCATTTGGTTTCATTTTTTATTTTTGTTTCTTTTTATATTCTTCCTTTTGCTTATCCTGATTTTTATTATCTCCTTCCTTCAACTTGCTTTGGGTTTACTTTGCTATTATTTTTCTAGCTCCTTAAGATAAAAAACATTAGGTTACTGATTTAGAATGTTTATTTCATAATGTAGGCATTTATAGTTATACATTTCTCTCTGAATGCTGTTTTTGTTGCATCCCATAAATTTTGTTGTATTGTGATTTTATTTGCATGCACATAAAAATATTTTCTAACTTTTCCAGTGATTTCTTCTTTGACCCATTGTTTTTAAAATGATGTTTCTTAATTATCCCATATTTCCCACTTTTCCTTCTGCTATTAATTTCTACTTTCATTCCACTGTGGTCATAAAACATACTTTTTGTATGATTTCAATCTTTTAAAATATATTGAGAATTGTTTTATTGTCTACCATATGGTCTAGCCTGTAAAATGTTACATGTGCACTAGAGATGAAGATGTATTTTTCAATTGCTATGTGAGTATTCTGTGTGTCTATTATGTATAGTTGGTTTATAGTGTTGATCAAGCCCCCAATTTCCTTTTGATGTTCTGTGTAAATGTTCTATTCATTATCAAAAGTGTGATATTGAAATCTACAACTGTTTTGTTGAATGGTCTATTTCTCTCTTCAATTCTGCCACTGATTGCTTCAGTGTCCATAATAAGGTTTTATTGGAACACAGCCATACTCATTTACCATACTGTCTGTGGCTGCCTTTGTACTGCAACGACTGACTTGAGAAATTGAGACAGGGATTGTATGAGACTCAAAGTTTAAAATAGTCCCTATCTGGTTCTTTACTGAACACTTTTACTGAAAGATAATGGCAGAATGCCTAAAGACAAGATCAACAAAGGATTTTCCATACAATTTCTCCTTTTGACTAATATATTATGAGTTGATCATGAAAAAGTCCAGATATTTAACTTAAGAAAGTGCTATCTATGTTTAGGGGAGATCATTTCAAATGAAAGAATGTGAAGTTATGTTTCCTGGTCATACTATCAATGATAAAATTATGGTTAAAAAAAAAAAAGACAGAAAAGAACTATTAGGAATGAGTAGAATTGACCCCATGTTTGCATAAATGACTTAAAATGGAAATTTGAGTTTGTGAGTAATTTATGTCAATCAATTAAATAGTTTTAAAAATGTTTAAAAGATATCATTTTTAAATCCAAAAACTCTTTCATGACAATGTGCATTAATACACTAAAACCACAAGAGAATTTCTTTAAAAGATAAAGGCTACTTTCTATAATGTATCCAAGGATCATATTAATAGTAAAACACATAGCATTCCTTTAAAAAAGTTAACAAAATATGCATTTGCTTTCTTTGGCACTATTGTATTCAGTATGTGCAAGAATTATGGGTAGTAAAATAAAGCAGGATAAATAAAAGATATTTAAAGGCTAAAATGAAAGAAAGAAATTTTCATTTTCCAGTCATCAGGTAACTAAACAAACAAACAAAAAAGAATTTGATTCCTACACAGAATTCAATAGTATTACATATGATAGAAACATAGAGCAGTCAACATAAATTATAAAATATCATCTAAACTAGCAATATAAATTAAGATACCTATGCATATGTATACATATATGTATAATATTTATTAAGAAAAAGCTCTGACAAATTTCAACACCCAGAAAATGAGTAGAGAAGGAACCTACCTCAACATAGGGCTTCCCTCATGGCTCAGTCAGTAAAGAATCTGCCTGCAATGCAAGAGACCTGGGTTCGATTCCTGGGTTGGGAAGATCCCCTGAAAGAGGAAATGACAAGCCACTCCAGTATTCTTGCCAGGAGAATTCCACGGACAGAGGAGCCTAGCAGGCCACATCCATGGGGTTGCAAGAGTCAGACACAACTAAGCGATGATGACAATGACCTTAACGTACCATATATGACAAACCCACAGTAAACATTACTCTCAATGGTGAAAAATGGAAAGCACTTCCTCTAAGATCAGGAATGACAAGGGTGTCCACCCCCACCATTATTATTCAATGCAATTTTTTTTTAAGTCCTAACCATGGCAATCATAGAGGAAAAAGAATTATAAGGAATTTTGAGTGAAAAGGAAGTGAAGCAACTGTTTGCAGATGCCATGATACTATACATGTGTGCTGTCCTAAGTCGCTTCAGCCATGTCCGACTCTGCGACCCTATGGACTGTAGCCTGCCAGGTTTCTCTGTCCATGGGATTCTCCAGGCAAGGAAACTGGGGTGGGTTGCCATTTCCTATTCCAGGGGATCTTCCCAACCCAGGGATCAAACCCACACTTCTCCTGTCTCCTGCTTTGGCAGGAGGGTACTTTACCACTAGCATCATCTGAGAAGCCCCAATACTACACATAGAAAGCCCTAAAGATGTCACCAGAAAATTACTTGAGTTAATCAGTGAATATAGTAAAGTCACAGGATACAAAATTAATACAAAGAAATCCCTTGCAATCCTATACACTAATAATAAAAATTCTGAAAGAAAAATGAGTGAAACAATCCCATTCACCATTGCAACAAAAATAAAATGCCTAGGAATAAACCTGCCCTCAATGTGGGAGAATTCTTTAAAGGGATAAGAGTCTCATGCCTAGGCTTACTGTTTTTTACTTATGTTCACTCAGAGAATAGGAGCACATAGTGTTTGACATTATTTTAAAATCAAATGTGAATGCTAGACATTTCAATTACAAACAATCACTACAAGGATGAACTAAACTATGCAAATTTTAAATGGAATAAAGCAAATTTGTAATACATGAATAAAGTTATTTTTGCAATAAAATTTAAAAAGAAAATTATTAATAATCTGAGCTATGGAAAAATGAGGTCTTTTGAATTATAGAATAATCTTATCTAATTGTTTGGATATGATGATTTTGTTATAGAATAATCTTATCTGTTTGGATATGATGACTTTGTATTTAATTGTACTTCTTATCTATGTCTACTAAAAAAAAACAAGAACATAATCTTCCAAACCATCATTTTGTGACTTCTTTAACATATACTTTTAAATCAGATATTTTCCTCTGTAATATATAAGCCAACCCTTTTCTTTAGTTTTATCTACTCCCATTTCAGTTTCTAGATATGATAATTATTTGAAATGAAATAAAAGAAATAATCTTTTTTCCCTATAAGTATCTACTCAGGATAATGATAGTTCTAAAGCCTAGTAATATCTTTATTTAAAAGAAGAGATTTATAAGTTTAATTTTCAACAGTCTAAAATGTTATAATTCAACATGAAAATATTGCTTAGCTAATTGATTATTCTACATAATCATAGTACTTGGAAATTGTCCTACATACAGTCAAATCAAAAAAGTTTATATTTTATTCAACCATTTCAACATTTGAATAATATCTACTAACTAATTTAATAGCAATACTCATGTTTCACATGCTGCTTCCCATCCATGAGAAACAAAATATTTATGTGCTTTTTATTTAGAATGTTAACAGTGTAAGCATGCATGGTATAACATTCTCAACTTTCCCATGAAAATAACCATAAAAGATTTTTTTTTTCTTTTAGATAAAATGTCATCACCTTCCTTCCAATGGAAAAGCATGTGGGAATTATAGCCCGTGATTGGAGACTTCTCAGAATTCCACCGTTAATGTCTGAAACCCTTTCTAAAGCATTCTCTCATGTTCTTCCTCCTCTAAAGCAAAATTGAACCATTTCAGAGGAAGGAACATTTTCTATCATATTCACTGTCAGTATTTAGATACAAGATCTAAGATCTTAAAGGCTGTCTCCCAGCTTTGAGAGCTGCAGTCTTATGTGAGAAAGCTCTCTCCTATCCCTCTCGCCTGCCCACTAACCAGTTCCCTGCCCACTCCACTCATTTGGAGGGTCCACCGCTAGGAGTCATCTGGGACAATGAGGATGCAGGGAGATATGGGGAAGTCCTTTTATATTGACACCTCATGCTGGGTAGAGTGATGATCCTTCCGACACTATGTTGTTTAGAAAGAACTTCAGACTCCATCAGATTCTCTAGGGAACTATGCATATATATTTTAATTGACTGAAAGATTCTTTAAATTCCATGGTGCTTTACAATTTTCAAAGGTTTCACACACATGATTTCATATAATCCCATAATAGTCCTTTCTTTTTTTTAAATCTCCTATTCCTGTATGGTATTTTCCCACTTCCCTCTCCCACTGATTGGATATTGAATATTAAGCAACTGTATGTACAAGCCTCTTTTTAGAAGGAGTATGTGAGTAATCACATTTTACACTGGTTGTGAACAGAACTGAAGAAGTGAAAATAGAATATTTAGATGAAAACTCACTCCCACCCTTATCTGATTCTTACTGCTCACACTAGACTAGCAACTGTATCAGAAATTGAAAAGTTGATCCTCAAATTCATACAGAACCAAAGGGGCCTAGATAGTCAACTGATATTGAAAAAATGAAAAAAAAAAATACTGGAAGATTCTCACATCCAATATTAAGTCTTACTATTAAGCTGCAGTAATCAAAATAATATGATATTTGTATAAAATACACATATGGATCAATAGAGTAGAATTTAGAGTCCATAAAAAAGCTTAAACATATATGATCAATCGATTTAAGCCTCATTATTTTTCACAAGTGACAAAATATTCTTCTTTTAAACTATTTGCAAATGCAAATATCATTCTTAGTTGACAGGTGGTTAAAAAAAACAAACAAAAAACAATGGGCAAACTGTAGTTCTCCAATTTGAGAAGGTAGTCTTTTTCTTTCAAATTCACTTCATTCTCTGATTTGATAAACTTAAAAAAAATATTCAGATGATTCTCTCTAGTTCACATAGTTGCTTCATCCTAGTTATGATGAAAACTATGTCCATAAGTTACTACTCTTCCTGCAAACTACTTATTAATTTGAACAGTGTTTCGTTTATCTTTTGGTAACTACCTGATTAGTTCACCACCTCTCTCTCTCAATGCTCCATTTTATAATCCTATAGATTTTATATTCTTTTATCTATTTAGTGTTCCAGAGAATAGGAATTCCTGAATTCCTTATTTCATTGCTTGTAGCAATGTAAAGAGACTAGGAAGATAGGAGTTATAAAAATGATATGTTCATATTATCTTTCCACTAATAACTTTGTAAAAAAAAAATGATTTTACTACCAATGGATTCTTTTATATTATAACAGTTAAAGAAAAGAGAAAGCCATCCAGGACTGAGACAACTAAAATTATTTTAGTTTTCATCATATATGTAACACCTGCACCTAGACATGATGCAAAGTATCAAAATGTTTCTTGTCATGACTACTTTGGTGATGAGTTTGTTTTTACAATTACAGATCACAAATTCCAGAAGAGATGTATTAATGAGAGGAAAATTTACTATTGCCTTTTAAAGAAACTTATTTATTACTTTGGGCTTCCCTGATGGCTTAGTTGTTAAAGAATCCACCTGCACATAGGTAATAGATACATGGGGGTGGGGGATTATACTAATCTCGCTAATATATGTTTGTGTGTATGTTTGAAATTTTTCGTAATAAAAGTTAAAAAAAAAAAAACAAAACGAATCTGCCTGCAGTGCAGGAGACCCAGTTTCAATCCTTGAATCAGGAAGATCCCCTGGAGAAGGAAATGGCAACCCATGCCATTAATCTTGTCTGGGAAAACCCATGGACAGAGGAGCCTGGCGGGATACAGTTCATGGGGTCTCAAGAGTTGGACACGACTCAGTGACTAAACAACAAAATTCATGAATTTAAGTGTGAATGAGGGAAAAAATGCCTGAAGAGTACCCAGCTGTCTCTTAAAGGGTCTGACAGAAAGAGAATTAAAGCCTATTAAGGGAAAATATAAAGTATGATTGGGTTTGACTAGTTTAACATTTTGTTCAAGAATAAAAGAAGAGTTTTCTACAAAGTAGTCACTCAGCAAAACATCAAAGCATACCTAAGAGGCCACGGTAACTAATGCAATCTCAGTGCCTGGGAGAGGAATCTCTGTATTACAGCGAGGTAAACAGTCTCAGAGCCGCACACATCGCTTTTCTGCTGCTTCCTGTCTTTTGCTTTTTTTTCTTACCAGAGACATTCTTTGCAGAAAAAGAGTGATCATAAATGTACTGATCAATTAAACACATTTGTTTTCTCATTTTAGCAGAAACTTCACAGTACTCACAGAGGGACTATTTTTATGATAGCTGTGCTATTCTTTTAATGAATAAATTGTGAAGTTATCAAAGAAAGTCATACAGTATAACAGTAAAACAGAATATTTGGATTTTAAGCACATTCACATATAAACATCACCGTAAAACACGATTAATTATAGTGTTGCATATTCAGTTGCTGAAGTGCTGTTGGACTCTCTGAGATCCCATGGACTGTAGCCCACCATTCTTCTCTGTCTATGGGCTTATCCGGGCAAGAATGTTGAAGTGGGTTTCCTGTTTCCTTTTCTAGGGGATCTTCCCAACTCATGGATTGAACCCAGATCTCCTGCCTTGCAGGCAGATTCTTTACCACTGGCCATATGGGAGAAGCCCTGATTAATTATAGAATTGTGGTTACATCACTGATAGGGCAAACCACATATACCTGACCATCTTTAGAAAAACATTTGATTATATGTGCACCAAAGAGTCACAGAATGAATAAAATCTTCTCCAGTGATTAGAGTACTGGGGTTGTTTTTCGTGCTTGAGTAGGAGACAGTGGCCATGCAGGAAAGTAACTGCGAGGTGGACAGAGTCTCCAAATACCTCTGATGTTTGACTCAATGTTGCTTATTACTAATTATAAAATAACTTTTATAATAAGTATAACTTCAAAACCATAAATAACTTTTATAGCTGAGGAATGACCAGAATGAGTGTACATATCTAACCAGCTACTTATCAAATGAATTACATTTGATTCCATGTTATTTTTTAATTTTACCTTTATGAAATCTTATAGGTAAAGCATTTCACATGAAGGTTGGTAAAAAATGCTATAAAACTCACAGTAGAAAATGAATGCAAGTTAGGTCTATCTAAAAATAATGGAGAATTTTACTACTTTACTAATTTTAAGCATCACAGTAGTAATCAAATGCAAATTCTAAAATTAAAAAAGCTTCATGTGAATGTATGGCAAAAACCACTACAATATTGTAAAGTAATTAGCCTCCAACTAATGAAAATAAATGAAAAATTTTTTAAAAAGCTATTGTCAATTTGAGATTCCTATACATACATTAAGAAAATAAATATATGTGCTCTTGTTTTCAGAGAGTGACAAAGAGGAAATGCAAATGTACAAATAATTTGGGCAATCTGTATACTGATGTGATTTACTTGAAGAGTAGAGAAGAATAGAGAATGATCAGGAAAAGAACAAGACTTATGAAACATGTAAATCAGATGCGTCAGCGTTTCTTGAAACAGGATATAACACTACAGAACTGGGCAAGGTAAGAATATAATTTTTTTAAACCACCCAATTGAACATGATTGAACATGTAGGAAGAAATACACAAGTCAATAAAACAAGCAACAGTATAAATTTTTTGAATACGTCATCCGTTAGAGACCAAGGATGTACTGTCTTTAAGAAATAACGAAGAAAATGTATCAATAAAATAGATGAATAGTGATAGGAAGCATAACAAGTTGGAGAGAAAGCACATAAAGAAGACTGTCTTTCCTGTAAAGAGGAGATAAATTATTAAAATTCCAGGTTACAATTGATATGTTAGTGAAACATGTTTTTCTTAAAAAGAAAAAAAAAGCATTCTGAAGAGACTAGTTTATTAAAAGAGAAGGCACAATGTTAAATCAACAGTAGAGAATGTATAATCAATCGAGAATTGGTCCAGAAAGTCAATATAGGATAGATAAAAGATGAAACGAACATAGCAATTTCTGAATTTTGCTCAGTAATGAAAGAGAGTCATTGATTACTAAGAAAATAGATGAGTACCGAGATGAAACTAAAAAGTGAAGTGAAAGTGAAGTCGTTCAGTTGTGTCCAGCTCTTTGCAACCCCATAGACTATAGCCTACAGGCTGCTCCATCCATGGGATTTTCCAGGCAAGAGTACCGGAGTGGGTTGCCATTTCCTCCTCCAGGGGATCTTCCCAACTCAGGAATCAAATGCAGGTCTCCTGCATTGCAGGCAGATGCTTTACCCTCTGAGCCACCAGGGAAACTAAAAAGTGAAAGACAATTGGGAAGAATGTAGAAAATCAAAATGCTCTTCCCTTATTTGTCTATAAAGCTGAGAGCATCCTGGCAGATCTGGGAGGGTGGGAAAATTACTGCCTTGATCGTTTTAATTATTCTGTTTCGTACGTAAGTTGGGGAGGTTGCTCAAAGAAAAAGTGTAGGGGGTAGTTCCTCAGTTTTTCTGGGAGGACATCCAAAAAAAAAAAAACCTGACAAATAAGTCCCAAGTATAGGACTCAAGTGCCAGTGTTTGAACATGTGTTAGTAATGGCATCTTAATTCCTACCTCGGCTCACTCTTGTGTAGTGATCCCAGAATAATACTTTTCTGCTTAGATTCTTATTTATTGCAATTACTCTATGTCATATTAACTAAAGATGCTATTCTGTCAAATCTCTGAAAAATAGATGTGGGTGCATGCTAAATCGCTTCAGTCACATCTGACTCTTTGCAGACACTATGGATTGTCGCCTGCCAGGCTCAGCTGTTCATAGGATTCTCCAGGCAAGAATACTGGAGTGGGTGGCCATGCCCTCCTTCAGGGAATCTTCCAGATCCAAAGATTGAATCCACCTTTCTTATGTCTCCTGCAATAGCAGGTGAGTTATTTACCACTCGTGCAACCTGGGAAGCCATAAAAATAGACACACTCACCATTTTAAGAGCTATCCAATTAAGGAAAATTTGTGATGATCAATGAAAAAATAACAATGGCAGGTTGATATAGTGGGGTGGTGGAGGTCTAGGTGACAGGATTTGATTTTCCATTTTCCTTTCTTCCAGTTCTTTCAAAACAGGAGGAAAAAAAGAGAGAGAGAGAAGAGAAGAAACAGAGTCCCTGCATTATCCCATTTATCCACGTAACATCTTAATTAGATGAATGCTATGATGTGTATTTTATGTACACAGAAACTGGGACTAATAGAAAGGAACTTAGCCAGTGTTTACTAGTAAATAACAGGATTGGGAGTGAAACCCAGGATATTCTGCCAGTACTTGATTTGATTAGGATGTTATAAACCCGGAGGGAAAAAGACCAAAGACTAATGATTAACAGCAATGACTTTGAAGCCATATTGCATGGCTGTAACCCTGAGCGGTGACAGCCTCAGTTCTTTCAGTCTCTCAGTCATGTCCCACTCTGGGCAACACCAAGGCCTGAAGCATGCCAGGCCTCCCTGCCCATCACCAGATCCTGGAGCTGGCTCAAACTCATGCCCATTGAGTTGGTGATGCCATCTGACCATCTCATCCTCTGTCATCCCCTTCTCCTCCCAATTCAATCTTTCCCAGAATCAGGGTCTTTGCAAATGAGTCAGTTCTTAACATCAGGTGGCCAATGTATTGAAGTTTCAGCTTCAGCATCAGTCCTTACAATGAATATTCAGGACTGATTTCCTCTAGGATGGACTGATAGGATCTCCTTGCAGTCCAAGGGACTCTCAAGAGTCTTCTCCAATACCACAGTTCAAAAGCATCAATTTTTTGGCACTCAGCTTTCTTTATAGTCCAACTCTCACAAGCCTACATGACTCTTGGAAAAACCATAGCTTTGACTAGACAGAACTTTGCTGACAAAGTAATGTCTCTGCTGTTTAATGTTCTGTCTAGGTTGATCATAACTTTTCTTTCAAGCAGCAAGCATCTTTTAATTTCATGGCTGGAGTCACCATCTGCAGTGATTTTGGAGCCCCCCAAAATAAAGCCTGTCATTGTTTCCATTGTTTCCCCATCTATTTTCCATGAAGTGATGGGACCAGATGCCATGATCTTTGTTTTTGAATGTTGAGTTTCAAGTCAACATTTTCATTCTCCTCTTTCACTTATATCAGGAGGCTCTTCAGTTCCTCTCCACTTTCTGCTGTAAAAGTCGTGTCATCTGAATCCAGCTTGTGCTTCATCTAATCTGACATTTTGCCTGATGAACTCTGCATATGTTAAATAAACAGTGTGATAATATACAGCCTTGACATATTCCTTTCCCACTTTGGAACCAGCCGATTGTTCCATGTATGGTTCCAGCTGTTGCTTCTTAACCTGCATACAGGTTTCTCAAAAGGCAGGTAAGGTGGTCTGTCTGGTATTCCCACCTCTTTCAGAATATTCCACAGTTCATTGTGATCTACACAGTCAAAGGCTTTGACATAGTCAATAAAGCAGAAGTAGATGTTTTCCCGGAACTTTCTTGCTTTTTCTATGATCCAGCAGATATTGACAATTTGATATCTGGTTCCTCTGCCTACCAGCTTAAATTATACATAATGACTCATCTCTGGGAACACTGCCTTCCAGGTAATGTGTATTAAACTAAAATATGTTTGCTTAGATAAATCATCTTTGCTTTTGATGGTGACTACAGTCATGAAATTAAAAGATGCTTGCTCCTTGGAAGAAAAGCTATGATCAACCTAGAGAGCATATTAAAAAGCAGAGACATTACTTTGCCAACAAAGGTTCATCTAGTCAAAGCTATGGTTTTTCCAGTGATCATGTATGGATGTCAGAGTTGGAGATAAAGAAAGCTGAGCACTGAGGAACTGATACTTTTGAACTGTGGTGTTGGAGAAGACTCTTGAGAGTCCCTTGGACTGCAAGGAGATTCAACATTCCATCCCAAAGGAAATCAGTCCTGGGTATTCATTGGAAGGACTGATGCTGAAACTGAAACTCCAGTATTTTGACCACCTGATACAAAGAACTGACTCACTGGAAAAGACCCTGATGCTGGGAAAGATTGAAGGCAGGAGGAGAAGGGGACGACAGAGGATGAGATGGTTGGATGGCATCACCAACTCAATGGACATGAGTTTGAATAAACTCCAGGAGTTGGTAATGGACAGGGAAGCCTGACATGCTGCAGTCCATGGGGTCACAAAGAATCAGACACAACTGAGCGACAGAACTTAATCCTGATCAGTTACTTCCAACTGTATAATGGCAAATTTATCAATCTCTGTTGGCATCTTATTTTTTCATCTTTAAAATGGGCCCCATAACTGAGAAATTCTTAATGACAGAAAAAGAGACACAGATGTACAGAACAGAATTTTGGACTCTGTGGGAGAAGGCAAGGGTGGGTTGTTTCAGGAGAACAGCATCGAAACATGTATATTTTCTAGGATGAAACAGATCACCAGCCCAGGTTGGATGCATGAGACAAGTGCTTGGGACTGGTGCACTGGGAAGACCCAGAGGGATCGGGTGGAGAGGAAGGTGGGAGTGGGGATCGGGATGGGGAATACGTGTAAATCCATGGCTGATTCATGTCAATGTATGACAAAACCCACTACAATATTGTAAAGTAATTAGCCTCCAACTAATAAAAATAAATGAAAAAAAAAAAATGGGCCCCATAACTGAGAAATTCTTAATGAGATTTTTTTAGGATTACATGAGTTATTATTTATTAAAAAACTAAGAAAAATGCCAAGCACACAAGTTCTGTATTTGTTAGGTAATTTTTTATTCTTTTATCTGGGAAGGAATATTTGCATATGCTGAAAAATAATATGGAAAATGTTGTTCTAAGCACTTCACTGTGCTGCACTATATGCACTAAATCCTCTGAATTTTTTCTTTTTTTGACCAGCTGCCTTATGATGTCAAATGAAAATACATGAGGTCTTTTGAAATTCGACACAAGTTTTAGCAGCAGTTTAAAGCAGGATGATTTTCTGAAACCTTGGAAAATATAAATAAACAATAGTAAATCAACAAAAATTTTATTAGCAACATTGCTTATCCTCTTTTGGCTATACCTGTAGTTGAAAGATCATGCATGGTTAGTAAAACACAATAATGACAAAAGGGATATCCCTTGTCCAGGTGTCTGTGATGTTGAAACACCCTCTGTGAGTGCTAAGAGAAATTTGTGAATCATGTTTAAGTTTCAAATAGTGTCACATTCATCAGATGTCCTGATTGTACCTTCCACTTCCTTATTTCTCAGAGACTTTACCTTTTGGGATTACTCTACAATTCTACTTTCTCCTTTATATAGAAGAGCATGCCATATAATATTACAATCATTGGTATAGAGTCAAATTATATAAATAATATTGTCAAGCTGCATCCCTAATTTTAATAATGATCCCCCAAATGACAAAGAAATCTCATGTTTCTGAAACTAGGTAATCTCTAGTGGTCTGCTAGTTATATTTCATTAATATCCTCCATCCAGGATCTTTCAAACACCTTTTAGAAAAAAAGAAGAAAAAGATGAGTGACTTCAGGGAAGGTTTCACCATGATCATTATTTAACATATGATAGCTGTCATCAAGGTCCATGTCTATTTCAGAGGAGTGGATATTTTACAATCTTGAGTCTGCAAAACATCCTAGTTCATTAGTTCTGGCCAAGAGAAGGACTTGGTTCATTAGTCAGAGGAATTAACTCATCCATCATATACAGTAACACAAAAACTGGACCTCTACTGCCTTTCTTTCTTTTATAAATGATCATTTCTCCCTCTAATGTTCTCTATCCTATATTGATAAGCAATTATTTTTACGCCATCTTGCTGTTGATTCATGAGAAGCTTTTTTCTTGTTATAACAAAATTGACTTTTAAAAAAGAGATGACTTTTATGGAAATATGAAAACCAGTGCCTTAATGAATATGTTACATATAATTTTACTTTACTTTTTCATTATATACCAATACTTAGCATTGAAACGTCAACCAACTTTCTAACAGGACAGATATTATTCCATGTAAATTTTATCTTATTCATCTTCACTTTACTCAGCTATAAAATGTGATGTGTGTGCTAAGTTGCTTCCGTCGTGTCTGACTCTTTGTGACCCGATGGACCATAGCCCCAGGCTCCTTTGTGGGATTTTCCAAGCAGGAATACTGGAGTGGGTTGCCATGCGCTCCTCCAGGGGATCTTTCTCACCCAGGATCGAATCTGCGTCTCTTATGTCTCCTGCATTGGCAAGCGGGTTCTTTACCAATAGTGCCATTTGGGAAGCCCTAAAAGTTGATGCAAAATTATTTATATTTCACAATTGTGAAACTTTGCATATAAAAGTCACAGCATAATGTCTGTATAGAGTAAATGTTTAAAACACTACATGTTGAATAAATATAGTAAATAATGGTAATTTCAAACTTAAAAATTATGCCAGTATATACATAGTGCAGAAAAATTAATACAGAAAACTGTGGCAAAGGATATACACCCATGATTCTTTAGAGATAAACACAATTAACATTTTTTATGTTTCTGTCTTGGATTTATTTTATGAGCAGATATGTTTGTGCCTAGCTATGTATACTTGTACTGACATAAATATGTGTCTGTCTGTTCATGTCCAGCTAAAACTAGATTAAGATCATATAGTATTAACAAAAAATACAAGTTAAAAACATATTTGATCAAACATTATATCATGAAATTTTCAATCAGTTTAGTTCAGTCACTCAGTCGTGTTCAACTCTGTGTGACCCCATGGACTGCAGCACGTCAGGCCTCCCTGTCTATCACCAACTCCCAGAGTTTACTCAAACTCATGTCCATCGAGTCGGTGATGCCATCCAACCATCTCATCCTCTGTTGTCTGCCTCTCCTCCTACCCTCAATCTTTCCCAGCATCAGGGTTTTTCCCAGTGAGTCAGTTCTTTGCATCAGGTGGCCAAAGTACTGAAGTTTCGTCTTCAACATCAGTCCTTTCAATGAGTATTCAGAACTGATTTCATTTAGAATGGACTAGTTGGATTTGCTTGCAGTCCAAGGGATTCTCAAGAGTCTTCTCCAACACCACAATTCAAAAGCATCAAATCTTCAGTGCTCAGCTTTCTTTATAGTCCAACTCTCACACCCATACATGACAACTGGAAAAACCATAGCTTCGACTAGATGGACCTTTCTTGGCAAAGTGATGCCCCTGCTTTGTAATATGCTACCTCATTTAGTCAAAACTTTTCTTCCAAGGAGTAAGCGTCTTTTAATTTCATGGTTGCAGTCACCATCTGCAGTGATTTTGGAGACCCCCCCCCAAAAAAAAATCGTCTCTCACTGTTTCCCAATCTATTTGCCATGAAGTGATGGAAACAGATGCCATGATCTTAGTTTTCTGAATGTTGAGCTTTAAGTCAACGTTTTCACTCTCCTCTTCACTTTCATCATCAGGCTCTTTAGTTCTTAATTGTCTGCCATAATGGTGGTGCCATCTGCTTATCTGAGGTTATTGATATTTCTCCTGGCAATCTTGATTCCAGCTTGTGCTTCTTCCAGCCCAGCGTTTCTCATGATGTACTCTGCATATAAGTTAAATAAACAGGGTGACAATATACAGCCTTGATGTACTCCTTTCCCAATTTGGAACCAGTCTGTTGTTCCATGTCCAGTTCTAACTGTTGCTTCCTGACCTGCATACTGGCTTCTCAAGAGGCAGGTCAGGTGGTGTGGTATGCCCATCTCTTTCAGAATTCCGTAGTTCATTGTGATTAACAGAGTAAAAGGTTTTGGCATAGTCAATAAAGCAGAAGTAGATGTTTTTCTGGAACTCACTTGCCTTTCTCAATGATCCAATAGATGTTGGCAATTTGGTCTCTGGTTCCTCTACCATTTCTAAAAGCAGCTTGAACATCTGGAAGTTCACAGTTCACGTACTGTTGAAGTCTAGCTTGGAGAATTTGAGCGTTACTTTACTAGCGTGTGAGATGAGTACAATTGTGCGGTAGTGAAATTTTACCTTGCATTTAAAATTTACTTTATACTTAAATATTTTGAAAAATGTAATTTAGAAGTCTGAATAGTATTCCCATGATAAGAACATATGAAAATCTATTAATTCAATGTCCTTTTACTACTCATATATTGTATTTCAATTATTAAATGTTACAAATATCTGTGTATTGGAATCATTCATAAACAAGTTCCTTGTAGCATACCTTTCATTCATTTTTTTTTGAAAGTATGTGAATACTAGAAGTTTTTTAAATTAATTTTTCTTGAGCAGGGGTTATAACACTGTTAATAATAGATTTTGGGGGGTGAAAATGAACTCTGAGAGATCATTTATTTTAAAACTATGGCTGTGCAGCTAAGTGATTTCCATATATCTAAGAGGCTTGCTCATTTAACTGGTAGCAAGTGCATGATTTACATATGGGTCTATTCTTCTAACTCTCAGGACATTACCTGATCTTCCCTCTGAATAGTATCCTCCAAGAATAATCCAACACTACTGAAGTAAATCCAAATGGCCCTTCTATTTTCCTGAATTTGACCATAGATTATATCATCTTTTTTTAAATTTTAGTTCAGGTAGATATACACATTTTTGCTTCTGCAGGCACATGTAATATCGTTATTTCCTATTTCAGATGGGATTGCCTTAGTGGTCTACTTTCCAATCCCCTCAGAGGATTTCGTTCCAGGAGACCTAATTTCTGGCTATGGGCATTTCCTCCCACTAGACAGGTGTCATCACCTAGTGGCTGTCCAATTATCACTACTGACTCTGCCAGTGGAAACAGACTAATGTTCTACTGATTGTATCATCTCAGAGCTACTTTACCTTTCTAATGAGCTCCAGGATAATACTCACATCTGATTTATTTTTGCCCCAGCATTAGCAGTGGGGCTTAAACACAGGAAAAAAGCAACAGATGTTTGTTAAAAAAAATGGAATTAATTTTTTGAGGAGGATTTTGTTTATTACCATATTCAAAGTCAAATTAAAACCCAAATGAAATGTTTTCAGTTTATAACTAATTTTCTAGATAAGAATAAAATGAATAAGCTGACGATGGAATTAAAAATGAAAATATTTGTGATTTAATTCATTTAATTTATTTATTCAACTCTCTATTTATAAAATATCCTTCCACATGTGCAGAAAACCAAAAGTTAGATAAGGGTATGTATATTGTTCATGCACTCGAAGACAGACTTTGATTTTAAAGTTTAATAAGATGACATATTTGATGATTCAAGGTTGGTCAAAAAGAAGATGACTCAAACAAATATTGGGCCAACTTTCTAAAAAGTATATTTATTAATTAATATAAATATTGTTATTAGTAATTTAGCATATCACATCCTCAGTTCTTTCTTTTTCCCCTCACATTCCTACCTTCTCCTTGACATTGCCTCCTCTCTAACTTTTGATGTAAAGGAATCATTTTCATCTCAATTTTAATAATTTCACTGAGGGAATCAATAAAATAAAATTTGAATAGACCTCAATTTAATCTTTTCTGTGAAATAGTATTTTTATATTCAACTGCAGTCAATATAGCTGTTCCTTTTCTTTTTCCTTTTGGATTATTAAATCATTTGTTTTCTGGACTGAAATTTTAGAGGTCATAGGAGTAAAGATATATCATAAAAGTATGAATAAGCTCAGAGGAGACAACAGTCATAGCATCCCTTAATACATCACGAAAGAGTGGAATGTATTCAGCTATAGCTACTGGACAGAGTTAAATAAATTTTATATTAAGTCAATTTATTTTTTAGTTATTTAGTTAGGCTTTTTAAAATAGAATAACTTTCTTTCTTTCCACTTTTATTTTTCTTAGTCTCTAAATATATCCAGAATTTAAAAGATAGAAGATATTATTTATCTCATATTTAAAGATAACAAAATTTACTCTGAGTTGAAAAAAATAAATATGTTTTATTCATTTAGTGTGGGCAAAAAATGACAGGTACATTTATAGAAAGATGATAGAAATATCAGACATATTTATAAAACTGATACAGGAAATATAATCATTAAGGCTTAAAATAAACTGTGATAATCCAAAATGGACTTTATCTTAAAGCATTACAATTTTCCTCTTGAAATTGATTGAAGCTCATCTAAGGAAATTTAATTTCCTTGAGAATTTAAAATTCTGGATGTGGTATTTGTTAAGAAGATCAGAGTGTCTAGAGTTTTCTCTCTATCAGATCAAGAGTGCATTACTGATACTCTCTGTTTGAGGAGAGCATACCTTCCTGGATTTTTATTGTTTTCAAAGCTATATTGCTGATTCTGTTGTCATAAAGTACTCTGACACATGGGCACTGCAATCCATAAATTAATAAATAATAATCCTTGGCTAACCACAGGCACTGGAGTTTCTCTGCAGAATTTGTTTCCTACTGAACATTTTCTGTACCCTCCTTTCATTACTTCAGATGCTGTTTTAATTAAGTGGCAAATACTAAGAGGCAGGTGATTTTCCAGGGTGATGGGAAGGCCCTCTACCTATCAGCATTTTATTCCAGAATTTCAAAGTGATTACCATGTGAACTTGTATAGTAAGAAACAGAGAACTGATGCGATTACCAAGGAGCAGATGCTGACTGCTCTCAGCATTGCGGCTGTGATGGTAATAAGCCAGACTAAATGCATTTCCTTTCAGAACCGTAACTTGATGCACAAACTTTTGTATCATATTCCGTAAACAAAATAAGAAGACACCACGCTCATGTTTAAGTATAAAATGTTAATATCAATCCGCTGGTTGCATTATTAATGAAATGGTTGTGCTAAACTTCTTCTACAATAGGCAGAATGTAATAAGTTCTCACGTATCTGCACTTAATTAATGGTGGCAAAGATATACTGAAAATTACTGGGTATATTTCCAATCAAACTAAATCCCAAATAAAACACTCAATATATTGTTTAAAAATAAATGTAAAAATTAAGTGAAGTGAAATCGCTCAGTCATGTCTCTTTGTGACCCCATGAACTGTAGCCTACCAGGCTCCTCCGCCCATCGAGTTTTCCAGGCAAGAATACTGGAGTGGGTTTCCATTTCCTTCTCCAGGAGATCTTCCCGACCCTGGGATCAAACCCGCATCTCCTGAATTGTAGGCAGACGCTTTACCGACTGAGCCACCGGGGAAGTCAATGTAAAAATTAATCCCATTTAAAAAATGAAAATAAATAAAATAATTATAATAAACTTAACTAAGGAGGTAAAAATTCTCTACTCTGAAAACTATGACATTAATGAGAAAAATCAAAGAAGACGCAAATAAATGAAAAAGTAGCCTGTGTTCACAGATTTCAAGAATATTAGCTAAAATGTCAACTACCAGAAGCTATCTATAGATTCAGTGCCATGTTATCAATTTCCAAATGACATGTTTTAAAGTAGAAAAATATTCCAAAAATTTATATGAAACCACAAAGGATCCTGAATAGCCAAAGAAATTTTGAGAAAGAAGAATGCAGCAGGGGCCATCAACCGTTGTGATTTCAAGCTATACATACTCATCAAAATAGTATGACACTGGCATAAAAATAGATGAACAGAGCAATGTAACAGAATCAAGAGCCCAGAAAGAATCCCAAGCATATATGTTTAATTGACATTTGACAAGGGCGCCAAGAATGCTCAGCCAAGAAAAGGCAGCCTCTTTCATAAATAGCGGTGGTTTAGTCACTAAATCGAGACCAGCTCTAGTGACCCCATGGACTAGCCTGCCAGACTCCGCTGTTCGTGGGGTTCTCGAGGCAAGAATACTGGAGTGTTTCGCCACTTGCTCGGTGATGGGATAACAGGATAGTCACAAGCGAAGGAATGACCGTGGACCCGTATCTTACACCACTCACAGAAATTGACACAAAATGGATTAAAAACATAAATGTAGAACGTGGAATCAAGAAATTTCTAGAAGGAAATATAGCAATAAGTTTCTTGACCTGAGTTTTGGTAATGGTTTTTTGTTTGTTTGTTTTTGGCTATGACACCTAAAGCGTCAGCAATAAAATAAACATAGACAAGTGGGACTACCTCAAGTGAAAAAGCTTCTGCACGAAAAAGAAAACATTAACAAAGTGCAAAGGCAACCTACAAATGGGGAAGATTATTTACAAACCGTGTGTCTCCAACTCAACTGCAAAACAGGACAAAAATGAACAATGGAACTAAACATTGGACAGATGCAGTGAATAGAGGACAAATGGCCAAGAGGCACTAATGATCAGGGAAATGCAAATAAAAACCACAAGAGGTATATCACCTCATTCCTGTTACAGCGGCCATCATCCAAACCACCAGAAACGACAAATCTCGGGATGGATGTGGAGAGACAGAAACCCTGTGCATTGTTGGTGGGATTACAATCTGGTACAATCTGGGTATACAATCCCAGTATAAAATGGGAAAGACAATAGAAGGGGGAAGACTGGAGATCTCTTCAAGAAAATTAGAGATACCAAAGAATCAAGATACCATGAACATTTCATGCAAACATGGCTCAATAAAGGACAGAAATGGCATGGGCCAAACAGAAGAAGTTAAGAGGAGGCAGCAAGAATACACAGAAATCTATACAGAAAAGATCTTAATGACCCAGATAGCCACAATGGTGTGATCACTCACCTAGAGCCAGACATCCTGGAATGTGAAGTCCAGTGGGCCTCAGGAAGCAAGTGTCACTATGAACAAAGCTAGTGGAGGTGATGGAATTCCAGTTCCTCAGGAAGAAAGTGTCACTATGAACAAAGTTAACGGAGGTGATGGAATTCCAGTTGAGCTATTTTCGCATCCTAAAAGATGATGCTGTGAAAGGGCTGCACTCAATATGCCAGCAAATTTGGAAAACTCAGCAGTGGACACAGGACTGGAAAAAGTCAGTTTTCATTCCAATCCCAAAGAAAGGCAATCCCAAAGAAAGCTCAAACTACCACACAATTGCACTCATCTCACACACTAGCAAAGGAATGCTCAAAATTCTACAAGCCAGGCTTCAGCCATACGTGAACTGAGAGCTTCCAGATGTTCAAGCTGGTTTTAGAAAAGGCAGAGGAACCAGAGATCAAATTGTCAGCATCTGTTGGATCATAGAAAAAAACAAGAGAATTCCAGAAAAATGTCTAATTCTGCTTCATTGACTACTCTAAAGCCTTTGACTGTGTGGATCACAACAAACTGTGGAAAATTCTTAAAGAGATGGAAATACACAACTTTACCTGCCTCCTGAGAAACCTGTATGCAGGTCAAGAAGAAAAATGGGTTTTAGCTGGATATTTTGGTAATCAATTCATAATGTATAAAAATAAAATCATTATGCTGTATTCTTAAAATTATACAGTGATATATGCCAATTATTTCTCAATAAAACTGAAAAAATACTATAGATTTTGGCTGAGGTGAGTTATAACATTTGAGAGTTTGAGCCTCATTAAAAGAGAGGTTATATTTTTAAATGACATAAGGAGATGATTAAAAACTCCACAATTATATTACAGAAAAACTTGACGTGGAAGGATAGAAGGAATTTTTATCACCTTTATTACCACCTAAAATTTTACCGATTTTACCAATTTTAAGTGGTAATAAAAGCCTAAATGCAGGAAAACAAACAACAAAAAAAAAAGCAAAAATCCAATATTTCTGTCTTTCAGTTAGGCCAATAATACATGCTTTGTAAGAGATGTGATTAATCTGTTCAAAATCAAATGTCAATCATAACACAAGAAAATATCCTACATGAAATGAAAAATGAAAAAGTAGCTAAATGAAAAAGTAGCTGGTATTTCATTAAAGTAAGTGATGATATGAAGACTAAATCTTTTTCAAGTAGGACTTATCTTCAAAATTTAGGTAAGAATTAACTAGAGGAGTTACCTTACTGAACCAAAGCAGTGGCTTACCATTTACTGAAAAAAAAAGTCTCCATAATCGTTTTATGTCTAAGGAATGACTTAGTTAATACAGAATTGCTCAAATTAAATGATAATTAGTTCTGATCATTTTCCCACCTGCCTGGAGAATAGATCAGATCATTACTAAATTGTATTATTCTTTAATTTTAATATGATTTTTCTTACAACTAAAAATCTGAAGCATTGTAGCTATATAATATTTATTTTGTGATGATAAATATTTTACAGAAATTGTGCCTTATTGATGGAATTAAAGGAAATTATAAAAATGATAGACTATTGTTTTCAATATTCTACTATTGTAAATCTGCAACAAATAGTATTTAATGTTACTTTGTAAGCTCCCCAAAGTGAGATTGTTCTATCAAGTGGGTAAACAAATGTCTTTTTAATATTTTTATATGTATTTTTATAAAGCACGCTGCATAGGCATTATAGCATTTTATACCTACCCCCAAAATTAGTGAAAAAGACTATAACTCCACAGTCTTGCCATCAAGTATGTCGTCGAAGTTGGTATTTCTTTCAATCTGTTAGATGAAAATGGCATCTCAATAGAGTTTAATTTGCACTTCTCTGATTATCAGTCAATCTAAGCATATTTTATGTGTTTAGAACCATTTATCTATGTTTGTGTAATGCCCATGTATGTCCTTTCCTCCTTTTTTTAATGAATTTTGAGTTTTTGTTATTCATTTCTTATTTTTCATATATTTTTATTAGTTGGAGGCTAATTACTTTACAATATTGTAGTGGTTTTTGTCATACATTGACATGAATCAGCCATGGATTTACAGGTATTCCCCATCCCGATCCCCCCTCCCCCCTCCCTCTCTACCCGATCCCTCTGGGTCTTCCCAGTGCACCAGCCCCGAGCACTTGTCTCATGCATCCAACCTGGGCTGGTGATCTGTTTCATCCTAGATGATATACATGTTTCGATGCTGTTCTCTCAAAGCATCCCACCCTCGCCTTCTCCCACAGAGTCCAAAAGTCTGTTCTGTACTTCTGTGTCTCTTTTTCTGTTTTGCATGTAGGGTTATCGTTACCATCTTTCTAAATTCCATATATATGCGTTAGTATACTGTAATGGTCTTTATCTTTCTGGCTTACTTCACTCTGTATAATGGGCTCCAGTTTCATCCATCTCATTAGAACTGATTCAAATGAATTCTTTTTAATGGCTGAGTAATATTCCATGGTGTATATGTACCACAGCTTCCTTATCCATTCATCTGCTGATGGGCATCTAGGCTGCTTCCATGTCCTGGCTATTATAAACAGTGCTGCGATGAACATTGGGGTGCACGTGTCTCTTTCAGATCTGGTTTCCTCGGTGTGTATGCCCAGAAGTGGGATTGCTGGGTCACATGGCAATTCTTTTTCCAGTTTTTTAAGAAATCTCCACACTGTTTTCCATAGTGGCTGCACTAGTTTGCATTCCCACCAACAGTGTAAGAGGGTTCCCTTTTCTCCACACCCTCTCAGCATTTATTGCTTCTAGACTTTTGGATAGCAGCCATCCTGACTGGCGTGTAATGGTACCTCACTGTGGTCTTAACTTGCATCTCTCTGACAATGAGTGACGTCAAGCATCTTTTCATTTGTTTGTTAGCTATCTGTATGTCTTCCTTGGAGAAATGTGGAGTTTTGTTTATATTAAGGCATGAGCCCTTTTGTCTGTGATGAACTGCCAATGCTTTTTACCAATATATCATTAAATTTTTCATTTGTTTATAGTATTTTGCTTTCTAGATTTTTAATGTAGTAAATTTTATCATTTTTTGACTTATGATTTCCAGCTTTTGTGTTGTGTTTTAAAATGCTTATAGTGTTCCAAATTTTTGGTTCTTTTCTCCGCCCATACATACCCATATTTGCTTCTGGTACTTTTTATTATTTCATATTTTTAATTTAAGTTTTAATCCACTTGGAATTTATCCTGATGTACAATTTGGTGAAGTAGGAAACAAAATTTATCTCTTCCATATGACTAACCAGATGTCTAAATATCATTTATTCAAAAAGTCTAATTTTATGCTCTAGACTTGAGACAGACCTTTACTGCATTCTAAAACAGTATGTATAATTGGGTCTGTTTCTTGATTTTCTGTTCTGTTCCATTTTTTTCCCTCTGTTCATGTGCCAAATTCAAATTTCAATTATTGAAGATTTATAACATGTTTAGGAAAAGCTATTTTACTCTCTTTACTCATTTTTTTGAAAGCCTTTCTGAATTTTCTTAGTTTGTAATTTATATATTAGAAACTGTCTGCTTCAAAAAAATAAAATGGTTTTTATTTCATTTTAGTAACTGACTTAACATATTGTAGTGGTTAAGAGCAAAAACTATAGATTAAATCCCATTTCAATCTCATCACTTATACTGTCCAGCAAGTTATTTGACTTCTCTGAGCCTCAGTGTCCATATCTACAAACAGTGATGGCAAGAATACTATCTATCTTTTGGAATTATTTGGAGGATTACACAAATTAATATATATTAAGATGATAGACTTACACCTAAAACATTAAAAGAGTACATAAATTTAGTTATTATAGGTATTGTTATTAATTGTATTAATATTAAAATTATGAGTTAATATTGGTAAACAGACACATATACACACACACTCAGATTTGTAATTTATCTGCTTTTTTTTTTTCCTTAAGCAGCTTTACTGTACCCAGAATTTGGTATCTCTGTGCTCTGCTTTTTATAGTGTTCAAATATAATAATATACCTAAGATAAGCAGAAATCTGATCACTGGCCCCATGTTTTAGAAAACAAGTCAAACTTTAATTTCTGAAGAAGATGCTCTAAAAAGATTTTTTTGAAGTTCCCCTTGCTGGATCATGCAATGGTAGAGGTCTTGGTTACCAAGTCTTATGTGAATTGTTGTTGTTTTTTACCCAACCTCTTCAATAAACCAGATGTGAGCCTGCTGATCACAGTCACCGAGAGGTCAAAGGTAAAACTACTCTAGTGCTGTCAGTGCAGGCAAAACCCAGTTGCCTTGCTTTAGAGTCACAAATATGGTTCTACTCAACAACTCCTAAAACGATGTGATGCCATCTCTGCCAGGCTCGTGACTGCAGACAGAGTGGAATTGCACATAAACATTTCAGAGATCTCTTCTCCATTTGGCTGAGACGGCTCCATGGACCACACTCTGAGACCCAGGTGACTGGCATATCTCATCTACAAGGGGACGCGTGTGTCTTTGAGGTCTCCACTGTCCAACATACGATGAAGACCCAAGCTTCCATTAGTTGCTCAGACATACAGCCTCTTTATCTTTCCTGAGATGTTAGATTTTGCTTAAGTGAGATCTTCACCTCTTTGGAGGGCCAAACTAAGTGTCTGATGGATACAAGTAACTAAAATAGCTGCTAGGCTATAGCCAAGCATGCCATAAATGTACCAGTTGCCAGTTTGAAAATGCTGCTTCACTGGCATTTAATGCTTAAGGGTACATCTCCAGTTAGAAACAAAGAGCGCAATCATAAAAGTTTGTCTCCTAAGTACAAGCTGCTTCCAAACGTTTACAGTACAAAGAGCAAAATCATGTATTGTTCACTCCAAAAGAGTCTATAATTCGCACTTCTAGATAGATTTCTTTTATAATACAGTTTGGGTTTCAATTTATATCTCAAATCTTCAGTAAAGTCTACCCCTATAAAATATGAAAGAAGGGACAGAATGTAGCCTACCTACTGGCTGGCTTATTTGAAACAAGAGGAAACAGACAAAAGCTACTCTGATAGACCCACTGCTTCCCCTCAAAATTTAACAATTAAATATGCCACTCTAGATGTCTTGTACTATAAATTTCTGGATTTTTATTGATTTCGAAGCTACCCTAATTTCATAAAAAATATTTTTATATATTCTCTGGAAAAGTTTTTGGAAGAATCTAATTTGCCCTTTTATTGAATGGTTGTCATTGTAAAATGACTTGCATTTAGTAATTTTGTACATTTATATAAAATGCATGTTTCTGTCATTTAGGCACAGTGTTCTTTTTGTTAATTTATTCATATTCTCTTGCTTCAGTGACTCTTTTTCTCTTAAAGTGTTATTTACTAAGAAAGAAGCTAAAACCTCCTATGATTATGTTTTGTTGAATTTTTATTATAAATATCATATTCTTGATTTATGTATTTTGACATCATGCAATTTTATATCTTTATATGTGAGTATATTGCATTTTCTTTTAAGCATGTATCATTATATTGTGACTACCTTTAATTGTTGTTGTTGTTCAGTTGCCTAGTCATGTCCAACTCTGTGACCTCATGGACTGCAGCACACCAGGCCTCCCTGTCCCTCACCATCTCCCCAAGTCTGCCGAAGTTCATGTCCATTGCATCGGTGATGCCATCCAGCCATCTCATCCTCTGATGCCCTCTTCTCCTTCTGCCCTCAATCTTTTCCAGCATCGGGTCTTTTCCAATGAGTAGTCTGATTGCATCAGATGACCAAAATATGGGAGCTTTAGCATCAGCCGTTCCGGTGAATATTCAGGGCTGATCTCCCTTAAGATTGACTGGCTTGATCTGCTTGCAGCCCAAAGGACTTCCAGGAGTCTCCTCCAGCACCACAGTTCAAAGGCATCAATTCTTTGGCGCTCTGCCTTCTTTATGGTCCAGCTCTCACAACTGCAGGTGACCACTGGGAAGACCACAGCCTTGACTATATGGGCCTTTGTTGGCAGAGTAACGTCCCTGCTTTTCAACACGCTGTCTGGGTTTGTCATTGCTTTCCTGCCAAGAAGCAGTCATCTTCTAAATCGATTGCTGCAGTCACTGTCCACGGTGATTTTGGAGCCCAAGAAGAGGAAATCTGTCACTGTTTCCACCTTCCCCCCGCCCCTGCTATTTGCCATGCAGTAATGAGGCCAGATAACATGATCTTAGTTTTGTTTTTGTTTTTTTTTTTCATATTCAGTTTTAAGCCAGCTCCCTCACTCTCTTCCTTCACCCCCAACCAGAAGCTCTTCAGTTCCTCTTCACTTTCTGCCATTAGAGTGTTATTATCCATGTATCTGCAGGTGTTGATGTTTCTCCCACCTGGCTTGATTCCAGCTTGCAAGTCATCCAGCCCAGCATTTCTCATGATGTGCTCACCACATAGGTTAAACAGGGAGACAGCCAACAGCCCTGTTGAACTCCTTTCTCAATCTTGAACCAATCAATTGTTCCATACCGGGTTCTAACTGTTGCTTCTAGACCCGCATACAGGTTTCTCAGGACAGGTAAGATGGTCTGGTATTCCCCTCTCTTTCAGAATTTCCCAGTATGTTATGGTCCAGACAGTCAAAAGTTTTAGCATAGTTGATGAAACAGAGGTAGATGTTTTTTCTGGGATCCCCTTGCTTCCTCTATGTTCCAGCAAATGCTGACAATTTGATCTTTATCTCTAGGAAATTATCTTTGCTTTAATATCTATCTTGTTATAAATTGTGTGTATCTCCAACTTTCATTTTGATAGTATTACCAATTGTCTCTCTTTCTTTCCCTTTAATAACAAAGTTTCAGTGTTCTTAGATGTTAAATGTGTCTCTTGCAAATAACAAAGGGCTATATTTTTAAAACCCAATTTCAAGAGTTTTAAAAATCTTGTCTCATTTTAAACTTTCTACTGTATTTTGGATTGACTTTTTTATTTCATACTTTTCTACCAGTTTGCATGTGATATATTCTACTTCTTTTCTTATCGTGAGTACTTTAAATGTTAGCATTTATATCTATACTAATAAATCCAAAATAAATCAACACTTGCTCTGAACTAGTGAATATTGGGGGTGGGAGCTGATTAGAGATTAGATACAGAAAAGGTAAAATATAAACCTGCTTAATTTTTTTGTAATACCAGAAAGTAAGAAAACACTTCAGTTCAGTTCAGTTCAGTTGCTCAGTCAAGTCAGACTCTTGGCAACGCCATGAACTACAGCACGCCAGGCCTCCCTGTCCATCACCAACTCCCAGAGTTTACTCAAACTCATGTCCATTGAGTTGGTGATGACACTTAAAGGGTACACTTAAATTATATCAGGAAGGAAGACTCAAGAATCATAGTGAAATGAACCTACAGTTTGAGCAAAGATAATACAGTTTGATCATTGATAAGAGTAACAATTGAAATAAATCTAAGATTCAAATTTGGGTTAATGCATTAGTTTATAGTGACACTAAAAGGAAAAAAAAAAAAAGATCACCATAGGAGGATACTAATTTTTAACTCTGTTTTAGAAAACTGATATAATATGTTCTGCCTTCCTTTAAAATAGCATCTTAGAAGAACCAAATAGTTGATGACACCAAATAATTTCTCGCTGTAAAGTAATTTTATATATAACAAAACTAAATTTCAGAATTAAAATAGTGTAATTCTGCAGTCCCAAATTAAAAAATGGATCTAAACAATAATATTCATTGTTTGCTAATATTACAAACATGAGACTACCTCTTGAAATCAGAACAACACTTTGAACTAAATTCATCAAATTATTGGTCTAAAGGTCTATCTACCAAAATACAGAAACTGCCCAAGACAGAGAACCTATTGGATAGATTAAATGGCAGCATGAGAACATAATTAACAAATCACAAATCAAAACTTCAGAAATCCTGTGAAACATATGCTCTCATTTATTCAACAAGTGAATTGCAACACATGGAGAGAGAACCTATAGTTTAAAACTTGTAATTTAAAAGACATGTAATAGGCATAACAACTGGTTGCAATGCATAAGTCTTCTTTGAATATTTATTCATGCAAACAAAATGTCAAAAAGTATGACTTAATTAAGGGAATTTGGACACATATTGAGTATTTCCTGATTATTATTTTTCTACCATAAAATAATAACTGATGGTTTATTTTATATTTAAAGTATATCTTAAAGTATTGTGGATTAAATGACAGATGCTAGAATTCATTTCAAATTACTCAAAAAGGGGACTTATTTTGGGAACAAGAATAAGTCAAACCAGATCAGCCATGCTTTCTTTGATCCTTGCTAAAACAATGGTAAATATATAAGAGTTTGTTATGATACTTTTTTCCATTTTAGAATAGTGTGAGGCTGTTCATAATGAAATATTTTTGTATGTTTTAAGATTAATCCTTATGTTAAACCATTTTTTAATTTGTTCACACAATGAAATTATTTTTAGTCAGAGTTTATTGATAGTAAATTTTCTAAGTTGTTATATGTTGAAACTTTTTTTTTACCCTCAATCTAAAGGCAATTTTCTTCTTTTTGGTAATGACACATCGAAAGAGGAAGTGAGAAAACTATTATCTTCCTATTCCTTTAGTGTCATCAATTTATCCTGAATCAAACTCATTCCTCGTAGGGCTAACTCTTCCCACCCACCTGGGTGCCATTACCTTGCCACCTTAGGAAGTGAGATTCCACCATAAATTGTGGCATTTTGTTCAAGGCAGAAGCAAGGCAAAAACAGACTTTATTGGGTACTATTTTTCTGCTCCTAGAATGTAAGTTTTACAAGAAGAAACAGGTTCTTTTTTTTTTTTACCTTTTTCTAAAACATCTCCCTACAAATGAGAACAGAAGTTGCAATACTATCAACAGCTTAACAACAAAATTGAAGATGAGAATAAATGGATGAATAATTTATGAATTAGCTTTGTTATATGGGGAAATTTTACCTAAAACCATTTATATAAGCCTCTTTAGTGATAGCAGCCTACAAATTATGTTTTTATTATTTCCCTATAAATGCAGAAACATGTACCAAAGGCTATTACTAATTAAATATTATCATTATGAGATAAACGATACGGTTAATATTACCATCCAAGATTTCCTAGTACTTGGGTTATTTTCTTTTGAAGAAATAAGACACTGCACAGTTATTTTTAAAACTTTAAAATTAGAAAGAGTAATATGATCTATGCCAGACATTCTGCATGAAATACTGTTGCAAATTCATGCCTGATTTAGTGAGTGAAGAATGCCATTTTCTCCAGCATCACTATGATTCGTGAACCATGGAAAAATAACAAAAATAGCTTTGGAGAGGAACACAAAGGAATTTTATCTTTATCATAAGTTTGATAGGGATATTTAAGTCCCAGACATGTGGTAGTGTTTAGGGGGGAAAAAAATCTCATTTAAGTTTTTATGATTTCCATAAACAGAAATGCTTGGAATATTTTTAGGGAAAATGAATTCCTGCCAATATGTCAGAGTTTTAAACTCTGGTAACTGAGATTGGTTTCCTTTACATTACTTTGAAATACATTTCCTGAAAATTATTAGAATTTGATAATTCCTTTTGATACCATTGAAAAAGGGAGCAGGGCAAAAATGTTTCAGTCAAGAAAACTGGAACAAAGAAACCCAGGACAAGATATTTGTGAAATAATACTTCATTGTTTGCAAGAAGAAAAATGTAAAGCTTAAGACCCTATCTATAAAATTATCTGCTATAATCAATTTTGATAATTTTGAAACTAATTACTGAATAAGTGATGGATGTACCATAATTTGTAAACAACGTAAAAATCCCATCAACCATGCTGCAGTCAATTAAACTGTTGTGCATAAATGCAGCAAGAAAGAGTTTCCAAGGCTTCATTCTCAGACTATTCATGAGCGTAATAGACCGTGCTATTTCAATGCAAAATGCAGTCAGCTCTCTATTATCCTCACTAATGGTGCAGATAATCCAAAGTGTTAGATAATCCCCAAACCATTTATTGTGGCATAGAAATAGACCTTTAAAGGTTAAAAAAATCCTTTTTAAAATTGGAGTTGATTTATCCACCGAGAGTTAGATACATTTGAGACCTTTCTGCCCTTGCAGCCAGTGGACAGGATGAAAGTTCTCCCAGCTCTCTATTAATACTCCAACTTTAAGCCCATATTTTTATTCAGTGAGGCATTATTTTCCAACACTTTCATAGATAGCTTGTTTAATTCCTTTATTCCTTCCTTCTTCAGTTTTCTTCTTTTAATTTCTTTCTTTCTAACAAGCTGCCAGATAAGAGTCAGGTATGTGTTTTCATAAAAAAGTAATGATTCAATTTTTTTATATTTCATCCTACATTTGCACTAAATCATGCAAATTTTTGAATAGGGGTTTGAGAAAAAAAAAAAGTTACATTTGTTATTTCATTACCATGTCTCCAAAATACTCCTCTATATGTTAACACTTCCCTTTAACAGATTCAGTTCAGTTCAGTTCAGTTCATTTGTTCAATGTGTCGGACTCTTTGTGACACCATGGACTGCAGCACGCCAGGCCTCCCTGTCCATCACCAACTCCCGGAGTTTACTCAAACTCATGTCCATCGATTCGGTCATGCGATCCAACCCTCTCATCCTCTGTCGTCCCCTTGTCCTCCTGCCTACAATCTTTCCCAACATCAGGGTCTTTTCAAATGAGTCAGTTCTTTGCATCAGGTGGCCAAAGTATCAGAGTTTCAGCTTCAGCATCAGTCCTTCCAATGAATCTTCAAGACTGATTACCTAGCAGATTGGAACTTAATAAAGCTGCATTCCATTATTCAAAAATATAGCAGTAGAATATGTATTCTTCATACAAATCCCCTGTTTATAGACACATGAAGATTGAGAGTGGCACTACAAATTCTTTCGTAAGAAAACGGATTCCAAGAGAAAGGAACTAGCTGAGGGGCAAGAAGGGAGAAGAGGCGGCAGTTGCTAACGGTTTATTTTCTTTTTTTATTAAAAAAATGTTGTCTTACTCTTAAAAGATGAATCCTAGAATTTTCTGCGTGTTAGATAATACCAAAGAAAGTCTACTTGAGTTTAAACTTAATTCTAGGGTGCTCTTTCTCCTGTTTCTCTCGTTCCAAGAATAGTAAATTCGGACTGAAAAGTTGCTTGGCATTTTTAAATATTAGTTTGTTTCCTGAACAGAAATTCATGGGCTGTAGGAAAAGACAGCTTAAGAAATGTACTGTTTACTGAGGTATGTCAGCTGGGGATTTCAAATTAATTACTGGAAATCATATTAAAAACTTTGTTGACTAGAGGACACGTTTCCCATTTTGCTTCCTTGTGACCACAAGAGAAATATATACTGAAAATTACATTTTCCATTAAATTATATCTAAAATTTAAGCCAAGTTATGTGCTTCCTTATTTTTTATAGTCAGAGAGAACAAGTAGAAATTTGTGTCTAGAACCACTCAATTTAATATTTATTGAAAGTCAATGCTTAAAAAATAATTCCATTGGGGCACTATTAAAAAAGGCTTAGTATAGCTAAAATGACTAAATGCTTGAGAAAAGCACACTGATCTTTAGAAAATTCATTAACTTCAACTAATAATAGTGTTTCAATCATAACAGGTGTGCACAAGAAATAAATATTAATATATACTAAGAATTTTACTAATGCTTAATTTTACAACAAATTCAAACTCAAATAACATAAAAAATACAATTTTTTAATTGTAAAGAAACTGTATTTTTAAGTATTCAATGAAAAAACTTTTAAAAGTTTGTTGCTGCCCTCATTATACTAGAAAATATCTTTTTCTGTCTTTCTTTTATGAAAGAAGTTCTCTTGCCCCCTTAGTAGGAAAATGGGAACAAGTACTTTAAAACACTTCCCACTGCCACCTCATAATCAAGCATGTAGCATTATTTATTTTTAAATAATATTACATTGAATAATATGAAATCATTGATAGCTGACAATTATTGACCTAAAGAAGCTTGAAAACAGTTTAGGTGAAAATGTAAACAACTTCCATTTAAGAATTAGAAGATTAGAAAGTAACACTATTAGTTTCCAAAAGTAAAAGGCACTAATAATAATTGATAGCATTTACTGAAAGCTTATCACATACCAGGAATGTGTTATGCTATCTTTCTTGATTCTCACTACTGTACTAGTGGGTAAACATCACTGTTGTCCCCACTTTATTCTTCAAAATAATTGATTATCAGACACCCTAAGCAATGTGGCCTCAGTAACAAAGTTATGTGATAGTATAAAGTGTTTTACCTCAAGCTCTGATTTCTATTATGATATAGACATATTTTCTGTATTTCTCCTCTAAATGAGAACACGTTTCATATGACGTCAACCTGTACTTTATTTCACCTAAGATACAGAGAAAACACATTCTACCTAGGACATGAAAGTCCCCAGCATGTCCCCACTCCCATGGAAGAGCCAAAACTTAATATTTGCCTGGGAAGCCATTTGCCTTGTCATGTAAGTGCTGTTACCCTTTTATTTAAGGTGCCAAAAGAAACTGCTAGGAGGTGAGCAGGTACCAAGGACTCGGGTATTGTAAGACAGAAAGGACTGAGAAAAGGGAAGCTTCATCATTCTGTAGAGAGAGTCAGGGCATCTCCAGAAGGGATGGATGGCTGGGACCATTGGGGGAGAACAATTATTTAAAGACGAGGAAGCCGAGAAGAGTCGTGAAATGGAAGTCGGAGGGCGGGGTATTCAAATTGAGCATCTTCCACAGGGCTAGAAAGCACCCAGGACACTGCCTAAAGATCTGGGTATTAGGAAGTGCCTTTGTGTGACAGAACAGAGCCCTGGGCTAGAAAAGCCTGTTAGAGTTTCAAAGTGAAGTGATGCTTTATATTGCGTCTGCACTCTGTCATCTGCATTCAGCAATGACTGTGGCTGCAATAGTCTTCTAAGCACTGATGATGTCAGCTCTACTTGATTATCGTACAATATATGTCTGGTTGCATCTGTAGTTCTCTTCCTCCTTTGGCTCAGCCTCTTCATTCCTTCTGGAACTGGGCAAAGAGGGTCTACTACTGGGAATATTTGGTTGGAGGATATGTAAAGATGAGGTCTCCTGAAAAGTTAGCTAGAAGAAAAGGAAATTGAGTAGAAGGAATGTTTACAAAAATCGCACTGCTCCCTGTGATTCTATTTAATCCTACTGTCTCTCATACTGCTAACTCTCTTACCAGACTGAGTTTCAGGTAGGGTTTCATTAACTTAAATTTGCTTTTTCTATTTGCTCACCTCAAACCCTTTGTCCACCCTTTAGAATTTGGCTACCATATTGAATATAACCTCTAAAATCTTGCAAGGTAACAAAAATTTTATTGCTAGTAAGTCAAATGGCACTTCAGTTATATCTTTCTTAAATTCTCAGTGGCATTGACAACTCTCCTTATTGGAATATTCTTTTTTTTCAGATTTGATAATAACTAATTAAATAGTTATTTGATAGTAACTAATAAGTGTGAACTGATTCAGTTCACATTTCTGAAGCTGCTCCTTCTTTCTGTTCTTCTTAGCTTTTTTTTTTTTTTTTTCACCTTTTTCTTTTCTCTCTCTTTTGATTTTGACTCCCCTTGGCAAATTTCATCGAAGCCCTTGATTGGTATATTTTGCCTATATATTTCCTGCTAAACATTTAAACACCTTCATTTGGATGCCCCAAGACCATCTTAAACTTATTTGATCAACAAGAAAACTCATTATCTTTTCAAAAAAAAAAAAAAATCTGCTCCTAATGTGTTTCATAAGCAGAATAATGGTAATCTCATCCACTTTAGCAAATGAAATTTAAATTTCTGGTAGCCATGTTTGACTTACATTTCTCCTATCCCTTCATTGACCAAGTTATATAAATTTCTTTTGCTAAATAGTCTGCACTTTTCAACAAGTTTACTAATTTGGAGAACTGATACCCTTCACTCAAATTGCTTCAACAGTTTTCCTCTAATAAAATCTTACTCTCTCCAATTTAGCTTCCATACTATGTACAGAGTGATGCCTCCAAAGACACATTTGATCGAATTGCTTTTTGTCTAAAAAGCTGTTCACTGGCTCCCCATCATTCATCTGCTGACATCCAAATATGATATGATCTGGCTCCTATTTACGTTACCACTCATCTTCATCCCATCTTCCATATTTAAATAACATTTATCAGTTATTTAAAAATGCCACTGTTTCACCCTGGTTTGCAGTACATGCTGTTTCTTCTGTGTAGAATATTTGTCTTCTTTCTCTTAACCCATCCACTTACTGCTTGAAATACAGGTCTCCTCTTAGGTGTCATTTTTTCTAGGACAGCATCCAAAATCCACTCTAGTTTAGACCAAGTCTAGCCTAGTCAGAGTCTCTCTCAATGTTATCCCATATTATCTAGTTCTTTTAAACCCATCACATGATATTTTAGCAATCTCTTTATCTTTTTTTTTTCTTCTTTTAGGTACTAATGAAACATCATAGGAAACGGATATTTTATTATTTATCATTGTTCTATCCGATCTTAGAAATGTACCAAAACATGGTGAGTGTTCAGTAAATATGTGCCAAATGGTAGCTTACTGACAGTAATATGGTTTCCATAATATCAGTCCATCAGTGAGTATGCTGTTGTTTAGTCACTAAGTTATGTCCAATTATTTTGCAAACCCAGGGGCTGAGGCCCACCAGGCTCCTCTGTCTGTGGGGTTTCCCAGGCAAAAACAATGGAGTGAGTTGTGACTTCCTTCTCCAGGGCATCTTCCAGACCCAGGGATAGAATCCACATCTCCTGCATTGGCAAGTGGGTTCTTTACCCCTAAGCTATCAGGGAAGCCCCATCAGTGAGTATAGATTGAGTTAAATAAATGATTGTAAGAAAAAAAAATCAGTGCAGGAATCATAAAAGCTATATAAATAAATTAATGAAATGTGTCATTTCCTCTGGATGTCTAAAAATACCCCATTAAGGCTAGTGTATTATAAAATTGGCAATCTGCTTCACTGAATGATTTCCAGGGAATGGAATAAAGGACACACCATTTATTATTAGATAAACTTGAGAATGAAACTTCAAAAGGCAAAGCAAGAAAAAAGACATAAGATTTATGACTAAGATAATATTTCATATTGGAATCTTTGAACTCTAATTAAGTCTATAAAAACATGTACAGAGGGGAAAAAAGGGCTAGTCTATACAAAGTGATTTTTCCACTGAATGTGTACGCAGAAATACAGATGAGTTTAAAAAAGGACAGCAATGAATTTTTAGTTAGATCAGCCACAGTTAAAAATCACTTAAAGAGTTATGTGTATATTCATCACACATGCTGCCTCTGAATCTACATGTAAGTGGTAGTAAAGTTATAATTCACAGCAGCAAGAGTCAAGAAATTGAAGTGCAAATATAAACCATAATTTTCATCATTGAGTTTTCACTTCCTTTCCCTAGCTCTATCTAAAATTCCTCCTGAGGATCTTAAGTCAAAGCTCTATCTGGAAGCAAGTAGCCTGAGGAAACCTAAGATCTTCTATCATCTTTCAGGCAGAGGAAAGTCCACAAGACCACAAAAGTATATACTAATTCTCCACAGTAACATAATGTATAGTGCCATGTACTCAGAGAGAAAAAAAAAAATCTATATAAAATTGTAATATGCAACTACAGAAATTATATCTACTCAGAATTGAAGCTAGTTTTGTCATGGCTTGCTCATAGTAGATATTATTTCTTTAGTAATAATATTTCAAAATAGATTTGTGGTTATTAAAGCTATGTAAAAATATGCATACAACTATTACACTAAAATCACTGGAAAATTTTTAAAGAAAAGAACAAAATTCAGCTGAGAAATTAAAAATATTTTACTGGCTTTATTCAACAATCCATGAATCAAGTAGCATTCCATCTAGCAAATAGCAAAAGGTTCCAAAGAGCTCTGCAAAGTGAAAGACTTTTAGAGACAGAAGGAAGTTACGCTAGCAGAAGGTGGATTGGTTGTGGCAGAGGTCACTTCCTTTTAGGAGATGGCAAACCGTCCACTGGGCAGACTAGCTTACTGGGGCTGACCAGGTGATTCCTGATTGACTAGCTCAAGATTTAATTTCTGGAAGAGACCAAACCCGTCAGTCAGTCTTGATTTGGTGACTTGTGGCTTATAATAAGTGACTTCATTTGGGGTCCGTTGTTTTGTTTTTTAAACAAACTCTCCTTTACAGTAGAAGTCACTATGGTTTTATTTTTTAAGTCCTTATTCCAGTAAGTGAAAGGTTTAAAGAAATTATAGATGCTGTTTTCCCCACACTTAATCATATTAGCAGTCTAAGTAAAACCTTCTATATGCTTTCTGAAGTTATTGATTTCCCTTGTAAAAAATCTATCTGCACTGTATCATAAAGTCATTAGCAGGTAAGGGTATGCCTCACAAATTATGTACTGGCAGAATTTACTGGTGACATAAGAGAATCAGAACTCATTGCCTATTCGCTCAACTAATTGTTGCTACTGTGTGCATTTTAGTGCATGTACTTTCTGCAAAACAGTTTTTAATGAGGCCATTAGTCTTTTTCTTATATTATTCCCCTAATTCCCTTCTATATTCTTTAAAACCCTAATCAGCAAAATCATTTACAAAATCACTTTATAAAGTAAAACAAGTTAACTGCAATGTGGTATCAACGGACTTAAGCATTATACCTTTAATAAGTGTGTATTGTACTATTCAAAGGGAGTCAACTCCATATATTTGCTCAGTAAATAATAATAATGGGCTTAATAAGGTATTATGCATATTTGATGAGCTTTTAATGTAAAGCATATTTCCTAATATAGAAAATATACCAAAGACCATCTTTCAGTACTAGTAATTATCTTCCCTAAAATCTGTTAAGAACAGGAGCTTCCAAGTGAATGCTAATGAATTATACATCAATGAATACTTTCAAAAGAATTCTACACATCCAAAAGAGTTAATATGTAATATGAAATAGACATGCAAATTAACTGTGGTAAGGCATTAAAAGTATATAAATGCTGGCCAAAATGGTTAGGCATCCCCAATGAAAGGGAATAACTACAATTCAACAGATTTAAATTCTAGGCCCAGGGGTAACAAAAATGTAGATCAAAATAGGATGAGTCTAGCTAAAATTTTCAGATCAACCATTGTTTCTGTAGAATGACCCTATGCATACAGTACTTCTAGGACCCAATGCTATTATCAACAAAGTAATACAAGTCTAGAGTCAATGTAAAACTCACATCATCACTTTATTTTTTAAATAACACAAAATGCTTGTAATCTTAGGTACTGCACTTTCATTTCAATAATATTGTAACTTCAATTTGGCTTAAAATATTCCAGTGGGAAATTTTCTATGAATATTTAAGCTTTCATTATATATGTTGACTATAAATTCCTCCTCTACACCCTGAAATTCTAAATGATTCAAGCTGAAAATCTGTAAACCCAAATACAGCATACGAGTATTTGCGTATATGTGGATCTCATTATATTGGGTTAGACAAATGTTCATTTTGGTTCCCATAAGATGTTATGGAAAAACCAGAAAAAACTTTTGGGCCAAGCCAATACAAAGTAATTCAACTGCATTCTGCTACAATTGCTCCAATAATTAATAAATAACGATTGAATCCTAAATCTGTGTCTAGAGTCCTGATCTTTTTTCTGAACTTTAGTATTTTATGCTCTCCATCTCGTCTTCCAAGGTGGTGCTAGTGGTAAAGAACCCTCCTGCCAATTCAGGAGGCATAAGAGATGTGGCTCGATCCCTGGATTGGGAATATTCCCTGCAGGACGGCATGGCAACCGACTCCTGTATTCTTGCCTGGAGGATCCCATGGATGATGGAGCACAGCAGACTACAGTCCATAGGGTGGCAGAGAGCTGGGCACGGCTGGAGGGACTTCGTATGCATGCACGCTCTGCCTAGATGCCTCGGCCGTCTTTAACTTAACATGTAGATGGCCGCCTCAGTGAACTCTTCTCTTCCACCCTTCTTCTCTTCCATACACAATGTTCACAGCTGGTACAACGAAACCTACCTTCCCTTAGCTCAGACCATATTAGACTTGCTACTGGACACAGTCCAGTATGTCGCATGGTTCAGCTTCAAATTACATCATGTCTCACCTTCTTTGTAAGTATTCTTCCTCCTTGCATGGATGGCAGCCTCTTTCCTTCTTGTCCCTTGATAAATAATTGTGCATTGTTGAGTTAAATTAAGGTCTCCTTTTATATAGCATCTCACCTGATACTCCACTCTCAGGGAGAGTACTATTTCTCATATACCATTGAATTTAATATTTACACATCTCACTTTCATATTATATTGTCAGCTCTCATGATTTAATACTTTCAGAAATGACCTTTGAGTTATGTATGTCTTGTTAGCAATATATTTCATATATGTCTTGTTAGTAATACATCAACATTTTAGGAATCATTGAACTAAAATGAACTGGAATGGGCAAATTTAATTGAGATGACCATTTTATCTATTGCTGTGGCCAAGAATCCCTTAGAAGAAATGGAGTAGCCCTCATGGACAACAAGAAAGTCCAGTATGCACTAGTTGGGTGCAATCTTAAAAATGACAGAATGTTCTCTCTTCATTTCCAAGGTAAACCGTTCACTATCACAGTAATCCAAGTCTATGCCCCGACCAGTAACACCAAAGAAGCTGAAGATGAATGGATCTATGAAGACCAACAAGACCTTCTAAAACTAACACCTGAGAAAGATGTCCTTTTCATCATAGGGGACTGGAATGCAAAAGCAGGAAGTCAAGAGATAACTGAAGTAGCAGGTAAATTTGGCCTTGGAGTACAAAATGAAACACGGCAAAGGCTAACAGAATTTTGGCAACAGAATGCACTGGTCATAGCAAACGTCCTCTTCAAACAACAGAAAAGACAACTCTACACATGGACAAAACCAGATGGTCAATATTGAAATCAGATTACATATATTTTTGCAGCCTAAGAAGGAGAAGCTCTATAGAGTCAGCAAAAACAAGACCGGATACTGACTTTGAGTAAGATCATGTACACCTTATTGTCAAATTCAGACTTAAAGAAAGTAGGGAAAATCACTAGGCCATTCAATATTTGAGTGAAAGTCGCTCAGTTGCGTCCGATTCTTTGCAACTCCATGGGGACTATATAGTCCATGGAATTCAGGCATGATCTAAATCAAATGCATTATGATTAAGCAATGGAAGTGACAAATAGATTCAAAGGATTGGATCTGATAGAGTGCCTGATGAAATGTGGACAGAGGGCCACAACATTGTACAAGATGCAGCAATTAAGACAGTCCCCAAGAAAAAAGAAATGCAAAAAGGCAAAATGGTTGTCTGAGGAGGCCTTACAAATAGCTGAGAAAAGAAGAGAAGCAAAAGGCAAAGGAGAAAAGCAAAGATATATCAATCTGAATGCAGATCTGAATGCTATTCCAAAGAATAGCAAGGAGAGATAAGAAAGCCTTCCTCAGGGATCAGTGCAAAGACATAGAGAAAAGAAACACAATGGGGAAGACAAGAGGTACCTTTGGGAGAAGGCAATGGCACCCCACTCCAGTACTCTTGCCTGGAAAATCTTATGGACAGAGGAGCCTGGTGGGCTGCAGTCCATGGGGTCGCTAAGAGTCTGACATGACTGAGCGACTTCTTTCACTTTTCATTTTCATGCACTGGAGAAGGAAATGGCAACCCACTCCAGTGTTCTTGCCTGGAGAATCCCAGGGACGGCGGAGTCTGGTGGGCTGCCGTCTGTGGGGTCGCACAGAGTCGGACTCGACTGAAGCGACTTAGCAGCAGCAGCAGCAGCAGGAGCAGCAGAAATACCTTCAAGAAAATTACAGATACTAAGGGAAAATTTCATGCAAAGATGGACTCGATAAAGGACAAAAATGCTATGGATCTCACAGAAGCAGAAGATATTAGGAAGAGGTGGAAGAATACACAGAACTATACAAAAAAACATCTTCATGACTCAGATAATCATGATGGTGTGATCACTCACCTAGAGCCAAACATCCTGGAATGCGAAGTCAAGTGGGGCTTAGGAAGCATCACTATAAACAAAGCTAGTGGAGGTGATGGAATTCCAGTTGAGCTATTTCAAATCCTAAAAGATGATGCTGTGAAAGTGCTGCACTCAATATGCCAGCAAATTTGGAAAACTCAGCAGTGGACACAGGACTGGAAAAGATCAGTTGCCCTAGCAAAGTGATGCTCAAAAATCTCCAAGCCAGGCTCCATCAGTACGTGAACCATGAACTTCCAGTTTCAAGCTGGACTTTAAAAAGGCAGAGGAGCCAGACATCAAATTAGCGACACTCATTGGACCATCAAAAATGCAAGAGAGTTCCAGAAAATCATCTTCTGCTTCGTTGACTAGGCCAAAGCCTTTGACTGTGTGGATCACAACTGTGGAAAATTGTTAAAGGGATGGGAATACCAGACTACCTTATCTCCCTTCTGAGAAATCTGTATGCAGGTCAAGAAGCAAGTTAGAACCAGATAGGGAATAGACTGGTTCCAAATTGGGGAAGGAGTGTGTCAAGGCTGTATTTTATCACCCTGTTTATTTAACTTACATGCAGAATACATCATGCAAAATGCTGGGCTGGATGCAGCACAAGCTGGAATCAAGATTTCCGGGAGAAATATAAATAACCTCAGATACACAGATGACACCACCCTTATGGCATAAAGATAAGAAGAACTAAAGAACCTCTTGATGAAAGTGAAAAAAGAGAGTGAAAAGGCTGTCTTAAAACTCAACATTCAAAAACAATACAATGGCATCTGGTACATCTCAGCAAAACATAGAAAGAATCATATATACAAGGTAGAACAAATAAAAGTTAAAAAAAAAAGATTTCTTCCTCTTTCCCATTGCTTTTATAAGCAAAAAAAAGGTAGAGATAAGAAAGGAATGTAGCAAGATTTGTGTCATGGTGACAATACTTCTGAGTTTTAAAAACTCATAATGGAGGAGTTACTTGCTCCACATTCTCATTGAAACCCTGAGATGAGGAATGGTGAGTCCTCATCAAAGGAGTGGACCCAAGGCAGATGCAATCTTGGCAGCAAGATCATTCAGAGATAGGGCCCCGAGCTAACCTTTATGTCCACATAGTGTATAGTATGACACCAAGTTGAGAGAAGTCCTCCATTTTTCCTGACACAGCAAGGATCTTGGTGACCCCACAGAAGGCATTTGAGGGATAGACTTTCACAGTGGCTTGATGGAAAACATGATCAAGACTCATAGTTGGCCATAGTGCTAGTAAGATACAAAAGGGAAGCAACTTTTATATATTATATCAGAGTTGCATACACCTTGAGCAAGTCTGAAGAGAGATCAGACTGCATAATGTGCATCTCAATGCTGATTTATTTCCTAATATTCAAGCTAAATACTTACATAGCATTAGAAGTCATTATATGAATGCCATCAGAATCAAGAATGACCTTCTGATCAAGGGGCCTTGTTGTGACTAGAGCATCCAAAAGCAGGACACTCTCAGATATGTAAACCAAGGCATTTGTCTTAAAAAGTCTTTTTTATTTAAATGTTTGCATTTTGAGGATAGGTTGACATGAAAAAATTAAACTTAATCTTGCAGTTCTCTACCTTCCATCCTCATCACTAGACAATAAATTTGGGAATTGAGAAAAGAGATTGGCAAGCCTTCCTTTATCCCCTTAGCTACCAGCTAAGGGGATAGCGGGGAATACGATGAAATCTGAAAATTTGAGAATATTTCCAAAAGATAGTGGCTTACTTTAACTGTTAAGCTTATGATTCTGAACTAAACGTACTCTTCTCTAACATCTACATTTTACTAGGTTGGAGTTAACTTAGGTATATCTTTCTAACTTCTTTTTCATAAGCTCATATCAGTAGCTTGAGATTGGCCACAATCCTTTAGGAACGCAGATAGTGTTTTGGACAAGAGAAAGATTTTGCATAGAATATCTCAAAAACTGATCACTTAACCCAAACATATTAAGTAATCTAAAGAGACAAGGGATTAACCCAATAATATCTTACTGAAAATTTTATTTTTTTTCTTTCCTGCTTGCTTCTTCAACTCATGAAGGAAATTAAAGCAAGTTTAACAAATAAGCTATGTTTTCACTGTCCATCCAAGTGCATTCTAGATAAATGTCACATTTGAGGAGTTAAAACAAAGTATATAAACAAACAATAACTGCTAGGGAAAAGTTTTTCTGAACCAAGAGGATAATGTAAAATTACTGGGTAATGTAAAAAACTGAACAGAGAAAAAAATAATGCAATCACAAACAAGTGATAGCCTCAAAACTAGTATATCTGTATAAAAGAGGATTTTTTTTTCATTTGTGTACATAGTTATAAAACCCAATAAATATGCATTTTATATAGAATAAATTTACTTGCTTCATAGATTAAAAATAATTATGTTTTTAATTTATTTCCTGATATTGAAACTCACCACTACTGTCAAATTTTCAAATGTATTTCCCTGGAAACACATTATGAATAAGATAACTTTCAATAATTTTGAATAATTTTATATCAAAGTTTATATATAAACACAAAGTATTTTCTATTAATTTTCCTCTCATTACTGCCAAATTATTTTACATTAATATCAACATAATCAAGATGGACAGTCATAGCTGAACAATAGATAAGATGTGAAATAATATTCCATTGGATACTTGCAATTTTCTTCAACCATGAGAAGGAAGGAAGTTCTACCACTTGGGACAACATGGATGTACTGGGGGGATATTATGCTAAGTGACATAAATCAGACAAATACATATTATTTCACTTACAGGAAATAAAAAACACACAAAAAGAGAAACAGGGATTCCAATTGCAAAAGCAAACTGGTCGTTGCCAGAGGGAATGGAGGCATGGAACGTGTGAGAAAGGGGAGGGAAACAAAGATGTGCAAACTCTCAGTTACGAAATAAATGAGCCATGTGGATAAAAATGTACGGCAGGGGGAAGACAGTCAATAATAATGCAACATCTTTGCATGGTGCTCTGTCAAAGATCAGCTGACTATGTTAACATGGGTCTATTTCTGGCTCTCTATTCTGTTCTACTGACCTATACGTGGATTCTTTCACCAATACCACACTGTATTGCTTGTTGTCTTTTTTAATATATTTATTTTTAATTGGAGGATAATTGCTTTATAATATTGTGTTGGTTTCTGCCACGCATCAACATGAATCAGTCAATCAGTCAAGGAGTATGTATACCCCCTTCCTCTTAAACCTCCCTCCCAACCCATCTCATCCCTCTAAGATATCACAGAGCACTGGTTTCAGCTCTCTGTATCATATACCAAAGTATCAAGCCTTGAAGTCAGGTAGTATCAGTCATCCAACTTGGTTCCTCTACTCCAATACTGAACTGTCAGAGCAGGTCTATGTCAACTTTAGGAGGAGTTTATAGATATTCTCAAAGTCACTTGCTGGAACATTTGTTGAGATTGCATTGAATCTATTAATCAAGTTGAGAATAATTAACATCTTGATAACTGTGACTCTTTATCAGTGAATATGAAATATTTATCAATAGAGTTCTTTGATTTATCAGAGTATTGCAGTTCTCTTTATATAGATCTTATACTTACTTTGCTAAATATGCATTGAAATATTTATTTTTGAAGGTGGTAACAAACTGTATTGTGTTTTTAATTTCAAATTATACTCGCTCATTGTTGATATAAAGGAAAACAATTGACTTTTGCCTATTAATCTTACATAATGCAACCCTGCTACAAAACTTTTTAGTTCCAAGGAGGTTTTTTGGTCAATACTTTGGGAATTTTCACATAGATGAGTATGTCATCTATGAACAAAAACAACTTTATGTCTTTCCTCCCAATCTGTATCCCTTTTATTTCCTTTTCTTCTCCTGTTGCATTAGCTGAAACATTACATTGGTTAAAATTTCCAGTACAACAATAAAGAGGAGATGTAACGATATCTTGTACCTTAGATCCTAGGGGGGACGCTTCTAGTCTCCACATTAAGAATAATGCTAGTTGTAGGTTTTTGTAGCTGTTTTTCACTAGGTTGAGGAAGTTTTCTTCTATTCATAGTTTACTGAGAGTTTTTATCATGAATGAGTGTTGAATTTTGTCAGATGCTTTTTCTGCAGCTAAGTCTGTTGATGTGATAGATTACAGTAATTGATTTTAAACATTGAATCACCCTTGAATATCTGGGCTAAATCCCACTTGGTCATGGTGTATAATTTTTTTTGTACATAGTTGGATTCTACTTGATAAGAGTTGTTGAGAAATTTTGCACGTGTATTTCAATGTACCTTTTGTGAATATTCAGGAACATTTTTTTTTCTGTTTGCAGGATAATAAGATACTAACAAATTATAAACATAAATATGCATGGAGAATGAGGCTTTTGTCTACTTACAGAATATTTGCCATAAGTATTGCAGTGATGCCTTTTTAATACATATTATGTTTATAATATTTCAAATAAATACTCTTTTTATAAAATATAATGATACATATGACATAGTACCTATAATAATCTTTTATTTTCTACTATATTATATAACAAAATAATATAATGTATAATATGTAATAACACAATTATGGATGAAGATGTGTAACATTTTACAGGAGGGAGTGACCAAAACCATCCCAAAGAAAAAAGAAATGCAAGAAGGCAGAGTGGTTGTCTGAGGAGGCTTTACAAACAGCTGAGGAAAGAAGAGGAGCAAAGGCAAGGGAGAAATGGAAAGGTATACCCAACTGAACTCCATGATCCAGAGAAGAGCAAGGAGAGATAAGAGGCCCTCCTAAATGAACAATGCAAAGAAATAGAGGAAAACAATGGAATGGGAAAGACTAGAAATCTCTTCAAGAAAACTGGTGACATCAAGAGAACATTTCATTCAATGGTAGGCATGATATAGGAAAGAGATGGTAAGGACCTAACAGAAGCAGAAGAGATGGCAAGAATACACAGAAGAAATATACAAGAAAGGGCTTAATGACCCAGATGCCACAATGGTGTGCTCATTCACCTAGAGCTGGACATCCTGGAGTATGCAGTCAAGTGAGCCTTAGGAAAGAAGGATTGCTATGAACAAAGGTAGTGGAGGTGAAGGAAATCCAGCTGAGCTATTTAAAATGCTAAAACATGGCGCTTTTAAAGGGCTGTCCTCAACATGTCAGCAAATTTGGGAAACTCAGCAGTGGTCACAGGACTGGAAAAAGGTTAGTCTTCATTCCAATCCCAAAGAAAGACAATGTCAAAGAATGTTCAAACTACCAAGCAATTGAGCTCATTTCACATGCTAGCAAGGTTAGGCTCAAAATCCTTCAAAGTATGCTTCAGGAGTTTGTCAGCTGAGAAATCCCATATGCACAAGGTAGGTTTCAAAGAGATAGAGGAACCAGAGATCAAACTGCCAACACTCATCCGATCACGGAGAAATCAAGGCAATTCCAGAAAAAAACATCTACTTATGCTTCACTGACTACACTAAAGCCTTTGATTGTGTGGATCACAACAAATTGAGGAAAATTCTTAAAGAGATGGGAATGTCAGACCATCTTATTTGTCTCCTGAGAAACCTGTATGCAGGTCAAGAAGGAAAAGTAAAAACTCTGGTGGCTCAGACAGTAAAGAATCTAATGGCAATGTGAGAGACCAGGGCTCAGTCCCTAGGTCAGGAAGATCCAATGGAGAAGGAAATGCAAACCCATTCCATTATTCTTGCCTGGGAAATCCCATGGACTGAGAAGCCTGGCAGACTACAGTCCATGGGGTTGCAAAGAGTCAGATATGACCGAAAGACTTCACAGGGACATGGAACTTGACTGTTTCAAAACTGGGAAAATTGGGAAGGGAGTATGACAAGGCTCTGTTTATGCAGCTCCTTTGCAGTGTACATCATGTGAAATGCCAGGCTGAATCAATCACAATCTGGAATCAAGATTGCTGGGAAAAATATCAACAACTTCAGATATTCAGATGATAACACTCTAGTGGCAGCAAGTGAAGAGGAACTGAAGAGCCTCTTGATGAAGATGAAACAGGAGAGTGAAAAAGCTGGCTTGAAACTCAACATTCAAAAAATAAAATAAAATTAAGATCATGGCATCTGGTCCCATCACTTAATGGTAAACAGATGGCGAAAAAGGAGAGGCAGTGACAGATTTAATTTTCTTGGGCTCCAAAATTACTGTGGATGGTGACTGCAGCCTTGAAATTAAAAGAAGTTTACTCCTTGGTAGGAAAGCTATGACAAACCTAGACAGTGTATTAAAAATTAAAGATATCACTTTGCTCACAAAGGTTCATTTAGTCAAAGCTATGTTTTTTCCATTAGTCAAGTACAGATGTGAGAGTTGGGCCATAATCAAGTCTGAGCACTGAGGAACTGATGCTTTTGAAGTGTGGTGTTGGAGAAGACTCTTGAGAGTTCCTTGGACTGCAAGGAGATCCAACCAGTCCATCCTAAAGGAGATCAGTCCTGAATATTCGTTGGAAGGACTGTTGCTAAAGCTGAAGAACCAATACTTTGGCCACTTGATGTGAAGAGTAGACTCATTGGAAAAGGCTCGGATGTTGGGAAAGTTTGAAGGCAAAAGGTGAAGGGGGCAGCAGAAGGTGAGATGTTTATATACCATCACCTACTCATTGGACATGAATTTGAGGAAACTAGAAGACCGTGGAGGAGAGAGGACCCTGGTGTGCTGCAGTCCGTGGGGTCACAAAGAGTCAGACATGACGTTGTGACTGCACCTAAACACAATTATTATTGTAAAAGTTTATTCATAATGCTCAATATGTGTCAACTGCAGTTCTGTGAGACTTGTCAGATGAACTCACTTAATCTCAAATTTTCAGTGGAGATGGAGCTGTGATACTTTTTATAGATAAAAAATACTGAGGCCAAGAGGGATTCTTAACTGGACAATGATCGAAGAATCTACTATTATTACTACTGCCAAAGTAGAAGTTTAAACTATAAAACTACTATGACTTTAAAATTAAAGAGAGCTTTATATTATTCTCAGTTCTTTTTGCTCCTTTTCTTCTTAAATTCTATTTTGTAACTATGTAAAATGATACTGTTATTTTGGCTCATTTTTGTTTGCACTTTAGTACTTCTAAGCCCATATTTCCAAGTTTCTCTCTCTTTATGAAGGTGAGGGGAGTTTCATGGTTGTGGGGCTTTGGAGTGACTGTATTTGGATGTTGGATAGGGAGTTAGAACACGATTACATATCTATTTGAATAACTAGTATCCTATCTCTTGGAGAAGGAAATGACAACCCACTCCAGTTTTCTTGCCTGGAGGATTCCATAGGTGCAGGAGTCTGTTTGGCTACAGCCTGTGGAGTTCCAAAGAGTGGGGCACGATTTAGCGACTAAACAGCTATCCTATCTCAGCTTAATAATTATATCTTATTTATTTTACATTTCCTTTTTTAAATTTACATGTAATTTCTATCATAGATAGACATAATTTCCTATAAAGTACATTAAAAATAAATGTATTATAATTATAATCATGAAGTTTTCAAAAATAAGTAAAATTAAAGTACTGGATATTTTATGAAATGTGATTTCAGCTAGAGATAGGCATAACTATTTGTGGAATTTGGGGGGAAAGTGCCAAATTCACCATAGTTTGGTTTCTTCATTCAGAGAGCATGACAAGTCATGATCTGCCCATAATTACAAATCACTATAATACTGTTCCATAAATGTATTATCACCATAGGTTAGTACTTTAAGGTGGTTGCTTTTTATACCAAAATTTTCCATATATGCACATGAATAGCACTACAGAAGAATTGATGTAACTACATTCAGGAGAGGTAACAGTTTTGCTAATCAAATAAATTTTCTTCACATATATGTTCAAGAGCATAAGGCCTAATGGAAAAAATGGCACTAAATACATGATAGTGACTTACATGAATTTTCTACTCATTCAGCTCCTTTGAGATTCATCTTTTAATTATTACCTTTGGAATTGGTGGTACCATTTAAAATGTAAAATTATTAGCAGTATTAAAAATATTAATGCCTGGAAAAGGGGAGTAAGATAAAGTGCATCTTATATATTCTCCATTTGCTGCAGTGATATGCATTCTGTTCCTTATGAAATAAATAATATATACTATTGAGAACTAATAAAAAGTATCAAAGCAAACTCATTGGGAGAAAAATTATTTTGAAACATACTTTTACCCTGAGTAATACATTTCTAAGAAATAGTTCATAGTACCTTGATTTGTTAAATGATAAAGATATTTTCTTATTGTACATCAATCAGAAAATAGTAAAATTATATGGCATACTTTGAAGTGATACAAAGATGTTTTTTATTTTTCCCTTTAAAATTGTTTAAAAATAATATGTTTCACAGAAAAATAAAAACATAAGAAAATATTATTATTTTGTACTATTTTTACAGCAAAATAGTATAAAATAACTTTGTTTCAAAATAAGGCAATATGTGAAAATCTCTTCCATGTTTTGCTTTAGATAGAAAGGAAAGATCTCTACAAATCCTATGTCAAAGGACACTTCACTGATATTTTAGTACACAGGCTTACTAATTCTGCCTTCCTCCCTCCCTTCTCTCTTTTTCATTCTCCTTCTCTCTCAAATATGACACTGTTGATACTATCTACCAACATGTTTTTCATTTATTGACTAAATATGGAGCTAAATTCATATGAATTTGATGCTAAGTACATACCAATTCAAATAATTCTATGCGAATTTTAAAATGCATCATACTTTTTGTTAAGTATAGGATATAAAATAATACTGAACCAAACCTTATTTGATAGTCCTATAGGCTGCTTCTATTTTAAACTATTACATATTGCTCAGAGGATATCCTTGTATGTATATCTGTATAAATTTATTCAAATATCACTCTGAGAAAAAGATTTAAGAACTAGAATGCTCAGAGAAAATATATGTAATTTAAATACATACAGCCAATTGCAATAAGGTTGAAACTATTTTTCACAAGTAAGACATGACAATGCTATATTCTAATATACCTGAAATAGCTGTTTATTTTAAAATTCCATCTCTGCTGAAAGCTATTCAATTTAAGTCACAATTTTAAAAATAAAAAATAAAGGAACCAATGGCAGGTATTTTCTCTTCTGCACGTTCAAATAGGTATTGAGCATTCACTTTCTTTATCTGGGCTGCATTATGAGACTGTATGAGACTCTTTTAAGAAATACACATAGACTGCTTCTGTAATAATTTGCTGCTATTATAAATTTGTAGCATAGTTATCTCTGTATCTAAGATTGTATGAAATTTTCAGTTTTTACATTAAGGGTGAACTCCTAAAGGTAATATTTTCTGGTCAAATGGAACATGCTTTGAAAATAACTCTGATATGGGTAAATATATGCACATATATTACCATGATCCTATTTCTCCTCCACAAAATTTGATCCATTCACACATTTATTAGTAGAATATGGTTACAGTTTTGTCTATATCCTTGTCAAACACTTATTCTAAACTTACCACCACTTAAACTTTTCTTACATGTGGTAACATTTATAATTATTGCATAAATTTTAATAAAGTTATTTGTATGATATGAATTTTGACATCAATCTTTAGTTGAAATGCTTGCATTCTCCATGTTTTTATTTATTCCTGAATCTGACACATTCAAAATGAGAAAATTGTTTAGAAAACTCATCTGCATTTTTATTCTACTTTTCCACTGTAATTAGCAATACATGTTTTATATAAATTGAGACTGAATAAACTTTTCCATTACATATTGAACATTTTTTCATTAAAAGAAACATTAATTTTCAGCTATGCTATTACATTCTATTGCATATTTTATATTGATACTAAAATATCTGATCATTTTATGTTTACATTTCCCTCGCTTACTTACCTTTGCTTATATTGAGTAATTTGTAATATGAGAGCATTTGAGTAGGATTTTCAAACTAAAAGATCTCATTAATCTTTATTTCATTATAGATTGGTTGATTACTATTTTATAAGCTGATTTTTATTTCTTTTTTGTTTTCTTACTATTGCTACATACATTAAATCTTACTCTTGAAAATTTAAAGTACATTTCTACTTATGCTATAATTAATTAATTTAAATATTTTCTTATGAAAATTAGTATGATTTTCAAATAATCCTGAGTCTTTCATTTTGATTATTCCACAAGGGATTGAATTTGCTCTTTAGGGAGTCATATCTGTTTCTCCCATTTATGAGAATTGCATATGCTTTTTTAGAAATATCTGAATATGTATTATATTATCAGTTCAGTTCAGTTCAGCTCAGTCACTCAGTCAAGTCCGACTCTTTGTGACCCCATGGACTGCAGCACGCCAGGCCTCTCTGTCCATCACCAACTCCCAGATTTTACTCAAACTCATGTCCATTGAATATTATATTATATTCATATATAAATTACATATTACTTGGTACACAGTCATTATATAACCATTGATAACTCTTAAACTCTATGACTATTTTATTTCACTTTGATATCTAATATTTACTATGAGAAATCTACATTTAGAGTAATATATTTGCTTGGTAATTTAGCTCTTTGTTTCTAACAGATTTGATTAAATTAAATTACCAGGCCTATCTACACAGTGGCTATATTTCTTTATTTTTCCTGATAATAATGACAGCTTACTTAATGAGCTTTTTTATGTGTTTAGTACTAAGGACATTTTCTCTATTAAATTACTTAATCATCCTAATAATTGTGGAAAGTAACTAAGTGGTTTAGTCACTAAGTCCTGTATGACTCTTCCAAACTCATGGACTGTGGCCAGACAGGCCCCTCTGTCCATGAGATTTTCTAGACAAGAATACTGGAGCAGTTTGCCATGTCCTTCTCCAGGGAGTCTTCCTGAAGCAGGGATCTAAACCGGGTCTCCTGAACTGCAGGCAGATTCGTTACTGAGTGAGCTACCAGGGAAGTTCAGTTCAGCCACTCAGTCGTGTCCGACTCTTTCCGACCCAATGAATTGTAGCACGCCAGGCCTCCCTGTCCATCACAAACTTCCAGAGTCTACCCAAACCCATGTCCACTGAGTCTGTGATGCCATCCAACCATCTCATCCTCTGTCGTCCCCTTCTCCTCCTGCCCCCAGTCCCTCCCAGCATCAGGGTCTTTCCAATGAGTCAACTCTTCACATCAAGGGGCCAAAGTATTGGAGTTTCAGCTTCAGCATCAGTTCTTCCAATGAACACTCAGGACTGATCTCCTTTAGGATGGACTGGTTGGATCTCCTTGCAGTCCAAGGGACTCTCAAGAGTCTTCTCCAACACCACAGTTCAAAAGCATCAATTCTTCAGCACTCAGTTTCCTTCACAGTCCAACTCTCACATCCATACATGACTACTGGAAAAACCATAGCCTTGACTAGCCAGACATTTGTTGGCAAAGTAATGTCTCTGCTTTTTTTCTGCTGTCTAGGTAGGTCATGACTTTCCATTCCAAGGAGTAAGCATCTTTTAATTTCATGGCTGCAGTCACCATCTGCAGTGATTTTGGAGCCCAGAAAAATAAAATCAGTCAATGTTTCCCCATCTATCTGCCATGAAGTGATGGGACCAGAAGTCATGATCTTAATTTTCTGAATGTTGAGCTTTAAGTCAACTTTTTCACTCTCCTCTTTCACCTTCATAAGAGGTTCTTTAGTTCATCTTCACTTTCTGCCATAAGGGTGTCATCTGCATATCTGAGGTTATTGATATTTCTCCCGGCAACCTTGATTTCAGCTTGTGCTTCCTCCAGCCCAGCATTTCTCATAATGTAATCTGCATATAAGTTAAATAAACAGGGTGACAATATGCAGCCTTGACGTTCTCCTTTTCCTATTTGGAACCAGTCTGTTGTTCCATGTCCAGTTCTAACAGTTGCTTCCTGACCTGCATACAGGTGTCTCAAGAGGCAGGTCAGGTGGTCTGGTATGCCCATATCTTTCAGAATTTTCCACAGTTTATTGTGATCCACACAGTCAAAGGCTTTGGCATAGTCAATAAAGCAGAAATAGATGTTTTTCTGGAACTCTCTTGTTTTTTGATGATCCAGGGGATGTTGGCAATTTGATCTCTGGTTCCTCTGCCTTTTCTAAAACCAGCTTGAACATCTGGAAGTTCATGGTTCATGTATTGCTGAAGCCTGGCTTGGAGAATTTTGAGCATTACTTTACTAGTGTGTGAGATGAGTGCAACTGTGTGGTAGTTTGAACATTCTTTGGCATTGCCTTTCTTTGGGATTGGAATGAAAACAGACCTTTTCCAGTCCTGTGGCCACTGCTGAGTTTTCCAGATTTGCTGGCATATTGAGTGCAGCACTTTCACAGCATCATCTTTCAGGATTTGAAATAGCTCTGCTGGAACTTCATCACTTTCCATTAGCTTTGTTCATAGTGATGCCTCCTAAGTCCCACTTGACTTCACATTCCAGGATGTCTGGCTCTAGGTGAGTGATGACACCATCGTTATTATCTGGGTCGTGAAGGTCTGGGCAGTGATCTTCATGACCAGGGAAGCCCATTAAGTAAATAATAGTATATTTATTTTCAAGTGAAAGAATAATAATGGCATGGAAAGCTGAAGGCACCTGGGTGGATCAAAGCTCACCTAATAGGTAAACATGCCTGAATGTGACCCCCAGTACCAGGTTCCCTGGACTTTCCAGGTGACTCAGCGGTAAAGAATCCACCAGCAATGCAGGAGCCGCAGGAGCTGTGGGTTTGACCCTTAGGTTGGAAAGATCCCCTGGAGGAGGAAATAGGAACCCACTCAAGTACTCTTCCCTGGAGAATCCCATGGACTGAGGAGATGGCTGGGCTACATACAGCCCATAGGCTCAAAAACATCAGACAGGACTGAAGTGATTGTGCATGCATGCATGCAATCATTTCCAGTACATATGCTTTCCAGGTTGGGTGATCATCATTTTTCCAGGTAGAAGGAGGATATGTGAATGGTCAGAGGAGAAAATTGATTATGTAAAATTCTTCTAGCTTAAGTAAACTGATCAAATTAGCAAAAAGTCAGGTTAGAGAAAAGTGCTTTCAGGTACACCTTTGTTTTCTCTTTGTGCTTTCCTAGATACAGAGTAGATATATATTTTTTTATTTTGATCAATCTGCAACAGTTGAGAAAAATTAAATTGTATGTCCAGCCTATAGTGGAATCTCTCTTTAAGTTTCTCTCCCACTGCCAAGTAAGGGGGCCTTGTTTTCTATGCCCTGTCTAGCATAAAAGCTTCTGATACCTTTAAACAGATAGGTGTGTGTGTATGTGTGTGTGTGTGTGTGTGTGTGTGTGTGTGTGTTCATTTTTTGATTTTGTTCATGTTGGGAGGTAATTTATGGTTCCTTCATATTTTATGAAATATGCATATCTTATGAATAAGAAGATACTATGAGTAATTGCTCCTTTTCCTCTGGACTATATTTACTAAGATACATATATAATTTAGGACAGGCTTAGAGGTTAGAGATAAAAATCTCCTTCTGAGGCAAAGGGCAGTGTGGTTCTCCCTTACTGTAAAAGAGTAGGATTTCCTAGGCTTGAGATTCTTTAAAAATCGACAAATGCCCTGTGCCTGCAACATCTACCTGACTTCTCAGCATCGCCATTAGGGAGTGAACGGCAAGAAGAACCAACATAAATCTGACGCTGATGTGTCCTGCTGGATCATGAGCCAAACTGCCTATTGTCTGGTGTCTTATGGCCTCTGCCAGTACCTGTGAAAGTGTGGAAGGCTGACTTGTAACCTTGCACATAGGGTAAAATCTTAGACCCTCCACAGATTTTGATACATAATACAAAATTTGCCTTTAACTAGCTGCCTCATAATTATCAGAAAGAGTAAAAAACCAAATGCTTTCTTAATATTACCTTTTTTTTCTAAAATTGCACTTATGAGAAAAAAAAGGTTGTTTTAATAAGAGGAAGTAGAAAATTCAAATTTAAGAAGCATTTTAGACATTATGGGAAATATTCTACAAATAATTTGAGGATAGTATATAGAATGGATGTGAAATACCAGCTACCACAGATGTATCCCAACCTTAAGGAATCAACAAAAGATAAAGACAAATTGGGAGAAAACAAACAAACACACAGTATCAGTACAAAATTAGGGAATAGGGTAGGCTCTATGATATGAAAAACAAAAGAATATCTGCAAAATATGGTGTTGGGATCAATTTGAAGGAGCTCACCGGTGACTAATAAGAAAACCTCTTGTTATTAAGGAGTTCAGTATAACCAAAAAGGTGTCAAGAGCATCGTGGCGAAACACCACGCGTGGAGCTGCTTTGAAAGAAGAGGGTGGAAGGAGGAACATTTGCGCCACTCACTTGGAACCACATTTGCCCTTGCTAGTCAGTGGCATCTGAAGCTGAAGCCTTTTGCTAAAAGTGGTTCATCCTAAAGAGTCTGCAGCTAATAGGAGCTTTTCCGTTTTGGTTTTTGTTCTGTTTTCCCCCTGAAATGACTTCCCCCTTAAATATTTCTCACCCCAGCCACATGAGGCCCCAAAGCCATTTTCCTTGAATTCTTACCTCTTAGCAACCCCTGCTGAGCCTTCAGCCCAAGCCATTTACAAATCAGAAAGAATGCCTCCACATTAAAAGTCGTTATGAATTTGAGACTCACCTGAATGGGCTTTCTTCTCTCTTTAATTTTGGTCCCAAAATCCACAGCTACCTTGGTCAATTATTTTCCAAGTTTTGCCTCAAATTTACAGACTCTTGGTTTATCTCCTCTGAAAATATAAGCATGATAGAAAAATCAAGTAAAATACACAGAAGAAAGGCAATGGAAACAAACAAGCATTAGCAAATATTAGAAATTTTTCTAAAGTCCTAGTGATTAAAACAGCTAGCTATCAATATGTATACACAACAGACACATAGCTAAATGAAACAATATACTGAAGAGAATACCAAACATCAAATAGACATAAGCATATTAACTAATGCAATTTAAAGAAATACTTATTTCCTTGGAAAATTTTTTTACAAAGAAAAAGGTAGAAAAGCTACAAAATTAATATAGCAGCATTTTAAAATATTCTTGTAATTAGGAACATTTGGAAAAAATTTCAAACGAAGCCATAGAAGTAAAAGGATTAAATCTAACAGAACTTTTAATTTTTAAAAAAATCATTCAAGAGAAAGGTCATTTATTCTACATAGAACCTAATAGTTTTAATAAATTAGGAAGAAAAATCTTGGACACAACAAAAATAGAAAATATTTTTAAAACCAAAATAGATTTCAAATATGGAAGAAAATCATAAATAAATTCAATACTGAAATGACAGTCTTGTTGAAATAATTCCAATATTCTACAGATAAGACGCTAATCTCTTCAAATTTGTTCTTATATAAATCAATTATAAAAAAGGAAAAATTGGGGGAAAGATACCAATAGTTTGACACAAAAATATGAAATAAAACAAAATTAAACAAAATAAAATAAAGTCTCCCAAATATGTGAAAATGTTGTGTATCACACATAACCTGAAAAATATGGGAAATAAAATTGCAAACTATTATGTTTTACCCATTGGAGTAAAATAAAACGTGCATATATTTGTTAAAAACAAAAGATTTGAAAAAATTAGACACAAGTATTCTTTTTGCTATCATTGTCAATGCAAATATTTCAGAAACTGATTTGGACATAAATGTACCAGTTACACTAGCAATCCAACTCTCTAAGAAGCTGCAGTACTTTGCCCTGATACAAATGGAAGGATATTTATGATAGCATTGTTTTCAATATCATCAATCTATAAATAAAAATAAGCTATCTAAATAGGGTAATTAAAATTAATCTTGGTACAGTTTTAAATTGAAATACTGTATATTCTTTAAGGCAAATGACTCACAACTATTTCTCCTGATTTGGAAATATCACTAAAATACATTGTTATCTGGAAAGAAGGTGGCACAATAATACATAGAATATTTTGTTGTAAAATAATATACACATTTTCTGATTGAAAAGATTGGTTAGTTGATAAGGGAAATGTAGCTTTCATTCTATTTTTTTGTTGTTTTAGTGTAAATTGTTTTATTCCATTCCCACTTTTTGCTATTTGCTTCTATTAATTTTAAAATAAACAAAGATGTACATTTAATATAGACTATATTAAATTCAAATTATTTAATTTAAATATATTTAATGTTATGTTACTAAGTAATTTCAGGCTCAGAATAAGAACAAATAAAATGTTTAAATTAATTTGCTTTCCCAGTTCATGAGCTGGACTTTCAAATATGCAAAGATAAAAAAATATGTACATAGGAGATTTACAAAGACTTTGGGTTTTTCTTCATAAAGAATACGAAAAAGACACGTTCCCCAGTGTTCACTGCAGCACTATTTACAATAGCTAGGACACAGAGGCACCCTATATGCCAATCAACAGATGAATGGATAAAGAAGTTTGGTACATATATACAATGAAATATTACTCAGCCTTAAAAGGAACACATTCAGGTCAGTTCTAATGAGGTGGATGAACCTAGAGCCTATTATACAGAGTGATGTAACTCAGAAAGAGAAAAACAAGTATCATATGTTAACACACATATATGGAATCTAGAAGGCTGGTACTAATGAGACTATCTGCAAGGCAGCAATGGAGAGGTAGGCATAGAGACACAGTGGGGGAAGCAGAAGGGATGGAGGGAGCAGCACAGAAACATATATATCACCATGTGTAAAATTAGACAGCCAGTGGAAATTTACTCTAAGCCACAGGAAGCTGAAATCTGGTGCTGTATACACCTAGGGGGTGGGACGGGTGGAGGTTGGAGGGAGACTCAAGAGGGAAGGGACATATGTATAGCTGTGGCTGACATATGGCAGAAAGCAACCCAGAATTGTAAAGCAATTATCCTCCAATTAAAAATAAATAAATTTAAATTATAAAAAGAATATGTACTAGTTTTCTATTAGATAAAAATAGTACTATAAGGACCTGAAAATTATAAAAACTATCTATGCTCTTGATTATGAAGAAAATAAAGTGACAACAATTGACAAAGGTAATAGGACATCATAAAGAAGAGGAGATTACACAATTTAAATCTTGAGATCATGTTCCTTTTCTTTATCGTCTTCAATGAGGAAAACAATCTATACATATGGAAATGATTAATAGGTTTGAGATACAAGCTATCTGAATAGCTTCTGGCTCTTGGATATGAGGTGATAAATGATTCAAAACTGGGGACAAGTAAGCTAAAGTAAAGTAAGAATGCTTATCAAAATTTCTGTGTAGTATCTTGAATTTAGCTTTAAAATGGCTAATCTCATGAAGGAAGACAGTTTCAAAACCTCACCTTGAATTTACTGTTAATGGCTAGAATAGGTTGGCTTTTATTTTTTTTCCTCTCCAATATCTTAAAGCAGGGTTTTTGTTTTTGTTTTTCTTCAGAAATAAGCTTCTTGGCATTTTTGGTATTCAGGATTTTGTTCCAAATAGGGACACCTTGTATCAAGCAGCTTCTTAACAAAATCAGAAACTGTCAAATATTTTTCATATATTATGAGTTGCCTATTTTGGTTTCCCGGAGAAGGAAATGGTAACCCACTCCAGTATTCTTGCCTGGAGAATCCCGTGGATGGAGGAGCCTGGTGGGCTGCAGTCCACGGGGTAGCAAAGAGTCGGACATGACTGAATGACTTCACTTTCACTTTCAATACATTATAGAGATTCATGAGGAGTTAGGGGATGATTACTGATTGACCTTCAATGAGAATTAACCTAAAATTGAAAATATATATATATTTTTTTAAATTTAGGAGTCATATTCAATAGAGATTACTTTGTGTCAAGTTTTAAGATAATTGACATTGATAGAGCATTTATTCTATGTCAAATATATTACACATGTTTCTCCAAAACTTTCTTAAGTGGGTAATATTATTCTTGTTCACAAATGGGAAAATTGATCCAGAAAAGTATATTACTTGTCCAAGGTAATAGTGCTTAAACATAGCAAAGCCATATTCAAACCAAAGTGCTTCTAATTCTAAGACCTAAGATCTCATTGACTCAACACTGCCTTCTCCAGCAAAGCAATTGTAGATCAGAAGGTAAATTCATTAACATTGATCAATTGCCACTGAATGTTAGGCTTAATGTTTTTTAATTTTGTATTATGGGGAAATTTTCAAACATACACTAAAGAGAAAAAATAGTACTATGAATCGCAAGTGCCAGTTATCACCCATAGTCAACAATATGCAAAGTTACACAGGTTTAGCGTTACATGATATTAACGAATTATGAACTTTAAGGGGTGTAATAATTTCTTAATATCTTCTAACTCTGATGTGAACATTTTCCTAAATTTTTGGAAAAATATATTTTTTCTTGTTCAAAATTTTATGTCTCTTATGTCTTAAGTCTCCTTGAGTCTGCATTACCATTTCCTACAACTTTTTTTTTTTTCAGAACACTTGTTTATCAAAAAGATTGAATTGTTTTCTTATTGAACTTCCCACCTTCTTGACTTGATTTGTTATATTCTTGTGGTATATATATATAGACATAAACATAATTTAATATGTCTATCTATCCTTCATATTTCCTACAGTCTTATAGACTTGATAAATCCATGTCCAATTTTTTAAAAAGAATCCTATCTATAGAGTGTATTCTTCCCACTGTATAATATCAGAAGGCACTTTAAAAGTCCAATTTTGAATAACTTCACTGCCTGTCAGATAGATTCATATATTATACATTCCTCATCAACCTTTCACCTAATAGTTTTAATGTCAATGGATGATTTTATCTAGATGCATAATTTCATTGTTTTTTGAGATATAATTCACATCCCATAAAATTTACCCTTTTATAGTGTACACTCCAATGGTTTTTAGTATATTTGTAGGGTTGTGTAATCACCCACTATCTAATTCTAGAACACGTCTATCATCCAAACAGAAAATCTATATCCATTTGTAGTCATTCTCAATTATCTACCTTCTCCAACACCTAGCAACCACTAATTTGCTCAGTGTCTCTATGAATTCACCTATTCTGAGCATTTCACATAAGTGGAATCGTAAAACACATGGTCTTTTGTGCCTTTTTCATTTAGCATATTATTCACCCATATTGTTACATGTATCAAGACTTCATTCACTTTGACGATTGATAAATATTCCCTTGAAGGAATATATCACAGTTTGATTATTTATTGATCAGCTAATGGCAGACATTTGAGTAGTTTCTACCTTTTGTGCATCAGTTGCTCAGTCGTGTCCAACTCTTTGCGACCCCGTGGACTGTAGCCAACCAGGTTCTTCTGAACATGGGATTCTCCAGGCAAGGATACTGGAGGGAGTTGCCAGTTCTTCCTCCAGTGGCTCTTCCTGGCCCAGAGATAGGACCCAGGTCTCCTACAATGAAGGCAGATTTATTACCATCTGAGCCACCAAAGAAGCCCTAATTATAAATAATGCTGCTATGAATATTCATGTTCAAGCTTGTTTGTTTGTTTATTTGTTCATGTAATGGATATAAGTCAAGTCCTTTAGTTATATACCTATTAGTGGAAGAACCTAAATATAGACAGCTAATATTAAGAAATGTATAGGGAGAAATTGATAATAATACCACAATGAAGCATGAAAGTGAAAGTCATTCAGTCATGTCTTACTCTTTGTGACTCCCATACAGTCCATGGAATTCTCCAGTTTAGAATACTGGAGTGGGTAGCCTTTCCCTTCTCCAAAGGATCTTCCCAACCCAGGGATCAAACCCAGGTCTCCGGCACTGCAGGTGGATTCTTTACCAGCTGGGCCACAAGGGAAGCCCAAGAATACAGGAGTGGGTAGCCTATCCCTTCTCCACCAGAACTTCCCAACCCAGGAATCAAACCAGGGTCTCTTGCATTGCAGGTGAATTCTTTGCCAATGGAGCTATCAGGGAAGTCCATAATTAAGTATAGGGAATTTTAACATCCCGTTTACATCATCAAGATCAGAAACTTAATAAGGAAATAGTGGCCATAAATAACAGACCCATTGGATCTAATTGAAATCTACAGCTTCCCACACAAAAACAGCAGAATATACATTCTTTTCAAATGCACGTGAAACTTTCTCCAGAATAGATAATATTTTGGCCACAAAAGAAGTCTAAACAAATTATAAAGGATAAAAGTTAAGTCAAGAACTTTTCTAACCACAATGGCATGAAACTAGAAATCAACTTTATGAAGAAAAATGGGGAAAGCACAAAGATGTGAAAATTGAACAGCATGCTACCAAGAAACCACTGGGTCAATGAAGAAATCAAAGAAGAAATCATAAAAAGCGTTAAGACAAATACAAATGACAACACAACTTTGCAAAAGTTATGGGATACAGCAAAACTAACTCTAAGAGATAATTTTATAAATATATAGTATAACAGTACCTCAGAAAAGTAAAAAAAAAAAAAAAAAAAAAAAAAAAAACCTCAAAGAACAGTCTAACTTGACGTCTGGAGGTATTAGATAAAGAAAAGTAAAAAATAAAATGAAGTTGCTCAGTCGTGTCCTACTCTTTGAGACCCCATGGACTGTCACTTGTGAGGTTTCTCCCTCCACGGGATTTTCCAGGCAAGAATATTAGATAAAGAAGAACAAACAAAACCCAGAGTCAACATAATGAAAGAAATAATAAAGACCAGAGAAGGGATAAATAAAACAGAAATGAAAAGAAAAACAACAGAAAAGATTCATGAAACCAAGAAATGGTTTTCTAAAAGAATAAAAGATTGATAAGCATTTAGCCAGATTCATCAAGAAAAAAGATTAAAGATCCAAATGTTAGGTAGTTAGAATAGGAAAACAGAGTTCAAAATGATGGTGGGTTAAATACAAAGAAAGGAAAAAAGCCCGTAAAAATGGCACAAAAGAAAATCAGAGGGCCAGAGTGAGAACCTCAGGTGAAGCAAACAGCCCTCCTGGTAGCCCAATTTACACAGGGCAGGCTCAGCCGGGAGGAAACAAACATACAAATGGAGGAAGCCAAGACTGAGTGAGGCCTCTCGTTTGGGGCTGGCCCACCCTCATGCCTCCAGGGTGTACTTTCCTTTGCTTGTGGAATAGAACTCTGAGCTGTAACCAAGCTGTAACACTGGCCCGCCGTATCAAACCTTGGCTCTAGCTAGACAGAGCCAAGGAACTTGCACACTCTCAGGACGTATCTGCTGCAGTGTCTCGGATGTAACCTGGCTGAAGCAACCTCAGCGTGGCCCCAGTGAGGCGGAGACCAAGCCCAGCGGAAGCCCATCTTGGCAAAATCCCACTCTGCGGAAGCTTAAGGCGAAGGAAATCCAGCGCAGTGGGAGTGACAAGCAGCCCAGCGTGCTGGAGACTGGGACAGCAAAAGCAAACTCGGCAGAAAGCTCACGCAGCTCAGATTCCAGAAGACTCTGGTTAAGGTAGGAGGTCCTCACACCTATGGCTGGAAGGACATACAGCTAACAAAGTCGTCATTCTTTTGCAATCTCTTGTTTCTTGTTTCCTTGAACCCCCTCTGAGCAGGCGAGCGGCAGTGGGTGCAGCTGAGGAATCTGGCAAGGATTACTCCCCAGTGTGTCCTGAAGGCTCCACTGTCTGCCGCGCCTCAGTAGCTGTTGCCCAAGTGGGTGACAGTTCTGCTCCCCCTAGTCTCCTTTGCGCCAAGGATCAGGCCAATGAAAGTTGTAGACACAGGTCAGGCACTTAGCAGTTTTTCCTGCAAGTTATGAAAGGGGTTCCTCAGCAGGTTTTTCCCACTGCCTTTTCCTCCCATCCTTCAGTTCCTCTGTCCATCTATGCCACTGTTTACAAAGTACCGGGCAGGTCATCACCCTTCCATTTCTGAAAGTTGTGTTTGAAACTGTTTACCCAATTGGAAATCAAACCCATGTGGCAGGGACTCTGTGCTATGCTTACTCACTCAGGCGTGTCCGACCGGGACTTCAACCTGGCCAAAACCCACCGTGCCTGGTTTCAAGACCTAATGAAGCTCAGGTTCTTGATGTCTTATTGCAGAAAGAATTGAGTGAGCTACACAGCGATAGGTAAGAGGTAGATCTGTTAAGATTTAGAGAGAGGCACGGTCCACAGAGTGTGGGCCATCACAGAGAGTGCATGCACCGGCCATGAAATGTGGTGTGGTCTGAGTGAGCTGAGTGATTTCATATGCTAATGAGTAGGAGGACCATTCCAACAACTGGCGAACCACCCACTCCTTGGTCTTTTGATAGTGCCTTGGAACTGACATGGCGCCTCTGGGTGTGGCATTTAGATTGACCATTGGAAACACCCTAAACTGCTCTTATGGAGGACTAGGGAAGAAATCAGTGGTTTACATTCCCTCAGAGCAATAAGAGGATAAGCCTTATGGCTGTTTCACCAGGTTCCCAGTCTCAGGGCACAGGCTTGATTGTTTTACATCATTGTATCTATTCCCATCCACGCTGGACAAACTGGCAATGAGCTAAGATACCTACCCCTTAATCCTACCCAGCACTAGTCTCACTGAAGCCTTAGGGACTCCCAACCCCAGCCTGGGGATCCCAGGAGGTCGAGCTGCCTCAACCTGCTTAGGGATATGGTCCTCAGGAGGTTATCACACCCCAACCTGCTCAGGAACCCTCCAGTCTGGGGGTCCCAGGAGGTCGACCTTCCTCGACATGCCCAGGGGCCCAATTCTTGAGAGGCTCACATGCCTCACTCTGCCTGGGGATTGGATCTACAGGAGGTCGTCATGCCTCATCCTGTCTGGGGATCTGCACCCTGACCTGCAGATACCTGACTCTCAGGCTGCAGCAGTACTGGGTAGGAAAAGCTTCAGGGAGACTCACCCTTAAGGAAGCTGATCTATGGAAACAGAAGGAAGCCTATTAGTTGTGGGACCATGCCTGATCTCAGCAATAACTCAGGAGTCTGAAGAGAACACCACTGCCTTTCTGGAAAGTCTAAAAGAGGCCCTCCAAAAGTTTACCAATCTAGACTTAGACTCTTATGAAGGACAGGTGATTTTAAAAGACAAATTCCTGTCCCAGTGTACATCAGACATCAGGATAAAGTTATAACAGCTACAGCAGCAGGACCCTGCTTCCTCTTTAGATGAGATGGTCCAGACAGCCACTAATAACTTTTATAAAAGGGAACAGGAGGGAGGTCAAGGCCCAAGAAAGGAAGAAAAGGAAAGAGGCAAGGCATGCCCAGAAGCTGGCTACCTCAAGGGAAGCCCTATGGCAAACCCCGAGTCCTTGAAGGACAAAGCCCGAGGCAAGTGCCTAATCTGTAGACATGCAGAACATTGGGCCAGAGAGTGTCTAAACTGTGACAAGTCTCCTGAAATGCCTTGCTACAAATGTCATCAATTGGGACATTGGGCAGCACTCTACCCTTGGAACCCAAGAGCTTCAAAGTCAAGCGCCAAGTCTTCCCTCACGATGGTTCAGCAGGAGAGAGGTGGCCCGCTCCAGCCAGCATGCCTGTCACAGATAACCATCACAGGGCTGGAGCCAAGGGTCCAATTGGATGCGGTAGGTAGGCCCGAGAATTTCTTGGTTGACACAGGGGCTACCCCCTCAGTTCTGACCTCCTACTCCAGAGCCTTCTCCTCCCAAATCTGTACCATTTTGGGTACTACAGGAAAAACAAAAAGATTCACCCAAGCACTCCTTTGTTGTTGAGATGGACAAATATTTCCCCACCAGTTTCTGGTGGTCTCTGAGAGTCCTACTCTCTTATTTGGAAGAGATCTTTCCCTGCCTTCGAAATTCTGCAGTTATTACAGTCCTGATAATTCAGTTCAGTTCAGTTCAGTTCAGTTCAGTTCAGTTCAGTCGCTCAGTCTTGTCTGACTCTTTGTGACCCCATGAACAGCAGCTTGCCAGGCCTGTCCATCACCAACTCCCTGAGTCCACCCAAACCCATGTCCATTGATTTGGTGATGCCATCCAACCATCTCATCCTCTGTCGTCCCCTGCTCCTCCTGCCCTCAATCTTTCCCAGCATCAGGGTCTTTTCAAATGAGTCAGCTCTTCACATCAGGTGGCCAAAGTGTTGAAATTTCAGGTTCAACATCAGTCCTTCCAGTGAATATTCAGGACTGATTTACTTTAGGAAGGACTGGTTGGATCTCCTTGCAGTCCAAGGGAATCTCAAGAGTATTCTCCAACACTACAGTTCAAAACATCAATTATTCTGTGCTTAGCTTTCTTTATAGTCCAACTCTCTCATACATGACTACTGGAGAAACCATAGCCTTGACTAGACGGACCTTGTTGACAAAGTAATGTCTCTGCTTTTGAATATATTGTCTAAGTTGATCTTAACTTTTTTTCCAAGGAGCAAGTGTCTTAATTTCATGGCTGCAGTCACCATCTGCAGTGATTTTGGAGCCCAAAAATAAAGTCTACCACTGTTTCTCCATCTATTTGCCTTAAAGTGATGGGACCAGATGCCATGGTCTTTGTTTTCTGAATGTTGAGTTTTAAGCCAACTTTTTCACTCTCCTCTTTCACTTTCATCAAGAGGCTCTTTAGTTCTTCTTCACTTTCTTCCATAAGGGTGATGTCATCTGCATATCTGAAGTTACTGATATTTCTCCTGAAAATCTTGATTCCAGCTTGTGCTTCATCCAGCCTAGCATATCTCATGATGTACTCTGCATATAAATTAAATAAGCAGGGTGACAATATACAGTCTTGATGTATTACTTTTCCTATTTGGAACCAGTCTGATGTCCCATGTCCAGATCTAAATGTTGCTTCCTTACCTGCATACAGTTTTCTCAAGAGCCAGGTCAGGTGGCCTGGTATTCCCCATCTCTTGAAGAATTTTCCACAATTTATTGTGATCCACACACTCAAAGGCTTTGGCATAGTCAACAAAGCAGAAATAGATGATTTTCTGGAAGTCTCTTGCTTTTCTGATGATCTGGCAGATGTTGGCAATTTGATCCTCTGTCTTTTCTAAAACCAGCTTGAGCATCTGGAATTTCATGGTTCATATATTGTTGAAGCCTGTTTAGGTAGTTAGAATAGTAAAAAGGAGTCCAAAATGGTGGTGGCTAAAAGACAAGGAAAGGATGAGCCCTCGAAATGGAACAGAGGAAAATCTGAGGACTGGAGTGAGCACCTCAGGTGAAGCACTCAGCCCTCCGGGCTAGCCCAGTTTACATAGGGTGGACTCAGGGAGGAGGAGACAGATGTATGTAAAGAGGAAGCCAAGACTGATTTTAATTTTGGAGCCCCCCAAAATAAAGGCTTCTCCTTTTGGGTCGACCTGCACTCATGAGGGTGTACTTTCCTTTGCTTGCTGAAAAACACTCTGAGCTGTAACAGGGCTTAACACTTGACTGCATTTCAGAATTTGGCTGGGGTGAGACAGAACCATGGAAACTACACACTCCCCCAACACAAATAAACAAAACATGAAATAAAAGAGCAATTGTAGCCGATATCACCAAAATGTGAACAATTATAAGTGAATATTATGACTAGTTCTATACCAACAAATTGGGAAACCTAGAAGAAATAGATAAACTTTGGAAACATGCAGTCTTCCAAAACAAATAAGGAAGAAATATTTGAACAGTATGGATCACTAGTATTGAAACTGAATCACTAGTCAAAAAATGCTCAACAAACAACAGTACAGTACCAGGTGACTTCACAGGGGAATTCTACAAACCATACAAAAAAAGTGTTAATCCCTATACTTCCTAAACGATTTCCAAATATTGGAGAGGTGGAAACACTTCCAAATTCTTTCTATAAAGCCACTATTATCCTGAAACCAAAATAAGACAGATACTACAAAAATTAAAACTGAAAAATAAAAAAAAAAAAATTATAGGTTAATATCTCTGAGAAATACAGATGTAGATATCATTTGTTAAGAAAATATTAACAAACTGAACTCAACAATATATAAAAAGGATCATATACCATGATTAAGTAGGATTTCTTCCAGGAATATAAAGGTGGTTCAATATATGCAAATAAATCAGTATAATATAGTATATTAATAAAATGCAGGATAAAAAGAAGGTGATCATCTCAATAGATGTTGTAAAGCATTTAGCAAAATTAAGCATCCATTTGTGATAAAAAATAAAAAGAAAAACTCTCAGCAAAGTTGGTATAGAAGGAATTTATCTCAATAAAATAAAAACCCCAGGGTTTCCCTCATAGCTAAGTTGGTAAAGAATCCACCTGCAAAGCAGGAGACCCCAGTTCAATTCCTGGGTCAGGAAGATCTGCTGAAAAAGGGACAGGCTACCCACTCCTGTATTCTTGGACTTCCCTTGTGACTCAGTTGGTAAATAATCTGCCTCCAGTGTGGGAGACCTGGGTTTGATCCCTCAGTTGGGAAGATCCTCTGGTGAAGGGAAAGGCTACCTACTCCAGTGTTCTGGCCTGGAGAATTCCATGGACTGTATAGTCAATGGGTTCACAATGAGTTCGACGTGACTGAGAGAATTTCACTTTATTACTTTATGGCAAACCTACAGATAATATCATTCTCAATGCTAAAATGTTAAAATCTTTTCCTCTAAAATCAGGAAAAAAGAATTCCCACTATCACCACTTTTATTTAACATAGTATTGGAAGTGCTAGTCATAGCAATCAAAAAGTAAATTAAAGGATATCCAAATTAGAAGGGAAGACATAAAACTATATTTGCAGATGACATGAAGCTGTGCATAAAAAAACCTGAAGTGTCCACCAAAAAAGCTATTAGAGTTAAAAATATGAATCAGTAAGTTTGCAGGATACAAGGTTAATACACAAAAACCTATTGCTTCTCTATGCATTAATAATGAACTGTCAGAAAGAGAAAGCAAGAAAATCTTTCAAAAGAATGAAATACCTAGGAATACACTTAACCAAGAAGGGGAACAAGATATACTCTTAAAAACTGTAAGGCATTGATGAAAGAAATTGAAGGTGATACAAATAAATGAAAAGATATCCCAGTTAATTGGAAACATTAATAGCATTTATACTGTGAAAGTGTTCATACTACTGAATGCAATTTACAGGTTTAATGCAATTCCTATCAAAATACCCATGACATTTTCTTTTTTTTTTTAACTTATTTATTATTTTTTTTTCAAAATACCCATGACATTTTCATGAAATTAGAACAAATAATCCTAACATTTATATGTAAACATAAATAGCTCCTTATTTTTTTGTTGTTGGAAGAAATTTTAAAAAAAGGAAAGAAAAGCTCCCAAATAGCTAATGAAATCTTGAGAAAACAAAGAACAAAGTTGGAGGTATCATGTTTCCTGAGTTCAGATTACACTGCAAATATATGGTCATGAAAGCATTATAATGTTGACTAAAACAGATACATAGATCAATGAAACAAAATAGAGAGCGCAGAAACAAACTTTCACATATACAGTCAATTAATCTATTGCAAAAAAAAATCTATCTATCTATCTATCTATCTATCTATCTATCTATCTATATATATATATATATATATATATATATATATACTTGATTCAATGAGTGGTTTGGGCAAATCTTCACAACCCCATATAAAATTAGAACATTTTCTCACACCAAACACAAAAATAAATTCAAAATGGATGAAAGTCCTGAATATGACTGGAAATCATAAAACTCCTAGAGAAAATTGCTGCATAATCAATACACCCTTTTACAGAAGGCTTAGAAACATTTTTTTTTTTTTAATTTGTCAACTCAGGCAAAGTAAACAAAAGCAAAAATAAACAAATCGAACATAATTGTATAAAATCTTTTACCACAGTAAATGGAGCTATCAAAAAAAAAAGAAAAGACAACCTACTGAATGGGAGAGACTATTTGCAAATGATATGTATGATAAGTGGCTACAATTCAAATGATATAAATAGCTCATACAAGTCAATATCAAAGGAACAAACAACTTGATTTAGGAAATTGATATATCTATAAAACAAAAACAGACTTACAGACATAGAAAACAGATTTATAGTTGTTAATGGGAAGGCGGGATAGCAGAGGGAAAGGGCAAGAAGTTTGGGATTAGCAGTGGCAACCTATTATATATAGGATGAATAAGCAGCAAGGTCCTATTGTATAGCACAGGGGACCATTTTCAGTACCCTGTGACAAATCATAATGGAAAAGAACATGAAAAATAAAAATATATATGTATGTATTTATATATAAGGGTAACTTTGCTATACAGAAGAAATTAACACAATATTATAAATCAAATATACTTCAAAAAATTCCTAAGAAAAACATAAGAAAAAAATGGGGGCAAAGATCCTGAATAGGCATTTTTTTCAAAGAAGACATACAGATATCCAATGGACACAAGAAAACATACTCAATGAAAACTTGTCACCAGGGAAATCCAAATCAAAACCACAATAACAGATCATCTCACAATTGTCAGAATGGCTACGCTCAAAAATACAGCAAATAACCAATGTTGGCAAAAAAAGGGAATCAAAGGGAACATTAGTATACTGATGATTGTAAAGTACATTGGTATAGACTCTACTGAAAACAGCATAGAGAATTCTCAAAAAATTAAAATTAGAAGTATCATATTATTCAACAACTCCATTCCTAGGTATGTAGGAATGGAATGAAAGAATAAAGTTAAAACACTAATTGTAAAAATACATGCTGCCCAGGGTTTATAGCAGCGTTAATTACAACAGCAGAATATGGAAACAGCTAAGTATCCATTAACAGAATGCATAAAGATGTGGTATTTGTGTATGAAATGGAATATTACTCAACCATTAAAGTGAAATTTTGTCTTTTGCTAGAACATGGATGGATATGGAGAGTTCTGTGCTTAGTGGAATAAGTCAGACAGAGAAAGGCCAATACATGTGTTTTCATTTCCATGTGGATTCCAAAATTAATCAGTGACTGAGTATTATGAGACAGAAAGAGACCCACAGATCAGAGAACAGACTAGTGGTTACCAGTGGGAGGGAAGATGAGCAAGATAAGGGTAGGGGTTAAGAGGTACAAAAACTATGTGTAAAACAAATAAGGTTGCAATGCACAGCAAAAGGAATATCACCCATATTTTATAATAGTTTTAAATGGAGTGTAATCTGTTAAAAAAAAAAAAGAAAAAAGAATTGCTATGTTGTTTACTCGAAACTGGGCTTCCCCGGTGGCTCAAGCGGTAAAGACTCTGGCTGCAGGGCAGGAGCCTCTGGAGACTCAGGTTTGATCCCTGGGTCGGGAAGATCCCCTGGAGGAGGGCAAGGCAACGCATCCCGGTATTCTTGCCTGGAGAATCCCATGGACGGAGGAGCCTGGTGAGTTACAGTCCGTGGGGTCACAGGGTCAGACACAACTGAAGTGACTCAGCACGCAGAATGCACACACTTCAAACTAGCAACTTATTGACCAGAGGCTTATTAGTAAGTCTTTTGTTACTCAAACGTTATTCACTGGAGTGTTTCAATATTCATTTACATCACTGGCCACAGGCATTGGTTTCTGCAAAAATCCCCCAGTCAATAGTATGCTAATACACTACTGTAAGTAAAATACATTCAATAAAAAAGAGTGGGGATAGGGGAGGGTATCCTGGTCATCAAACCAATTCAACAAGAGTGAGAATTATCTGATTATATAAAATACATTTCACTCTTAGACATTAAAGTAACAACTAAAAAAAAAAAATAGGGAGGTGAGAGACTAATAGAATTGTGAGTCTGCTAATTTCTTCTCTTTTTACTATGCGTACTTTTATACAGTTAAAGGATATTTAACATTACAAAATTAACATTGCATAATTTTACATAGCTTAGGATTTTCACTATAATGTTCCTTGCTTTAAAACCATGATTCTCACTCTGACTTTACACTGGAATCATAGTTAAAGCTCTTAATAATCTCACCACATCCTCAAATCAGAACCTTTAAGGGGAGGCTCAGATATCAGTATTGATAAGGCCTCTCTGTTGATCCAGGGTAGAGCTACATAATTCTGGGTTTATTTTTAAATTTAGATCAATTTTTAGTAATTGTATCTCTGTGGTAAGACAAACTTCATCTGAAATTCATTTTCATTAATTTATTCACGTTGACTTTAGCTTCATTTTCTTCATTTAAATGCAATGGCATTTTAAACATGTCTTTCTAAAGTGGTATTCTTTCTGTAACTTTATCTATCTACCTGCCTATCTATTTCTATCTTTGTATCTCTTTATACACAGTAAAGACAGACTGTCTATAGCATTGATGAATCTTGTCAGAGACTGTCTTCAAGTGTTAGGAATTTTGTGCAAATTTTTGAGTTTATGTGTTTCTTTCTAGTTTGACATTATTTAACACACATCGTTCATTTTACAAAAATCAAAGTCTTATTTTTGAAGTTTTATTAAATGACTTTAGCTTCATATTATTTATTGTTTGATAATTGGTCACATCTAAATTTATAGCTACAGTAACCGTTTAAAAGGTTAAATATTCACTTACTAATGATTGAAAGTATCATTTTATTATAAGTATTTGAGAGAAAAATATCTGTCTACAGTTTGATGACTGGTTTTTATGTGCATGGAACTACAACAAGGCAATGGATATTTGCAGTTTAATTTTAACATTTCACAGCTTGTGGTGGTGAAAAAAAATATGTATCTATGATATGATATTAAATGGGTATACATCAAGGCTAAAAGAAGGAAATGAATATCCATAATTAAATTTTTATATGTTATATCTTGCAGTGGTGAAATAAATATCTGTCAATGACATGAATGTTAAATGGCTATGTGTCAGCATCTAGAGTACAGAAATTAATATCCTCAATTAAATATCTATATGTTATGTAAGATTTTGACACAGAAATTTCTTACAACTTGATATTCCTTTAAGAATTTTTCTATCTTGAAAAAGATTAGATCTGTATATTTGCCCTTTCTAAAAACAGGGTAACGGTGGAGCAGTGAGAAAATTTAATTTACAGAAGTTCTGCAATTTTTAAACAGTAAACGACTCATAAGTCACTTCATGGCTGTTTTAAAATTTTAATTTCCTAGTACACCTAAAAGTTTAATCTTTTTTCCTCTTCATTTTTAGTCTTCTTTATCAATCATCTTTAACCACTTTGATTCCATTAAAAGTTAATATGTTAAAAATATAACTAAACATAATCACAAAATTAAGAAGGATTCTATGGGAGAGAATGTATCAAATTGTAACAAAAAAGTATACCAGCGACATTCATAGTTTGTTATATGACACTTTATATATAGCTTCAACGTTGTGAAAATAAATCAAAATTTCTAAAAATATCTTGCTTATATAAATAAATATCATGCAACTCTGAATATCTCTTAGGGCTGCAGAGAACTCCATCTCCTAAAGAATTCTAACCATTGAACACTTCAAACAAGATTAGTAATAGGGTCAAAATGCTAAAATTAACCCAGAGACTCTCTTTATTTTTTTTAAATGATGCTTATTTTGAATGTATAGAAATAGCAAATGGTAAACTCAGTAATCATAGTTTATTTAAGATTTTTCTGGAAATTCTGTAAGGGCAATATTTACTAACCATGAAAAATAAAGATGGAATCTAAATTTTTGATAGTTGTCACGGTGTCGCTTATACAAAAGTAGAAATATAATATTGTACACATGAAACATATAACATTAAATACCAACGTTATCTCAATAAAAAAAATGAAAAAATAAGTCAATTGTTGTTACAGTATTTAAACAGTAAGACTAAGCAGGTATGACAAGCTAATCCTGGAAATGATGCAATTTTATTATCTACTGATTCTATATAAATAATACAAATCTTTAACGAATATTAATTATAAATCATCATCTCTTCTCGTGTGGTTTTCATGGAAGGAATATATATCCATGCAACTTCTAGTATACAGATAACACACACAAATGTGTGCCTGGTACCAACTTTCTAAAATTTTTGTTTTGTTAACTTACGGGAAAATCCGCATTTCCAAATTCTAGTTGCCACTCACCAAGTTACCCTTCCCTCAAGATTTCTCCGCTTTGATGACGAATCGAGCTGCTACATTATATTTTCACCAGGCAACGTCTGCACAGGTATCCTGGCAACCATACGCTGCAGTTGCGTTGACTTCTTGAAGCACAAGATGAGAAGGAACTTGTTAAGGTCAAGAAACAAGTTTTAAGAAAAAGCTATGATAAATAAATCATTTCTGAGTTGTTTTTGAGCCAGAAGCTTTCCCACAAATTGAGTCAATAAGCTCTTAATTTTAAGGACATTTGCATTTACCACCTAAAGAAAAATGTCAGATTACAAAATAGAAATAGATTTCGGATTTATGGCTGTGCAATATAGATACAGATCCAAATAAGAACACTTCAAATTCATTAACTGAATATTTCTTTACTTTAGCTTGGGGAGTTTTTCCATTTTCATGACTTCTGTAATCAAACATGTCTGAACCCTGAAAATATGGAATAGTTTGAACACATTGACTATTTTGCATATCCTGGGCATGCTAAAAATAATTTTAAAAATGCTCTCCTTATTGATTTTAATTATTCCTGATATCTACTCTGGATAGATTGACCTCTTAATTGCATCAAGGATGATGAAAACTGTCTAGTTCCAGTTATCATAAAAGTCATACACTTTCTCTAAATTGTTGCTTATGAGTTGAGACAGGTCATAAAAGGCACCTAAAAGTTGGCAATAGTCCATATTCTATTTTATATCCACTTAAAAGAGTAAAATAAATATTCAGGTAGACATATTTTATGTTTTAACTCTAGTCTCTGAACATACAAACACACAGTGATGACAAAAAAATTGAACATCTTAATACTTAAAAGACACAGCTTTCAATATATCAGAACAGAAGATAAAAAAGAATAAAAAACACTAAAGAAAATGGAAAAACAGCAGAATAAAATAAAAGACACAAGAGAGGATATTAAGATGGAAAGCAATAAGATAGAAAACAAAAACAGTCAAAATTAAAAAGCAAATAAATGTAATCAAAGATGCTCAAGATTTTGTGTCGTTTTGACAAGACTGATGAAATATACAGACCAAATACAGTACTAATAAATTTATATAGTTAACTGCAATGGATAAATTTCTTGCACAAGAAAGACCAAAACTAGAGGTATAATAAAGAGAAACTTGTAATCATGGACTTACATGGCAATAAATTTTCTTAGTAATTTAAGAGACTTCTCTTTGAAATCTATTAATACTATTCCATATGCTAATGTGGACATATTTTTCCTATTTTGTTTAGAAAATTAAACTATAGTTGATATGCAATATTATGTTACTTTTATGTGTACTTTATGTTGATTTGACATTTATATGCATTATGAAATGATCACTGTGATAAAGCTAGGAACCATCTGTCCCCGTACATAGTACAGGATTACTGACCTTATCCCTTATGCTGTGTAATGCAGCGTTGTGGGTTACTTATTTTCTAACTGGTGGTTTGTACCTCTTAACACCTTAACCTGTTTTGCTCCCTCACCCTCCTCTTCTCTGGCAATCACATCCTGTTCTCTTTAACCACAAATCTGTTTTTCCTGTGCTTTCTTTTGGTTTGCCTTTCAGATTCCACATACAAATGAGATTACACAGCATTTTTATTTCTCTGTTTTACTTAGTTCACTTAGCATGATACCCATTAGAGCCATCCACATTGTTGTAAATGGCAGGGTTTCATTTTTTACAGCAGAGGGATATTCTGCTGAATATATATACATGTATATATACATATATATATATATATATATACATACATACATACAAACAGCATCATTTATATTCATTCACCTATCGATAGATACTTTGGTTGATTCCACATCTTGGCTATAGTAAACAATGCTGCAGTGAACACTAATGTGCATTTTCTTTTCAAATAAATGTTTCCCTTTTTTTGCATAAACACTCACATATGACATTGCCTGATCATATAGCAGTTCTATTTTTAATTTCCAAAGGCACATCTACACCATTTTACATATGGGCTGCACCAATTTACAATCCCACATTTTCTCCCCAAGTTGGCCAACCCTTGATATTTGTCGTCTTCATGATGATAGTCACTCGACAGGTGTGAGATGGCATCTCATTGTGGTTTTGATTTACATTTCCCTGATGATTACTGAAATTGAGTATTTTTAATGCTTCTATTGTCCATCTGTATATCTTATGAAAAATGTCTTTTCAGGTTCATTGCCCATTTTTAAACTGAGATTGTTTTTTATGTTGCCTTGTGCAAGTTCTTTGTATATCCTGGATATTAACCACTTACCAGAGAGACTGCTTGCAAATACCTTCTTCCATTCAGTAGGCTGCCTTTTCATTTTGCTAACATTTTCCTTTGGTGCACAGAAGCTTTTTAGTGTGATGTGGTCCCATTTGTTTATTTATGTGTTTGTAGCCCTTGCCTGAGGAAACAGATCTGAAGATATCGCTAAGACTCATATTAAAAAGCTTACTGTGCATGTTTTCTTCTCGGATTTCTATGATTTCAGGTGTCATGTTTGAGCTTTTAATCCATTTTGAGTTTTTTGTATATGGTATGGAAACATAGTCCATTTGTGTCTTTTACAAGTAGCTGCCCAGTTTTCCCAACACCATTTATTGAAGATGCCGTCTTTTCTCCATTGAATATTCATGCCTCCTTAGTCATAGATTTGTTGACCGTACAATCATGGGTTTATTTCTGGTCTCTACATAGGGAGAGAATTTGAAATAGTGAGAAGGATAGGGTCTCGCCCCTCTTTAAATGTTTTGTGGAATTCACTGTGAAGTTATCTGACAGCCCTGGACTTTTGGATTTTTTGGAGTTTATCACTGATTCAATTTATTTATTGATAATCAGTCTGTTCATATTTTCTATTTTTTTTCCCAGTTCAGTCCTAGGAGAGTGTATATTTCCAGGAATTTATCTATTTTCCCCCTAGGTTTCCATGTTGTTGCATATACTATAGTTGTTTGTAGAATCTATCATGATCCTTTGTTTCTCTGCAGTGTTGGTTACGACTTCTCTTTCATTTCTGACTTTAGTAACTTGGGCTCTCACGAGTCTGACTAAAGGTTTATCACTCATTTATTCTTTTTCAAACTGTAAACTAGTTTCATTGATTTTTTTCTATTTTGTGTCTATATTAATTTTGTTTTTGTACCCTGATCCTTATTCTTTTCCATCTACTAATTTTGGGATCCATTTGTTAATTTCCAGTCCCTTTAAATGTAAATTTAGGTTGTTTTAGATTTTTCTTGTTTCCTGAGGTAGACCTGTATGGCTATAATGTCCCTCTCAGAATTGCTTTTGTTGTATCCAACAGACTCTGAATTCTTTTTCAGTTTTCATTTATCTCCATATTTTTAAATATCCTCTGATTTTTTTCCCAATGATCCATTGATTGTTTTGTTGTTTAGGCAAACTTTTTGTGTTTTTTGTAGATTTCTTTCTTGTAGCTGACTTCAGGTCTCACAGCATTATAACTAGAAAAGATGCTTAATGTGATTGCAATCTTAAATATATTAACACTTGGATTTTGGCCCAACATAATTATCTGTTATGAAGAATGCTCCACGTGCACTTGAAAGAACATGTAATCTCCCCTTTTTTTTTTCTTTTTTATTGGATAGAAACTTCTGTATCTATTAAGTGCATCTGGTCTCATGTGTGACTAAAAGTCAATGTTTCTATTTTAATTTTCTGTTAAGATGATCTGACATTGGTGTAAGTGTAGGATTATAGCCTCTTTGCTATTGTTCAGTCACTAAATTGTGTCCGACTCTTTGCAACCCCACGGACTATAGCACACCAGGCTAGCCTGTCCTTCACTGTCTCCTGGAGTTTGCTCAAACTCATGTCCATTGAGTCGGTGATGCCATCCAACCGTCTCATCCTCTGTCTTTCAGCTCTCCTCCTGCCTTCAGTCCTTCCCAGCATGAGTCTTTCCCAGTGAATAGGTTCTTCGCATCGGGTGACCAAAGTACTGGAGCTTCAGCTTCAGCATCAGTCCTTCCAATGAATATTCAGGGTCGATCTCCTTTGCGATTGACTGCTTTGAACTCCTTGATGTCCAAGGGACTCTCAAGAGTCTTCCCCAGCACCACAATTTGAAAGCATCAATTCTTGGCTGCTCGGTGGTAGCTCAGACGGTAAAGCGTCTGCCTACAATGCGGGAGACATGCGTTCGATCCCTGGGTCAGGAACTTCCCCTGGAGAAGGAAATGGCCACCATTCCAGTATTCACGCCTGGAAAATCCCATGGCCTGAGGAGCCTGTGGGGCTACAGCCCATTGGGTTTCAAAGAGTCGGACACGACTGAGCGACTTCACTTCACTTCAATCTTCCTAAGAGTCCAGTTCTCACGTTGTACATGTCTACTGGAAAAAACATAGTTTTGATTATGTGGGCCTTTGTCAGCAAGTGATGTCTCTGTTTTTTAATATGCTATCTAGGTTTGCCCTGGCTTCAAGTCCCTAACTATTGTTTATTGCCTCATACTACCTTTGTGGTGTTAATATTTTCTTTACATAGTCAGATGGTAATTTACATATTTAGATGTTACATATATTTAAATTCTTGTTGGATTGACTCATCCACCATTATGTAATGTTCTTCTTTTTCTCTTGTTTCAGATTTTGTTAAGGTGTATTTTGTCTTATTTAAGTATTGCTTTCTTCCCATATAGCCTCTTCTTCACTTCACTTCTCTTCACTTGTTTTTGTGTCCAACTAGTCACTCTATGCCTTTTTACTGAGGCATTTAGTCCATTTACATAAATAGGAATTTTTGATAGATGTATATTCATTGACACTTTATTACTTCTTTTCTGTTTGTTTTTGCAGTTTTTTTTCTTTCTTCTTCTTTTGCTCTCTCCCTTGTGATCTGATAAATATTTTTAGCATTATGTTTGGTTTTCTTTCTCTTTTTAGTCTGAGCGTCTATTATATTTTAGATTTTTGGTTTGTGCTTAACAAAAGATTTATATATAATAATTTATATGTGTGTGATTATTTTAGACTTGAATGTGTTCTAACAACACTTTATTTTATTCACCCCCATATTTAATATGTATGATGTCATATTTTACATTTTTGTTTTGTGTATCTCAAGTATTGGGGATATATATGATGTTACTACTTTTGTCTTTTAATCCTACCAATGAGATTTTTCCTTTCATAATTTTTATATCACTAGTCATATTTTTTCTTTTCTTCCTAGAAAAGATCCTTTATCATTTCTTCTAAAGTTGGTTTACTGGTGATGAACTCTTTCAGCTTTTATTTATCTGTAAAGCTCTTTATGTTTCTTTCAAAATTTTTCTAATTTAATTGCAACTTGTCTTGGTGTGGACTTTTTCAGTGTCATCCTGTGGGGACTCTTTCAGCTTTCCAGATATGGATGTCAGTTTCTTTGACCAGGTTAGGGAAGCTTTCAATTATTTATTCAAATAATTTCTCCATCACCTTTTCTCTTTCTTTTCCTTCTGGAACTCCTATAATGTGACTGTCAGTTCCATTAGTATTCCAGATTATTCTTACTTTTAAAAATCACTATTTCTATTTTTTTTTTTTTTTTTTTTCTGTTCAGCTTGGGTACTTTCGAATACTCTGTCTCCTGCATTGCTGATTTGTTCCTCTGTGTGATCTAACCTATTATGAATTCCTTTGAATATATTGTTGTTATAGTTATTTTATTTTTCAGCTCTGTTTGACTCTACTTCAAGCTTTCTCTTTGCTGAAATTCTCATAATATTCATCCACGCTTCTCTCAGGTTCAATTAATATCTTTATGATCATTACCTTGAACTCTTTGTCAGGTAGATTGCTTATGTCCACTTCATTTGGTTTCTCATCTGAAATTTCGTCTTGCTTCTTAGTTTGGAACACCTTCCACTGTTTTCACATTTCACCTAGTGTTCTGTGTTTATTTCTATGTGTTAGATCAATTGGCTATATTTCTTGATCTTAGAGAAATAGCCCAATATAGGGACATCGTATAGGGCTCAGTAGCATACCTTCTGTTCCCTAGAACTATATTCTCTAGGTATACCCCATATGCAAGTTCCATGCACCCTTCAGTTGTGAAAGGGCTAATTATTGTGGGAGTGCTGGTAGGCAGGGCTGAGCTCCTATCCAGCTGGTTACAAAGCCATGCTTTGGGGGGTGACCATGTGCCCACTGGAGGGTGGGGGGCAGCCCCCATGCAGCTGGCCATGCAGCACAGGTGCATGAGGCTCTCTGCATAGCCCATGGGGGCTCGGGGCTGGTGTGCGGCCACTGGAGGACAGGGCCATACTTTCACACACGGTCTGCAAGGACTGGTGGGGCTCAAGGCTGGGGTCCACCCGCTAGAGGGGAGGACTGGGACCCTCTTCAGCTATCTGCACAGTTTCACGGCACTTGGGTCTGTTATCAGTCCAGTGGGGAGCAGGCTAACGGGCTAGAAAAAGGATTTCCAAAGGCTTCTCCGTGTCAGTGTTATGACAGCAGAACAACCCTTCCAAGTTGACTTCTGCCTGCATCACCATCACCAGGGAGATTCTCAGTTGCCTTTTACTTCTGCAGGAGACTCTCCAATATCATTAAGTCGATCTAACCCAGCTTTCTTTCAAGTTATTTCCTCTGTGCTGGAAGTATTTGAGACTTAGGTGCACCCTTCTGTTTTCTATAACCTTCTTATGGTTCTCTTGAGCATAAACCCCACTGGTTTTAAACCCAGATATTATAGAACGTCTCTTCAAGTGCAGGACGTACTCAGGCTAGGAAGCTGGATGTGGGGCTTGGACCCTCTCGTTATTTGTTGGGGTCCTCTCTGACAGTGGTATTCTTCCAGTTTCACAGTCACTGATCCAAGGGAATGGGTCCTGACTAGATCACTTCTTTTCCCCTCCTATTTATCTTCTGGTTCCTTTTCTACATTGAGTTTATTTGTGGAATTATTTTCTGTTATTCTTCAGGTCATTCTCATAGATCACTACAATATAAGTAGTTTTAACTTTAGTGTTTCCATGGAACGAGGTAATTTCAGGGCTTTCCTAATCTATCATCTTGCCCCCCTTTCCTTTCTATTTCTTATATAATTAATCTTTATACTCATTATTTTTTCAACAGAAAATGAATTGCTAAAATGTGTGCAATAATAACCATTCTATCTATTTTTAATTTTTCATAGTATATAAGAAGTTTTTATATTCTAAAAACCTGTAATTAGCCATAGATAAAAATACACTGCACTTTTAAGATTTCAGGCAGGATTTAAGCAAATGTTATATATATATATACACATATATGTATATGTGTGTGATATATACATATATATATAATGCATATATTTAAATATCAATGCATTCATTTCCATGTATATAATTGCTTCTATGTATTTCTTCATGCATATCATGCATGCATCTCTAAGAAAATTAGATATACCAAAGGAACATGTCATGCAAAGATGACTTCAATAAAGGACAGAAATGGTATGGGCCTAACAGAAGCAGAAGATATTAAGACGAGGTGGCAAGAATACACAGAAGAACTGTACAGGAAAGATCTTCACGACCCAGATAATCATGACGGTGTGATCACTCACCTAGAGCCAGACATCCTGGAATGTGAAGTCAATTGGGACTGAGAAAGCATCACTACAAACAAAGCTAATGGATGTGATGGAATTCCAGTTGAACTCTTTCAAATCCTGAAAGACGATGCTGTGAAAGTGCTGCACTCAATATGCCAGCAAATTTGGAAAACTCGCAGTGGCCACAGGACTGGAAAAGGTCTGTTTTCATTCCAATCACAAAGAAAGGCAATCCTAAAGAATGCTCAAGCTACCGCAAAATGGCACTCATCTCACACACTAGTAAAGTAATACTCAAAATTCTCCAATCCAGACTTCAGCAGTACATGAACTTTGCACTTCCAGATGTTCAAGCTGGCTTTAGAAATGGCAGAGGAACCAGAGATCAAATTGCCAACATTCGCTGGATCATCGAAAAAGCAAGATAATTTCGGAAAAAAACATCTATGTCTGCTTTATTGACTATGCCAAAGCTTTTGACCATGTGGATATCAATAAACTGTGGAAAATTCTGAAAGAGATGGGCATACCAGAGCACCTGACCTGCCTCTTGAGAAACCTGTATGCAGGTCAGGAAGCAACAGTTAGAACTGGACATGGACCAACAGACTGGTTCCAAATCGGGAAAGGAGTACGTCAAGGCTGTATATTGTCACTCTGCTTATTTAACTTATATGCAGAGTACATCACGAGAAATGCTGGGCTGGAAGAAGCACAAGCTGGAATCAAGATTGCTGGAGAAATATCAGTAACCTCAGATATGCAGATGGCACCACCCTTATGGCAGAAAGTGAAGAGGAACTAAAGAGCCTCTTGATGAAAGTGAAAGAGGAGAGTGGAAAAGTTGGCTTAAAGCTCAACATTCAGAAAACTAAGATCATGGCATCTGGTCCCATCACTTCATGGGAAGTAGATAGGGAAAAAATGGAAACAGTGTCAGACTTTATTTTTCTGGGCTCCAAAATCACTGCAGATGGTGATTGCAACCATGAAATTAAAAGACGCTTACTTGTTGGAAGGAAAGTTATGATCAAACTAAATAGCATATTAAAAAGCAGAGACATTACTTTGCCAACAAAGATCCATCTAGTCAAGGCTATGGTTTTTCCAGTGATCATGTATGGATGTGAGAGTTGGACTGTGAAGAAAGTTGAGTGCTAAAGAATTGATGCTTTTGAACTGTGGTGTTAAAGACTTGAGAGTCCCTTGGACTGCAAGCAGATCCAACCAGTTCATCCTAAAGGAAGCCAGTCCTGGGTGTTCATTGGAAGGACTGAGGCTGAAGTTGAAACTCCAATACTTTGGCCACCTCATGCGAAGAGTTGACTCATTGGAAAAAACCCGGATGCTAGGAGGGATTGGGGGCAGGAGGAGAAGGGGGCAACCGAGGATGAGATGGTTGGATGGCATCACCGACTCGATGGACATGGGTTTAAGTAAACTCCGGGAATTGGTGTTTCATGGGGTTGCAAAGAGTCAGATATGACTGAGCGACTGAACTGAATTGATCATGCATGCATTTATTTATATGTGTGTATCTGTAGATACATGGGCTTTCCTGGTGCCTCAGTGGTAAAGAATCCACCTGCCAATGCAAGAGATGTGGATTCAATAGAAGGAAATGGCAACCCACTCTGGTGTTCTTGCCTGGGAAAACCTATGGACTGAGGAGTCTGGTGGGCTACAGTCCATCGCGTCACAAAAGAATTGACATGACTTAGTGAGTAAACAGCAAGAACAATATATAGATATCAGGCTTTTCTGGTGACTTGGTGGTAAAAATTCACCTACCAATGCAGGAGAGTCAGGTTAGATCCCTGGGTCAGGAAGACCCCTGGAGAAGGAAATGGCAGTATTCTTGCCTGGGAAATCCCATGGACATAGGACCCTGGTGGGCTACAGTCAATGAGGTAGCAAAAGTGTCAGACGTGATTTAGTGAATAAACAACAAAAATAGATATATACCACATGCATAAATATGCAGAAATGAATAATTAAGTAAAACAAACAGAAAAAGTAACAGTAATAAATCTATAATGAGTTATACTAATAATTATAGAGTAAGTTATAAGGTACTTTAATCGTGGTAGTTTTGATAATATAACTTGAGGGTGTCCCAGTTACTGCGCTTTGAAATCCATCACCACAGTTTCACAAGCACACATGTTCCACAATCTCTCTCAGCCAAGACTCAGTGCAATAGAAATATTAGGGCAGACCTGATTCAGTTACAAGCAAATTTCTCTAGTGACCAACACTGGCTTGAAGACTTCCAGAGGGTTTACCAAAACATCTTAGACTTCACAAATGTCTAGGATGTTTCCAGTAAACTTTTTCTTCATCTCTGGCACTTAGGATGAGATTTTTATTGCCCCCTCAGCCTGTCCAACTCCCTTTTTATTTTCTTTCACATAGGCATTTACTTTAATGAAATTCTAACATATTTAATCATGCATCGGTGTTCGCTCCTCAGGGGAACTAGACTAAAACAAATTGTACAATCCATCATGTACTATTAAGTTAATCATTAGCAAAACACAATCTGGGGTACTTCCTAGAAAATGTATAAGAATAAGTAAATGTCTGTTAGTATGTTTTTAATGCATTTCAGAAAAGTCACTTGTGAATACAAAAAAAAAGATTGTGCAATTAAGGAACACTTACAACAGGTTCTGTTGTATTTCAGTTGCTCAGTCATGTGTGATATTTTGTGACCCCATGGACTTCCAGGATTCCCTGTCCTTCACTATCTCCTGCAGTTTCCTCAAATTCATGTCTATTGGGTCAATGATGCCATCCAACCGTCACATCCTCTGTCATCCCCTTCTCCTCCTGCCTTCAATCTTTCCCAGCATCAGGGTCTTTTCTAGTGGGTTGTCTCTTTGCATCAGGGGGCCAAAGTATTGGAGTTTCAGTTTCAGCATCAGTCCTTCCAATGAATATTCAGGGTTTATTTTCTTTAGGATTGAATGACTTGATTCTCCTATAGTCCAAGGGATTCTCAAGAATCTTTTCCAACACCACAGTTCAAAAGCATCAATTCTTCAGCGCTCAGCTTTTGTCCAGCTCTCACATCCATACATGACTACTGGAAAAACCATAGCTTTGACTATACAGAGTTTTGTCAGCAATGCAATGTCTCTGCTTTTTAATATACTGTCTAGATTTGTCGTAGCTTTTCTTCCATGGCTCTAGCATTGGTCTAAATTTTATCTTTAGTGCTATTTGGTACCAGTAAGCATGGATTGCTTTTGTAGACATATTTTAATAATCATAAAATATTCTTAATTTTAAAAATAATAAGAGTAACTGGATAACCAGTAAAAAGAAATTTAAAATTACAAGTATCTTCTAAATTGCATGACCATCCTGATTACCATCTAATATTCTTTTGTAGTTTGGGAGATTATAATTGCCTTTAGAAATCTGTTAAAATTTATAGAACTTCTCAGAATACTACACATATGATTATTTTTTTCCAAACTTTTGTGTGTGTGAGTGTATATGTGGTATTACATAGCTCTATACTTTGGAGACATGGAAGCATATAGTTTTGAATGTGGATTTTATTTTTCACTGAACACATTACAATGATTACTGCACTATTCTTAAACAGAGTCATTAATTTGTAAAAAGTGTACTATCAGTTATATTATATGATTTCTAAATGATTTAAATATTATAGTGTTTAAATATTTGAGTATATAAAGTTACTTACATAAGATACATTTCCAGCAGAATTCCTAAATAAAAAGTACAAATGCAATAAAAAATGCCATCAAAAATGTAAGTCAAAACTACAATGAGATACCACCTCATGTTGATCAGGATGGTCATGATTAAAAAGTCTACAAAACAAATGCTGGAGAGGGTGTTGAGGAAAGAATATCATCCTACACTGTTGGTGGGAATGTAACTTGGCACAGCGACTATGGAAAACAGTATGGAGATTACTCAGAAAACTAAAACTAGAATTACCATATAATCCAGCAATCCCACTCCTGGTAATATACCCAGGCAAAACTGTGACTCAAGAAAATACATTACCCCTATGCTCATAGCAACACTATTCACAATAGGCAAAACATGGAAACAGACTAAATGTCCATCAACAGACAAGTGGATAAAGAAGACATACATATATACAATGGAATATTACTTAACTATATGAAAGAACAAAATAATACCATTTGCAGCAACATAGATGCAACTAGAGATTATTATACTAAGTGAAGTTAAGTCAGAAAGAGCAAGACAAATGCATATATCACTTGTATGTGGAATCTAAAATATGGCACAAATGAAATTATCTATAAAACAGAGATGGACTCTTATACATAGAGAACAGACGTGTGGTTGCCAGGAGAGGGGAAGGAGGGATGGACCAGAAATTGGGAAACACAAGCCATTGCATTTAGAATGGATAAACAAGGTCCTAAGGTATATCACAGGGGATGATATTTAATGTCTCATGATAAACCATAATGGAAAAGAACATAAAGAAAGAATGCATATATATGCATAATTGAGTCACTTTGTGTACAGAAGAAATTGGCACAATTTTGTAAGTCAGTTATACTTGAATAAAAAATAAATTAATAGAAAAATACTCATTAAATATGTGTATATGTATATATATATATATATATATATATATATATATATAGAGAGAGAGAGAGAGAGAGAGAGAGAGGCAAATAGCTCTAAAAGAGAAAATAAAATATCTCTCTGCTCTCAATGTTACCTATTATAGTCTATTTTAGTCTGCAATTAATTGAAGTTGAAATGTTAAGTGTGTATTTTATTGATATCTAGACAGTCTACTGAATCTCTATCTTTGCCCTACCCATAATTGTTGCTGCTGTTTTTTCAGTTGTCTTAGTATTCATTTTCTACATTAATCAGTCAAATTGCATGTAGTTAGTTATTGCATGTAATACTCATGTAGTTAGAAGAAAAAAATCTATTCTTACTTTTCTGGGGAAAAGTCCCATTTGTGAATACTTTTGGATTATATTTGTTAGGATTTTATAAAGTTAATATCAACAAATTAGCTTTAATTTTACCACTTTAATATTTACTTTTATAATATTTTGGCATTTCTGATATTCTGGCTATGTGAAAAAATAACTCATATACCTTGAAAAGATTAAATTTTAGCTCATAGATATCCCTGTAACTTTCTTCAACTTGGGCTTTTATGGGAAGTATTGTGCTAATTATTTCATTTATTTTTATCCATTCTTCAGATTTTATCAGATAAGGCAAAGAATCTGCCTGCCAATGCAGGAAACAGGAGAGATGGGGGTTCGATCCCTGGGTGGGGAAGATCCCCTGGAGTAGGAAATGGCAACCCATTCACGATTCTTGCCTGGAAATTCCCATGAGCAGAGGAGCCTGAAGGGCTACAGTCCTTGGGTTTCAAAGAGTGAGAGGCTACTGAGTGAATGTGCACACACAGCACAGATTTAAATAGTCTGATGCCTATTTCTAATTTCAGATAAGTTTCCAACTATAGGTTCCAATTACACTAATCAGGAAATTTCTACATGTTCAAATAACTGCCAAGCAACAAAAAATTGTGTAAACCTTAGACTACTAAGGGACTTCCCTGGTAGCTTAAATGGTAAAGAATCTGCCTGCAATGCAGGAGGGCCAGGTTCAATCGCTGGGTTGGGTTTGATTTGGGTGTGATTTGGGTTTGATACCTGGGTCAGAAAGATCCCCTGGAGAAGGCAATGGCAACCCACCCCAGTGCTCTTGCCTGGAGAATCCCATGGATGGAGGAGCCTGATGGTCTAGTCAATGGGGTCGCAAAGAGTCGGGCATGACTGAGCAACATTCACTTTCACTTTGATTTTAAAAATTATAAAGATATCGAATCTCATTGTTTGTAAATATTTGACACTCAATAGGATTATTTTATTATTTTTTGTAACGAGACATAACAGAAGTACGGATTTCTACTTGGTTTTACCTCTCATTTGTCACATCATATGTGCTGTGTGCTAAGTCCCTTTAACTGTGTTTAAGCCTTGGGACCCTATGGGCTGTATCTGGCTAAGCAACTCTGTCCATGGGATTTCCCAGGCAAGAATACTGGAGTGGGTTGCTGTGTCCTCCTCCAGGGGATTTTTCTGACCCAGGGATCAAGCCCACATCTTTTAGCATTTGCAGGCAGGTTCTTTACCATTAGCACCACTTGGGAAGAGCACTCTTTCATGATATAAAAGAACTAAAGCATATATTCTCTAAAGTGTTTTACAGTTGTATAATTCCCAAAGTTAAGTATCCCTAATTTTACAATGAAATGTAAAAGTAGAAGAGTGTTCCACATATGCATGTTTCATTTGCACTGATATGGTAGTTGAAGTCTTTTTGTAACATAAATTACATGGGGAAAGCATACAAAAAAAGAATGGAGGTGCATCTAATGCTCAGTAATGTTCATACTTATGGAAAGAAAAAAAAAGTAGGGGAAAATAGTAAGAGAGACAAAATATTTATACATTTGGCTTGGACAGTATTAGTGGCATTGGTAGAGTGTGTTCAGTTGCTCAGTCGTGTCGGACTCTTTGTAATCCCATGGACTGGAACCTGATAGGCCCCTCTGCCCATAGGATTTTTCAGGCAAGAGTATTGGAGTGGGTAGCCATTTCCTTCTCCAAATGGTAAAGTATAAAGTTCATTTTAAAACATATTTCTAATAAAGATGGATTATTTTTTATTGAAGCCAGGAAACTAGGCAATAGAGATAATCAATATACATTTACTGTTTAAGAATTACTTAGATTCATTTAGTGACCAATTAATTCTCTGCAGCCTTTTATAAATTCAACCTAAATAAGAACTGTGGATGTTGAAAGAAAAGGGTAATAATTAAGGTGAGAGTAGATTGTTGCTCTTTCCTTCTACCTTACAGAAAAAACGCAAGTAATAGCATTTCATTCCTCAACTTTTAAGCACAAAGATTAAAGCAGGTGTCATTTTTTCGTACCTATTCAATCAAGCTAAAAAATGTAGCAAAAATAAAAGAACCATTCTGATTGCTTTTGTGATAAATTCTAAAAATGGCCAGTCAGTGGTTTACTGATTTTCTCATCATACAAGTTGCACATTCTTTAAAAACTGCATGTGTATCTTTTCATTGTTGTTTTCAGTGACTAAGGACAGATATTCGACTACTGTCTGTCTTTGTGCTCAGCTGACGTTGTGTGTCTGTGTATGTGTGTGTTTAGGCATAGTTAGTTGTAAGATGAAGTGTTGACTGAAGAGCGACTGACATTCACCTTTAGAGCAACTCCAGTGTATTATTAATAGGGGCACTTAACAGAGACATTGGCTCTTTATTAATCAAAATAACATTCTTATCCAAAAGCTCTTTCAGAGAAGTTATCAATAAAAAATTTTATTGCAACATGAACCATTAATATAAAACAAATATAGATAGCACTTACAGATTGAAATTGGAAGTGGATGGGATGTCATTATGAGAAAATGGATTGAAAAATGCTGAATCTCACTAATCCAATTCTTGACAGGTCATAATTTGCAACAGTGATTCTACTTACAAGAGTTCTCTGTAGTAAACGATAGATAGATGGATGAACAACCATAAATTCTAAATATATTTGAATTTAATATATACTTGTCTTCTCCAGCCTGTTGCCTCAACCTGTAGCTTTCTTCTATAGATAAAATCTTTCTTAATATGAAATATTTACACAAATATATCTAAGTCATAAATATTTGGTGCTTTCTAACTCATTGTTGCTTCTTTCACTATAACCTTAAGTCTAAATTACTTCATTTTTAAAATATTTTTTATAATTATCACTCTTCCCTCATCTATATTTCACAAAATGAGGATTCCTTGCAGTGTAAGAAACAGAAGCCCATTCAACTCTCTTGAGTAGGAAAGATTTTAGTGCTCTCCAAGAACCTAAGGCAAATATATAAATCATATTGGAATCTACTGGATCATTCTGTCTCTTTATTTCTTCTTCCATCCTATCTTCCCTTTTTCTGCTCTCCTCTTCTCCTTCTCTCTCCCTGTCCCCTCTTCCTTCTCCCTGTGTTATCTCGTTAATTTTTCCTCTCCATTCCATTTTTAAAAAACTCTTTAAGCTGGGAAAATGAAGAAGGCAATAGCACCCCACTCCAGTCCTCTTCCCTGGAAAATCCCATGGACGGAGGAGCCTGGTAGGCTGCAGTCCATGCGGGCAGGAAGAGTCAGACACGACTGAGCGACTTCACTTTCACTTTTCACTTTCATGCACTGGAGAAGGAAATGGCAGCCCACTGCAGTGTTCTTGCCTGGAGAATCCCAGGGCCGGCGGAGTCTGGTGGGCTGCCGTCTCTGGGGTCGCACAGAGTTGGACACGACTGAAGCGACTTAGCAGCAGCAGCAGCAAAGCTGAGAAAAAGGAGTAGCCCAGATTGTGATAGGTGTCCATCTTAGAGCAATTCCAGAAAGAAAATATCATTTCATTTCAAATAAATGCTTCTTAGGGTAGAAGACCAAATAATAGCATTTCCCAGAAAAGGTGAGTGAAACTGAGTGAAGGACTACTCTGCAGATAAAGCTACTGGCCCACGCCTTAAATATCTGTCACTAGTGTTGTGGGAAATCTATGTGTTTATTTTCAAAATCTTCCCCAGATTTCCCGCTTATGTTCAAATTTTATTAGTGTACATATTAACTATACTAGTATGTTACTATAAAGTATATAAATTATACTAAATTTCAGTTATATATTAATTTTATATGATATTTCAATTTATATGTTATTTAATTTCCAAAAATGTAACTCTGGTGGTAAATGTAAGTATTTTATGTTTCCATAGATATATTTATTGTTTATATTTTGTTGTTAAGCTCTCCAGTTAAATCTTTTTTTTCCTTTCCAATTATGTTTTCTCTTCTCATATCCTTTCTTCATTAATGCCTAGAATGTTAACCCACTGTTTCATTTAAAATCTCACACACAGTTTATGCCAACTTTACCGAAGCTGCATTTTTAAGATGAATCTTTGGGAATTATTATTATTATTATCACTTAAAGGGAAAAATTAATGGGGTCATTCATGCAAAATTTTGCACCCCAAGCTACCTATCTAATTATGCTTTCTTATAGCAAATTGTGCTGTACTCCAGATTTATGCTCTTAAATAGTTCTGTAAAGTTCTGCAATTCCAAATAATAGCCTTTTGAAAAGGTTTTTTCCCTTGAAAAAATCAGTTTATAAAATTTTTTTGAAGAATAAACATGTCTATATCATGACACAATCTACAAAGCCAATCATGTTTATGCTTGGTTATGGGAGAAAGCCAAGCTTGTGTCATTGTGAAGTTTAAGTGACATAGGATAGTACATAGACTTTACAACTAAATGTTTCTGCCAATACAAATGTACAACGTAGGAGTATTTTCAGAACATTGCTTATTGAGTTCATAAGATGATTTTTTAAAAGGTCATATTAGCTCAAAATGTCTGGTATTGGAGGAATACAAATCAAGCTCCAATAAAGCTTTCATTCTTCTTAGATAGACATTTTAACCTTATATGCCAATATGTGGACATGTGTGTTTGCCTGTGTGTATATGTATACATATAAATATATGAACATATATACGATTGCTTATGTACTGGTTTCTTTCTAGAGTGTGTGCATGATTAGACGTTTTAACCTGAAATGACAACATGGGTGCTTGTGTGTTTGTATGTATGTGTATATATGTACACACATAAATGTATGAACATATATATGATTGCTTATGTAATTGTTTCTTTCTAGTGCATGATTAGTCCTTTCATAGGTTTTATAATTTGAATACTTTAATATTAACTCAGTATAAAATATAGATGATTTACTTTTATTGAAGTTACAACACAAAATTCTCTATGTTGGCAATTTTGAAAGTGCATATAAATATTCCCGATACAAAATCTTAGCAGTGAAATCAGTTAACCACAAATTGATCTTGTAATTATAAATGCTGCATGTAGAACTCAATACATTTTTAATGCTCAAATTAAGACACACTAATTACACAGTAACTGCTAAATAAATGGCATATAATTTTGAGCTACGCCAAAGAGTGCTATTCCGATTTAGATGCTTCTAATCATGGGGAAAACTTGCTCACCGCTGGTAAAATGTTAACTTTGATGAACAAACTGGTGATTATCCAAGAAAAGATCTACAAATGGAAATGGTGAGTTCACATAATTTCAGGTATCTTTTTTTCATTGACCTATTTTTAAGATTGTTTTTAAACTCTTTTATGTCCATTTCCTGTTAATACATGCAATGTTTCATAGCAATGAAAAATTCCAACTTTAAAAAGATCTTTTTAAAAATGTCAAGTGGATTACTCACAGAAGCAATATTTTGAATACTGATGATGTTTCTGAGTACAGTAAACAAATATCAATTTTATCCCATGTTGGTTCTAAAACATATGTGTTTTCAATGTAATTCAACAGGAACATATTATGATATTAATAGTAAAGAGAAATTTTGAATAGGAATTCAAAAATTTGCTGTGAATTCTAATTCTTAGAGGATGAAGGTTTCCATAAAAGGAGAAAAAAAGAAGTTTGTGTAGATTGTGTGGAATCTACATGGAAGCTTGTGTAGATTCATTTGGAATTTCTAAATTATTTCAGTCTATCAATGTGACACGTTTTCTTTAAGGTTACATTCACTTAAAATATATTACTTTCATTCCCCTTGGTATATATTTACCATTAGCTTTCCTTAATGTCTATTGTCCTTGTCATTGTTGTTGTTGAGCCACCCAGCCATGTCCAGCTCTTTGCGACCCCATAGACCGCAGCAGTCCAGGTCTCCTCATCCCTCAGCATCTCCCAAAGTTTGCCCAAATTCAAGACCATTGCATCAGTGATGCCATCTGGCCATCTCATCCTCTGATGCCCTCTTCTCCTTTTGCCCTCAACCTTTCCCAGCTTCAGGAGGTTTTCTAATGAGTTGCCTGTTCATATCAGATGACCAAAATCACTGGAGCTTTAGCTTCAGAATCAGTCTTCCCAATGAGTATTCAGGGTTGACCTCCCTTAAGATTGACTGGTTTGATCTTGCAGTCCAAGGGACTTTCAGGAGTCTCCTCCAGCACCACAGTTCAAATGCCATCAATTCTTTGGCACTCTGCCTTCATTACGGTCCAGCTCTCACAACTGTATGTGACCACTGGGCATACCACAGCCTTGACTATATGGATCTTTCTTGGCAGAGCAATGTCTCTGCTTTTCAATATGCTGTCTAGGTTTGTCATCACTTTCCTGCCAAGAAGCAAGCGTCTTCTGATTTCATGGTTGCAATCACCATCCACAGTTATTTTGGAGCCCAAGAAGAGGAAATCTGTCACTGTTTCCACCTTTTCCCCTTCCCAGATGCCATGATCTTAGTTTTCTTAATATTTAGATTTAAGCTGGCTCATTCACTCTCTTTCTTCACCCTCATCAAGGGGCTCTTTAGTTCTTCTTTGCTTTTTGCCAGTAGAGTGGTATCATCTGCATAACTGAAGTTGTTGATGTTTCTCCTGCCTATCTTGATTCCACCTTGTAACTCATCCAGCCCAGCATTTCCCATGATGTGCTCAACATATAAGTTAAATAAATAGGGTGACAGCAGACAGCCCTGCTGTACTCCTTTCTCAATCTTGAACCAATCATTTGTTCTATACCGGGTTCTAACTGTAGCTTCTTGACCCACATACAGGTTTCTCAGGAGACAAGTAAGATGCTCTGGTATTTCCACCACTTTAAGAGTTTTCAACAGTTTGTTATGATCTATACAGTCAAAGGCTTTAGTGGAGTCAATGAGATGGAGGTAGATGTTTCTCTGGAATTCCCTTGCTTTCTCTATGGTCCAACAAATGCTGGCAACTTGATCTCTGGTTCTTCTTCCTTTTCTAAACCCAGATTGGACATCTGGAAGTTCTTGCTTCTGATTATGATGAAACCTACTATGCAAGATTATAAGCATGACCTTACTAGCATGGTTGATGAGTGCAATTGTCTGATTGCTGCACAATTTTTAGTATTACCCTTCTTGGGAGTTGGGATGAGGATTGACCTTTTCCAGGCCTATGGCCACTGATGGGTCTTCCAGATTTGCTGACATAGTTGGCTTAATGCTCAACATTCAGAAAACTAAGATCATGGCATCTGATACCATCATTTCATGGCAAATAGATGGGGAAACAGTGGAAACAGTGACAGATTTTATATTTGGGGGCTCCAAAATCACTGCAGATGGTGACTGCAGCCATGAAATTAAAAGACATTTGCTCCTTGGAAGAAAAATTATGACCAACATAGACAACATGTTAAAAAGCAGAGATGTTACTTTGCCAACAAAGGTGTGTCTAGTCAAAGCTATAGTTTTTCCAGTTATCATGTATGGATATGAGAGTTGGACTATAAAGAAAGCTGAGCATCAAAGAATTGATGCTTTTGAACTGTGGTGTTGGAGCAGGCTCTTGAGAGTCCCTTTAACTGCAAGGAGATCCAACCAGTCCATCCTAAAGGAAATAAGTCCTGAATATTCATTGGAAGGACTGATGTTGAAGCTGAAACTCCAATACTTTGGCCACCTGATGCGAAGAGCTGACTCATTTGAAAATATCCTGATGCTGGGAAAGATTGAAGATGGGAGAAGGGGACAATAGCAGATGAGACTGTTGGATGACATCACCGACTCAACGGACATTAGTTTGAGTATACTCTGGGAGTTGGTGATGGACAGGGAGGCCTGTGTGCTGCAGTCCATGGTGTGCCAAAGAGTTGGACAAGACTGAACAACTGAACTGAACTGAACTGAACTGAATGCACCATCTTGATGGCATCATCCTTTAGGGTTTTGTATTCTGGAATTCTACTGGAATTCCATCACTTCCCTAACTTTATCAACATCAGTGCTTCTTAAGGGAGGTCACTATTTGACTTATAAACAGAATAAAGACAAAAGGAGGAAAAGAGGAGAGGTTGACAAAGATATTCCTGGAATAACTAGAGAAGAGTTGGAAGGAACATAAGAGAATAAGAAGTAATTGTGTGTAAATTCATTTTAATGATTTAATTATTGGCTCGGTCACAAAGTTCATTTGGGTTTTTTTGTAAGATGTTATGGGAAAATCCAAACAAACTTTGTGGCCAAAACAATAAAATAAGCTGAACTGCAAATAAATAAGGCATAAAGGAAAATGGAGTGAATTCAAAGTGCAAACTTTCTTTGAATAGAAATAAAGGAAGTAGTTAAGATAGTGAAGTCGCTCAGTTCTGTCCAACTCTTTGCAACCCCATGGACTGTAGCCCGCCAGGCTCCTCCATCCATGGGATTTTCCAGGCAAGAATACTAGAGTGGGTTGCCATTTCCTTCTCCAGGGGATCTTTTCCACCCAAGGATTGAACCCAGGTCTCCCTCATTGCAGGCAGATGCTTTACTTCCTGAGCCACCAGTAAAGTCCCAAGTTAAGAAAATGGTTAAGAGTAATAATTGAATTTAACAATATAGACAAGTCATTTCCTCGCTAGAACTATTAATTTCTCTTTAACCAGAGCTGGGGATAGGAGTCAACTCTTCTTAAGCCAGGGCAGTGTTGGGTTCACTATTAATGAAAATGGAGCTTGATTATGTATGGTGTTCATTTATTGTTGAATATGTACTGAGTATGCTAGTTGCTCTTTCCTATCCAACATTTTGCAACCCCATGAACTGTAGCCCATAAAACTCCTCTGTCCATGAAATTCTCCAGGCAAGAGTACTGAAGTGGATAGCCATTTTCTTCTCCAGGGGATCTTCCAAACCCAGGGATCAAACCTGAGTAACCCATATTTCAGGCTTTAACTTCTGAGCCACCAGGGAAGCCACATGTCCTATAATTATTAGTTTATTAGTTTTTTCTTATACCCCATCATTGTAACTTAGAATTTCTGGGGGGAATATATAGGGATTTTCAAGATAAGGTATTTTGATGTAGTTTGTTTCTTTGGTTTCAAAGTACAGAAAATACCTTAAAATTATTGGTTCTTAAAGTAGTCATGTACAGATGAGAGAGTTGGAACATAAAGAAGGTTGAGCATTGAAGAACTGATACTTTTGAACAGTGGTGCTGGAGAAGACTCTTGAGAGTCCCTTGGACTCAAGGAGATAAAAGCCAGTAAACTCTAAAGAAAATCAACCTTGAATATTCATTGGAAAGACTGATGCTTAAGCTGAATCCCTAATACTTTGGTCACCTGATGCAACTCACTGGAAAAGCCTCTGTTGCTGGAAAAGATTGAAGGCAGGAGGAGAAGAGGGGAACAGGGGGTGAGTAGGTTGAATGGCATCATTGACTCAATGGACATGCATTTGAGCAAACTCAGGGAGATGGTGAAGGACAGGGAAGCCTGGCGTGCTGCAGTGCATGGGGTCATAAAGAGGCAGAAGTGACATAGAAACTGAGCAACAACAAATGAGGCAATGTATTGACCAAATGCAGAGAAATCTCAACACGCTCAGTAGCAGGAAGAATACTTAGGCTTCAGGTTCAGCGATAATCTTCCAGTCAGTTATGACCAAAAAGAGATCTCCCAGTGCATTTACTTTTACAGAAATCATGAATGGTACAGATTCACTACAAAGAAAACTATGGGAGTTTAGTCAATAGCTATAATGCCTGCTAGTCAATATGAATCTGTAACATTATCATGTGGTACATCAACAGTACTCAAGTATCAAATGAAAAAAAATGATAACTTTCAATTACTATCTTTTAACTTCTGAGATGGACATTCATGTTTCAGTCCTTTATAACTTGTTCCCTTCTCTTACCACATCAGAAGACTTTATCCAAACTAAGATTGCTAACAATGTTATAATTGATAACCGACACCCTATTTTTTAAATTTTATTGAAGTATTGTTAATTTACAATGTTGTGCTAATTTTTGCTATACAGTTAAGAGAGTCATTTTAAATTTTCACCTCCTTTGATTGCAGAATAGCATTTGGCAATTGTGAACTTCCCACTAGTATTTAAAATGTTTGCCTTTTTTATTTTTTTCAGTACCACTCTTAGTATTTATTCACCCTTTTGCTGTTGTTGTTTGCTCATTCAACTTCATGAATTCCATCCTACATTTGATTGAAATTCCATCTAATGTTTTATTATTTTTTTAATTTAAAACATTCCCTTTGGTAATCTGTTGTATTAATATCTTATTTCATTAATTATCAGATATCATCAGAATGGTATGAAAATTTTGGTGTGTATGCATGACTGTGTATGCTCATTGAGATAAAAGCCCATAGATTTCATGAGATTTACTTTAGGTCTATGGGATTTAGATCTATATCTCTATTTCATGCTTGTCTTCAAAGTCCCAAACTTATAATATTTGATCTTGAGCATAGCCATCTGGCAACCTGAAAACACTACACAATTTCATTCATAGTAAGAACCAGTGAAGTTGCTCTGTCATGTTTGACTCTTTGTGACCCCATGGACTGTAGCCTACCAGGCTCCTCCATCCATGGGATTTTCCAGGCAAGAGTACTGGAGTGGGTTGCCATTTCCTTCTCCAGGGGATCTTCTCAACACAAGAATCGAACCCTGGTCTCCTGAGTTGCAGGCAGACGCTTTACCGTCTGAGCTACCAGGGAAGCCCAATATTTTCTCTACTACCTATTTCTTTAGATTTGTTAACTGAATTACCTTCCAATCTACTTGTGTAGTCTAATTTTTGGTGTTAAACTTAGATTTCTCCTTCTTTCTCATTTTCTAACATTTTAAACATTAAATGTAAACACTATACCTAACCATTCCAATTCTTCTTAGTTAAGGACGCCTTCAGTTGCCTTTTAAATTACTGAAATAATATCCTCCTTTATCATCTTATTGCAGACTCCATACTGACAGTTGTTCATATCAGTTCAATGATTATAAGCAAAACAAAGCAAAACTCTGCTGGCAGATTTTAGTCTGCAGTAGAAAAACATGACATGCCTCTCACAGTTTCTTTTCCAGCTCCTTGTGTGTCAGATCTTATTGCCATTGTTACTCTAATTCTCACTATTCTCCAAATAATCAAGCCTCTATCCCTTAAAACTCTGTTCATCTCGTATATCTTCAGTGGAACTCTCCCCCCCAATTCTGGGATAAGTTTGGCTAATCAGCCTTATAGGTTCACATAGAAAGTATCTGATATGTTTCTCATAATATTTAATAATCTGCTTTTTACTTGTAAGATTTACACTTGTATGAATTTTCAAGTTAATATTTTCATAATTCATCAATTTCTCACTATGAGTTCCTTGAAGACATTGTTTCCTACCATTCTTAAAGGTTTTAGACCATGAAATCATACCATTCTCATCAGGTAAATATTGGTACCAAATCAGACATGAGAAAGGAAGAGAAACATAAAAGAACATCAAATAATTAGCACCTGTAATTCTCTCATATTGAACAAGAACTCTCAATTTGAATTACCTATAGCTATTTTACTCTAAATGATGCTTATATTGTATGTAAATTTCTTCAATTAAAGAAAAAAAAAACTTCTATTATCCTTTTAAAACTAAAGCTCAATTAACAAAGTATGAGGACTGTAATTTATTTTTTTATTTTTTTTTAAATTTTATTTTATTAGTTGGAGGCCAATTACTTCACAACATTTCAGTGGGTTTTGTCATACATTGACACGAATCAGCCATAGAGTTACACGTATTCCCCATCCCGATCCCCCCTCCCACCTCCCTCTCCACCCGACTCCTCTGGGTCTTCCCAGTGCACCAGGCCCGAGCACTTGACTCATGCATCCCACCTGGGCTAGTGATCTGATTCACCATAGATAATATACATGCTGTTCTTTCAAAACATCCCACCCTCACCTTCTCCCACAGAGTTCAGAAGTCTGTTCTGTACTTCTGTGTCTCTTTTTCTGTTTTGCATATAGGGTTATCATTACCATCTTTCTAAATTCCATATATATGTGTTAGTATGCTGTAATGTTCTTTATCTTTCTGGCTTACTTCACTCTGTATAATGGGCTCCAGTTTCATCCATCTCATTAGAAATGATTCAAATGAATTCTTTTTAACGGCTGAGTAATATTCCATGGTGTATATGTACCACAGCTTCCTTATCCATTCATCTGCTGATGGGCATCTAGGTTGCTTCCATGTCCTGGCTATTATAAACAGTGCTGCGATGAACATTGGGGTGCACGTGTCTCTTTCAGATCTGGTTTCCTCCGTGTGTATGCCCAGAAGTGGTATTGCTGGGTCATATGGCAGTTCTATTTCCAGTTTTTTAAGAAATCTCCACACTGTTTTCCATAGCGGCTGTACTAGTTTGCATTCCCACCAACAGTGTAAGAGGGTTCCCTTTTCTCCACACCCTCTCCAGCATTTATTGCTTGTAGACTTTTGGATAGCAGCCATCCTGACTGGCCTGTAATGGTACCTCATTGTAATTTAATAATGTACAAATTTTAACCATTTGATCTAAGAAAATTAGAGCTATCAATATATATTAAGTAAGTAAATAAGTGTTAGTCATTCAGTCATGTCTGACTCTCTGCAGTCCCATGAACTATAGCCCCCAGGCTCCTCTGTTCATGGAATTCTCCAGGCAAGAATACTGGAGTGGGTTGCCATTCCCTTCTCCAAGGGATATTCCTGACCCAGGGTTTGAACCCAGGTCTCCCGCATTGTGAGCAGATTCTTTCTCATTTGAGCTACAGGGAGGAACTATCAATACAAAATATATACCATAAAAATAATTCAGATTATATGAGAGGTAAACAGAGACATTACTTTGCCAACAAAGGTCCATCTAGTCAAAGCTATGGTTTTTCCAGTGGTCATGTATAGATGTGAGAGTTGGACTATAAAGAATGCTGACTGCTGAAGAATTGATGCTTTTGAACTGTGGTGTTGGAGAAGATTCTTGAGAGTCCCTTGGACAGCAAGGAGATCCAACTAGTCCATCCTAAAGGAAATCAGTCCTGGGTGTTCATTGGAATGACTGGTGCTGAAGCTGAAACTCCAATACTTTGGCCACCTGATGCGAAGAACTGACTCATTTGAAAAGATCCTGATGCTGGGAAAGATTGAGGGCAGGAGGAGAAGGGGACAACAGAGGATGAGATGGCTGGATGGCATGACCGACTCAAGGGTTATGAGTTTGGGTAAACTCTGGGAATTGGTGATGGACAGGGAGGCCTGGCTTGCTGCGATTCATGGTGTTGCAAAGAATCAAACAGGACTGCATGACTGACTGAACTGAAGATATCAACATAAAGTAGGTCCTTTTCTGATATTTAAATTCACTGGCTTGGACAATGTGCCCTTTAATATCTGTGCTTTCAGTAAACTATTATAACCTATGTGGAAAATATGTTGTTAGACACTTAATATCTTAAATTTGCCACTCCTGGTTGAGAGCTGATTATTAAGAGATAAAAGTAGACATTTGAAGAAAATTTTAGTTGATTCTTTAAGTCTCAAAAACCTCAGTAGGTAAAGAATAGAAAAAAGCTTAAACCAACTATTATTCTTTGAAACAAAGAATAGGATTTTCCCTGGTGGCGCAGTTGATGGGAGTCTGCCTGCCAGTGCATGGGATGCAGTTCAATCCCTGGGTGGGGCAGATCCCCTGGAGGGGGAAATGGCAACCCCTCCGGTATTCTTGCCTGGGTAATCCTACCGACAGAGCAGCCTGAAGGGCTACAGTCCCCGGAGCCACAAAGAGCCTGACAAAACCTAGCAACTAAGCAGGCTCACGTAAGACATGAATAAGTTCCTAGAAGCTTACATCCTACCAGGACTGAATCATGAATAAATAGAAAATCTGAACAGCCCAATATCAAATAAGGACATTAAATCAGTAATTAAAAACTTCCCACATAGAAAATCTTGTGATAAGATCGTTTCCTTGATGAATTGTATCAACTTTTGAGGAAGACTTAACACCAATCCTTCTCAAATGCTTCCAACAAATTGAAAAGGAGAGAACACTTCCAGATTGATTTTGTGACGTCAGCATTAGCTCGATGTCAATGCCAGACAAGAATACAGGAAAAGAAAATGCTTGTCCACCATTCCTGATGAAAATAGATCCATAAATTGTCAACAAAATATTAGCAAAATGAATCCTAGTGCACATTAAAAGGATTTACACGGAATGAGTAAGTAGGATTTATCCCTGGCACATAAAGATGATTCAACATAAGGCAAATAAATATATGTGATATAAGACAGTAGACAATGAGAGATAAAAGTCATGTAATCTTCCTAGTAAATGCATAGAAAGCATGTGCCAAAACATATCTTGCATAGTAATAATCCTTATCAAATTGGGCATGAAAGGAACATGTTGTTGTCCAGTCGGTAAATCATGTCTGACTATTTGCAGCCCCATGGACTGCAGCAGGCCAGGCTTGCCTGTGCTCCACTATCTCCCTGAGTTTGCTCAAATTCATACTCAACACAATAAAGGCCATATATGACAAACCCACAGTTAATATTCTCAGTGGTAAAAGGTTAAAAGCTCTTCCCCTAAAATCAGGAACAGGACAAGGGTACTTCCTCACACTACTCTCTTTCACTGTAGAACTGAAAGTTCCAGATAGATTAACAGTCAAGCAAAACATAAATAGAATATGTCTAAATTGGAAAGATAAAGTAAAATTGTTTTTATTTACAGATGATATCATCTTATATATAGTAAATTCTAAAGACTCAACTGAAAAGTCGTTGGAAATAATCAATGAAATTAGTAAAGCTGCAATTTACAAAGTAGAAATATAAAAGTTAGTTGTATTTCTATGCACTAGCAACAAAAAAAATCTGAGACAGAATTAAAAATGCCACTCACAATAGTATCAAAAACAATAAAACACTTAGGAAAAAAATTAACCAAGGAAATGAAAGACCTGTACACTGAAACTTACAAGACTTTAATGAAATAAAATTGAAGAAAACACTAATAAGTGGAATGATATCCCATGTTCACTATCAGAAGAATTGATATTTTTACAATGTGCATATTACCCAAAACTATTTATAGAGTCTATGCAATCCCTAATAAAATTCAAATGGCATTTTTTACATAAATAAAAAAAAAGCAATCATAAAGTTGTATGCTACCACAAAGAGCCCAAATAACCAAAGTAATCTTATTAAAGAAGAAAGAAGCTAAAGACATCACACTTCCTGATTCCAAACTATATTACAAAATTTTGGCATTTAAAAGAGTATGGCACCAGCATAAAGTTAGACACATAAACCAATGGATCAGAATCAAAAGCCTAGACAAAAATTGTTGCTTATATAGCCAACAAATATTTGACAGAAAGTCAAGAACACATAATGGGGATAGAATAGTCTTTTCATCAAAAGGTGTTAGGAAAATTAGATAACCAAATGCAGAGAAATTAAATTGAATGTCTGTTTTACACCACTGACCTACATTAACTTGAAGCAAATTAAGGACTTAAACATAAGTCCTTACGCCATAGAACTTCTAGAAAAGAACATAGAGAAGACAATACCTGACATTAGTGTTGATTACTGTTTTTTTTTAATAAGATACCAAAAGCATATGCAATAAAAGCAAAACTCAACAAACAAGACTACATTAAACTAAAAACAAAAACAAAAAAACAAAAACCTTCTGTACAGAAAAAGAAACCAACAGCAAAATGAAAAAGCAAGCCAAAAAATGGGAAATAAATCTATAACTCTGTAGATCATATATTGATCTATAAATCATATATTGAATAAGGAGCTAACAGCAAAATATACAAAGGGGGCTCATATAACTTATCAATAACAAAAATATTTGAATAAAAGATGCTCATCATCTCTAATTGGGCTTCCCTGGTGGCTTAGACTGTTAAGCATCAATCCCTGGGTCATGAAGATCCCCTGGAGAAGGGTTTGGCAACCTACTCCAGTATTTTTTCCTGGAAAACCCCGTGGACAGAATAGGTTGGCAGGCTAAAGTCCATGGGGACACGACTGAGCAGGTAATACTTTCACTAACACCTTAATCATCACTACTACCAATGAAATGCAAAGAAAAATCACAATGTGTTATCATCTCATATTTGCTAGAATGACAATTATTAAGAAGACAAGAGAGAGCAAGCATTGTGAAGGATCTAGAGATGAGAGAATCTTAAGTACTGTTGGTAAATTGGTTCAGTCACTATGGTAAAAAGTATGATATTTCCTCAAAAAAATTAAATATAGAAATGACATATGACACAGCAATCCCAATTCTGGGTATATATGCAAAGAAAATGAAAATGAAAACAGTATATTTAAAAGATATCGATAATCTGATGCTCCCCTGTATGTATGTGTGTGTGTGTGTGTGTGTGTGTGTGTGTGTATGGCTTGCCTGTGACTCAGATTGTAAAGAATCTGCCTGCAATGCAGGAGGCCCAAGTTTGATCTCAGGATAGGGAAGATGCTCTGAAGAAGTGCATGGCTACCCACTATGGTATTCTTGCCTGGAGAACTCCATGGAAATAGGAGCCTGGTGGGCTACAGTCCACGGGGTCACAAAGAGACACAATTAGGCATCTAATACTCTCATGCTCATATATATATATATATGCACATATGAAAAGGAAGGAAATCCTCCCATTTGAAAAGCATGGATAAACTTTGAGGGTGTTATGCTGAGCTAATTCAGAAAGAAAGACAATTACTATAAGATAACATTAGTATGTGGAATCTATAAATGATGAACTCCTAGAGCAGAAGGCTGGTTACCAAGGCCTGGAATTGGTGGAATTGAGGAGATGCTTTTAGGTGCAACACAAACTTCCACCTAAAAGATAATGCACAGCATAGTTACTATAGTCAACAGTACTTTCTTGTATGCAGAGCTGTTAGGAGACTAGATGCTGCATGTTCTCGCCATGAGAAAGAAACAATAATCACGTGCCCTGATAGAGCGTTAGCTGACGATCTGGCGGGCATCGTATCGCCATGTACAACTGCCTCCATTGACACGCTTTTGCCTCTTACTTTAAAAATAAAGCTCCAAGTCTTTTTTTTTTTTTTTTTTTTTTTTGCATATAGGGTTATCGTTACCATCTTTCTAAATTCCATATATATGTGTTAGTATGCTGTAATGGTCTTTGTCTTTCTGGCTTACTTCACTCTGTATAAGGATCGGGATGGGGAATACGTTTAACTCTATGGCTGATTCATGTCAATATATGACAAAACGCACTGAAATGTTGTGAAGGAATTAGCCTCCAACTAATAAAAAATAAATAAATAAATAAAGCTCCAAGTCTTAGCCAACCCCTGTCAAGTCCATTTAATCACCTTCCAAAGTATTTGTTAACCACTCATTACTAACAAGATAAATTGTATTTGCTCTGTACAAAGAAAAAAGTCAAACTTGACTAATTAAAAAAGGAGCCAAATACCTCAACTCACCAAAGAAGATATACAGATGCCAAGTAAGCTTGTAAAAAGATGCTCCATATTTCATGTCATCTGTAAAATGCAAACTAAAATGGGATGTCACTGCACACTCATTAAAATATGAAACAGTGGGGACATCAAATGCTGGCAAGCACGTGCAGCCGTAGTGATTCTCATTCATTGATGGTGGGAAAGCAAAATCGTAAATCACCTTGAGAGATATTTTGGTAGTTTCTTACAAACTAAACATACTATTACTATAAGACCCAGCCATCCCCCTCCTAGGTATTTAAACTGAGGTGAAAAATCTATGCCCTTAAAGAAACATGCACACAGATGTTTACAGCAGTCTTCTTCACAAGTGCAGAAACTTGGAAGCAATCAAGATGTCCCTCAGCAGGTGAATGGATAAAGTATGGTACATCCAGAAAATGGAATATCATTCAGATATAAAAAGAAAGGCACCAACAAGTCATAAAAAAAATGGAGGAATCTTAAATGCATATTGCATAGTATAGCATAATACAGTACAACAATATGGGAGGGTACAGATTACTAGTTTTTACATTTTATAGAGTTGACACATATTGTTAATATGTGATAAAATGCTATTCGACTATTAATATTTATAATTAAATTAAAATATCTCATAGAATTATAAGAATTTTTAAATGAATACTTCCCAAACAACTACAAAAATAAATCAATAAAACAAATGAATTCTGCATTAAAATAAAATAAACCCATTGTAATGAAACAGAAATCATAAGATCAAATAAGTATGAGCAACTATATCATCTTGTCTAGCATGGCCAAGTGACTTGAAATTTCATAATATGGTCCAAGATTTCAAATTGAATATTAAAAAGGCATGTATATATACAGTCGTTGCTCAGTCAGCCAGCCGTGGCCAACTCATTGAAACCTTATGGACGGCAGCACACCAGAACTCTTTGTCTCTCACCATCTCCTGGAGTTTGCCCAAGTTCATGTTCATTGCATTGGTGATGTCATCCAACCATCTCATCCTCTGATGCCCCCCTCTCCTCTGTCCTCAATCTTTCCCAGCATCAGGAACTTTTCCAATGAGTCATATGTATGCATCAGATGACCAAAATACTGGTCATATACATTCATATATATATATATATATATATATATGTATATATATATATTTTAAAATTGGATTTTTATTTTATATATGTGTGTGTATATATGTGTGTGTGTGTGTATATACACACACACATATATACACACACACACACACACATATATATACACACACATATATAAAATAAAAATCCAATTTTAAAACAGTTATATCCAGAAAATTCAAAAATAAAGAAACTAAATTTGACGGTAATGGGAACGAACAGGCAGGATTTTGTTGGGAAAGGTATCCATGAGTGATTAATGACAGTTATCTTAATTTAACATAAACACATTGACAAACATCACAAGTACAGCAAAAAGCAAAGTGTCAAAATATATAAGTAAAAAAATTGTGTAAGAAATTGACTGCAAAGACTAGAGAATTTTACTACCACTTATCAGAGAATAAATAAGTATTTCCAACGGATCTGATTAAAATAAATTATTCCACTAAACTCAGGTCAAAGACTCATCCTACAGTGTGAGAAATTTTGTTTTCATTTGAATACCTTTGTGGCATTTATGCTATTATTAAAATTCAGGTCACAGAAAATCTCAATAAAATATGAAATTAGATGTTTAGGAAACATTCTCAGACCTCAGTATGAAAATGATTCCACAATGAAACCAATAACTTTGAAATTAATAAGTAAATAAACTGCTTCTATTAATAAAATTTTGCTTAGAATGATTCATCATAGTTTGGATCAGTTGCTTAAGTTAAAATTTTCAAAGTGTTGTGTTTGCAGAATCTGAACTACCTCCTGGATACAAAAAGATGCATGTAGCTATGTAAGAGATCCTACCCAACATAATGAGAAAAATAAAATGAGAAATAAAAGTTGTAAAAAACCTAAATATAGTTCTAGTCCATGAATTTCTAACATAGAAGACTGGTGAAACCAGAGCTGAATGAGAGCATTTCTGCATGAAGACTTGTTTGCTGCTTTATAATGTGACCTGGGCCATTTGCCCTATCACTCTGAGCTCCGATTCCCTCTTCATTCATGCAGAGACATTAGCAAGACTTGCCTTCTAAGGTTATTTTAAATACAAAGTAAAATGTGTGAATTGCTTAGAATGTTAGAATGGGTTTTTTGCCCATATAATTATTTTATTTGGTTAATTGCTGTCAAGTCAATTAACAGTAATTTTAGTATTATTATATGTTTGTTCTCAATCTGGGCAATTGAATCTTTGTTTATAAATAGATAATTTTTGAGACTATGTTACTCAGATGATGATCCATTAAGGACTGCCAGTAGGTCTCTATTGCTAAGATAGCCAGAATCTTACTCTGGTTCATTTAATGTCTGAATCAGAATTATTTTTTTTTTTCTTTTTCATAAATTCTGGAAGCTACCCAGGATATATCCCAAAGTGCAATTCTTTTTGAATTTTATACTTATTTGAATAAATCAAGTCACATTTTATTGATTGCAATCAAAGAATCCTCTTTTGGATCAAAGTTGGTACCAGACTAGATATAGGCAAGGCTGATACATCACTTTGACTATTGAAAAATCATAAAAGACATGGAATAAGAAGCCTTCAGCCACTGGCATACTATGGTAAAATCATGTAAGCAGACTGAGAATGAAACTTGCAAGAATTAGAAACTTTTCTCCATCAGTTTAATACAAATGCTGTCAACTAAGCTGATCACTGATTAGGCTGGATGATTTGGCTGCAGCAGAACACTGGATAACTTAATGTGATAAATTCAAATTCCCGGGTGCCAGAGTGGTCGAGAATCTGCTAACCAACACAGGAGATGCAAGAGACATGGGTTAGATCTCTGGGTAGGGAAGATCCCCTGAACTGGGAAATGGCGACCCACTCCAGTGTTCTTGCTTGGAAAATTCCATGGACTGAGGATTCTGGTGGGCTACAGTCCACGGGGTTGTTTGCAAAGAGTCGGACTGGACTGAGCACACAGGCAGATGTAATCTAGACCTTGCCCCAAGGAATAATCACTCTGAAAGAATCACTTAACTGCTTTGGGGACAGGATTGAGAACGCAAACATTCAGAAGTAAATAAGTAAATAGCTACTTGCCAAATAAGCCTACATGTTTAATTTATAACTTCATCCTGACTTAAGGGGGAAATTAGGGAGATCTAAATATCTGTTTCAATTCCTGGATCAGGAAGATTCCCTGGAGGAGGAAATGGCGACCCACTCCAGTATTCTTGTCTCGGAAATCCCATGGACAGAGGAGCCTGGTGGGCTACATTCCATGGGGTCGCAGAGTCAGGGATATGACTGAGCAGATACACACATACACACTGTCATTGTAATAATAACATTACAAGCTTTGGAGGACTTGGGAAACAAGAATAACTGAACTCCTCGAAATATAGCACATTGCATAGTTCCTTTTGTAGAGCCCCCTCTTTTTTCATAAAACCAAATTCAATGTCCCTGAATCTTCCACATTTTTTTTTTTTTCTTAGCCTGGAGCCAGAATTTAAATTCAACCATGATTGATCACGAAGAGGTGGAGGAAAATGAAGAAAATTCGAGGAACAGAAAAGGTATAGCCAGAAAAAGCTGCTCAAGTTGGCTAAAAAGCATCTCAAAAGTAGGAATATTTGTAGAAATAGACTTTTGAAAGTGTCCAAAAATGTAAAATGAACCAGAAGTTTAAGCCCAACTGATATATCGATGCTGGAGCACTCTGCAGAGACGCTGGCAACTGGCCTAGGCTCTAATAGATTTTGAGGTTGTATAATACAAAAGAGGGGCTTCCAAGGTGGTGCTGGTGGTAAAGAATACGCCTGCCATTGCAACAGACATAAGGGACGCGGGTTCAAACCCTGGGTTCCCCTGGAGGAGGAAATGGCAACCACCCCAGTGCTCTTGCCTGGAGGGTCCCATGGACAGGGGAGCCTGGCGGGCTGCAGTCCGTGGGGTCACAGAGAGTCAGACCCGATGAGCGGCTAAGGTACAGCATGGGGTACCCCCACAGCACTTTCCCCCCTTTCTTTCCTTGTGATCTACTATGGCGAGGAAGGTGGCAACATGCAAATAGACAGATCAAACCAAATTCGCAATTTTCTTTAGGCCGGGAAGGCTGGGGAGAAGGCAACAATTGAATGGCTTTCCAAGGAGGAGGGACGCCCACCGCAGCTAACAAGGAGAAAAGCGAGTCTTAGCTGCTCTGTCCTGTCCGAATATTTGCAACCCCATCAACTAGAGCCCACAGGCTTCTCTGTTCATGGAATTCTCCAGGCGGGAATACTGGAGTGGGTAGTCATTCCCTTCTCCAGGGGATCTTCCCAACTCAGGGATCAAACCCGGGTCTCCTGCATTACAGGCAGTTACTTTACCAGGAGGGAAGCCCCTGAGATCATGGTTAATTACAAGACAAAATGTAGAACAGGAATTGGGGTGGGCAAAGATCTTTGGAAATGATCATATTAATTAATGGAGATCATTTTAATTAATTATGGGATTCCTAGTACTTAAATCTCTAGGAATTTCACTGACATCTTAAGTGATTTACATGCCAAAAAACAACAGAATGGATAATTAAAACGTACAACATTCAAATATGAATAACCAGATGTCTAAATGGCAATACTAAGCCAGAAGCAGTCTGCCCTATTCTTTAGATGTGTGTTAATTCAGAGTCACAGAGTACATAAATGGTTTTCTTGTTTTAAGGAAGGAACTTATTAAAAGCGTTACAAGCATGTACCTACCGCAAGACTTTACCTTCATTCCATCAAGTTATGAATACATATAACCATTTACCTAAACATCCCGAGAGTAAGGACTATGAATACCTCAAGCACTGAGCGATTACTGCACATCAGTTCTGAGCTAATTCATATACCTGAGAACCTACAGAAGTTACAGTATTATTTTCCACAAAAGAAAGATGTTTAAACTAAGTTTGTGATTTGCCAGCTCAGTTGCATTTTATCATTGTTGGTATGATCTTGAAATGTGTTTCAAAATAATATTGATCATGATTTTGCACAAGCTAACTTAAAATACATCTCAAGGTACAGAATTTCAGTTGAAAGTCATTTTATTTAAGTATTTCCTTATTTAAACATTCAATAAATATTTATTTATGTCATTTAAGCTAGCAGCAGCATAGAAAACGTATAATGAAAATTTCAAATTGAACATTTTTACATTTCTAGGGGAAACTGAAAGATAATGTGAGGTTGAAGGCGTAGGTATGACCAATTGCATTGAGAACCACAACATCAAGGGACTCAATAAGATATTTTTGGTAAATTTATTCAGTATGTGTTTATTGAGATCCTACTAAGTGCTAAGTGTGTTCTAGGTGCTTACAACATATCAGAGAACTTGACAAGAAACAATAAAGGCCTTGTCTCCAAAAAGAGAACTTTTTCAGTGCAGAGATATGGACAATAAGTTATATATTGTACTGCATTGGAAAGCAGTAAATGCTCTGGAGAAAAATTAATGTAATAACAGGGCAAAACATGTACCAATGATGGAAAATTTACAGTGTTAAATAGGGTATGACTGAGGATGTGTCATCTGAGCAAAGACTTGAAGAATTCAAAAGATCAAACTTTGCAAATATTTAGGGAAAAAACATTCCAGGTAGAGGGAATGTCATTGATTGTAAAACAACATTTATATAAGTATTTTCTTAATTAACCTAAGATGAATATTTAATCATATTTTACCAAAAAATGGGACTATAGAAACTATAGCTAAATAAAATTATATCTATATACCTATGTATATATGCTTCTGATGTCCTATTATTATTCTATGTGAAAAGAAAGATACATTTTTACTGTTTGTTTATTGAGAAAGTAGCCTGCAAGTATTTATCACTTCTTATCAGCATGTTGGATAGGAGAGATTAATATATTTATAGAAATATCACACTCACGCCCTAGTCACTTTTCTGTCATAAGCTTATAACAAATTTGGTGTGAATGTCATTTTGCAGAAATTAAGGTGTTTCAAATAAGGCAGTACAAATAACATCTCTAGGTGTTAGCTTGTTACTTGTGGTACACTGACTTTGACCTTAAGCAATTCTCAACATGGGTAAAAATTTCTTAAACACAATAGGTATAAATAAATGGGTATAAATCTCTTAAATGGTTATAAATCTCCTACGTATACCATGGTAAGCATGGTCAGAGGAGAAATGTGTTTCCTCTGCCCGTCCATTTTGGGTATGTTGGACACATGATAAAGATTTATCCTCACAGGATCAAATCTTGAATAAAGATTCCTGTTCCTCTTACTTGGCTTCCATGTTAGTCATCCCTTCACGTCCTACTTATAGACTATGTCAAGATAACAAGAAATCCTTATATCCAAGGTAAGTTCCAATAGCTGAGAGCCCATTAAGTTGTGGTAGGTCAACAAATGCCTCTCATGACCCTAAAGCTATCCAGGACAAATCCTTGGAACCTATAAATGTCTTAGTATTTAAGAAAAAAAACAAACAAACTTTTATAGATGTGTTTTATCAGAGGATTCTGAAATATGCTAATTTTGGATTATGCAGGGGAACCCTAAATCCAATGACAAGTGTCCTTACTGCAGAAAGATAGAAGGAGGATTGAGACAGAAAGAGAATATTCAGAGGAGGAGGAGGCAGTTTGATCATGGAAGCAGACAGGAGTGATTCAGTCATGGGCCAAGGATGTCTGGCACAACCAGAAGTGTGACGCGCCAAAGAGCAGAAAGCTCCCTGTTGTCAGCAGAGAAGGGGCTGCCCTAGACACCCTAATTTCTGAATCCTGACCATCCACAAGGAAAAGAAATGCAAAAAGCAAAATGGCTCTTTGAGGAGGCCTTACAAATAGCAGTGAAAACAAGAGAAGCCAAAAGCAAAGGAGAAAAGAAGAGAGATTCCCATTTGAATGCAGAGTTCCAGAGAATAGCAAGGAGAGATAAGAAAGCCTTCCTCAGTGATCAGTGCAAAGAAATAGAGGAAAACAATAGAATGGGAAAGACTAGAGATCAATTCAAGAAAATTAGGGATACCAAGGGAACATTTCATGCAAAGATGGGCTCAATAAAGGACAGAAATGGTATGAACCTAACAGAAGCAGAAGATATTAACAAGAGGTGGCAAGAATATACAGAAAAACTATACAAAAAGGATATGCATGACCCAGATAATCACGATGGCGTGATCACTTACCTAGAGCCAGACATCCTGGAATGGGAAGTCAAGTGGGCCTTAGGAAGCATCACTACGAACAAAGCGAGTGGAGGTGATGGAATTCCAGTTGAGCTATTTCAAATCCTGAAAGATGATGCTGTGAAAGTGCTGCACTCAATATGCCAGCAAATTAGGAAAACTCAGCAGATGCCACAGGACTGGAAAAGTCAGTTTTCATTCCAATCCCAAAGAAAGGCAATGCCAAAGAATGCTCAAACTACCACACAATTGCACTCATCTCACATGCTAGAAAAGTAACGCTCAAAATTCTCTAAGCCAGTCTTCAACAATACATGAACCGTGAACTTCCAGATGTTCAAGCTGGCTTTAGAAAAGGCAGAGGAACCAGAGATCAAATTGCCAGCATCCACTGGATCATCAAAAAAGCAAGAGAGTTCCAGAAAAAGATATATTTCTGCTTTATCAACTATGCAAAAGCCTTTGACTCTGTGAAAGTGAAGTCGCTCAGTCGTGTCCGATTCTTTGCGACCCCACAAACTGCTACCTACCAAGTTCCTTGGTCCATGGGATTTTCCAGGCAAGAATACTGGAGTGGGTTGCCATTTCCTTCTCCAGGGGATCTTCCCGACCCAGGGATCGAACCTGTCTCCCACATTGTAGGCAGACGCTTTACTGTCTGAGCTACCAGGAAAGCCCATGACTCTTTAGATCGCCACAAACTGTGGAAAATTCTGAAAGAAATGGAATACCAGATCACCTGATTTGCCTCCTGAAAAACCTGTATGCAGGTCAGGAAGCAACAGTGAGAACTGTACATGGAACAACTGACTGGTTCCAAATAGGAAAAGGATGTGAAGACTTGAGTCATTGAAAAAGACCCTGGGGAAAGAATGAAGGCTGGAGGAGAAGGGTATGACAGAGGATGAGATGGTTGGATGGCATCATCAACTCAGTGGACCTGAGTCTGAGTAAACCCCGGGAGTTGGTGATGGACAGCGAAGCCTGGCGTGCTGCAGTCCGTGGGGTCGCAAAGAGTCAGACATGACTGAGCGACTAAACTGACTAACTGACTAACTGATCTTCAAAACTGTGAGCCAACAAGCTTGCGTTCTTTAATTCACCAAATTTGTGGTATTTTGTTATAGCATTTCAAGGAAACTATTATGGGAGTTATAGTATAAACATTGTTTAGATTTCTTTTTCATTTTCAAGTTTGCCTGAAATTTTGAAGAAAATATAATTAATGTGGTATTTTAGCAACCAATTTTTTTCATAATTTTAGAATTACTGGGGAGATTTCAGAAAATGTTTACAACTGTAGCAAGTACCCACATATCTCTGTGGGTAGCTTTCCTTTTTTCACTTAAAAGATGTTATGGCAGAAACATTTGAAATGTAGGATACTGAAGTATTAAAATCCCATAATATAAATCATGAAGGGAAATATTTTACCTTGTTGCATATCTTTACCTGATTTTTGTTATTAAGTTTTTTGTTATTTTTGTTATTAAGTTTATGTTAATGAACGAGCATAAAGAATACTCCTCAGAATACAAAGAAAAGTGGGGTGAAATAGAATAAGTTTTGATAACTACTGAATCATAGGAATTCTGCTACCCTTCTTCATATATTACGTGTTGTCATCTCATTTAATTATTATCATAATCGTAAATGTAAGCAAGTGTTGGTATAAGACTAAAATTAACTTTATTTTATCTGGGTTGGTAATTTTTGATTCAGCATTAACAATTGATAAAAGCTCACTGTGAAGTGAAGTCGCTCAGTCGTGTCCGACTCTTTGCGACCCCGTGAACCATAGCCTGCCAGGCTCCTCCGTCCATGAATCCCATGGATTCAGACAAGGATACTGGAGTGGGTTGCCATTCATTACTACCCTATCTGAAGTTCCTCTATTAAAGTTTTGTTCAAAATCATATCATCAGGCAGAAACACATTAATCGAGTTTAGTGAGTAAAAAGATATTTCAAACATATAGGATCCACCTAGATGGATTCAGTAAGCTGAGGATACATAAATGGATAAAAGCTGAGAAGTATGATAAAATAAAGAGCAAATGTTCCCATTTTCAAGCATCTGCACTCATCATACTTGATTCCATTGGGATAAACAGCGTTTGATAGCAGATCAGAAAAATTCCTTCTTCTTTAGCACAACTTCCTCCAGAGAAAGTCATAAGTATGTATTTCTAATACATACTGTGAGATACACAAGTTAAGGAAAGTATGATCACGGGATCAAAAAATGTTTGAAAATCAGTGAATGATCTATGACTGTTCTCATTTCCTTCTGGAGAGTCACAGTGAGTATCACCAATTCATAAGCCCTGAAAACTTGTTAGGTCAAGAAATTCTCGCTTAATGTTATCAGCTTATCCTAAATGTATTTGGCCATGTATTCTTTTTTTCATCTAACATTTGTTTTCCAGAGGAACTCACTTTGGATATAATGGGCAGCTCAGTCATTTTTGACAACATGCAGTAAAAATGATTCAGAGGACATTACTGACTAGAAGTTGTAAAAAGCCAAAAGTAAGCATGATATCTCTAGATTTCTGCTATTTAGGATATATCTTAATAAACAAAGTCATAGCAAATTTATAGTACAATGATGTTTAAGGTTTTTATGCCTATAACAAGTCTAAGGTATAAAAATCAAGAAGGGCAACACAGTTAATTATTTTACAAGAGATTAAAAGAAACAGATATAAAACAAAAATACCCAAGACACTCCTGTATTCTGTCCTCTGGACACAGCATGAAGGCTGCTGCATAAAATTATAAAACAAAGACATCCAGCCACCCAAATATAAGATTTACCTTCTCTTCCTCCTTTCTTCCCTTCTTCTTAAAAAAGAAAGATAAATTCAATTAGCACACTATAGGCTTAAAATCTGGCAAAACTATATAGTGAATTTTTTTCCTAATATAAGAAAAATTATTAAAATACAGTTTCTCAAATTAGATGCATTTACCAAAAGTAAGATGTTATTTTTCCCCTGCAGTTTAATCTGGCACGTCAGTAACAAATTTTTGTTATTAAAATACTGAACTTCACAGGCAACGACCTAATTAAATACCCTTTGTCCCTGTCTGCCCCAAAGAGGCATTACCATCTAAATTTTCTCCAAGCTTGATAGTATACTCAAAACAGTATATTGAGTAGGAAAACAAAACAGAATCTAAAACAGAACCTGAGACAATTTCGCACATCTGTTCCTGCGGGTGTTCTTTCATTCTTTCTCATTTATAATTAATGAAAAATAATGGTGCTGACACAAGTTAATTACTATGAAAAATTACAGTTTATGCTATTCATTATAATAATGGCAAATTACTTGAGATTTTCAAACACTGTTCCTAAGCAATTAGAAGTGTTCATAAGGAGTTCACCTGTGAAATTTTTTCATCTGCGTTTGCATTCTGTGAAGTGAAAGAACACCCAATGTTTTTCATTAGCAGCAGAGATAACACAGCAAGAGATATTAATCATCGAGCCCTGTACCTAGGAAAACATTTAAAACAAATTGGGATTGTGTAGCTGAATCAGAGGTCAAAACAATACACAGAGATATTTATTACAACCAAATTTTCTAAACAGGTTCAAAGGGACTATTAAATCTGTTTCATTTAGTAACAATTTGGTATAACTAATTAGAATTACTATCTTGTCCTAGTTTACCAAAAAATTACATTACTGATTTAAAAATTAGAATTAATATACTTCTAATTAGCACATGCAAATTAGGGGATTGTCCCTTTTTGAAACTGCTTTTCTTATAAATCCGTAAATTGTAACACTAATGCAATAGTCCTCAGGTTATTAAGAATAACTTATGACTAAAAAATACTAATTAGGCTTAATATGCCTGTGTAAATGAGCTAAGTGAAAAACATCCCTGTGAAATATTTGGTTTGCTGCAGTTTCAATAAAAACATAAACGGAGTGGAGTTCGTTTTGTCTTGCTTAGCTCAGTGACAGTGTTACTGTATATATACACCTATTTCTTTTTTAATTTTTCATTCAACATAATATGGAAAAAAAAGGTAAAATTTAAAGACAGTGAGAAATGACCTAAATCATTTTTAATATTATGAACTCTCCATGTATTAATATTATAAATTAGTTTCTATGTAGTAAGTCCTTCTTCATGAAATGGCTTTCTCTTTTATGATTACAAGCTCATCAGTCCAACAATATGAAAAAAATAATCATTTAATATATACTTTCTCTAATGGCACTAGGGTAAAAGCATCTTTATTTGCATATAAATAATTTTATAATGTCTTTCCTAAAAGTTTTGATTTGTGTAGTATCTCCTGAATAAGACTCCCTGTGTTTCAAAACTCCAACCCTTGAAGTTCAAAATTAAATAATATATATGTTTCCTGTCATTACTTCAAAAATAATATATGTTTCATCTATTCTGACTAAACTCTTTCTAAATGACAAACAAGATGTAGTTTAACTATCAAAAAAGCTTAAACTCACCTACCAACTTTATAAAGCAAATTCTAGAAATTCAGATGTGCAAGAAATTTTGCAATACGGTGTTTACTTTAAATGTAATTAAATCTGAATGCCAGCCAATCAGGCCAGCATGTTGACAGCACTTGCTTTAAGACATTGGGGAAGTTGTTCAAGGATCTTTGGGGATCAGTGGCTTTATGATCATCAAAAATCAGATAAGGGCTGCAAGTTTCTAATACATAATGGTCAGACTCCATGGTCGTTACTGAAGTCTCTGTGCCCTCAGAAAGTGGCGGTCATCGTTCCCTGAAAGATTGGGGCCTAGGAGTTTTGAAGAAATCCTCCCATGTAGCTCTACATTGGTGGGAGGCTCGGGCCCTGGAGGAGAAGGCCTCCACTCACCAGACCACTAGCCCTGGTACTTGACTGCACCCTGAAGGAAAAGACGCCTTTTCTAATACTAGTGAAGGCATCGTGGGTGTGGGCAACAGTTCTGGCAACGCTCCCTAAGCGTGCCGCACAAAAGCTTCCCTTAAAGTTCTGCCTCTGTCCAAGCTGCATGTGATACAGGGCTCTGCTTCTGGGAGCGCCTGAAGATGCCTGCTTCCATCCCAGTCCTGTGAGCCATCCGTTCGCTTTCCTCCCGAAGCATCCATAATGCCCTTCCTTGCAATGCATTAGGATTTGTTTACACACACACACACACACACACACACACACACACAAGAGGTCTGGCTTTCAGCTTTTCCACATAAACCTCACCAGAGACCATTTAAATACTCATTAAATTTTTCTTTCACTAAGTAAGTAAATGCTTTCCTCATGAAAACTACATACTGCACACACATATTAAAGGAGTTTAATAAGGTAGAAAGAGGACTGGAGAGAAGGGAGCTCACGGGTAGAGAATGCTGTGTTTCAGGTGTTGATATTATACAGCTCTTCTAATATTCTCACTATCCTTTCAGTGTCATAATTCTTTTTCATTTTTTGTTCATACAAGGAAACTAAAATTCAGTAAAGTGAATGATGGAATTAACCAAATCAATTTATGCCTTGTTGCTAGGAACACAACTTCCACCTAAACTGTGATTTTTCTCACTCAAACTCCACAACATTTTCACTTTACCAGTGTTCCCAAAATTTAGTTATTTGTTATATACAAAACTCAACAATTTCACCATGACACTGAACTACCTGAATATCTCATATGTTTCCCAGTTGCTTAATGGAGAGTCACAGTTGCCTCTCCTGGAATGCATTCTCATTCCATGGACAGATGCCTTATCCATAACTCAAAATCAACCAGTTACATAGAAAACACTCCCATCTGACTCTGGCGGTCCAGAACTCCTCTGCAGTCTCTGGAATTCAAACACCCCTGAAAGAGATCATAATTACAAAGAAAAGAAAGAAAAGTCGAGCCCTACACTTCTAGATCCTCTAAATTTTCTTTTTGTTTCTTTCTTTTTTTTTTTTCCTGAGAGATATACCTTATACCACCTTAGAGTTGAAAATTTGTATCATAGTTTCCAAGATTAGGAGTCCAGGTAGTAAGATTTGGAAAATTAAGAAACAAATTCCTCAATCATTTCATAAACAAAGAAGAAGGAGAATCTAGAAACAAGTGAGAAACAATACAATAAGTAACTTAAAATATCAGATTAAAAACCACAGGCTCGCTGGAAGGGTGCAGAGCCTAGGAAGGGGCACACGCTTTTACAGCTGGTGTCACAAAGGTTGGCAGTGAGAAGCAGGGTGCAGAGTATGGGAAATACAGCGTGGGGCTGGCAGAGAGGGCTAGATGCCTTGTGAGAGGTCAGTGTGGGTTTTTTTTTTAATGCAATAACCTGCTGAAAGCAGATGAAGGTCTGACAGAGTTAAAACCTTGAGCACAGAGGTACACTGCATCCAAGGTGCAGGACCAGGAATGGGAGGATTGAAAAATCTTTAAAGAGCTGAAGAATGGGAAGCAAAACTAAAAGTTTAAAGACAGGAATGCCAAGAGAAGAGTTGGTGAGAACTGCGAAGCTATATGGGAATCCCCAGTGGCTCAGCGGGAAAAGAATCCACCTGCAATGCGGGGGACGCAGGAGATGCAGGTTTGATCCCTGGGTCGGGAAGATCCCCTGGAGGAGGAAATGGCGACCCACTCCAGCATTCTTGCCTGGGAAATCTCATGGACAGAGGACCCTGGCGGGCTAGAGCCCAGGGGCTCAGCAAGAGCGGAAAAGGACTGGGTGCCTAAGCGTGCACACGTGAAGCTGTTATGATGGGCTCTTAGGTCACTGAGCAAAAGGACAATTACTTCCAGAAAAATAGTGGGACCCGTTAGGCAGAAAGTTAGGCATGAGCAACGAAGGATGGCCTAGATGATCTCTAAACCCCACCCCAGACAGGCCCCAAGGCAGCCCAGGGGAGCTCACAGATATGCTACAAAAGAACCACAGAGATTTTTCCAATGATGCCTGCAACCTAGGCACGCAGTGAACAGAAACTGACCACAGAGGTTTCTCCAACTCTGGTACATGCGCCCCTGATGCACGACTGTGTCCTCACGTGATTTTGGGCAGCTAGGGGCCTACTAAGGGTTCATAAATATTCTATGCATACATATATATGATTTTAACAGACTGAATTATGGGAAAGACATGCACAATACAGCCTGATGTTATGTAACATGAAACTGTCAATCGAAACTGTCCGTCCATGCCTGCCTGGATGAATAGGTAAAAACCCTGTCTTGAAAAATTCTGTAACTCACCATTCTGGGCCAGTGCTTCTCTTGGCTTGGCCCGCCTCTCACTTGAGGTGTTCTTTCTGCTCTTTCTTCAGTGGACTTGTTTTTTCCATTATTGACAAATGCCTGGCATATTTTATTGTAATTTTTCATAATTAACTAAATATGTAATTACTTTTTTAATGTAAAAATTAAACATGGAAGAAATGAAGGAAGGCAGAAAATGAAAAGAAAGAAAGAGGAAAGAGGAGAAAGGAGGAAAGAAAGAAGGAGGGACGGAGAAAGAAAGGAAAACATAGGAAAAGTAGTAAGTTTACCTACAGAATGTAAATATCAGGAAATAAGGCTTTAATTATTTGTAAGAAAGAAACTAGGCTCCTAATTACCTGAATTTCAATTTTAGACTAAATATTCAATTTTAAAAGATTAGCAGTAACCTGTTTTACTTTGTTGGCATCAGTTGAGTGGAAGAAAAAAAATGTATGTGTAAATGGTCTATGATTCAATAATATATTACTGTTGAATATACTATTCATTTTGGTTTAAAAAAAAAGAATACTTAGGCAAACATGTCAGGTTGTAACTGAGGGCTGTTATCAGTTCTGTATAAAGATGCCTTGATTAAAACAATTGAGCTCATGCATGGCATCTAACACATCTTCTTGACTCTAATGGTTTTATTCCATTCTTCAAGGTTTTGCTAGGATGATGACTACTGAACTTTTGCTGTAACCAAACATACACTATTTGGGATAACCTGCCCACTTAATAGATTTAATCACTAAAGTATACTTCTTACTATCTGTTGTAAAATCTTACTGTAATAGGAACCCATGTATTACCTATCATTATTTTTTTTTAATCTACTGCTTAAGAAAGTGTATGAACACAGAAAAACTGATCCTAAAATTATTTTTGTGTACTAGGAAATGAGCATTTTAAGAGTTTATACATGGTTGTATTTACCTAAATCTCCCCTAGGGAATATCTGATAAGGGCTATTAGACAATGCAACAACCGTCCTGGAAATTGCTCCAAAATCAATATTTTAAAACATGACAATGAATGTATACTTTAAGTCAGACAAAAGAAGAGACCCAAGGGTTCATTATTATATTTAAAATTTTAGAAATCAATCACGACTTAAGTCTAAAAACTGCCCAGTTGGCTGCTCTATCATAATGTTTTTATCTGCCTTGAGAGTCTCAAACACATCAGCGTAACGCTCTGGAGTTTATAATCAACTATGGCTACAAAACACATGACTTAATCGTCCACTGAAGTTTAATATTTACCTTGGGCCTCCCTCACCTCCTGCCCTCTCCTACTGGTTTTAGCGCTGCAATATAGAGCAACGGAATTAAATATGCAAATTTTGGCAGGTTTGCTTTTCTTTCTGATTGAAAATAGCGTTGAGTTTAAGATTGCAAGCGCTACCAGGTTTAGCGCTAATCTTCAAGCACTTAATTCCCATGCAGTATGTTTCGTTTTGAAAGTCTTATTTAAAAATGCAGAATATAATACTTTCAGGAATGTGTCAATTTCAAAGGGCACGTTAGGAAATCTGAAAGAACAAAAGTAACCATTTATTAAAGGGAAACAATTAGTACAGTTTATGTGGGCACTTAGACTTTGACAAAATGGGTGCTGATATTCTGTGCTTTCAATAATGTGAAGGACATCTTCTAGTTATTAGCATTCTTGCCTGGGAAATCCCACTGAAGAAAATTTGATTTTCTAGTCAAAATCAGTTTCTTTTTAGTCAAAATCAGTCAGAAATGACTGAGCGACTAAGCACATGCACACAGCTGATATATATTTTAAACTTTCTTCCATGTTCTTGAGAAAAATATATATTAAAAATTATAAAAATAATTTTATAGAGTCACGAAAGGTGTAAAAATAATAGTTCCAAATCATTAAAAATAAAGAAACAGTAAATTATTTTTTAGGTTAAAATTAAGTGTTCCACAGCTAATATCATATTCAATAATTAATATGAATTCAAAAGCTAGTCCTCTAAGATTGGATTTAAAACTAAGATGTCTGCTTTAACCACTTCTGTTCAACATAGTACTGGAAGTCCTAACCAGAACACTTGAGCTGGAAAAATTCTCAAAAGGCTTTTAAATTATAAAGGAAGAAGCAAAAATATCTGTTTTCATGTGATATGATCATATATATAGAAAAGCCTAGAGATTTCACACTAGAAACAAAACAAAACAAAAGTTCTTAGAACTAATAAGGACACACATTTTCAGAATACAAAATTAACACAAAAATCAACTATTTTTATACATTAATTTTGAAACTATTCACAAAGTATATCAGGAGATGAATTCCATTTACAATAGCCTCAACATTTTCCCTTTGAAAAATAAATATAAAAAAGTATATATATATACATATATATGAGTATATATATACATACATATACATATATAAAACTAAAACTACATAATGTTGAAAAAAAGAAGGTGTCAAGAAATGGAAAGACATTCTGTATTCGTGGATTGAAAAATATAACATTTAGAATGTGATATACTCCAAAACAAATTGCAAATTCAATTCAATACCTATCAGATTCCCAATAGTGTTTTTTATTTTTATTTTTGCAGAAGTAGAAAAAACCTATTCTAAATTTCAAATAGAATCTCAAGGGACCACAAATAGCCAAAGCAATCTCAAAAATAACAAAGTTGAATTTCTCACATATTCTCATTGTAAAATTTACTATAAAGTTAAAGTATTTGAAACAGTATAGGAATGGCATAAAGACAAACATTTATATCAATAGATTAAAATAAGATCTCAGTAATAAACCCTTATACATTCAAATTTTTCAACAAGGTGGGCAAGATCATTAAATGTAAAAATGATAGTGTTTTCAGACAATAGTATTGGGAAAACAATATACACTTGCAAAAGAATGAGGTGGTCTTTTATGAGTGAGTGAAAATCACTTAGTCATGTTTGACTCTTTGTGATCCTATGGATATACAGTCCATGACATTATCCAGGCCAGACTACTAGAGTGGGTTGCTCTTCCCTTCTCCAGCAAATCTTCCTGACCCAGGACTCAAACTGGTGTCTCCTGCATTGCAGGCAGATTCTTTACCAGCTGAGCTACAAGGGAAGCCCCCCATATCTTATACTATATACAAAATGAGCTCAAAATTGATTAAATGCATAAATGTGATAACTAAAATTGTCATATTCTTATAGGAAGTCATACTGGAAATTTTTCGTGACATTGGATCTGGGAATGATTTCCTGGATATGATATCAAAATCACAGGCAACCAGTAAAGTAGAAACATTGGACTATATCAAAATTTAAAAGTTCTGTGCATCTGAAGGACATAAACAACAGTGTAAAAACGCAACCTGTGAAATGAAAGAACTATTTAAAAATTATGTATCTGAAAAGGATTTAATATGTAAATAACTCCTACAAACCAACAACAATATTAATAAGCAATTCAACTTTAAAATATGCAAAGGACTTGAGCAGACATTTCTCCAAAGTAGATACACATATAACCATAAAGTGCATGAAAAGCGTCTAAACACCTCTAATCATTAGGCAAATACATTGAGACTGCAATGAGATTACCCAGCATACCTATCAGGATGGCTATTATCTAGAAAAATATAGCAATAAAAAATAGCAAGCTTATTTAAGGATGTAGAGAAACTAGGGAGGTTGAAGGAATTCCAGCTGAGTTATTTAAAATTCTAAAAGATGATGCTACTGAGGTGCTGCACACAATATGTCATCAAATTTGGAAAACTCAGCAGTGTCAGTTTTTATTCCAATCCCAGAGAAGGGCAATGCAAAAGAATGTTCAAACTACTGTACAATTGAGCTCATTTCACATGTCAGCAAGGTTATGCTCAAAATCCTTCAAGAAAGGCTTTAGCAGAGTATGAATTGAGGACCTCCAGATGTATAAGCTGGGTTTAAAAGAGGCAGCAGATATAGAGATCAAACTGCCAACAATAGTTGGATCATGGAGAAATCAATTCCAGAAAAACATCTACTTCTGCTTCATTGACTATACTAAAGACTGTGTGGATCACAACAAACTGTTGGAAATTCTTAAAGAGATGGGAATACCAGACCACCTTACCTGCCTCCTGAGAAACCTGTATGTGGATCAAGAAGCAACAGTTAGACCTGAACATGGGATAACTGACGGATTTGAAATTGGGAAAGGAGGACATCAAGACTGTATATCTTCACCCTGCTTATTTAATTTCTATGCAGAAAACATTATGCAAAATGCCAGGCTGGACAAATCACAAGTGGGAGTCAAGACTGCTGGGAGAAATATCAACAACCTCATGTATGCAGATGACACCACTTTGATGGCAGAAAGTGAAGAGAAACTAAAGAGCCTCTTGATGAAGGCGAAACAAGAGCATGAAAAAACTGACTTGAAACTCACCATGAAAAATACTAAGGTCATGGTATCCAAGGCCATCAGTTCATGGTAAATAAAAAAGAAGAAAGCAGAAAGAGTGACGGGTTTTATTTTCTTCGTTTCAAAATCACTGTGAATGGTGACTGCAAACACGAAATTAAGACACAGTTGCACCTTGGAAGGATAGCTATAACAAACCTAGACAGCATATTAAAAAGCAGAGACATCACTATGCCAAAAAGGTCTGAATAGTCAAAACTATGGTTTTACCAGTCATATACAGATGTGAGAGTTGGACCACAAAGAAGACTGAGCAGCTAGGAAATTATATTTTGAAATGCAGTGCTGAAGAAGACTTTTCAGAGTTCCTTAGACAGCAAGGAGATCAAACCAGTCAATCCTAAAGAAAATCAACTGAATATTCATTGGAAGAACTGGTGCTGAAGCTGAAGCTCCAAAACTTTGGCCACCTGATGTGAAGAGTCAACTCATTGGCGAAAAACTTGATGCTGGGAAAGACTGAGGGCAAAAGGAGAAGAAGGTGATGAAGAATGTGATAGTTAGATAGCATCACTGATTCAGCGGGCATGAATCTAAGTAAAGTCTGGGACACAGTGAAGGACAGGAAGCTTGGCATGCTGCAGTACATGCAGTCTCAAAGAGTCAGACAAAACTTAGCAACTGAACAAGAGAAACTTGAATCCTTGGGCACAGTGGATGGGAAGGCAAAATGATGCAATTGTTATAAAACCATTAATCAAATTTAACTACAATGTTTCCCATAACTCTAATTTTGGGTATATAACCAAAAGAACGGACACCAGGAATTTGAATAGATAATTTTATACTAGTGTTAATAAGAGCATTATTCATAATAGCTGGGGGGGGGGAGCATCCCATCTGCTGATGCAAAAGTTACTTAAAGATATAGTAATCGGGAAAGCATGGTATCGCAGTAAGGAGAGATACAAAATCACTTAGAAAGGATTATGATTCTAGAAATAGACTGAGACACACACACATATGTATATACATATATGATCAACTAGTTTTGAAAAAAATGCCAGTGTAAATAATTTACTTTAGGAAAGAGCCTTTTCAACACATTGCAGTGGAACAATTAAATATATAAATACAAATATACATATAAATATATTTACATATATATTTGACATATATTGACAAAAACTTGATTTTACCACACATCGTGTGCAAAATCTAATTCAAAATATGAGACCTTCAGCCTAAGTATTATAGATAAAACTTTAAAACTTCTAGAAGAAAGCAAAAGAGAAAATATTATATATCTTGGTTTAGCAATAGATGAGAATAAGAAAAATGAACTATAAAAAAGTTTTGATGACAAATTGGATTTTTCACCTTGAAAACAGTTTTACACTTTATAGAAAATTTAAGAAATTAAGCATTCAAGCAACGTATTGGTAGAAAGAATTTGTAAACATAAATTTGAGAAAAGACTTGGGTCCAGGATACAAAGAACAGTAAAGAAATTTTAGTGCAATAATAAGGTGACAATAACTCTAAATAAAAAAAAAAGTATATATATATATATATATATATATATATATATGGACAAAGGACTTGCATAGACTTGAAAGAGGATTTACAAATATAGAATAAGCACACATACAGATACTTAATATCATCAGTTTTTATGAAAATACATCTTAAAACATGACAAAATATTAGTACACACAACAGTGGTAAAATTAGAAAGTCTGACAATACTAAATACCTCATTAGTTGATAGAGGGAATGAAAAATAGTATATATTTGAAAAATATTTTGGCATACTCTTAAACATATACTTCCCCTAATACTCAGCAATCTCACTCTTTTTGATCTACTCAGGGTCAATGAAAATATTTGTCCATAAAAAGATCTGTATGCAGTCATAGCAGTTTTACTCATAAGCCTCCAAACAGAAGCAATCCAAATGCTCATCTGAGAGTAGAAGCCCAATTCTGGTGTGTCCTCGATATAGAATGCTTCTTGGCGACAAAAAAGCCCACACTGCAGATACACGCAACCACTTGAATGAACCTCAAAATCATTAAGCTAAGTGAAAGAAAGTATAGATACAATACTATATATTTTTAAATACTATTTATATGAAATTTTTGATAAGGCAAAATTATGGAGCATAACTGCTTTTGAGAGGATAATAGTTGAGGAGGAGGGTTAGCTGTAAGGAGGTATAGAGAAACACTTGGCATGATATATATGTTCTGTATCATTATTAGTGTTAGTTATGTTACTACGCATTTGGCTAAACTTGCAAATTTTATTATACATACATTATTTAAAAGTATCTTGCAAACAAGGACTAGTTACAAAGTCAGACTAGAAATAAGAGGTTTTTTTACAACGTTGTTTTGAGTCATATAGTCATTCTATTATATTATTATGATTTTTCATTGCAAATACACTTTTTATGCTTTAAAAAATGTTCATAAATGACACTGCTTTACTAAGTAAACTTTTGAAAATATACTGATGAAATTAAAGTTTGAGAAAACTATTTTAAGTACAAATAGGCTGAAATTGAAATAATGTGAGGGATTTGTTTTAGTTTGCTAAAAAAAAAAAAGAAAGAAAATTAGTCTTAAACACTTCAATGCCTGGTTATGGAAATTCCAAATGAAAATAAAGATGAACAGCAACAATACAGAAACATTATGAGTTTGTGAAACAGTGCCTATATTATTATAATTTAAAAGATTTGAATTAAAGCATTGATTTTAGTACTGTATATTACCTCCAAACACTGATGTATTTCAATCATGTTATTAAAAAATCCAATGAAAGATAAAAAAAAATAGGGACCTCAGTATGACCTTCTAAGTTTTTTCCCAACATTTCCCATTGTAAGTCATTAGTTGTGAAACACAGAAACACATCGTTGAACAACTAGGATATGTTTGGCTAAGTGGTATTTGATTTCAATGCTACAGTTTCTTAGGAAGTCGTAAAAGTTTTTGAAAAACTTGCCTTTCCTAAAGATTAAACATGTTGTGTGATTGTATCATAAGCATTTTAATGTTCCCCATAGTAGATCTTTCACCATTGATCTGAGCAAAGTCAGAGCATGGTAATAACATCTTATTTTCATAGCTTGAATAAACCTAGAGTCACCAATCAAGAGAGTTCCCTTTGCTAGTCAAAAGTTTTTGCTCACTGCTAATATTTATTGGTGCTACTTTCTGAGGCAAGGATTTATTAGCATTTACATTGCTGTGATTTTTATCAACACTTAAAATGACTATCTAGACCTTTTACTAAGAGAACTCTGTAAGACAAACAGGTTGTGTAACACACATCCCACCCAAGGGGGAAAAAATGATAATAACACAGTTAAAGAAAACAAGGGATATGGCTAGAATTTCTACTACCTATGACAAAGGGTGCATTTAGTAGAAAATGTGCGTTTTCAACTTTGCTGATGTTTTCCATTCTTTTTTTTTTTTTCTTTAACATTATGAGTGAGAAAATGTGAACCCTCAAGTAAAGTTAAGAACTATAAAAAAATTCACCACGATACAGTTAACATTAAACAAACCAGAGATATGGAAAAAGGAAATAAAACTTGGGCAATAACTGGAAGAAACATTTTCTCCTTTGAAGTAATAAGACAAGCCAGCAAAAAGAAAGAAGTCACAAGCCAGAAGAACTTGTTAACAAACATAAGAGAAAATCAAGAGTGAAGTAGGAGCACAGAAGAAGGGAAAATGTCTCTGAATAAGGCAGGAAAAGGCTGGGCAGGAAGAAAAGCCTTAAAGAAAGTGCCACATACATGGAGTGATGGGAAATAATATTTAACTAGAACACTGTGTGTGCCAGGAAAAGAACTCCTGTGTTGTGCACACAATGGAACTCAGAAACTTCCCTCCTTGTTCATTCTTTCCTTCCTTTAGAAGACCCATGCCTTCTAAATAAGACTCACTTTAACGTATTTATTAAAACTTTATTTATGACATTTAATCACTTATAGTTACAGAAAAAGTATTAAAATATTAAGGCAAATTTAAAATTTATATTAAAAAACATATCACCCGTGGTAGCTACAATGACAGCTACTGTTACATCTGATATATTTTCTTTCTAACTTTTTTCTATGCATTTGTTTATACAGGTGGAATTTTTATGCTTCACTTTTTCTTTGATAGCGTATCATATATATTTTCCCCTGAAGAAATCCAAATAACAGGAAATATTTAGTCAAAATGAAACGACAACCCTTTCCACTTCCTTTGAGCTTCATAATTCAAAAACAAAAGCTTATTTTTAGGGAAGGATTCAAAAAAAGAAGAAACAAGAAGGCAGCGGATCTTTGGACCCGAATTGATCAGTTCTGCAGTTTTAACGCACTGCTATACTCTACTTGTGTATAGAAAACGATTTTGAAATGAACATATATTTCAAGAATTATTCTAATACTTTGTTAGCAATAGTGTAATTTCACCCACAATCGTAGGTTTCTTTCAGGAGTCACGTAGGAGTAAAAGCAACTCTATTTCACCACAAACAGATCATCACATTAGCAAAGGCATCATCATGATAACTATGATGTGTAATAACTACACAGTTGCGTCTATGAAAGCTGTAAAAAATATAATAAATATTAGAATCTCAAACGTGTGAAACCTGAAGCCTAATTCATAATGCCCCCCAGGAGCCATTGCGTTGACACTGAGTTGTGATGCTGTAGACCTAAATTAGGGCTTCCCTCTAGGCTCAGATGGTAAAACATCTGCCCACAATTCAATCCTTGGGCTGGGAAGATCCCCTGGAGAGGGGAATGGCAACCCACTCCAGTACTCTTGCCTGGAGAATTCCATGGACAGAGGAGCCTGGCAGTCTAGAGTCCATGGAGAGGTCCGTTAAAAGAAGAGCCTGGTGGACTAGAGTCCGTGGAGAATTCCATGGACAGATGGGCCCGGGAGGCTAGAGTCCTCGGGTTTGCAGATTCAGGCAGGACTAAGTGACCAGCACTCTCACGTCTACCCTTTCCGATGGGAACGCAGTGATCACTAAATATTGATCATAGATTATTCTAACCATTGAGAAAGCTAAAGATCTAGCAAGCAGAATTTGTCCTGCAAAGCTGTTTTCCTTCATTCCCCATCTAGCTAAATCTCCACTCCCTGGAGACAGTGGCTGAGCCTCATGGAGGAGAGTAGGAATGCGGAGCAATCTGGGAACAGTCATGAAGAGTAGCTCAGACGCGCTAACCTTCCAGTGAAGTCAAGTCAAGCCAAAGTCATGCAGACATATCCAACTCTTTGCGACCCCATGGACTATACAGTCCATGGGATTCTCCAGGCCAGAATACTGGAGTGGGTAGCCTTTCCCTTCTCCAGGGGATCTTCCCAACTCAGGGATCAAACCCAGGTCTCCGCATTGCAGGCGGATTCTTTACCAGTTGGGCCACAAGGACCTTAACCAAAATATATTAATTCCCCAGTAATTTATTCATTATTGCAATTATTATTAAACAATCTGTCCATTGTTTATGGCAGGAATGTCAATAATTTTTATCTTATCAGAGGTTTTGTACAATTAATATTGATTGTCTGCTGGGAGCGTTATGTTAAGGAGGACTCTGAAAAAATACCTTGAATGTCCTGCTAAACTGGTACAAATCAGAGGAAGGAATGATCTAAATATTTCCTATATTTGACCCTGATACAGCTTTAGGAAGATTAAAATAATCACTTTTAACTTTGGCACATGCAATGAATCAATGTGTTCTTCTCCGGATGACTAATGACTTAGTCATCAACAAAGGTAATAGTGGCGTGTATACTGCGGTTATTTAGGTCACACTACATACAGAAACATGCCACTTCATTAGGACAGCAATTAGACTGTGGGTTTTAAGTGCTCAGAAATATTAGTGAGATGAATTGACTTCTCTGAAGAAAACACCGGGAGGAGAAGCAGAGCTAACGGTGGACCACAGACTCAGGAAATCATCGTGAAAGGTGCGGGCGGTGGAGAGAGACACATAGATGCACCAATCCACTTGGTCTTTAAGCGAGTCTTTTCTGTGTTCAACTTAACTTGTATTCAGTGCACAGAAAGAAGTAAAAACAACAGGAAGGACAGCATAGTCAAATATAGTAAGTAGTGTCTCACAAGTCTCAAAAGACAAATTCGTTTTCGTATTTCAACAACTAGTTATACGGTCACTGGAACATGATGCAAATATCACAAAAAGAAAGGTTTGGGGCAACTATTTGTTGAGTTGGGTATTGTAAATAATTCTTAGTTTGAAGAAGTTTAAAATATATAGCTTTGGTATAGGTAATAGCTACCTCATTTTTATATAAGATGAATGTGAAGTAATACTAGAGTCAGCTATATTTTGTGTGAGTTTGTTTCTATTTCTGATAATGTATTTTTCCTAGATTAGTGACATTAATTATTTAAATTTCCTTTAGTTTACAACTTTCTCAATTTTTTTTAATATATAAAATAAAAATATTTTCTCTTAAATCATTAATAGTGAAAACATCATAAAGCATCATTTTAAAAGAAATAAACAAAAGTCACTATGGTAACTAAACAGATTATTTCAATAAGCTTTCCTTAGTCCTAAGACCCATTTCTAATCATCATGTAACTCTTTGCCTAATGCCTTTTTGAATTTAAAATTTAAAGCATAGTTGCTGAGGAACAATACTTACAAACTGATTGCTTCCACAACAGCATTTATTTAATACATTCTATTTGATACAGATTTAAACAAAATGCCTTCACTTTTTCTGAATACTACTTCATAATAGGTGTCAACCATTGCAGTATGCTGGTAATTTTAATCGTGTTCCTAATCTATTCCATATTTCCCAAAGATTCCTAAAATGCTTACCATGTGAACATGAAGATTAATATAATATTAGCTTTTTTTTTGTTTTATTTCCTCAAGATGAAACGAAAGTTCTGTACCTTGCAGCTGGCTCAACCCTCTAGATAAATGACTCTTTCTTGCCTGCCAACCTGTACATACTCATTAAACTTAGAATGTGGAGCCAATTTAGTCCATAAAAAGAAAAAAAAGGTAAGTGAAGAAGAAAAAAGAGAAAAGTATGCCATGGATTGGGTACAAAAAATGCTGTCTTTGGCAGGCAAAGAAGTAAATGGGGCTCAGCTGCTAGAACAAAAGGTATCATTCAAAGTGAAATGACTGCATCTTAACCCCGGTGCACTTCCAAGAGGACCTCTGCTTCCTAACTTGAGAGGAGGGAAGGCAAGTATCCAGAGCAGCTAGGAATGCTGAGGCTCACCAGTGGCAGGCATCGCCATTGAGTTTACCACATGGAGATGTTTCTTTAAAAACGAGTAAATGAGAGAAAATGAGGAAGTGGAGTCAATTCCATAGAGTACTTAGAATATTTTTGTTAGTTTTGTTAATTAAAACATGCTTCTCATAATCAGAGAAGAGGGGAAAGCACACAAAAGTTGAAGCTAATGTTTATTTTACTACTTAATGGTATAGGTGTGTTTTTCCACAAGTGTAAGAGTACAAATATGAGGTGAATAGTGGCCCTGGCTTCCTTTGCCAATTTTAAAGTCCTTGATGCATAAGAAAACATCCAGAAGTACATTTTTTCTTAGTAATATTATTATCTCCCACTCTGGTAGGTTAGAACGTAAAGAGAGAGACAAAGGAGAGACAGATATTGTCGCTGAAGATAATTTTAGAAACACGTATGCAAAATAAATCATTCTTCCCTTGGGTACTAGTGCAGTCATTGATTATGCAATATTAGTCAAATGGCAACGATCTAATTTTATTTTAATTCTGAAGTTGACAGTTGGGGCGAAAAGGGGGTTGCAAATTGTGCTGCTCCTCTTAACCCAGACTGTTAAGCTACTTCACAGTAAACACTTGCTCTACAGGATCTTACAAGACGCAGACTGTTGTTCTGTAAGGAAGGGGCTGGGTGCGTATAAGCAGAGAGTGAAGATTAGTTGAATGATTAGCCTTCACTGCAATCACCATGCAGTGTCCCCAGAAATTCAAAGAAATTAACTAATACCCCCATGTAAAGTGTTTTTAGGCAGCCAATGTTTGTTTGGGAGATTTCTTCTTGGCCTAAGAGAGGGCACCTCTCTGTGAGTCATTTCAAAACCTATGATTTACCTTTGATGCACCAGGCATGTACACAAGAGGAGGCAAGCGAGTTCACAGAGTGACACTTTATCAGAGGTAGCTAGGCAAACAAAATGTGAAGTGTGAGTTTTATGATTATACAATTTGTAATACTAACAAGCAGAATGTACATGTCACAAAAAAACAGGATGGAATAGAGGTTTGCGTGATTTATGTTTCAAAAGGTTACGCTGATTATATTCATTTACCATCTATCTTTTAGTCCTTACTGAAATCAAAATACGTTTAAGAGTTATCTTTCTGTTCTCATATTTATTCAGTTCAGTTCAGTTCAGTCGCTCAGTCGTGTCTGACTCTTTGCAACCCCATGAATCGCAGCACACAGGCCTCCCTGTCCATCACCAACTCCCGGAACTTACTGAAACTCACGTCCATTGAGTCGGTGATGCCATCCAGCCATCTCATCCTCTGTCGTCCCCTTCTCCTCCTGCCCCCAGTCCCTCCCAGCATCAGGGTCTTTAAAATGAGTCAACTCTTTGCATGAGGTGACCAAAGTATTGGAGTTTCAGCTTCAGCATCAGTCGTATTTATTAGTATATATCTATTTTAGTACTCTCCATAGCATGCATTAAGGATAAGCCCATTTCCTGTGATGGACTTTCAGGCCATCTGTAAATACTTACCACTTTTGAACTGTGGTGTTGGAGAAGACTTTTGAGAGTCCCTTGGACTGCAAAGAAATCCAACCAGTCCATCCTAAAGGAGATCAGTCCTGGGTGTTCATTGGAAGGACTGATGCTGAAGCCAAAACTCCAGTACTTTGGCCACCTCATACAAACAGTTGACTCATTGGAAAAGACCCTGATGCTGGGAGGGATTGGGGGCAGGAGGAGAAGGGGACGACAGAGGATGAGATGGCTGGATGGTGTCACTGACTCAATGGACATGAGTCTGAGTAAACTCCAGGAGTTGCTGATGGACAGGGAGGCCTGGCGTGCTGCGGTCCATGGGGGCACAAAGTGTTAGACACGATTGAGCAACTGAGCTGAACTGAACCACTATAAAACAAACACACAATGTCAATGTTTTTACATATAAGCTTGAAGTCTTTTTTAAAATTTCCTCTTGATTGACCTCCTTTCTTCAAAATGTCAGGAAACCCACCAGTACACAAAGTCAGTTTTTCTCCTCTCCACTCATATCCCTACAGGAGCAACTATCAGGCTTCCTAATCCAGAGGGAGGCTTAATAGGTAACGAACCAATGTGAAAACAACTGGGGAAATACACCCAAACCAACTAGAAAAATCTATAATTCTTTGTTCTTAACTACTCTGGCAAGATCCCGCATTCTTAACGATCCGACAAGAATAACCACACTTTAAGCAAGAAAACATATAATGTGGGAAAGGGACTGAACACACAAACAAAACATTTAATGCTTGATGAAACAAGAGATCTTTCACAATTCTTAAATCATTATGAGAGGTAGCAGCGTAATTTTGAGGTGAAAAGGATGCTAAAAGAAGTCTCTTTGAAGAATAAGAAACAAATAATCCGAATTAGAATCATGATGATTGAAATAAATTCAAAAAAATGATAGGACACAATGTTAAAGAGACATTCAAGAATGCAGATCAAATGGTAAAGAAATAAAGCAAATATATTTAATATATGTTAATATATTATATATGTGAGGAAAACAAAGACACACAGTAACATATCAGAGGTTTTGATTTTTAAATTATAGAAGATGCTAAAACAGAAAATGAAAGGTTATATATCTTGCAATAAACAATAGAAGCTTTGCTTTAGAAAGAATAAGATACATAAATTTTATATCAGAAAGATCTACAAAATATAGAAAAAGGTTAAGGAAAAAAAAGTTGCATCCCCAGATATCTGAATCAATACTTTAAACACTCAAAATCAAAAGGAACATTTTACAGATATTTAAAAGGTTGAAGCACTTTTCTTACAAAGAGTTTAGTTTTCTTCTGGACATCGGGAAATAAGGCACAGGAAAATGTGAAAAAATTTCAGTGATGCTAATGTGGTTTCTCTGCTTTCTCACTGCGTATCAAAGGAAGACAAAAGCGAAGAAGCTCAAGTCTGATGACTACTGAATATAAGATGGTTAAAGTAGATATAGAATGTGGTACAATGTCTAAAGGAAATAAATGAAGAATGGCAAGCAACTTTGAAAGGGTGAGCATCTGAAAAATGATGTCTTTAAGACCCAATCCATCTTAGAACTGTCTTTATTTATATTTTTATTGATAGTTGACACCATGTTAGTTATTAGTATGTAAGCAGTTAAAATAGTATTCAGTTTATGAAAAATGGCATATTATAGGAAGTTTAAGGAAAGAATGAAAGAAGACATATTTGATATATTGGTTAATATTTGCCCATTATTATATATAACACATAATGATGTGATATGACATTTTAAATTTTGTATCCATATGGATTCTAGATAAAATTTAATGAATATAATTTGAATTTGGAGAATACATAAGCAAACTTTTTTCTGCTTTTTTTTCTATCCTTTTATAGTATTCCATTTCAAGATGAAGAAAATAAAATCTACAGTTTTCTTTAGCAGACCTATTTTTTCATACTCTAGATTGTTGCTTAATCTTTGTTACAGAATCAAAAGGAAAAAAGAAAAGAGATTTCAGTAAAAAGCATAACAGAAATGATTTCATCATGAGAAAAATGTGTATTTAAATAAGATGTTATATGTGTCAGGATGGACATATTAAACCAATGAAAAGAAAACCATCTCCATATATGATAAATTAAACAAACTATATGACTATATCACTGAAGTCAAAAGTATCTACCTCACCTGCTTTCTTGTACTGTCCAAATCAATTGCTCAAAATTAAAACTGAAGGAAAAACAGTGAAAAAATAAAGCTGGATTTCTCCTTTCCTCCACCAAATTATTGTCATAAATGTCACTTCATTAGAAAGGAATGTACGGTTTCTCAAAGAAGTGTTTAGCAACTACATTTGGCCCATGACTATCTCCCATTAGTCTTAGGAACCCCAAAATGCTATTTTCTAACAACAACAAAAATTATCAATTAGTATAGTTCCAGCTTTTAAAGGGAAAACTGATCAATGTCAATTATTTCCTTTAAGAATATATGAAATAAAGGATATTTTATATCAGTATGCTATAGATAGCTTTCTAGTTCGTCTGTTTCTATAGACATTTTCAATGATTTATTTATTTAACTGTGACAAATGCTGCAGCTAAACTTGATCAACCCTGGGCATCTCTATGATCAGATAAAGGTGAGACAAGATAAGAAAATTTCTGGAGATGTAGCAGAACTGCTTTCTACTCTCAGTTAATTCAACCCATCTGGGGTAAAAATATATCAATGTGAATTTACACAGCTGATAAGTTTCCTGTTTTATAAGTTATGCCAAAGCAAAGTTCAGCATTCTGGTCTTCCATGTGAAGAGGAATCATCTTATCTGCCCACAGAATATATAATCTTACAGAGCATCTTCTTAAGTAAACTAAACTAAGCAGATATGGAGCCTGCTGTTTCTTTCGGATTCTAAGTCTCATTTTATTTGTTTGTAGCTTGAGGAATCTGAGGAAGTACTTGTTTTCATGAATGGCTAGAGATGATGTATTTATATCTTTTTTACACGAACTATCTTTGAAGCAATGTTGATTTATACATGTTTTTTCTTTTATTTTTCATCAACCATCTATATATTATCAAGCCTACATGATTATGCCTCACCCTTGCAGATTTTGTTCATAAGTTGTTGTTTTGTTTTTTTTTGCTGGAATTTCTCTTTATATCATAAGAAACAATAAACATGAATAAATCACGTGATATTTTTTGAAGATAAGAAGTTTCTTCTGCCCATAAGTAGTTTGTGATTTAGTTGCAGAGAAGAGACAGATATGCAATGAAAAATATTATAAGGTAGCAAATTCTGTAGAGAATGTGAACAGCAGGGGCCAGAAGTGGTCTATGAAGTCTGAGGAAATTACCCCCAAATTGAAGAATTCAGGGAGGCTTCCTCTCAAGAATTATACCAGGGTAGGAAGCAGTGCTTTAAAAAAAAGAAAAGTCTCTTTAGAGGGAGATTTTCATACTGTGCTGATTGGACCACCTAAATCAGAGGGTTTGTGAAGAATAACAGGGTGCTCAAGACCTCACTGTTAAGTAAGGCTGACTTCTAAAAAGCCTTGGGAAGTTTTGGAAGAAAAAAAGCCAAGAAATATAGACATATACCATATATATTTCAGAATACTTTCTTTGCCCTACTTGATTAAACATCAAATGATACATTTTATACAAGAATTAGGCAAATCTTTTATGCCTTACACTTTATATTTTTCTGCTGATTGAACACTCTCTTAATGAATAATAATAAAATTTTCTAGGATTGATATTTTGATATTTAATTTTAATAAAATAATTTCATTCTACTGTTAACATTCACATTCATTATTATAAAATGTAAAGTTTTTTTTAGTTTGTTCTGAGATTAAAATGAATATTCATATTCATTTTTGTACTTTAAATTGTTTATTTTGTTTTACTCTCAGTTTAAAATTCAACATACTTACATATTTCAGTGTAATTTTGTAAAATATTTGAAAAAATTCTAAATTATTTCTCAACTTTAAATACAATCATGGAAAATTATTTTTAGAGCATGAAATATTTCAAAACTTAAATACAAAATATTATCAAAAATTTAGAAATGTATGAAAGGTTTATAGTTAAGGATCACTAAGAAATATGTCTAGTTTTTTAGACATTTCTTTAAGTAATATTCTTTCTAAGCAATTTACCCTAAGATATACTTTTTAAAGATACAAATTGTTAGCAATGTAATAGTTGTCTTGGTGGAGACGTGATATGCAGAGGTCTCATAAAGAGAACAGAATGATAATCATAAAAACAAATGAAAATCCTGATAACAATAAAAAATGGTCACCAGAAAAAACTGGGACTCAGAAGACTATAGAAGTTGTCTGGGAAACTAAAACATCTAAAAAGATAATTACAAATTAATTTTAAATTTGAAAGGTTTTGTCAGTTATGGTGTCTTGAGATTTGAGCAAACAGTCATACAGCTCTGGGTTCTATATTGAAAGTTAATTTATTAATAATGATGAAAAACATTGCAGTAATAATAATGGCAAGTATAAAGATTTGTCTCTGTGAAATATTTTCCATTCTTATGGCATTTTTGGAAACAATATCTTACTGAATTTTAGAAAGAAAGATTTTAAAAGTACTATGTGGATGAAAAGGAAAATCAGAGGTGATAGGAGGAGAGTAACAATTATTGAGTGCCAAGGATGCTTCATGCTCATCATACTATTATTGAATGGATTATATTCATTATTTAATTTAATTAATCCAATAATAGTATGTGGTCATTGAAGCAACTTCAGGTCAGGGTATCGCCCAGTTAGCATCTCTGGGCAAGAGACAAAAGTGAAAGTCGCTCAGTCCTGTCCGACTCTGCGGCCCCATGGACTAGTCCACGGAATTCTCCAGGCCAAGATACTGGAGCGGGTCGACCTTCCCTTCTCCACAGGATCGCCCCAGCCTAGGGATGGAACCCAGGTCTCCCGCAGCGCAGGTGGATTCTTTACCGGCTGAGCCACCGGGGAAGCCCAGGAGACAAATTCAGCTGCCTGGGCCGAGCTGCGCTGAGCCACCCCGTCAGCTGCCTGAGACCCGCGGACGGCAGCCGCCAGCCTCCTCTGTCCACGGGCCTCTCCAGGCAAGAATGCTGGGGTGGCTTGCATGCCCTGCTCCAGGGGATCTGCCCGACCCGGGGACTGAACCCGTGGCTCCTGCATCTCCTTCATCGCAGGCGGATTCTTTACCCCTGCGCCACCGGGGAGGCCCCATCCATGCCGACTCTACCCTGCTAAGACACTTTCCTTCAGGAGCAAAATCCCTCGGAATATTACGCTGGCTTCCAGACAGGGTGTGCCCTGAAAACGATTTTATATAGTAATATTGATGATAAATTTATTCTGTAAAACTGTAGCATAGAGTTTGGCAAGCATTGCCATTTGTCATTTTGCTTTTCCTTTTTCACCCACAAAAGTATTCTTTGCATTACCAAGTGTAATAAGCCAGTAATTGCTAATTTCCCTTGTATCCTGGAGTGTCCATATAACGCAGCTCTCATCAATATGATGTACAAGAAAGGTGCCAGCCATTAAAAACGACGACATAATGCCACTTGCAGCAACGTGAATGGACCTGGAGAATATCGTACTAAGTGAAGTAAGTCAGACAGAGAAAGACTGATATCGTGTGATTCCATATGATATCACATATATGTGAAATCTAAAAAAAAATGATACAAATGAACTTATTTATAAAACAGAAATAGAGAGTGAAATTATGGTTACCAGGGGTAGGTGGGGGTGGGACTAGAGAGGGAGTTTGGGATTGACGTGCACATTGATATATTTACAATAAAATGCTTTTCTATGGAAAAAGAAAAGCTGTTGACGACACCATGGACAAGCTCTTTAAATTGCAGGAGTGAAGGGATGGAGGGTGGATGACTCCACAGCTGTGGGACGTCTTCCCCTCGCCCTCCTTGCTGCCAGGAGAACGGATGCAATGCCCAGGGATGAGCCACCAACTTGGAATTACAAGTCAACGGTCAGAAGTGAGCCACAGGCGATTAAAACATCAGAGAGCCTGGGTCTCCGACAGGGCCGTGGAGTCGCCGCAGCCTCAGACTGCCTTTAGCCACATTTCTTACAACAGCGACAAAAATAGACAATACATTAATTACTCATGCCAAATTGTTTTTCAGAGTTGCAATTTATAGACTAAAAGTAAGCCCTTAATTAAAAGTCAGTGGACAAGAAATGTCTCTCAATCATTGTGTTTATGTGACAGAAAACATCCACTTTTTTTTAAAGGTTTGCCCAAATAATTCTGTGTTTTCAATCTGTGGGATTTAACATTATGAAGATACACACATGAGATTTGTTCTTTATCATGTAATTAATCCTTGCCTCATTTTCCTACTGACTATCTTAAAGAAAAAAAGGCCAATTTTAGGAAATATACCTGAGTTAGTAACAATGACGAAAATACTACAGGTATATAAAAGTGTTTGAGTCCTAAATGACTTAATTTATTCCATTGTCCTACAATGTCTATGAATTAGATACAACTGGTCCCAGGCACTGTGAAAGCAAAAGGCCATGGTAGCTCAACCTTCTGCAATTAATTTTATGAGGAATAAGAGTAAGCATTCCATAAAATTTCATGGAAACGCCATATAGATAAGAATGTCAATCTTTCACAGCAAAATTATATTGAGTTACCATTATGTTAGCACAATGTTTTTACAATATTGACAACATTTCTCATTTATATCTTTAATCTTCAGTTACTAATTTTACAGTATAGACATATTTTGGTCAATTCTTTTGATAAATACATTAGCTACATTTTACATTGCATGCAATACAACTTAACATCATTAAACTTCAAGCACACTTTTAAAATAAACTAAAGATCATTTGCCTAATAAATTGAAGTTTGAATCTGTGGACAAAAGTTACGAAGATTATATCCACTCAACTTTTATTGAGATCCTTGATGCTATGTAGCATGAGAGGTTATCGTGGTAGGTTTTTAGCTTTTAAAATGTATTAAATTAACTTTCTTGGGCCTCCCTGATGGCTCAGTGGTGAAGAATCTGCCTGCCAACCCAAGAGACACAGGTTCGAACCCCAGGCCAGGTAGATCCCATCTGCCATGGAGCAACTAAGCCTGTGCACCACGCTATTGAGCCTGTGCACTAGAGCCTGGGAATTCCAAGTACCAAAGCCTGCGTGTCCTAGAGGCGGTGCTCACAGCGAGAGGAGCTACCGCGGTGAGAAGGATGGGCACAGCAGCTAGAATAGCCCCCACTCTCCCAAACCAGAGAAACCTGCACAGCAATGGCGACCGGGCACAGTGAAAAACGCACAAATAAATAAATACAATGATTAAATAAATGATGAGTAAAAAATATTTTCTTGATGACTCAGTTGCTCAAAATAATTTTAATCTGTGTCCTTCGGTAATTTAATTCCATAAAATTTCCAAAAACACAATCAGAAAACCATCGTTTGGAATTAATACTCCCACTCAACAGATGCCAATTAACAGAATGAACATATTAATAATCCATCACTCATTTTAAAAGGAAGATATTTTCTTGGTGGTTATTTTTTTCAGAAAACTTAGTTTTTAACTGGGTGTTAATCAGAAAAGATTGAAAGGACTAATTCATTACCTATCAGCCTATCATCCTTTCTTAAGGGTTCTAGTCTAAACACTTAAGGAACACTTTTGGGAGAAAAAGGAAATGCTATATCATACAGTAGAAGAAAGAACTGGAAAGGACCCATTCTCTAAATAAATAAATAGAGTCAGGTCAGTCTATCTTTATTACACAAACATAGATAAACAGAAGACTAGCCAAGTACTCATCTTTGCAAAACATAGCTAAAGTAGCCTAACTTGTTTTCCTCTGATTTTAAACTCATTTCCTTGATGTGAAACCACATATTTAGCTAGATACCATTGGCTCTTTATTCTAAATGCTTTCATTTCTTCTCTTATTTATTACTGCTACTTTAAGTACACTCAGATGGTCAAACTTAATATTGTATGTAAAGTAAAATATTTTCTGTAGAATTAAATATATTTCAAGTAACATACAATAAACACATAGAACTTACTCGCTATTTTAAAATTTATTTATAAAATATGTATCTAAATGAGACTCAACTGTTCTAGTGTGTGTGTGTGTGTGTGTGTGTGTGTGTATGGACTTTGCATTTGCTCAAAATTTCAAAGTCTCAAGTTTATAAGAATCCAAGGACTAGACTATTTTAAACATTGACATAATATTTATTTATATTTTTATCATTTTAAACTAACCCTTAATCCACGTTGAACTCCAGTGATTATGTTAATGATTATAAAACATAGTACTATTTTACACAGTTGGATACATTTGACTTCATGTTCTCCAAAAGAAATGTATTTTTACAATATTAATATTGAGTTAATTTGCTAAACCATGGAAGGTGTTTTAATAAAATATTTACTAAGATTCAACTTTCAGAAGATGATTAATAATGGCAAACAATAGATATTTAAACTAGAAAAGTAAACAAAAGAAAAACAAAAAAGCTTTCTAAGTGATATTTTAGATACTTTTTTTTAGTAGCAGGAGGTTAGAGGGGCAAACACTGTAGTGTTTCAACAAATATAATTATATTACTTGACATAAATATCTTAAATCCTTCTAGAAAAGTAAAAATATTTCCCTCTGAATTTACAGTAGCATTCTCTCTTCTACTACTTTTAGCCAGCCATTTGGTTAGGGTTGAAAATTGCAGGATCCCAGAAGGAATACTAGTTTTCTCTCAGCACTGATGTTTATTATGTTCTTTCTGGAAGACAATACCATAAGTTTGATGTATCATATTAATTTATTTCGTAGGAGTTGATCAATTAACTTGAGAAAACTCTATGTAGTGTTGATTCAATCATATAACAAGCATAATTTAATATAAATGGTGCATAAGACATTGATTTTGCCCAACTGCTCTGTAGAATTAGTGTCACTAAAGAAAGCAGCCAAGCTGAACTAACAATATTAAGCATTTGTGCAATTTATCTCTTGCTATAACGAACAGTAAATGATATAATGACCAACAAGATTAATGATAAAGCAAACATGGTAGTTAGACTCACGCTATAGAAGACCAATTCACGAAGTTACTTGGTAATCAATAATTCAAAGATTAATTTAACCAATAGGAGTGTAAACTCAGACGCAGGGCGAATGGCAACTCCTGGAACATGTTCATTGCTATAGCCTTTTAAAAATATATTCAAAATTGACTATGCTCTAATTTATCATATTTAAGCTTCATGATAAATTTATTTCCCAGAATTTTAAACTAAAGCTATACATAGTGGTCAAATAATTAATTTCTTTAACTGTCCCTAAACTGGTAAAACACCCTAAATGATTAAAGATGCCTCCTGATTCTAGTACAAGTGGAAAGGATATTTATCAATAAAGCCTTTCACAGCCACTGTGTTTCCTTCCAGTGTCTTTGCTGAATATACTTCACTAAAGAAAGAAAGTGCGTCCAAGAACAAAAACATATCAAAAAGAAGCCCCTAAAAAAAATAAATCTCTTAAACGAAAATGTTAAAGGTAACCAAATAGAAAATCTGCTTTATTGTCCTTTCTCGTTCTTTCCAATTCACTAACTCTCTCTCTCTCATAAATTCTAGACCTTTAATTTTAAATTAAATTATGAACTATATAGCAACCATACATTCAAGAGTAAACTGGAAAATTTAACTTTCAAATTCTAAGTTTTACTAGAAGGAAGTAATTCAGAGTAGTTCAAAATAGCACAGTAAGTGGAAATGGTCCCTTTGATTCCATTTCTTCTGTAGGGTGAAATGCCTGAGACACAATACTGTGCACTTTTTTTTTTTTTTTTTTTTTGCTCAACCTGTCTGTTCATGGCTTGAACTGCAGTCATTAGTTACTTCCTCTACAAAGGAGAATTAAAAATATTATTTCCATGGTCACCTCTACTAGAAAAAACAAAGAATCTTTACCTTGACTCTATTTGCACTCAAACTACACAAATAATTTTTTGAATAAATTTGTATAGAATCAAACAACATTATTAGTGTTTATGCAGCTATTATGCAAGAGCATCATCTTCTGACAAAAATAAATCAGGACAGTGTTTGTGGTGAAATGTGCAGATGACAAGTATTTTAAAGCGCATAATAACATATGATGACATAATAAATAAAAGTAGCATTCACTGGTGTCTTAGTGTGCCTCAGAGAGTCCTCTAAGCACTCCGGATGTAAGAACACTTATTCATCCCGTTAACCCTCTGAAACAAGGGCGAATTTTACCTCTATTTTATGGATGTCAAATTAAATGCAAAAGGAGTTAAGTAGCTTTCTAAAGATCTCACAGCTACAAAGTGAAGGATATGTGGTTGGCACCAAAACTAGCTGTATTTACTTTTCTATGTCTGTCTAAGTGGGCTTCCCTGATGGTTCAAGTTGGTGGGGAGACCTGCCTGCAATGCAGAAGACCCCGGTTTGATTCCTGAGTTCGGAAGATCCGCTGAAGAAGGGATGGGCTACCCACTCCAACATTAATGGGTTTCCCCTGTGGCTCAGCTCGTAAAGAATCTGCCTGCATGCGGGAGACCTGGGTTCAATTCCTGGGGTGGGAAGATCCCCTGGAGAAGGGAAAGACTACCCACTCCAGTATTTTGGCCTGGAGAATTCCATGGACTGTACAGCCCACGAGGTCGCAAAGAGTCAGACAGGACTGAGACTTTCAGTTTCACCGTCTAGTTAGTTTGAAAAAGAGTTTCCCCATTTCACTTCATTGTTCTGAAGATGCAAAGTTTTCTGTTTCTTTGTTTTGCTTATCCGAGACTTCAAAGATATCTGTATCTTGTCACTGATGTAATTAAATTAATGTGCTTGTGAAGAACAAAGTTCCAGGTGTATTATGAGAAGAAGTCAAACACCCTAGCTTCAAGAATGACACTAACAGCATTGGAACAGAGCTACGTTTTTTAGTCTAATTTCTGCTGCTAGCATTCACCATCATTCCTTACACACTTTCTCCTTTTTCTTGGGGCACCACTTTCCTCCACCACACAAGGCATGTGTTTAATGTACAGCTTCTGTTCACTCATAAATTTACCTCTTAATAATTGCAACTTACGTTTTCTCAAATAATTGTGATGCTATGAATGCTTATATAAAAGTTTTACCTTGAACTCCCATCCATAACTGCCCACTTTCCATTTCAGAGAAAGGATGTCTGATTGGCTTAGCCTCTTCTGCAGACCAGACCACATGGGGCTGGCTGATATACTGACTGGCTATTTCTGGGTCAGATGCTGACCTCTGGCCCAGCTGTACTGTTACGATGAGGTGAGCATGAGTACTTTTTGATTAGGGGCAGTGAGTGAGTTGGGTGAGGGTGATTTAGAAGAGATTATAGGCTGCTGACTCTATGCCAGGTTCTCTAGCATAAGATCCACTGATCTTGCATATTGCTATTTATGAAAATTCATAGTTTACATGTGTAGCTTGCCAAAACCAAAGAATGACTCCAAAAAGTGTGTCCAAGAGTTATTTCCAGTGTTTTTTCTTAGTTATACATTGATTTAAAATATTAGATGCAAAAGTTCTAAGGCAGAACAAGAGAATTTAAAAAATATTTTATGAAGACATTTCGTTTGATTCATGTAGTTAAATAATTTAAAAAATACCAAGCCCTACCCACTCATAATCATTTGTCTCACTGAAAGATATTAGAGTTTTATGAAATCAACCTGTGATTATAAGAGTGGCAACTGGAAAAGAATAGGAATGAAAAATTAGAGCACTGTGTGTATTAAGTTCTTAAATCAGGGGTTGGTAAATTATGATTGAAAACCACATTCAGCTCATTGCCTGTTTTTGTGAATAAAGTTTTTTAAGAATACAGCCACACTCATTAGTTTATGGAGTGCCTGCAGCTGTGTTGGGGCTACAGTGGAAAGGCTGAGTAGTCAGGACAGAGATGTGACAGAGGTGGTATGTCCTGCCAAGCCGAAAACAGTTGCTATCTGGCCCTTTACAGAAAAAAAAAAAAAAAAAGAAATTCTGACCTTTGTCTTAGAGACCACAAAATTTTAGAAATAAAAGAAAAATAAGTGGTCATGAAATTGTACTCCTGACTCTGCACATTTTAAATCTTTCCCTTATTCGAATGTTGGAATTTCTAGAGATGTTGAGAGAGTAAATTATCTTATTATCTGTAGATTAGGACATTACCTTGTGGGTAGCCTTAGTATTTCTTTTAAGGGGGAATCATCTCCCCTTTCATTCGCATTGAGAAGAGTCTGATAATCAGATGAAAATGCATAATGTAAGCTGTACATTTCAAGGTAAATAGCCATTCCTCTTTGGTCTTCACTCTTTTAGGCTTTGTCTTTGGGAGGGTAGATACCTGGCTTCTGAAGAGAAAGTGCTAAGATGGGACCCTTCATATGGAAGCTGACCAACATATAGGATGCCAAGCGCTGTCTGTAACCCCTAGTAAAGTGCAATTGTGGGAGTTCAGGTTTCCACGGTCTATCTCAAACCCCTCCCCGTTTTTTTTTTTTTTTTTTCTGCTTTCTCAGCACTTATAAATGTCTGTTTGCATGGTCTAAATTAATATAATCTGTATAATCAGGTATTTACTAGAGTGATGTTTGTAGGTTTAAAAAGTAAACCCCATGGTTTCAGTGGCTTAACACAATAAAAATTTATTTCTAACTCTTAAAGTAGTTCAATATAAATGTGAAAGTTGGCAAGCATATTTCCTTTATGTGGTTATTTAGAGACATTTTTCATTTTATGATTTTTCTATCACATGTCTGCACTTGGACGTCTGGAAACCAGAGGAGAAGAAGGGATAATTGGGTAAATGCTTCACGTATGTTAAGGAAGAGGAAATAAGATTTTGTTGTCCATTTTATTGTCTCTACCAAAAATATACCTATTTTCTCATGACCTATATTTGGGACAATCAACCCCTGAAGTCATCATGGAAAAATGAAGGAAATATGCAAGGAGGAAGTGAATCTTGGGAATGACAAATGAGAATATGAAGCCAAGTTAAACATTGTTCTTGGTGGGTCATTTTTCCCATTATCAACCTTCCTTTATTTAACTTTATTTTATTAATTGAAGCAACAGTATCCTTGCATGAGCAAAAATAAAATAATGTGGAATAGATGTGCACTTATACTGCTAGGGCAGGAAGCAGTACAGACTTTGGCATTTGATGAGTAGCATTAATATCGAGGGAAAGTGAAAATACATGAAAAAGGAAAAAAAAAATGACAGGGAGTGTCCAGAATAAGTTTTGTCTTATATTCATATGTGCTACAGAGTTCTCCAATTATGAATATATTTTTCAGCAAGATAATTAATTTTTGTTAATGACTTAGGGTTTATATCCTTAACAGTTTTACGATGATTGTTTCCATGTTTTTCGTAGAGAAAATGAAGGCTGTGAGAAGTTCAGTGATTTGCCCAAAGTCACATAGTCACTGAAGGAAGACATTGATTTTTCGCCTGATTTTCTGACTCCAGTCTACATGTTGTCAGCTGTACTGCAAAGTCTTCATAGAGGCAGGCAGAAACTTTCATGGGCTCATCAGTGGAGATCAAAGTGTGAATTTACCAGGCCATGCTTTCTTCTTTGGGGTGTGTGCGTGTACGTGTGTGTGTGTGTGTGTGTGTGTGTGTGTGTGTGTGTGTGTGTGTGTGTGTGAAGAGGAGACATTTGCTTTTGCTAGTTCAGAAATAGGTGGAAGACCTTCATCTACAACTCCCTGGAAGAAAGTGAGCCAAATCTGATAGATTGATGACTTTACTCTGTGTGACTGGGTCAGATGGAGTTAATTAAGCACAGTCAACCCCCAGGCTAGAAAGTGCTTTTGGATGGAGTTCAGAGAAAAGTCCCTGAAGCTAGCATGGAGCTGGCCCCAACTTCCTCATGTTGGCCAATGCAAATATTATTATTGGTCCTATTAATCAGTTACAGTTTTTGACTCTGTAACCTTCTGAAGGCAATATATTTCCACAATGCTGTGTGAAGTATTTCCTTCTATTTGCTCAAATGCATTTGATATTAAGTTCTTCTAAGTTGTTTATACATACTTTGTAAAAACAGTAAAGAAACAATATTAATCAATTTTTACTACATCTTTCTTAAGCTTTCATGACTCATTTAATTTCCACTTCATTTCCTATATCTGGAAAACAGGGAAATACTGAATCTTTTTAATATATTTCTATAATTTCTTATAAATGGTACTATGAGTACTGACATTTTCAGAATATTTTTTTTCCTGGTGACATATTCCTTCACTGCAACCACCAAATTAAATGCAGTACATTGACTTGGTTTGCTTTTACATTAAGATCAAGTTATATATATACATATACATACACACACACACACACACACACACACACACACACACACACACACTGAGACATCTATAATACCCATAACCCATTTTATAAAGACGTTCAGGTTTTTTTTCTTTTAATAGATCTTCACATATCTAATTTTGGGAAGAAAACAATAAAGTATTTTAACAGCATATCTGTATCTATACAGAATAGGATTTTTTTTTATATGTTATTATGTGGCCTATATTACTGACTTTATTTGGACTTCCTTGTAACCTCTTATAAATAAGACATTTTTAACTAGTAGAAAGCACTTTAGTAGTATGAGCCAATTTCACTTAGTCACTGTCTACTTCCTCCTTTAAATCACTAATGTATATAAACATATGGATAACTCTTGAGTGGTTTCTTATGTTGCTCATAGATAATATTTCTACACATAGAGAGAAAAAAGAAACCCCAGGTTTCTACCACACACGTAGCTAAGTCTATAGCAAGTATCTTTAACTTGTCTTTAGATTGGTAAAATACAAGCACGTCTTTAGCTTGATATAAAGATGATAAAGGCAAATAAATTCATTAAATTCACATATTTATGCTCCACATGTTTCAAAATGAATTTACACATGTAGCTTTGCTAATATTTTTATAAACATGTTGCATACTTTTTGTACTTTGTAATTATACAGACTTCAACAAATCTTATGAATGAGAGGCGTGATACAGCAAAGCCCCAATTGTTAGAACACTTCTATCTTTGTAAGATTTTTAGACAAAAAATAATAAAATCATTTATGCAGTTTGGCTATGTAGTTTTTCTTCTGACGCTGCTTTGCAACATGATTGTGTTCTAAAACCTTTTATATGTAGATATTTCTGAGGTTAATCATGTTGGCTTTTTCTTCAGCATGTGTATGATTCTTAAGAAGATAGTTATTATAACTCCAGTTTTGGATATTCTTGAGGCTGCACCAAATACACACACATATACATATGCTTCAAAGAAAGGTCTGTGAATTTCAGCTTTGGTGGTGAAGTGGGGCCTTATGGCAGGTAAGTTATTTGCAAATTATTGAGAAAATACCATTTGCTGGAATGTTGACCATGTGCATGAAAATGGTTCAATAAATGTTGCTTGTTTTGTAATATTTAGGGTAATATCCAATTATTTAAACTTCAACAAAGTTCAGGAAATATACAGGACACTTTTTAAAACCAATTTTACAAAATGTCCCGGATTTCTTGGTGGTTCACACAGTAAAGAATCTGCATGCAATGCAGGATCCCTGGGTTGGGAAGATCCCCTGGAGAAGGGAATGGCTACCCATACCCTCTCCGGTATTCTTGTCTGGAGAATTCCATGGCCAGAGAAGCCTGGTAGGCTGCAGTCCATGGGTTCACAAAGAGTCAAAAACAACTGAGTCATTAGCACTTTCTTTTTCTTACAAAATGTATAAACTTAGGACATTTTTATGATGTCACTGTATGCTTTCAAGCTTTTTGAAAGGAAACATCTTTCTATAACATTAACATGAACGAAAAACTTTAACAATTATGAGCAAAAACAATCACATGAGCATAACAGAACAGTTTTCTCTGCGTTTGTATCCTTCATCCAAATGTATCCTCAGGTGGTTATATCTAGATAAGAAACAGAGGGTTGGGTGCTGACCTTCTGCTCAGTCAAAAACCCACTTATAATTTATAGTCTGTGTATGTGGGCTTCCCTCGTGGCTCAGACAGTACAGAATCTGCCTGCAGTGCAGGAGACCCGGCTTCAGTCCCTGAATCAGGAAGATCCCCTGGAGAAGGGAATGACTACCCAATCCAGTTTCCTTGCCTAGAAAATTCCACGGACAGAGGAGCTTGACGGACTACGGTACACGTGGTCACAAAGAATCAGACACGACTGAGCAAGTAGCACCTTCACTTTCATCAGTGTATGAGGTTCCTCTAAATACATGTTTCCTCCACATCTGCTTTGCTTCCTCTGTGAATTCAACCAACCACGGGTTACACGGTACCAAAATATTTACTACTGGAAAAAAAAATCCATGTATAACTGGACCCACATAGTTCAAACCTATGCTTTTCAAGAATCACTTGTAATTTTAAAGTTTCTTCAGTAAGTTAAGACCCACATGAAACAGTAAATCTTCATGGTAATTTTTTAGTGGACTTTCTTCAGTGATTTTTTTACTACTGTTTATGTTATAAAATGCGTCCTTTCTTGTGATTTCATTTTATGTAAGTTTAAAACAGTTAATATGCTGTGTATGCACTCAATACTTTATTTATACCTATCTTCATGTCATGAAAATATAAACTTAATTCTTGATTTAAATTAGCTTTTAAATGTGGCAGAACTCACAATATAGGGAACCCAAATTAAGAAAATAAAACTAAACATAAAAAGGGTTTCCCAGGTGACAGTAGTGGTTAAAAAAAGAAAAAAAAGCCTGCCAATAGAGGAGACAAGAAACATTGGCTCCATCCCTGCATCAGGCAGATCCCCCGGAGGAGGGCATGGCAACCCAGTCGGGTATTCTTGCCTGGAGAATCCCGTGGGCAGAGGAGCCTGGACGGTTCTGGTCCATAGGGTCACACAGAGTCAGACACGCCTGAAACAACTTAGCTTGCATGCACATGATCATATAAACCTCCCAAGTAATTGACAAAATACATATAAAAAAATAAAATCACAGTTCTTACGTATTGGAGTTACAAAGATAACACAAATATAGTGGTCGTTTTTGGAGAAGAAACGAAGAAACTGATGAAGAATGATTTGGACAATATTCCCTAATTTAGCATTTTTTTTTCTAGAACTATATAGCCTAAGAGAATAATTTTATACAGCTGTATGTATATGAGAGAACGTATGCAGCAGTATTGTTTATAATTTATAAGAATGTGTATGAGATTTAGGGTTTTACCACTTTAATGGCTCAGTTGGTAAAGAATCTGTGTGCATTACAGGAGACATGGGTTCAATCCCTGGGTCTGGAAGTTCCTCTGGAGGAGGCAATGGCAATCCTCTCCAGTATTCTTATCTGAAAGTCCTATAGCAGGCTGCGGTCCAACAGGTGGGAAAGAGTCTGACAAGACTGACTGAGCATGTATGAGGTTTAGAGAAAAATCTAAGAAATCTGTTAAACTGTGGTATATATTCTTAAAAATACCACTAAAGAATACGAAAAAAAAAAAATAATGGCAATGGGGCAAAACAATGGAACTGTGAGAAAAACAAATTAAATATGACCTGCTGTTTACCTACACATGTGGTTATATATATCTCTTCAGGCACATGGTAGAATTCATCTCTCTCACTCATTTGAAGTTATGGTATATGACTTTATACGGCCAACTGAACACAAACAGAAATGATATGTGTCCATTCCAGACAGCAGCTTAAAAAGCCAGTGCATGCTCAACCACCCTCTTTCGCTCTACCTAAGAAATAATGGCCACTCTGTCAGCTTGAATCCCAGACTAAAGAAAGCAAGTATATGAATAACAGTTTTCTAACTGACTGGTGACAGACATTTAGCTTAAGCAAGGAATTGCCTTTTGGTCTTTTAAACAGCTGAAAGGCATTCTTACCACAACATAATCTGGTCAATCCTGATATCTGTTGAAGTACAATATCATATATGTTAATCATAGTTTTGAGGCAAACCTATTAATTTTATGAATTTTAATATTACTATAGAATTAGAAATATATCTGAAGAAGATGAAATTTGTCAAAATCGTGATCTCTAACCTAGATCAGTATGGATTTTTTTTTTTTATTAGCCGCTATAGTTACACTTCATTCTTGCTTTTAATTTCCAAATTACAGCTTTAAAATTATTGTTTGTTAATATCAGTAGAAATTTTGTTTATAGACACCTTGACAGTAATAAAGTAGAAAGATGCGCATTTCTCTCTTGATTGTAAGGCTTAGGAAATTTCACAATTTTGTTCCAATGTATTGAGTGTGGAAGAATGTGGTCAATGTATGTATAAGTCTATGAAATTCTACAAGTCCAAAGACAAAAGAAAAAAAGAAAACTCTACCTCTGTGGTTGAAATAAGTGAAGAATTTGGAGGCATCTGATGACAATTATCTGTCTACCTACCTGCCATATATTTATCTGACTATGGACTTTTAAGAAATGAGACAAGTCAAGGAGGGCATGAACTACCAATCACAGCATGAGGATATAGTAAATTGTCAATGTTATCTGAACCATTATTGTTGTTCAGTCACCCAGTTGTGTCTGACTCATTTGAACCATATGGTCCCTCAAGTCGGCATACCATAAATGTAAAATAATAGTCATTTATACTTTTTTTTGGTTGAGATTTCAGATAATGCTTTTGTTTATATATGTACTATTTTTTTCAATGCACATATATGACTGAAAATAATATTTTGAAACCATGGGTCTCATTTGTTGCTAGTAAACAATGTATAAAGTGATTCATTAGGGTTAAGATTAATTTATAGTTGAAGTTCTCTGCAACATCCTCTTCTCCTAAATTGAAAAAAAAATTGAAAAATTGATAATATCTTAATGAAATACAAGCTCAACTTTTATTTGTTTTTCATTGGGTAAGTAAGTGAAAGTCGCTCAGTTGTGTTTAACTCTTTGTGACTCCATGGACTAATATAGTCCATGGAATTCTCTAGGCCAGAATGCTGGAGTGAGTAGCCTTTCCCTTCTCTAGGAGATCTTCCCAACCCAGGGATAGAACACAGGTCTCCCACAGTGCAGGCGGATTCTTTACCAGCTGACCTACAAGGGAAACCCAAGAATACTGGAGTGGATAGCCTATCCCTTCTCCAGCCAATCTTCCAAACGCAGGAATTGAACTGAGGTCTCATGTATTGCAGGTAGATTCTTTACCAACTGAGCTATCAGGGAAGGGTGGAATAATACAAATTATATTTTCAGTTGGAGATGCATTTGGGAAGTATGAAATCCAAAAGAGTTAATATTTAGGAAATGAGAGAATATTGAAAGATTCAATGACTTAGAGGGCAATGTTTTGTTTGAGATGGTATCTCAAAGCCACATCTCTGGGGAGTATGGATAACTGTATCGTCTAGTGTTCTGATAAAAAATGGCTCCAGGAAAGCTGTTGATATCTCTTTTACTCACTGCAGTAGTTAAAGCTATCTTACCCTTTAACAGGAGAGTGATGAATCAGAAATAGTCTGTTGTTTTTGTTCAGAGGCTCAGTCATCTCCAGCTCTTTGGGACCCCATGGGCTGCATTATGCCAAGCTTCCCTATCCTTCACCATCTCCTGCAGCTGGCTCACACACACACATCCCCTGAGTTGGCAATGCCATCCAACCATCTCATCCTCTGTCGTCCCCTTCTTCTCCTGCCTTCAATCTTTCCCAGCATCAGGGTCTTTTCTAATGAGTTGGCTCTTCACATCAGGTGGCCAAAATATTGAAACTTCACCTTTAGCATTAGTCCTTCCAATGAATATTCAGGACTTCAGTGAATATTCATTTCCTTTAGGATGGACTGGTTGAATCTCCTTGCAGTCCAAGGCTCTCTCAAGAGTCTCCTCCAACACCACAGTTCAAAAACATAAATTCTTCGGCGCTCAGCTTTCTTTATAGTCCAACTCTCACATCCATACGTGACTACTGGAAAAACCATAGCTTTGGCTAGACAGACATGTTTTAGCAGAGAGATGTCTCTGCTTTTTAATATGCTGTCTAGGTTTGTCATAGCTTTTCTTCCAAGGAGCAAGTGTCTTAAGAAAATAAAGTCTGACACTGTTTCCATTGTTTCCCCAGCGATTTGCTATGAAATGATGGGAGTGGATGCGATGATCTTAGTCTTTGAATGTTGAGTTTTAAGCCAACTTTTTCACTCTCCACTTTCACCTTCATCAAGAGACTCTGTAGTTCCTCTTTGCTTTCTGCCATAAGGGCGGTGTCGTCTGCATATCTGAAATAGCCTAAGCCAATGCATAATCATGAGGCAAAGTGGATAAAAGCAAAATTTCATATTATTAGGCAGTCACTGAATTATTTGAAAGAATCAAGTTGTAGGGGAGTGGTTAATTCTAACCTTGGTTTAGAAATAGTCACTTTGTTCAGGTGATTAAACCTTGAATCTTGTTCCTTCGTTTATAAAATCAAGCAATAGAAAGAGGAGTTCATTTTACACTCTTTATTCTGTATCTCTCAAAGTCATAATTAGGAATATAACTTTAAGCTACATGGATTCAGAGAATAAAATTTATCTTAACACAGCAGATCTTCGTATGACTTTAAATTTAGCACTCAGAGATCATTAAGGGACTATAAAAACTACCCCACTAACTCTATGTCACTTTTTAGAAAGCATTTAAAAGAAGGGCCGAAGGCTAGACCCACAACTATGTTTGACTGTTTGAATTTTAAGCAATTATCCATTTTGTTAGTTTACAAAGAAATGGTTCTTCAGTGCAAAAAAGTGGAAGTCTAACAAACAGCAGCAACATTTTTGGCTGCAGTTATAAAGGAAGTAACAATATCTGTAAAAGCACTTACCAAAGTTTAAATACTACATATTGATACACATCAGTTATTATTTTCTGCATTTCCAGTTTACATTTTTGGCTCTTATAAAAGGTGATTCTTGTTTTCCCATTTTACAGATGAGAGAAAGAGAGATGAAGTATGACAATTTTCAAAAGAACTAATATCTGATGACAGTCCTGCCCTTTCTTAAGGGTAGATGTGATTAACATTTCATAAAGTAAGCATTTTAGCACTTGCAAATATTTTTTCTTAATTTTTTAATTGTCATATTATTTGATTTCTTTTTTGGTTGTTAGATTACTCACCAGTATACCTAAGGCATGTTTCTTATATTCTGTGAATATTAGTCTTTAGTTCTGATGTTTTTTAATAACCCTCCATGCTGAGAACTATTTGGCTTGATTTAACGAGATGCATTTGTTCAAAAAACTTTTGTAAAATCATTCATATCCTTTCCCACCCACTTACATTACGGTTTTGAGATATTGCTTTTAATTAAGTTCATGCTTTGATAGCCATAAGCAGTCTATTTAAAGTATACAGTTACTTAGGGACAATTGTTTAGGTTGTAATTTTGGAGGAAAAAGGTTGACAAATTATATAATTCTTTGATATAAAGAAAATTATATCAGCTAGACATCAGTAGAGTAATTAAACACTCAGAAGTTTAGTGTCATCCAAAAAGAACATAACTTGAATGTTATAATTTAGGTCAAAGGAGATTGGAATACATCAATGCTTTATAATTGGAATAAACTAAAACTTCCATATATGCAAAGAAAATGTTGATGTTCAAATTGCAATATTTTTCAAGATCACAGATAGGAACATTTAGTTATTGGCAGGAGGGCAAGCTAATGAAGAAAATTATTCAATGCCTTCAGGAAAAATATTGCCTGATGTAAATTTTACTCAGCCTAAAATAAGATATGAACAATGAAGTATTAAACATTGTCAATTTTTTTTTCTTCCTCAAATGTGGGTGTTTCAAAAGAAGCAAAACTAATTAACAAACAGAACAACTCAGACTTATTTAAAATATGGTAAAAAGGTAGATCGGGACAACTAGAAAATGTAAAAACATAAGCAACAAAAGTTTAGAAAGGAGGTGTTCCACCCACTTTACTCCCACAAATATTGTTGTTTCTTATGATATCAGTTTCCATCTAGTTCAAGCAAGGAGTACTTCAAAAGAACTGTTAGTCACAACTGAATTATTTCATATTTATACTGTAAAGCAAAATTATCCTAATGTGGCTTCATATAGAGAATCATTCATTTTCTTTTCTCACTAGACTTAAGTCCAAAATATAAATCACTACTATAAAATATATAATATATGAGTCTTTTCTTTCAAATGTCTCAGATATATAGCTTGCAAATATTTTCCTCCCATTTTGGAGGCTGACGTTTCATTTTGTTGATGGTTTTCTTTTCTGTGAAGAAGTCTTTCAGTTTGATGTAGTTTTATTTATTTACTTTGGATTTTTTGCCTGACTTTTGGTGACATAGCAAAAATAAGTTATTTCCAAGACCAATATCAGGGAGTTTTTCACTGTGTTTTCCCCAAGGATTCTACAGTATCAGGATTTATGTTTAAGTCTTTTAATCCTTTACAAGCTAATTTTCCAAGTGGTGTAAGATAGTGTCTAGTTTCATTCTTTTGCACATGGATATCTAGTTTTTCCAATATAGTACCATTTGTTGATGTGATCACAATGCTAAAAAAGGTATGGCAGGATACATCTTCAGATGTATACAGATACAACAGTATGTATCTTCTTGGTGACTGTGGCATCTTTGGGTTGGAAGGGATGAATGGAATAATACTTACAGAGTTTAGATAGAGAATTAATGTGTTATATATATACCTCTATACTCTTGTGCTACTAGTGATAAAGAACCTGCCTGCTAATGCAGGAGATGTAAGAGACATGGGTTTGATCCCTGGGTTGGGAAGATCCCTGGAGAAGGGCATGTCAATCCACTGCAGTATTCTTGCCTGGAGAATCCCAGGGACAGAGGAGCCTGGTGGGCTATGGTCCATAGGCTTGCAAAGAATTGGATGTAACTGAAATGACAGCATATTTCACTTGTGCTCTGAACTTTCTAGGCAAGATACATATGGTTCCTTCTGGTCATCTATATTAGTATTAATTCTCCATTGAATAAATGTTTTATACATTTTGACCACTGAATCTTAAATATTCAAAAGTAAGCCAAATACTATCAACACAATCACTATGATGATTTTCTATGAACTGGAGTTTTATATTCTCCATCTAGATATTTAAGCTATTATAAGGCGATATTTAACATCAGAATTCAGTAGAATAAAATAATTGACAAATAAATCAATGGGATTTGGCTCTTGTATTGTCTGTAAAAGCGATATTTCAATGGAGATCTTAAGTCTGTTGGCACAGAGCTCTAACTTGAGTACAAACACACAGTGCTTATCTGGAGTTTCAATTTTCAAAGATTTAAAAATAATAATACACCTTTGAATTACCTAAAATGTCACTGAACTCTAACATATTGTTAGCAATAGGAATTTAGATCGGTGCAAAAATGCCTTCTTTGACTATCTACACAGGAGATAGGACATTTTTGTAACTTCTGAATATGGAGATACCAATAGAGCCCCAGAGGGTCTTCCCAGGGGGCACAGTGGTAAAGAATCCATCTGCCACTGCGGGAGAGGCAAGAGCCATGAGTTTGATTCCTGGGTCAGAAAGATCTCCGGAGTAGGAATGGTAACCCACTCCAGTTTTCTCGCCCGGAAAGTTCCATGGACAGCGGAGGCTGGCGGCGGGCTCCAGTCCATGCGGTCCTAAAAAGCTGGGCGCAGCTGAGTGACTGAGCATGTAGAGCCCCAGAAGGTTTGGGATATTGTTAGTCAAAACAAGGCACGTCTACCTGAGCTATCTCTTTCTTCCTTAAACAAAGCAAATAAGCATTAAATACCCTGTATTTGGGAAAAAAAAATACATATATAGATAGATAGATAGATGCCTAATTTATGTACATTGTCTTTCCCAGTCACTTTATAAATTTTACTCCTGATGAAAATTTAATAATGCCATTCTGTCAGATGGATCATGTGCAAGGAGATACAAAATTCTTTACCCTTGGTTTTCTGATTATCACATACATTTCGTTATCTCCAATGGGTCTATTTCTCTTCCTTTGCTTCTCTTACACAAAGAATGATGAAGGGAGCCCAAACTATAGTTATACTTCCAAGAAGATTACTTTTAAGTACTAAGTTGTAACCTTATCTATTCTCCTCTGCATTTCTCTTTTAAAAAGTGGCTGATTTCCAGGAGTTAATAAATTGACTCTATTCTACACATACACACGCACGTGCAACTCTGGATTTTTAAGATTTAAGTAACAAAAATATAAAGATATTAGATCCCTTGGGGTTTATTTCAGGTATAGATAGAAATTCTTAGTTTATCTTATTTTTTCTCCTAACCATCTCTGCCTACGTACCCATAAACTCTCTCATTCCCGAATAATGAATGTACTAACAAATTAAGTCACTCAATCTTATATTTTCATTTACTCCTTTCAACAAAACTTCAGGATTAAATGACTGCATGGCATTTTTATATAGTTCTGGTGTCAAGTGATTCTTGTTACTAAGTCTCCTTTATTGCAATTTATAGCCATTTCACTTCATCCAATATTCCTAAGGAAATCAGTCAAATTCTGAGAGTTACTGGCATCTTTCTTTATGACTGTTGCAGATATGTATTCACATGCTTTCCTGCCTTATAAATACATTATAGTCTGTTAGTTGCTCAGTTGTGTCCGATTCTTTGTGACCTCATGGACTGTTGCCTTCCAGGCTTCTTCATCCATGGGATTCTCCAGGCAAAAATACTGGAGTGAGTTGCCATTTCCTTATCCAGGGGATCTTCCTGACTCAGGGATTGAATCCGGGTCTCCCGCATTGTGGGCAGACTCTTCACCATCTGAGCCACCAGGGAAGTAAGTGCTTCATAAATCAAGGCTTCCCTGCTGGCTCAGCTGGTAAAGAATCTACCTGTAATGTGGGAGACCTGGGTTCTATCCTTGGCTTGGGAAGATTTCCTGGAGAAGGGAAAGTCTACTTACTCCAGTATCCCAGCCTGGAGAATTCCTGAATTGTGTAGTCCATGGGTTTTAAACAGTCGGACACGGAGACTTTCAGTTTCAAATACATTTGAAACTGTATACATCTGTATACATCTTGGCAATATATAGAGAAGCCAAGTCAAGAAGATCTCATTGTATGTTCCATATATTAAATGATGTTTGTAACATCATTACGTATATCACCCACTCTAACTTCACCCACTTCTCTAACAGTTACGTAGCAAAAGCCACTAAAACTGAATGAAACAAATGATTTATTTAATATTAGGATGGTATCACAAAATTTGTGTTTCTGTATCTCTAGAAGCAAGAACACCTATCCTCTATCTTCTATCCAGTGAACTGTAGTATGATATTGAATATTTGGACTTCCCGTGTGGCTCAGCAGTAACGAAGCCACCTGCAATGCAGGAGACAAGGCGGGAGCCACAGGTTTGCTCCCTGGGTCGGGAAGATCCCCTGGAGAAGGAAATGGCAGGCCACTCCAGTATTCTTGCCTGGAGAATCCCATGGCTGGAGGAGCCTGGCAGTCCACAGTCCATGGGGTCACAAAGAGTTTTATACAATTTAGCGATCAAGCATACATACATGTATTATTGGATATTTAGTATTTACTTTTTATTTTATGATAAAAACATCACATTCATTTACCTAGGAGCTTCAAATTGATTTTAGAGGGACATTTTATGTTACTTTCCACATTTTCATATGACATAGCCAACCTTTATGGTGATTAACTAACTTGTTTGTATTCACCTAGGTAGTCAGACGTGTAGCCTGACACAGACATATATCCTCTTAACTGTTTTATGATCTTAAAGATACTGTATTTTCCTACTCGTGTATCCCAGTCGAGGATAAACTCAGCTCACAGTACTTTTTTTTCAGCAATTAAAAACATGGCAATTTATTTTGCCTCGATTCCTTGCTATTAATATTGCAAAAAAGACATCAGTTATAGCATTCTTTTTTAAACTACATATTTATCAAGTATAATAGAACAGATAACAGCAGTAAAAAGCAAATGACACTTTTAACACACTATTTTAACTCAACATCTTTGAACCTTAGTATATGAGCTCTGATTTTTTACACAGATGTCTTCAGTGTGATCAATCTTTGTAGCATTTTAACATGCTATTCTACACAAACATTTCTTTTTATATACACAATCCACATATTTATCACTTACTAACAAAATATTTATTACACCATATGTCATAGATCATGTAACATTCCTCAATTGCTAGGGATATTTATTTTTACTCTAGTTTTGGTATTCTAAAACATGCAGTCTTTACGATTTTTAATAATACATGACATATTTTCACTTGAAGTTTATATAGGCCTTTAGACTTACAGAATTAGAGAGGTAGAAAAAAATGTTTTATGGTTTTATTGCTCATCATTTTATAGATAAAATAGCTGATAATTTGGAAAGTTTACTGTCTTGTGTCATAAAATATAAGTGACATAAGCCTGACATTAGGACTCCGGTTTTCTGGTCCAGTGTTCTTTTTGACATTCTAAACTTTATATTGACATTATAAATATGAAAGTTTAAGGCTAGCTATAGAAACACCATGTTCATTTTAAAGAATACCTCAAATGCCTTTATTCCATAACGTCATAGATACTGTATAGAAATGCTTGCTTTTTTCTTCATTTTAGTTTAAAAGTTAGGGCAATTAAATAAAATGTGCAATTTACAGCATCTTTCATATTTATTTTTCTGTAATCTCATGGTTTATTTAAAGCTAAAGTAAAACTTTTCAAGTAAAGTAAAACCTCTTTTATTTTCTGAAGTAACTGTCGAGCTCCAGACAGACAACATTAACAGAATTTATAAGATATGCTAAACAGTAGCTACTAAAATCTGCTAATGCAGCATTTAAGCAGAAAAGATAGGTCAGGAAATTCAAAGTGATGACTGTGTACTATTGTTTATGCAAAACTATATTCCAAGTGACCAGGTCACCATAGAAACTAGATATATAGGTATACATAATACATATTTTCTAGATTTTATGCATTGAAACTACCAAATTATATTAAGTTTGTTTATATGCATTCTTATTTCTATCATAGACTAGGGTCAAATTGTATTCAGAGAGTTTAGAACACATGAGGCATACTTAGATAACCAAGTGGAAGAAAAACACAGCCTGTGTCTTTCTGGGGGTCACTGAGTTTTTTTCAAAATCTTATTACTTTTATTTAAATTAACATTTCTTGAATATTCCATTAGGTTAGCGATGTATTTGACACAATGTTTTTAGGCTTTAAAACATATAGGCCATTTTAATTCCAGATTTAAACATATGGATCTAAATTATGATTCATTCCTAATAAATTATGTCCTTAGAAATTATCATAGAAATGTACTTTAATTCCAATCTAGTTTTTCTAATTTCCTTCTTTGTAAGGGGAAACATGCTTTCTACTCAATGAATTTCTTATACACATTATTCACTGATTGAAATATTATGTCTTGATTTGTCTTATATTAAAGAACACAGGTTAAGTTACAGGTGTAAGAAGAAAACAGTGTTTTCTACTTGACAATAGCCTCTTCTCCACAGACAAATCTAGGTAACAGGCAATAGTGGGCCAAGTCTCAATTGCACCCTGGCTTCATCTTTTCAAACGCGGTCCCTTTATGAGTGCTCTCCAAATCTCCATCATGCACACTAATCCTCTCTCTTTACATATGCCTTGTTCTCCTTCATTCATCACTGAGCATTTTCACCGCCGATTTGGTACCCAGAATTATGCCCAGGAATTGGAGTAGCGTGTGTATTCCAGGTGCTTAGGCGTTCCAGACACACCTGGGCACATAATGACGACAGCATAAAAATGCTGAACAGAAGCATGTGTAGAGGGCTATAAAACCACACAGGAGGAGAAAAACCCAGAAAATCTGGAAATCCTCATAAGAGAGGGCTTCCTTGGTGACTCAGATGGTAAAGAATGCATGCAATGCAGGAGACTCAGGTTCAATCTCCGGGTTGGGAAGATGCCTTGGAGAAGGGAATGGCTACCCACTCCAGCATTCTTGCCTGGAGAATTCCATGGGCAGAGGAGCCTGGTGGGCTACAATCCATAAGGTCACTCATAAATAGAAATGGCTTTTGATAAATTACTTGACAGGAAAAGCAGGAGAACTTCAGCTAAGAAAATAACCAGTGAAAGTGCCCCAAACTATGGAACGTTAGAATGGGTCAACAAGCAAAAATGCTGGAATCATAAATTATTTAGCATGAACATAATAATCATGAAGACCTGAGGATGAATTTTTAGACATCATAGCAGCATTTTACCAATTGAAGGGGAGAGGGGTAAGTGAAGGACAAGAAATGAAATAGGATTTCTAGGTGCAAAGAATCAGGCTGCCCTCTTGAACTGAATACTTATATACAGAAATATAGATATGACATATCAATAGTAAAAAAAAAAATATTTTAAACTCCTTAAGGGAATACTATAACAAAGAACTCTTTCAAGATATTTTAAAATTGCTATTTCATCTTGTAATTTTCAAAAACATATGCTATGCATCATGAGGGAAAATAGTCATATTTTCCAAAAGGGGGAAAAAAAAACACACTTCATTGGCTGGGAACAGGAAACAATGTTTCTGGCTACACAGTACTACTGACCCTGGTCCATTACTTTCTAGGTATTGTTTGGGAAAACTTGGGCAGCCTGCAATCCCCAGGGTCATCACTTCACATTGGTGAGATAAAGGATATAACACTAGTTATAAAAAATGTTCCCTTTTCATAAACCTCTATAGTCAGGTCCCGTTTTTCAAATCCTTTTGTCCCAGCAAGAATAATTTTCAACACACAAAATAATTGGATGAAAGTATATTAATAGTTTTATTTGACATATTGCTAAGTATACTAGTACTATTGCATTTCATCATTTTATCTCTATTCTATCTGGTTCAAAAATAGGCAATGTGCTGTGTCACCATATATGGCATGCAATGTTTTTCTTCTGTGTAGAATTTCTGAGAAAGCCTCTACAGAAAATCGTTCCTCGTTGTGCGGTCTTCAAATTCAAGCATACTTATGGAAATCTTCCAACTCAAAAAGGAAGAAGGTTGAGTCTTGTAACTTAAGTATATTTATTTTATCGTTAAAAGTTCAGCCCTTTCAAATTTTCATCCTTGATCATATCATGTATTTTAGCGCAAACAGAATGTTCATCAAATCAAGACACTTCCTTTAGTCAGTCATGAGTTCTGTTTTCACTAAAAAAGTATCCTAGTGTACAGCCTACATACAAACGCAAAATTTCAAACATTTGCAAGGTAATTAGTTATACCTATATTTTTACAGCTGCAGATACTAAGAGTGTATTGGAACAGTTGACATATTATAGTACTCCTCTTTCTTTAACACACATATAGGCGTGTGCACACACACACACAGACACACACACTTTTCCCCTAATGTGTCTAGTTCTATTTAATTCAGTCAGTTACATAAGAGAATAACTGGGACAAAATTTATTCTAATCCAGCTTTGACAATACTTGTGCTGAAAGTAAAACTTTTATTACAAAATAAATGCGCTAAGGGTAGTGTTCTTTTTAACATAAATCTTTTCAAAACAACTGTCCCAAGATGATGCCTCTAGTGTCTCAAAAGTGTTACTCTAGGAAGAGTAAGGAAGTTAGAATAGGCCTAGCAGAAAAAAAATCTCTTCTCTCATTTCTTGTTCTAATTCACTTCCTACTTTGTAATACTTAGAAAGTCTTTTTATAGAGTGTTACTTCCTTTTAACAACATTTGATACATTAGCTTCAGTTCTGCAGAGGAAAAGCAGTCTGGCAGAGTGTATAATGCAGTCAACCTCTGGGCATTTAAGTATTTGTACTTAGCAAAGACTATAGCAAAGGTTCTGTTTAAACCCCTACACCTATGTTTACGGATATGTGTGTGTTAGTCGCTTGGTTGTGTTCAGCTCTTTGCGACCCCAGGGACTGTAGCCCTCCATGTTCCTCTTTCCAAAGAATTCTCCAGGCTGGATACTGGAGTGGGTTGGCATTTCCTACTTCAGGGGGTCTCCCTGACCCAGGGATGGAACCTGGGTCTCCCACATTGCAGGCAGATTCTTTCCCAGCTAAGCCACCAGGGAAGCCTGCTTATGTATAAACATAAACATATATATTATACATAATATATGCATATATATTCTAACTTATTGAGATATTACTTTACAACGTTTTGTTAGTTTCTTCTGTACAAGGAGTGAATCAGCTATGTCGATTCATATACTCCTTCCTTATGAATCTCCCTCCCACCTCTCCGCTCATCTGAGACGCCAGAGTCAGACACCACTGAAGCGACTCAGCACGCATGCACACACCCATATTCACCTATCTAGTCTCAGAGAACAAGTCAAATTTTAACCTGCTAGCTCTTCAAACAGTGGAGAAATATTTGGCCATGTCACAATTATTCAGAAACCTTATTATTAATGAAAAACCATATGTAATAAATGTTTTGAGCAGCACAAGGGATTTTTTGAGGATGGTTTACATACATTCTCTTTGTTTCTTCTGGTCTTATCTATAGCCAGACCACCCAGTTAGATGTCAGGACACTAGAGAAGAAAAAGATGGGATTGGGAGTCAAGCACAACTTGATAAAATCTCCGCTACTCTTATTATGGGTCAAATATAGACAAAGCAGTTGCATTCTATGAATTCCAAAGTCTAGGTGAGTTAAAAAAATGCTATCTCACATAATAATAAAGCATCGTAAATTGTAACGAACTGCAAACTGTCAAGAATGGACCATCCCATACCACAAGGCCTGGTATGTAGGCAAAATACTTTAATTACTTTAAGATTCTCAAACGATTATTTAAAAAAAATTAAAAAGCTTTTTTGTTTACTTACATGACCTCATATAATGACTTATCTAATCTCCTGAATACATACTCCCTTACAAATAAAAATTTTCATAAGAATGTAATAGAATATAAGTCTTCAAAGAATTAATAAATAGCCATAAATGAAGATCAGCGTATGCCTTAATTTGTTTAGGAGAATTTACTAAGACATTTTGAATTGTAGTCTTTGCAAATACATTAGATATACCTGTTAATATACTTAAGTATGACGTTTAGAAGCCACTGTTTAATCACAGATACATACATGTACTTATACTTTTAAAAATAATACTTTTTATTAATTTTTTCTCTGATATAATGTGAATAGTTTCCATACAAATGTTTTCTGAGTTATTTACTTGCATTTGCATGTACCATCATGGTTCTCGACATTAAAATAAATCAGGGGCTAGATTTCATCATTTAATAAATTATTGAATTAAAAGAAAAAAAAAAAAAAACTTCAGATAATTGTTAATGTAGGAAAGGTAGGCTACTTTCCAAATGAGTCCGCATCTGGCTTCTCCTTAAATGTAGCTTTCCTTGGCATTCTATTCTTTAGAAATCAAATTTTTAAACTGATATTTTCTTCACTTTCACAACATCATGAATTCCTATGTGTGAATATTTAAAATATATATCTCTAGCACAGACTTTGCCCTTGCAGTATAAACATGTATATTGAACTGCCTTCCAGAAATGAAAAGCTGCTGTCCCATGGGTATATCAAAACCACAGTGTCTACAACTAAAAGCATTAATGTTCCTCCAAAAATCAATACACTTTAATTACATCGTCATCATTCGTGTTACACAATCATAAACCTAGAATTTGTCTTCAAATATTTTATTCCTCTCAGTCTGTACATAACTGTTAGCATAGCCCCATTTCTCTACCTTTTAACAATTTTTACGTCTTTCTGCCATGTCTCTGCTGACACTGCCTTATTTCAGGTAAACGCCTCTTACACAGATTTTTCACTCTAGTCTATGAACTAGTCTAGATGAATTTGCTCTCAGAATTTGACAGAGAGGTCCATCCTTTCTCCAGCCAATCTTCCCGACCCAGGAATCAAACCGGGGTCTCCTGCACTGCAGGAGGGAATCTAAAACTTATAACAACAATAAAAATGTGGTCCCCATTGTCTGTGAACTTCAAATCATTAATTAATTGCTTCCTGTTGCCTGCTAGGTAAAGTGAAGAATTCTTAGTGAAGTATGAAGAGTTCAACATAACCTGCTCCCTGCCGAACACTCTAGAGTTGTTGTCTTCACATGCGACTTCCATAACCCTGAGCCATCAGTCAAATGGAGCTATTTGTTCATCAGAAGCTCCCTGTGACTTGCTACTATGCCTGGAGTCCTGAAGCTGCATGCCAAGATATAACAACACTGTTATGCTCTTAAGCAGCTTTCCAGTCCAAATAAAACTGACCACTCGTTTTTGCACCAACTATAAAATTTGAAAATGTTTTGTTTTTCATTACAAAAATTTTCCCTTTAAATATAATAGAATCTAGATTCTTTTTGGCCACAAAATAGGCTCATTGAAAACTGGAATCATGCCTCATCACCCATTGAGTTTCCTCAATTCCTGTGGTTAGAATAATAACTGACTGAAAGCAAGTGTCTATTACTGTTTATGCTCTTGGGTTCCAAAATATACACTGTTTATCACTCTTGGTTCCAAAATCATTGTGAACAATGACTGAAGCCACAAAATTAAAAGATGCTTGCTCCTTGACAGAAAAGCTATGATAAACCTAGACAGTGTATTAAAAAGCAGAGAGGTCCCTTTGCCAACAAAGTTCCATACAGTCAAAACTGAGGCTTTTCCATTTGTCATGTAGAGATGTGAGAGTTGGACAATGAAGAAGGCTGAGAACTGAAGAACTGATGCTTTTGAACAGTGTCCCTTTGACAGCAAGGAGATCGAACACAGTCAATCCTAAAGAAAATCAACCCTGAATATTCATTAGAAGGACTGATGCTAAAGCTGAAATACCAATATTTTGGCCACCTGATGTGAAGAGCTGACTCGCTGGAGAAACTCTGATACTGGGAAAGATTGAAGGCAGGAGGAGAAGGGGATGACAGAGGATTTGATAGTTGAATGGGATCACCGGCTCAAAGGACATGGGTTTGAGAAAACTCCAGGAGATAGTGAAGTCCAGGGAAGCCTGGCCTGCTGCAGTCCATGGCATCACAAAGAGTAGGACATGACTGAGTGACTGAACAACATCACTGTTTATAGAATAAATTAACCCCCAACCAATACTTATTAATTCATTTATCAAGCAAGTTGGGCGAATGTTCTTCATGCCCAACCCAGGGGAAAAATAAATTGAGTGGGAAATTCCAGGGATAAAAAGAATTATTTTTATAATGATATTGGTGATGATTAAAAAATGCCTCAAAGTACTCTGAAAGAAACAACCTCTGTGGGCTGGTGGGATGATAGGGATGGGGTGGGCAGTTGGGGATAAAGGCAATGTAATGTGAAAATTATAACAATAGGCAAGTAATGAATTTTCAGGGATATGGTGTGGAACTTATAAATGATATTATAAATACGTAACCCAATTGCTGGCAATAGCAAACTGGATTAGAGAACTATTATGTCTTTCATTTTATTTTGCGTTTTGATCAAGAGAAATAAAATTAGAATATTCTTAAGTTGATTATATGCATTTATGGTTATACCTCATTTATCTCACAGTATTGAGGAAGGACATTGTTATTCATATTAATGAAATAATCAGATAGCTGAAAGGATTCTTTAAACAATGATGGCATCGTGAAGAGCTCTGCAGTACTTCTTCCTAAAGAAGCGAGAAAATCTGGTGAAAACCATTGATACAAATAAATTTTCTATAAACTGACCTAGAGAAACACTAAGAGCACTGTATTAAAGGAAGCAAGTATTAATTTAGGAAAGTCTCCTAAAATTCTGTAAGAACAGGTGAAGTCTATGCATTTGAGTGACAATCCTCTTCCTGCCCCCCATCACCCAGGTTAACATGATGGAGGCTATACTTACACATTCCCTGGTGGTCAGATGGTAAAGAATCTGCCCTCCTTGCAGGAGACCTGGTTTCAATCCCTGGGTTGGGCAGGCCCCCTGGAGAAGGGCTTGGCAACCTGCTCCAGTATTCTTGCCTGGAAAATTCTATGGACAGAGGATCCTGGCAAGCTACAGTCCGTGGGGTCGCCAAGAGTTGGACATGACTGAACAAATCACACACGCAAATGCTTGGGTAGTTGTGGCCAAGAAGACAGATTTTTCTGTCCTCACCCCCCAAGTCAGGAGTTACCGTATCTGTGAAGGTCTGCTCACCAGCATTTCTTACCCCCTTTAACACTAAGTTGAAGGAGCCAAGTGCTTGGTGAGTCCATTAGGTTAGGCCCTCCTTTCCTGTACCAAATCCCTACACATAGGACAGAGGTTCTACCCCAGGCATGGCCAGCCAAGAACACTAGGGTGAGTGCCTTCACTCCAGCCTGCATTTGGGTAGATGTTGCATGCTGCTGAGGCTAGCCGCCAGGGACCAGAGTCTGTAGTGGCAGGTGATGCACAGTAGTGGCTTAGAGGATCTTCCCAGAAGGAGAGGAAATCCACAAAAACAGAGAGAGCTCCAAACTTATCCCCAAGGTTAACAATTTTATCTGAAAGAAAGTTTGGGGAAGTTCCCTTGTAAGGACACTGAAAGCATTATGCTTAATTAAGAACAACAAGTTAAAGCACAGACCATCTAGGCCACCAGAGATAAAAAGGAAAATAAAACTAGGAATAGGCCTGCTGGTGTCAGAACACTGCCATCTCAGGGTGACTTGGTACATTCTCAAGGCTGTACCCCCCAAGGACACCAAAGCTGAACAATATAGTAGAAATTAATTTTATCAAAATAGCTAAGTTTCAAAGAAACACACAAATAACTAGAAATCAAGCCATGGAGAGGAAAGAAACCAGTCTCCAGGGTTGCTGAAATACATTACTGAAAATGTCCTGTTTTCAACAACAAATTATGAGAAAGGCAAGAAGCATAAACTATGACTTATACATGTTAAAGCAAACACATAAAAAAACAAGACAACAGAAACATGTCAGGTTTAATGGGTAGACTTCAAAGTAATCATTATAAGTATATTCAAGGAATAAAAGGAAGCCATGATTAAGGAAGAATAGGAAGATATGACAACGCCTCAAATATAAAACATGAATAAAGAATTAGAGATAATTTTTAAAAGCAAAGGAAATTCAAGAGTTGAAAAGTACAGTGTTTAAAATTCAAAATTCTTTAGGGGAACAAAATAATAGAATTCAAATTGAATAAAACATCAGCAAACTTGAAGTTATATCTATGGAAGTTATTCAATCTGAAGAATAAAGAGAAAATATAACGAAGAAAAATTTAATGGAGCCACAGAGAAGATGTGAGACTCCTTTAACAGGACCAACATAATATAATGAAAGTACCACAATGAAAGGAGAAGAGAACTGAAAAATTTTTTAAAAAGTGTTTAATATTCCTGAATTTGCTGATAAATACTATACTATATATAACAGAATCTCAACCAATTGCAAAATAGGATCAATGCAAAGAGATCTATATACAAATACATGATAGTAAAAATACTGAAAGACAGAGGAAAAATTTGAAAGCAGAAGGAGAAAAATCACTCACCAATTACGATGATATTAACACCTGACTTCTAATGAGAACCCTTGGTGGTCATATGGGAAGGTATAGTCAAAGGGCTGTAGGATACAGCTGCCAACCAAGAACCATATAATCAGTAAAACTACCTTTCATATGTGAAGATAGCATATATTACCAGGTAAATAAAACTGAGACAATCTTTGTAATTGCAAAGAAATTGCAGGAAATAATTAAAGATACTCTTTGTGTTGGAAGCAAAATCTAGATGGAAATTCAAATCCACAAGAGGAACTGAAGCGTACTGGTAAAGGTAATTACATAACTACAAAATACGATGTAAATTCATATGCTGTCCCTTTTCCCTTAATTGATTAAAAAAGCAATTGCCTCATATTGTATAATATGTATATGTTTGTACTGTTTAGCTTATAATATATAGAAATGTAATATGTTTATCAAAGAAGCACAAAGGTGGTGGGATAAGAACAAGATGATGACTCAAACCCACAGGGAAAGGTGAAGAGAACTATAAATGGTAATTAAGAAGGTAAATAAAACAAAATGTATATATATGTACTTGTTCTCATTTCTTTTCTCAGCTTCCATAATTGACACAAAATTATGCAAAGTAGTTCATGAGTGTACTGTTGATTTTGCAGCATATATAAATAAAATATATAGGGAGATAATATGATTAAAGTAGAAATAAAAAATAAAGCTATATATGAGTAACATTTCTACATCTCAGTGGAATTTAGTATAAAAGTTGATATAAATATGAAGATTCTGATAAACAAAAATATATGTGGTAAGCCACGGAGCAACCACAAAGAAAACAATTCCAAAGTATAAGAAAAAAATAAGTATTGTATTTGGTCCAAAGGATGAATAAGCTATAGAGAATAAACATTTATAAATGGACTGTCTTCTTTTTTAACCAAAAATTTGTGAACGTATATTAAATCTGCCTTGGCAACTTAAGGCTATCATTATGAACATAATTAATGACATAAATAAGAACAAATGGTATAAAACAATGTGAAGTTGAAATATATAGAACCATTTATGTTAATTTTCCTTCTTGTTTTTCCTCTTGCTATCTGTCAAGTGTTCATAAAGCCCTCTGTGTTCACATCACAACACATACTAACTGAGACTTATTGATTTCTGAAGAGTGAAATTCTTAGTTGCTCAGTCATGTCTCTTTGTGACCCCATGGACTGTAGACCTTCAGGCTCCCCTGTTCATGGAACTGTCTGAACAAGAATACCAGAGTGGGTAGCCTTTCTCTTCTCGAGGGGATCTTCCCAACCTGGGGATTTGAACCTGGGTCTCCTGCATTGCAGGCAAATTCTTTACCATCTGAGTCACCAGGGAAGTCTTTATTGGTTTATATGTCTCTCTTATTTCTCTTTATCCACAGCAGTCAGCTGAGGGTACCATAAACATTAAACACTAAATACATGCTTGAATAAAGACTAAATAAAGATTTGGAGATTAACCACTTGAAGTTATTAAAACTAAGGACTCTACTTTGAATATTTACTACCCCTTTGCCGTCTGGACTCCTCCAAAAAGTTTCCAAAGCTCTTCCTGATTCTGTTATCTAATTTATCAAACAAAGATAAACATCACGTTTATCTTATGTTGCCATGAGAATTAAGTGAGTTAGTGTCTAAGTACAGCACTCTGAACTCGATAGGACTTACAATAAACGCTACATGTGCTTGTTCATATTATTCATGTATGGATATGCTAGCATTTATTTTGGTTGCTCTGGTAAATCTTTTGATACTTTAGGTTCTTAGTAAATTTGAGATGGCTGAGGTTATCATAAATCACTTCTGGATAAAATTTCACATTTACTTATTTCTTTGCTATTTGCCTTTCTATTCTCCTTGTAAGCTACTCTAATTATAAATAGAACAGAATAACCACAAAACATAAGATATTTGTCTTTGGAGAGATTTGAGAATATGACTAAGAAGACAGGGAGATCTTATTTTGTAATACTGATTTGATAGTGGAGACTCATGAATAACAAGGATCAGGATTTCTATATTGCTTTTATCCCCTTGGTATTCAACATGTTTTTGCAGTCTGTCACAATGACTTCTTCATGCTCACTTATCTGCTCTCTATTAAATGTTCTGATGGTTCATGTCAGAAAGTGAGTGTTGGTGCTCATACCAAATGACAGAGGATCTGTATTGTGGGATCTCATTGACTGACAGTTGACGGTAACCACAGAAATTCTGTGCTTCCTGGGGACTTTTAAAATTATTTTAAATTCACCTCAAAAAACTGTGATAATCCTAGAGTCTTACTGAGTATCAAGAATGTAAGAACAGTGCCGAAGAAAATGGACTCCAAACATATTTAATGTTTAATCTATCATGTTCAAGGGATATAAGTGGCCAGTGGCCCAAGCATGTCACCAACTCTAGTTTCTATTTATATACTTACTATTACAAATCTTTCTATTATGTAAGTCTTCAAGTTTCTAAATAGTGTTTTTCTTTGAAATTATAAGAGGTATGCTGATCTCTTCTTGGTGTGTTCATGCCACCCACATACTTTGGAATCTGTGGCATACATTAGATTTTTCAAACTAGGGACCTAGGAATCTTTCTTGATGAGAAAGGGAATGAAATGCTAAGGGAATGCAGAAGTCAAATGTTAAGTTATTTCTACCGATTAAAAGCTACTACTGAAAACTATGCAAAATGTATAAGAATATTTCCAGAAATTAAACAACAAAGGGAAAAAAAAAATCAAACATTTCACACATCCTGAGGAAAATGGTCTAAGCCTATATGATTCTTTATGCTCTCATATAAGTGAAAATTTTCTTATTAATATCAAAATAAAACTTATTCCTTGTATGTAAGAAGTGTCACATTCTATTTGGAAGCCCTAAAAGTAATGGTCTCTGGTAGGCAGTATTCAATGATATACTGATATCACCAAGAAAATATGTGCAACTAGTTAAAAATCTCTAATTTATTTCTTAAAAAATAATTTATATTCTCAAGTTTCTAACTCAAATACTGGCTTCTTCTTCTAGTTGGAAATGATTCTAATAGCCTAATCTAGGGCTTCACAAGCCTGGCGCTATTAACTTTTAGGGCCGTATAATCCTATGCTTTGAAGGGTTGCCTTGTGCATTATAAGATACTTGGTAGAATTCCAGGACCCTCCCCCAAATTTTGATGATCCTAAACCTATCTAAACATGGCCAAGTGGTCTAGTCTGAAAAGAAGTGTTTTAGATTTCAATACTGTGCAACAGATCACCACAAGCTTATTGGTTTAAAACAATTGTTTTATAAATTTATAAATTTATATCACAAATTTATATCACACTTTCCCTGGTGAGCAGTCTGTGTTAGCAGGGGTCTCTGCTCAATATATCAGTAAGCTGAAATTAAGGAATTGTCAGGGGCTTCTATTTTCATCTAGGGCTCAGCGAGAAGGACACCATCTGCAAGGCAAGGAGAGAGAGGCCTTGGGAGACATCAATTCTACTGGTACCTTGATCTTGGACTCCCGGGCTCCAGAACTGTGAGAAAAATAAATCCTGCAGTTAAAGCCATTCAGCTTTATGGAAAGCCTAGCAAACTAATACAGAAGACTATTCAACAGCCTTAATCTGTGGAAGCAAAGCAGTAGATTCTCAAGAAACCATCGGGAAGGGCATTTCAAAAGTCATCACATGGCTGTCCCTCCCAACAATGAAAGAAGTGGAAATTTACAGACCCTATTTAATAAAACAACACAAACATAAAACACTTCCTTCAGCATCCAGTGTGATTTGACATTTTGAATTTATAATATTTTTCATAATTTACAGATAAGAATATGTGACACAACTGGCTAAATATTTCTCAGATTACCAACTATTAATCAGACTCCTTTCCTTGGCTAATTATCTGAATTTTTTCCCACTATCTAAAAAAAGTTTAAATTTATACAAATAAATTAATCAATGAAAGGACCAGAGCTCAAAAGGAGATGGATGACCATAGAATATAAAAGGATTCCTCATTTTTCATCTTGCTGAAATTCAAAAGGACCAGCCAGTGGAAGAAATCTGTCTGGATAGAAGTTTTGTATCATTTACACCAGTTGCATTAATAATGGTTAATTATAGTCTGTCTACAGACTTCCTAAAGCTTAAATTGGATATAATTTTACTCATTTCCTGCCTTAAGTCACTTTTGAAATTTGTTGAAAAATTTTAAACATCTGCTTAATTTCCCCTAAAGAGGTAGCTATATTTTATTATAAGTGAGGCAATCTGTAGGTTTAGCTTATTTCTTGTGTGTGTATATTCAACATGGTGATTTGATATAAATGGGCCTATACATCTAAATCATACATTTACTAGTCATTTGCAAAGTTCAGAGAACTTTTGAAAACTTAGAAATTTAAGATTACACTTTTGTTAGACCTAAAATAATCAGAAGTGATGTCACTGTGTCCTTGTCCATTTGATTGTTTGGCTCCAATTTCTATCTACACAGTAAAAATGGGCACCACTTGTCCAGGGAGACCTAATTTCTGAGCAGCACGTCTTACTTGCTATCAAGTCAAATTTAGTTCTATTCTTTTGGCAGATGCTCAAGATTATTACTACATAACTGGCACCAACAGCTGCCTCTGCTGTGTAAAGCATATGAACATCACACAATCCAGATTTTCACCATCTCATTTAGTATTAGCTCACTTTTTGTGCAATGAAGTGTGTAGTCACACACACAAAAAAGGTATGGAGTGTATTTTGATCTTGAACTCAGAAAAATTGTGGTCTAAAATATTCTTATTAGTATCTGAACATGATATATTATCATAATTTTCTTAAAGCCATGTATATATATATATATATTTGTTTTCTACACGGCGTTGGCTTGCTTATAAACTAGAGGAGAAAAGAAACTTTAAAAATAATTCAAATAAAGTAACAGTATGAAAGATTAAACTTCTGCATTCATCACTTAAACAAAAATCATGCACCTATGTTTGCCTTCTGAAGCACAACTTTAAATACTGAACAGGAAAAGCAAGGCTAAATAGAGCTTTCCAAGGTGTTACCTTGAGGCATATGGAGTTTTATCCAGTTGAAGATAAAACAAACTGAAATCTCTAATTCAGAAGCCTATCTCCTTCTGGCACCTTAAACCAAACTTTTGTCCATCTGCCCTCTCATGGGTTGAAGACCTTTGGCCCCTAATAGAATTCATGTTAAGCATGCTCTTTTAGGGCTTCCCTGATGGCTGAGATGGTAAAGCGTCTGCCCACAATGCGGGAGACCCGGGTTCGATCCCTGGGTCGGGAAGATCCCCTGGAGAAGGAAATGGCAACCACTCTAGTAATCTTGCCTACAAAATTCCACGGATAGAGGAGCCTGGTGGGCTACAGTCCATGGGGTCACAAAGAATTGGACACGATGGAGTGACTTCACCCACTCACCCATGCTCTTTAAAAAAACAGATGTTCCTCTTAATCACACCCAGTAATATGTGCAGTAAGCTTAAGAGATACAGCCTGACTAAGATATATATAAAGTAAACAAGACCATTTAGTTCTTTGCAACAAGCAACCCTGCTTGATCACTAATTCATTTATTCATATGCTTCCATGTGATGGTATTGACTATCTTTGAGGGTCAGTGTACTGTGATAGGGAGAATATAGGATATGTGGGTCTAGTAAATGATATTCATAAATATCCTAATAGAAAATATTAGATAAGATAGCGTTTCCCTGCTGACTCAGACAGTAAAGAATCTTCCTGCAATGCAGGAGTCCCCTGGATTTGATCACTGGGTTGGGAATATCCCCTGGAGAAGGGAATGGTTACCCGCTCCAGTATTCTTGCCTGGAGAATCCCATGGACAGAGGAGCCTGGTGGGCTATAGCCCACAGGGTCGCAAAGAGTCAGACAAGACTGAGCAACTAACATTTTCTTTCACTCTCATAAGTTCATGTATAAATTTATATATGTGTGTGTGTATATATATATGTATATATACACACACACATACATATACTATAATTTCAGTTACTATAACTAAAGTTAACTATCACTAAGAATAATTATTTTAAATGAGTGTTTTCTAATACATATTGAAAACACATATTTAAGTTTAGCCTGATTTATTTACCCCATGAAATTTTAAGAAACAAAGTTTCTGATATGATTTTCTTACCTATTCATCTTTATGAAATCTACTACTAAAAAGACCCAGATTATCATGTCTGGAATAAAATGCTTCATGGTTTTAGCCCCTTCACCAACCCATTTTAAATCACCCAAACGTATTAAAATACATCAGCTTTCTAAAATACATTTTAGAGTTCATGATGCTGTTTGAAGGAGAGGAATATCTTCTTTTTACTTAACAATCTGGCTCCTCAAGACAAATTATTTATAACCTCAAAACTTTCTTTGCAAATAAATACCTACTTTCACAAATCTACACTCACACAACACAAACACATTTTACATCCTCCTATTTTGAGCCTACACTCCTAGACGATGTTCTTTAGATTTGCTAAAGTGATTAAACTTATTTGAACAAGTAAGACTTTATGTGTGTGATTTATTATAAACTGTGCACTCCTTATATGTATTGTAAATAATTTATTTACATATATACATTATATATATGTATGTAATTGTGTGTGTGTGTCTGTGTGTGTGTGTGTGTGTGTATATATGTACGCACAGCCTTTGTAGAAGGTACTATCCTAATCATGGGTGAAAAAAATAACCAAGTCATAGTCCTTGCCTTCTAGAAATACCCATCCTGGATGCTTAGAGAAGTATACTCTGTTTTTATTTTGCTGAGAGCATTTCTTCAATGAACACACGTTGAATTTTATAAAATGTATTTTCTATTTCTTTTGATATTATACCACTTTTATTCTTTAGCATGTTACTATGGTACATTGCGAAGAGTTGACTCATTGGAAAAGACCCTGATCCTGGGAGGGATTGGGGGCAGGAGGAGAAGGGGACGACAGAGGATGAGATGGTTGGATGGCATCACCGACTAGATGGACATCAGTTTGAGTAAACTCCAGGAGTTGGTGATGGACAGGGAGGCCTGGCTGCTGAGATTCATGGGATTACAAAGAGTCGGATACGACTGAGCGACTGAACTGAACTGAACTGATGGTACACTGCATTGTTTAAGTTTGCAGTGTTGAACTAGTCTTTCATTACTAAAATCAACTCTACTTGATTGTAATATATCATCCTTTTATATATTGCTAGATTTTATCTGTTAATATTTAGCTGAGGATTTTCTGTCTATATTCAAGATGAATATTTGTAGTTTTCTTTCATTATCATTTTTATCTGTATAAGATATAAGGATGTTGGACTGATAAATTAGGAAAGATTTTCTCCCATTCAATTTTCTGGATACATTGTGGACAAAATATATGACTTCTGTCTTAAATGTGTTGTACGGTTCACCAGTGAAACCACCAGGGATTGAGATTTACTTTGTTATATATTACACTGTTTGTGGTTAATTTCATTGATAGTAAATTTTGATAGCTTGTATATTTTAAGGGTTCAGTGCATTCCATCTAATGTTTTTCAAATTTATTGCCATACAGTGGTTTGTAATATTGTCCTGCTATTATTTTAATATCAGAGGAGCACGCATTGTGTAGTCTTTCCTTCCTTTGTTGGGCTTACTAGAGGTTTATCAATTTAATTGATCTTGAAAAAAACAAGAAATGTTGGCTTACTGATTTTCTCTACTGTTTGCTTGTAATTTCACTGATCTCTGCTATAATCACTGTTATCATATTCCTTGTTTGCTGTCGGTTTATTTTGCCCTTCTCTCTCTCATTCTTAAGGTGAAAGCTTACTGATTTTGGATCGTTCTTTTGTTCCAGTATATGCATTTAATGCTATAAACTTCCCTTTAAGAACTGTTTTATCAGTACCCAACAGGTGTAGCTATATTGTATTTTTATTTAATTCAAAATATTTTCTTACATAGCTGAGACTTCCTTTTCAGGCAACAGATTGTTTAGAAGTCTATTGTTTAAATTTCAACTTTGGGGATTTTGAAGGGATTTTCCAGATTTTTTTTGTAATTTATCTCTAGCAAGCTATTATGGTCATAGAATATGCTCTATATGGTATCGCTTGCCCTTTATTCCTGAAGTTACAAAATTTCTTCTGGAATCATTTTTGTTTATCTTAAGGAAATTTCTATAATTTCTTTTTTTTGGGGGTTGGGCATCAGATAGTGACAGATTTTCTTATTTTTCCTTAATCTAACAATATCTTTATTTCAGTAATTTTTGAAGGATATTTTAACTGCATACAGAATTCTATGTTGAAAAAGGGTGGGGTCAAGATGGGATCAAGAGGGTGGGATCAAGATCAGAGTAGGAAGATCCTGAACTCACTTATTCCCATACATCAAAACCACAATACACATATAGTAGATACAGCAAAACTATAAGCACATAGAACAACTTTCCCTAAAAGCAACCTGAGTACCAGTGGATCAGCTCTTCTACAGTTAAGGATATAAACAAAAAAAAAAAAAAATCCTGAGATGGGCAGGAGGGACAGAGACACGGGTGGTCAGGACCTACACCTCAAGTGGCCCGCCAAGGGAGGAGGAGAATATCAGCGCAGAGGTCCTCCCTGAGGAGAAAGGAGTCTGAGCCTCCCACTCGGCGTCCCGGCCCTGGGGGTGGGCAACAGGAAGATACACCCCAACTGGCTCTGAAAAGCAGCGGGGCTTCTGATCTGCAGGGCTGGAGAGAACCAAGCGTGCTCTCAAAGGCCTTACACAAACTTCCTTTCTCTGAGTCCCAAAGCAAAGGCTGCAGACCGAAAAGTGTGTGGTGCTCGAGCCAACTTGCCAAGACTGCTCAGGTAAGGCCCTTGACATGGCTGAAAGCAGAAACAACTTTCCAAAATCTTTGGGACACAGCCAAAAAAAAGGGGGGGGGGGCTCTAAGAGGGAAGTTCTTAGTGATACAGCTACTTCAAGAAACAAATAAACAGAAAAAACCCCAAATAAGCAACCTAACTTTTATCTAGAGAAATTAGAAAAAGATGAGCAAACAATGAAGTAGAGAAAAGAAAATAAAAAGATCACAACAGAAATAAATAAAATTGAGAATAAAAAGCAATACAAAAGATCAAGGAAGCTAGGAGCTGGTTTTCTAAACATATTTAAGACTGATAAACTTTTAGCTAGAAATATCAAGAGAAAAACAGAGAGTACCCAAATAAATATAATTAGAAATGAAAGATGATAAATTACAACCAATATCACAGAAACACAAATAATCACAAAAGAATACAATTATACACCAAAATTGGACAACCTAGAAGAAATGAATAAATTACTAGAAACAAATAATCTTCCATGACTGAGTCAGGAAGAAATAGGAAGCCTTAACAGACTAATGAAATTGAATCTATAATCAATAAACACTCAACAAACAAAAGTCCAGGACCAGATGACTTCACAAGGGAATTCAACTACATCTTTTGAGTTAATACCTATGTTTCTAAAACTATTTCAAAAAATTGAACAGGATTGGAACACTTCCAAACTTATATTAGACCATCATCATTCTAATATCAAAACAAGACAAAGACAGTACCCTCCACACACAAAAAAATTACAGACTAGTGTCACTGATGAATAAGTGTGGGAAACTCCGACAAAATACTGGCAAGCTGAATTCAACCATAAACTGAAAGGATCATATATTATGATCAAGTGAGAGTTGTTCCAGGGATACACAAATGTTATAATATCTGCACATAAGTAAATGTGACAAAATGCATTGACAAATGAAGGATTAAAACCATGTGATCATTTTGATGCGTGTATGCTCAATTGCTAAGTCACGTCCAACTCTCTGCGACCCCATGGACTGCAGCCTGCCAGGCTCCTCTGTCCATGGAATTTTCTAGGCATGAATACTGGATTAGATTGCCATTTCCTACTCAAGGTACCTTCCTGACCTTCCTCTCCTGTGTCTCCTGCAATGGAAGGTGGATTCTTTATCACTGAGCCACCTGGGAAGCCCGATCTTCATGGTAGATGCAGAAAAAGCATCAGACAAAATTCAGCATCCACTCATAATGAAAGCTCACAATGCATTTAATATAGAAGGGATATACATTAACATATTAGTAGTAAAGATGATTTATGACAAACACAGCTAACATCATACTCAATGCTGACAATCTGAGAGCTTTTCCTCTAAGATCAAGAACAAGACAAAGATGCTCACTTTGGGCACTTTCATTCAACATAGAATTGGAGTCTTAGCCACAGCAATCAGACAAGTAAGAGAAATAAAAAAGCATCTATATTGAAAGGGGAGAAGTAAACTGTCACTCTGTAGATATCATTATACCACAAATCAAAAACCATAAAGACTATCCCCAAAATACTATTAAAACTATTGAAATAAGCTCAGTAAAATTTCAGAATACAAAATTAATATACAGAAGCCTGTTGCATATCTACAAACTAACAATGAACTATAAGAAAAAGAAAACAATTCCATTTACAATCATGTGAAAATTAAATAAATACCTAGGGGTAAGTTTAACAAAGGAGGTGAAAGATCTGAAAGCCATAAGATGATGAAGAAAGAAATGGAAGACAGCACAAATAAATGAAAAGATATACTGTGCCCATGGGTTGAAAGAAGTAATATTGTTAAAACGTCCATACCACCAAAAGCAATCTACAAACTCAATGCTGTTTTCTAAGTGCAATTCCTGTCAAAATACACATGGCATTTTTCAGAGAACTGGAGTAAATTATCCAAAAATTTGTATGGAAACGCAAAGTACCACAAATAGCCAAAGCAATATTGAGAAGGAAAAAAGTTGGAGGTATTAGGCTCCCTGATTTGAGCCTGTACCAAAATTTATAGTCATCAAAATAGTAGGTGCTGCCACAAAAACAGAGAGATTATTGTTGTTCAGTCACTATTTGTGTCTGACTCTTTGTGGCCCCATGGACTGCAGCACACTGGGCTTCCCTGTCCTTAACTATCTCCATGAGTTTGCTCAAACTCATTTCCACTGAGTCAGTGATGCCATCCAACCATCTCATGCTCTGTTGCCCCCTTATCTTCTTGCCCTCAGTCTTTTCCAGCATCAGGGTCTTTTCAAATGAGTCAGCTCTTCAAATCAGGTGGCCAAAGTATTGGAGTTTCAGCTTCAAAACCAGACCTTCCAGTGAATAATCAGGGCTGACATCCTTTAGTATTGACTGGTTTGGTGATTTCCTTGCAGTCCAAAGGACTCTCAAGAGTCTTCTCCAATACCACAGTTCAAAAATATCAATTCTTTGGCACTCAGCCTTTTTCCTGGTCCAACTCTCACATCCACACATGACTACTAGGAAAAAATTATAGTTCTGACTATAGAGATCTTTGCTGGCAAAGTGATGTCTCTGCTTTTTCAATACACTGTCTAGGTTTGTCAAGGCTACTCATCCAAGGAGCAAGCATCTTTAATTTCATGGCTGCAGTCACCTTCTGCATTAAGTTTGGAGCCCAAGAAAATGAAATATGACACTGTTTCCACATTTTCCCCACCTGTTTGACATGGAGTGATAGGACTGGATGCCATGATATTCATTTCTTAAATGTTGAGCTATAAGTCACCTTTTTCACTCCTCTTTCACTTTCATCAAGAGGGTCTTTAGTTTCTCTTCATTTTTTTGCCATTAAAGTGGTACCATCTGCTTATCTGAGGTTTTGTAATTTCTCCTGGCAATCTTGATCCCAGTTTGTGATTCATCTAGCCTGGCTTTTCGCATGATGTACTTTGCATATAAATTAAAGAAGGCTGTGACAATATACAGCCTTGACTTGCTCCTTTCTGAGTTTTGAACCAGCCTGTTGTTCCATGACTAGTTCTAACTGTTGCTTCCTGTCCTGCATACAGGTTTCTCAGGCGGCAAGTGATGTGGTCTGGTATTCCCATCTCATTAAGAATAATCCAGGTTGCTATGATCCACACCATCAAACAGTTTGGCATAGTCAATGAAGCAGAAGTTGATTTCTTTTTTTAATTCCATTTCTTTTTCTATGGTACAGTGGCAATTTGATCTCTGGTTCCTCTACCTTTTCTAAATCCAGCTTGTACATCTGGAAGTTCTCAATTCATGTACTGCTGAAGCCTAGCTTGAAAGATTTTGAGCATAACCTTGCTGGCATATGAAGTGAGTGGTATTACATGGCAATTTGAAAGTTCTTCAGCATTTTGTTTCTTTGGGATTAGAATGAAAACTAACCTTTTCAGTCCTGTGACCACTGCTAAATTTTCCAAATTTGCTGATGTGTTCAGTGCAGCACTTTATAGCATTATCTTTAAGGATTTGAAATAGCTCAACTGGAATCCTGTCGCCTCCACTAACTTGGTTCATAATACTGCTTCCTAAACCCACTTGACTTCAGACTCCAGGATGTCTGGCTCTAGGTGAGTGTCCACACCATCGTAATAATTTAAGTCATTAAAAGCTTTCTTTGTACAGTTCATCTGTGTATTCTAGCCATTTTTTCTTAATCTCTCCTGCTTCTGTTAGGCCCTTGCCATTTCTGTCCTTTTTGTTTCTATCTTTGCATGAAATGTTCCCTTGGTATCTCACATTTTCTGAAAGAAATATCTAGTCTTTCCCATTTTATTCTTTCCCTTTATTTCTTTGCATTGTTTACTTAGGAAGACTTTTGTCTCCCTCCTTGCACTTCTCTGGAACTCTGAATTCAGTTGGGTGTATCTTTCCCCTTCTCCTTTGCCTTTCACTTCTCTTCTTTCTCATCTATTTGTAAGGCCTCCTCAGACAAACACTTGCCTTCCTGCATTTCTATTTCTTGTGGATGGTTTTAATCACAATCTCTTGTATAATGCTATGAACCTCTGTCCATAGATGTAAGGCACTCTGTCTACCAGATATAGTCACTTGAATCTATTTGTCACCTCCACTGTGTAATCATAAGGGATTTGATTTAGGTCATACATGGATGGCCTAGTGGTTTTCCCTACTTTATTCTATTTAATTCTGAATATGGCAAGAAGGAGTTCATGATCTGAGCTACAATCAGTTCCTGGTCTTGTTTTTGATGACTATATAGAGCTTCTCCATCTTTAGCTGCAAAGAATATAACCAGTCTGATTTCCATACTGACCACTTGGTGATGTCCATTTGTCGAGTCATCTTGTGCTTGGAAGAAGGTGTTGCTATAACCAGTGTGTTCTCCTGGCAGAGCTCTGTTAGCCTTTGCCCTGCTTCATTTTCATTCCAAGGTCAAACTTGCTATTTTCCCAGGTATCTTTTAACCTCCTACTTTTGCATCCCAGCCCCCTGTGATGAAAAGGACATCTTTTTTGGTGTTAGTTAGAAGGTCTTGTAGGTCTTCATAGAATCATTCAACTTCAGCTTCTTCAGTATTACTGGTTGGGGCATAGATCCCTTGCCCACACACCTCAGCAAGGCCTTTGCTTCGACCTCTGGACACACGATAAGTGACACCTGACAGCCAGTGAAGAGAAATAGATCAATGGAACAGGATAGATAGCCCAGCTATATGCCCATATACATATAGTCAACTGATCTATAACAAAAGAGGTGTAAGAATAGGCCAAGAAGAAAAGACAGCCTCTTCAATAAGTGGTGTTGGAAATACTGGACAGCAACATATTAAAAAATAAAATAGGCCCCTTACTCACACAGGGCAACAATAAACTCAAAATAGATTAAGGATTTAAATATAAAACCTGAAATTATAAAATTGCTCGATGAAAACATTGGTTGCTTTTTTTATATATTGATCACAGCAATATTTGTTTACATCTGTCTACAAAGGCAAGGACAAAAAAGCAAAAAATACACAAACAGGACGACATCAAACTAAAATGCCTTTGCACAGCTAGGGAAACCATCAACAAAACCAAAAGGCAGTCTACTTAATGGAAGAAGATATTGCAAGTCATACTAAAATGGCTGATAAAGTGTTGATTTACAAAATATAAAGAATTTATACAACTCAATATTATAAAGAATGTATTATATACATAAGTTGACCTATAATTAACATACACTATTATATTGATTTCAGATGCACAATATAGTAATTTCGTATTTTCATTAACTAGGATATTATCACCACAGTAAGAATAGTTACAATAAAAAAAGTAGAAATGCAGAGGACGTGAGTAGGTATTTTTACAAAAGCAGACATACAGACACGTAAAAAGTAAATGAAAAAATGCTCAACAACACTAATCATTGGGAAATGCAAATCAAAACCAAATGAAATACAACCACACTTTTCAGAATGACTATCATCCAAAAGACAGCAAATTATAAGTGTTGACAAGCATGTAGAGAAAAGGAAATCCTCTTGCCATGTTGGTGGGAATGTGAATTGGTCAGCCACAAGGAAAACAGTATGAAGATTCCTTTAAAACGAAAAAAAAAAAGAGAGAGAGAGAAATATGATCTAACTATTCTCCTGGGTATTTCTCTGAAGAATAGGACAACATTTGAAAAGATATATGCACCCATCCCCCGTCACGTTCGCTGTAGCGTTATTCACAATAGTCAAGACATGGGCGCAACCTAAGTGTCCATATTGTTGTTTTTCTTTTGCTAAGTCATGTCCAGCTGTTTGTGACCCCACAGACAGCAGTATGCCAGGCCTATCTGTTCTTCACTGTCTATAGAAGCTTAGTTTGAAGGGTTTTGAGCATTACCTTCCTAGCATATGAAATGAGTGCAGTTATACTATAGTTTGAACATTCTTTGGCATTGCCTTTCTTTGTGATTGGGATAAAAACTCACCTTTTCCAGTCCTGTGGTCACTGCTGACTTTTCCAGATTTGCTGTCATATTCGGTGCAGCACTTTAACAATATCATCTTTTAGGATTTGAAATAGCTCAGCTAGAATTCCATCACGTTCATTAGCTTTGTTCATAGTAATTCTTCCTAAGGCCCACTAGACTTCATACTCCAGGATGTCTGGCTCTAGGCGAGTGACCACGCCATAGTGGTTATCCAGATTACTTAGACCCTTTTTTGTATAGTTCTTCTGTGTATTCATGCTGCCTCTTCTTAATCTCTTCTTAATGGTTATCTGAATTAAATTCGCCCATCCCCATCCATTCTAGTTGCCTGAGTCCTAATATATTGATGCTCACTCTTGCCATCTCCTACTTGATCACGTCCAATTTACCTTGATTCGTGGACTTAACATTCCAGGCTCCTATGCAATATCGTTATTTACAGCATCGGATTTTACTTTGACCACCAGATGTATCTACAACTAAGTGTCATTTCCGCTTCAGCCTAGCCTCTTCATTCTTCCTGGAGCTATTTCTCCGCTCTTCCCCAGCAGCTTATTGGACCCTTATGAACACAGGCGACTCATCTTCTGGAGTCATATCTTTTCGCCTTTTCATACTCTTCATGGGGTTCTTGAGACAAGAAGACTGAAGGGGTTTGCCATTCCCTTCTCCAGTGGACCACGTTTTGTTTGAGCACACCACCATTACTTGTGCGTCTTGGGTATGGGAAGCTAAGAGCCTCTGAGTCTGCAAACTGGGACCTTCACGTGTTTTGCCACAGCTGCAAGCCCAGAATTTCAGTTCTTTACTGCTCCAGAGAAGATAAACCCAGAAGATGAGCGCATGTTCTTTTACTCTTTCATCTTGGCACTGAAGGCGTAGCCCACCAAAGAAACATACCCGATGTCCAAGAACAAAGGAGAAGCCACAGCGAGACAGTAGGGGTGCGATCACAATCAAATCAAATCCCATATGTGTCAGGTGGGCGACCCACAAACTGGAGAGCAATGATACCAAAGACGTTCTCATACTGCTGCAGAGGTTCTAGGCCCCACATCAAACTTCCCAACCTTGGGGTCCAGCAAAGGGGCTGGGAATCCCCTGGTAATCTGATTTTGAAGGACAGTGGGATTTGATCACAGAACTTCCACAGGACTGGGGGAAACAGGGACTCTTGGAGGGCGCAGACAGGCCCTGGTGTGTGCCCCGGCCCGGGGGAAGGAGCCGTGGCCCCGCGATAGACTGAGCAGGGCCAGCCTGCGAGCGCCTGTGGCTCTCCTGCGGAGGCGTGGGTCAGCAGTGGCCTGCCGCGGGGGCTGGGGCACTGCCCACGGCTGTCCTGGGAGGCGTGTGTTGGCATAATTCCTTCTGCAGGTTGCTGGTAGCCCTACCATAGAGCCTGCAGACTCTGGTCAAACTAACAGGGAGAGAGCACAGCCCCAGCCATCACCAGACAACTGGATTAAGGTCCTAATGACTCAGCCATTGCAAATAAATAAATCTTGGCATTTGTGACAACATGCAAGGACCTAAGGATATTATACTAAGTGAAAAAAAAAAGGCAAAGACAAATCTGTATGTTGTCATTGATAAGTAGCCAATAAAAAATGTACAAATAGAACAGAACAGAAGCAAGCCAATAGTGGCAGTGATAAACACTTGTGCTTGCCAGAGAGGAAGGGGTAAAGAATGAATGAAAAGTGTGAACAGGATTAAGAGGTACAAACTAGCAACTGCAAATGAATCCCAAGGATTCACTGTTTTTTCATGGTTAGTCTGGTTAGAGATTTGTCAACTTTACAATTTAACTGGTATCTGCAGTTGTTCAGTTTGGTTCTCAAATCCTTTCCAGAGCTTCAATGGATTGTTCCATTAATTCCATCAGGGCTAGCCCAGACTTGTGTATGTTTATGGGCCACTCTTGGGAGCTCTCATCTCTTGCTCACTCCTCTCCATTACCCCGCATTCTCTGTATCCTTTAGGGCCCCTTACATCATCTGCTGGATACAATATTTTCTGCTTATTTATTTCTCAGTAATTCAGCTTCCCATCCTGCAAAGCAGTTTCATTCTTCTGGAGCTACCCTCATAGATAAGTGCTGTAAGGGAAATCTCCCAGAATTTTATGGTTCACAGGATATCTGTTCTGTAACTCCTCTGGCCACGAAAACAGTTTTATCTTGAGCTTTTGGGGCCTATGATATTCTGCACTATCAGTGTCTCCTTCCTTTCTAAAATCCTCTTTTATAGTTTTTACCCTACTTCAATAACTGCCCCAGCTCAGTCTTTAAGTGACTCTCTTGTCAATTATATCCCATTTTTCCATATCCTCCAATTTCCAAAATGCAATAGATCTGTGTTGGCACAGAACTGACCCTCCCTTAAACTTTTCTCCCATATTCCTATTTGAATAAAACATTTCCTGGAAATATTTTCAAAGAGTGTAGTCTTTGCTGCTGAGTAAATTCTTCTTTTAAGCACATTTAAAGTCATTCAGCAGGAAGTCAGAAAGTGAACCAGAAATTTGAAATATTGCCAAAGAGAGTAAATGAAGAGATAACCAGTAGGCAAATAATAAATCATATATTTGTGTACTTACTATTTCTTAATATTCTTGCAAAATTATTGTAGTTTTAGTACAATTTTAAATGTGCCCTTAGCAAAAAAAAAAAAAAAAAAAACTATCTGCAATTGATATCAATCCTAAATTGTATTGCCTACTATTAGGCTCAAGTGTCTACAAAATTAAATTGATTGCTTTAGATAAGAACTTTGCATGCTCTAGTCTTTATCTTAGGAGACAAATTTACAAATAAAAAAATTTGCTTAATTTAAAATTCATACAAATAATAGTGGTGAGAGTGGCCATCCTTGCCTTGCACCTGATCTTAGAGGGAATGCTTTCAGTTTTTTATCATTGAGAATAATGTTTGCTGTGGGTTTATCATATATGGCCTTTACTATGGTGAGGCAGTTTCCTTCTATGCCCATTTTTTGAAGAGTTTTTTTTACCAATCCATTTTAGTGGTGGTTTATTCAAATATTGAATAGGACAATAAAATAAATTTTGTTCTGTTAGTATATATGGGTGCAAAATATGTTTTTCCCTTCACATTTGTGATTGATTCCGCATTCCTCAATTTCTGTCAAAAGATTATTATGTGTATATTTTATTTCATGTCATTTCTTTCTTAAATGTCTGATAATTCAGAAAACTTTTATTTCCAAATTGGGTACAATCAATGATATTACTAAAAATACTAAAATGTGAAAGTCAGTGATAATTAAGAACTTTACACTACAGAAAGCTGAACTGAGAATGTCTGTGTTGAAATTATAAGAGAAGAAAATACTAACATTATACTTGGTGAGAAAAAAAAATGAATGGAAAGGATAAAAATAGAATGAATGAAATGTGCAATTTTATATACAGCTAAAATATAACACACAGTGCTTTGAACAAAAAATGTCAAATTCCTTACTATAAAGCAATTATCATATGACCCAGCAATCCCACTCCTGGGCATACACACTGAGGAAATCAGATCTGAAAGAGACACGTGCACCCCAATGTTCATCACAGGACTGTTTATAATAGCCAGGACATGGAAGCAACCTAGATGCCCATCAGCAGACGAATGGATAAGGAAGCTGTGGTACATATACACAATGGAATATTACGCAGCCGTTAAAAAGAATTCATTTGAATCATTTCTAATGAGATGGATGAAACTGGAGCCCATTATACAGAGTGAAGTAAGCCAGAAAGATGAAGACCAATACAGCATACTAACACATATATATGGAATTTAGAAAGATGGTAACGATGGCCCTATGTGTGAGACAGAAAAAGAGACACAGTTTTATTGAACAGTCTTTTGGACTCTGTGGGAGAGGGTGAGGGTGGGATGATATGTGACAATGACATTGAAACACGTATATTATCACATGTGAAACGAATTGCCAGCCCAGGTTCGATGCATGAGACAGGATGCTCGGGGCTGGTGCACTGGGATGACCTAGAGGGATGGGATGGGAGGGAGGCGGGAGGGGGTTTCAGGATGGGGAACACATGTACACCCATGGAGGATTCAAGTCAATGTATGGCAAAACCAGTACAATGGTGTACATTAAAATAAAAAATTAATTTTTAAAAATGTCAAATTCTTTCTGTTGGTGAGAATTCAATCTTCTTATTTTAATGTTCTTCCCCAACAAAATTTGATTTCACATATAAGAAACTATGGATCTTCTTGCTGCCTCAGAGGGTATAGAATCTGCCTGTAGGAGACCTGGGTTCAATTCCCGGGTTGGGAAGATTCCCTGAAGAAGGGAATGGCAACCCACTCCAGTCCTCTTGGCTAGGAAATCCCATGGACTCAGGAACCTGGTGGGCTGCTGACCATGGGATCACAGAGTCAGACATGACTAAGCAACTAACTTATGGAACTTTCACTTCACTCATAGTACCTACAGCATCTTAATGTTTATTTAAATCTTTATGAAGATAAAATTCTAACACTAACCTATGACCAACCTAGACAGCATATTAAAAAGCAGAAACACTACTTTGCCAACAAAGGTCCGTCTAGTCAAGGCTATGGTTTTTCCAGTAGTCATGTATGGATGTGAGAGTTGAACTATAAAGAAAGCTGAGCACCAAAGAATTGATGCTTTTGAATTGTGGTGTTGGACAGGACTCGTGAGAGTCCCTTGGACTGCAAGGATATCAAACCAGTGGATCCTAAGGGAAATCAGTCCTGAATATTTATTGGAAGAACTGATGCTGAAGCTGAAGCTCCAATACTTTGTCCACCTGATGAGAAGAGCTGACTCATTGGAAAAGAGCCTGAAGCTGGGAAATATTAAGGCAGGAGGAGAAGGGGACACCAGAGGATGAGCTGGTTGGATGCATTACTGACTCGATGGTCATGAGTTTCTGCAAGCTCTGGGAGTTGGTGATGGACAGGGAGGCCTGGCGTGCTGCAGTCCAAGGGGTATCAGAGAGTCCGACATGATTGAGGGACTGAATTGAACTGATTCTAACACTAACTTCTAAAATTAGATCATAATAGCCTACTTTTTATTTAAATCTTTTGGAGGATAATATTTTAAAACTAATATTTTCAATAGCTTAAAATATCTTAATTGATTATGGTTTCTGTGAACATTTTATAACATACTATTGACTATATTTTATGTTTTGCTTTTATATATAAAATAAATTCCTTACTGACAAAAAATCTGTAATTCATCATGGACCTTGAATGATGCCTACCACAGTGTCTCGAGCATAGTAGAAACTAAATAAAGAAATAAATGTGAGTAGACCAGATTTTTTAGAGCTTTTGATACATACATGTCACAGAATTGTTTTCTTTCTGACTCTAGGTACTTACAGTGTACCTTGTCACACTTCTTGGGATCTTTTTTTTTTTTTAAATTACTTGCAGTAATCCAGGCACAAAGAAAAGAGGAGTTATGGGAATAAGGAAATGCTTAAAGAGGTGTGAAATTTTCCTTTTGATATTCTTTAGATTGTTAAAATATGTGATAAGCATTATGACTTTTAAAGAAATAATAGAATTTTATTTCCTCTAATGCCTGATGCCTATGACCTAGACCTTCTATACAGATATGCGAAAACAATGTTAGTACAAGTTCCATGAGCTGAAATTAATTTATACATATTTATTAAGACCTTAGATTTCAATAGGAGATAAGATGTCTTGCAAAAACTCAAATGAACTTTTTTTGCCAAGCCAATATAATATGGTAAGTAGAGAAGAGGGTTTTTTTTTCTTTTTTTTTCCAGTTTATAAAAACTGATACTCAAATTTACCATCTTAGAACAGTGTGATCAAAAGTTACAAAATCCAGAGGAAACACATCTTGCTCACCAAAATCACCCTGTGGTCTGGACAGTGACTGTACCAAGGAAACATATATTAATTAGTATATTTATTAGTAAACACTAACAGATAGGTTATAAAAGAAAAGCTGTTTAAATCACAAGGGCAGTTAAAATCCCTGTATGTTGCCAAGTGAAGTAATTAATTGTGTAAAAAAATTTTTTCTCTTACATATACTACAGTGACGCTGCTTTTTTATTTTTCAGCATGTTTTGAAATTTGTTGTTGTTGTTGTTGTTGTAGTGGCAAATTGTTGGGAAAGAGTACCATTATATAGCGTATGAGTATGTCTCAGTCTTTGGTTAGCCTGCACCCCTGGTCCATGAACTTCACTGATGCTTGTCATGTTGTGTTTTGTTGTTGCTGTTCTTTCTGGTGGAACAGGGAAGGTGAGAGGGCTGGGGCTGTGTATTTCCATTCTCTGCAGGTAGATTAGGCTCTAATCTCTTGCTGGAAGCTCAAGGGGATTCTTCTCTGATAATCACTAGGAGGACCTGGTAGGCCTTCAGAAGGTTGAACTTTCGAAAGCGCTAGGACTCTCCTATGATCATGTCTTAGAATTTTAATTCTCAGGATTGTCTCCATTGCACTTACAACAATTCATCAATTACCGTCTCCTACTCCAGCGTTGGTTCTACATGTGAGCCTCTGCTCTGATAAATTATGGTCCTTTTGATCCATCTGTCTCTCCAATTGTGGCATCAGCAGTTTTCCTGGTGACTTCACTTCTCTGACAGTTCTAAGGAGGATTGCTGGTTTATCAATTTGTTCAACTTTTTACTTTTATTTAGGACAGAGTAGAGACTTCTAAGTTCCTTTGCCTGGACTGGAAACCAGTGGTCCCGAACTGGTTTCTCTTTCTCTTTCACACACACACACACACACACACAAAGAGGCTTTCTTGTTTCTGGTCATCTTTTAATATCTTCTTACATTTGGGAGTAGGGATGTAAAAGATTGGTTGAGAACTTTCAACGTATGACTGGGTTTTGTCGGCTATGAACTTTATTGCAGAATAAAAACTGATAGCAAATGCTTTGTACTTTAATATCAAACTGACCCACTTATAATTTCCAACTTGAAAAGATCTGACTGCCCAAATACAGAAAGTCAAATATTGAAAGAGATTCTGGTTTTCAACAGAAACTGTGTTGTTTGCTACTTAATCACCATACCCACTAACATTTTCTTTGTGATAACCTTGCTCCCAAGTATACCTGTTTTTTCTCAGGCTGGTCTCACCTTTTAACTCCTCCAGAAAATGGACTGGTTTCCCTCTGGAAGAGGCTATGATGAGACTGTGCAGTGTGAAGGAGCTCTAGCCTCCACACTGCCTCTTAAGCTACTTACAACTCCTCCTCCTCATCCTAGCCATCTCTTCTGTTTGCCCTAACTCCCAGCAGGACCTGATGTTCAAATTACCGAGGCCAAGAGGAATTCCATAATAGGACTCAGAGTTTTTCTCAGTTCGCACAACTAGTGATTAGGATTTGGATTTCTAAGAAATGTTCACACTGTTCTCCATAGCGGCTGTACTAGTTTCTTAAAAAACTGGAAATAGAACTGCCACATGACCCAGCAATCCCACTCCTGGGCATACACACTGAGGAAACCAGATCTGAAAGAGACACGTGCACCCCAATGTTCATCGCAGCACTGTTTATAATAGCCAGGACAAGGAAGCGACCTAGATGCCCATCAGCAGACGAGTGGATAAGGAAGCTGTGGTACATATACACCATGGAATATTACTCAGCCGTTAAAAAGAATTCATTTGAATCAGTTCTAATGAGATGGATGAAACTGGAGCCCATTATACAGAGTGAAGTAAGCCAGAAAGATAAAGACCAATACAGTATACTAACCCATATATATGGAATTTAGAAAGGTGGTAATAATAACCCTATATGCAGGACAGAAAAAGAGACACAGTTGTAGAGAACAGACTTTGGGACTCTGTGGGAGACGGTGAGGATGCGATATTCTGAGAGAACAGCATTGAAACAAGTATACTATCAAGGGTGAAATAGATCACCAGTCCAGGCTGGATGCATGAGACAAGTGCTCGGGGCTGGTGCACTGGGAAGACCCAGAGGGATGGGGTGGGGAGGGAGGTGGGAGGGGGGATCGGGATGGGTAACACATGTAAATCCATGGCTGATTCATGTCAATGTATGGCAAAAACCACTACAATATTGTGAAGTAGCCTCCAACTAACAAAAATAAATGAAAAAAACAAATTGGACAAAAAAAAGAAAATTATTTTTTACACACACACAAAAAAAAGAATTTGGATTTCTCAGTTCAGATAATTAAGGTCTGTTAATTCATTTACCACTAGTCTATCTACATTCTAGCTTCCAACTTTGTTGCTCTTCTCTGTCTTCTAGTTTTCTCCATCACTGGAGTTTCACATCCTTAAAACAATCCCTTTAACATTTCTTCCAGGATTTTGTCATACTGTGAAAATAGATGCCAGCGTACAATCCATCATTTTAACTGAAAATCTCCACAATGCTCTCACTAGCATATAATCAAGATATCAGAACCAATGCACTCCTCCCATGAATAAGTGCACCACAACTTTATTTTATTTTTTTTCATTAATTTTTGTTAGTTGGAGGCTAATTACTTCACAACAATGGAACTGGAGGAATCAACCTGCCTGACTTCAGACTCCACTACAAAGCCACAGTCATCAAGACAGTATGGTACTGGCACAAAGGCACCACAACTTTAATTTCACTAAGGACTTTTCATCTACTAAGTCTGCTAATAAGTCAAAATGTTAAAAAGTTGATCAATAAAATTAGAACTTCAAAACAAATAATGTCATTCATTTTTCAAAAATATCTACCTCTCTAAAAATAAAGAGGAAAACGTGTTAAAGAAAACTCATAGAAAGCATAAATTAGAAAACATCATAAAGTGTTTTCTGACTTGTTTTCCCAAAATTTTCCCTGTGTCCTCCCAGAACAGAAATCTGGTTGTTAAGACTCATCAAATATGCCACTTAATCCAACAGGCAAATGTAAGATGTGACCCTAATGTTTTCTGCTTTTTTGTGTTTATGAAACCACTAAGTACAATTAATCAGAATGCAATAGAAATATATTAACGTGATAAGCAATATCAACATTTTTTGCTAGCTTTTATTCTCAGAATTACCTCTGCTTCCTAAGTAAACAATTAGAAATTTTAGAATATATGATTAATTGAAACTTGAGATACCAATGATTATAACACTGGCTATACTGCTAAAGTTGTCAGAAGATAAAGTTTATATTTAATAAACATAGCAAGACATAACAGCTTGACTGTAATAGTTCTAGCAGATAAGACTCGTATATGCTCCGAGCACTCAGACACTAAATCATGTTCAACTTTTTGCAATTCCACGGACTATAACATACCAGGCTTCTCAGTCCATGGGATTCTCTCCACAAGAATACTGGAGTGGGGTGCCATTTCCTTCTCCAGGGAATCCCCCCAACCCAGGGATCAAACTCACGTCTCTGAAGTCTCCTCCATTGGCAGGCAGATTGTTTACCACGAGCACCACCTGGGAGGTGTTATATGTTCTGACGCTTGCTCAGTCACTGAGTCACTCAGTCTTGGCCGACTCTTTGAGACCCCATGGACTACAACCTTCCAGGCTCCTCTGTCCAAGAGCTTTCCAAGAAGAACACTGGAGTAGTCTGCCCCTGCCTCCTCCGAGGGATCTTCCCTACCCAGGGTCAAAGCTATGCCTCCTGTATCTCCTGCATTGGCAGGTGAATTCCTTACCACTGAGCCACCTGAGGTGGTATGTAAATTCAAATGATAGACTGTTTGAGAGAACCTTACTAGTCTAGATATTGTGATTTTATATTAAATAAATTTGGTAAACTTGACCTGAAAAGGTTGCGTATCATAGAAATGTGATGCATCCAGGTCTCAGTGATGGCCATGAGTAATACTATACCCAAGAGTATCATAAATGTGCTGTGTTCAGCTGCTCAGTCATGCCCAACTCTGCAGCCCCACGGGTTGAAGCCCATCAGTCTCCTCTGCCCATGGGATTGTCCAGGCAGGAATGCTGGACTTGCCATTTCCTCCTCCAGGGGATCTTCCCAACCCAGGGACCGAACCTGCATCACTTGTGTCTCTTGCATTGGTAGGATTCTTTACCCCTGACCCACCAGGAAGCTCCAAAGAGTACATATACATTACTTTATAAATTATAAGAAAGTCCAAAGTGTAATTTCTTTTTTATCCGAAGAACAGATCTATGAGGAAAAAATTATAATCATTCCTAATTTACAATGGAGGAAATTGATACTTAAGGAAATTAAAATTCTTACTCAATGCTCTATACAGAAAATGACATCTTGGTTTCTTCTACGGATTTTCATTTCCCTGATCTGCTTCATGTATATGATAAAGATCATTTTAGGTTCTTTTTTAAAACCTTTAAGTATTCACTACCTTGTCTCTTCTCCATTATTTCAGAAAATCATTGCAAATAAAAATAAATAATTATCTACTCTGACTGCTACAGTATTTTAATAGTGGAGGAACTGAGACACCAAGAAGTTGAGCAACTTCTTCAAAGTCACACAGTAAATATGCAGTTAGATAGTAACAAATTAAATGTTGTGAGAATCTCCTTCCCTCTTAAATAAATCTCCTTTAAAATTGTAATCAATGAAAATGTGTGATTACTATGCCTCCACTGGGCACAAATATATGCAGGAATGATAGATATGAAAAATAAGGAATATATGAAAAATAGCTAAATTATATAGCGTGACTACTAAACACAAGGCTTACATAGAGTTTTCATATGGATGTAAGTAAAAGACCTCATGCTTAAAGCATAATCGTAGTTATCTCTTTAATATGATGTTAAAATAGATGTAATTTTAAAAATATTTCTACACACATGACAATAAAATATAACTAAATTAAAGGTGAAATATGTGCAGCATTAATAAGATTAGCCCTTGGCAGCTTCAATTTATGATTGTTTTCAAATGTACGATATTAGTAATTTTAACATAACTTTAAAATGGTATGTGTATATATTTGATAAACATATTTGAAGAGGACAAAATTGTTATTTTAAATTCAAATAAATAGACATACTCGTGAATCATGCAATTGATTATGTTTTACAGTTTCCAGTATAATCTCAAATGAATATGCTTTTCCTTTCCAGGTTATTGAATTTCAATTAAAAAGCCAGCATAAATTAAACAGCTACAGGTGAACAACTGGCTCTTAATTTCTTCATTTGACTTTTAAGTACATGTATTTATGACTATTTAATTAAATCTGCCTGGTGGTGTAAACTGACAAACATGTACACTGAGAGCTTAATGGAAATGGAATTACGTCCAGTAAAAGTGAAGTCAGAAATAAGCTCCTTCTGCAGAAATTCTATGAATAACTAAAATTAAAGTCTTTTGATGACATCCTGGCATTTGGAGGAGCAGAGCCTAGAAAACTTAAATGTACCTTTGAGTCATTCTGTTTACATTTATTGAATGTTTCACCAACTCTTTAGAGAAGCAAAGTAAGACGCTTTGGAACTGTATTTCCTCCAATGCCTGATAGAACCATTGTGCTTAACATGAATATCCGACAGGACTTATACAGCTTTCCTCTGAATATAAACCTCGTTGTAATCCTGGTAAGCAAAGCAAATGAAATCAGCAACCAAGCCTTTTAGAATACTAGCATGTTCTTCCTACCCACAAGTGATTTCTAAGGAACAATAGCACTAATTTGTGTGAATTCCTATTTCCTTTGGGTACCAGATCACTTCCAATATACAATCAGGTGGTTTGACATTCATGTGAATTATGGAACTCAGACTTTCCATATCCCCTAGGGAGTAAACATTTAAGCAAAGAGTGGGGACTGTCATGTTGTTTCTTAAACTTACATTTTCCTTCCTATTCCTTATTGAAGTCTTGCATACAAAATGTGAATGAGTGCTCACTTCGGCAGCACATATACTAAAATTGGAATGATACAGAGAAGATTAGCATGGGCCCTGCGCAAGAATGATATGCAAATTTGTGAAACATTCCATATTTTTGCTGAGTTGTTCTAAAAAAAAACCAAAAAACAAAATGTGAATGAACTCTCATTCTCACCGGCCCTCTCCCACTCCTGCTTTCTCATATACACACATACACAAACATACCCAAAGTTTCATGAAGACACAAGAGCTGAGTAGTAGAACTAGGTCTCATTTGGAGATACCTGTCCAAATGTCATCTGTATGTCATCATGATATGAACTATGTCACTAAGTTTTGACATATAGGTCAAGAACATAAGCACAATCAGTCCAGTTCAGTGGCTCAGTCGTGTCCGACTCTTTGTGACCCCATGGACTGCAGAACGCCAGTCCTCCTGTCCATCACCAACTCACGGAGTTTACCCAAACTCATGTCCATTGAGTCAGTGACGCCATTCAACCAGCTCATCCTTCCACCTTCAATCTTTCCCAGCATCAGGGTCTTTTCAAATGAGTCAGTTCTTTGCATCATGTGGCCAAAATATTGGAGTTTCAGCTTCAGTATCAGTCCTTCCAATGAATATTCAGGACTAATTTCCTTTAGAATGGACTAGTTGGATTTCCTTGCAGTCCAAGAGTCTTCTCCAACACCACAGTTCAAAAGCATCAATTCTTGGGGGCTCAGCTTTCTTTATGGTCCAACTCTCATATCCATTCATGACTACTGGAAAATTTATAGCTTTGAATAGATGGAAATTTGTTGGTAAAGTAATGTCTCTGCTTTTTAATACACCGTCTAATTTGGCCATAACTTTTTTCCCAAAGAGTAAGCACCTTTTAATTTCATGGTTGCAATTGCCATATGCAGTGATTTGGGAGCCCCCCCATCCCCCCCGCCACCCCAAATAAAGTCTGTCACTGTTTCCATTGTTTCCCCATCTTCTTGACACAAAGTAATGGGACCAGATGCCATGATCTTAGTTTTCTGAATGTTGAACTTTAAGCCAACTTTTTCACTCTTCTCTTTCACTGTCCTTAAGAGGCTCTTTAGTTCTTCTTCACTTTCTGCCATAAGAGTGGTATCATCTGCATATCTGAGGCTATTGATATTTCTCCCAGACTGATAGAATCACAACTAATCGGAACATTCGTGGTCACCACAGCAGAGCTCTAAGGGTTTAATCCCAGGATTGCAATGCTCAGACCACAAGTAGCATACATTACCTCTACCAGAGCCTTTTGGCTATTGCCCAACTAAAGGAGGCCAGGAAGTACAACCCTGTGTTGGGCCCAGAAGGCAGAGAGTAGGGTTAATGAGCATCACCGTGTCTTAAGAGGGACTCACCAAAAGCAGACCCTAAGATGAGGATACATATGAAGATAGTTTATTAGGAAGTGCTGCCAGAAAAAAAAAAAAAAAAAAAAAAGAGTAAGGGAGTGGTGAAGAGAGACCAGGAAGAGGAGGAAACCAAGCAAATATTTGACATCAAAGAAAGTCCTATGAAGGGCAGTTTAGGCTCAACTCCACAGAACATTTTGAAGATAGTCTTGCCTCAGAGCAGTCTGGACTAGGGGCCAGGACACTGGAGTCGTTTCTACTTCTGGGCTGAGAGCCATTTTCTAGGGCTTTTGCAGGGCGAGGCAGATCTCAGGTATCGCTGGCTTTCCTTACAAGTGTTAGCTGTTGGACGTAAAAACACAATGTGAAAATGGTCAGGAGGTCTGTAAGCACACAGGCGGAGCAGAGGCTTCCTTCATCTACCACATACACAACCCTCAAGCCAATGAAGATTTCTGTTGTTGCTTTTGGAAGACTGTGTTCCTTTAAAACAGAAACATTGTCTATTTCAAATTATAGAAAACTTTTTCTCTTCTCTCACCATTTTGAGATTTATAATTCAAGTCAGGGTTCAATAAAATATAATTACATCACATTAATTTACTAATTTTGAATTTTCTTGGTTTAATTTTTCCAGTTTCCATTGTCCTACAGATATTTCAAATCCTTTGACTGAGAAACTTCAGTCTGAGACTATGTTATTATTTAATATATTATTTTGCATATAGTCTGTTAATGGCTATAAGGATAATGACAAGGATAAACTTTTTAAAGTCTACAAAATATATATCAAATTTAGCATTGCCCTGGATTAAGGATGGAAACAACATCTACCACTATATTGTCTCTCTTCTTTTGAGGCTTCAAAATGGAGTTCTGTGAATTTATGTTTTTTCTTTAAATATTTATAGTGATATATTTAAGTTGTACTTTTTAATAATGATAAATACAAGCATCAGTTCTTCTTGACGAGTCAACTTTACCTGTAATAAATATTATAAATCAGTAGCAAGACTTTCTCATTATTACAGTCTACATGCCATTAATACATACATGTCAAAAATGTTAAGGAAGGTGTTAGCTAACATTGTAAAATGACAAACTGTTCTCCAATAACTTTATCCAAGGCAATACACTCAACTTTAAGGCCTATTAATGTTGTCATTAATAGGTTTAAAATAAGTTCCATAATTACATGTTGTAATGAAAATAGATGACTTACAGACTGAAACATGGAAAGTAATAACACCAAGAAAGTCATTCTATTTCAATTTTTTCAAGCTAGACTTTAGCTGTGAAGTAATCTTAATTGTCAAGTAAGAATGACATTATTCTAAGTGCCTTAAAAATCAGAACTTTTATTGGGCATCAAGTGAAACTGTTTTATTTAAACTGAGGGAAATGCATATATCTTTCTCTTATTAGATCTATGAAAAATATTAACCAGAAATGTTAACTGATTTAAAGAAACAAACAAAAGTGGCAAGGATAATATCATTGTTTTATGAAAGCAAACTAAGGTATAATCTTTCAGATCTAATATGCTCAATAAGCATAGCCATAATATGTCTATAATCTAGTCAAGAAAGAGTCAAATAGTTGCATAACAGACAATTGCTCTAAATGCACATTTGGTAGACTAATCAGATACATATATGATGATTACCTGTACTTGGTCTGACCTGAAAAGCCAAGAAGTGATGCTGTTTACTTAGACTGGTAAAAAAAAAAAAAAAAAAAAATGAGATTGTACAAAAGCCTCTAGTCAGGCTTTCGAAGGAGATATTCCACCATCAGACATCTCAGTATTTTGCTTTGCTAAGGAAAGATGCCCCCTGAAGTGTAGATACAATAACCGATTCTTGAATTTCTCCTGCAACAAAAGGGAAGGAGAAAACTGGCTTATGGAGGCCAAGTCATGAGCTTGAAGTTCATGAAATACAGCACAAAATGTAAAAGTGTTTAAAGGAATGCCATAGGAAAAGTTTCAAGCATTTTACAAATATTATTTGAGCTTCTATAATGCAGTGGCCCTGTGCAAAACCCTGAGACTAGAACAGTAATCCAGACGGTTGTTCTTCCCACCTTCATAAATCTTACATTCTTGTGTGTGTGTGTGTGTGTGTGTGTGTGTGTGTGTGTGTATGTGTATAAACCATGAGTGATAATTCTATAGAACATACAGAATGTTTAAAGACTACATTATATAGACAATGAGAATTCCATTTTTTCCTACCAGTGTCCTTCTAATCCATCTCTATAGTATGCTTTCCTGTATTTAATAAATAACAACTCTAAGACTCTACTACATGCAACAAAAAACCCCAAAGGACTTCATAAGGCCAATTTTTCTCTTCCTTCACCAGAACAGAGGTTGAAGAAATGAGAACCAGGGCAGACCAACTTCTTTCAAACTCTCTCCCTTTATGTCCTTTCGGGCCACGAACACCAAAAACTGTTTCTGTCCCTATTTTAAGAGAGTTAGTGAAAGTTATTTAGTGTTTGATTTACTACTAGCAACAGGAGAAATTAGAACTTCTTGAGGCAGGATCTGATAAGTTCTTTAAAAGAGCTGTGGTTGAAAGCTTCTCTAATAAAAGAAACTAATACATTGGTATAGATGTGTATTATTCACTTTACTTAGATTGCTGCTGAAAAAGCTGATGATGATTTGCTACCTGAGTTCTTCAGGTTACAGAATGCGAAATGCTTTTATTTTCTTAGCAAGTCTGTGTTTTTTATATAACAAATTTCCACTATAGCTTACCCCATTCCCCACTGATGTTGAGAGGAAAACATAAAATGTTAATGTGAATGGTCCTTGTATACCATTTCCTCAAAAAGTTTCAGACCAGTACTACCTAACAGGAAAAGTTTCTATTAGTTGTGACAGGTCAAAAGGCCAACAAAACTCCTTGAAGTAATGTGCGGGGTGCAAAACCTCAGGTTCAGCAACTAAAACTCTTTTCTGATGATGACACAGCGCACTTGTTTTTCAAGCCTATGCTTCCCATCCTGACAGTCTGCTGATAAAAGCAAGTTATGGGTTTTGACTTTGGTAGCTTCCCATTAAGACTTCTATTGCTTCTAAGCAGCAGAGTCCAGCGAAGCAACTGAGTCAATGTAACACTCAGACATTTCAGCATTTTAAAAGCCTAAAGCTGGGTTTATATGCTGGAATAAGAAACAAATTCTTGGATCGATCTCCTCTTGTCTGATATTAGGAAATGTAATTTGATTATATTTCAAAAGCATCCCTTGGCCTGTTGCATTTTTCACCCTAACCACTAGCAGAATAATGTTGATATTTATACAGTAGTTTTTAAATTATCTATTAAGTGAAATGAATTCACCCTCCAAACTGTTCTATGTATCTCAAATGTAATTGCATTAGATCATATTTATTGTCTTATCTGCTAAATTCTTTTGAAAGTTAGTTGGGCAATATATTGACCATACCACAAGGTAGATATATAGTCAATATAGTGAGCTTGTTATGATTTACAAAAGGTAAAATCACATATTTATGTTAGAAATTAATCAATGCCACGCTGTTTTTCCCCCCTTTTACCAGCCTCTCTTGATTTCTATCTCCACCATCTCCCCTAGCCCCTGGCAACCAATATCGTGCTATTTGTTTCCATGAGTGTACATTTTTTAAAGTTTCCATATGCAAGTGATACCATGAAATTTGTCTTTCTCGTATATTTATTATTTAACTTAGCATAATGCCCTGAAAGGCTCTAGTAGCTCAGACAATAAAGAATCAACCTGCAATGCAGGAGATCCTGATACAATCCCTGGGTTGGGAAGATCCGCTGGAGAAGGCAATGGCAACCCACTCCAGTATTCTTGCCTAGAGAATTCCATGGACATATCATGGGGTCACAAAGAGTCAGTCAGGACTGAGCCACTAACACAATGCCCATTCATGCTGTTGAAAATGCAGGAATTTTTTTGTTTGTGTCTAATGGTTGAAAGGAATGCAAAAAGGCAAAATGGTTGTCTGGGGAGGTCTTACAAATAGCTGTGAAAAGACGAGAACCGAAAAGCAAAGGAGAAAAGGAAAGATATACCCATTTCAATGCAGAGTTCCAAAGAATAGCAAGGAGAGATAAGAAAGCCTTTCTCAGCGATCAATGCAAAGATATAGAGGAAAGCAACAGAATGGGAAGACTAGAGATCTCTTCAAGAAAATTAGAGATACCAAGGGAATATTTCATACAAAGATGGATTTGATAAAGGACAGAAACGATATGGACCTAACAGAAGCAGAAGATATTAAGAAGAGGTGGCAAGAATACACAGAAGCACTGTACAAAAAATGATCTTCATGACCCAGATAACCACGATGGTGTGATCACTCACCTAGAGCCAGACATCCTGGAATGTGAAGTCAAGTGGGCCTTAGAAAGCATCACTATGAACAAAGCTAGTGGGGGTGATGGAATTCCAGTTGAGCTATTTCAAATCCTAAAACATGATGCTGTGAAAGTGCTTCACTCAACATGCCAGCAAATTTGGAAAACTCAGCAGTGGCCACAGGACTGGAAAAGGTCAGTTTTCATTCCAATCCCAAAGAAAGGCGATGCCAAAGAACGCTCAAGCTACCACACAATTGCACTCATCTCACACGTTAGTAAATTAATACTCAAAATTCTCCAAGCTAGGCTTCATAAATATGTGAACCGTGAACTTCCAGATGTACAAACTGGTTTTAGAAAAGGCAGAGGAACCATAGATCAAATTGCCAACACCCACTGGATTATTGAAAAAGCAAGAGAATTCCAAAGAAACATCCATTTCTGCTTTATTGACTATGCCAAAGCCTTTGACTGTGTGGATCACAATAAACTGTGGAAAATTCTGAAAAAGATGGGCATACCAGACCACCTGACCTGCCTATTGAGACCTGTATGCAGGTCAGGAAGTAACAGTTAGAACTGGACATGGAACAACAGACTGGTTCCCAAAAGGAAAAGGAGTACATCAAGGCTGTATATTGTCACCCTGCTTATTTAACTTATATGCAGAGTACATCATGAGAAACGCTGGGCTTGGAAGAAGCACAAGCTGGAATCAAGATTGCTGGGAGAAATATCAATAACCTCAGATATGCAGATGACACCAGCCTTATGGCAGAAAGTGAAGAAGAACTAAAAAGCCTCTTGATGAAAGTGAAAGTGGAGAGTCAAGAAGTTGGCTTAAAGCTCAACATTCAGAAAACTAAGATCTTGGCATCTGGTCCCAGCACTTCATAGCAAATAGATGGGGAAACAGTGGAAACAGTGTCAGACTTTATTTTTCTGGGCTCCAAATTCACTGCAGATTGTGACTGCAGCCATGAAATTAAAAGACATTTACTCTTAGAAGGAAAGTTATGACCAAACTTAAAAAGGAGAACATTACTTTGCCAACAAAGGTCCATCTGGTCAAGGTTATGGTTTTTCCAATGGCCATGTATGGACGTGAGAGTTGGACTGTGAAGAAAGCTGAGCGCTGAGGAACTGATGCTTTTGAACTGTGGTGTTGGAGAAGACTCTTGACAGTCCTTCGACTGCAAGGAGATCCAACCAGACCATCCTAAAGGAGATCAGTCCTGGGTTTTCATTGGAAAGACCGATGCTGAAGCTGAAGCTCCAATACTTTGGCCACCTCATGAGAAGAGCTGACTCATTTGAAAAGACCCTGATGCTGGGAGGGATTAGGGGCAGGAAGAGAAGGGGACGAAAGAGAATGAGATGGCTGGATGGCATGACCGACTCGATGGACTTCAGTTTGAGTAAACTCCCGGGGTTGGTGATGGACAGGGAGGCCTGGTGTGCTGCGATTCATGGGGTCACAAAGAGTCAGACACAACTGAGAGACTGAACTAAACTGAATGGTTGAAAAATATTTGGTATATGTATGGCATATTTTTTTAAACATTCATCATTGATGAAGACTAGGTTGTTTCAACACCTTGACTACAGTATTTTATGCTGCAGTGAAAATGCAAGTATAGATATCTCTGTGATATCTTGTTTTCATTTCCTTTGGACATACAGTTGAACCTTAAATATGAATTTGAACTGCACGGGTTGTAAATGTGGATTTTTTTTCTCTTTTCAATAAATGCATATTACATTACTACAGGATCCCTGGTTGCTTATATGTCAAACCTTGAACTGTGATAGACAACTGTATATAGTGGGATTTTCAACTGCAGAGGAGTTGGCACCCCTAACTCCAGCACTGTTCAGTGGTCAACTGTACATCTAGACGTGGGATTGCTAGAATATATGGTAGCTCTGTTTTTAATAGCTTGAGGAATCTCCATACTATTGTCCATAGTGACTACACCAATTTACATTCTTATCAACAATGCACGAGAAGCTGAATCCTCACTAACATGTGTTAACTCTTGTCTTCTGTATGACAGTCGTTCTAACTGCCCTGAGGTGATAACTCATTGTAGCACTGATTTCAATTCCATTGATTATTAGTGATATTAAGCAGTTTTTTTGTGTGTAGTTTTTTCTGTTGGTCATCTTTATACCTTGGAAAATGTCCATTCAGTTTCTCTGTCCAATTTTAATTTGAATTAATTGTGTGTGTGTGTGTGTGTTTTGTTTGTTTGTTTGTTTGTTTTGTTTCTTTTTGCTTTGTTTGCTATAGAGTTGTATGAGTTCTTTATGTATTTTGGATATTAACCCCTTACTAGATCTATGATTTGCAAATATTTTATCCCACTATGTAGGTTACTTTTTCATTTTCTTGGTGGTTTTCTTTGCTGTTTAGAAGCTTTTTAGTTTGATGTAGACCAACCTGTTTGTTATTGCTTTTGGTCTCAAATCCTGAAAAATCTGAGACAATGAAGTCTAGGAATTTATTGCCTAAGTTTTTTTTTTGTTTGTTTGTTTGCTTGTTTTTCCCTAGGAATTTTATAGTTTCAAGTCTTATATTTAAGTATTTAATCCATCTTGAGCTGATCTTTGTGCATGCTCTAAGATAAGCTTCCAGTTTCATATTTGTGCATGTGGCTCTCTATTGTTCTCAAAACTTGTATTAAAAAGACTATTGTTTCTCCATTGTATATTCTTGGATTCTTTGTCATAACTGACCATTGATGCACATGTTTGTTTGGGGCTCTCCCCACTGTTCCATTGATCTATTTCCTTAATGTCAATACATACTGTTTTGATCACTATAGCTTTGTAATATAGTTTGGTATCAGGACGTGTGATGCCTCCAGCTTTGTTCTTCTTTGCAAATATTTGTTCTAACTACTGGGGGTCTTTTGTGATTCCATACAGTTTTAGAATTGTTTATTCTAGTTCTGTGAAAAGTGCCATTGAAATTTTGAAAAGCATTGCAGTGAATCTGTAGATCTCTTTGGAAAATATTGACATATTGACATTTTTAATTCTTTTAATCCATCAACAATGCATATCTTTCCACCTGTTTGTGCCTCCTTCAGTTTCTTTCATCAATGTTTCATAGTTTTCAGTGCACAGATCTTTTACCTCCTTGTTTAAATTTATTCCTAAGTATTTTATTATTTTTGATTCAGTTGTAAATTGGATTGTTTTTTTTATAATCTCTCTGATAGTTCATTTTTATTGTATAAAAACAAAATTGATTTACACGTATTGATTTTTGTACCAGCAACTTTACTGAATTGATATGCTTCAAACAGTTTTTTTGTGGACTGTGGTTTTTTAATATAGTACTATATCATCTGCAAACTAATAAAGTCTTGTTTCTTCTTTTTTGGATGCATTTTATTCACTTTTCCTATAAACAAGTTCTGGTTAAATAAACTGGTGAGAGTGAGCACCACTCTTATCTTGTTCCTGATCTTAGAGAAAAAGCCTTCAGCTTTCATTATTGAATATGATGTTAGTTGTGGGCTTGTCATATACAAATTTTATTATGTTGAAGTATGTTCACTCAGTGCTCAGTTTTTTAAGTGGTTTATAGTGAAATAATTTTCAAAGGCTTTTTCTGTGTGTACTGAGATGATCATATGGTTGTTATTCTTTAGTTTGTCACCATGGTATATCACACTGATTGATAAGTGGATTTGAGCAATCCTGGAATCTCTGCAATGAATCCATGTGAAAAATGAGTGTGATTTTTGAAAATGCAACTTTGTATTCAGTTTGTTGGGATTTTCTTGAGGAGTTTTGTGTCTATGTTAATCAGGAATATTGGCCTGTAATTTTCTTTTAGTTTTCCTTGTCTGATTTTAAGACCAGGGTAATGCTAGCTTTGTAAAACTAATTTTGAAGAGAACCCTCATCTTAAATTTTATGGAAGATTTTTAGAAGGATTGGTACTAACTCTTCTATAAAATTTTGGTAGATTTCACTAGTAAAACTATTTGTTCCTGGGATTTTCTAGGACATAGAAGTGTTGGGAGTTATTTGATGGTTGATTTAATCTCCTTAGTTGTTAATAATCTGTTCAGATTTTCCATTTATAAAAATTTATCCATTTTTTGGATTGTAAAATTTGTTGCAAAATAATTCTTTGTAGCAGTCTCTTATAATCCTTAGCACTTCAGTGGTATAGGTTGTAATATATCCTCATTTAATTCATATTTTATTTACTTGGGTCATCTCTCTTTTTTCTTGGGAAGTCTAGCTAAAGATTGCCTACTTTATTTATCTTTAAAAAAAAAAAAACTATCTTAGTTGCATTGACATTTTCCACTAATTTTTTATTCTTTATTTTTTCTATCCTCTATTTCCAACTGTTTCCTTCTTCTAAGTTTGGGCTTTGATTCCTTTTTTCTTTTCTAGTTCACTGAGGTATAATGTTAGATTGAGATCCTACTTTTTTCTTATTGTAAGTATTTATCTCTGTAAAGTATCCTCTTAGAATTACTTCTGCTTCATCCCATGTTTGTTATGCTTTTTTGAAGAACTCAAGTTTTTAAGGTGCTTTCGCCCTGATTTATTTAAATTGTTTTATAGAATTGACATTAAAACACTAAGAGGATTAATATAGTTCCAATTTTATAATTCCTCATCTGCCAAGGCAATGGCCTACTAAGCTTTTGATTTCATTATTTTTGGACTGGATTATTTTCCTTTCCTGCCTTACTTTGTTAAGCTTCCTGTGTAAAACGGAGCCAAAGCTAAGTAAAACTATATAAATGGCCTCTGTTTCTAACTGACACTAATCACTGTGTTATACTTAGCTAAAATGAATCAGCTGGAACCAAGATTGCCAGGAGAAATATCAATAACGTCAGATATGCAGATGACACCACGCTTATGGCAGAAAGTGAAGAAGAACTAAAAGGCCTCTTGATGAAAATGAAAGAGGAGAGTGGAAAAGTTGGCTTAAAGCTCAACATTCAGAAAACGAAGATCATGGCAAATGGCCCCATCACTTCATGGCAAATAGATGGGCAAACAGTGGAAACAGAGGCTGACTTTTATTTTTCTGGGCTCCAAATTCACTGCAGATGGTGACTGCAGCCATGAAATTAAAAGACGTTTACTCCTTGGAAAGAAAGTTATGACCAACCTAGACAGCATATTAAAAAGCAGACACATTATTTTGTCAACAAAGGTCCATCTAGTCAAGGCTATGGTTTTTCCAGTGGTCATGTATGGATGTGAGAGTTGGACTATAAAGAAAGCTGAGCGCCAAAGAACTGATGCTATTGAACTGTGGTGTTGGAGAAGACTCTTGAGAGTCCCTTGGACTGCAAGGAGATCCAACCAGTCCATCCTAAAGGAGATCAGTCCTGGGTGTTCACTGGAGGGACTGATGCTGAAGCTGAAACTTCAATGCTTTGGCCACCTGATGCGAAGAGCTGACTCATTGGAAAAGACCCTGATGCTGGGAGGGATTGGGGACAGGAGGAGTAGGGCACAAAAGAGGATGAGATGGCAGGATGGCATCATTGAATCAGTGGATATGAGTTTGAGTAAACTTCAGGAGTTGGTGATGGACAGGGAGGCCTGGCGTGCTGCGATTCATTGGGTTGCAAAGACTCGGACACGACGGAGCGACTGAACTGAACTGAAAAGGAATCAAGGCATCTGATGAGGTACAATTTTTATTTTATATTATCATAATATTTAATAATTGTCACATTGAAAGAAAACTGCATACTGAAAATGATCACCCATTTCCATTTTAAAGTCCCTGTGAAGCAGTTCCTCACTGTTCTGACTGGAATCTCTAATGTGGCTTTTGTTCGTTTGCTTTTTGGGGTGTACATGTGTGTAGTATGGGAGCGCGGCACCAATTTTAGAAAAAGTGTGAGGGGCGGATTTTATGCCCGGGAAGTGAACTGAATAAGAAGAGAAATTCCTTCAGCTATTTCCCCATATACACTGGAGTATTTTATTTAAAAGGAAGCAGCAAATACAAGGGTTCTTCTGACAAGAAAAAAAATTGGTCCTTTCACTTTTTTACTCTGGTTTAAAATTATTTAAATTTTCTGTTGTCTGAGGTGACATTGAGCAAGAATACTTCAAAGAAGGCCATCCCAAAGCCCCCAAGGAGAGCGTCTTATTGAGGGTGACATGAGCTCAAGTGCTGGGCGGGTGTTGGTCCAGCGTTCCAGGCTCCTCAGTCAGCACCTCACACAATTCGGGTAAAAATGATAAGCCACTGAGCATGCAAGCTGAAAGCTCCTTGTGGAAAAAACGGTAATGTCAACTAGTTTCAATATGGAGCAGTCATTCTGACAGGAACACTGAGGAGAAGGCAAGGTCTTCCTCTGATCCTATTAGCTTTACATGTTGCTACAGAATTGTCATCTGGATAGATATCCAAGATAATGATTTCTGTTGGAGGTAAGATATCACTGAGTGTGACTTCCTGCAATAGACACGGTCTATAGAGATACCTCGGGGAAGGCAGTGGCACCCCACTCCAGTGCTCTTGCCTGGAAAATCCCGTGGACGGAGGAGCCTGGTGGGCTGCAGTCCCTGTAAGTCAGACACGACTGAGCGACTTCACTTTCACTGTTCAGTTTCATGCATTGGAGAAGGACATGGCATCCCACTCCAGTGTTCTTGCCTGGAGAGTCCTGGGATGGGGGAGCCTGGTGGGCTGCCGTCTATGGGGTTGCACAGAGTCAGACACGACTGAAGCGACTTAGCAGCAGCAGCAGCATAGAGATACCTCTTGAGTTTAGCAGTTCCTAGCTTGGGGAACAGGATCCTAGCCAAAACCTCATGGAATCCTGGCAGCAGCATATTTAACAGGCTGACCAGAGCCTTATTTCCCTCTCTGTGAATCAGTGGCTGTTGTGCCTTCTTCAATGGAATAATCACATCTGAAGGTCTTAGTCTTGTCATCACAGGGAAACACCATAGCGGAAAGACATACATGGGAGACTTGGAATAATCATCATTAGGGCAATAAAATGATCTTATTTTGAATCTTTAAATTTTGTTAACTTTTTTTTTTCCATTTATTTTTATCAGTTGGAGGCTAATTACCTTACAATATTGTAGTGGTTTTTGCCATACATTGACATGAATCAGCCATGGATTTACATGTGTTCCCCATCCCGTTCCTTTGTTTAGTTTCCTTTGTTGTGCAAAAGCTTTTATGTTTCATTAGGTCCCATTTGTTTATTTTTGCTTTTATTTCCAATATTCTGGGAGATGGGTCATAGAGGATCTTGCTGTGATTTATATCACAGAGTGTTTTGCCTATGTTCTCCTCTAGGAGTTTTATAGTCTCTGGTCTTACATTTAGATCTTCAATCCATTTTGAGTTTAATTTTTTGTATGGTGTTAGAAAGTGTTCTAGTTTCAATTTTTTACAAGTATTTGACCAGTTTTCCCAGCACCACTTGTTAAAGAGGTTGTCTTTTTTCCATTGTATGTTCTTGCCTCCTTGTTAGCTCTTATAGAGGAAAACATGTAAAGTATGTGTGTTGATTCAAGGCAAGTTTTTTCCCTATAATCTTTAGAGCTCTTTAAACCAAAAATAAACTTCTTGATGCCTTAGTGAGATTTATTTAATTGAATATCATATTTTAAAACATAATTCCAAGTATAAATTTAGAGTTTTTAGCCAATTCTTTAGAAAAACTATATTCATGTATCATGTTGCTTCATACCTACTATATTCTTATTTAACTCTATTTTTTTAAATCATTGAAAACAAGTTATAGTTTTTCTGAAAATGTTATACATAATCTGCATTACATAATACATTCAGTTCAGTTCAGGCCAGTCGCTCAGTAGTGTCCGACTCATTACAGCCCCATGGACTGCAGCACACCAGGCTTACCTGTCCATCACCACCTCCAAAGATTCTCAAAAAAATATGCAAATGTTTCAGAAGTCATCCCAGTTCATACTCAGGTCTGAAATGAAACCACTTTACTTTTCCAGGTTGGGCATAAGTGTGTGGAACAAATCAAATTTACAGTTATATATACACAGACTATAAATTGTGCATTGCCAATTATTAACTATTAATAAGAATTAGAAATGATATAGAAGTATATCCTAATTTTAAACTAGCAATTATTTCAGTTTCAATTACTTTTACATTTTTAATATGGGAATAGAATGTATGCAAATAATAGTACAATTTTTCAAAATTAAAACATGATTTTCATGTAAAAATTGGACTTCCTTTGTATAACTTTTGTTTTATACCTATAAAGAAAATTTAATGATTCAATTAAGAGAGAGTTTAACTAGGCCAACCACTATTATTATAGAATTATTTACCTAAATTGAGAAATCTTTTCTAAATAAAATTGTGGGATAAGTTGCAATCATTTGTTCAATCAGTTTATTAGTGGTAATTTTTCTAATGTGTTGTTAAAATATTAAAATGAATTTTTATCTGGAAATGTAAAATGTTGCATTTATTAATAATGTGCACTATATAACTAATTAAAGAGACTGAAGAATGTTAAATTAATTTTTGATGAAAATTGTTTTCTCATACAGTTAAACTAATTATGCAAATTTTTGTGATCCTTTAAATTATAAAATGAATTCCCTAATTCTACTCAGCAACAGAGTGTTATATATTTTTCATACACAATCCTGACTCCACTGGGGAAATAAAAAGAGAGAAAAGAATATAAATATCTCCAACTGAGGAGTTCCAAACTGGAATTTTAATAGTGATTAATCCATTTGGTGTATTAAATCAAAGGGAGACAATGTTCCCTTCAGAAAAGATCTCACAGTCAAATATATGATCACTCTGCTTATAGAAAGAAATGCATTTCCCTCCCATTCACTCTTGAAGAGCTAGTCCATTGTGATATATTGAGGTTTCTTTAATTATTTCAGCTCTTATTCACTACTCCATAGAGAATTTATCACAGTCTAGGCATTTAGTGATGGTACATATTTGTATTAATGATGGCATACTTTCAAGTTAATTCCTTATTTTGAATTCCAGTACCAACGGTAATATCTTTTCTACAGTTGTTAAAACACAATTAGCATATTTATCAACATCGATCCTTTGTTAACTTCTCTAATTGTATTTTATCTTAATATTTGTTGCATTCCTCAGAAAAATCTGAAGCCTTTTTAAATGATGATTTTAGTTGTATTACCGAGACTAACATCTCCCAGATTGGTTTCACTTTTAACCAAATCAATGTATAAGTAATTACAAAGAAATTCATAACTGATTATTCACTCTTTGAATTTTATCATCCTTTCTATAGATATAAGCACTGATTTGTTCAAATGAGACTACTTATTGAATTTCAATCCAGGAGTAGACAAAGTGAGAATAAAATTAAGTATGGATATGTGTGTTTGTTTGTGCATATATTCTTTCTACCACAAATTGCTAAAGCTAAGATATGAAATCAAGTATTTCAGTCAAATATACTTTCTAGGTAGAATAAAAAGTGGATTTTCTTCTATTCACATCCTTTTGTAAACCATGAAGTAGTCAAATTTTAGTAGAATTTATATAGCCATTAGTTTGTTTAGCACTGGAAAAAAAGAATCACTGCGATTTTGAATTAGTCCCAATATATTCTGACTCTGTATAGACATCTATGTTTCTAACTAGGAAAACTTATAAGAAGCTGAATATAATAAGAAGCATTTGAAACTGCTATCTTGCATAATAGAGGGAAAGGGTATTCCTTTCTTTCCTTTATTTATTTATTTATTTTGGTAATTTTGATAAATTCAGATTAAAATATTTTGCTGAACATTTTAGAGAATGATTATATCAGTTCATTTACTAGTTCGAAATAATTTTGTTTTTTAACATGTTGTATAATGAACCTTAACTATTGAGGAACATATATATAAAACATACTTTTGAGCTCAAGAAGTTTACTGTTTAAAAGGGCAATCTGACATATGAAAGAATGAAAGATAGAGTAAGATATGTTGTGAAAATGGAATATAGAAACAAAAAGAATGAGGTGAAGTTTGGGGAAGATTCTTTGAAGGAAGAAATATTTCATAAAAATATTACATAAACATTAGGCATAATTCAACCTTGAAAAGTGAAAGTGTCAGTCACTCGGTCGTGTCCGACTCTTTGAGACCGCACGGACTGTAGTCCACCAAGCTCCTCAGTCCTTGGAATTCTCCAGGGAAGTATAGTGCAGTGGATAGTGTTTCATTCTCCAAGGGATCTTCCCAACCCAGGGATCGAACCTGGGTCTCCTGCATGGCAGGTAGACTCTCTACCATCTGAGTCACCAAGGAAACCCAAAAGGTAACCTTGAAAAGGATCACGTGATATTCCAAACATAGAAATTTGCATAAAAAAAGAGCAATAAAACACTCTGCCAAATTTTGGAATAAAAAATATATTGTATTAAGGGGAAGGGGGGTGGCAGAGGATGATATAGTTAGATAACATCACCGACTCAATGGACAGGAACTCGAGCAAACTCCAGGAGATAGTAAAGGAGAGGGGAGTCTGGAGTGCTGTAGTCCATGCGGTCACACAGAGTCAGATACGGCTTAGCGCCCCAGCAACAGGAACTTTGTATGTATCTTTATGTACCTCTTTCTGTGTGTATGTGTATCTGTAATAGAACTGGAGACAATAGAGATAGCAAGACAGAGAAACGCAAACCTAAAGATAGATCTGAATGTCTGAATATAAAAACAAGACTAGATTATGATGGCTTCTTAATTACCATGTCAAAGGATGTGATCAGAGTCTATAAAAGTATTAAACAGTAGGCTAAATAACAGCTGTTATACAAATAATAATAAAAAAGAGCCATTCCTATTTATCAATGCTTTATGTATTTTGGACAATGAATTAGTGGCTTTTAAGTATTTTTTTTTTTTTAGAAAATAATGCTAAACAGCTTGAAATATTAGCACACTTAGATTCCATTCTTAGTGCCATGACTTTCTCAGTCTGAAATTGGCCAGCGTGGTTTTAAAAAGCATGGATTCTGGAATTTAAAATTCCTTTTTGAACCCTAGCTTTATTATTTGGTAGTTTTGTGATTTTGAATAATCACATAATTCTCGTATGTCAGTTTTCATATTTATAATTAATCTCCAGCTCAGAGGTATTTGGATGGCAGACTGAATGCTTCCTTTAGTGTTTTCCCCATGGTAAACATAGCAACAACATTGAGGTTAGCTATTTTTATGATCTCTCCCATGACCCTATGCTTAGCAAATATTTTCACATGAGAAAGGTGAAGTGCAGAAATGTTCAATAATTTGCTTAAACCAAAGAGAGTAGAAGAAAAATTTAAATCCATACCAATCTCACGCCAAAGTCTGTAATATTTCATAGTGCTCAACTGTCTCTCATAACTAAATATGTCTTGGAAATATGCTCTGGTAGAGAATGGATTTTAAAAAAGGCAGAACTAAAAGCAGAAATATCAGTTACAGGTTCTGCCAGAATTCAAGCAAGAAATAATGAGTAACTGAACAGTGGTGATAAGAATGGAGATGAGTAGATGGGGGGAGGGTGGGGGGTTCACACGTGTAGGAAGGAATGCGAAGCACTGGTCAAGAAGAGCAGATTGGACAGTTCTTCTGCTCCTTACCAAATCTGTCTTTCCCCACTTTCCATCTAGCCACTACTTCACTATTGCCAACACAACCACCTTCTCAGCTTTTGAAATGTATTATTATTGTGGCCACACAGTTTTCAGGAAGGAGAAGCTCTATACAGTCAGGGAAAAGAAGACTAGAAACTGACTGTAGCTCAGATAATCAACGTTTCATTGCAAAATTCAGACTTGAATTGAAGAAAGTAGGGAAAACTACTAGGCCATTCAGGTATGACCTAAAGCAGATCCCTTACTATTATAGAGTGGAAGTGACAAAAAGATTCAAGTGAATATATCTGATAGACAGAGTGCCTGAAGAACTATGGACAGAGGTTTGTAACATTGTACAGAAGGCAGTGAGCAAAACCATCCCAAAGAAAAAGAAATGCAAGAAGGCAAAATGGTTAGTGGAGGAGGCCTTACAAATAGCTGAGAAAAGAAAAGAAGTGAAAAGCAAAGGCGAAAAGGAAAGGTATACCCATTTGAAAGCAGAGTTCAAAAAAATAGCAAGGAGAGATAAAAAAAGCCTTCCTAAGTAATTAAGACAAAGAAATAGATAAAAACAATGGAATGGGAAAGACTAGAGATCTCTTCAAGAAAATTAGAGACACCTAGGGAACATTTCATATAAAGATGGGTGCAAAAAAGGACATAAACAATATGGCCCTAACAGAAGCAGAAGATGTCAAGACGAGGTGGCAGGAATATGCAGAAGAATTGTACAAAAAAAAAAAAAAAATCTCAGTCACCTGGATAACCACGATGGTGTGAGCACTCACCTAAGGCCAGACGTACTGGAGTGTGAAGTAGGTGGGAATTAAGAAGCATCAATATGAACAAAGCTAGCTGATGTGATGAAATTCCACCCGAGGCATTTCAAACCCTAAAAGATGATGCTGATGAAAGTACTACACTCAGTATGTCAGCAAATTTGGAAAATGGAGCAGTGACCACAGGACTGAAAAGGTAAGTTTTCATTCCAATGCCAAAGAAAGGCAATGGCAAAGAACATTCAAACTACCACACGATTGCACTCGGGTCACAAGCTAGCAAAGTAATGCTCAAAATTCTCCAAGCCAAGGTTCAACAGTATGTGAACTAAGGTTCAATCTGGATTTAGAAAAGGCAGAGGAACCAGATCTCAAATTGCCAAAATCATTTGGAACACAGAAAAAGCAAGAGAATTCCAGAAAAATATCTACTTCTGATTCGTTGACTATGCGAAAGCCTTTATCGACTACTTTATTGATTTACTGACTACACCAAATGCTTTGACTGTGTGGATCACAACAAACTGTGTAAAATTCTTAAAGAGATGGGAATACCAGACCACCTGACCTGCCTTCCGAGAAATCTGTATGCAGGTCAGGAAGCAACAGTTAAAACTAGACATGGAACAACAGACTGGTTCCAAATAGGAAAAGGAGTATGTCAACCCTGTATATTGTCACCCTGCCTATTTAAATTATATGCAGAGTACATCATGAGAAATGCTGAGGTGGATGAAGCACAAGATGGAATCAAGATTGCCAGGAGAAATATCAATAATTTCAGATATGCAGATGACACTAGCCTTATTGTAGAAAGTGAAGAAGAACTGAAGAGCGTCTTGATGAAAGTGAAAGAGGAGAGTGAAAAAGTTGGCTTAAAGCTCAACATTCAGAAAGCAAAGATCATGGCATCTGGTCCCATCTCTTCATGGAAAATAGATGGGTAAACAATAGTAATTTTCTTGGGCTCCAAAATCATTGCAGATGGCTACTACAATCATGGAATTAAAAGATGCTTGCTCTTTGGAAGAAAAACTATAACCAAACTAGATAGCATATTACAAAGCAGAGACATTACTTTCCTGACAAAATACCATCTAGTCAAAGCTATGTTTTTACCAGTGGTCACATATGGATGTGAGAGTTGAACTCTAAAGAAAGCTGAGCACTGAAGAATTGATGCTTTTGAATTGTGGTGTTGGAGAAGACTCTTGAGAGTCCCTTGGACTACAAGGAGATCCAACCAGTGAATCCTAAAGGAAATCAGGCCTGAATTTTCATTGTAAGTACTGATAATGAAGCTGAAACTCCAATACTTTGGCCACCCGAGGCAAAGAACTGACTCATTGGAAAAGACCCTGATGCTGGGAAAGATTGAAGGTGGGAGGAGAAGGGGAGAACAGTGAATGAGATGGTGGATGGCATCACGGACTCAAAGACATGAGTTTGAGTAAGCTCTGGGAGTTGGTGATGGACAGGGAGGCCTGTGTGCTGCAGTCCATGGGGTCACAGAGAGTTGGACAGGACTGAGTGACTGAGCTAACTAACTAAATGTATGCAACTTATCAGTGTCCCTAGCACATGTTAATCACTGTGTTGTCATTAGGTAAAAAGACAAGGAATCTGGCGAGGCAGAATTTTTATTTTTTATTATTATGTGCAAGTCAGTTCAGTCATGTTCAACTCTTTGCAGTTATATAGACTGTACCTTGCCAGACTTCTCTGACATTTCCTCTTCCATTTTATTATTATAGTTATTAGTAAATCCCAATATGACTGATACATGGCAAAAGAACACAGGAGCCAAACGAAAGAGCTGCCATTGGTTTAAGTTGGAACTATTTGAATTACCAAATAAATAAAGAAGTATTGGTATAGCACCAAGTATAAGATAAATACCCAACAGACTACACTGATATAAATTCAAAATTACGTACATAAATACACATATAAAATACTGGGGATAGACATATGTTCCTTGGAGAAGAATTTAAAATTATTTATGTTTATATTTTGAGTTAAAACTACCCACTCCTTAAGTGTGAGTTGCACATAGAATCATTTTCCCAAAGGTAAGTTTGATAATGGGGAAGCAGGATATCTTTTCCTGAGAAAAGCCAAACACTACCTTAGTCAGCTGGTCCAAGTTAATAAGAACCGTAGTAAGTCATGCTGATAATATGTTCTCTTATGATGAGAAAGGCACTCTACCTCCACAATCTTTCTCCCCAAAATCAATGATCTCAGTATAATCATGATAAGAAGACATCACATGAATCTCAGCTAAAGGATGTGCGACAGGATACCTGACTAGTATTCCTCAAAACTCAAGGATATCAAAATCAATGAAAGTCTAAGAAAGTGTCACAACCAAGAGGAGCCCTAAGGAGTAATGGTGGCTAAATATAACAGCATTTTTTATGAGACCTTGGGAAAGAAAATGATATGGGGTAAAATCAATGAAATCTGAATAAAGCATGGATTTTAGTTAATGAGAATGAATCATCATTGGTTCATTAATTTTGACAGATGCATCATATTAATGTAAGATGTTAATGACAGGGGAAAAGTGTGTTGGGTATATGGGGATTCTCCCTGCTATCTCTGTAACTTTTTTTTGTAAACCTGAAATGTTATAATTTTTAAAAGCTTATTAAAATGCTGCAAAGCTTTTCTATGTCAAAGACATGGCTAAGAAAATAAAAACACAAGGTTACAGAGTGTGAAATCATCTGTAAACCATATATCCAGCAAAGAATTTGCATTAAATGTTTTTAAAGAACTCTCAAAACTAAGCATTGAAAATGCAACCCAACTTAAAAAGGGTAAACACTTTAGCAGGTATTTTATCAAATAGGATATATGCAAGGCAAATCAGCACGTTAAAAGATATTTGACATCACCAGTCATCATGGTAATGCAAAATAAAGCCATATTGCAATACCACCACATGCCTATTAGAATGACTAGCATTAAAAATGTGGTTTCTGTGGTGAATCAGCGGGTACAGAATCCTCCTGCAATGCAGGAGACCTAGGTTTGATCTCTGGGTAGGGAAGATTCCCCTAGAGAAGGAAATGACAACCCACTCCAGTATTCTTGCTTAGAAAGTCCCATGGATGGAGGAGCCTGTCAGGTTACAGCCCATGGAGTCACAGAGTCTGAGATGACTGAGTGTCTGAGCATATAGCATTAAAAACAGTGAGAACACCAAGGAACTGAGAGGTTGCAGAGCAACAGGGACTCTCATAATTTGCTGGGGGAACATAGAATCATACATCCACAGTGGAAGACCATCTGGTAGTTTCTTATAATGCTAAATGCATGCATACTGTACAAAACAGTAATTATAATCCAGGGGCTTCCCAGACAATAGTAATTAAGAACCCACCTGTAGATGCAGGAGATGTAAAATATGTGGGTTCAATCCCTGGGTTAGGAAAATCCCCTGGAGGAGGGCATGGCAATCTAGTCTAGTGTTCTGGCTTGGAGAACCCCAAGGATAGTGGAGCCTGGAGGGCTACAGTTCATAGGGTCACAAAGAGTCAGACACGACTGAAGTGACTTAGCACAAATGCACATATTTATTGTAGGGAAAATTAATAGTAAACCATGTTCAGACTGTTCATGCGGTTAAAACTCAACATTCAAAAAACTAAGACCATCACATCCAGCCCCATTACTTGATGGTAGATAGATGGGGAAACAATGGAAACAGTAACAGATTTATTTTCTTGGGCTCCAAAATCACTACAGATTGTCACTGCAGCCATGAAATTAAAAGACATTTGTTCCTTGGAAGAAAAACTATGACAAACCTAGACAGCATATTAAAAAGGTCTGTCTAGTCAAAGCTATGGTTTTTCCAGTCATCATGTATGGATGTGAGAGTTGGACTATAAAGAAAGCTGAGCGCTGAAGAATTGATGCTTTTGAACTGTGGTGTTGGAGAAGACTCTTGAGAGTTCCTTGGACTGCAAGGAGATCCAGCCAGTCAACCTTAAAGGAAATCAGTCCTGAATATCGATTGGAGGGACTAATGTTTGAAGCTGAAACTCCAACATTTGGCCACCTGAGGTGAAGAACTGACTCATCTGAAAAGATCCTGATGCTGGGAAAGATTGAAGGCAGGAGGAGAAGGGGCCGACAGAGGATGAGATGGCTGGATGGCATCACCGACTCAACGGACATGAGTTTGAGTAAGCTCCGGGAGTTGGTGATGGACAGGGAGGCCTGGCGTGCTGCAGTCCATGGGGTTCCAAAGAGTAAGACAAGACTGAGCGACTGAACTAACTGAACTGAAGACATTGGCAGGCAAATGGAAAGATATGGGAATTAAAGCAGAATGAAGGTTTAGAAAATTTGGAGAAGACCAGCATATCCGGTCCGTAAAGTAGAAGGGACGGAGGGAATTGATACGGCTGGAAAGTAGGAGGATGCAGATCTTCAAAGGCCCTTTGGTGGGAAAATTTATTTTAATAAATGTTAAAAATCTCGGACTATATCTTATTGCATCAAGACATTGCTTAAAGCTGCAATGCCCATTGGGTTTAATTTATAAAACAGTGAAGTGCTGCCAAGCTAGTTTTACACTAGTTTATATGAAAAGAAATAGATATATTTTTACTACCAAACTCTGTTACAGTGGCAAATATGTTCAGACCGAAATATTAATCACCAATATCACATATGCCATACATAATTATACTCATAAATATGAAAATACGAATACATAAAATGTACAAATTAAAGTGCATATGTTATGCAAAATTTAGAATATCACAAAATTCGGTGGCTGGAATGAAGTGTAATGGTCATCTCTTCCAAGCTAGAATACTGCTTCTCAGGGCTTGTACATAAGATGATTTAGAAGCAACACAGATGGATATTTAAAACTTTAATAGCTATCAATTTATTTTAATATGTAATAGAAAATTAAGCTATTACTAGCATACAGATGCCTAGATTTCATGAGTATATTCACTTAGGTTGAAGCCAAATATTTTTTTAAAGTAAATAAAAATTAAAATTGGTTTAAAAAATAAAATAAAATTTTATAGCAAAAATATGTACACATGCCAATACATGAATAGCAGAAAATTTTTACATAATATGGAGACTTAAAAACATGTTGTTATAAAGCACCTTAAGTGTTTGTCCAGTCTCTAGTAAAACATACTCACTTATTAGAAGCAGATTTGTCTCAAGACAGCTTTTTCCATTGTTTATTTTTTTTTAGTTAGGTACATAGAAAGCCCTTCTTCCTGCTGAACTATAATTTTCAGCCATTGGCCATATGTAATTCTTCATATAAATTAAAATGAATTGAATTATTTTCTTGTGACTAATAGAAATTTGAGCATGAACTGGTTACAGTGCAATCCTTTATGCTGGTGAAGATATTAAAGAGGTGTTATTATCACTACATTCATCTATCTGCCTAATAAGGGGATGAATGTCATTTTGGACTCAGTGTAGAAGCTGTTCTGCTCACTCGAAGGAACCAAGAATAACTAATATCCCTATTATTGTTCTCTGTCTTCATCTAGTCCAACACCAAGGCAACAAAGAGAAAAATAGAGTTTCAGGAGACAGAGGTTACTCAGGTACAGGGTCATATAAATAGAGAAGTCATTTCCTCACTCAACAGTTGAAAATACAGCTACTCATCCAAGTTCCTTATCTTTAGTGTGAGCCCACAGTACTCCACATTTATTGTTACAGCAATCAGAGCAGAAAAAGACATAAAAGGAATCCAGATAGGAAAAGAAGAAGTGAAACTCTCGCTGTTTGCAGATGACATGATCCTCTACATAGAAAACCCTAAAGACTCTTCCAGAAAATTACTAGAGCTAATCAATGAATATAGTAAAGTTGCAGGATATAAAATTAACACACAGAAATCCCTTGCATTCCTATATGCTAACAATGAAAAAACAGAAAGAGAAATTAAGGAAACAATACCATTCACCATTGCAACAAAAAGAATAAAATACTTAGGAGTATATCTACCTAAAGAAACAAAAGACCTATACATAGAAAACTATAAAAAACTGATGAAAGAAATCAAAGAGGACACAAACAGTTGGAGAAACACACCGTGTTCATGGATTGGAAGAATCAATATTGTCAAAATGGCTATTCTACCCCAAAGCAATCTATAGATTCAATGCAATCCCTATCAAGCTACCAACGGTATTTTTCACAGAACTAGAACAAATAATTTCACAATTTGTATGGAAATACAAAAAACCTCGAATAGCCAAAGTAATCTTGAGAAAGAAGAATGGAACTGGAGGAATCAACCTGCCTGACTTCAGACTCTACCACAAAGCCACAGTCATCAAGACAGTATGGTACTGGCACAAAGACAGAAATATAGATCAATGGAACAGAATAGAAAGCCCAGAGATAAATCCACGAACCTATGGACAGCTTATCTTTGACAAAGGAGGCAAGGATATACAATGGAAAAAAGACAATCTCTTTAACAAGTGGTGCTGGGAAAACTGGTCAACCACTTGTAAAAGAATGAAACTAGAACACTTCCTAACACCATACACAAAAATAAACTCAAAATGGATTATTGTTGACCTTTCTTATTTAGTAAAAACCACCCCTTTCTTCTCTATTTAAATAGACTTGTATTTTGCCTAGGGGGATTTCAAGCATGTACTATGATTATTGTTCTAGTGCACAGAATCATCAGAAAAGTGATATACCTTAGCAAATGGCTCATTATCTGGAATTTTTTTTTCTTTCTATAAATGCCACACATTATACTTCCAGATATCTCTCAGGCTCAAAATCCATATTCCTTAGATACCTAATCCCCTCTATTTCTGTCAGTTTGACCTCATAAATATTTCCTGTGACTGTTGACACTATAATCACCTGTGTTTTGTGGAAATTTTTCAGCCTCTTACACCTGAATTTCTTATTTTTAGTCTTCTTGTTTATTAACAAATGTGGTCATAGAAAGTAAAAAAGCCAGCTTTAAGTATTCACTAAGCACCATATTTCTTTGGCTGCCTGGGAGAGTTTCTCTGCCCTTTTCCACACCTCTTCTCTCTGTATAATTCCTGAGTGAGATTCTGTAAACGTCAGAAGCATCAGCTAAAGAAAGGGTGATGAGGAGAAGAGCAAAAAGACAAAAGATGCTGATCACATTCCTTCTTCCTCTATTGCAAGTTTCTAGCCTGAAGCAAGCTGGAAAGAGGTGCTGGGTTAGGGAAAAATATTACCTTTAAATGAAGTTATGAATTTTAACTCTTACATTTGATGAGGAATTTTAATAGCTTAAATTTGATTATATCTGTGATAAATATTGATCAGTTGAATTAGAATTATATAGGTACTACAGTAAACGGGTTTATCCTTAGGTCTTCTCATTAAAAAGGGGGTAGTAAAACCTAAAATTACAAAATACTATAAGTGTAGATTGTACTAAATTCCTGTCATTTCACATGTCTACTGTTCTGAACAGTTCATTCTGATAGTAAAGATTCACATCTATAGGCGTGGTTGTGTCTGAATCTTTGAGACCCCACAAACTTTAGCCTGCAAGGCTGCTCTGTCCATGGAATTCTCAAGGTAAGCATACTGGTATGGGTTGCCATTTTTTCCTCTAGGGTATCTTCCTGACCCAGGGATCGAACCTGTGTCTCTTGTACCTCCAGCATTGACAGGCAGATTCCTTACCACTAGTGCCACTTGGGAAGCCCCTGCAATGATTACTGAATACTGAGTGAGTTCTTCCAATGACCAGTTAAGTGGAAAGTAAAACTCCACGTTTAGTGTGGCCAGATCTGGTTTCACAATCATTTTGCTTGAAAAGGAGAATCTATACATGCATAAAATAATAAGACGTCAAAAATATGCCAAGTATTGAAGAAGGTATCTATATCCATATCTATATCTATATATAGTATCTATCTATCTATCTATCTATATATATATATATATATTTCTGTATCTATCAGATCAGTTTACCTTATAAGAGGCACAACTATATGTTAGAAACCTGATTCTTCTACCGTTTGAAAAATAACTCACATAAATTGAACACTATTAATTGTTTTGTTTACATCAAAATTTCCAGTGACTCAGCTCAAGTTTTAGAAACTAAGCCCTGTTCTCTGTTCTCTGTATCTTTTTACCAAAATTTTAATTTCCAAACATAAAGAAGCATGAACATTTACGAGCTTATAAAAAAGGCCTTCACTCACAGACTAAATTGAGTTTAAATATGTAAATAACTCAATTTTATAAAATGGAAAAGAAAACATAAACTCTCCAATGACTGAGCAGACTTCCACGGCTTACTAAATACTCCGAAGTCCCCTATACTTGAATGGGAGCAGTTAAGCGGCTCTGCAGTGGCTTCCCAGAGGGCACAGTGGTAAAGAACCCGCCCGCCTTTGCAGGAGATTCCAGAGGTGCCAGTTTGAGCCCTGGGTTGGGAAAGACCCTGGAGTTGTTGCTGATGTCTGATAGCTAAGTAATGTCCAATTCTTTCTGACCCCAGGGACTGCAGCACGCCAGGCTTCCCTGTCCTTCACTATCTCCTGCAATTTGTTCAAATTCATGTCCATTGAGTCAGTGATGCCATCCAACCATCTCATCCTGACTCCTCCTCTTTCTGTTCTCGGTCTTTCCCAGCATCAGAATCTTATCCAGTGAGCCGACTCTTCACATGAGGTGGCCAAAGTATTGGTGCTTCAGCTTCAACATCAGTTCTTCCAATGACTATTTAGGGTTGATTTCCTTTAGGATTGACTTGTTTGATCTCCCTGTTGTCCAATGGACTCTCAAGAATCTTCTCCAGCATGACAGTTCAGAAGTATCAATTCTTAGGCACTCAGCCTTCTTTATGGTCCAATAATCAAATCCATACATGACAACTGGGAAAACCATAGTTTTGACTATACTAGCCATGGTCGGCAGGTGATATCTCTGCTTTAAATATGCTACCTACGTTTGTCATAAATTTTCTTCCAAGAGCAAGTAACTTTTAATTAATTTTATGACTGCAGTCATGGTCTGCAGTGATTTTAGAGCCCAAGAAAACAAAATCGGTCACTGTCTTCACTTTTTCCATCTATTTGCCATCAGGTGATGAGACTAGGTGCCATGACCTTAATTTTTTGAATGCTGAACTTTAAACCAAATTTTTTCACTCTTTACTTTCACCCACATCAAGAGGCTTTTTAGTTCCTCTGTGATTTTTGGCATTGTGTAAATAGTATCATCTTCATATATGAGATTGTTGATATTTCTCCTGACAATCTTGACTCTAGCATGGCTTCATCCTGTCTGACATTCCTCATGATATTATCTTCTTTTCTTTTGAGAAAACAAAAGAAGTGAAAATAAAAGGAGGAAAGGAAAGATATGAATGCAGAGTTCCAAATAATAGCAAGGAGAGAAAAAGAAAGCTTTCCTAAGTGGCCAATGAAAAGAAATAGAGGAAAACAATGGAATGGGTAAGACTAGAGATCTCCTCAAGAAAATTAGAGATACCAAGTGAATATTTCATGTAAAGATGGTCACAATAAAGGACAGAAACGGTATGGACCTAACAGAAGCAGAAGATATTCAGAAGAGGTGGCAAATATACACAGAAGAATTGTACAAAAAATATCTTAATGACTAAGATAACCATGACGGTGTGATCACTCACCTAGAGCCAGACATACTAGAGTGTGAATTCAAGTGGGCCTTAGAATACACCACTACGGACAAAGCAAGTGGAGGTGATGAAATTCCAGCTAAAAGATGATTCTGTGAAAGTGCTACACTCAATATGTCAGCAAATTTGGAAAACTCTACAGTGGCCATGGAACTGGAAAAGGTCAGTTTTCACTTCAATCCAAATAAGGGCAATGCCAAAGAATGTTCAAACTACTGCAAAATTGCACTCATTTCACACGCTAGCAAAGTAATGCTCAAAATTCTCTAAGCAAGGCTTCAACAGTACGTGAACTAAGAACTCCCAGATGTTCAAGCTGGATTTAGAAAAGGCAGAGGAACCAGAGATTAAATTGCGAACTCCCAGATGTTCAAGCTGGAACCTCTTTAGAAAAGGCAGAGGAACCAGAGATTAAATTGCGAACAGCCACTGGATCATAGGGAAAAAGCAAGAGAATTTCAGAAAAATATCTGCTTCATTCATTTGGCTGTGTGGATCACAACAAATTGGACAATTCTTAAAGATATGTGAGTGCCAGACCACCATACCTGCCTCGTGAGAAACCTGCATGCAAGTTAAGAAGAAACAGTTAAAGCTGGACATGGAACAACTACTGATTCCAAACTGGGAAAGGAGTACGTCAAGGCTGCATACCGTCACCTGCTTATTTAACTTATGTGCAGAGTACATCATGCAAAAAGCCAGGCTGGATGAATCAGAAGCTGGAGTCAAGACTGCCTGGAGAAATATCAATAACCTCAAATATGCAGATGACACCACCCTTATGGCAGAAAGTGAAGAGGAAATAAAGAGCCTCTTAATGAAAGTGAAAGAGGAGAGAGAAAAAGCTGGCTTAAAGCTCAACATTCAGAAAACTAAGATCACAGCTTCTGGTCCCATCACTTCATGGCAAATAGATGGAGAAATAGTGGAAACAGTGGCAGACTTTATTTTCTCAGGCTTCAAAATCACTGTAGATGGTGACTGCAGCCATGAAATTAAAAGACGCTTCCTCCTTTGAAGAAAAGCTATGATAAACCTCAATGACATATTATAAAGCAGAGATGTTACTTTGCCAACAAAGGTATGTGTAGTCAAAGCTATGACTTTTCCAGTAGTCATGTATAGATGTGAAAATTGGACCATAAAGGAGACTGAGCGCCGAACAATTCATGCTTTTGAACTGTAGTGTTGGAGAAGATTCTTGAGAGTCCCTTGGGCTGCAAGGAGATCAAACCAGTCAATCCTAATGAAATCAATCCTGAATATTCATGGGAAGAACTGATGCTGAAACTCCAATACTTTGGCCACTTGATGCAAAAAGCTGACTCATTAGAAAAGACTCTGACGCTGGGAAAGACTGAAAGCAGGGGGAGAAGGGGACAACAGAGGATGAAATGGTAGGATCACACCACTGACTCAATGGACATGAGTTTGAGCAAGCTCCAGATAATGGTGAAGGACAGGGAAGCCTGGCATGCTACAGTCCATGGGGTCACAAAGAGTCAGACACAACTGAGTGACTAAACAACAACAACTCTCTATGTAAGTTAAATAAACAAGGTGATAATATATAGCCTGTGGGAAATGGCTACCTACTCCATATTCTTGCCTGGAAAGTTCCAGACAGAAGAGCCTGGCAGGCTACAGTTTATATCATCACAAAGAGTCATACATGACTGAGCACATTCGCTTGCCATTGAATATTCCTATAACCTTGGAAAAGTCATATATACAGTTTAAGTCTTAATCTCTTCCTCTACAAACGTGAAGGACTAGAACTAGATTATCTTTCAGTTCAGTTCAGTCGCTCAGTCGTGTCCGACTCTTTGCGACCCATGAATCACAGCACGCCAGGCCTCCCTGCCCATCACCAACTCCCAGATGTACTCAAACCGATGCCCATCGAGTTGGTGATGCCATCCAACCATCTCATCCTCTGTCGTCCCCTTCTCCTCCTGCCCTCAATCTTTCCCAGCATCAGGGTCTTTTCAAATGAGTCAGCTCTTCACATCAGGTGGCCAAGGGATTGGAGTTTCAGCTTCAACATCTGTCCTTCCAATGAATATTCAGGATGGATTTCCTTTAGGATGGACTGGTTGGATCTCCTTGCAGTCCAAGGGACTCTCAAGAGTCTTCTCCGACACCACAGTTCAAAAGCATCAATTCTTCAGTGCTCAGCTTTCTTCACAGTCCAACTCTCACATCCATACATGAGATTATCTTTATGTTAATATAAAAAGCCATTTACAATATAGCTTTAAGATAATTATTTGGGTTCCCTTGTTCAAGAAACTATCTGTGTCTCAGTGTGTAATATGTAGTTCAACTTCTTACTGTTTCAAACTACGCTAAAAGGAATAAGAAGTAACAAAACCATGCTACTGAACAAAACCATAACCTATCAAAAAAAAAAGCTTAGCACTCAGAATATGCTTACAGGAAGCACAGTTCTTTCTCATTGCATATTCTCCAAATGATACTGCCTTTTTTAACATCAACATGGTATTAATCACACTGTGGAATACAGATTCTAAGGAAAGTCTGCTAGTCCTCTCCTGCAGATTCACATAAAGGATGTTCCTCTCATCCAAGTAATTCTGAAGGTGACAAATATTACAGATGCTGAATTTATGGGAGTGCTTGCTCCCTGTTTATTAACTCATCCATCTTGTGAGAAATAAAAGGACCAAACAGTGAGACAAGTGGGCTTTTCTTATCCTGTCAGCTCAATGATGTTTTAAAGTAATCAATATCTATAATTACTAAATCCTGCCAAGAAAACTTAACCCTTCACTGTCTCATTGTTGTCTATCCAGTTCCTGACATGACAGGATGAGTAAATTCAGAGTTAATTAGAAAGAACACAGCTTCCATTATCAATTGATTTCTTTCACCAAATCCATAAATATACACTTTACATCACATCCTGTCTTACTGAAAATACATTTGTGTGTCGGGTGCTTAAACTGAGACTGATGTAGAAAGCAGACCCCGTGTTCCTAAGTGTTCTTTCTTGAGAGACAGCACACTGGAGGTGATCTTACGATTTCAAGGTCTGGCAGATTCAGTGCTGCGATCTGACAGACTTGAGGTAGTTAGTCTTAGAGTCATATTGGAGAGAAGAAATTATAATTATCTCCAAAGAGTTAAAAAGCTTAGGCGATCTGAGTTGAAGCAGATTTTTTAACTAAATTCCCGTCCTCAAAATAAAGCAAATTACACCTATGTTAAGTGAAAAAGTACAAATAATAAACATGAGAGTGCAAATCAATGAAAGAGGAAACAAAAAGATAATAAGGAAAGTCACAAAGACCAAAATTTATTTCTTTGAAAGGTCTTTTGAAGATACATAACTCCTAGTAAGATTGATCAGGGGAAAAAAACTGAGAGAGAAAACATAATTTCCATATCAGAAATCAAAAAGAGAACAAAAGCAAATATTCTACAGATATTAAAAAGGTTAAGAAGAGCTATTCTTAGCAATTTTTCTCAGTAAATGAAACAAAGGTGGGCAAATTAATTGTAAAGCACAGAAATATAAAATCAAAATAACCCAGTGATGGCTCTTCCCCTAGTGGTCCAGTGGTTAAGAGTCCACCTTCCCATGTAGGGCTCCAAGTTCCACTCCTGGTGCAGGAACGAAGACCCCGTGTCATGGGCAATGAGCCTGTGTGTGAGCTGCAACCACTGGGTCCACAGCTCTGGAGGCCGTGCACCTTGACTAGAGAAGCCTGCTCGCCGCAATTAAGACCCACTGCAGCCTAAAGCCAAAGAAGAAAAAGAAAAAACAGTAATAATAGCTAAAGAAATTGAGAGCATAAATTTTAAAGTGTTTCACTAAGAAGCCTCCAGACCTACACCTCCAGGCTCCACTAGTGCATTCTGACAAACACAAGGAAGAAATAACACTAAGAAGGCAGAAACCCTTTCAAATAGGTTAGGATGAAGAATCTCATTTTACGGATCCACAAATAAAAATCTGAAAAGTTAATTTAGAAAAAGACAGTTATAAATCAGTACCATCATAAGTATAGATACAAACATGCTTAAGAAAATACCATATAAAGGAATAGAACAAAATGCAAAAAAAAGTAACGTTATCAAGCAGGGTTTATTATCAGACTGCAAGGTTAATTTAAGCTTTAAAAGTCAGGTAATACAGCAAGCAGTATTTAAATAATGAAAGGGAAAACCATCTTATCATCTCCACAGATTCAGTAAAAACATCTGACAAATGCAGAAACGCTTTTGTTAGAGAAAAGAAATAATCTTAGTCAGCTGAAGAATGAATAAGCTAAATACAGTTACTATATGACTCAGGTATATGACCTAGGAATATAGACTAGAAAATTGAAAATATTTGTCAAGACAAAAAAATTGTACGCAAGCATCTCCCAGCAGCATTATTCCTAAAAGCAAAACAGTGGAAACATATGTCTATTGGCATATAAATGAAAAGACAATTTGCAGTATGTTGAATGGGATATTATTTGACTGTAAAAAAGAAAGGAAATACAATATATGCCACATGGATAAGCCTTGTAAACATGCTAAGTGAGAAAATTAACACAAAAAAGCCACCAATATAACTCACTTTATATGAAATTTCCAGAATGTCAAAAATCCACACAGGCATAAATCCAAAAGTGGTTGACATAATCAGTGGCTAAGGATGGGAAAGGGGATTAACTGAGATTCTTTTGGGATGATTAAAGTGTTCTAATATGATATAGTGGCATTACTTGTTGTGTAACTCTGAATATAATTATAAATATTGAATTGTACACTTTGAAGTGTGAATTTTATGTGAGTTATATTTTAATAAAGCTGTTTATCTTTTAGAAATTGTATATCTATGTACTAATAATGAACATGTAGAGGCCAAAATTAAAAATAGAATAGTATTACATAATGCTCCAAAATGCATGAAAGCTAGGTATTATTAAAAATATGTTAATTTTAACATATTTTTAACAAAGTTCTGAAGAGAGAAATTTTAGAAATACCCATGTAAATGGACAGACCATATTCATGGATTGGAAAGTTCAATATCGGAGATAAGTCAGTTTTTACCAAATTGATCTTTTATAGAGACAAGGTTTTCTATAAACTTTATATGTTAAGATACAGACTCCAGAATAATTAAAATAACTATGTTAAGCAGGGAACTCTGTTCCTCCCATCCTTGCACAGAAATATTTATATAAAAATCTCCAGAAACTGTGAATATGTTGGATAATAAGGGAATTAAAGCTGTAGATGGAAGTGAGGAGGCTAACTGGCTGACTTTGAGAGGAAACTATCACATGATCCGGTAATTGCATGACTGGATATTTATCTCAGAAAAACAAAACAGCTAGTCCACAAAAATACCTGCATGCTAACATCTACAGCAGCTCGCTTTGTTATATTCTCAAACTGGAAATATCCTAAATGTCCTTAATTTGGTCCATTACAGTAAATAACTTGCCTGCAATGCAGGAGACATGGGTTCAATCCCTGGATCAGAGAGATCCACTGGAAAGGAAATGACAGCCCACTCCAGCATTCTTGCCTGGGAAATCCCACAGACAGAGAAGCCTGGTGGGCTGCAGTCCACGGGGTCACAGAGAGTCAGAACGACGGAGTGACTGACACTTTCAGTTCACGTTCATTCTTGTACAAATGCTAAATATAGCTATGTATAAAGATAAATGGAACTAGACTACAAAACACACTTATGCTCCCTTCTTTTGTCCTCTGGACTTAGAACAGTACTTTGTACTAAACTTGAGTTTGGAAATGTTTGTTCCGGAATGAAGAAAATTCTGTGATTTTTATGGTGACTAATCCTAATATCTGTGAAAGTGGGATTAATCATTTTGTAATCAAATAAAACCACAGAGGGGAGAAGTGTGCTTTCATACTTCAAAAGTAATAGTAATAGCTTCTATTTCTGTCATTTGTTAAAAGTTATAAAAAATAAATTTCACATGTAAGACTTAATATCAGTCTCATAATTACAAGAGATATGCACACTATATGTAATCATTCTTATTTGATAAGAATGAGGTAAGTCATCTTATTTTATAGATGACTAATTGTAAGCTCAATACTTCAAATCTCTGCTGAGACATAAAAACTTATATAGAACAGAGACAAGATTGTAACCCCGGCCTTCTGACCCAAGTATATGACTCTGCAGGACCTATCCTCCAGGCAAACTCTGTCAACATTTGTTCTCAACCCTATAAGACACAATGATGCTGCTTTTAAAAAATGTTCGGAAAGTCCTTTATTCTGCTGATATGAAGTTCATAAACAAAATGAGTGCATAATTTAAAATAATTTAGATAATGCTCTTCATCATACAGAAGAAAACAAAGTTACAAGGAAACGATGTGTATTTCAATATGTACATGCTTAAACAGAACAACACTAGATCATATACCGAAAGAATCATATACTTGCATCGACATGGAGAATAACCATGAGTGCAGACTGAGGCAAATTTATAAAACGGAAGACTCCAAATCTTCTCAGTTGTGAATAATTATGAGCAAAATTCCAAACATGATGAAGTAAAATTTTCTAAAATGTATACTCTAGTTGTATTCAGGGAAATTTTACTCTATATTAGCATTTAGTTAACATTAATCTACTTGGATGGTGGTAGGAAGCATGATCATTCCTCACAGTGTAGAATCTAACATCCTCGGCCTTTGCTCACTACATGCTGGTAGAATACCCAAATATTATGACCCATGACACCATCTGCTGAAATGCACAGTGAATCCTAGGCATGGATATCTCCTATTTCATGTATCCCTGAACATGGCATGTGACAATACAGAGAAACAGGGAGTTTCAGATGCTTCATATTTCTGCTGATACAATGGGAAACACTGTTTAGACTCCCTATTCTGTCCCCTTACTTCCCTCTCAGAACCACTTTTGACACAGCTTATGACGTTCTGCACTGCTTATATCAGACACCTTGCTTCCTCTGGAGGGAAATGCAATTGATATCAGGTATCGATTTTGTGAATACCTAAAATCACAAAACAGTTAAAGCATAATTTATAATTCAGATAAGCAGAAGCAGACACCTAATTCATAGGTATCTCCTCAAGGGTCAAAGACGGAATTTTTATTACTAAGCTTTGTAGAAGCTAATTCAAGTCCTATGGTCAGAATTATGGTGATGGGCCAAGATATCACTTGAAGAGACTGCCAACTGCAGCTTCTGTTATTGCACTTGTCAAAATACCCCGGTGGGATGGAAGATTTATTAGAATTTTCTTTCCAGATCAAATCCCTGTTGTGAATCAAATTATTCATTTTTGTATTAAACTGGATTTTAAGTGACAATCCTGGAGTTGCTTAAAAGTTGTTATGAAGACACATCATATATTTTCATAACAAAATCAGGATGCCCCAAAAATCAAATAAATGGAAAATATGTTTTGTAAGTTGACTTTTCATTGTTTACATGATTTGACTTTCACATAATCTCATACCTTATATGCTTCAAGAACTACAGATCTTACTTGTAGTTTGATAATTATCTTTCATTTTTATCTACTGAAAATTGTTAAGGATTTCAATAAAAGATTTGGCTCACTGATGACTAATGGTCCTAAGAATTCTGAAATTTACTTTAGTATTTTTGTATGTGTATCTAAAGTCTGCAAGTAGAGAAGCAGACTGAGAAAGCTTAAGCAATATCAGTAATCCCTATTTGTCACTGGGGTCTTGAGTGTTTTTCCAAATGTGATGAATGAGGTGGATGAAAAAGAAGGGCCTCGGGTTCTCTAAGGGAGTGTCAGCTCCGTAGATAAGCGATGGTCCAGACACCGCCGTGGGTCTTCTCTGGGAGTGAGATTTAAAGTCAGTGTAACTTTTCAGTAGAATCTAACCAGTTACCATTGGGCCTCTGGTCTTCTAATGAAGCACAACATTTCTGCACTTTTAGTTTCTTTTGTTTTTATTTAATTGAATCACGATTCACATGTGCACACCTGCACATAAAGACACACAGTTGCTGCATTTGGAGGTTTGTGAAACTGAATAGTTCATACTTAGAACAGATAAATTTGATTAAAGAAGGTTTTCAAATGCATATTTACTCTTATTAAAAACAGCCTTTATTGTAACATGGCAGTGTGTCTTTGTATGGCAGTAAAGAATAGCAGAAACTAAAACAGCATTATAAATCAACTATACTTCAATAAAAATTAAAACAAAAAGAAGCTATGAAAAATCCCATGGCTTCTTACACAACTCTACTAATGAGAACAGACAAAAAATATGTTTGGAGAATCTATTGCCCTTACACATATTCAAAAGTGACCCTAATACAAACACATGTTTCCCACCTCCTAACTAAATTTCTCTGACACTCCATTTACTTCACTAATCTTAAAAACACACCTTACAAAGTTACAATTCATTAGATCTGTGACTGCGTAATATGGAGGACATCTGGGAATGGGTTCACTTAACATCTGGGACGTATCACATCATTAATCAAAACAACGTTGATGAATCCCTGAGTATTCAACATGGCTGGACTTCACAGACCCATGGATCATTGCAAGCGTGGTTTTACATGTGTGTGCATACATGTCAGAGTGCACGCACACATGTGCACACACACACACAAACACACCAATCAAAGCCTGAGAATTTTGGAGAGATGAAAAAAATAGACAAGAGGAAATGAAACAAACAAAAATGCTTTTACAGAGGATCACGTCATTATACTATTTATAGTACGCGCTGCCTGCAAGGGGAAGCATACACACAATAAAGTCCAAGTTCCCACGTGTGTGGTTAGAATGCCACATAACTTGGGTCCTGATTTTCTGTCAGACTTGCTGCCTGTCATACCTCCTTTGGGATACTGTGGTACAGTAACATTAGCCTTTTTTCCCCCAGAATCTATGAAACTTGCACGTCTCTCTTGCATGTGAACCTTAACACTGACAGCTCGCTTTGCATGACCTTTCTGGTTCCATAAGGAGAACTTGGTCAGTTCTCCTTATGCAGCTTGGACAAAATATTTTCTCCCCAGAGATGTCACTTTGCCTAAAGTTATCTGCCACCATAACTAAAGTAGCTGACCTCATGAAGTCATCCCTACTCACCATGTCAACCCTGTGTGATTATCTTCATGGCACTTGATGCTATTTTAAATTATTCTGTTTGTTTAATAATGCATTTTCTTTCTCTTCTATGTTACGTTGTTAGCACTATGTGAGGAAGTATCTTGACTTGTTATACCCTGCTATACACCTCAATGCAGAATGTGGCAAGAGTTCAATAAATAGGTTTAAATACATTAATGACATATTAATAACAGACTAACAGTGTAACAGAACTAGTTGCATATATTTGTTGGATATTACAGCCATGTTTTGTTCAGGTTTTTTAGTTCTCTGCTTGCACCCACAAAAGTGGTTAGTTCAGATTTAGTCACATTCAGTCAGACCTTAGGGGAATTACTCTTAAAGACAGACTGACTAAGGAGTCTCCCAGTTCAGTAAGATAGGGCTAAAAAGATTAATATCTCATCAAAGTCTCCATTAAACTTGCCACAGACTTCAGTGCATCCTGACGTTAAATGATGATGCCATTCACCACTGACTTTACTTTGTCATGGCTTTGCTTAAAATGATAGCTTCATTGTAGCGGCAAAGGGGCAGATGATAGATGAAAGGAACAATCTGGGATTTTTGCCTTATATTCTTCTGTCCGGAAGAAGAGAAACTTGAGGGTTTTGTATTAGTCATAGTTATTTGGGAAAAGATTTTGAATCATGAGTAGTTATGAAATATTTTTGCTAGAGCAGTAGAAACAAAAATCCCTGCATCATTACCTTGAAATGTCATACTTGGCAAATCCGTGGCTTCAAATGTCTAGAAAGTAGGAAAGAAACTAAATGTTTTATAGAGTGAAAATGAAAGAAATCAGCATAGCAGCGGCCACACAATCTTAATTTTAGCAACCCAACAAGACCACTTGGAACCACTCTGCTTTCGGCCTCTCACCCTCTACCAGGGAAATCTGTCTGGAGCTCGCTGGGACACCCGAGGTCCATTCTCTCCTCCTCCTTGTTACTTTTTGAAAGACATAGTTAAACCTAAGGAAAACGAATTCCCAACAAGATATATTTCAAACCTGACCTAATTCTGACTGGGCCACCTGAGCATTTCAAGTACATATTTACCCTACAAGATTAATCTCATTTTGAGCAGCTATGCAGACGTGTAGATGTCAGTACATTAAACCGAACAAACCAAGTAATATAATTGCACTTTAAGGTCCTAGACCCAGATTGACTTCCCAGTGTAAATTTACATATTATATTCTTGATGATTTGTTCTTCCTCTTATCACACTTTAAAATATGCAAACCTTTACATTGGAAAAAATTCTACTGTAGTCCATAAAATTGTTCTTTTTAAAAATAGTCTTGGGCTTGTCATGGAGCTAGATGCCTCAGACGATCAAAGACTTTTGTCAATTACTCTGCATAGAGCTTCAATAAGGAAGTTTCAAAATAAAATCTCCCCTAAGTAAATTTTATTATGGTGTAAAGAAGACACATTTGTGTACTCTCGGTAGTTACACTTTCATTTTAAATTGACAAATCGGTACACAGGTTATCCTAACAGACCCATACATGAGTTAATCTCCCAGAGCTTATCAGCCTGAAGAACACGTGATACTATATTCACAGACAAAATACTGAAAAGAGAACTATGGACGTGGGGTGAAATAGGAAGCAGATATTGCTGACCTTGTGTCTGGTCTATCAATGGTCACTTCTATACTACTTTATCTGTAGAAGTAGCTAAGAGAATCATTTTATGAAATGAATGTTTTTAAGATATACTGAAAATCCCAGGGTAAGCATTTTTTGTATCCATTTCTATTTATAAGATGTGAGAAGAGTATCAAGAATATTTAAAGTCCTCTTGTTATTGCTATTAAATATAAGGTATGATTTGAATAGTTTTGGAAGATGTCAGATTAATCAGAAAAGTGATAATTAATTAATGATTTCTATTTATTCTTACATGATGTTGCTTGTTTTCATTCTCTTAAAATCTACCTTAAATCCATAGAACATTACCCCTCTTGAGGATCATATCATTTATAAAGTCCCATATTGCAATTTTTCACTATAAACAAGTATCTCTTTATCTTTATTCTAAATTTTAGCTCCTTTGTCTTTATCTCTACCTTAGTATATACTTAAGTCTTTGTAATAATTCAATTGGTTATTTAATAAGTTTCATTAGCTTATTATGTGACAATTGTTCTTCAATCTCTGAGAATACAGTGATTGAAAAGAGAGATCATATGCCTGCTTATGTGAAACTTCCCTTATAGCAAAGGAGAGGCAATGAAAAAGGAAGAAAGGTAAAGGAGAACAAAGAAAAAAAATGAAGAGAGGAAAAGAATGAAATAAGGGGGAAATTCTGAAAGAAATAAAGGAAATAATATAAATGAAGGAAAGAACATTAAAACTATCTGACAGTGTAAGTACTACATAAAGAAATAAATTAATGTAAGCAGGGCTCTGGTGGGCCAGGCAGTAAGGAATCTGCCTCCAGTGCAGGAGACCGGGTTTAATCCCTGGGTCAGGAAGATCCCCGGGAGAAGGGCATGGCTACCCACTCTAGCCTTCTTGCCTGGAGAATTCCATGGACAGAGGAGCTTCGAAGGTTAGACAGTCCATGGGGTCACAAAGAGTAGGACATGACTGAGCCACCAACAGTTTACCTACGACTTTTCAAGAAGGATAGTAGCTGGCTGACTACTTGAGATTGAAGGATACGGTCAAAGCTTGTTAAAGAAAAAAAATAATAATAATCTGATACTTTTTTAAACAGTCAGGGAGACTTTATTGAAGATTATTTAATAAGAATATTTCAGTAGGGAAGAGAAACTAGGCTCAACTACAAATACTGACAGACAGCTGGAGGTTTGAAGCCGATGAGTGGAAGGAAGGGACCAGTGAATGGAAAGGACTAAAATCAGATGTCAAGTGTAAGAAGATTACTGCCAAACTGACTCGAGAGGATTCTTGGTGAAGGCAGGACAAGATGCTCAGAGATCAACAACGTTTTTCTGTCTAAATTGGCTTAGTAGGATTCTTGCAAAAGCTCGGCTGGGCGGGACAAGCAAGAACTGGGACTAAGAATAATATTACTTGAGATGAGACCTCAGAGGAGCTTGTCTAAAGTTTGATCAAGGGTAGCATCTTTGTCAGACTCTTTCTGGGTAAATTTTAGTAGTTAAGTTGGAGCTAAAGATCTAAACACTAACTAAGGCCAGTTAAGCAAATAACAAAGTTAAGAATGTTACAGAGAGAACAGCTGGAACGGATGTCCTAGAAAGAAGCAGTGTGTGTGTGTGTGTGTGTGTGTGTGTGTGTGTGTGTGTGTGTGTGTGTGTGTGTGTGACTCAGTCGTGGCCAACTTTGCGACCCAGTGGACTGTAGCCCACCAGGCTCCTCTGTCCATGGGATTCTCCAGGCAAGAATGGCAAGACTGGGTAGCCATTCCCTTCTCCAGGGCATCTTCCCAACCCAGGAGTCAAACCCTTCTCCTGCATCGCACGCAGATTCTTTACTGTCTGAGCCACCAGCGAAAGGAGCGGTGTGAGCGGAATGATTGAGGCAGGCAGTATCTATGGGTGGGCGCGTGCCCAGTCTCTTTAGTCATGTCTGACTCTGTGATCCCTGAGCTGTAAACCACCAGGCTCCTCTGCCCATGGTATTGCCCAGGGGAGAACACTGGACTGGGTTGCCATGCCCTCCTTCTAGGCACCTTCCCGACCCAGGGATTGAATCTGCATCTCTTGCATCTCCTGCCTCTACAGGTGGATTCTTTACCATTACGCCACCATGGGAGCCCAGGCAATATCTATAAACCAGAGGAAACATGTTGGGCAGATTCATTACATGTGTTGGGAGAATAATCATTCTCCAAAGCAGGATTTGCATCAAATATAGACAATTAGGGAAAATCAATGATCAGGTATATCTTATAGACTGCTGCCTTGAAGAAACTTGGTAAATGGTGGTAAAATTGGCTGAAGTTTGGAGACTGTGGAGAAAATAGATATGTAAGGAAATATTAGATTTTATTCAGTTTGAGGCTGTATGCAATCTTAGTGAGAAGGTCAGTTGGGCAGTTAGAGATATTAATCTGAATTTTATGGAGGTGTGCAGGACTTCAGATGCATGTAGAAGTAATGAGAAATAGATTTTCTTTAATACCTCAAATCAAATGATGTCACATAGAGGAAAAAATACTAGAAGAGGGCATAGGACAAAGATTATAGGGTGCCAGGACAATGAGTGGGCTTCCCTCATAGCTCAGGTGTAAAGAATCTGCCTGCAGGGCCGGCAACCCGGGTTCGATTCCTGGGTCGGGAAGATCCCTGGAGAAGGAAATGGCAACCCTCCCCAGTATTCTCACCTGGAAAATCCCATAGACGGAGGAGGGTGGCGGGCTACTGTCCATGGGGTCGCAAGAGTCAGACGCAACTTGGTGACTAAATCACCACCACAGGACAATGAGTGGTCAAATCCAAGAGAGAAGAAGACAACAAAGCATGAATATGTGTGTACTGTGAGTTAGAAAGAAATCCATAAGGGCGTGGCATCGCTGCAGGCATAAGAATGGGTTTTAAGGAGTAAAAGTTCAAAAGAATTAATTTTTAAGATAAGAAATGCTATTTTTAAAAAAAGAAACACCATGTTTTATTTCCCACTAGAAATGATACAATAGAGAGTGAGATACTGATGAGCGGAAGAGTTCTTGAGATAAAATTGATGAAGATCTAGAATGCATTGAAGCCTTAGATAGGTTTGTGGAGATACTTAAAATAATCCCATCTAAAGAAGTGGAGAAATTAGTGAAATGGATTAGCAAAATTTCTGGTGGGAAGTTTAGGAAGTTTGGTGGGAAGTTTTGTCTAATAGTCCTATTTTAAACGAAGTTCGTCAGCAACAGTGAAGTTCAGGGGAAAATACACAGTATATGTTTAAGAATACAGAAAAAGAGATACTGTCATTTAAAAGCATAGAAGAGTGGCGTATCTGGTAAGCAATGCAAAGCTGGGTTACTTTTGAGTGAACATGGCTCACAGTGAGGGCTTGTCACAAGTTCCCATTAACATGTATTTCTGTGTGTGTGTATGGGCGGGAGGTGGGTGCAGGAGAAACAAAGTTATTCCGATATTCATTGGTGACTAGAATCAACTTAAATTAAAAAATAGTTTTCTTGTTTAAAGAAGTATATTAGTGCTTGAAGAGTGGGATAATTTTCTTATAGAATATAATGCAGAAAATGCTTAACTTCTGATGCAAATAAAAACTAAGACAATGGTTTTTCTCTGTCACGGTGAGCAAAATTGAGCAAAATATTTATAGAGCAAAGGATACAAACAAGAATAATGCAGGTATGATTATATTTTGTAGATTGGAATTAAATAATTCTATAGTTAGTTCATGCCTATTGATTTTTACTAACAAATATAGAAAATGTTAACATTAAGTAAATGGATAAAGGGGCTTCCCAGGTGGTATGAGTGGTAAAGAGTCCTCCTGCCAAGGCAGGTAGACATAAGAAACACGGGTTTGATCCCTGGGCCAGGAAGAATCCTGGAGGAGGACAGGGAAACTCACCCCAGTATTCCTGCCTGGAGAATCCCATAGACAGAGGAGCCTGGCGGGCTACGATTCATATGGTCACAAAGAGTCAGACATGACTGAATCGACTTAGCATGCACACACACAAATATATAAAAGCCTGAAAGAATTTAATTTCAACATAGACATATTTTACTCTTTTCATGTAATATGATTGCTTTTTTCTTCATACTTTCACCAGGCTTGACTACTTGCATTATAAATAAAAATCCAACTGTTTAATAATAAAGCTATGTAATCAACTTACAGATGGCATCATATTTGGCAAGAGAGACGTCTAACAACATCAAATGAGTACATTAGTTGGCATTTTCATCTGTCATGATAATTGAATCATTTATTGACTATTCATGCATCAATCATTGTGAGGGTCAAACAATACTAACAATAGAGTCAATGCAAACACACAAACACCCCACATAATTGAAGCAAAATGTTATTTTTAAAGGTTAAAACAATTTATTTCGGCTATACAGAAACAAGAGATATAATCTCTTTTTTCTGCAAGCGTGTAATATGAGGAGGAAGCAAACATATTGAGCTGGGAAAGTAAACAAAGGGCGTCACTAACTGAGATCGCTTGTTAACTGGGATTGAAAACCACAAATCCAGCCACGTTAAGGTATTCCCACAACATCAGACTGTCTTCATTCTCTTTGATTCTGTTCACCTAGATCCCTTTCTCTCTTCTAGATTCACTCCTCATCCTTTTCCACCAGGCACTGTGGTCCAGATTTTTAAAACTTTCTCCAGTACATCAGTAGTATCTTCCTGCACCCTGGCTTCTGAGTGGTTATAACTAATGAGACATCAACATATCCTAGGACAGAAAATAGCACTTGATGAGACTGAGGGATTCAGTAGGAGTCAGATCATAAAAGAATCTGGAATCCTACGTGAGGAAGTCTGCATTTTTAATATGTGCAAATGGGAAACCTCAGAATGGTGTAAATGGATGAGTGACGTGATCAAATTTGCATTTTAGACTTCCCTGACTGCTGCATTGAAAATTGAATAGAAAGCAATTAATGGGCACTGGGGGGAATCAAGTGAGGTGAAGATCAGAAAATTTGGCATAGGGGAGATATTCTAACATAAAGACAGAGCTCAGTTCAGTTCAGTTCAGTCGCTCAGTTGTGTCCAACTCTTTGCGACCCCATGAATCGCAGCACTCCAGGCCACCCTGTCCATCATCAACTCCCGAGTCCACTCAAACCCATGTCCATCGAGTTGGTGATGCCATCCAACCATCTCACCTTCTGTTGCCCTTCTTTTCCTGCCCCCAAACCCTCCCAGCATCAGGGTCTTTTCCAATGAGTCAACTCTTCCCACGAGGTGGTCAAAATATTGGAGCTTCAGCTTCAATATCAGTCCTTCCAATGAACACCCGGGACTAATCTTTAGGATGGACTGATTGGATCTCCTTGCAGTCCAATGGATTCTCAAGAGTCTTCTCCAACACCACAGTTCAAAAGCATCAATTTAGGGGTGCTCAGCTTTCTTTATAGTCTACTCTAACATCCAAACATGACCACTAGAAAAACCATAGCCTTGACTGGACAGACCTTTGTTGGCAAAGTAATGTCTCTGCTTTTTAATATGCTATCTAGGTTGGTCATAACTTTCCTTCCAAGGAGTAAGCGTCTTCTAATTTCATGGCTGCAATCACCATCTGCAGTGATTTTGGAGCCCCAAAAAATAAAGTCTGACACTGTTTCCACTGTCTCCCCATCTATTTCCCATGAGGTGATGGGACCAGATGCCATGATCTTAGTTTTCTGAATGTTGAGCTTTAAGCTAACTTTTATACCTCCTCTTTCACTTTCATAAAGAGGCTTTTTAGTTCCTCTTCACTTTCTGCCATAAGGGTGGTGTCATCTGCATATCTGAGGTTATTAATATTTCTCCTGGCAATCTTGATTCCAGTTTGTGCTTCTTCCAGCCCAGCGTTTCTCATGATGTACTCTGCATATAAGTTAAATAAGCAGGGTGACAATATACAGCCTTGACGTACTCCTTTTCCGATTTGGAACCAGTCTGTTGTTCCATGTCCAGGTCTAACTGTTGCTTCCTGACATGTGTCAGGTTTCTCAAGAGGCAGGTCAGGTGGTCTGGTATGCCCATATCTTTCAGAATTTTCCACAGTTTACTGTGATCCACACAGTCGAAGTCTTTGGCATAGTCAATAGAGCAGAAATAGATGTTTTTCTGGAACTCTCTTGCTTTTTCAATGATCCAGCGGATGCTGGCAATTTGATCTCTGGTTCCTCTGCCTTTTCTAAAATCAGCTTGAACATCTGGAAGTTCACGGTTCACGTATTGCTGAAGTCTGGCTTGGAGAATTTTGAACATTACTTTACTAGCGTGTGAGATGAGTGCAATTGTGTGGTAGTTCAAGCATTCTTTGCCATTGCCTTTCTTTGGGACTGGAATGAAAACTGACCTTTTCCAGTCCTGTGGCCACTGCTGAGTTTTCTAAATTTGCTGGCATATTGAGTGCAGCACTATCAGAGCATCATCTTTCAGGATTTGAAATAGCTCAACTGGAATTCCATCACCTCCACTAGCTTTGTTCGTAGTGATGCTTTCTAAGTCCCACTTGACTTCACATTCCAAGATGTCTAACTCTAGGTGGGTGATCACACCATTGTGATTATCTGGGTCATGAAGATCTTTTTTGTACAGTGCTTCTGTGTATTCTTGCCACCTTTTCTTGATATCTTCTGCTTCTGTTAGGTTCATACCATTTCTGTCCTTTATCGAACCCATCTTTGTGTGAAATATTCCCTTGATATCTCTAATTTTCTTGAAGAAATCACTAGGCTTTCCCATTCTGTTGTTTTCCAGAGCTAAAGAGCGTCAAAAAATAATTCCTTACACCAACACAATTATTTTTGGCAATTTTAATTTTAAGGAGCATTTTCTCTGCATTATTGGTACTTATTTTAATTGTCCTCCGATTCCTTCTTATTTTTTCCCATTCTTTTCAGTGAAAAGATTCTTAATATTTTGCCATTGTCCCCTGTGAAGAACTGATGAAAACATTGTTAATAATCTCAGAAAATGATAATAAATGCATATACAGAAAAATCTCTGTGCTCATATTGAGGAGACTCTTAACCAGAATCCATACATGGACACATAAACAGAAAACTGGGCAAATAGAACCAGGTTTGAATCATTAAACCTTAATAAGTATTCAACCTTAAAATTAAAACATAAATTTGACATGTTTTAATGTTCATATCACAAAAACACACTGGGTTAATCATGTATGCAAGCATATAACTCTGTCAAAATGTAAAACATGGGAAACAATTTGAGAAATATTAATGAATCTTTGATGATGTATCTTTTGTTTGTTCAGCCTGAAGCATCCAATTATCTGAGGTTTCTGTTTTTGTGTTTGCTTGCCTGTTTTTGAGGTAACAGTTTGGGCAGAGAGAAAGGGAATACTTTACACTTATTTTAATAGGAATGAAGAAAAAATCTTTCAAATTCTGATCCAAAATAGGATTTTAATACCCTTAGTATGGCTAAAATTTTTTAGTAATAGAAATGCTTACATCTAAAATCCTATTTTACAGCACCAACACATGCTTAAAACCCATGTTTATATAGAGAGAAAAGATTCTGAATTTCTTATCATATCAATTATCAACACTGAATGATTCAGGTCAACTCTCAGCCACAATGTAAATGTAGGCTTTATGCCTGTAGTATGGGGGCCTCTGTCCTAGGGAAGGGGTTATAAGTCAGATTAATTTCAATTAAAAGTGGACGGAAGAACAAAAGAATTTCCCCACGGACAAGGATGGTTATACAAGATGGAAAGAAAAAAGGGGAAGAAAGACAAGTGTGAAAGGGATCTCAACTCTTTGGTCTTTGGTGAAATGTGATGTGTTAGGTGCAGTTCAGTTCAGTCACTCAGTCGTGTCCAACTCTTTGCGACCCCATGAACCACAGCACCCCAGGCCTCCCTGTCCATCACCAACTCCTGGAGTTGATCCAAACCCATGTCCATTGAGTTGGTGATGCCATCCAACCATCTCATCCTCTGTCGTCCCCTTCTTCTCCTGCCCCCAACCCCTCCCAGCATCAGGGTCTTTTCCAATGAGTCAGCTCTTCACATCAGGTGACCAAAGTATTGGATTTTCAGCTTGAACATCAGTCCTGCGTTATTACTTTGGGAGAAAAGGGGTATGAGGTTTTTGCCGGAATTCAAATTCTGTGTTTAAGGGTCTTGAAAGAGAACATGTTAAGGTGTCCTCAGACCAGCCTGGGTGTGACACCACAGTAAAATAATTGACATATAAATCTAGGAGCTTTTCTTTTCCCCTAGCTCTCCTGAGTCATAGGGAGACCAGAACGTTCCTGGTTGTCCCTGTGGGAGGCGGGATATTTAGCTAAGGGCCTTAAACCAGATACCTTGCCCGAAGGAACTTTCTACTGGTAGGTACAAGGAGGTGGTGGGATGGAGCCCGGTGGCCCAGCAGACAATCTGGACTGAGCAGCGCGTGAGTTTAAATCTGAACCGAAAGACATCCACAGCGCCAGGAGCAGGAGCAAAAGCAAAGGTGCACCAAAGCCGGCTCAGGAGGCTACAGGAGTGTGCTAAGCAGAGGAGGCAGAGGGAGCAGCCCATGAATTTCTGTTGCTTCAATCATTGGAAGATGGCTTTGACCTAGTTCTTAGAAAAGAAAGTAGTCTGAGTAGATACTAGGACTGAGCACAGCTGAGAAACATCAAGCCCAAACCAAGGGAATTTTCTCTGTCTCAACCAATAGGACACAAGGGGTCATTTAAACTTGGAAAAGAGCAGGAAAAGGGAGGAATTATTAAAGAGCGGGGCTTCACCTAAATGAAAAAGAGTTATTTAAAAAGAATGCTCAAATTGCAAGATCAAACTAAAATGACTGCAGTTAATCAAAATTTATATCATCATCTACTGAAATGAATTAGAATAGTTTCCAAAAATGCAAAAATAGTATTTTTGCTACACATTTGGCAGTAGTATGGAAAAATTTGTGAACTGATTTAAATGGTTTATAACACACTAGAAGAATTTCCTTTTTTTTTTTTTTTTTTTTTTCTGTTATGTAAACTGCACTGTCCTGGAATAATTCCAAAGAGAAATGTATTGTTAAATTAGAACAAGGATTTTAACCAAAGATAAAAATGTATCTGGCTTAGTCTGATTCATGCATATACTAATTGTGTGTCTTGCAAATGTGGAAATGTGGCACCTATTTTATCATATTGATTTTATGATTGAAAAACTATAAAAATGTAATTAAATAGTAATTAGAGGTAGAACAACGCATTGTTTAGTTAGCTCTATCTTGATAAAAGAATTGGGAAGGTAGCTTGGGTGGAGTCCATGCAGTACGGTGAAATGTGACTTAATTAAGGATAAAAGCTGGTAGGAAAAGACTAACAATAGCTTTGTAATTGGAGACATATATGAACATCTGGAAAAGTGCTGCTGTGAGCTTGCCCAATTGCTTCACTTGTGTCTGACTCTTTGCGACCTTATGGACATTAGCCCTGCAGGCTCCTCTATCCATGGGATTCTCCAGGCAAGAATACCTTAGTAGGTCACATATATATTGATTGCTATTCTTTTTCTTTTTCCACTGACCTCAGTCCAAGTCAGCCAAGATAATAGTGCACTGAAGTTGAACATCCATTATGTCTCCCTTGATTCACCATTGTACACCAATTCCTGGAAACACTCAGGAATTGAGAAATGGTGGAAATCATTTTATTTCCATTCTAAAAATATTTAATGTGTTACATGTTCTCACTTTCCTCTTCATATCTCTCAGAAGTGTTGGGCCTGCTGGCAATAGTTTGATTGAAATACTTTCTTATCTGCACATAAAGATTAATTTGTTATCTGACACTAAAATGTAGACTTCTTATGAATACATTAAATAGATATTTCACGCTATAACACTTGTTATGAGATGTGATTGTGCTAAAACATGCCCTAAACATAAGGCTTATCAAAGAAAAACAGAATTTGGTAGAGAAAATGAGAATGTGAAGAGACAAAGAAAAAAAGGTCTTAAAAAGAAGTATATTGGCCTGTTCAATTTCTATAATATCCACTGTGTTACATCTTCCATTGTTTCACCAACATTTACATATAAAACAAAACAACACAGAAACTTGATTTAACCTCATCCACCATAGCACCTGCTTATATAATGTCTGTCCTCTCTGGGAGACCTTGTGTTCACTCAAAACTTTTGAAGATAGTCTTATCTAGAAAAAACTTATATATATATATATATATATATATATATACACACACACACACACACATATATATATATAGTTGTTGCACAAGCTATATTTGCACAATTGTACTCATCTCACACACTACCAAAGTGATTCTCAAAATTCTCCAAGCCAGGCTTCAACAGTACGTGAACCATGAACTTCCAGATATTCAAGCTGGATTTAGAAAAGGCAGAAGAACCAGAGATCATATAGCCAACATCTGTTCAATCATTGAAAAAGTAAGAGAGTTCCAGAAAAACATCTTTCTGCTTTATTGACTATGCCAATGCCTTTGACTGTGTGGATCACAGCAAACTATGCAAAATTCTTAAAGAGTTGGGAATACCAGACCACTTTACCTGCTTCCTGAGAAATCTGTACGCAGGTCAACAAGCAACAGTTAGAACTGGACATGGAACAACAGACTGGTTCCAAATTGGGAAAGGAGTACATCAAGGCTTATGGTGTCACCCTGCTTATTTACTTATACCCAGGTCTCCTGCACTGTAGACAGACGCTTTACCATCTGAGCCACAAGGGAAGTCTCTATATGCAGAGTACATCATGTAAAATGCCAGGCTGGATAAAGCACAAGCTGGAATCAAGATTGCCAGGAGAAATATCAATAACCTCAGATATGTAGATGACACCACACTTATGGCAGAAAGTGAAGAAGAACTAAAGAGCCTCTTGATGAAAGTGAAAGAGGAGAGCGTAAATGCTGGCTTAAAACTCAACATTCAGAAAACTAAGATCTTGGCATCTGGTCCCATAACTTCATGGCAAATAGATGGGGAAACAATGGAAACAGTGACAGACTTTCTTTCCTGAATCACTGCAGATGGTGCTGCTGCTGCTCCAGAATCACTGCAGATGGTGACTGCAGCCATGAAATTAAGATTCTTGCTCCTTGAAAGAAAAGCTATGACCAACCTAGATAGCATGTTAAAAAGCAGAGAAATTACTTTCCAACAAAGGTCCATCTAGTCAAGCCTATGGTTTTTCCAGTGGTCATGTGTGGATGTGAGAGTTGGATTATAAAGAAAGCTGAGCACTGAAGAATTGATGCTTTTGAACTGTAGTGTTGAAGAAGACTCTTGAGAGTCCCTTGGACTGCAAGGAGATCCAACCAGTCCATCCTGAAGGAGATCAGTCCTGGGTGTTCATTGGAAGGACTGATGTTGAAGCTGCAACTCCAATACTCTGGCCACCTGATGAGAAGAACTAACTCTTTGGAAAAGATCCTGATGCTGGGAAAGATTGACAGCAAGAGGAGAAGGGGACAATAGATGAGATGGTTGGATGTCATCACCAACTCAATGGACATGAGTTTGAGTAAGTTCCAGGAGTTGGTGATGGACAGGGAGGCCTGGTGTTCTGCAGTCCATGGGGTCTCAGAGTGTCAGACATCACTGAGCAACTGATCTTAACCGAAAGTATAGCTCAATGCAGGAACGTAATCATAAGTTACAGAAGAGTTTCTGCAGGTTAAATCTTTCTCTGACACACAAAAGATGAAACAAAGAGCATTTTAGAAACAAGTGAAACGAAAGTGCTTTAGCTCAAATATTTTCCACCCAGGGAACTGAAAGTAACAATATTTAAAAAGCTGCTTTCTCTGTCCTTTCTCTCTCACTCTCTCTGAGTCTTATCTTTCTCTCTGTTTTTCACAATCACAGCTTCATCATGCTGCCTTAACCAATGAGACAGGAACATGGAGGTTCCGGGAAATCTCAACTTAGATTTGTAGTCCAGCATTCCTGGGGAAACAGCACTGGCCGCAGGTCGTGGATATGAAAGCGCAGTACCGAGGCAATGCTGTGAGCTAAATAGAACTTTCTGTGTTGGCGTGAAACACTGTCACCGAGCCAACTGGCTACTTAAACCGGAAAAGTAAGAAGTTCCCTGGATTTGATTCCTCCCTTTAAAATCCAATTGCCCTAATTTCTTTTAAAAAATACAAGGTTTTTTGTTTGTTTGTTTTGTTTTGTTTTTGCTTCATGATACTGCCTTAGTTTGTAGTCTCACTTTTTGACCTTGGTTCCTGTACAAATCCTTTTTAACTATTCTCTCTTCTTTGTGTCTTATCCCCATCAGGATATTGATGATGTAGTATCATATTCCTCAAATGTATAAAACTCAATGATTCCTCGACTTCCTACGCATATATGGACGTTTTATATGGCCTAAGTGTCTGCCAGTTTTCTCTTTGTTCAATTATGTATTTGCCTCAGTAGAAAAAAAGCACTTGCTTCTCTTTTTCCATGGGACCTCAATCATACATATATCTATTATACTATGAATTTGACAGGCTATGGTTGATTGATTTATTATCATTTCTTTTTCCCCTAAACTATAAAAAGGAAGTTTTAAGAGCAGGAATAATATCTTTTCAATTTTTATTAGCAATATTTAGAAGAGTGACTAAGAATGCACACAAATAATTGTTGAAATGAGTAAGTGAATGAATTCAGTTTTTGTTGCTCTGATGAGAAACGTGCATCTGGTTTTCTAAGTCACTGGTTTATGTGACTTTTAGGAATCCAATCCATTTCTAACTTGCAGACAACCTTTTTTTGTTCTTTTCTTTGACTTTTTCAATTAAATATTAATAATTCAATTTAGAACACACTATTTGAAAGCAGTGTACATAGTGCATGGTATTATGGTTGCAAAGACACCATCCTTGCCCTTCGTGTTCACAGTCTTGCTTCTGTGCCAAGGAAATGAGACTTACAAATACAAGGGCACTTGGAATCAAGACAGTTTAATTCCTATTGAAGCTCTTTTTTTCCTACATTCTCCACAATGCAGCCAGCTGATTTCTGTGTTTCCTGTTTTGGTGTTGTATGAAATTCTGTTTTCAGTGTTTTGGCATTGTGTGTGTGTGTGTGTGTGTGTGTGTATGTGTGTGTGTGTATTAAATCACTTCAGTTGTGTCTGACTCTTGGCAACCCTATGGACTGTAGCCTAACAGGCCCCTCTGTCAATGGGATTCTCCAGGCAAGAATACAGAAGTGGATTGCCATGTTCTTCTCCAGGGGATCTTCCCAACCTAGGGATTGAACACACATCTCTTACATCTACTACATTGGCAGGCAGATCCTTTACCACTGATTCACCTGGGAAATCCAGTTCTGGCATTAGTCTGTACACACGTATATTTATATCCTAAATGTCAAGATGGCTCCATTTTGTTATAAGTTTTATGACCTCAACACTATTTTGAAATAAGAATGGAAACCTTACTGATAACATATATGCATGCATTTTTTTTGGCTAAGAAACAGAAGAAATATATGCATCCAGCACATATGTACTCTCTTTCTTCTTTATTTCTTTGTAGGAAGAGGTGGTATTTAGCCTTTTACTGACATCTATGATGTGCTTGTAATAAAAAGAAATCTGCATGCAATGTGCAACATGACTGGAACATCTGCAATTTTTGTCAATAGCATCTATAAAATTAAAACTTCATTGTATTTTAGAGTATCTACCTCAGAGCCACATTAACATTGTTGCTAAACTTGCCTCTCCAAATCACTCTTTCGCCATGCAATTAGATATCAAAGTGGCCGTGTCTATCTTCACAGGTTCAGCTGTGTTCATATCATTCTACATTTCAAAGGTCAGTCAAATATTTAGCTCTCTAAATAAGAATAATTCCTTGAGCCTGTAATGCAGGACCATCTATTATTCCCTTCCTGTTATTACTATTTTCTCTTTCACTACAACAGCACCCAGTTCCACCTTAGTTGGTTTACTGTTCTTAAGACACGCAATTCACATCTCCTCCCATACATCATTTTATCTTCATATTTTAAAGCTTTCCCATACTTCTCTACCCAATTTCTACAATTTTTTGAACATCCATTGTCATTTCCCACCTCCTCCGTGAATACTTCATTAACCATCCTTAACTTTAAGTTACTGCTTTGCCCTGTGTTTGACTTTGTAATTAGTGTTTATTTGCTTCAGTTGAAACATGTTTAAATAAATTTGCTAGGTTCTGAGTTCTTCTGCATATTGCCCTACACATGCTGAAACGGCCCTCCCACACACAGAACCACCCACTGAGATAGTAATCCAACAACATCATCACACCCTGGAGGCAAATGCTAAGAGATTAGGGCTGCCTTCAAAGGCTTGAGTATCCCCTCCAGAATAAAGTTTATGAGTAGCTATACACTCAGGAAAAATTGCAGCACCAGGAGTTTTAGCTTGCCCCACACACTCTCCGGTAAAAAACTTTCCTAGAAATCGTGGTGAACTTGAACAAAAAGTAGGAACAATTTTTACATATGTAGAGCATAATCAGCTGTTCTGTATATAATCATTCATTTACTTGGAGGAAAACTGCATTGCAATATATTTATTTTTCTAAGTTTGTTTTAGCTCTTCTGCTACATTTGTACTATTTGGCATGTGTTTCAGTAAAATTTTAACAAAATGGAACAGCTACTGCAATGTGTTTGGTAGTTTCATTATTTCTAGTCTGTAAAAATATTGATAGTTTACTCAGAAATTATGGTTCAGTTTCTGTTCACATGTTTATTTCTTTGATCAATAAACTCTGAATTAGGCATTTGGGGTACAAAAATAACAAAATATCCAATCTGTGACTACATTATGCTTTTGATTTTAGAGAAAGGAAAAATTATCTGCATCTGTAATAGTTGAAAAATCATCTGCCTGTACTTTGAAGACATCCAAATACAAGTTCTAATAATTTAGAAAGTCTAGGTAAGGACAAGACCTAAGGGAACGTGTGAATAAGTAAAGAAGAATGACTATTCAAAAAATAAGTAGACAGAAAGGCTTTTCCAGCTGGCTGTGAGTGTTAGCTAACCAGTCCAGATCCCCCCTCTATGCAGAGCTTGCTCTTGGATGTACATACGCTGCATTTGGGGGCTTTATGGCTTCCTCTTCCTGCTCTGAGGCAGCCCACAGGCAACTAGCTGATACCAGGGAATAAAACCTCTCCTCTTGTTTCAACCTGATGCTAACAATGTGGTGCAGTTTATACTTCAGCGCTTCCATGTGCGACCCACGTTCGGCTGGGCTCCGGCTAACACCGCGATCTTATTTTCCTGCTCCCTTCTCAGCCCTGCTTGCTGCCCTTCCCCTCCCTCACCCCGACTGGACAGCAAGCGGTCAAGAGTCCCCATCTCTGCCTTCGCTTGTCGGGAAACTCGCCTGGGGTAAATCTTCTGGTACAAACTTAGGAAGGAAACTGCCTCTCCCGATTCAGTAGCAGGCCAGTCAAAATGTGCAGACTGATGATCCGGGAGATGTCACTCACGGCGGTGGAGGTTTAGGGTCTAAGTGGCGTCCAGCTCTTGGGACTGTAGCCCGCCAGGCTCCTGCATCCCTGGGCTTCTCCAGGCAAGGACGCTGGAGTGGGTTGCCACGGCCTTCTCCGGACGTGACATATTTCTCTGATAACCCAGAATGGCATCAGCTGATAGCAGCTGCTTGGGTTTTGAACAGAGGCCTGGAGGAGCCCGTGGGCTGCAGTCTATGGGGTCGCAGAGAGTCGGACACGATCGAGGGACTCCACTTCCCTCCACCTTTGGAATAGACATTTCGTGAAGCACGTTGCCTAAGACTTTTTATATCATCTGAATCCAAGAGGGAAAGGCAAATTCCTAAGCTCGTTCGTTTTGTGTTTCGTCTTGTCACAATTTTATTTTTATTTGTTCATTTTCGGCTGCTCCGGGTCTGCACCGCCGCGTGGGGTTTTCTCCAGCTGCCGGGCCGGCCTTTCCACGGCGGCGGCTGCTCTTGCTGCGAGGGGGACGTGGGCTTCAGTGGCGGTGGGCTCGGTGTGTGAGACCCCAGGCCCTAGCGCACAGGATCAGAGCTTGTGATGCACGGGCGCAATTGCTCTGTGTCCTGTGGGACCTTCCCGGGTCGGAGGTCTAACGCAGGTCCCCTCCATCGGCAGACGGCTTCTATAGGACTGAACCACTGACCCACCCGGGAAGCCCCTCGGCTGACTCGTTCTGGTTAATTTTTAGCATTCTGAACTTACCGAGGAGTATTACAGTTTTTAATGTGCATTAGACACAAGCCTTCTCCAGCTTCTTTGGTTTTTTAGTTGTAGAAGTGTGACAGGTCTTTTATTATGGACTAATGGCTAGTGAATATTTATTCATTTTATTATCAATAGTTAATAACTATTAACATTATTAATCATAAAGTGTCATTCATCAAAATACTTAAGGGAAAAACAAAATATGTAAAAAAAAACAAAAAAAACAGAATCACAGGATTAAAATTAAGAGGGGAAAAAAATGCAACACCAGCTGCAATCAGAATTAAAAATATCATGATTGTACCTACTGCATGGAAATCAAGAGTCTCTTATCTCAACAAAATTTAGTTTTGTTCTTTCTTCTTTGTTCTAATACTACATGATATAAGCAATCTTTTAAAACTAAGCAAATTTCTATTTTCAACCTACACTTCTAGTTCTGAAGGAATCCGCACAATGAGAATTTTACTTACACGGGAACTACTATAAAGGTTTTATAAAGACTTTGCTTGAATTTTATTTCTTATATTTTCGCATTCCCAGTAGAAACTTATTTCCCTGACCTGTATTGAAACTGTTGCTTAGTCATTAAGTCATGTCCAACTCTGCGACTCCACGGACAGTCACCCATCAGGCTCCTATGACTACTTTAAAATATATCTAGTATTTCATATATCACTAAAATAAAGCATTAGCACTGGAAAATGCTATTCCCTACATTAAATAATACTAAATTAAGTTTTACAATATTCCTTTCTTTTACCAACTAATTAAGGCATTTGTTATACTTGTATAATTTTAAGGTAACAAAACCTGATGGCATTCTATTGGATTTTTTTCCCATTAAGTTACCATTATAGACTTCTAATGCATGTCTTAATTAGATGCTATTATTAACAAGGTTGATGCACAAATGAAAACCAGTCTCAGTGCATGCAATGTGCCTCATTAGTATTCACTGCAAGACACTGACCAAAAGCCTTCTTAACTAAAACATGTCTAATCCTCCTATGAAAAACTGCCCCTTCAACAATGTGCAGACATTTAGAAGCACACTATTGAATAAACATAGAAGTAGCATTTGAACTTAAATTTTCGCTTCTTTTATGCTTGGCTTTTCTTGTATCCTGTTTTTCCATTTTATTATCTCATTCCATTAAGTATATAATGGGTAATTTTATACCTTGCTTTTGCTATAACTCACATTTTGCCTTCGTTTAGCTGCTATCTAATCATTTCAATAGTTACTCTCATGGGGTCACCTGCAATCTTTGTATTGATACCAGGATCAGCAGATCCTTTTTCTTTGTTTCCTGACATGACCTCTGTAGCCACTGACATCATTTTGACAATCTCTATGAAATTTTCTCATTTTCTTCTCAATACTTTGTTTTCTGGGTTTCCTGTTAACTCAGTGGCCATTCCTCCCAAAATGTCCATGGTTTGTAATGGAATTCACATAAATGTCTCTCTTCCTTGTGACCCTGCTCTTGGTCATCTCTTCTCATTCTATATAATCTACTCAGGCGATCTCATCAACACCTCTAACTAAATGTCAAATACAAACGGATTCATTCACTGAACAAATATTTACTGAATCCTAACTGGGGAAAAAAAAACTTTAAGAAATAGAAATACTGGAAATACAGCAATATACAAAGCAGACATGTGGGTTATATCCTGAGTTTCAGAAAACAATGATAATTATCAAATTACAACTAGTGCAGGCCTCTCTCATGAGTATATCATGTATATCCACCTGCTTACTCTAAATTGCTTCTAGAATATGCCATACATACTCAAACTCAGCATATTAAAACAATAATTACTATATGTTCACGCCACTCTGCTCTACCTTCTATACCTCTCAACGGAGTGAATTTTATCAAAGTCCTTAATGACATAAATTTAGGAATCATCCTAGTCTTTTTTATCTTTCCAATTGCTGCATAGTAAATCAATCCTCAACCTAAAAGTATTTTTCCCTTCTATTTCTACTGCTACTACTTCATTAAATTAAAAGACACTTGCTCCTTGGAAGGAAAGTTATGAACAACTTAGACAGCATATTAAAAAGCAGAGAAATTACTTTGCCAACAAAGGTCCATCTAGTCAAGGCTATGGTTTTTTCAGTAGTCATGTATGGATGTGAGAGTTGGACTATAAAGAAAGCTGAGAGCCGAAGAATTGATGCTTTTGAACTGTGGTGTTGGAGAAGACTCTTGAGATACCCTTGGACTCCAAAGAGGTCCAACCAGTCCACCCTAAAGGAGATGAGTCCTGGGTGTTCATTGGAAGGACTGATGTTGAAGCTGAAGCTCCAATACTTTGGCCACCTGTTGCAAAGAGCTGACTCATTTGAAAAAGACCCTGATGCTGGGAAAGATTGCAGGCAGGAGGAGAAGGGGACGACAGAGGATGAGATGGTTGGATGGCATCACCAACTCAATGCACATGGGTTTGGATCAATTCCGGGAGTTGGTGATGGACAGGGAGGCCTGGAGTGCTGTGGTTCATGGGGTCACAAAGAGTCCGACACAACTGAGCAACTGAACTGAACTGAACTTCATTAAACTTACATAATTTCTTGCATGGATTTAAATAATTTCCCTACTTCTTTCTAGGCTTCCTTGATAGCTCAGTTGGTAATCGAATTGCACACTGCTTATAATACTAATATTGGGTTGCCCAAAATGTTATTATTTTTTTTTTCTTTAAGATGGCTCATGATTGCTTAGTTGTTTTACATTTCAGTTCACTTAAGTCGCTCAGTCTTGTCCAACTCTTGGAGATCCAATGGAATGCAGCATGCCAGGACTGCCCATCCATCACCAACTCCTGGAGCTTACTCAAACTCATTGTATCGGTGATGCCATCCAACCATCTCATTCTTTGTCATTTCCTTCTCCTCCAGCCTTCAATCTTTCCCAGCATCAGGGTCTTTTCCAATGAGTCAGCTCTTTGCATCAGGTGGCCAAAGTACTGGAGTTTCAACTTCATGATCAGTCCTTCCAATGAATATTCAGGACTGATCATTTAGAATGGACTGGTTGGATCAGCTTGTAGTCCAAGGGACTCTCAAGAGTTTTCAACACCACAGTTCGTAAGCATTAATTCTTAGGCACTCAGCTTTCTTTACAGTCCACCGCTAGCATCCATACATGACTACTGGAAAAACCGTAGCATTGACTAGACAGACCATTGTTGGTAAAGTAATGTCTCTGCTTTTTAATAGCCTGTCTAAGTTGGTCATAACTTTTCTTCCAAAAAGCAAGTGTCTTCTAATTTCATGGCTGCCATTACCATCTGCAGTGATTTTGGAGCCCAGAAATACAAAGTCAGCCACGGATTCCACTGTTACCCCATTTTTTCCATGAAGTGATGGGACCGGATGCCATGATCTTAGTTTTCTGAATGTTGAATTTTAAGCCAACTGTTTCACTCTCCTGTTTCACTTTCATCAAGAGGCTCTTTATTTCTTCTTTGCTTTCTGCTATAAGGGTTGTGTTATCTACATATCTGAGGTTATTGATATTTTTCTCAGCAATCTTGATTCCAGCTTGTGCTTCATCCAGCTCAGTGTTTCTCATGCTATACTCTGCATATAAGTTAAATAAGCAGGATGATATATATAGCCTTGAAGTACTCCTTTCCTGATTTGGAACCAGTCTGTTGTTCCATATCCAGTTTTTTTTTTTTTTTTTTAATATTATTTTATTAGTTGGAGGCCAATCACTTTACAACATTTCAGTGGGTTTTGTCATACATTGACATGAATCAGCCATATAGTTACATGTATTCCCCATCCCGATCCCCCCTCCCACCTCCCTCCCCACCCGACTCCTCAGGGTCCTCCCAGTGCACCAGGCCCGAGCACCTGACTCATGTATCCCACCTGGGCTGGTGGTCCGTTTCACCATAGATAATATACATGCTGTTCTTTCAAAACATCCCACCCTCACGTTCTCCCCCAGAGTTCAAAAGTCTGTTCTGTATTTCTGTGTCTCTTTTTCTGTTTTGCATATAGGGTTATCGCCACCATCTATCTAAATTCCGTATATATGTGTTAGTATACTGTAATGTTCTTTATCTTTCTGACTTACTTCACTCTGTATAATGGGCTCCAGTTTCATCCATCTCATTAGAACTGATTCAAATGAATTCTTTTTAACGGCTGAGTAATATTCCATGGTGTATATGTACCACAGCTTCCTTATCCATTCATCTGCTGATGGGCATCTAGGTTGCTTCCATGTCCTGGCTATTATAAACAGTGCTGCGATGAACATTGGGGTGCACGTGTCTCTTTCAGATCTGGATTCCTCAGTGTGTATGCCCAGAAGTGGTATTGCTGGGTCATATGGCAGTTCTATTTCCAGTTTTTTAAGAAATCTCCACACTGTTTTCCATAGTGGCTGTACTAGTTTGCATTCCCACCAACAGTGTAAGAGGGTTCCCTTTTCTCCACACCCTCTCCAGCATTTATTGCTTGTAGACTTTTGGATAGCAGCCATCCTGACTGGCGTGTAATGGTACCTCATTGTGGTTTTGATTTGCATTTCTCTGATGATGAGTGATGTTGAGCATCTTTTCATGTGTTTGTTAGCCATCTGTATGTCTTCTTTGGAGAAATGTCTGTTTAGTTCTTTGGCCCATTTTTTGATTGGGTCGTTTATTTTTCTGGAATTGAGCTTCAGGAGTTGCTTGTATATTTTTGAGATTAATCCTTTGTCTGTTTCCTCATTTGTTATTATTTTCTCCCAATCTGAGGGCTGTCTTTTCACCTTACTTATAGTTTCCTTTGTTGTGCAAAAGCTTTTAATTTTCATTAAGTCCCATTTGTTTATTTTTGCTTTTATTTCCAATATTCTGGGAGGTGGGTCATAGAAGATCTTGCTGTGATTTATGTCGGAGAGTGTTTTGCCTATGTTCTCCTCTAGGAGTTTTATAGTTTCTGGTCTTACATTTAGATCTTTAATCCATTTTGAGTTTATTTTTGTGTATGGTGTTAGGAAGTGTTCTAGTTTCATTCTTTTACAAGTGGTTAACCAGTTTTCCCAGCACCACTTGTTAAAGAGATTGTCTTTTTTCCATTGTATATCCTTGCCTCCTTTGTCAAAGATAAGCTGTCCATAGGTTCGTGGATTTATCTCTGGGCTTTCTATTCTGTTCCATTGATCTATATTTCTGTCTTTGTGCCAGTACCATACTGTCTTGATGACTGTGGCTTGAACAAATAATTTCACAATTTGTATGGAAATACAAAAAACCTCGAATAGCCAAAGTAATCTTGAGAAAGAAGAATGGAACTGGAGGAATCAACCTGCCTGACTTCAGACTCTACTACATATCCAGTTCTAATTGTTGCTTCTTGGCCTGAATACAGATTTCTCAGGAGGCAGGTCAGGTGGTCTGGTATTCCCAACTCTTGGAGAATTTTCCACATTTGTTGTGTTTCACACAGTCAAAGACTTTGGAATAGTCAGTAAAGTCAACGTAGATGTTTTCTGGAACTCTCTTCCTTTTATAATGATCCAGTGGGTGTTGGCAATTTGATCTCTGGATCCTCTGCCTTTTCTAAACCCAGCTTAAACATCTGGAAGTTCACAGTTCACATACTGTTGAAGCCTGGCTTGGAGATTGTGAGCATTATTTTGCTAGCATGTGAGATGGGTGCAATTGTGTGGGTAGCTTGAGCATTCTTTGGCATTGCCTTTATTTGGGATTGGAATGAAAACTGACCTTTTACAGTCCTGTGGCCACTGCTGAGTTTTCCAAATTTGCTGGCATATTGCATGCAGCACTTTCACAGACTCATGTTTTAGGATTTGAAATAGCTCAACTGGAATTCCATCACCTGCACTAGCTTTATTCATAGTGATGCTTCCGAAGGCCTACTTGACTTCTCATTCCAGGATAGTGAGTGATCACACCATCATGATTATCTGGGTCATGAAGATCTTTTTTGTACAGTTCTTTTGTGTATTCTTGCTACCTCTTCTTAGTGTCTTCTGCTTCTGTTAGGCCCATACCTTTTCTGTCATTTATTATGCCCACCTTTGCATGAAATATTCCCTTGGTATTTCTAATTTTCTTGAAGAGATCTCTAGTCTTTCCCATTCTATTGTTTTCCTCTATTTCTCTGCATTGATCCCTGAGGAAAGCTTTCTTATCTCTCTTGCTATGCTTTGGAACTCTGCATTCAAATGGGTTTATCTCTCCTTTTCTCCTTTGCTTTTTGCTTCTCTTCTTTTCACAGCTATTTGTAAGACTTCCTCAGACAACCATTTTGCCTTTTTGCATTTCTTTTCCTTGGGGATGGTTTTGATCACTGCTTCCTGTACAATGTCATGAACCTCCATCCATAGTTCATGAGGCACTCTGTCTATCAGATCTAATGCCTTGCATCTATTTCTCACTTTCACTGTGTAATGGTAAGGGATTTGATTTAAGTCATACCTTAATGGTCTAGTGATTTTCCCTACTTTCTTCCATTTAAGTCTGAATTTGGCAATAAGGAGTTCATGATCTCAGCCACAGTCAGCTGCCAGTCTTGTTTTTGCTGACTGTATGGAGCTTCTCCATCTTTGGCTGCAAAGAATATAATCAATCGGATTTCAGCGTTGACCATCTGGTGATGTCCATGTGCAGAGTCTTCTCTTGTGTTGTTGGAAGAGGGTGTTTGCTATGACCAGTTCATTCTCTTAGTGGAACTCTATTAACCTTTGCCTTGCTTCATTCTGTACTCCAAGACCAAAGTTGCCTGTTACTCCAGGTATCTCTATATTCCTACTTTTGCATTCTAGTTCCCTATCATGAAAAGGACATCTTTGTGGGGTGTTATTTCTAGAAGGTCTTATAGGTCTTCACAGAACCATTCAACTTCAGCTTCCTCAGCATTACTGGTCAGGGCCTAGACTTGGATTACTGTGATATTAAATTGTTTGCCTTGGACACAAACAGAGTTCGTTTTTGAAATTGAATCCAAGTACTGCATTTCAGATTCTCTTGTTTACTATGTTGATTTTAACTTCATTCCAAACAATTTTGTTAATTATATTGTGATAACTGTTATATCAGCCTGCATTTAAAAGATGTATCAAAATTAGCGAATTTTTCTATAGCCATTTTAATAGGGAAGATGAAAGAAAAAAGTAACATTTTGGCATATAATGTTTTATTATTTAAGAAAGGTAAAAGGACAAATGAATGCCAAAAAAAAAAGATTTGTGCCATGTATAGAAAGGTGCTCGAACTAATCCCATGTGTTAAAAGAGATTGATGAAGTTTCATGCTGGAGATTTCCTGCTAGATAATGCTCCATGGTCAGAAAGAGTAGTTGAATTTGATAGTAATCAAATCGAGACATTAATTGAGAAAAATCAATATTATGACATGCCATTATCTCATGCCAACACAAGAGAAGACTCAACACATGGACATCACCAGATGGTCAATACTGAAATCTGATTGATTATGTTCTTTGCAACCAAAGATGGAGAAGCTCTATATGGTCAGCAAAAAACAAGATCAGGAGCTGACTGTGGCTCAGATCATGAACTCCTTATTGTCAAATTCGGACTTAAATTGAAGAAAGTAGGGGAAACCACTAGACCATTCAGGTATGACTTAAATCAAATCCTATATGCCATGCCATATAGCCAACATACTCAAAATATTCAAGTCAAGCTTTCAAAATCATTTGCATGTGGTTGATTGTACTTATATGATGTTTGGACTCCATATAAGTTAAGCGAAAGAAACTTAACTGAATTTCCACATGTGATTTTCCACATAAGCATAAAGAAAACATTCTATTTTTAAAGCAAATTGTGATGGGAGATTAAAAGTGAATATTGTACAGTAATGTGGAATGACAGAGATCCTGAGTCAAACAACATGAACTATCAACAACCACACCAAAGGCGGGTCTTCATACAAAGAATGTGATGTTGTGTATGATGGGATTGGAAGGGTGTCCTCTATTATGAACTCCTTATGGAAAAGCAAACGATTAATTCCAACAAGTGCTGTTGCCAATTAGATCAGCTGAAGGCAGCACTCGGTGAAAAGCATCCAGAATTAGTCAATAAAAGTGGATAATCCTCCATAAGGAAAACTCAAGACCGCATGTTTCTTTAATAATCAGACAACAACTTACAGCTTTGCTGGGAAGTTCTGATTCATCAGCTTTATTCACCAGACATTGCCTCTTCAGATGTCCATTTATTTCAGTCTTTACAAAATTGTCTTAATGAAATATATTTCAATTACCTGGAAGACTCTAAAAGATACCTGGAGTAGCTTTTTGATCAAAAAGATAAAAAGTCTGGGGAAGATGAAATTATGAAGTTGCCTAAAACTTCAGGAGGTAGTGGAACAAAACAGTGAATATGTTGTTCAATAAACTTCTTGGTGAAAATGAAAAATATATCTTTTAGTCTCACTTGAAAATACAAAGGAACTTTTTGGCCATTCCACATTTTATTTCCTTTAAAACAGTAAGATTGATCTCTGTAAAACTTAAAATGGACTCTGTCATCCCTATGCTGAATGTTCTCCTGCCGTTTCTCCATGACAAAATAGAATAAAATAGGAACTCCAATATCTATAATACATTCATGATCCAGCCTCTTTCACCCTGACAGAAAAGTTTCCCATAACCACTTTATGTAAAATACATTGTTTCTCCCATATAGTCACTCTCTCTCTTATCCAGCATAATTTTGCTATTTTTCTGTATAAATTAAAATGTGGCATATATTATATGTTATATATAACATGTGGCATACAACATATAATATAACATCTGATATATATAATATATTTTCTTTTTTGTTAGTTCATTGTATTTTCATGAGTTTAGGGAATGTGTCTATATTATTCATTTGTGTATTCACCATATTAGAAAAGAATACCTTAAACATAGATAGAACAAAATAAATATGTTCTGAATAAATCAATGAGTTATAATTGATCGCTTACTATGTTCCATGGCCAGTGCTAATAATTTAACAGAAATAAACTATTTTATCTTTACAAGAATATATTAAATACCATTTTCTTCAGTTTTATAAGTAATGAAATAATGAATTCCAAAATTTTACTATTTTCTCAAAGTTCAAATATCTATATAGTGATGGAAGTAAAGCTTAGACCAAACCACATTATTGTTCCTACATTTCAACAGATGTTACACATGTCCCAGCTATTGGAAGGATTTTAAGAAGCACAGAGATACATGCTTTTGGAAGCGCCTCTATTTTTCCTAAGTGTAATTTAGAGTAGCATTTTTACTAGAATAGCCAACTGGTGAGTTCAAAGATATTGCTTAGGGCAAGACAAAATTCATTTCAGTAGATAATTGGGATTCTTTATCCATGGATTTGATATGGTATTCATGGATCCTCAGTTTCAACCTGCTGCCAATCAAAAATGTTTGAAAAACTAAACTTCAAAAAGCTTCAAAAAACAAAACTTGAATTTGCCATGCACCAGCAAATATTTACAAAACATTTTCATTTTAGTAGATACTATAAGTAGTATAAGTAAGTGAAAGTCACTCAGTCATGTCCGACTCTTTGTGACTCCATGGACTGTAGCCCATGGAATTCTCCAGGCCGGAATACTGGGGTGGGTAACCATTCCCTTCTCCAGGGGATCTTCCCAACCCAGGGGGTGAACCCAGGCCTCCCACTTTGTAGGTGGATTCTTTACCAGTTGAGCCACAAACCTTATAAGTAGTATAGAGATGACCTAAAGCAGACAGAAACTTCTCACTATCAAATACCTAAAACTGCTTCATAAGATATTTTAAAATATGTTTTAAGTAATAAAATACTTGAATGAACTGAAGAGTCATGGAAAGCTATGGAGATTAGAAGTGATGGCAAACATGAATTCAGAAAGGTAGACGAATGTCAGACAGGCAGTGCACAGGGGCATCTGCTGACCCCTGGCAGCCGAGAGCATGAGTTTCCATAAGGAACAAGAGACCAGCCTAGGATGCCTGCATGGTGGAAGGTATGTTTGGAGAGCCCTCCACACAACTAGACTTACCTAAACATCTTGCTCTCAGCGGCAAACTAGTAAGAAATCTACTCTATGGATGAAGCTGTTGAGAAACTTCTGTATTTTGATTTTTGCTTTAAATTAAGAATTTAAAAAATTAGTAAACCTCCGCTGAGAGTTCCTAACCACAGAAATTTACTCTATTTGTGAGGCTTGAAAAATGAGAGCTGACCAGCACATTTACAGTGATCTTAGGTTTGCAGTGTCCCTGGGAGTCTGATAGAAGCCACAGCAAAACTTAACTGGAAAAACCTGTTTCAAATCTGCAGTTTAAAGATTTTTCACATAAAAAAGCCCAAGTTTCATGATGTCCAAAAAAGAATAGGAAAAAAAAAAAAAAAACAAGAAACAAAATAATAGTAATCAATAGGTACAAAGTTATGGAAAATATAGGGAAAATGACAAACTCAATGAGATTCAGCTACAAAGAAACCCTGCAAAAATCAAACTTACAAAATGTAAATATTAATATCTTATATATAAATTATGAAACAAACATTGCTGAGAAACAAGAAATAAAACATGATCAAACAGAACTGAAAAACAGCCATATACCTTTGGAATTAATATTCAAATATTAAGTGAACGATAAAAATATTAGACTAGACAAAAAGGGAAAATAGATATAATGAGGCACAGAGGCTCAAAATAGATTGGAACAGTGAAGAAAAGTTTGGGTCCCATGAAAGACAGAGGGAAAAGCGTGATTGATTTTACAAGGGCTAGCTAGTTTCAAACTACCGCACAATTGCACTCATCTCACAAGCAAGTAAAGTAATGCTTAAAAGTCTCCAAACCAGGCTTCAGCAGTACGTGAATTGTGAACTTCCACATGTGCAAGCTGGATTTAGAAAAGGTAGAGGAAACAGAGATGAAATTGCCAACATTCGTTGGATCATCAAAAAAGCAAGAGAATTCCAGAAAAACATCTATGCCTGCTTTATTGACTATGCCAAAGTCCTTGACTATGTGGATCACAACAAACTGCAGAAAATTCTGAAAGAGATGGTAATACCAGACTACCTGACCTGCCTCTTGAGAAACCTGTATGCAGGTCAGGAAGCAACAGTTAAAATTGGACATGGAATAACAGACCAGTTCCAAATAGGGAAAGGAGTATGTCAAGGCTGTATATTGTCACCCTGCTTATTTAATTTATATGCAGAGTACGTCATGAGAAATACCGGGGTGGATGAAGCACAAGCTGGAATCAAGATTTCCGGGAGAAATATCAATAACCTCAGATATGCAGATGACACCACCCTTATGGCAGAAAGTGAAGAGGAACTAAAGAGCCTCTTGATGAAAGTGAAAGAGGAGAGTGAAGAAGTTGGCTTAAAGCTCAACATTCAGAAAACTATGATCATGGCATCTGGTCCCATTACTTCATGGCAAATAGATGGGGAAACAGTGACTGACTTTATTTTTTTGGGTGGGCGGGGGGACTCCAAAACCACTGCAGATGATGACTGCAGACATGGAATTAAAAAATGCTTGCTCCTTAGAAGAAAGTTATGACCAGCCTAGACAGCATATTAAAAAGCAGAGGACTGGTGTGCTGCGGTCTATAGGATCGCGAAGAGTCGGAGACAACTGAGCGACTGAACTGAGCTGAACTGAAGCTAGTTTCAGAAGGACTAAAAAGAGAGAGGTGGCCAAAAATATAATCAGTGAGATTAAAGGTAAGAGCTTCTCATAAATAATTGTCAGATTGAGGAAGACAGATGCCAAGCAGATAAGCAAAAATAAGATAAACACATAAACATCTATTCAAAAATATTTTAAAAACAGAGGGCCTGGTGTACTGGGAAGACCCAGAGGAATCAGGTGGAGAGGGAGGTGGGAGGGGGATCGGGATGGGAAATACTTGTAAATCCATGGCTGATTCATGTCAATGTATGACAAAAACCACTACAATATTGTAAAGTAATTAGCCTCCAACTAATAAAAATAAATGGAAAAAAAAGAAAGTATTTAAAAGCAATCTTATAAATAACAGATTTCTAAAAGGACACATTTCTTATAAAGGAGTGAAAACATAGTATAAAGAAAATTTCGAACCAGCAACAACAAAAAAGAATAATACAGAACAGACACTTCAGTAGAGAATATAAAATTAAATAACTACAGTTAACAATAATTTCTAAATGAAGGTAAAACGGAAGTTAAAAGCTTGCAAGTTTTTATATCAAAATTCGCTCACTAAAAGTGCTTTCACATCAATTTCAAGAAAGAAGGAAGTTTTTCCATGCTGCAGTTTTTAGATACAAGTAGCAATATTGAGCAAAGGAAATGGGAAACACATAGGAAAATTGAACAACCTTGCAAATAGATATACACTATATTTTAATCATTTTGAAGGAAATAAATATTTGAGCTGATATGTGTTCATGCCACATATGAGAGTGTCACTGCAATAGGGACAGATTTGGGGGATTCCCTGCCCTGTTCATGGAACAGCATCAAAGAAATGTTTACTCTCTTGGCTATCCTCTGTCCACACGTCAGTTAAACTCCGAATTAATATCCTACATATTGTACCATTATAATTACAGTCCACTACCATAAACTATTAACCAACATAGTAAATACAGAATAAAATCTTGAGTCTTTATTAAACGATTGAAAGCATCAAAAAAGCACATAAATATTTCAAGTTTCTTTATCTTTCAGTTTGATTATGACAGTAAGATTCTGTGTACAGTAATTCTTTACAGTTCATTATATGAATATAAAACATTGTATATCTTATTAAGTGATACAGTGAAATATTCATACATGGTTACCTAACAATAATTGGATGTCTTTGCTCAAGTGCACTAGTGCCACAGATAATGAGATTTATTTATGATTTATATCTCATAGCAAAGACAAATCATGCTTTAAGCAAGAATATCAGATATCTGTACATAGTTTGTTGTAAGACTTACAGCAATAATTCCATTATTATGGTATAATAATCCCCATAGGTGAACTAGCTGTGATAATAAATTAACTTTATTTACAAGATGTTTGTAAGTGAAAGCAATCTAATTAGATCAACTTTAATTATCTTTAGAGGGAAGGAGTTACTATTGATTGGTTTGTGAGAGAACAGTAAGATAATTCATTAACAGTTTCTTATTTGTTAAGTTTGGTTAAAAAAGGCTTAAAGAACGGCTTTTGTTAGCATTAAATCCTGTTTCTAGGTGTCAAAAAGAAATATTACTTCCTTTTCTGTTTTTCCCAACTTAGGTATGATTTCTGTATGATGCATTTTCTCTTGCTTTGAGGGTATTTATAAATTACCATGCCTCAATTAAGAATTAGGATGTGAGTGTACCAATATGTATATCAAATTTTAAAGTGAATTTGGTATTCAATGTGGTGATCAGGTAGAATGCTCCTCAGGGGGAAGAAAGTAGAATGATAAAGTCTCGCCATGGTTGCCTGCTTTCAACGGACAAGATGAACATCTAGTCCAATATTTAATCCATGTTTATTATTTTACTTTTGCAAATGCTACAAATTGTAGTGGATCTTCTACATCTTCAATGTAGACTTCATGTTATTCAATATTAGTACAGCTTGTGAGATACTCTTTTTTTAATTTATTAAATTATTTTTTTAAATTGGAGCCTAATTACTTTACAATATTGTGGTGGTTTTTGCCATATATTGACATGAATCAACCATGGGTGTACACGTGTCCCCCATCCTGAGCCCCCACCATCTTCCCTCCGCATCCCATCCCTCTGGGTCATCCCAGTGCACCAGCCCCGAGCACCCTGGATCATGCATCGAACTGGACTGGCTTTCTGTTTCACATATGATAATATACATGATGTTTTAAGGTTGCATTTTTGTTTTTTGGCAATCCAGTAGTCATGTATGGATGTGAGAGTTGGACTATAAAGAAAGCAGAGTACTGAAGAATTGATGCTTTTGAACTGTGGTGTTGGAGAAGACTCTTGAGAGTCCCTTGGATGCAAAGAGATCCAACCAGCCCATCCTAAAGGAAATCAATCTTGAATATTCACTGGAAGGACTGATGCTGAAGCTGAAACTCCATACTTTGGCCACCTGATGCAAAGAACTGACTCATTTGATAATACCCTGATGCTGTGAAAGATTGAGGGCAGGAGGAATAGGTGATGACAGAGGATGAGGTGGTTGGATGGCATCACCGACTCCATGGACATGGGTTTGGGTGGACTCCGGGAGTTGGTGATGGACAGGGAGGCCTGGAGTGCTGCGGTTCATGGGGTCACAAAGAATCGGACGTGACAGAGCAACTGAACTGAACTGAGCTGGGTTCCTTTAAGTTAGAACTAAGGTCCCAACTATGTTACTTTGGTTGATTGTTCAGCGTGCACTTCCTTCACTTTCCTTTTCCACTATCTTAACATAGAGGATGACAGTAGGAGAATTGTCCACGAGGAGTATGATTTTAAAGTTCAAAGAGAAAACAATGAGGAAGCCAAAAGGGTCATCAGAGAAATCTCAATGTTTATTCAGTTATTATGCTACAGATTCTGATGCTGTAAATGCTTATTTATTTAAATCATATTGAAATATAATGAACTTACAATATCATATTACCTTCAGACTTCCCTGGTAGCTCAGATGGTGGAGAATCTGCCTGCAATGCAGGAGACATGGGTTTGATCCCTGGGTCAGGAAGATACACACTCCAGGATTCTTGCCTGGCAAATCAGAGGAGCCTGGTAGGCTACAGTCCATGTGGTATCGGAGAGTTGCGGACATGACTGAGCAACTAACACTTTTAATACTTTAGTACAGCACGGTGATTTAATATTTTATACATTACAAAACGATCGCCAGGGTAGATCTGGTTACCGTCTGTCACCATACAAAGTTCCTGTGATACTCCTGATTACATTCCCTATGGTGCACATTACACCCCTGTGACTCATCTGTGTCATAACTGGAAGTGTGTGCTTCTTAATCCCCTTCGTCTATCTCACCCATCCCCCCATCGCCCCGCTCCGGCCTTGCCCAGCAACTGCCAGCCTGCTCCCTGTGTCCATGAGCCTGTGTCGTTTTTTATTCTGTTCACTTGTCCTGTTTCCTGCATTCCCCCTCTAAGTGAGATCAAGTGACATTTGTCTTTCTCCAGGTGACCTATTTTACCTACTGTGGTAGCCTCTCGGTCCGTCCGTGTTGTTGCACATGGCCAAGTTTCCTGTCGTTCTATGGCTGAGTAATGTTACATTGTGTGTGTGTGTGTGTGTGTGTGTGTGTGTGTGTGTGTGTATATCACGTCTTCTTTCATGTTCACCAGTCATGGACACATGGACACCCAGGTTGTGCACTTTCCTGGCTGTTGTAAATCACACTGCAGTTAACACTGGGGTGACTTTATCTTTTTAAATTAGTGCTTTTGTTTTCCTCAGATACTCAGGGGAAGTGGACTTGCTGGACTGGATCATACGCTAGTTCCACTTTCACTTTTTTAAGGACCCTCCGTAGTATTCTCCATAGTGGCTGAACCAATTTACTTTACCATCCACAGTGCAGAAGGGTTCCCTTTTTTTCACATCTTTGCCAACACGCAATATGTTGCCCTTTTTTTTTTTTTTTTTTTTTTTTAAATATTATTTTATTAGTTGGAGGCCAATCACTTTACAACATTTCAGTGGGTTTTGTCATACATTGACATGAATCAGCCATATAGTTACACGTATTCCCCATCCCGATCCCCCCTCCCACCTCCCTCCCCACCCGACTCCTCAGGGTCCTCCCAGTGCACCAGGCCCGAGCACCTGACTCATGTATCCCACCTGGGCTGGTGGTCCGTTTCACCATAGATAGTATACATGCTGTTCTTTCAAAACATCCCACCCTCACGTTCTCCCCCAGAGTTCAAAAGTCTGTTCTGTACTTCTGTGTCTCTTTTTCTGTTTTGCATATAGGGTTATCGCCACCATCTATCTAAATTCCGTATATATGCGTTAGTATACTGTAATGTTCTTTATCTTTCTGACTTACTTCACTCTGTATAATGGGCTCCAGTTTCATCCATCTCATTAGAACTGATTCAAATGAATTCTTTTTAACGGCTGAGTAATATTCCATGGTGTATATGTACCACAGCTTCCTTATCCATTCATCTGTTGATGGGCATCTGGGTTGCTTCCATGTCCTGGCTATTATAAACAGTGCTGCGATGAACATTGGGGTGCACGTGTCTCTTTCAGATCTGGATTCCTCAGTGTGTATGCCTAGAAGTGGTATTGCTGGGTCATATGGCAGTTCTATTTCCGCCCTTTTGATGATCACCATTCTCAGAGGTAAGAGGTAGGATCTTATTGTAGCTGTGAGTTGCATTTCTCTGATGACTAGCAATGTAGAGCATCTTTTCGTGTGCTGGTTGGCCATCTGTATGTCTTCTCAGCAAAATTTCTATTCAATTCTTTCTCCTTTGTTCTAATACTACATGATGCCAACAACCTTTGAAAACTAAGCAAATTTCTATTCTCAGTTTGAGCATCCAGTTCTGAAGGAAATATTTTCAATCACTTTTTAAAAAAATATTGAGTTGTATGAGTTCTTTATGTGCTTTAGACATTAACCTCTTGCCGGACACACATTAGCAAATATCTTCTCCTGTTCAGTGGGCCACCTTTCATTCTGATGATCATTTCCCCCACTGTACAAACGCTTTTTAGTTTAATGTAGTTCATTTTGCTTTTCTGTGCTCTTGTTGCCCTTGCCTGAAGAAACACGTAAAAAAAAAAAACCCTGTGAAGACCAAAGTCAAGCGGATTACCGCCTGCGTTTTCTTCTGTGAGTCTAGTGTTCCGGGTCTCATGGCTAGGCCTTTAAGTCATTTTAAGTTTATCTTTGCGTATGTTGTGAGAAAGTGCTCTGTCCTGGCTCAGGTGCTCAGTCACGTCCGACTCTTTGTGACCCCATGGACTGTAGCCGCCGAGTTCCTCCATCCACAGGGATTCTCCAGGCAAGAATACTGGAGTGTGTGGCCATGCCCTTCTCTAGATCTTCCCAATCCAGGGATCGAACCCAGATCTCCAGCATTGCGGGTGGATTCTTTCGTCTGAGCCGCCAGAGAAGCCCAGAAAGTGCTCTATTTTTGTTCTTTGTACTGTCTAGCTTTTTAACTTCATTTGCTTTCACTATTTAGCCCTTGAGAGAATCTATTGATTTCTGTCTTCAAATAAAGTATGTTTGCTTTTTTTTAAATTTTATATTAGAATATAGCTGATTAACAATGGTGTACTAGTTTGGGGTACACAACAAAGTGATTCAGTTACACAGAAGCACGTATTTATTCTATTTCAAATTATTATTCTCACTTAGGTTGTTGCATAATATTGAGCAGAGTTCCCAACACTACACAATAAGTCCTTGTTGGTTAGCCTCCAACATCATCTATTAAAGAAACTTTTTCCCTAGTACACATTCTTGCCTCCGCTGTGGTAAATTAATTGGCCATAAAAGTGTGGGTTTACTTTTGAGTACTCCATTCTGTTCCATTAATCTGTGTCTGTTGCATCAATGTTATAATGTTTAGACTGCTATAGTTTTATAGTGTGGTTTGCCATGAGAAAAATGATACCTCCAACTTCGTTCAAGTTTTCCAAGATTGCTTCAGCTGTTAAGGTTTTTTTTTTGTGGTTCCATACAAATTTTAGAGTTATTTGTTCTAGTTCTGTGAAAAATGTCTTGAATACCTTCATAGGACTTGCACTGAATTTGTAGATTGCTTGGGGCTAGTGTGAGCAATTTAGTAATATAAGTTCTTCCAATCCATGAGCACAGTTTATATTCCCATTCATTTGGATCTTCTTCAGTTTCTTTCTTCAATGTCTTATAATTTTTAAAGTACAGATCTTTCGTATCTTAGTTAAATTTATTCCTGAATTTTGAAGTTCAAAGGAAAAATAAGTAAGCAAAAAGCATCATCAGAAAATCACCAGTGTTCATTCAATTATTGGGCTACAGATTTGGATACTTTACTTGTCTGTTCAGAATAGCACTTTTAATATCATTTTTTTCAATACACATTAATTTAGAAGAGAAATGTATCCACCAATTACCAAATTGGGTAGCAAGGTGATGTTTTCTACTTTTTTCCTACTTTTTGCAATTTGAGTGTTATTTTATTCCATGTTTATGATACCACTTAAATGTCAAAATAACTGTTACTCTGGCCTAAGAAAAATATTTCCTGAATGAGTCTTCCAATATAATTATTGAATGCTGAGACCTTTGATTCGTAAAGAAATGTTTCAAGGATTTAGCTAGAGTGTTCAAAGGGGTGATTTAGTGCAATAACAATAGAAGTATGCAACTAGGTAGAAATGACATGGTAAAAAGGTGGCTTATATTTGAAATTTGTTAGAATATTGACATTTTGTTTTAATAATTTTATATAATTTTACTTAATAATAGATACTGATTATTAGGACACTGAACATATAAAAAGTCATTTAGGTGATATTATCCAATCAACTGTGCATCTTATCCCATTATGACTTAAGAATCATTTTTTGTTTTCATTTCAATATGCTCTTTTGAGTGTTTCTTCCAGCTTTCCCTTGAGAAAAGATGATATGACTACACTGACCATCATAAAATGAAGCATCTGTATCTATATATCAGATGTAAGAAACCTTCTATATAATTTTCTTTGTGTTAAAAAAAATTGAATGGTTTCCTAATAATATTGATAGATAGTAAGCAAAGCTGAGCATGAGGTGCAATGGCTTACATGTGCCATTTGAGGAAATTAAATGTTTTTATTAGAATACATTTAGAAATAAAATGCTTTGTTTTTTAAGTAACTTAAAAGTTATATGGTAAATATAAGAAAGATACTAGAAAATTTTCATAATTTTCTGCCTATTATAAATGAAAATCCCTAAAAAAGTTCTCAGAAGATTTCTCTTAGTTTTTTGTTACTATTGGTAATTTTTAGAGTGTCTGACATCAGTCCCATGTATTAACCTTACTTGAATTGTTTCAGGTGCAGAGAACTCAACCCATTAGGGCCAATTGTAGAGCCTTCTTAGATTCTATACAAAATATTCATATTATGTCATTGCAGGTTGAATGGTGTCCATCAAAAAGATATGATGACATCTTGCATTCTGGTGCTTCAGAACGTGACCCTTTTTCTTTAGAAATAGACTATTTGTACTTGTAATTAGTTAAGTCAAAGATGAGGTTCCATTGGAGTAAGGTAGGCTTTTAATTCAATATGACTAGTGTCCTTTCAAGAAAGTGAGATAGTTACAGGGAGAAGGTATGGGCATATAAAGGCATGTGAAGATACAGACATAGAGGGAGAATGCCATGTGATCATGGATGTAGAGACTGCAACGGTGCCGCTGCCAGCAAATAGCAGGAGGGTTACCGGCCACCATCAGAAGCTGGCAACGTGAGGAAGGATGCTTCCCTATAGGCAACACAGAGGGAGTCAGCACAGTGATTTTGGACTTCTAGCCTCTAGACCCGTGAGGGAATAAATTTCTGTTTTTCTAAACCACTCAGTTTCTGGTACATTGTCAAAGCATTAGCTCTTCTGTAGTGGTTTTTTTTGTTTTGTTTTTTGTTTTTTTTTTAATATACTAGCTCCAGATAAAGTCAAATAAGCCAATTTCTCTTTGGGTTTGCTCACTGAGCTAATTAATGTAGGGCTAGTGGTTCCACTAATATCAAAGATAAATACATGTAGCAGAGAGATCTGTACTAATGGGGAGAAAAGTCTTTTGCACAGACTGGAAGGTAGCAACACATAAGAACTGATGGTTCTAATTCGTAATTTGTTTTGTTGTTGTGTATTTTAATTTTTTTATTCTAAATATCTTTGATAAGTTCTAAATGGAGTGATTAGCAATAATTCATTTTACACTATTCATTTATAATATACATTTTATATACTTAATACATACAAATTCTCATAAGATCAACATAAAAGGGATAATTACCCATAACTCTCCTGCAATATAAAATCTATGTATATGAGTCATATAGAGACGAAAATATGAAATGAAAAGCATTCAGAGAACTTCCCTCTTTGCAAAGATGTCATTTTATGCAAACATGGCACCATTTCATACATCAGCAATCTTCCAACCCAGAGCACACAGTATATTTCAGCGGAAGATTTTATGTATTTATTGTTTTCCCACACCAAGAGTTAGACTTTTAGTTATTCTAGGCTCCCCTGGTAGCTCAGTTCATAAATCTACCTGCAATGCAGGAGACCCAGATTTGATTCCTGGGTTGGGAAGATCCACTGGAAAGGGATAGACTACCCACTCCAGTATTTTTGAGCTTCTCACCTGACCTAGCTGGTAAAGAATCTGCCTGCAATGTGGGAATTCTGAGTTCAATCCCTGGGTTTGGAAAATCCCCTGGAGAAGGGAAATAGTTATTCTAAAATTGTATATATCTTGCTAGAGTGAAAGGAGTATTTTGATTTTTTTTATTAAAGTGTAAAAATAGAATAAGTTAATTTTTCAATTTTTACAGGATATCCCATTTAAGAAAATAAATGAACACTGAGAATGTGCTTCATAATTTACTAAGCTTTGAAAAAAGATGAAGGAGAAAAGTTAAGCTTTGCTCAGTTGGTAAAGAATCCGCCTGCAATGCCAGAGACCCTGGTTTGATTCCTGGGTCAGGAAGATCCCCTGGAGAAGGGATAGGCTACACACTCCAGTATTCTTGGGCTTCCCTTGTGGCTCAGCTGGTAAAGAATCCGCCTGCAATGCAGGAGACCTGGGTTCGATCCCTGGGTTGAGCAGATCCCCTGGAGAAGGGAAAGGCTACTCACTCCAGTATTCTGGTCTGGAGAATTCCATGAACTGTAGAGTCTGTGGGGTCGTGAAGAGTTGGACACGACTGACTTTTACTTTCACTTTTCTGCTTTACCACTACCACAGTGAAAAAGATGATACAACACATCATTCGTTCATATTCACAGATTTGGATTTGACTTCTGAGTGGGTAATTTAGCAGTTGTGTGCACTTTAGTAATTTATGTAACCTGTAAGAGATTGTTTTTTCTCCTTAAATGGGTACATGAATAATAATTTATAGGCTTTTATGTGAATTATATAAGATCATATGTGCAAAGGACTTAGCACAATTCCTGACACAAAAATATTCCCCCACTAAAAATCAATGATAATTATGAAATAAGAAAATAAGAGAAAAACAGGTTTACTAGGACTTATGGGACAATAAAGAAAAGTGAAAATGCTAGCAACACCAGCGTTTACTCATGAAAACAGGAAATGAAACCATTTGCTGTCAGCATTTATTATTTTTACAAAGTCAAAAAGAAAATATCAACTGCTCTGAATCACTTCCCTACCACTGGCACCAACATGGGTGACTGTTTAATTCAGAACAATGTACATGGGAACGGCTTCAGAAGACCAGGACTGACTTCAAACAAAATTAAATCAAAGGTATGCAGCTTGTTTCTACTGAGAAAATGCTTCCATCAAGGACGGTTTTGGCCTCCAAGTTAAGTGATGAAAAGGCAAATACTTAAAGGGGATTGGTGCAAAGACTCCAGATCACTAGAGTTTAGCTCCAGATATTTGTCAGCTCAGAGATGGGACTTCAGTACTGTGAACAGCTGTCTTTCTCTGCTACATTCCATTTACAAGCATCAAAACAATTACATTTTTTGAGGACTGTAAGAATATATTTTGATATTAATATCTAGCAAATTGTTGTGGGAAATATATGCATAGGTATTAGACACTAAATTTAAATAACTGTAAGGAAACAGAAAATCACTGAAGCTGCTGACTATTCTAAGAAATTATTTATGCTAATTTGTTAATTTTCCATTTATGATATCCCAGGGAAATATTAGGAAAAAAATGGTAAATAGATAAGTCTATAGAAAAAAGAGAAGTAGAGGGAAATCATTACTAATCATAGAATTCCAAGTCATTTTTAGATGAAACAAATATGGTACAAAAGACAGAAAGCAGTCATGGAGGAAATTTATGGAAGATAGAAAGCAAATGCTGCACAGGAAGCCATCTGCATGAACTTCTAGAACAATACGTAGTAGGAAAGAGATTACTTAAAAATATGAACATTGAACTGATATATCTACACTTTAAATGCTATATACTTATTGAAAAGTAAAGTTGTCTCAATATATGCATTTCTCATAATTCTTTCAAATATAGATCTTTCACAGGAAATGCACATACTGTATATAAAATTACTATTTTCTCTTCTCAAGAGGGTTAAAAGAAAATGTGTTGAATCTGTGAAGCTAAGATGAAATGACTTAAATTTTGACCATGTACAATTCAGAGTAACCTGGGAAGTGCTAGCTGGTAGAATCAATGTGAAAATAATCATTTGATAATAAAATATATAGACTAAATTAAAATATAAATGCAGAATGAAAATACAGAGAATTCAAAAAATGAATATGATGATTAATAGACTGGGAGAAAAAATAACAGGCATTGAGTACAGAACATTTTGGTTCAATGTTAAAGTCATTCTGTCATGAAGCTAGAACATAGAACAAACTGAAGAAAATCAATACAGATTAAATTTTAAATGCTTCATAAAATCTCAAGTGAAATGACTAGAAATAAGTGGAAGTTGAACTTATCCCATGTAAAACAGAAAATATTATGAAAGTCTGTTCTATCATGTTTATAAAGAAAAAGTAAAGACATTCCAAATTATAAGAAGTCATTGACTTCAAAAGTCTATGTTGTCTTAAACGTATTAGTTACAGCAACCTAAAAGAATACAAAGTATAACCTTAAAATGAAGTGTTTAGTCTAAAAATCTTTTTTCAGTTCAAAGACATTTACTTGTTACTGTAACAGTCATTCTCAGACAAGCTGATTTAAACAATTAAGAAAGCAACCAACAAATTTCACAAAGATGTATTCTGCTGACAACAATGGAAGGAATGTGGAATGAAACTAAAAAAGAAAATAAAATAGTAAAGATATTCATTGGCAGATGAATTTATCAGCAAATCGTGCTACATACACAGGATGGAATATTACTCAGCATATAAAAAGTAATGCATTTGAGTCATTTCTAATGAGGGGTGAAACTGGAGCCTCTTATATAGAGTGAAGTAACTCAGAAAGAGAAACAAAAATACTGTATATTAACCCATACATGTGGAACTTACAAAGACAGTAGTGACGAACCTATTTGCAGGGCAGCAAAAGACACAGATGTAATGAACAGACTTTTGGACTCTGTGGGAGAAAGTGAGGATGGGATGATTTGAAAGAATAGCACTGAAACATGTATATGGCCCTATGTGAGACAGATGACCAGTGCAAGTTTCATGTATGAAGCAGGGCAGCCAAACCCAGTGCTCTGGGACAACCCAGAGGGATGGGGTGGTGGGGAGGTGGGAGGGGGCTCAGGATGGGGACACGTGTGCACCCGTGGCTGATTCATGCTGATGCATGGCGAAAACCACCACAATATTGTAAAGCAATTATCTTCCAATTAAAATAACTTGATTAATCAAAAAAATAAAATTTTGAAAACAAAAAATAGTAAAGAGTAAATATGGCAATACATATGCATACAGTATATAGTTAGGACTTGAAGGCACTCTAAATGTTCATCAATAGATAAATGGATACAGAAGATGTGATATATGCATATATATATATATATATATATATATATATATATATAATGGAATATTAGCCATAAATATGAACAAAATAATGTCATTTCAGCAACATAGATGAATCAGGAGATTGTTATACCATGTGAAGTTGGTCAGACAAAGAAAAACATCATATAATATTATATAAATGTGGAAGATTAAACAAAATGGGTACACACGAACTTATGTACAAAACAAATACTTATGTAGAAAATAAATTTATGGTTACCAGAGGGTAAAGGAGGTGGAGAGATAAATCATAAGATTGAGATTGATGTATATAATGCTATATATAAAATGGATAACTAACAAAGACCCACTGAATAGGAACTCTAGTCAATAGCCTGTAATAGCCTATATGGGAAAAGAATCTGTAAAAGAGTGAATATATGAGCATGTGCAGCAAATTCACTTTGCTCTACACCCAAAATGAATAACAATTTAAATAAACTACACCCCAATAAAATTAAAAAAACAAGCAAACAAGCCATAATTTGCCAAATCTGATAAATTGACTGAATTACACATAATATTGATGAAACACCTTAGGTTAATAAAAAGAAGTATTAAATATAAAAAATTACCTTTAAAAACACACTGAATATATTTGTGTGAATATTTGTTATGAAACTGTTATATAATGTATATGAGAGAGATCTCTTTTATAGCAATATCTTTAAAATCATGCCTTAAATAACCATCTACTTAACTAGATTGCACCCTCATCTTCCTTGAAGTTGTTCTACATGAATACCTTGGGCTTCCCATGTGACAATGGTGGTAAAGAACCTGCCTGCCAATGCCAGAGACGTGAGACACAGGTTTGATCCCTGGGTTGGGAAGTTCTACTGGAGGAGAGCAATCAACCCACCCCAATATTCTTGCCTGGAGAAGCCCATGCACAGAGGAGCCTGGTGGGCTGCAGTCTATGGGGTTGCAAAGAGTCAGACGTGACTAAAGTGACTTAGCACACACTCGTGAATACTTGTTTAAATGTGTAATGTCCTTTAAATATCCCCATGCTTTGACTTTGTAGAGTTTTACAGAAAGTCTCAGAGTACTATGGTCCAGCAATCAGGAGACTTCTTTTCAGTTCTATAGAATGACTCTAGTTTCTGCTTGTTCAATTAGATTGTTTCTCCACTGAACAATACTAAGTTTCTGTATTAAGTGTCAAAATATGTGTGTTTGCTAACTTGCTCAAATACCCTGACCTCCTTTAAATTCCTGGTATAGAATCAGAAGGGAAACAACTAAGACTTTTTTCCCCAAATCAGCTGCTTCAGAAATTGGGCACCCAATTGGAAGATTACCTATCTTGAATAGAGCAGATTTTATTTAACTGAATATTCCAAATAACATTTTATACAAATATTTAAAATTTTAAACTAAAAATTTTTAGCAATGATTCTAATTAAAATGTTGTACATATGGTAGAATGTATTTAAACATATTTAAAATTATGGCACAACCAATAAAGTTTAAAGAAATGAAAGAAAAAAATACTGCCCCTCAAAATGCACCATATTTAATGGGCTTTATATGCATAATGTGTCAAACATTCATAGACTATGTATACAATGCACAATCTGGTTCAGGGAATACATAAAAGAAAGATCTATCTAATGTATTTTATCAGATAAAGAAAACATTGATTACATAACAGGGAAAATGGATACTGTAAAATGAAATTGGGTCTAATTTAAGCTATTAACCTACATAACAAAAAAGAAAAAAAAAAGATAATTGTAACTAACAAATGACAAAATACTGTCAGGTTCAATAAAGGACAGAAATGGTACTGAGCTAACAGGAGCAGAACATACTAAGAAGAGGTGGCAAGAAAACACAGAAGAACTATACAAAAAAATCTTCATGACTCAGCTATCCACCATGGTGTGATCAAACTCATCTAAATTCAGCCATCCTAGAGTCCAAAGTTAAGTGGGCCTTAGGAAGCATCACTATGAACAAAGCTAGTGGAGGTGATGAAATACCAGCTGAGATATTTCAAATCCTCAAAGATGAGTTGTGAAAGTGCTGCAATCATTATGCCAGCAAATATGGAAAACTCAACAGTGACCATAGGACTGGAAAAGGTTAGTTTTCATTCCAATCCCAAAGAGAGGCAATGCCAAAGAATGTTCAAACTATTGCACAATTGCAGTCATCTCACACACTAGTAAAGTAATGCTCAAAATTCTCCAATCCAGGCTTCAACAGTATGTGAATGGAGGACTTCAAGAAGTTCAAGCTGAATTTAGAAAAGGCAGAGGAACCAGAGATCAAATTGTCAACACTTGCTGAATCATAGAAAAAGCAAGAGAGTTCCAGAAAAAAACATCTACTTCTGCTTTAGGGACTATGTCAAGGCCTTTGACTGTGTGGATCACAACAAACTGTGTAAAATTCTTAAAGAGATGGGAATACCAGACCACCTGATCTGCCTCCTGAGAAATCTGTATGCAGGTCAGGAAGCAACAGTTAGAACCAGACATGAAACAATGGACTGGTTCCAAATTAGGAAAGGAATACATCAAGGCTGTATATTGTCATTCTGCTTATTTAACTTATATGCAGAGTACATCATACAAAATACCAGTCTGGATGAAGCAGAAGCTGGAATCAAGATTGCTGGGAGAAATATCAATAACCTCAGATACACAGATGACACCACCCTTATGGCAGAAAGCGAAGAAGATATAAATAGCCTCTTGATGAACGTGAAAGAGGAGAGTGAATAAACTGGCTTAAAATTCAACATTCAGAAAACAAAGATCATGGCATCTGGTCCCATCTCTTCATGGCAAAAAGTTGGGGAAACAGTGGAAGCAGTGAGAGATTTTATTTTCTTGGGCTCCAAAATCACAGCAGATGGTTACTGCAGCCATGAAATTAAAAGACGCCTGCCCCTTGGAAGAAAAGCTATGACCAACCTAGATAGCATATTAAAAAGCAGAGACATTACTTTGCCAACAAAGGTTCATCTAGTCAAAGCTATGGTTTTTCCAATAGTCACGTATGGATGTGAGAGTTAGACCACAAAGAAATCTGAGTGCCAAAGAATTGATGCTTTTGAACTGTGGTGTTGGAGAAGACTCTTGAGAGTCCCTTGGACTGCAAGGAGATCCAACCAGTCCATCCTAAAGGAGATCAGTCCTGGGTGTTCATTAGAAGGACTGATGTTAAGCTGAAGCTCTAATAGTTTTTCACCTGATAAGAATTAGACTCATTAGAGTCATTAGAAAATAACTCATTGGAAAAGACCCTGATGGTGGGAAAGATTGAAGGCGGAAGGAGTAGGGGACGACAGAGCATTATGTCTGGCTGGCATCACTGACTCGATGGACATGAGTTTGAGCAAGTTCCCGGAGCTGGTGGTGGACAGGGAAATCTTGCGTGCTGCGGTCCTTGAGGTCACAAAGAGTCAAACATGACTGAGCAACTGGACTGAACTGAACTGAACTGATAGCGGAACCAATCAGCTCTATACTGTTTGGTTTTTGTATTGAACATGTCTGGCCAGGGATTCAGAATAATAGAAAGAATAGCAGTGAGCAGTTGTTTTTCTACAGCAAAGAAACCTAACACAGGATCAATGGTAACCTGAGAGGCAACCTTTTAATCAAGTCACTTCAGATACCGTATATTCTACGTGATGTTGCCTCCATATCCTGATTTCTTTACCTGTTCATCTGCTGATGAGAACATAGGCTGTTTCCACATCTTGGCTCTTGTCAATAACACTGTAGTGATAATGCAAGTGCAGGTATCTCTCAAGATACTGTTTTAACTTCTTTTGAGTAGATATCCATGACAGAGTGTTTAATCATATAGTAATTCTATTTTTAATTTATGAAGAACCTCCATATACTGATTTCCACAGTGACTGTACATTCCCACCAATATATACAAATTTCCCTTTTCTCCACATCCTCACCAAAATGGTTTATCTTATCTTATTTTTTATGGTATACTTCCTGAATGGTATGAGGTGATATTTATTTATGGCTTTAATTTGCATTTTCCTGATGATTAGTTATGCTGAGCACCTTCGCATGTACCTGTTGGCCATCTGTATGATTTCTCTGGGAAAAAATTCTACTCAGGATCTTTGCTTATTTTTTTAATTGGGAATTTGTTTTTTCTGTGTGTATATTTTTATTTTGCAATTCAGTTTTATGAATTCTTTATATATGTTAGATGTTAACCTCTTATCTGTTACGTGGTTTGCAAATATCTTCTCCTGTTCTGTAGATTGCCTTTTCATTTTGTTGATGGTTTCCATTGCTGTGCAGAAGCTTTTAAGCTTGATGCAGTTCCATTTGTTTGTTTTGCTTTTGTTGCCTGCGCTTTTTGTGCAACATCTGAAAAACAAACAAAAAAACTCTCCAAGATCAATATCTAGGAGTTTGTTGTTTATTTTTTTTCCCCTCTAGGCTTTCTTCTGGGTGTCATATGGTTTATGATTCAGGCCTTATATTTAAATCTTTAATTCATTTCAGGTAAGTTTTTGTGGGTAGTACAAGATCAGACTCTGGTTTCATTCTTCTCCATGATGGTATTCATTTTTCCCAACCCCATTTATGGAAGAAACAAGTTTTTCCTCATTGTAACCTAGTCTTTTCCCATTGCATTTTAACCTGCCTACCAATACAGGAGTCATAAGGAGATACTAATTCTGGGTCAGGAAGATCCCCTGGAGGAGGGCATGGCAACCCACTCCAGTATTCTTGCCTCGAGAATCCTACGGACAGAGGAGCTTGGTGGGCTGACCATCGGGGCTGCAAAGAGTCAGATACTACTGAGTGATTTAGCATGCACTCACATCACCCTTGTCTGAGATTAGCTAAATGTCCAGGCATACTTTATTTTATTGCACTCCACTTTGTTGCACTTCAGTGTTTTTGCACTAGACAGATACTGTGGGTTTTGGGTTTGGTTTTATTTTCTTGCAAATTGAAAAGTTTGTGGCATTCCTGTATTGAGAAATTCCATAGACTCCATTTTTCCAACAGCATTTGCTCACTTTGTGTCTTTGTGTCACATTTTGATATTTCTAGCAATATTTCAAACTTTTTCATTATCATTATATTTGTTTATGGTGGTCTGTGGTCTGTGATCTTTGATGATACTACTTCAACTACAGATGTGGAGGAAATAGTGAGGGGACTAAAATAGAAGCACAGCTTGAAAGATGTGGCTGAATTTCAGCCATCTCACATTAAAACTTTAAAAGGTTAAGAGTTGCTTCTTAAAGTTGAGGGGGAAAAGGTGGTTTTTGGAAAAGACACTGAAGATTATTGCAATGACAATGAAGAACTTCAAAGATTACATAAACTTAGTTGATAAACCATTAGCAGGGTTTCAGAGGATTGATTACAATTTTGAAAGAAGTCCTACTGTGGGTAAAACCTTATGAAACAACATCACTTGCTACAGGGAGATTGTTCGTTAAAGAGTCAATCAATATGGCAAGCTTCTCTTATTTTAGGAAGTTGCCACAGCCACCCAACCTTCAGCAACCACCACTCTGATCAGTCAACAGTCATCAAGGCAAGCCCTTCCAGTAGCAAAAAGATTACTACTTGCTGAAGGTTCAGATGATGGCTAACATTTTTAGCAGCAAAGTAATTTTAAACTGAGGTATGTACATTGATTTTTAGATATAATACTATTGCATACTTAATGCACTTACAGTATAGTGTGGACATAATTTTTACACACACTGGAAAATGGAAAAAAACAAAAAGCCATGCAACTTTCTTTGTTAAAATATTCATATTCACTTTTGTGAGGTGGTCTGGAAGCTAACTAGTATATCTCCAAGCTATGCCTATGGATATGTGGTTTATTTCTGTGTTTTTATTCTGTTCTGTTGATCAATGTCCTTTTTTATGCCAAAAGCATGTCATTTTAATAACTATTAGTTTGTAATATAACTTGAAATTAGGAAAGTGTGATGCCCCCATCTTTGTTCTTGCTAAAGATTGCTGTAGCTATTTTGAGTCTTTTGTGGCTCCTTACAAATTTCTGGATGGCTTTTCTATTTCTGTGAAAAATGTTATAGGAATTTTAAATAGGGATTGCATTGAGTCTGTAGATCATCTTGGGTAGAATGAACATTTTCACAGTATTAATCCATTAAATCTAAGAACATGGGTTATCTTCCCATTTATGTCTTCTTCAAATACTTTCAACAGTTTCTTATAATTTTCAATGTAAATATCCTTCAGTTCCTGATTAAATTTATTCATAAGTATAGGTTCTAGATGCTATTAGAAATGGGATCTTCCTAATTTCATAAATCTTCATGGATTTTCTTAATTTCTCTTTCATATAGCTTATCATTGTAAAAAACACAAATTATTTTTGTATATTAATTTTGTATCTTGCAACTTTAAAGAATTTTTTTATTAGTTTGACATAGATTTTTGTTGTTTCATTGTTTTGGTGAAGTCTAAAACTGTTTTCAATATATAAAATCTTGATATCTGTAAACAGAGCCAATTTTATTTCCTTGCTGGATAGGAAAAAATTATTTTCTTCATCTTGGCAATGTGATTTAGTATGCCAAGATCTCTTTCTTTTATTTATTCTGATATGTTACCTGAAGTTTGTATGTTGCTTAAATTTTTTTTCTTTTTCTTATTTGAAATGTTTGTACAGTTATGAAAAATTATTTCCATGATCATTTTAAAATTATCTTCACCTTATCCTGTCTCTCCTGTTATTTTGATGCTCAGTTGTACATAGATTATATCAATCGTAATTGACCATATATCTCAAATACACATTTTTATGTTTTTCACATTGGTAGTTCAATTTTATAATTTCTATTGGCCCTATGTTCATATCTACATATTCCTTCATCTAATGTACCAAACTACAGTTACGCCCAACAACAGAATTCTTCTTTTGATATTTTCTATTTTTTATTTCCTTTTTTTCCACTGGGTACATCTTTTCTACTTACCTCTCTTTGCTGCATTCTCTTTCTGCAGTGGACATTATTCATAATAAATCTTTATGCATTAATATCAATGCTAAAATACCTTCCTGAGAGTTCCAACCTCCAAGATATCTTTTATTTTTCATTATTGATAATTTCTTCACTTAGCCATGTGATTTAATTAAATTGATGATATTTATTGTCATAATAGAGCTTGTGACTTCCTGTGAAGAACCGATAGTTTGTGGAATTGACTCTCTCTCTCTCCCTATTATTTAATTCAACTATATTTGGAGTTATTTTGCATTCTTAGTTTGAGTAACTTCATTTTGCTTTCAAACATTTTGTTTGTGAAATCACATCTTTCCCTTCAAAAGAGATCGGAGGCTCAGCAATGACAGAGCTCTCTTTTCTGGGTTTCAGATTGCTCACCCTATCTTGGTGTCATTGGGAAGTTCTCTTTCATCTCCAGTACCATTTTGGTTTTTCAGGACAGCAGGAATGCTCTCACGCCTGTGTTTTCTTGCCTCTAGCCTTTAATAGCTTATGCTATTTGTGAAAATTACCAAGAGCTGTGAAAAGTTTGAAAAATTTCTCTATTTGCAAGCTAATGAGTTTAGTCTGTCATGATTTAATGTATGCTGGCAGGAGACTGGAGGTTCCTGGGTTAGAGACGACAGATTTTATTACTCACAAGACAGCAGATATGAGTTTTATGTTCACATTGGGTCTCTTTCCCAACTAAGGCCCTTGGCAATAAGGTGAAGGTGGGCCAGCTGGACACTATACATGGAGTGGGTACACAAGAAATTCTGACCTTAGAAAACCTAAATTTTTATAATGAGTTTCAACCCAACCTATAGAACTTCGGCTGCAAAGGGAGATTTTATCTTTATCATACTGTAACACAAAATACTGGCCTTTTTGTTTAGAGACAGACAGTTTCCCCTACCTTCCATGGCTTTTTGTTATAAAACATTATTAAGAAATAATCTAAGGTGAAAGAATGTCAATGCCTCTGATCACAAGATATGCAAAAATGCAGAAAACCCATGGATTGCTTCTTGAGAAAACTCGGCATTGCCTGATCTGAACTAATTCTCCTTATTTGACTTCATACTTCCGTATTCCACTGCCTTGTACGTAGAGAAGATCCCACTTATCTCAGAGGCTGTGTTTTCTGCTTTCATGCCCTGGTCTTTATTTTGGTGCAACACTTGACATATCCATTCACTCAAGTATCAGTTACGTTCAGTTCAGTTCAGTTGCTCAGTCGTATCTGACTGCGACCCCATAGACTGCAGACACTAGGCCTCCCTGTCCATCACCAACTCCCAGAGCTTACTCAAACTCATGTCCATTGAGTTGGCGATGCCATCCAGCCATCTCATCCTCTGTCGTCCCCTTCTCCTCCTGCCCCCAATCCCTCCCAGCATTAGGGTCCTTTCCAGTGAGTCAGCCCTTCGCATGAGGTGGCCAAAGTATTGGAGTTTCAGCTTCAGCATCAGTCCTTCCAATGAACACCCAGGACTGATCTCCTTTAGGAGGGACTGGTTGGATTTCCTTGCAGTCCAAGGGACTCTCAAGAGCCTTCTCCAACACCACAGTTCAAAAGCATCAATTCTTCAGCTCTCAGCTCTCTCTATAGTCCAACTCTCACACCCATACATGATCCCTGGAGAAACAGCAACCTTGACTATGTATGATCCATAGGAAACGTTGGCAAGTAGCTGCAGAACTGCTCTGTGACTGAGGTAACTTAGGGTTCATTTTATCAGCTAATGACAGATATTCATGATCTGGCTTTCTTCTCCTATGGCTACCTATTCTTATTTTCATAGTTTCCTGTTATCTTACTTGTATTTTAAACTAGTATCTGTAATTTGATTTTCTTTAGGATGTGATGGTTGAATGGTTCATTGCAATACCAGTTGATTTCAGTCTAAATGAAGGTTACTTAACAATCTAATGAGATCTATATTTTCCAAAAATCCATGCCATGTGAATTTCACTTTGACCCAATATTGTAATAGCATTGAAATGAGTGGTAGTTCATCTCTATCCTTGCAAGTTACTCTCTGCATTTTAGTTCTTCGGGTTTTTATGTTTTTCACCCTCAGTTTCCTAATAAATTCACAGAAACTATGATTTTGTAGCACATCTGCCTTGTTCTTTGTGCTAAGGGGAGGACAAGAATCTTTTGTTAACTTTTACACCTAAGTAACTTTGAAAAGTTACAAATTATCTACCTCCTTCTTCTGTTAATAAAAATGTTAGTGTAATCATCATTATTTTCTGGTTCTTCTCTGGTGGCTCATTAAAATGGAAAAAAATAATTCATAGCCATTTGCATTTTTTTTCCTGTAGATCAGTGGTTTTCAGAGATAATTCTATCCCAGTTTTAAGGGTTTCCTACTTTACTCACAGGGCTGATGAAAGAATCAATGAAATCTTTGAGAGATAGTCCATGTAAATAATTTTCCTTACCAACCCTGCTTTAACAATTGTCTTGGTTTCTGAAGTTGACTCTCTTATTTTCAACAATGAATATGCTTATTTTATGGTTATATTGCTTGTCCTTAGGTTGAAGTTTCACATATTTTCCTTGGTGTATTTTTATTTTTCATATTCATATTTTAATTTCATTATATTTTTATATGAATGAGGGTATTTTTTGTTAATACACTGGCTTCACTTCTCTTTGAATCCAGAAATTGAAAGTCTGTTTTAGAAAACACAATTTACTATGTAATCCATGTGACTTTATGAATATACATGTGTGTTTATATAAAATATAAATCAGAATATATACTAAAATTAGTAATTTAGTGTCTACATTTTAGTGAAACATGCAGCTCTTTCTCATGTATATTGGTTAAAGCTAGTGTAATGTCATTGGTAAAAGGAATTATAATTCCCTAAGAGCAAGCAACGATTATTTTGAACAGCTATGAGACAGAGCATGTAGACAAGTAATAATGCCTGGTACATCACATGAAATTCTTTATCTGAAATAATATGATAGGTGGATCCAAATTAATTAGAATTTTATCAGATAAAAAGCTCAAATGTTCAGATTCTCTATTATGCATCATTAAAAATGAAGATATTAGAGACAAAATACAGTTGCTTTTTGGGGAGGGGGTGGGTGGGGCTAATGCACAGCTACAAATTAACTTCAGGTTAAAATTAGTGTCAAAACATAGAGGTCAGAAATCTGTAGTTATAATCATTCAAAGGATGGAAAGAAATACAGAAAGTGTTTCAAACTTACAAGCCAATGTTGCTGCCTCTGTCCAACCTCCCTCCAGCCACTTAACTGCCTGTTCAAAAATCAGGCAGTCTTCTCAGCTTTAGAGGAAAAACAAAATCTAATTTTTTAAAAAACTCTGTTTTCTCAACATGAAATAACTTATTTGCCACAATAACCTGAAGAAATTATTTTCCACATAGGATGTTTAAAAACTTTGCTCTTTTTTTTTTTTTTTTTTTTTTTTACAAATGAAGAAACTGAAGCACAGAATATTAAAGTAGGAGTTTTAGCTGAGATATTTAGCAAATACCAAGTGAGAATAAGACAACTCACACTTGAAAAACTTCAAAATAAAGCCAAGACACATTTAAGTGATTGATTCCCACTAAAATATGTAGTAAGACTACAACTCAGTGATGCTTATTTGTAGAGAATGGTTTTGAACCAAGCTGCTGAAGGGTGATGAGGTCCACCCTCTCATCCTGTCTGAGCTAAGGAACCCACAGCTTCCTCAAAATCTAATGGGCAGAGTTCTCTGCAGGAGAAAGTCTTCTCAGAATTTGATGTGTATCCCCATGGTAGGCTAGAAGATTGGACTGTGGTCTGACGCCCAGGTAGAAAGTCTGAAGGCTGAGAGTGGGCCAGTGCATCACTTGTATTAAAGCAAAAATGAATAGAATCATTGACCGGAGACTCCGCCAGGACGGGACAGGTCAAGATCGAGGACCACTTGAGCAGTCAGCAGCGTGGCCTGGCTGCCCAGGACCATTCTTTCACTCCATGTTTCTCTGGACTCCGTACCACCCAGAATTCCCATATAGTCTCAGCAAATGGGAGAAGAGCCTTGGCAACATTGCAAGATTCAATTTTCTAGCCTCCTTCATAGGCGTGCCAAATTGTGTTTTATTTTAAGAAAATAAAGGAGTGCCAAAATTAACTGTAGTGAGTTGATCTGAATATTCATTCTATGAAAATGAGAATCAGTATTATAAAGCCACGAAAGCTATAATCTTCCAAGCAAGTTTGGTCCTATATTTTTCAGCAATTTTTTATTATGACATATACCATTTAACAAAAAAACGGTAAATGTATATATAGCATCTAAATGCCAATAGGGCTTCCCTGGTGGATCAGTTGTTAGAGAATCCGCCTGCAAAGGGGGAGATCTTGGTTCAATCCCTGAGTTGGGAAGATCCTCTAGAGAAGGGAAAGGCTACCCACTCCAGTATTCTAGCCTGGAGAATTCCATGGACTATATAGTCCATGGGGTCACAAAGAGTCAGATATGGCTGAGCAACTTTCACTCATTCACTAAATACCAATAAAGTTGTATTAGATATTTGAAGAAGTTTCACAAAAATATCAATAAGGGAAGCAAAGGAAACCCTAATTTATCTAGAAGGGGGGAAAAGTCAAATATAATGTAACATATATTTAAAAATTTCTGAATAGTAGGCTGTATTTGTAGTAGCATTTGAAGTGTATGCAATAAAAGTGACATTATAAGCAAAATAGCTATAGAAACATATATAATCCAGAAGGAAAATCATCATCTAATGATAAAATCTGATCATCAAAGTAGGAAATGTGTCAGCTAAACAAATAAATTTATTCTAAATGATTAGGTATATATTTTTAAGATGGCAGTTTCTCCAAATCACCTTTTTAAGAATTTATAAATTATTGACCTGGATGATGATTATAAATTGTCAACTCATCAATAAGGTCTTGGCAAATGGTAGTGATAACAATGATAACCAAAATGGAAGACAAGATTTGTGAGGCCAGGTTTTGAGGAATGAATATAAATATGGCAATAAAGTGTCTTGTTTTCATTACATTTATCTATGGAATCATTTGGTATATCAAATATGTTATTGCCCTGTGTGCACCACACAGCATGAAATAGATATTTGGCAACTTTTCAATTAACTCAGCCAGTGTAGTAAATCAAACCATATAATTCAGGTTAAGGGGAAAAAAAAAAACCCTCATTTTTGAATTATCAGATCTGCTGTCTACATTAGGGACTAACTGAACGCAGAAAAGTACTGCTTGTCAAACAGTCACTTAAAAGTATTACAACTGATTAAGCAGAATCCTCGTTGCCTAAATTACAGGACAAGTTAAACTTTAATAGCTGTAAGGGGGACCTAAGGCAGGATCTTCATAATAAATGGATTGGCTGTTCAATGTCAAATATCAAGTATTCAATTTTATTATAATCAGCAGATTCAAGTGAGTAGCTCTAATATTTAAGTGGATAAAATAACCAGACCATTACTGTGGGCAGTAAGAAGATAAAATCAGATGAAATTGTATCTTTATAAACTTCAATATTCTATAAAGTACTTTCAATGTGTTGAAGTACTTTCTGATTTTACATAGAACCAATTACACATGATTGTGTAGTTGTTGTGTCTCCCATCCAAAAGGATGGGATATTTATTTACCTGCTTATGCTCTCTACTAAGAGTTCTATGGTGCCATGTCTTATATTTAGGTTTTTAAACCATAGTATTGGTAATTTTTTGATGTGTGTGTTGTGTATGTGGGTTAGGTTTCTGCTACTACTGCCCACAACAAGAAAATTTAAATTTCAAATGTATGAAACCATAAGAAATATAATGTAGATTGACTAAATACATTTTCATGGTTCAAACTTAAATGATTTGAAAGAAAATCATTTTCATTAACTTTTCCCCACTTTGCTTTAGAAAATTCATTCAGATCATTTCCCTATGCATTTTGCTATAGGTCCCCAGCTCCCCAAGAAGGAATTAAAATAAAAAAATAAAGTTCAATTAAAAATCAGTCTTCAGATAAGCTTAGTAGGGATATATTAGGTTAGACATTAAACAGCCAGTGTTTACCTCATCAACATTTTATGATCCAATCTAAGAAGAACTTCTTAATATTGATAGAACTCAACAATTAAGGTTTATATATTTAAGCAAGTGCAGCACAATACAGGTGCATGCTTGGGTAAAATTCAAACAAATACGATGAGATAAAATTAAAAACATGGCTAATAAGTATATGTAACCTCTTTACATGAATGTATATTTCAGATACTTATTCAGGAAACTTCCTTAACACGATGAAAGCAGTACCACTAACCAACTTTTGTTTTTTTTCATTTTTTTAATGACGCTGAAGTTCCATGTTCTGTCCTGGCTATACAAATAAAGGTATGCACGAAGTCTTTAAAAAACCAAAGTTATCATGCAGAATATGTAAGCTGTGACCCACAAATTCAGTTCCTTGGAAGTTAGTATTATCTCACAGTTAGAATGCTAGGAAAACCTCTATCATTAGAATATACACTTTCTTATTAAATTGCTCACTGGACCTTATGTGCCTGTTTGGGGCATTCTCAAAATACATTAGTTGTGCTGGTGCTTTATAGGAAATAGAATAATCCAAGACATGTGAATTTATGATCTAGCATTGCATTTCATCTCTGTTATGCATCATCTTTGTGATTCAATTTATTCATCAGATAGTACCCGTCTCAGACTCTGAACAGTATTTTTTCCAGAAGGAGTTAATTATCCTATGCAGCTAATTTTGACAGTAGAGAAAAAAAAATTATCTGTAAATAATTAATGGCAATCTTTCCCCCCATCTTTCTTGATCTGAAAGATTGCTCAAGTCATGTTCCCTAAAGATTTCACTGTCCCACTCAGATAAAATTGACAGGTGATGGCTAGATATTTTTAATTAGGAGAAACCCCAAAGTAAAGAGCTTTCCAGAAGGAGTAGCAGTTAGCCCCAGTAAACAATATTTGACACCTGCTTTGTTAAATTATGGTGAACACCTGCCATTCGCCACTCAGAATGCTTACTACTCATTAAAAAATAAAAGTAAAAAGTAAAAGAGTAGACTATAAGCTTTAAACTGATTAAATATTTAAAATTAAATAAGCTATTATCTTAATTTTTATGTTTAATTATATTTTACTACACAAGTAACATATGAGTCTATTCTCTTGCCAGAGAGTTAAAATTTTATATTAAGATTAAGATCCAACTTGACAACCACGTTTGAGCACATTTTGAACATTAACTCAAAAGGAAAGAGGCCAAAAATTTGCCATTTGGTTGAAATGATGGTTTCTACAGGGAAAATCATAAATGCATTACCCTGTATCTCCCTAGACCTTGTTTCTGGATGGTAATTTACGCCTTCTCAAAACAAATGGAACAGATAGACAATAAGCAAATTAATTATGTACTATGTTATACATTTCAGAGGAAAAAGAATTGAGACTTCACTTGCTGAGAGAGATGACGCTTTAAGCAGCCTGGACAGGGAGAGCTTTAATGGGAAAATTTTATTGGAAGAAGTAATGTGAAGGAAATGGGAGGCCTGCTGTGGAAGTTTGGGAACAGATCCTGCCAGGGAGAAGGAGAGAAGGTATAAAGGCCTTGCAATTGAGAGAGTCTGACGCATGCAGGTAAAAGTGATAGAGCAAGCATGGTTTGCAAAGGAGTAAGGGAGCTGGCGAGGACAGACAGGGCTGGCTACATAATTGGTGGTACCCCACGTAAAATAAAAATGCGGGAATCCCCTGTTTAAACAAGAAGGAAAAAAAAAAGTACTGTTAAGGATCCTGCAAAATAAGTCATTCCCTTCCTTCCAGTCCTTCTTTAGAATTATTGAGGTATTTTTTAAATGCACTTTGTAATATAATATAATTCTTTTTTTTCTTTTTTTTTACTTTACAATATTGTAGTGGTTTTTGCCATACACTGACATGATGTAATATAGTTCTGAGTGAAGAAAAATGAAACTTCTAAATTATTAGCACCAGTTTTCCTGATTAATTTCATACTGTATAATAGCAGTTTTAGGTTCAAATATAAGCGCATTGGACTCATGTGGAATCACTGAAATTACACAATTTGCAGTTTGTAGTATATATATATATGTGTGTGTGTGTATATATAAAATCAGAATAGTGAGAACAGTACAACAAACCCAACCGTTTTTATCTCACCTTCTGATGCATGTTTTCCCAACCCACTCTACCTTCAGCTTGCACACACATGTGTTTGGCCGTTGAGCAGTGTCTGACTTTTTGCCCCTCCATGGATGGTAGCCCACCAGGTTCTTCCATCCATGGAATTTTCCAGACAAGGATACTGGAGCAGGCTGCCGTTTCCTGCCCTAGGAACCTTCAGCTTACTGCTGAGTGGAAACAAAATGAAAAGGAGGGGAACTGTGGCTCACTCTAGCTTTCTCTTCCTTCTCTGTCGGTATTTTCAGCATAGCTAGCTGATACAGGAGTGTTTAATGAGTGTTAGTGTGAGGAAGGATAGACACGATAGGTTCCTTTCATCATTTTTTGCCTTTAAGACGACCATCGCCCTTTTCCTTTCAAAATAAGTTCTTGTTCAGACGGACGAGTGACGTCTTGGGTCCGTGGGCAGCACAGGGCCACTTGCTCAGTTACAGAGGCAACCGCTTGCCTTGTTCTCCTCGGAGCCTGGTGAAGACCCATGCACTCTGCAAGCCCTGGAAGTCTGCCCTCGTGGCTCATTACCACGGGTCCAAGAGAGAGGACTGCAGGGAACAGCATACACAGGGTGTGGATCTCCTCACCCACTCTGTTACCCACTGGGTTTCATTTACAAATCAAGGATCATGCTGTAAGAATTTGAAGAAGGCGACAGAGCATTATATCAAACAGAAGCTACGTGCGGCTACAGAGATCACAGGCTCATGAAGTTGCCTTTGAAGGAAGAGACAGGAGCAGAAAGTTAATGAAAAGGCCATTGAGCCTTGACAGAGAGTCTTGTAAGACACTTTAAGAATTCTGAATTTATCCCAGATAAGAGTGAAAGCTAATGTAAAGTCTAGTGGGTGGAATAGTCATATTGGCCTTTTATGCCAACATTACTAACTTCAGTGTTCTTTATTTGCTGAAGCTTCAGTACTTTAGCCCCCTACAATGTACCTCAATTATTTTGAGGGCCCACAGGATATACTTCACATACTCTGTCCTTTTATAAATTTGTTGTGCTCCATAAGGCCATTTTGTCACTTCTAATTTTTCTCTGGTATAGCAATTTTTAAGCACCATTTCAGGAAGCTAAAACTGGTTAGCAGTCTGTAAATGAAAACTGTCAGTACAATAATGACTATGCCCTAGTGTACATTAAGAATTTAAATAAAATTGCTTCACATTTTTTAAATGTATGTTTGCTCTCACCCTGGGACTAAGACCCACATCCAGAAGGAGGTGGAAGATACAGATGTGAATAACCACTGTTGTGTTGTACTCATAATCTCCTTCCTTTATTGAGTTAAGATCATTTTACAAATATATTCCTCTAAGGAGGCCCTTGAAGCAAACTTGGATTTGAATTTTGTCATTTACTAAAGGAAAGACCATCTCTATTAACATTAGCTCAATCAATTATCATTCTTTTGTTTTGTTTTGTTTTGAGTCAGTGTTTTCCAAGAAAGAAGTTGGCCAGATTGGTCTTGAATTCTAGACTTCTGATGCCTGGTATAAAAAGTGTTATTGACTCCACCCTTAAAGTCATTAGATTTGATTGAATTCCAAACGGGTGCTTTTCTGCATCCTTGCAGACAGTTTTAAGAGCAGAATGTTCTTAAACTGGGTCTCCGTAGATCCAGTCAAGAAGATTTCTAGGAACTACATACACTGAAGACTTCTGCACAGTTTAACCTCTAAAATTGCTATTTCCTCAAGTTTTGTATAACTGCATCTCTCAGATCACAGTACCAATCAGTTCCTGGTAGATCACATAGCCAACAGTCAAGAAGTATTCAGTGCCAAGACCATGACCTGAGTCTCAGACAAGGGAAAAACAAATAAAGTTTCAGGTTCTATGAGCTGACTGGTTTATATGTAACTGTCTCAATTGTAATTACTAACTTAGATCCTAATATGAAGCTAGGAAGTAGCATCATCACTGGGCTCTCTCTCCAATCCTCTTTATTATGTATGATAATTTCTTTTCCTAGACTCACCCAGTTTCCATACACTATTCCTTGATTTCTGGTTCCTCTGAAAACATGGACATTCTTGTTTTCTAAAGCTTTCAATGGCTATTATCACCTATGAATTATAATGCATCTTTCTGATTATGGTTTTCAGGCACTCCATGGGCAGACCCCCATTCTGCCTCCCAGCTTTATCTCCAATTATAATTTATCACAAATATATAAGTGACCAGCAATTTCCAAGGCTTCTACCTATGTGCACATTGTTTTGTCACATGGAATAGCTTTCATCCATTGATTCTTAGTATAACTTCACAAAGGCCCAGTCCAGATTAATATTACCCTTTCTCAAATTTGGTACATCCTTTCTCAAACTTCCCATTTTGAATTATATAATGAGCACCTTTAGAATGTTTAGTATGAAATAACCATTGTTCCAAAACACTTAGTCCTTATACTCAGCACACGCATAGATAGTGCCACATCCCCAGGTTATAAGTGAAGAAACAGAAGCACAGGAAGGTTAACGTACTTGGTAGAGGTCATGCAACTTTCTCGCTTCAATTCCAAGTTCTTAATAAACAGCCAATGTGTGTGAGCGTGCGTCCTGAGTCCCTTAAGTTGTGGCCAGCTCCTTGCGACCCCATGGACTGTAGCCCGCCAGTCTACTCTGTCTATGGGATTTTTCAGGCAAGAATATTGAAGTGGGCTGCCATGCCCCTCCTCCAGGAGATCTTCTGGACCCAAGAATGGAAAACACATGTCCTGTGTCTCCTGCATTGCAGACGGATTCTCTGCTGCTGAGCCACCCAGGGAAGACCCAGATATTCTATACTATTCCTCAAAATGAAACTGTCTTTTTTTTCATTTATTTTTATTAGTTGGAGGCTAATTACTTTACAATATTGTAGTGGTTTTTGTCATACATTCACATGAACCCTAACCCTATTTTATTATTTTGTTCCTTGAGAGTAATTACTTTAGTTTCCTTGTATTATAGGAAATGATGTAACTTTTATGCTCAAGATATTTAAACATTCTGAAGTCAGAAACTGTATTTTATACTTAGTAGTATTTACCACAGTAGAGGGAAAGATTGAGGGCAGGAGGAGAAGGGGACGACAGAGGATGAGATGGTTGGATGGCATCTCCGACTCAATGCACATGGGTTTGGGTGGACTCCGGGAGTTGGTGATGGACAGGGAGGCCTGGCGTGCTGCAGTTCATGGAGCTGCAAAGAATCGGATAAGACTGAGTGACTGAACTGAACTGAACTGAACCACAGTATTTTGCTGAATCAAAATGAATAAGCAAGTCAAAGTTAAGGTTCAAGCCTTATACATGTATTATTGCTGTGGTTCACATTGGAAGTCCTTGCAGTATAATGGTTTCTGAGCTTGTTTCTGAGTTTTTCTGCTTTACATTCTTTACTTTTGCTTGCTGATTTGCTCAGGAAAGGGCTATCCTACATCAGGCATTGCGCTATGGTGCCTGTTTACTACACCATAATAACACCATTATTATTATTGCTTTATTAACAAGTAGACAAATTTTACAGAAGTTAAGTAATTTGCCCATGGTATATGTGTATATATTTTATAATATAAATGTAACTACATAATATTAATAAAATCATAATAGATAAAATGTTTTTAAAAAAATACTATGTAATATTATATTCACTATAATATAAATAGGTATGGGTTGTATATAAAGAAATACTGTTCCCTACTCTAAGAAACTGTACTATAAGTGATATGTTCCCATTTATAAACAATAAGAATTGAAAATGACAAATTTATTATGATTATTAATGGACAATTAGCATAACACTTCGCACCTATATCAGTTCTCATACTTTAGAAAACACATTTGCCTCTAGTGTCTTGTTTATTTCTAGGGATAAGAGAAAGCTCATCTTTTAGCCCTGAATTCTGAGAGCCAGAAAGAGACTCTGAGTTACTAACAGTGCCAACTCTATAAAAAAAAAAAGAAGAAGAATCTTGACTGCCAGTCCCAAGATCTTTCCAAGTAATTCTTCATCCACAAAAATAATTTACACAAATTTCTTGGGAAATAATTCATTTCCCCTTTATTCTGAAGAAAGCAACATGCATGCCGGGTCGCTGACAGCAGGTGTTAATTCTGCAGTACTAATTTAACAGAGCAGGTGTCAAATACACTGGGTATTAACTGTATGGTTGCTGCAAAGTGATGACAATCACTAAATGAGCTCTGATCAGGTGGCCACTGGCATGCGCGGGCCTTCTGCTAGATTTTATTACTTACCTGAGCTGCATCCGCTGGGGCAGCATCCCATGGAACCCAGCCTCTCAGGACTTTACGAAGTAATGAGCACTTGACTCCAGGGAGATGCACGTTTCCCCATGTCCATCACCCCTTCCTCTCTTTAGTCTCATACGATGTGATGTATCAGGGTCATTATAATCATTTCAATTTTTAAAGTGATGAATAATACTGTAGGAAAATTATCAGCAGCTGCTTCAACATTAACTCCTTGCCCAAAATATTGCCAACCACCTGCTCCCATCCCATGCTTTTCCCCACTATTTATAAGTAATCTGGAAAAATATGCACAGAAACCAAGACACCTAAAACCCATCTTCATTTATGAAAAAGATAATTTCATGGAAGAGAAATGCAAATTTATGCCTTGCTGTTTAATCTATATTTTTGGTGTTAGTAAAGTATACTTTCTAACCCGATTTTGGTTTCTCATATGTAATTTCTAGGTGTTCACTCTCCGTATTCTTTATTAAAACCACATTCACAAGTTTCTCATTTTTTTATTCAGTTTTACTTTCCTCTGCCCTTTTCTTTAAGGATGGCTAGAATCTGAGGAGACAGGGACTGCTGTTGCTTGTAGAGCGGAGTGTCTGAGATGCTACTAAATTCTGCCAGAAGTGAACAAATGACTAAGTTATGATATTCTCAAAATACGATCTTTTTAAGATGAAGAATGTTTATTGTGCAGGTTCATTTGACCTTAAGCTAAATCTCCTTAAAGTTTTAATACAAAGTTGCAGGTGATATGATAGCAATCTATGACATAAATTAATTGAGTGTTTGTCAAAATCACTAGGCTCAAATTCTTTGAAATGATCCATCCAGAGACGAAAAATCTATGCAAAGCCTGTCAGCTGTCAGATTTTTACTATTCTTGTTTAGTTGCTTAACAACTGTGTTCAGAGACTGAGTGAAGGCCGAATTTGTCAGGCTTTGGTGAAACAAAGAATTCAAATTCACAAGCCTTACCATGAGAATAAAGCCACCTACAGGGATTTTTTTTTATACCAGTTTGATCTAAAGGAAATCAGATGGGATGCTGAGAGAGGAGCCACAGACAGATAAGGGCAAAAGTCAGTGGCAAGAACACCAACTTCCAGGGGAGCAAATCCCAATGTTGCCTTTTATTTTTCTCTAATCAACCAATATGCAGTTTATGACCCTGTATGTGACAGCACATCTGCGATGCTCTTTAGAGAGGTCTTCCTTCAGGAGAGGAAAGGAGGCCTGAAGTCTTTGAAATGGAGATCTAAAAATGTAATGAGGATGTACTCGTCAGATCATAAAGGTATTTTATGTAAGATCCTCTTTCATCATGGAGAGCTTATTGTGTGAACAAAAAGACTGCTATGGAACCCTTATTTTAAAGGACTGCTAAACTTAGCCAGCCTGCCTCCTCCCCAAACTGGGAAATGAGATGAATTAGCTAGCCAAGGCTCTTTTAGCAGTGTTTACCATATTTATGGAATCATGACATTCTAACAGGCTTTCTACATTGTGGAGAGATGCTGGGCCTTGATCATAGTGTTGGTAAATGGAAAATCTGGGCCAAGAAAAGTCTCTAGATACACTGACCAACTCAGAAATAGTTAGTAACTATGCCTTCCTTTTTATATGTAAGTGAAGTGAAGTGAAGTCGCTTAGTTGTGTCCGACTCTTTGCAACCCCATGGACTGTAGCCTACCAGGTTTATATGTAAACTTAATGATAAAAACAGTTCAGTACATGATGTTCAAATTCCTCTATCATGAGTAGAGATGATGCTGTGATGCTGAAGGTCAGCTATTAGTCTTTGACCAATAATTATGATTTCATCAACACCTACCTGTTATCTGTGATAGAAAGTGAGAGAATGTACCTCTAATGGGGTTTCATGTAACTGATGTGGGGCTCAGCCAACTATATTTTCTACAAAATTAAGTGATATTGAATAAGTGATAGCCCTTTGAAACTGCAAACTTCCTCTTAATATACAAAGAACTAAATTTAAAATGTGGAAATCACCAAAATTATATCTTGTGTATACAGGATCTGAAGACAGCTTTTTTTGTTTGCAACCTCATAATTACCTCTGTTGTCTCTAAAACATTTAATTATAACTCAGTCTCTTGTTTTCAAAAGCATGCTTTTACTGTCTGTCTTGTTGCTGAATTTACTTCTTTCACACTAAGAGAATTTATGTATGTACCAATCAAATCATGGATAAAATTCTTGATCCCAGTCAGGGTAAATATTCTGATAGAAACAGAAACACACAGAGACGTACACACACCATAATTTTCCCTTGTCCAAATGCATACAGATTTAGGCATAGCTGTGCTTCGTCTCATATGGAAAATCAATAGCAAAACAGAGAGGTATGAAAACAATTTACCCTGTGATTTATCTGGTTTATTTCTCTCACTTCAGAAAGGTAGACAATTCTTAATATATAATCCAGGACAAATTGTGGTTTTGATTTGTTTGTTTTCCAGGAAATTTCCACTAAAATATATATATATATAGGTTTTTTTTTTTTTTTTTTTTTGCTTGTTTCAACATTCTTAGATAATAAACAGTTAGCATACATTTTAGGACAAGTTCTAAAATTGTTGTTGTTTACTTGCTAAGTCATGTTTGACTCTTTCTGTGACCCCATGGGTTGTAACCCTCCAGGCTCCTCTGTCCACGGAATTTTCCAGGCAAGAATACTGGAGTGGGTGGCCATTTCCTTCTCCAGGGGATCTTCCTGACCCAGGGATTGAACTCATGTCTCCTGCATTGGCAGGGAGATTATTTACTACTGCGCCATCAGTGAAGCTAGCTAAATTCTCAAATATATAGGGAATGATCAGGATGTGTGATGCTATGTTTGATAAGGATTTGGAATGTTTTGGAATGATTGTTTTAAACAATGATATATTCCTTGACTATCTGTGGAAAGGCCATAACTGTGCTTTGACATACAGAATAAAATGATTAAAGGAAAAAAACATTGAGAAAGATGATAGATACTTACTTTCAAGAGTTAATTTCTATAATTCTCTACTGCTGAAAATAACCTATCCCCTTAACGTCATTAATGTCCTTATTACCTTATTTCTTATGCCACTACCGTTTACATGTAAGATTTATACTCACTGCAGGATTTGTGAAAACAGGATCACTACCCAATCAATCACTGAACACTTCACAGATTGATTTTACATAGTGTCCTCTATATCACATCACATATCTATATCACATATTTTCAATAAATATTCAAGAGAGTTTTAAACTTTATAGGAGTCAGGCCAGTGACAAAGGGGTTGCATAGGTTATTCTCATTAAGAAAACAACAGCAAATGCATGAAAGTTAATTTGCAAAACACATTTTTCTTGCACTGAGTTCTACAGAAACTATGCCAAATGGGTCCTCCTGTGAGAGGGAAGAGATAGTATAACTTAATAACACATGATTATTATTTTCTGAGATAAAATACACTTTTCATGTACATACTTCTTAAAAATATCTCCCTTATAAAAGTCAATAACAACTGAAAGATTAACTCAGGAATGCCATTTAGGGGAGTTAACTTTTGACAAGGATAGAATTTTGAGAATGTAGAAAGCCTGACTCTTAAATGTCAGTCTCAAGAAAGTTTCTGACAAATGTTCAGTCAAAGTCAATGTACAGATCAGATCTCTGATGGGTGGCCCACATGACAAAATGTCCTATTTTGTTGCTAAATACACAGATTCCATATATTTTTCCATGATTTTTTTTTTCCAATGAATATTTACCAACCACTGAGTTTGAGAAATATGATCTAATGATGGAAACAAATTGTAGACCCCGAGACCTATGAGCCGGTCTGGGAGCATGCACTCTTTTGGGGGATAAGAGGAAATAATGTCAAGGGGTAAGCAATACACAGTCATGGTAGCAGCAAATCATCTACCAGCTCTCTTTTCCCCAGGGGAGTGAAATTTAACTGTTTTGATTCACCAACTCTTTGGAAACTTTGTAAAATAAGGTACCATTAACTTAGAAAAATACACAAACACAAAACATTCAGTATCCCAAACATCCCTCTCTCTCCCTTGCTCTTCTCTTGGCTCACGCCAACCTAGCCATGATGGCCTCTTTGTCGGTTTCTAAACATGCAGAATCATAGTCAGTCTTTGCACTGATCATCCATCTGCCTGGAAGGACTCCCCTTTATGTACCTGTCTGGTTCATTCTCTCAGTTCCTTCAAGACACAGCTCAAATATCTCTGTCTCATATGGATGACAATAACCGGTCTAATTAAAGCGTCAACCCCTCATCACCTTTCCCTGTCTAGATAACCCCTTATTTTGTTCTGTTTTGTAGCAGCTTGTACATGTTATATAGTTAATTTTTTTTGTTTATTTTTTCTCTTTATTTTTGTATCCTTCCTCTTGAAAATAAGATCCATTAGGTCAAGAATGTTGACATAGATTTCTGTTCATGTCGGTACCCCCGGGACACGGGTGCTGTTCTGTCGCTGAGTCATGTCCTGCTCTGGGACCCCATGGGCTGCAGCACACCAGACTTCCCTGTGGAAGATAACCCTAGATGTGTCTAGAGTGAATGAATGCAGTTTCAGGTAAGCAGTGTAGCATGACGCTAAAGGACAGGCTTTTGGGAATAAATGGATCTGGGAGCATCTTGGGTAAGTCCTTAGTGAGCCTGCGTCCAAATAGCTTTATATCTTGAGCTTTTGCTTCTGGTAACCTACAGAAGGGTAATAAGACAGCCTACAGTTATTTATGGTTCAGAAACAGAATGCTATCTCCTCTCACACACCCCCTCCTCTATCGTCCAACTTCTGTAGGGAAAAAAAAAATGATCTTCAGACAAATTCTGAACTTCTGTGCCATATAACATGACAGGCACAAAAAGGCAGACTCATTAACACTTGAAGAGAAATAAAATTACTTAGATAAAGAGATAAAGCCAATCTAAATTATTAAGTTCTGAGAGTGAAAAAAGATGAAGTGAAATACAATTGATAGAGGACAGTTTGAGCAAAAAGAGAAATTAGGATGTGATCTGTGAATAAAAAGTTTCAGAGAAGTCTGACCTGTGAAAATTAAGGTTCTAAGAAATATTACCAGAGGTTATGAATTGCATTCTCTTTAATGTGTTTCAAGTAAGGACTGGAATGATTTTGTTCTTGTAGCTATTTAAATTGGATTGTTTGAATGCTTCCTGGGTAATAATGGATAGATATTGATTCCAGAATTCATGTGGGTTACACATATAAAACTTATACAAAAAGGCTGGTACATTGCGTGGTCTATTGTTAGTACTCAATAATTTAGCAGAGTGAAAAATACTCACCATATTGCATGCCACCTAACACACTGATTTAGTTATGTAGCACTTATTTATTAAATACTTATTGGCTTCTGGAAACTACACTTGTCTTAAGAATAAAATAGAGAACAAGAGAGATGTGATTCCTGAGTTCATGGATTATGTTTTCCAGGTATTTAATTCAGGACAAACATACAAATAGCCTCTGGCAAATTTTTGGGAAAGTATACTGTATGTGCATTTTTTCTCCTGGGGTTGAACCCTAAAGTTTTTATTAGATTCTCAGAGCAACTTGTTACCTTAATACCAAGAAATCCTCTGCCTCAGTGAGAGAAGTTGGATCAAAAACAAATTAGACTGAGGGGTGAAATGAATGGCAGATAAGGAAATTAGGACCTTGAGAGCAAAGAATAAAAGGCAAACAGTAGCTGAGACACACTTTGTTTGTTAGTTAAAATTAGTTTTAAATGACAGAGAACCCGAGCAGCACATTTAGAAGTTGAGGGACAGGACTTACTCACTGTATAAAAGTAAGAATGAAAAGTACAGATTAAAAAAAAGAAAACATTGAATACATAAAAAATTCCAGAGAAGATAAGAAAAGACATGATCATAAACTTAAGTGATTTTATCTGAAGAGTCTTGTTTGACACTTTGTAATGAAATCTTTGAATTTTTTGCTTAGTGCTTTAAAGATGAATTCAACACTATAATTTCAGATACACTCATCACAGAGTTTGAGCTTCTCATCTTGATTCACTAAAAGTGCAAAACCAACTAAACAAACAACAGTGAACTAGCATTTTCAACTAGTAAAAACTGATCTTTAAGTTAGTATCCTGATCAGCAGGGATCTTGCCTGGAGGCTATAACTGGAGAAAGATAGATGTTGAACTAGAGGCCAGAAGAAGGAAAAAATTACTGGAAGGAGTAGGGAGGGAAGGGTGGCGCTTAGAAGGAAGTGTTACTTTGACGTATCACCAAGAGCTTTGGAGTTCCTAAATCAAAATGTGGTTCTTTGAAAACCTAGAAGACATTTGCTTTAAGACTGAATATGCCTGAATATCTTCCCAGGTATCTCAGTTGGTAAAGAATCCACCTGCAATGCGAGAGACCCTGGTTTGATTCCTGGGTTGGGAAGTTGCCCTGGAGAAGGGCAAGGCAACTCATCCTTTTATTCTTGCCTGGAGAATGTTCATAGACAGAGGAGCCTGGTGGGCTATGGTCCATGGGATTGCAAAGAGTCAGTCACGGCTGAACAACTAATCACAGCAAAGCACACGATTGAATAAGTCTAGGTTTTACTCAGACCATCAGTACTTGTATTCCTCAAACAAATAGTCAGACTAGAAATTATTTTATTTCTATTTTACTCCAGATGACAACTAAGAGTATAAAGACATTTCCTCTGCATCCTTCGAAACAGAGGCATATCCTACTAAACCAGTGCCTCCTGGTGACAGGGAAAGATCAGTGACACTGGTATTCACAGTATGAACTCCTTGGAGTTGATATTGCAACTTATGCTTCCACAGGGAAGTTTAAGGAGAAGACAGATATATTGAGCAGTGAGGTCTACTTGTTTGTGTGTTTTTCTTTGGAAGATAATCTCTGATTGCAAATTGGTAAGTGAATTTAATGCTATACTTAAAAAACAAAAAATTAACCTCAGAAGCAGGTCTAAGATTGCATCAAAGGAAGACCCTGAACCTATCTTCTCCCACAGATACTCTGAATCAACACAGACATATAAAGCAATTCCTGCCAAAGAAGATGTGAGGGATGACTGAACAGCTTCTGCATACATAGATAAATAGATAGATGGATAGATAGATAGATAGATAGATAGATAAGAAAAACAGAGACACAGTGTCCATGGACCTCCACTGTCATCACAGCAACCTGCAGCAGGGAAGGATATCAGTGAGGAACACGAGCCCTGACTGACTCAGCCTAGGACAAAGCAAAATCACAGATGTTTAAAGGTCATGTAATATATGCAGGAAGAAAATCCAATGACTAAACTTAAACTGTCTACAAAGTGAGCAGGGGAATGCTGGAACCCTATGAGGGGTCAGAGGCACCAAGGACCACCATCGTTCTTGAGCCCCTCCAGACCCCCCTATCCCATGCTCACTCCAGCCTTCCATCAGGGCAATGCTGGTGCGGGCAGTCTCTGCTGCGGATGCTCCCGTACAAGACCACTACTTCAGATAAGAAAAGGTAGCCGTTTTGACTAACTCACAGAAGGGAACACAGAAGGTCAAACAAAATGAGGACACAGAGGAATACATTCCAAATGAAAGACTAAGACAAAAATCCAGGGTGGAGAACTAATGAAATGAAGATAAGTAATTTACCTGGCAAAGAGTTTAAAGCAATGCTCATAAAGATGCTCATTGAACTCAGAAAATGAATGAATGAACCCCACAAGGACATTAACAAAGGTTTAGAAAACATAAGAAAATATTCATAACTAAAGAATATAAATGAAATGAAAAATACAGTAGAAGAATGATATAGCAGAATGACTAAACAATTTTGAAAATAAAAGTGTGGAAATCACTCAATCAGAACAGAAAAAAGAGAAAAAAAACATTTTAAGAAATTGAGGGTAGTATAACAGACTTTTGGGACAACATCAGGCATACTAAAATTTGTGTTATAGAGAGATAGAGAAAGAGACAGAAATAATTATTTGAAAAAATAACAACTGAAAACTTCCCTAACCTGTTAAAAAAAAAAAATAAGACATAAAAATCTAGGAAGTATAGAATCCCAAACAACATGAATCCAAAGAGATCCACACCAAAATATATTATAATTAAAATTGCAAAAATTAAAGTAGAGGAAAATCTTACAGTCAACAAGAGGGGGAAAAAAAATCACATACAAGGAAAACCCCATAATAGCTGTCAGCTTGTTATTCAACAGAAACTTTACAGGACAGAAGAAAGTGGCAGGATATAAGTGCTGAAAGGGGGAAAAAAAAAAAAACAAAACTTACAGTATTAGAGTCAAACTATCTAACAAGGTTATCACTCAGAATTGAACAAGAGATAAGGAGTTTCCCAGAAAACTAAAAAATACAGAAGTTCATCGCCACTAAACTAGTCTTACAACAAATGTTAAATGGACTTCTTAAAATGGAATTAAAAGACCACAACTTGAAATAAGAAAATATATAAAAGAAAAAAAAATCTCATTGGTGAAGGCAAATGTTTGGTATAGGCAGTGGATCAGCCACTTAGGAAGTTAGCATGAATATTAGTGACAAAAGTAGTACAATCAACCACAGGCAAACTTTGAATAATGCAGGTTTGAACTGCACAGATACACTTATATGTGAATTTTTCAATATTTATCCTACAGTACTACACCGTCCATGAGTGGTTTCATCTATGGGTGGGGAACTGTAGATCTAGAGGGCAAACTATAAAATTAAAAATATTTGAATATGTGGTGGGTGGACACAACTAACCCATCATAATAGCTGTGTAACTACAATAAGTATTTAAAGGACACAAAATAACAGAATGTAAAACACAACATCAAAAGCATAAAATGTGGTGGGAAGAAAGGAAAATGCAGGGTTTTCAGAAGGTGTTCAAATTCAAATGACCAACAGCTTAAAATGGTCTGCTATGCATACAGGTTGATATATATGAAACTCTTGGTAACCACAAACCAAAAACTTGCATTGAATACACAAAAAATAAAGACAAAGGAATATTAAAATAACACCAAAGGAATCCATCAAATCACAATGGAAGAATCAAGAGAAGATAGGAACGTGTGTGCGTGCTTAGTTGCCTCCATCGTGTCTGACACTCTGCAACCCTATGGACCATGGCCTGCCGGGATCCTCTGTCCATGGGATTCTCCAGGCAAGAATGGTGGAGAGGGTTGCCATTTCCTTCTCCAAATCTGACCTGAGACAAGCCAAAATGACCGCCGCAAGGGGCGATAGGAAAAGAGAACTACAAAAAAAAAAAAACAAAAAACAAAAACAGAACAATTAATAGGCAATAAGGACATATTTATCAACAATTCAGTTCAGTCACTCAGTCGCGTCTGACTCAACGTGATCCCATGGACTGCAGCACGCCAGGCCTCCCTGTCCATCACCAACTCCCGGAGTCTACTCAGACTCATGTCCATCGAGTCGGTGATGCCATCCAACCATCTCATCCTCTGTCGTCCCCTTCTCCTCCTGCCTTCAATCTTTCCCAGCACCAGGGTCTTTTCCAATGAGTCAGTTCTTCCCATCAAGTGGCAAAAGTATAGAAGTTGGCTTAACCATCAGTCCTTCCAATGAGTATACATAACTAATTTTCTTTAGAATTATCTCTTTGCAGTCCAGGGGACTCTCAAGAGTCTTCTCTAACACCACAGTTCAAAAGCATCAATTTTTCAGGGGTCAGCTTTCTTTATGGTCCAACTCTCTCATCCATACATGACTACTGGAAAAACCATAGCTTTGACTAGACGGACTTTTGTCAACGAAGTAATGTCTCTGTTTTTAATATGCTGTCTAGGTTTTTCATAGCTTTTCTCCCAAGAAGCAAATGCCTTTTAATTTCCTGGGTGCAGTCACCATCTGCAGTGATTTTGGGCCCCCCAAGATAGAGTCTGTCAATGTTTCCATTGTTTCTCCATCTATTTGTCATGAAGTGATGGAACCAGATGCCATGATCTTCATTTTTTGAATGTTGAACTTTAAGCCAGATTTTTCACTCTCCTCTTTCACTTTCATCAAGAGGCTCTTTAGTTCTTCTTCACTTTCTGCCACAGGGGTGGTGTCATCTGCATATCTGAGGTCATTGATATTCCTCCTGACAATCTTGATTCAGCTTGTGTTTCATCCAGCCTGGCATTTCACATGATGTACTGTGCATATAAGTTAAATAACCAGGGGGACAATTACAACCTTGACATACTCCTTTCCCGACTTTGAACCAGTCCATTGTTCCATGTCTGATTCTAACTGTTGTTTCTTGACCTGCATACAGGTTTCTCAGAAGTCAGGTCAGATGGTCTGTTATTCCTGTCTTTTGAAGAATTTTCCACAGTTGGTTGTGATCCACACAAAGGCTTTGGTGTAGTCAATAAAGCAGAAGTATATGCTTTTCTGGAATCCTCTTGCTTTTTCTATGATCCAATGGGCATTAACAATTTGATACATGGTTCCTCTGTCTTATCTAAATCCAGCTTGAACATCTGGAAGTTCTTGGTTCAGATACTGTTGAAACCTAGCTTGGAGAATTTTGAGCATTATTTTGCTAGTGTGTGAGAGGAGTGCAATTGTGTAGTAGTTTGAAAATCCTGTGGCATTGCCTTTCTTTGGGGTTGGGATAAAAAGTGACCTTTTCTAGCTTTGTGACCACTGCTGAGTTTTACAATTTGGCATTTTCAAATGCCAATTTTGCTGGCATATTGAGTGTAGCACTTTCATAACATGATCTTTTAGGATTGGAAATAGCTCAGCTGGAATTCAATAACCTCCACCCTCTTTTATTCATACTCATGCTTCCTAAGGCCCTTGACTTCACACTCCAGAATGTCTGGCTCTAGGTGAGTGATCACACCATTGTGGTTTTCTGGGTCATTACGTTTTTTTTTGTTTGTTTAGTTCTTCTGTGTATTCTTGCCACCTCTTCTTAATATCTTCTGCTTTTGTTAGAATCATACCATTTCTGTCCTTTGTTGAGCCCATCTTTCCATGAAATGTTCCCTTGGTAATTTTCTTGAAGAGATCTCTAGTCTTTCCCATTCTATTGTTTTCCTCTATTCCTTTGCCTTGATCATTTAGGAAGGCTTTCTTAGTTCTTCTTGCTATTCTTTGGAACTCTGCATTCAGATAAATATATCTTTCATTTTCTCCTTTGCTTTTTGCTTCTCCTCTTTTCTTAGCTATTTGTAAGTCCTCCTCAGACAATCATTTTGCCTTTTTGTATTTATTTTTCTTGGGATGGTTCTGATTATGGCCTCCTGCACAATGTCAAAAACCTCCATCCACAGTTCTTCAGCACTCTGTCTATCAGATCTAATCCCCTGAATCTATTTGTCACTTTCACTGTATAACCATAAGGGATATGATTTAGGTCTTATCTGAATGGTCTAGGGGCTTCCCTTGTGGTTCAGCTGGTAAAGAATCCACCTGCAATACAGGAGACCTGGCTTCTATCCCTGGGTTGTGAAGATTCCCTGGAGAAAGGAAAGGCTACCCATTCTACTATTCTGGACTGGAGAATTACATGAACTTTATTGTCCATGGGGTTGCAAAGAGGTGGACATGACTGAGCCACTTTCACTTCACTTATCACTTGAATGGTCTAGTGGTTGTCCCTTCATTCTTCAATTTAAGTCTGAATTTTCAGTAAGGAGTTCATGATCTCAGCCACAATCAGCTCCTAGTCTTATTTTTGCTGGCTGTATAGAGCTTCTCAGTCTTCAGCAGCAAATAATATAACCAGCCTGATTTCCATATTGACCTTCTGGTGATGTCCACGTATAGAGTTGGCTCTTGTGTTGTTGGAAGTAGGTGTTTGCTATGACCAGTGTGCCATCAATAATTATCACTAATTACTTTAAATTTATTTTAATGACTCCTATCATAAATGTCCCCATTGAAAGACACAGGTGCTTGAGTGGAGTGAAAAACAAGAGCCATCTATATGCTGTCTACAAGAGGCTCTCATTAGATCTAAAGATACACATAGGTTACAAATGAATTGTTGAAAAAAGGTACTCCATGCAAATAGAAGAAAGAGAGAACTGAGGTAACAATACTCATATAAGGCAAATAGACTTTAAAATAAATACTGTAACAGAAGACAAAGAAGGGCATTACATTACATGATGACAAAGGGGTGAATCCAACCAGAGAATATGACATTTGCAAACATTTATGTATCAAACTAACAGCTCTGAGATTGCAAAGCAAATAGTAAGAGGAATTTAAAAACAGACAGCAATATAATAATAGTAGCAGACTATAATATCCCATTTGCATAAATAGGTGATCCAGACAGAAAAGCAATAAGGAAAACCTGGCCTTTAAGAGTACATTATGCCAAAATGAAATAAAAAGGGGTATAAACAGAATATACACTTCCATTCAAAAGTACCAAAATATGCATTTTTCAAGTAAATATGGAAGAGTCCCCAGATTACATTGAGAGTCCCTTGGACTGCAAGGAGATCCAACCAGTCCATCCTAAAGGAAATCATTTGTGAATATTCATTGGAAGGACTGATGCTGAAGCTGAAACTCCAGTACTTTGGCCACTTGATGTGAAGAGTTGACTCATTTGAAAAGACCCTGATGCTGGGAAAGAGTGAGGGCAGGAGGAGAAGGGGATGACAGAGGGTGAGATGGCTGGATGGCATCACTGACTCGATGGACATGAGTTTGAATAAACTCTGGGAGCTGGTGATGGACAGGGAGGCCTGGCGTGCTGCATTCCATGGGGTCGCAAAGAGTTGGACATGACTGAGTGACTGAACTGAACTGAAGTGAAAAAAAGCCTCAATAATCTTAAGAAAATTGAAATTATACCAAGCATCTTTTCTGATCACAATGATGTGAGACTAGAAATCAACTGCAAGAAAAAATATAAACAACAACAACAACAACAAAAAAAAACCCACAAACACATTGAGACTAAAAAACATACTACCAAAGGAGAAATGTGCCAATGAAGAAATCAAAGAGAAAATCAAAAATATGTCTGGAGATGAAAAAGTGAATACATAAATATTCAAAATCCATGGGACATAGCAAAAGCAGTTACAACAGGGAAGTTCAAAAAGACACAAGCCTTCTTCAGAAAACAAGAAAAATCTGAAATAATCTAAATTTACATTGAAAGGAACTAGAGAGAAAAAAGAAAGTAAAGCCCAAAATTAGTAGAAGGACATAATAAATATTAGCCTGGAAATAAGTGAAATGGAGCAAAAAAACAATTTAAGAGATCAGGGAAACTATGAGTTGGTTCTTCGAATAAACAAACTAATTCAACAAATTTAGCCAGACTCATCAAGAAAAAGTAGAACTCAAATAAATCATAAATAAAAGAGGAGAAATTACAAGCCTTAGCATAGAAATACAAAGGATGATAACAGAATACTATGAACAATTTATATGCCAACAAATTAGACAACCTAGGAGAAATGGACAATGTCCTATAACTATACAATCTTCCATGATTGAAACAGAAAATAAGAATAATCTGATCAATGGTAACAAAATTGAATTAGTAATCAGTAAATTGCACCCCACCCTTCCACCTCCAGAATAAAAAGTCCAAGTCCAGATAGTTCCACAGGACGAAACATTTAAAGAAGAGCTAATACCATCCTTGTCAAATTATTCCAAAAAATTGAAGGTGAAGGAATGCTTGCATGCTCATTTTACAATTCCAGCACCTTCATACCAAAACCAGATGAAGACAATATAAAAAGAGAAAACAGTAGGTCAATATCATGGAAAAACATGAATGATAGGTGCAAAAATCCTCAATAAAATATTAGCAAACAAACTTTCACAGATATTAAAAGGATTATAAAACAGAATGAAGTGGATTTGTTCCAGGGATGCAAGGATGGCTTAATATTTGCAAATCAATCACTGTGATACAGCACATTGACAAAATGAAGAATAAAATCATATGATAATCCCAACAGATGCAAAACAGTGTTTGCAAAGAGTCAACATCCACATATGAAAAAAACTCTCAACAAAATGGGTATAGAGGAAACATATCTCAACATAATAAAGGCCATATATGACAAACACAATTAACATTATACTCAGTGGTGAAAAGCTGAAAGGTTTTCTGCTAATATCAGGAGTGAAACAAAGATGCCCACTCTCACTGGTTTCTATTAACATAGCTTTGGAAGTCCTACACATAGAAAACATAAGAAAAAAAATAAAAGTCATCACAATTGTAAAGGAAGAAGTGAAACTGTCACTATTTGCCAATAGTAACTTACTATATATAGATAACCCCTCTCCCAATCTCCACCAAAAAACTATAAGAGCTAATAATTGAACTCAGTAAGCTTGCAGAACACAAAATTAACATACAGGAATCCATTGCTTTTTTATATATTTACAACAATAGAAAATTGTCAGAGAAATTCATTTAAAAATTACATAGAACAGAATAAAATACCAAAATAAATTTAACCAGGGAAGTGAAAAACCTGCACTGTGAAACTTTAAGACACTGAGGAATAAAATTGAAGATGACACAAATAAATGGAAAAGTATACTATGTTTGTAGTGAAAGAATCGATTTTGCTAAAATATTTATACAACTGAAAGCAATCTACAGATTAAAAGAGATTTATATCAAAATATTTGTTTTTTTTTTTTTTCTTTACAGAACTAGAGCAAATTATCCTGAAATGTCTACAGAGCCACAAAATATTGTTTTTGGGTAGCCAAAGCAATCTTGAAAAAGAGAAACAAAACCGGAGATAATATACTATCAGACTTAAAACTATACTACAAAGCTATAGTAATTAAAACAGTATGATACGGGTACAAAAACAGACACACAGACCAATGAAACAAGCTAGAGATCCTAGAAATAAGCCCACACTCATATAATGAATTAATATAGGACAAAAGATGCAAGAATATACAAACGAGAAAAAAAAAAAAAAAAAAAAAAAAAACCCTCTTCACTGAATTGTATTAGGATAACTGGACCACAAAAGAATGGAACTAGGGATTCCTTGGTTGCCCAGTGGTTAAGACTCTGTGCTTTGAATGCAGGGGTCTTGGGTTCAATTCCTAGTCAGGGGACTGGGATCCCACCCCACAGTGAGGCCAAAAAGTTAAAAAAAAAATAATTTAAAGAGGAATGACACTACTTTCTACACCATCTACAATAATATACTCAAAATGAATTAAAGACTTATATATAAGACCTGAAATCATAAAACTTCAAGAAGAAAACATAAGCAATAATCTATTTAATTTTGATTTTAACAGTTTGGTTTGGATATGTCTTGTCAGGCAAGGGTAACAAAAATAAATGGGAGTATACCAAAATAAAAAGTTTTTTCACAGCAAAGGGAACAGCCGGTAAAGCAAGAAGGCAATATGTTAATTGGGGAAAGATGCCTAAAAATTATATACCTGATAAAGGCTTGGTATCCAAAAGATATATATAACTCATACAACTCATTAACAACAAAACAACTCTACTGAAAAATGAGCACAAATAAGGATAGTCATTTTTTCAAAGAATGTATAGAGATGGCCAACAGGCACATGAAAAGATCACTAATCATCAGAGGACTGCAAATCAAAACCACACTACTTCACATCTGTCAGAAAGATTTTTATCAAAATGGAAAGAAGCCACATGTATTTATGAGGATGTGGAGAAAAGAGAATCTCTGTACACTGTTGGTGGGAGTGTAAATCGGTGTAGCCCCTGTAGAAAACAGTATGAAACTTTCTCCAAAATATTAAAATGAGAACTACTATATAACCCAGCATATTTCATATTTCTATATTACTGGTTATATTACTATATAACCCAGCATATATACATATTTCTATGTATATATCTGAGGAAAACAAAAACATTAATTTGGAAAAGTTCATAAACCTCATTGTTCACTGCAGCAGTATTTACAATAGCCAAGATAATGGAAACAACCTAAGAGTCTATTTATAAATCAATGGACAATGAATATCTGGAAGATATAGATATAATGGAATATTACTCAGTGATAATAAAGAATAAAATCTTTCCATTTGTGAAAACATTAGAGATATGCTAAGTGAAATAAGTCAGAGAAAAACAACATAGGATCTCATTTATACTTGGAGTCTAAAAGGCAAAAACAATGAACAAACATAAAAAATGAAAACAGACTCACAGATACAGAGAACAAACAGGTGGTTGACAGAGGATAGAGTGATGGGAGGATAGATGAAATCTGCGAAGAGGATTAAGAGGCACAAACAAAATAAAAGGTCACAGGGACACAATGTAGAGTGTAGAGAATTTACTCAATAATAGTGTAACAACTTAGAATGGTGACAGATGGTATGTAGGCTTATTGTGGTGGTCATTTCATAGAGTGTAAATATATTGAGTCACTCTGCTATCTACCTGGAACCAACATAGTATTGTATGTCAATTATAAATCAATTTTAAAAATAGATTGGTATTAATGTATTTAAAACTCCTGGCACATTGCCTGGACCTTAGTAGATGGCTTAATAAACGACAGGTATGAAAGTCCATGGACGGAGGAGCATGGCGGGCTACAGTTGCAAAGACTCAGACACGACTGAGCAACTTCACTTTCTCTTTTCTCTTGTTAAAAAAAAAAAAAAAAAATTAGACTCCTGAACACCACTGGCCCTTTTTTTTTGGTCACTCATAAATCCCTCCTACATGCTCATGGACTCAATAAGATAGGTAGCAAAGCTGATTTATTTACATAAAAATAATTTAATCAATTCCTATAGTGAAGTCGCACAATCGTGTCTGACTCTTTGCGACCCCTTGGACTGCAGCCTACCAGGCTCCTCCATTCATGGAATTTTCCAGGCAAGAGTACTGGAGTGGGTTGCCATTTCCTTCTCCAGGAGATCTGCCCAACCCAGGGATTGAACCGGGATCTCCCCGCATTGCAGGCAGACGCTTTACAGTCTGAGCCATCAGGGATGGAATTCTCCAGACAAGAACACTGGAGTGGGTAACCATTCCCTCCTCCAGGGGATCCTCCTGACGCAGGATTGAACCTGGGTCTCCTGCATTGCAGGCAGATTTCTTACCCTGTGAGCCACTAGGGAATCCCTTGAAAAATTCCTATAGGAGGAGTCATTACATGTAAGTTCTCTAGATCAGCGTCCCCAGTGCTAACCCCTTCCTCATTCCCGAAGGGGAACTAATTTCATGAATGTGTTCTTTATTTTGGGGGTCCTTTTTAAATATTCATTTGGTTCATTAAGTCCCCAAATTATAAATACTCTATTCTATGGAAGAATTCCAGTATTATTTTCTAATGTTATAATATCATTCTGCAGCTATTTATACATTTAATATAATAGTGGGGGGATACTGTCCTTAGACTTACTTCCTTATTTGAGTATCTTTGCCTCAGTATAGATATACACTGTTATGATTTATTTGGACTTCCCCAGGGGCTCAGAGGTCAATAATCCACCTGCAATACAGGGAGATGTGGAACCACGGGGACCCCGAGGTCAGGAAGATGCCCTGGAGGAGGAAATGGCAGCCCACTCCAATAATCTTGCCCAGAACGCCCCACGGACAGGGGAGCCTGGTGGGTTACAGTCGATGGAGTTGCAAAAGAGTCATATACAACTGATGACTAAACGACAGCAATGGTTTATTTAGCTGTCTTCTTTGATGGCTTTTTAGATTGGTTTGGTTTCTATTTGCTTGTTTTAGAGCATTTCATAAGGCTCCGGGAACATGCTGGAGGTCACTCTCTTAGCCTTTTCATAAAATACGGGAATGGACTGAGCCCTTGGGTTTCCCTGAAAGCTCAGCGGGTAGAGGATCTGCCTGCAATGCAGGAGACCCTGGTTTGACTCCTAGGTCGGGAAGATCTGCTGGAGAAGGGATAGGCTACCCACTCCAGTATTCTTGGACTTCCCTTGTGGCTCAGCTGGTAAAGACTCCTCCTGCAATGTCGGAGACCTGGGTTCGATCTCTGGGTCTGGAAGATCCCCTGGAGAAGGGAAAGGCTGCCCATTCCAGTATTCTGGCCTAGAGAATTCCATGGACTGTATAGTCCATGGGGTATTAAAAAGTCAGACACAAATGAGCCACTTTCACTTTCTTATAGTTGGAATATTTGGTTAACTGGAGACTACCATTGGCTTGTTCTGTGGATCCAATCTTCAGCAAAGTCAAGGATGAAGATTCACAAGACCAGATAGTAACCAGAATGTGTCAAAGTAGCAGAGGAAAAGTTGTGAGGCACATAGCAACCTCTGCAGACAGGCTGAATTACAAACGTTTCTTTAACCTCCTCCTACAACTGGACATGAAACACAGACTGATTCCAAATAGGAAAAGGAGGACGTTAAGGCTGTATATTGTCACCCTGCTTGTTTAACTTATACGCAGAGTACATCATGAGGAATGCTGGGCTGGAGGAAGTACAAGCTGGAATCAAGATTGCCGGGAGAAATACCAACAGCCTCAGACATGCAGATGACACCACCCTTATGGCAGAAAGTGAAGAGGAACTAAAAAGCCTCTTGATGAAAGTGAAGGAGGAGAGTGAAAAAGTTGGTTTAAAGCTCAACATTCAGAAAAATAAGATCATGGCATCTGGTCCCATTACCTCATGGGAAATTGATGGGGAGACAGTGGAAACATTGTCATACTTGATTTTGGGGGGCTCCAAAATCACTGCAGATGGTGATTGCAGCCATGAAATTAAAAGACGCTTACTCCTTGGAAGGAAAGTTATGACCAGCCTAGATAGTATATTAAAAAGCAGAGACATTACTTTGCCAGCAAAGGTCCGTCTAGTCAAGGCTATGGTTTTTCCAGTAGTCATGTATGGATGTGAGAGTTGGACGGTGAAGAAAGCTGAGGGCCGAAGAATTGATGCTTTTGAACTGTGGTGTTGGAGAAGACTCTTGAGAGTCCCTTGGACTTCAAGGAGATCCAACCAGTCCATCCTAAAGGAGATCAGCCCTGGGTGTTCATTGGAAGGACTGATGCTGAAGCTGAAACTCCAATACTTTGACCACCTCATGCGAAGAGCTGACTCATTGGAAAAGACCCTGATGCTGGGAGGGATTGGGGGCAGGAGGAGAAGGGGACAACAGAGGATGAGATGACTGGATGGCATCACTGACTCGATGGACATGAGTTTGAGTAAACTCTGGGAGTTGGTGATGGACAGGGAGGCCTGGCGTGCTGCGGTTCATGGGGTCGCAAAGATTCGGACACAATTGAGCAACTGAACTGAATTGAACTGAACTGAGGATGTATCAACAGAAATTGCATCACTGAAACTAGTAGGGGTTTGGTTCATTACAGAATTTGTACTAAAAGGAAGTATAAAAATGAGAAGAAAAAGAGTGTCCTACAGCTGGTAATTCTGAGACTTGCAACATACTTTATTTCAGTAAAATTGATTAGTTATTGAGAAGATAAATCTAGACCAAAACCACAAACCAAGAAAGATTTAAAAATTCCAACTAATAAAGTCCTTAAATTCTCTTCTTTCACATGTAAAATAAAGGGTTTGAAGGAAGAAAAGTGTTGTACATTCTTAATTCTATGCTTTCTAAATGAATTCCATGAAATTCATATTTTCTCTAATAATAAGATCTCAGATTTAAAATTGCTGTTCAGTAGATATGTAAACATTTGTGCAGATAAGCAATAAGGAAAATCAGACGAGAAAACTTCAAAGATTCATTTCCAGTTATTTTTGAATGACCTATTGAGGCTGGGAACTTGTCCTTCCTCTCGGGGGTAGGGATTTGCCCACCTTCCATTTCTCTAGAGGAACTGAAGACCACTAATGTCTGCAAGTATCAGGCAGATGGTAATTCCTTGAAATCTCAAACCTGGCATATAGGCTCAACTTGACTAATGCTTGAGCCCAGAATACTTATTCCCTGAATATGCAGCTGCTTTTATCCTTGCTCCATAAAAAGAGAGAGCAGTAAAGAAGGAGAGTCCTGTTGCTAGGATAAAGTCTCATATAGTATATCTCTGTATCTCCACAGTTTGCCACCAGCTGAACTTTCTGCCTGGCACCTACACTAAATAACTTGTACCAGTATTCACAATAATTTATTCAAGTTGTTCTCAGAAAATTTTACTGGAACTAGCTTCCTATTTACTTTCTACTTGTAGATAGCATTAACTTCTTTCTTACTTTCTTACAATTTTTTTTTATTTTGGATTTATATAGGAGTCTAAATTAGCATATGTATGATTTTTATAATTGGCTTTTCTTTTCAAATTCAGTATTTGTCAGTCCATCTGTAAATCTTTTCACTCAATGAGCCATTAAAAGGAACCTGAGACTTTACTTTTTATGTGAGTATACTATAAGCATTTATCAAATAAGTCAAGAGAGCAAGGAAATGGCCACATACCTTAGGTATGTGTGTGTATGTGTGTGGTGAAGGATGCGGAGGTCTATTTGGAAAGGCAGAACTGCAGAATGCAGGAAAGCTATAAGGAAAAGTTTAGACTACTCGCATAGTTAAAACGTTACTATACCGTCCAGCTCTTTGATGATTGCTGCATTTTGTGGAAGCATTGTCTTTTTGAAAATGAACAGTCTTGGAGCTAGCTTATAAATTGCATACATTCAAGCCCACACCAATTACAAAGAAAACAGATTACCCTGTCTTTCTCCTTTGTGTTGCTTTTACTTAAATAGGCATTCAGGTGGAAAAATGCCAGCCTTCCTGCCCTGGGGCTTGTTGAGTTCACTCACAGATGTCTGGCTCAGATTACAAACCTATACAATGGTACTGATGCCGGGCTGAGCCTGGGAAATTCCTTGACATCATAATGAAGTATAAAAGTTTAAATGATCACCTGAAATAGCTCTAGGAGAGCTTTTGCTAATTTTAAAGCAGCTCTTCTTACCTTTCCTAAAAGGAGCCTTCCTTAGAAAACCTATTCATCATTGTAGCCTATTTCAGGAGGGGAAAAAATGCCAAGTGGAAGCAGAGGTAATGACAATAGGCAGAACACTCTATTAACCTGACTCTGATGGGGAATGATCTGTATACATATGTTAATTTTACAGATAACTGAAGCTTAACTTTTCAAGCACTTGAAAGCAACCATTTTAATAGAAATATTTCTGAAACATATTACACACATTTATGCCTTCTAAAACACAATGAGTTTAATATAATTTTACTTTTTCTATTAAGGCTCAATGTATCTATCTATCTGAATGCCAATCTGTTCTGTAATATAATAGCAAATGGAATCAGCATGACTTAAGGAGCTGTGGAACAGGTCACACTCAAATATTTTTCAGCTTTTCTCTCTCCTCAACCTGTGAGCTGTAAGGGTTGCTATCGTTTATGTACCTAACTGGCTATCTTCGAGCCTGATTCTAATTTAATTCTCCAATTTTTGCTGAATTCTTAAAAACTGCACAACTAGCCTTCTTAGAAATATTAATATTTATGAAGTTATCTTAACTAAACTTCAGCATTTCTCTGAAGCAATATCATGGTTTACTTATTCACCCATAGATTCACACGATATATTCTATTGGATCCTTCCCATTGTCTAGGTGGGAAACACCTCCTCAAGAGAGGAGAACTTGGACTAAAAAATTAAAAGGAAATAAAAATTCCAATTATGGAGGTCATATGTAGGGTCAGGAACTTCAGATGAAATCACAAAACCTTTAAACAAACCCGGGATGGGGAATACGTGTAACTCATACATTGATCCATATCAATGTATGACAAAACCCACTGAAATGTTGTGAAGTAATTAGCCTCCAACTAATAAAAAAAAAATTTAAAAAAAAATAAAAAAAGAAAAAGAAAAAAAAAAGAACAAGTGAAGGAAATGAAACTCAAGTTTAACTCGCCCAATGTCATCAGTGCCAAAGGCAAGATTTGAAACTTTGCCTTTCTGCACTTCACACCTGTGAACTTTCCCTTTCGCTATATCCTCTCCCCAAATACCCTTTCTCTTCCTATGTCTTCCCGTCTCCCTCTAACACACACAGGGGTGTAAAGAAGGGCCCTGAAAATGAAGTCACGTGCACAAGGGCAGCAATGCTCCCAAGACCTGTCTTCACTCTCTGTCTTACCTTATTGATGATCCGCTGACCTGCCCTGGGTTTTAAGTAGATGCTCTCAATGACTTTTTTTTTTTTTTTCCTTCTTCACACAACCAACATGGGGGTGGTCGTAGCTCGATTTTATGGAACTAAGACAGCCAGAAAACTGAAATCTGGTAAGGTGAGACGGCGCTGACTACTGGGGGGGGCAATCTTCTGCCCAATTGCTTGATTATTTATTAATTTCAGGAAGGCGGAAAATGAACACGCGTATAAGGGCGATGCAGCGAACAGAAGGAAAGCAGCGGGGTCAATAAACGCGGGGAGAGGTGCACGCAGTCAAGCTTATAAAGGACCTTGATCAAGCCATCTGGATGCTGAGGAGTGAGCTCTGAGCAGCATGTTCCGTGGCGCTTCCTGCGGTGAGCAGCTCGCCACGCGGGATGCAGAGAGAGGCATTTGAGAGAAGGCAGGACCCAAATGTCAGGGGCAATTATCTGCATTAAAAAATTAAGTGATGCCTCTAGGAACTACAGAAAAAATTATTAGCAACCGAAAGCAAATATTTTTGAACAAGAGGCATGTTTCTGTGGGTACGCTTTCTGTTATTCTTCAGGCGCAGTTTGCTTATCTTCCTTTTTTATAGTAAATGTTATTTTTCTCTTTCAACATGCTCACTAATAAGAATGTTCAAAGACCATAAGATCTGTACATGAAACACATCCACATTTGAGTTTTTCCTAAATAAAATCACAACAGGTTCTAAAATAATCTATGCTTTAAAACCTGAAGCAAAATATTTGGCATACAAACCATTAAGAGCTACCTAATGGTTTGTTTGCCTTCAAGATTAGAGAAAGGAGTATATGCGATAGTGAGTTTAGTATTGGGGGCTTTAAGATACTTCCAAAATGCCCCTCATCTCCCTGTATGTTTGTAGCATGGGTGAAAGAAAGAGTTCCCCTTGATCTGACATTCAGACCAAATGAATGGAAGGACCACAAAGTGGCCAGGGATCACTCAGAGGCATTACTATGTGCCTGCAGGCAGGTGACCAATGAATCTATCTCTTGTCAGGTTAACCCAAGACGCCACACACCACCGCCATCCATCCTGGCCACAGGCTGAGTTAGGTATGATAGCAAAGGTTGTCAGGAGACACTGCACTGGAAGAAAACAGCGCCAAGATTCGGTGATCATCTTGTTTTATTCCCATTCACTTCAAAGGAGACACAGTTCTCTAGAGCAGACCCAGTGAACGTTGTTCATAAGGACAATAGAAATGAGATATTAATCAAATGCATTCTAATGCCTCTAGTGAAAAGATGATATGAATAATAAAGTGATTAATAGGAGACAACAAGCCTTTGAATCCCTGTCAGCGTTTGTATGCAGCATGCTTGAATAATTTAATGAATTAATATATCCTCCATGAAAGCCTGGAAGCCAGAATTATCTCCAGAAGGGTCACACCTTATTTTCAAGAGTTTCCGAGCTCTGTGCTAATTCCCTGAATTGGTATGCAAGCCAGAGTTCTTGATTTAACGTTCACTGCAGAACTGAAGTCTAAACGTTAAAACATATCACAGCCTAGTGGGCTTTCAGGGAAACACTAGACAGACAATGTCAGTTTTGATTGAGTTCTTCTTCTATCAGAGGCAATTTAGCACATGCCAACTTGCTTAAACAACAACAACAAAATCCTTGTCACCACGGCTGTGATGGAATCTTGGAAGAAAAGCTCTACAAAGCAAACAGGAGATAACACAAAACAAGTTTATCAGAGAAATGTCAAGGAGGCCACCATGACTGGGAAAGGACATTCTTCTCCTTCTACAGCATGGCCTTTGAGCCAGTCAGAACTCACTGCCAAAAGAGATGACTTAATAATAATGAGGCAGGTTGCATCCTTGCAAGAACTATGCCAGGATTAAAATAGTATCTGGCAGCCAACACCAAAAACATGGCAACACATTAAAACTGGCCATAAAAACAGGAAATGGCCTTAGAAGGATATTTAAGGAGACAAGCAACTGCATCTAAATGACCATATGTTGAAACATGTATTTGATTTGGCAAAGAAAGGGGGTCTAATTGTCTCCTGTGAAGGCAGCTGGCTTTAAGTGGGACCTCTGAGAAGGGACTAGATGTAAAGGAAGGCGGGACCTCTTTGCTTTTCGGAAGTTCATTTCTTAAAACTCTGTAACTCTAGCTACTCAGAATAGTATAGGAAAGTATGTCTGCATTTTTGTCCCCTTCCTTTCTACTGGAGCCCTCTCCTTGATAAGAATAAATTTTTCCCCCAGTCACACAGTTTACAGGCCATTATTGAATAGTGATAGAATGCCCTTATAGATGAGTGTTGGGAAAAGAAGCAGAGAAAATCTTTTCCCATAGACTCCACATCTTGATTTTTTTTTTCTGAAATTTTGATAGCTTCCATCTGCTCTGGAAGTTGAAGACAAGTGTTGGCCAGCCTGTTAGAATTTCTGCCAATTTTGGAAACATGGTTTCATGGGGAAGATGTTGAGAACTATGAGGGCATCCCTATTTTTCATGCCCTCTTTGCACTAACAGAAAACTACACTCATCACAAACAGTATCTCAACAGCTCTCTGAAAAAGAGGTTCTTCTTTCTCTCGTGCAACCCCATCAGTCAGACTGCAGGTCCACATTCCCGCTGCCCATCTAGATCAGTAAACTTCCTCACTTTCCTAGCAAACAAGAACAAAAACCTCCCTCCACTGAAGTTCATACAAGCTGATAAAGAAAGAAAGTGGTCGCCCCGTCGTGTCTGACTCTTTGCGACTCTGTGGACTGTAGCCCACCAGGCTTCGTTCATGGGATTCTCCAGGCAAGAGTACTGGAATGAGTTGCCATTTCCTTCTCCAGGAAATCTTCCCAATCCAGGGATTGAACCTGGGTCTCTGGCATTGTAGGCAGACGCTTTACCATCTGAGCCACCAGGCACGTCATACAGGCTGATAACACTATTCAAACCCCTGATGTTGACTATAAGGTGGTAAAGAATCTACCTGCAATTTGGGAGACCCAGGTTTGATCCCTGGGTCAGGAAGATCTAACCTGGTGAAGATCTTCGTGGTCTAGTGAAGGAAATGGCAACCCACGCCAGTATCCTTGCCTGGAGAAGTCTATGGACAGAAGAGCTTGATGGGCTACAGTCCATGGGGTCCCAAAGAGCCAGTCACAACTGAGTGGCTAACACTTTAACTTACTTTTAGGTAGATACACTCATATTTACTAACACCTGGTTTACGATTTTCCTTCAGATTCCGATTTTAGGCCCCATTTGAGGTAATGTCTTTACTGTTATGTGAGACTGATTTTACAGCAATGGTCCACCCTTCAGCCTACTTCAGTCACCTTCTTTCATGATTTCCATTTGGATCTTTCGCAGTCTAGGCATGGTAGTTAGACGTTCTCTAAGGAAGAAACACAGAAGTCAAATGACAGAAGAATACAAAAAGAGAAAAGGAAAATTTTTTAGGGTAAGTTCATGTGAAAGTGTGAATTTGAAAGGAGAGTGGCAGTAATTAACCAGATGCTAGTTGGATAGAAGAGTCAGATTAGAACAGGCGATAAAAAAAAAATGAGAAATCAGGAATGGGTGATGATGAGGAAGTAGAGAAGGGAGGAGGAAAGAATAGATATGTGGGAGGAATGAAAAAGACAAGCAATTGTGGCAGAGATTCAGAGGTAAAGGCAAAACTAAAAATAGTAGAGAATATATTTTAGTTCAAGTCTCTTAAATTTAATTGCATCTGTATCTCACTATATTTGGTATGCCGGAAAGAAAAAAAAAAATGTTCTTCCCGTAATTTTGATCTAATCTTTCCAGAAATATTGCAGTCCAAGTATTTACATTTCTAAAAAATTTTTCTTCAACTTACACTTTTCGGCTCGGATCTCCACCTGAAGCCACAAACTAGCTGGTTTTCCTATCACACTTAACAAATTTACAAATATGGCTTATGTCTTTCTTCTACCCAAATTCACCAAAAGGGTATGTTCCATCTTAACTTAGTGTTTTTTCTCCCCTAACAGCCACTGCGAATGCTCTTCCTAAAAGTACCTGATGCCCACCTATATTATCACTTCTCCTGTGATTCACATTCCTGAGCTCTCTCCTTCAACATTTTCGGAGCACTTCCCTCAGCCTCCTTTCCTGGTTGTATTGCAACTTGAACAATGCCCTCATACAAAGAAGAATTTACCGCACAGAGATGAAGCATTTTTTTTTCTCGTTTGTATCTCTCCCATTAAACTGTGTATCCTTTGAAGCAATGCCATATTCATTCCTATAACCCTTTGTAAATTACCCCAGCTACATTAAGGGCTCCCCTAGCAGCTCACATGGTAAATAATCGGCCTGCAATGCAGGAGACCCAGGTTCAATCCTGGGTCAGGAAGATCCCCTGGAGAAGGGAATGGTTACCCACTCCAATATTCTTGTCTGGAGAATTCCATGGACAGAGGAGCCTGACAGGCTGCACTCATGGGGTTGCAGAGAGTCAGACACGACTGAGTGACTAATACACCAGCTGCATTAAAGTTTAGTTTTAAAAAACTATGCCTCAAATAATTCCAATTAATTTTGACCCTAATTTTCAGACCTTTTACACAAACACTAATAAAATTACATTACCCTGTTATGCTACAGAAATCAGTAATGTACATTTTAGAAGAAAGCTGCCTTTTTTTCTTTCCCTAGCATCCATATCAAAAAACTTTATAAACTCTTATTTTTTAAGTTTTAGAAAATTTGGAGAATGCACAAGTCAGAATTGTAAAAAGCCAATTTATTATTGATGTTTAGTCATGAAGTCAGTCTGATGCCTTGCAACCCCATGGACTGTGGCCCACCCAGTCTTCTCTGTCCCAGGGATTTCCCAACAAGAATACAGGAGTGGGTTGCCATTTCCTTCTCCAGGGAATCTTCCCCACCCAGGGATCAAACCTGCATCTCTTGCTTGGAAGGCAGATTTTTTTACCACTGGGTCACTGGAAGCACAAAAAGCCAACAGATTAGCACAAATGGAAATTTCCTGGAAAATGTCCTGGAACAAGTACTGCATTAATAGCAATTCAGCATTTACAGTGCACTCCCCTCCAATGTAACCCACTTCCTCTTGTCCAAAGGCAACAACTAGCCTGATTTCAAATACAATATAATAGTTTTTGATGTATACGAAATTAGGTATATTACATAATACATATTAACTTTGCACCCTGATAATAGAAAATAAATCCCCTTTTTCAATGCAGTAAAATATTCACAATTGATCCTTTATTAACTGACAGAAAAATCAATAAATTCCATAACGTAGAAATTCCACACAAAAGTATAAGATCACTGTGCAATATAAATAGGAGTTACACAAAGTTAAAAAAAAAACAACTTTCTACTTGCAACTTTAAATATTATATATACATATATATATATGTATATGAAAGTAAAACTGTTAGTCACTCAGTAGTGTCCAATTCTTTGTGACCCCATGGACTGTAGCCCACCAGACTCCTCTGTCCATAGGATTTCCCAGGCAAGAATATTGCAGTGAATTACCATTTCTTTCTCCAGGGGATTGAACTTGAGTTTCCTGCATTGCAGGCAGATTCTTTACCATCTGAGCCACCAGGAATAGGCTTATATATACATCTGTACATGTATATGTGTATATACATGTGTATATGTATATACACACAAAATGTATATTTAAGTTCTTTAATCATAGGAATAATATTTTTTTCTAACATAGATCAGTAAAACAGGAAAATCTCTTCTGAAGATGTCTGCAAATTGTTACAGGTGGAGTGTGGATGCAGTGAAATGGTGATGAAGAGAGATATCTATATTGCACAAAACTATCTTTACACAAATTACTTATTATGTATAAGGGGACATATTATAATTATATCATGGGGAATCTAGCAATCAAAGTGATCAAAGACAACATTAACAGTGTTGGTTCAAACCAACACTATGGGCCTCCTGAACAAAGTACACTTCCGCAAAAAATCAAGACTTTGATATTCTTCAAAAATTGCATAATTTGAATCAGATCATAAGAAATCATCATAAAAAAATAAGCTGGAAACATTCTACAAACTAATTGGCCTATATTCATCAAAAATGGAATTTCAAAAAATATATGCATAATTTTTGGAATACCTGAAAAATGAAAAAGCCGTTATTTTATTTTTCCCTTAGAAATTATGTTAGTTTTTCTATCTCCAGATTTCAGAGTTCTTAATTGCATATATTTTTTCACTAAATCCAATGTATGCAAGAACTACTGCGATGAAAAACATTACTTATACTGAAGACATTAAGATTTGTACTTCTTAGGGAAAAAAATGATTTGTAATTGAAGAACATATGGCTTCACAAATGATATTTTGGAGTGTACATAAAAGAGAGTGAAACACTTGTTACATATACTGAATCAATAGATCTTTAATACAATTAAATGCATTTTAATTTTTACTTTTTGGTTTTCAAATGTACTTTTTATGTTTTTCTAATTAAAATTCACACTGATTTAATTTTAGAGTCACATACAGTTATAAGAAATAGAGAAGCCATACTTCATCCAGTTCCCCCCAGTGGCAATATTTTGCAAAACTATAGTATAATATTGGGCTTCCCTTGTGGCTCAGCTGGTAAAGAATCCGCCTGCAATGTGGGAGACCTGGGTTCGACCCCTGGGCTGGGAAGATCCCCTGGAGAAGGGAAAGGCTGCCCACTCCAGTATTCTGGCCTGGAGAATTCCATGGACCCTACAGTCCATGGGGTCGCAAAGAGTGGGACATGACTGAGCGACTTTCACAATGCTATAGTATTAAAATCAGGATATTTACTTTAGTATAACCCACCAGTCTTATTCAGATTTCCCCGTTTTACTTCTTTTCATTTGTGTACATGTACCTATTTCTGCACTAAGCTCACACAGGCAAGATATCAGACATTTTCAGGATCACCAGGATCCTTTCTAGTGTTCTTTTTTAATCATGCTTATACTCCTCCTGCTACTGGAGACCACTAAATTGTTCTCCACTTTGAAACATTTCTCCTTTCAAAAATGTCATATAAGTGGAACCACACATTATGTAAACCTTTGGAGATCAGTATTTCTTACTCAGTATAATACCCTAGAGATTCATTCAAGTTGATACATATATCTAGTTTGTTCCTTTTTATTGCTGAGTTGTATAAGGTGCTAGCAGTAAAGAACTTGCCTGCCAATGCAGGAGACATAAGATATGCAGGTTTGATCCCTGGGTCCGGAAGATTCCCTGAAGGATGGCATGGCAACCCACTCCAGTATTCTTGCCTGGAGAATTCCATGGACAAAGGAGCCTAGTGGGCTACAGTCCATGGGCTTGCAAAGAGGTGGACACATTGAAGTGACATTTACTGGTTCAAGTACATATACGTACAAATATGATGTTGTGGTCACTCACTTAGAGCCGGACATCCTGAAACATGAAGTCAAATGGGTCTTAGGAAGCATTACTACAAACAAAGCTTGTGGAGGTGACAGAATTCCAGCTGAGCTATTTAGAATCACAAAAGACGATGCATTAAAGTGCTGCACTGAGGATGTCCGTAAATTTGGAAAACTCAACAGTGGCCACAGGACTGGAACAGGTAAGTTTTCATTCCAGTCTCAAAGAAGGAAAATGCAAAAGAATGTTCAAATTACTGTATTTGGGCTCATTTCACGTGCTAGCAAGGTTATGCTCAAAATCTTTCAAGCCAGACTTCAGCAATATGTGAACTGAGAACTTCCAGATGTAAAAGTTGGGTCTCAAAGAGGCAGAGGAACCAGAGGTCGAATTTCCAACATCATTGGATTCCAACATCATAAAGCAAGGGGATTCGAGAAAAACATCTATTTCTGCTTAATTGACTACACTAAATCCTTTGACTGTGGATTACAACAAGCTGTGGGAAATTCTTAAAGAAACGAGAATATCCGACCACCTTCTCTGTCTCCTGAGAAACCTATATGCAAGTCAAGAAGCAACAGTTAGAACCTAACATGAAGCAACTGACATGAGTTCTGACAGGCTCAGAACTGGGAAAGGAGTAAGACAAGACTGTATGTTGTCACCCTGCTTATTTAACTTCTATGCAGAGTACATCATGAGAAACGCTGGGCTGGATGAATCAAAAGCTGAAATTAAGATTGCTGGGAGAAATATCAACAACCTCAGAAACACAGATGATACCACCCTTATGGCAGAAAGCGAAAAGAAACAAAAGAGCCTCTTGATGAAAGTGAAAGAGGAGAGTGATAAAAAGTGGCTTAAAACTCAACATTCAAAAAACTAAGATCATGGCACCTGAGATCCATCTTATTGGAAAAGACCTTGATGCTGAGAAAGATTGAAGGCAAAAGGAGAAGGGGATGGCAGAGTATGAGATAGTTAGCATCACACACTCAGTGGATATGAATCTGAGCAGACTCTGGGAGATAATGGGGGATGGAGGATCCTGGCTTGCTACAGTCCATGAGAAGGCAAAGAGTTGGACATCTTAGTGACTAAACAACAACATTTCTAATACACAGTTGCTTATCCATACACCTTTTGAAGAAAAATCAAAGAATATTGCATATTACAAATAAAATGAATGTTACAAATAAAATTTCTGTGAAAACATATATAGAATTTGGTGTGAACAAAAATTCTATTTCTCTAGGGTGAATATCTGAGAATGCAATTGCTGTTTTCTATAGCAATTGCACATCTAGTTTAGCAGAAAGTGACAAGCTATTTTGTAGATTGGCTATATCATTGTATTCCCACAAGAACTGTCTGAATGATATGATTTCTCCATGTTCTCACCAGCATTTATTTTTATCACTATTTTTAAAGGTATTCTTGGAAGTATGCAGAGATATATTTTTGTAGTTTTGATTTTCCTTTTCCTGATGGTTACTGATGCTAAATACCTACAGCAAAATGTCTGTTCATGGCTCTTATCCATATTTCAGTGGTGAATATTTAGAATTCTTTCTTTATTATAAATACTAATCATATGGAAGATACATAGTTTATAAATATTTTCCTCAAAATGTAGTTTATTTTCTCATGTTCTTCACATTGCTTTTTTTTTTTTAAAGCATCTTTACTGAGGAAGAGTTTATTACAAAGGAATAAATATATTTAATGTGTAAAATTTAATGAATTTGGACATGCATGCATGAACTGTAATGAAGCTATCACCAAAATCAATCTAACACACATATCCAAGCCTCTCAAATTTTCTTGGGTCCATTTGTTTTGGTTTTTGGCTTTGGAGTTTCTTTCTGTGCAAGTGGTAAGAACTTTTAACATGAGCTCTAAGCTCTTAACAAATTTCGAAATGTGCAATACTACATTGTAAACTATAGGCATTATATTGTATAGCAGATCTCTAAAACTTTGCCTTTTTCCATAAATAAAATGCTACATTCATTGAAACAACAGTTCCCCATTTTCCCTACTCCCAGCACTCACAACCATTATTATATTCTCTGTTTCTACGAGTTTAATTATTTTAGATACCTTATATAAGTGGAAAGTGAAGGTGAAATTTGCTCAGTCGTGTCCAACTCTTTGCGACCCCATGGACTATACAGTCCATGGGATTCTCCAGGCCAGAATACTGGAATGGGTAGCCTTTCCCTTCTCCAAGGGATCTTTCCAACCCAGGGATCAAACTCAGGTCTCCCACATTGCAGGCAGATTCTTTACCAGCTGAGCTACCATGGAATCCCAAGAATACTGGAGTGGGCAGCCCGTAATGTACTGTTTTCCATCCTATGACTAGCTTCTTTTACTTAGTAGACTATCCTTCAGATTCATATATATTGTTGAAAAGTGGCAGAATTTCCTTCCTTTTTAATCTGAATCAATACTCTATTGTATGCATATATCCTGTTCTTCATCTATTCATCTGTTGATGGACATTTAGGTAATTGCCATATCTTGGTTACTGTGAATAATGCTGCAATGAAGATATCTTTTTGAGATCCTCATTTTAATTCCTTGGGAGGTATATACCCAGACATGGGATTTTTGGATCATGTAGAGTTTGTATTTTAATTTTTTGAAGAAATACCTTATCATTTTCCATAGCTGTTATACCGTTGTATACCTCCATAAAAAATGTTCAGAGGCTTCCCTTCTTCTGTATCCTTGGCAACACTCGTTAGCTTTTTTTCTTTCTTTCTTTCTTTCTTTTTTTTTTTTTTTTTTTGACAACAACTAAACTAACAGGAAATAACAACCCACTCCAGTAATTGTGCCTGGAAAATCCCATGGACCCAGGAGCCTAGTAGACTAGAGTCCATGGGGTGGCAAAGAGTCGGACACAACTGAGTGACTTCACTTCACTTCAAAGTAACAGGTGTGAGGCAATATCTCAGTGTAGTTTTGATTTGCTTTTTCTGACATTTAATGATGCTGAACAACTTTACATTTCATTCACAATGGTGCATTGGCCATTTGTATGTCTTCTTTGGAGAATTGTCTGTTCAAGTCTTTGCCTGTTTTTAACCAGGCTATTTGTCTTTTTTGTCTGATTTTCCTCTTAAGTTGTAGGATGACCATATGAGTCTTTCCAGAAGAAGTGTTTTTAATTTAATGAGACACAACTATCATACTGTCCTATAGACATTATCTTTCATGCCAAGACTATGAACTGTGCCTAACCATGCTCACTTAGTAAGTTATCCTTTTTTTGTTCGTAGTTTGCATAAGCTTTATGTTTTACACTTATATCTGTGTTCCATTTTGAATTATTTTTTTAATAATGTATGAAGTTTAGGTTTTAGTTTACTTATGGATAACCAATTGCTCTAGCACTATTTATTAATAGGATATCTCTCCTCTACTGAATTATTTTGTACCTTGTTAACAATCAGTTGGGCATATTGTATAGTTATATATCTGATTCCACTGTTCTATGCATTATTTACTAAAGCAAGTCTCTCAATTACTGTAGCTACATGGTAAAACAATATTCAGTTCAGTAGAATGATTATTCTACATCATTCATTGTCAAGATCCCCTTAGCAATTCTATTTTCTTTACATTTTTATATCCGTTTGAAGATAGTTTTGTCTGTATTTGTAAAACACTTTGAAAGAATATGGATACTTACTATGTTAAATTTATAGGTCTGAATAACATATTTGTTATTTTGAGTCTTCTGTTCCATGATCACGGTTTGCCTCTCTATGACTTTGTTGTTGTTTAATCACTAAATCGTGTCAGACTCTTTTGCCACCCCATGAACTGTAGCCCACTAGTCTCCTATGTCCCTGGGATTTTCCAGGCAAGAATAGTGGAGTGGGTTGCCATTTCCTGCTCCAGAGGATCTTCCTGACCCAGTGATCAAACCACTGTCTCCTGCATTGGCAGGCACATTTTTTTCCCACTGACCCATCTGGGAAGCCTCTCTATGACTTTCAGGTCAGTTCAGTCATTCAGTCGTATCCGACTCTTTGCCACCCCATGAATTGCAGCATGCCAGGCCTCCCTGTCAATCACCAACTCCCAGAGTTCACTCAAACACATGTCCTTTGAGTCAGTGATGCTACCCAGCCATCTCATCCTCTGCCGTCCCCTTCTCCTCCTGCCCTCAATCCCTCCCAGCATCAGGGTCTTTTCCAATGAGTCAGCTCTTTGCATCAGGTGGCCAAAGGATTGGAGTTTCAGCTTCACCATCAGTCCTTCCAATGTACACCCAGGACTGATCTGCTTTAGGATGGGCTAATAGGATCTCCTTCAACTCCAAGGAACTCTCAAGAGTCTTCTCCAACACCACAGTTCAAAAGCATCAATTCTTCAGCCCTCAGCTTTCTTCACAGTCCAACTCTCACATCCATAAATGACCACTGGAAAAACCATAGCCTTGACTAGACGGACCTTTGTTGGCAAAGTAATGTCTCTGCTTTTTAATATGCTATCTAGGTTGGTCATAACTTTTCTTCCAAGGAGTAAGCGTCTTTTAATTTCATGACTGCAATCACCATTTGCAGTGATTTTGAAACCCAAAAAAATAAAGTCTGACATTGTTTCCACTGTTTCCCATCTATTTCCCATGAAGTGATGGGACCAGATGCCATGATCTTAGTTTTCTGAATGTTGAGCTTTAAGCCAACTTTTTCACTCTCCTCTTTCGCTTTCATCAAGAGAATTTTTAGTTCCTCTTCACTTTCTGTCATAAGGGTGGTGTTATCTGCATATCTGAGGTTATTGATATTTCTCCCAGCAATCTTGATTCCAGCTTGTGCTTCTTCCAGCCCAGCATTTCTCATGATGTACTCTGCATATAAGCTAAATAAGCAGGGTGACGATATACAGCCTTGATGTACTCCTTTTCCTATTTGGAACCAGTCTGTTGTTCCATGTCCAGTTCTAACTGTTGCTTCTTGACCTGCATACAGGTTTCTCAAGAGTCAGGTCAGGTGGTGTGGTATGCCCATCTTTCAGAATTTTCCACAGTTTATTGTGATCCACACAGTCAAAGGCTTTGGTAAAGTCAATAAATCAGAAATAGATGTTTTTTCTCAAACTCTCTTGCTTTCTGGGTGATCCAGCAGATGTTGGCAATTGGATCTCTGCTTCCTCTGCCTTTTCTAAAACCAGCTGAAACATCTGGAAGTTCATGGTTCACATATTGCTGAAGCCTGGCTTGGAGAATTTTGAACATTACTTTACTGGCGTGTGAGATGAGTGCAATTGTGCAGTAGTTTGACCATCCTTTGGGATTGCCTTTCTTTGGGATTGGAATGAAAACTGACCTTTTCCAGTCCTGTGGCCACTGCCGAGTTTTCCAAATTTGCTGGTATACTGAGTGCAGCACTTTCACAGCATCATCTTTGAGGATTTGAAATAGCTCAACTGGAATTCCATCACACCCACTAGCTTTGTTCGTAATGATGCTATCTAAAGCCCACTTGACTTCACATTCCAGGATGTCTGGCTCTAGGTGAGTAATCACACCATCATGGTTATTTGGGTCATGAAGATCTTTTTTGTATGGTTCTTCTGTGTATTCTTGCCACCTCTTAATATCTTATGCTTCTGATAGGTCCATACCATTTCTTTCCATTATCAAACCCATCTTTGCATGAAATGTTCCCTTGGTATTTCTAATATTCTTTCCCGTTCTGTTGTTTTCCTCTATTTCTTTGCATTGATTGCTGAGGAATCTCTCCTTGCTATTCTTTGGAACTCTGCTTTCAAATGGGAATATCTTTCTTTTTCTCCTTTGCTTTTCACTTCTCTTCTTTTCACAACTATTTCTAAGGCCTCCTGACACAACCATTTTGCTTTTTTTGCATTTCTTTTCCATGGGGATGGTCTTGATCCCTATCTCCTGTAAAATGTCACAAACCTCCATTCATAGTTCATCAGGCTCTGTGTCTATCAGATCTAGTCCCTTAAATCTATTTCTAACTTCCACTGCATAGTCAGAAGGGATTTGATTTAGGTCATACCTGAATGGTCTAATGGTTTTCCCTACTTTCTTCAGTTTAAGTCTGAATTTGGCAATAAGGAGTTCATGATCTCAACCACAGTCAGCTCCCAGTCTTGTTATTGCTGACTGTATGGAGCTTCTCCATCTTTGGCTGCAAAGAATATAATCAATCTGATTTCAGTGTTGACCATCTGGTCATGTCCTTGTATAGAGTCTTCTCTTGTGTTGTTGGAAGAGGGTGTTTGCTATGACCAGTGTGTTCTCTTGGCAAAACTCTATTAGCTTTTGCCCTGCTTCACTTCGTACTCCAAGGCCAAATTTGCCTGTTACTCCAGATGTTTCTTGACTTCCTACTTTTGCATTCCAGTCCCCTATGGTGAAAAGGACATCTTTTGGGGGGGGGGGGTATTAGTTCTAGAAGGTCTTGTAGGTCTTCATAGAACTGTGCAACTTCAGCTTCCTCAGCATTACTGGTTAGGGCATTGGCTTGGATTATGGAGATATTGAACGGTTTGCCTTGGAAACGAACAGAGATCATTCTGTCATTTTTGAGATTGCATCCAAGTACTGCATTTCAGATTCTTTTGTTGACCATGATGGCTACTCCATTTCTTCTAAAGGATTCCTGCCCACAGTAGTAGATATAATGGTCATCTGAGTTAAATTCACCCATTCCAGTCCATTTTAGTTCCCTGACTCCTAGAATGTCAACATTCACTCTTGCCATCTCCGTTTGACCACTTCCAATTTGCCTTGATTCATGAACCTGACATTCCAGGTTCCTATGCGATATTGCTCTTTACAGCTTCGGACCTTGCTTTTATCACCAGTCACATCCACAACTGGGTATTGTTTTTGCTTTGGCTCCATCCCTTCTCTCTTTCTGGAGTTATTTCTCCACTGAACTCCAGTAGCATATTGGGCACCTACCAACCTGGGGAGTTCCTCTTTCAGTATCCTATCATTTTGCCTTCTCATACTGTTCATGGGGTTCTCTAGGCAAGAATACTGAAGTGGTTTGCCATTCCCTTCTCCAGTGGACCACGTTCTGTCAGACGTCTCCATCATGACCCGTCCATCTTGGGTGGCCCCACATGGCATGGCTTCGTTTCATTGAGTTAGACAAGGCTGTGGTCCTGTGATCAGATCGGCTAGTTTTCTGTGATTATGGTTTCCGTGTTTCCGCCCTCTGATGCCCTCTTGCAACACCTACCATCTTACTTGGGTTTCTCTTACCTTGGACGAGGGGCATCTCCTCACAGACTCCCCTCCTGACTGATGCAGGACTGCGCAGAAGCGCCGGCTGGGACTGACCGCGCAGAAGCGTGGGGGTGAGGAGCTACCCCTCGCCAAGGTCAGGGGCAGCGACCATGAGCGCCAGGCTGCGACGGCGCAGGAGTGGCCCAGAGAAGCCACCCCACACCCGAGGCCAAGGCTGCGGCCACGAGGAGGTACCCCACACCCAGGCCAGGGGCAGCAGCCCAGAGGAGCTACCCCACATCCAAGGAGCCGCAGCTGCGCCAGGTGCAGAACGGCCAAGAGGAGCTACTCTATGACTTTAGGTCCACCCTAATTTTCAACATGCATTTCCTTTACACAATTTGTTAAGTACATTCTTAAGTGTTTCATTTTCTTTGGCTTAGTTATAAATGGTTTTGTGCTTTTAATTTTGATTTTTGGGTGTTCGTTGTTTGTATAAGGAAAAACTTTTTTTTTTTTAATGTTTTGGTCTTTTTCTGATCATCTAGAGAAGCGGATGGATCCCACATAGAGTCTGGTTGAGTTACTGAGACTCACAATATCACATACAACCAACACAGTATGAAAAGATTTACCAGTATTGAAGTCCCTGGGGGATTAGTCCAGGCATCTCAAGTAGGTCCTAAATGGCTTGAGAGAGAAGGAAGGACCACGGGCCTGTGTTTACGTTGTGATGGAGGGAGAGGTCTGGGTAAGCATCCCGAGCCCTGGAAGGGTCTTGTGTAGTTTGAATTCCCCACTGGAAAATCCACTTAGAATTTCTCATCAGCTTATACAGATGGGGTTCACAAGGAGAAAATGAAGAAGGAGGCTTAAAAGATGTTGCAGTCAAACATCAAAAATGAACTCAGACCCCAATTAAAGTCTTATCCTGCAGTCTTAGTATGCTCACTCTTTCATTCTCCAAGTGCTTCTTTAGATTCCTTCTATTATCCAACTTCTGCAATCATGTCATCTGCATACAGAGGCAGTTTTTTCATTTTTCATTATATATACTTTTATTTATTTTTCTCTACTTACTTCAACGGCTAGAATTTCTAGTGCTTTATTGGAAAAGCCTCATTCCCAGTCCTACATATGATGTTATCTGGGTGCTGTAATGGGTTAGAATGGATGATTTGTAAAATGCTCTTTTCTGTAAATTAATATAATCTTATGATTTTTCTTCTTTAGCTTGTCAATATTAAATGCCTTTATAAATGTCAAAAATCAAATATTTGTTATTCCAATTCTGTAAAAATAATTTGCTTCCCACCCAGCTTGTCTCAAAATCACTTTGATTTCTTACTGAATCTTATAGGGCAAAGCAAATGTTTATTCTGATTACGGTTTTGCATGGTTTTGTTTTCCCTTCTTTACTTGGATATATTTATGAATTTGTATATATTTATTGTATATTTTCTCTCCAAATTGCTGTAAGCATGTTATAACAGATGCATACTTTAAAGGATGACGATCCCAGGTGGTGGAGTGGTAAAGGGTCCACCTGCCAATGCAGGATACACCTCGGTTTGGAAGATTCCCTGGAGGAGGAAATGGCAACCCACTCCAGTACATGGATGAAAAAGTCCTTGAACAGAAGAGTGTGGCGGGCTATACTCTGTGCGGTCTCAAGGAGATGGACATGACAGAGACTGAGCATGCGTGTATCCTAAAGAATAGCATGCCTTTGTATTGTTTTATTTCAGGACAGTGTAGTCAAAAACTTTTCAGCATTAGTCTCCTATACAATTTGTACTATAAATGGCAATAATGCAAGTAATGTTTTCACAAACTTAAAAATGGGCCATGCAAAGCCATTCATAGAATTGTAAATAAATCTGAAGGCATGCTTTTCCTGCTTTCCCCTAGCTGCATTTTAAAGTCCTAAAAATAGATTTTATTTTATAGTTCTATGTATCATACTAAGGAGAAGTTAACAATGGCTTACCTAGCTCTTTGACTAGTTAACAGCCCTGTTTCCCATTTTCTCTTCACAAACAGTCACAGGGGCCACTAGTGGTAAAGAACTCACATGCCAGAGAAGGAGACATAAGAGACTTGGGTTCGATTCCTGGGTCAGGAAGATGCCCTGGAGGAGGGCCACCCACTCCAGTATTCCTGCCTGGAGAATCCCATGGAGAGAGGAGCCTGTGGGTTACACAGTCCAGAGGGTCGCAAAGAGTTGGACATGACTGAAGTGACTTAACGCAGAGCAACACATTAATGAGAAAAGGAAAACTTATCTTGGGAAATTCTCTCCCAACCCTTCCTCCCATTCAGGGATAAGTTGCTCAAGTCAGTCTGGTTTTTTTATGACGAGGTCTTTTTTTCTGATAAAAATAAAAGCCTGCATTTACTCCACATCTTCTTGGAGGTGAACAGGATAGAAATTATTGCCATTTGAAACAAGCATTTCCTGCCTTGACTCCAGCGGACAAATGCTAAATCATTGATCAACTCTGTGTGGGTGACTACGCTGGCGTTTAGCAGCAGTGGTCTCCTGTGTGTTACAGACATCAAGACAAGCTTCTCACACTTAGTCTAAGGAAGAAAGGGTAAATAAAGCATTGCTGTGTGTCTTCACTCCCTCTGTTTTTTTAATACGTATTTGCAGATGGTTAAATATGGTAAATTTCTTCACAGAAGTGTCATGTATAATACCATTAGGTGACAAGTAGTCTCCCAAGTATAACCTGAAATTCCTGGAGCACTTCCATGCTAAACAAAGCTTTGTGTCAATGTCAGCTGTTTAAATGTACTTAAGTCTTTCCAGAAAGTAGAAAGATGATAATGTGGAGTCATGTCCGTGCTCAGGGAATCTCCCATAGTCATAAATCACAACTGGAAAACAGAGCAAGCTCTGGGCAAAATTGCGAAATAAAGGAAAATGTGTCTTTGTACTCCCCTCACTTTCTCAGGGTGTCTGTCTTCCATTTCTCAGTTTCTGTGCAGTCTAATGATCTCATTTTTAATTTTTATTTTTAATAGAACAGGAACCCAACTCTAGCATCCCATGAGTATAGTTCTCCTACCAACAGGACTTTCTACTTTTCTGTAGAACAATGGCAATTTACCTAACTCTAGTTAAGCTTCCTTAAAAAGAAAATTTGTACATGAAAATAATCACTAAAGAAGTATTACAAACCTAGCTGTACGAAAGTGAAAGTCACTCATTTGGGTCTGACTCTTTGTGACCCTGTGGACTGTAGTCCATGGAATTCTCCAGGCCAGAAAACTGGAGAGTGGGTAGCCTTTCCCGGGGATCTTCCCAACCCGGGATGGAACCCAGGTCTCCCACATTGCAGGCAGATTCTTAACCAGCTGAGCCACAAGGGAATTCCAGGGATACTGGAGTGGGTAGCCTATCCCTTCTCAGCAGATCTTCCCGACCCAGGAATCGAACCGGGGTCTCCTGCACTGCGGGCAGATTCCTTACCAACTGAGCTACCAGGGAAGCCCTAGCTGTACTACACTATATCTAATACTTGCTGATGAATAACTTAATACATCTAAAATATAAAATGAGCATCAACAAGGTACCAGGAACTATCAGTATAAGAGTTATTATCAATTAAGCTGATAAATGCTAAATTCTGAGGGGATGCTGTTAAGAAATGTGTGTCTGTTTGCATATCCATGTTTCTGTCTATCTAGTCTTTTCTTTCTCTATGCAATACGTAAGCATATTTTAAATTTCAACAGAATATGATTACTCTTGGTTTCTCCATAAAATGAAAGCAGAAACAACCAGGGGTCAAGTGAAAACTGCCACTGCTAATTAAAAAAAAAAAAAAAATTGAATCTGAAAAATAACATGTAATGTTTCTTTTAGAAATATAATTGTTTCTCCTTTTGTCCCTTTTTTTTTTTTAAAGATCTTTTTTCTTTTTTGGTGTATATATTTTTTAAATTTATTTTATTTTTTCTGCACCCAGTCTTCTTTGTGGCACACGGGACTGCAGACCCTCCTTGAGGTATGCAGGAACTTTACTTGCATCACGAGAACTCCTATTGCAGCATGTGGGATCTTTTCCCCTGGAAGTGAAAGTGAAGTCGCTCATTTGTGTCCAGCTCTTTGTGACCCCAGGGACTATAGCCCACCAGGCTCCTCTGTCCATGGGATTTTCCAGGCAAGGAAACTGGAGTGGGTTGCCATTGCCTTCTCCTGACCAGGGATCAAATGCAGGCCTCCTGCACCGGGAGTTTGGAGCCTTAGCCACTGGGCCACCAGGGAAGCTTGTTGCCTTTTCACTTGTCTCTAAAGTTTAATAAAGGATTCAAAGGCCTGAACTCTGTGTAAGGATTCCAAGTTCTAAATTTGCATTCTCTGTGTATATTCACTACTCAGATTTACAAAAATGTAATGTTATTTGCTATAACAAAATTCAATTCAGCTGAGAAGCACCTAATTCTGCTGATATCTGAAAACTCTCAATCTTAGCCCTCCTTTCTCTCTAGAAGTCCATTCTGTGAGTGTAGCGACATTGTTTTCTTTCTACATAACATGGTAGAGGCTCAATAAATATTTGTATAATACATCTGTGTCTCTTTTCCTGTTTTGCATATAGGGTTATCATTACCATCTTTCTAAATTCCATATATATGCGTTAGTATACTGTATTGATCTTTATCTTTCTGGCTTACTTCACTCTGTATAATGGGCTCCAGTTTCATCCATCTCATTAGAACTGATTCAAATGAATTCTTTTTAATGCTCAGGGCTGGTGCACTGGGAAGACCTAGAGGGATGGGATGGAGAGGGAGGTGGGAGGGGGGATCGGGATGGGGAACACATGTAAATCCATGGCTGATTCATGTCAGTGTATGACAAAACCCACTACAATATTGTAAAGTATTTAGCCTCTGTCTAATAAAAATAAATGGGGAAAAAAAGTAAAATAAAGAAATATTTGTATAATAAACTATTAAATTTTATATTAATGTTTGCTATTTTATACTAACCTTGACTAGAGGATAGGGGCTCACTTATGTTTACAAACTTACACTGTTTTGAGGATACGTTTATCAAAATGCCAGAGGTAACCTGTGGCTTCTCCACTGGCCTCCTGCCAGGGCTCTAATTGACAGGCGAAGAACAAGCCATCTGGCACGGGATTTCCTCTCAACACGTCTAGAAGGCATGTGGCCGTGGCCTTCCCGTCTCGGGCTTCACCTGTACCACTCCCGACTCTACCGGCCACTGCAATTAGATCTATTTCCCAACAATCTACCCTCTCGCCCTGTAACGATGCCCCCAGCGGGCGGACGTGACCGGGCCACCGAGGAGCAGCAGCAGCATTGTAGAGCCTGGCAGACTATGTCAAGTCGAGGCTTTGGAAGCTTAATAACTTATGTCCATGTGAAGTGTTCATTTCTAAAGTGTTTCTTTTCAAATTAAAGCATCTACTATAAGCTAAAATCTCTCTTCACCTACTTAATTGATTTTTTATACTCTAGGTTCTGTCTACTACCTTTCCAAAGGGAGGGAAGTATCATTTGTTCAATGGCAAGAAACATTTGAAGAAATAAATATATAATGATTAAAAAATCTTCAAATATAATCCCATGAAAAAAATATAAAGTACATTGCATTAGTGATCAGAAAGACTATAAGAAATAAAGATTTGAATGACAAAGAGATATGAAGACTGTTGAAAAGAAGGAAAATGACGAGAATTTTAGAAAAGTGGAACATTGTTAGGGTCTTCAAATACAAGTATCTGATGCAAATAATCAACAAGGTGTAATATATTTGAAAGAATACAATTTAACAAATAAAATTCACAACTATTAGCACTTGAATACTGATCTTATACTTTTGACTTTCTTTTCCACCTAAAGTGAATATGCCTCTCACATTACGCTGATATATTGAAAGAATGACTAACATTTCAATTTCTATCACACAGAGCTAGATGAAATATCCTAGGATAGGGAGGCCTCTTACAAATTCTAAATCACACTGAATTGTTAAACACCTATTGGGCTCCTAAAATAATCTGTAATCACTCTTCTTATATTTTACAGAAAATAATATTTATGTTATGATATATTCCTGTCTTTTTAAGTGGAAGTGTTTACTGACCCACCCTTAACAAGGACCTATTAACAGAAATAGCTGGAAAATATAACACGTTTTCATTTTGTTCCAACTCTTCCCAAGCTATGAGTTTCTTTCCAAAAGGGAAAAAATGAAAACTTTCAGTAAAAATGTACTTTGACTTGCATAAGACCATTCTGCAGTCCACTGCAATGATTAAAGCAAAGTTACATGGAAGAGATCAACACAGCACAAGAAAGAGAAAAGTATGAAAAACGCAATTACTTACTCTGCTGCCAAATATATCTGGCTGAGAAAGTACCAAAACCTAAAATTCTATATCAATTCTTGAAAGTATCACAACTTTCATTAGGCAAATGATTCATGCAGAGTAAATCCTTAAAAAACAAAATTCTGAACCAGCAATAGGCAATAGTTATGACAAATATGGTTTTGGATTGAAGCTCTCTTTTATGTACTTCATCATTCTTCTGATTCCTGGAGATGACCAGAAATTTAGGGAGTATTTACTCACTGAAAATGAGGAAAAGAAACAACCAAATAAAGGCAAAGAGATAACTAATACAATATATGAAAACGTGCTGCTTTCCTCTATGTGGTTAATTCACGAATTATGAAAGTTACTTAAGATTTTCAAGACCAAAGTTTCAATTTTCTCATTTTTCAGGACACACTTAACAAGGCTGATTTGCTGTCTGTTATAGGGTGTACCTCGTTATCTTTTAAATTTGCGTAATCACAGAATGCTTGATTAAGGAATGGAAGCTTTGAGTGTAATGGATATGCATGCATGATTAGCTGTAGGAGGGGATCTGTAATTATGTGGTATATAAATATACATCTATATACTTTACACCTTCATAATAAACACAACAAAAGTCTTGACATTTACTTTAAAATTCTTTTAGTCATAACTTATAAAAGAAAACTAATAGGTTTAAAAGAGCCAGTGGAACTTTCAATCACACTCTTCCAGAGGAAAAATTCACAATATGATATAAAATGAATATTTACAGTATAAAATATTGGTGTTTTTTTGAAAAGTTAGATGGAATCTTTGTCTCCCCAGGCATTTTTGTGCTATGAGACAAAGGCAAATGAATGTCCCGATTCATTAGGCATGCAGAAAGAATACTGATAGGATGTGTGTCTTAAATTTCTATAGTTTTCATCCATTTAACTGAATCCAAAATTGGTACATAATGCACTTTTCCCCTCTATCACTTCCCACCCTCTCATACATACAGATGTCCATAAATACACACCACACCATGACTGCTTCCAAATATCAGTGTGAACTTCAAACTCACCAATTGGTAAGAAATAAGTTGCCAATTGACATATGTTTATAAAAGAAGAATGACAAACCGGTATTAAATTTGTTTCATTGTAGATGTAAATAGGCAATTAACTAAAGTCATCTTTCAGCCAAACTCTGAATATTCTAATAATCATATCATTTTTCTGTACCGTATTACTGTGTGTGCACGCATGCTCACTTTAGTCGTGTCCGACTCTTTGTGACCCTGGACTGTAGCCCGCCAGGCTCCTCCGTCCATGGGCTTCTCCAGGCAAGAATACTGGAGTGGGTTGCCATTCCCTTCTCCAGGGGGTCTTCCTGACCCGGAATAGAGCCATGCCTCTTACGTCCCCTTCATTGGCAAGCGTGTTCTTTACCACTAGCACCCCATGGGAAGCTCCTAAATGACTAGTATTTATCTGTTTATCTGGGTGCAGTCCATAAACATATTTTATATGCTTGAATATTTACTTCCACAAAGCAAGCAGTGTAGCATTTATCTCTATTTTCTTTTCTATAATATATATTCAGAAAAAAAAACTGACAACTACTAATAATGTTATTTTTCCACCCATAATTCCTTGAGGCATTTCACCTGTGAGAGTTTAAAAAATACATTTTAAACAAATTCATCATTTTAAGGGGGAATGTAAAAAATTTCACAAAATTATTTCTTATATTTCTTTTATGGATTTCTTTCTGAAGAAAGAAAAATCACTCTACACATTTGATTAACTCACTCGCCGCCCTCTGTATTATCATGCACCACATATGGCTTATTTTCCAGGAGTCCAGTATTTTACTGAAAAAAACCCAATAGGAAATCAGCCTTAAATGTCATCTTCATTTCCCACCTCACTAAAGGGCTCTTGTAATTTGCAAAAGTGATAGTGAATTTCTTGCTAGGTCATTAATGTGATTTTTCTGGAGTGAGTTGATTCCTATGGTGTATGAAAAGCTCTATATGCAAGATTCTCTGAATGAAAGAAAGGAAGAATAAAACAGTCTGAGTTACCAAGTGCAACGCCAACTAGACCTGTGATCTTATACAGCACTCATGCTTGTCTAATTGAAGGGGAAGTGTGATAATACGATAAGCAGTGAATTTTAGTTTTATTGCATCTTTAACAATTACCTTTCTAATATTAATGTGAATACTGTGAAGTGGAGGAGGAGGAAGAAAAGGTATAAGGAAAAGGTGAGGGAGAAACTAAAAGTGAAGGAGAACCTTAGCACCAATAAGGACAAAAATAAGCACAAAACACAAAAGCCCCAGCTAGCCTAGTGTGTATTTTCTTAACGGATGATAATTCTGTCGTGAGCTATGTAAAGTTCTCTTTATGCATGAAGCCATTTAATCCTCACGTCATCGATGCATGGAACTGCTGTTATTCCTGTATTACAAATAAGAAAACTCCAGCTTGGGCAAGAAAAATTAGAGCTATCCAGTTCGTGCATTTCCATGTTTAAATTAATACCTATTTTTGTCAGACTCTAATGTTCGTGTTCTTATGCTGCATTTTTTGTACATTCTTGGATTATGTTAGCCCACTAAAATTTATTTTGGCAAAGTAAACCATAGGTTTTTTATGACATTAATATTTTTCCATTTCATTTTCAGATAAAACTTTAAGAACAACATTTATTCTGCTATGTTTTTCTTCTTCAGATATCAAATACACATAAAAATAAAATAAGAAAAAGTTAAGAATTAACTTAAAGGAAATTGTTTTTATTTTGATAATTAATACAAATATTTTATCACATATTAGTTTTGCATAGTATTATTTTATTTTAATATATTGACTATATCAGCTTTGCAAAACTATCTTGTGTGTAAATTAGTGGGCTTTTAAAATTTCTTACAACGTTGTTGCTAATAAGCCCCTGATCCCTTAAAAGAGTAAAAACTGGAGGAAAAGGCAAAATTATAATTGAAAGTCCTTTGTATACTAAAAAGCAGAGACATTACTTTGCCAACAAAGGTCTGTCTGGTCAAGGCTATGGTTTTTCCAGTGGTCACCTATGGATGTGACAGTTGGACTGTGAAGAAAGCTGAGCGCCGAAAAATTGATGCTTTTGAACTGTGGTGTTGGAGAAGACTCTTGAGAGTCCCTTGGACTGCAAGGAGATCCAACCAGTCCATCCTGAAGGAGATCAGTCCTGGGTGTTCATTGGAAGGACTGATGCTGAAGCTGAAGCTCCAGTACTTTGGCCATCTTGTGCGAAGAGCTGCCTCATTTGAAAACACCCTGATGCTGGGAAGGATTAGGGGCGGGAGGAGAAGAGGACGACAGAGAATGAGATGGCTGGATGGCATCACCAACTCGATGGACATGAGTTTGAGTGAACTCTGGGAGTTGGTGATGGACAGGGAGGCCTGGCGTGCTGCGATTCATGGGGTCGCAAAGAGTCGGACACGACTGAGCAACTGAACTGAAGTGATTGTTTTTGGAGTTAAAATTCCAAATAAAAGTTACCTCTTAAGACCATGTGCTACATAAATTATTCCTATTGATGTAAACAGGAGTTCCAATGAAGAAGTTAGTAACATATGGACCTGGCATTTTTTTAATTAAAAAAAAAATATTTTGCTCCGTTGATGTTTGTTCAGAAGAGGGATTCCTAGAGCAAAATACCAAGTTGCTGAGTTTATCATTTTAGGATATCAGTGATTATTCAGTTTAGTGTTAGATTTGAAACAGAGAGATGTAACTTTAATATTGCTCACTTTGTGACATTTAGCATCCAAATATTCTATTTTAAAAGATGATAATAGAAAAATTTAGTTGAAATTTTCATTGAGATAGCCTGAGTTAATTTTAAGCAATTTTCTAATATACCAAAAATTGAATACTAAACTGTAAAGATTATAAATAAGGATTAAACATTTTGGGGAGACATTTTTATGTCTGTTAAAGTATATATAAGATTTCCTGTGGTAGATTTATTGAAAAAATCATCCAATTCTCCATGTCTGTTACTATCCATAATTGAGTTGATTCCACAAGAGGCTATTGAGTCCTCACAGTGACGCAGAGATAAACCTTTGACTGGCTTGACCAATAGAGTATGGCAAAAGTGATGATTTTCCAGTACCAAATTTGAGTGTAATTACTTTATGGCTTTTTTACTTCTCTTGGACTCCTACCTACACTGTCGGAAAGAAGGTGTAGAGCAGATCCAAGTCAGTGTATCTGTCTCAGCTGAAGAAACCCCAGAAACAGGAACGAGCTTAGGGAAGATCAGAAAAACCTTGTTACTAACTTGCAGAGACATGAATAAAGGCAGACCGGACACACGGGGGAGTAGGCCCTTAAGCTGGGGAGAAACCTGCAAATGCTTCCTGCTTTGGCCACTGACTTCTGAGATTGCACTGTGAGGTAATGTTATTTCGGCAATGTATTTGTACAACACTGCATTCTCTCCCTAGAATAAATGATCCATTGTTTCTTGAGTTAGCATCACTTTTCAAAAGCCAGAGAATGGCGATGCACAAAAGGGATTAGGCATGCAGGTTCCAAAGCAAGGAAATATGGCCCATTGGGCTTACATGTGTTACTATGAGGCATCAGAATGCCGTTGTTTATAGTATGCATAAGTTTACACACAGATAGACCTAGGCTTCAGTGTGAGCATCAACAATTACAGACTGTCTATCAGCGTAGGCCAAATGGCCCTTCTCCTCCCTTTTGAGATAGTTCTCATTGATGCTGCTACTGCTGAACATTTTTCAAAGAAAAACTGATGCTTAAATAACTCACTTTGAGTTCTGTATTTGTCCAATGTAGAGTATTGATCCTGAAGTCAAAAAACATCTTATTTACTCCCTGTTAACTTTTGGGTACCACTGCAAAGAGAAACTACATGAGTGAAAGACATAAGTCTGTGTTGTATTTGATAAAAGCCAATGTAGAAAATATATATTTTTATAAAGCTTTGTCCTATACATATAGTGTATATATGTATATATACTTATCTATATTTATATACCAAAAGAAATTTATATACCAAATCGCCTTTGCTCTTAGAGTAACTTAAATCAAGCAATGATAATACTTTCTACTCTGTACAGGTACATAAGTATCACTTATTTCTATTGAAGCAGGAAGAGATGCCTTAGAAGACAGCGTGATTTAAGTGTACTAAATTTTTAGTTGTTATAAATGGAAAGTTCATGTGAATTGTTCCAGTTTCCATATAATAAGTTTCAACTTATTCAATTTATTAAATGTGATATATAAATTTTACAGAAATTCACTGACACCTAGACAAGAGATTTGTGTAAGAACGTTAATATAACTATTTCTTACTATATGAAAAAAAAAAAAAAAAAAAACAAAAAAAACAAGCTGTTGACATTTTTGTCCCTTAAAACATATAGTGGTTTGGTGTAAGACCTGAATGCACCAAAAGTTAGAAACAATAAAAATATGAAACGAATTCGTATCAGTCATGCAAGGAGATCCAAACGGTCCATCCTAAAGGAGATCAGTCCTGGGTGTTCATTGGAAGGACTGATGTTGAAGCTGAAACTCCATACTTTGATGCAAAGAACTGACTCATTTGAAAAGACCCTGCTGCTGGGAAAGATTGAGGGCAGGAGGAGAAGGGGACGGCAGAAGATGAGATGGCTGGATGGCATCATTGACTCAATGGATATGGGTTTGGGTGGACTCCGGGAGTTGGTGATGGACAGGGAGGCCTGGCGTGCTGCAGTTCATGGGGTTGCAAAGAGTCAGACATGACTAAGCAACTGAACTGAGTCGTACATGCCTATAACAAAAAGTCAGCAGAGACTGAGGATCAAAGTGAAGAGGGATCAATGGTATAGTAATTCTTGAAAAATTGTTTGGAAGTTAAATTAGAAAAGATTTGTTGGACTGCTTTTAGAAATCAAAATTAGCATTCTTTGTCAAGGCACAATTTTTCTAGTTATTCTGGACTGAATAAATGGCCTATATGATTCTTTCTTTCTTTACTTTCTTTCCCCTTCTCTATTTCTTACTTCCCTTTCTTTTCCTTTACTTATTTATTTTTGAATAAACAATTTTGATAAGATGGCTCCAGTTCACTAGGAAGGAGCCATTTTCCTCCATATCTCGCAGCTCAGCTCCCCAGATGTTGCTTAGATCAGAAAGCTTAAAGAGTAATTTTTTAAAATTATTCTAAGACATCTGCCAAGATGTGTTCATCTCGAATTGACCTTCAGTCTTCAGTGGATTGCAGCACTTTATTAATGAGATGAGTCCCTGGTCTCCGTGCCCTTGTTACGGTTTAGCATACAGGAAGAAACTGCACATACAACTGGCGCACACCCAATACAAACATAGCCTTCTAGTGGCACTCACATATAGTCTCAGAAGAGGGGTATTACCCTGTCTTAGGAAATTCCTAACTTAAAATTGCTTGTTTTGGATACCTTTTTGGTTGTGACTTAGTTGAGAAAGCAGATGTCAGCAAACTCTGGCTACTGTGGTTATCTTGTTCTAAGTAAAGGTATATTTGCTTACAGGATAGAATTCATTACTTTCTATTAATATATAAAACATACATGGATGTTATAGCTGACAATTGTAAATCCAACCAAATTATAGTAATCTCCTTATAATAATTGTGATATTTTCTTCTTTCATATAATTGAATTAACAGTGAAATGTGGAATATATGTTAATATCAACACCTATCTTTTTTAGGTACAGATTATATATATTGCATATTTTCACTCTCCAGTAGGAGAATATAATGCCTGCTGAAAAACACAATAAATGAGTTAAGATGCTCACTTTATGCTTTAGACCTATTCCTCATGCTTCATGGAAGAAAAGTAAATATATATCCTTAATTATCTAAAAAAAAGTCTATAAAACAATGTTTCATGGATTCAAAAGTTCTATAATTTACTTTCATAGAATTAATAAGGTGGAGCTATCTTTCGTTTTACACATCTTCATTTGATTTCAACAAATGCACAAACTTTGACATGGCCAAAATATAAACCTTTCAAGCTATTAAAGTCAGTCCTACACGATCAAACAAATGTTTATATCAAACCATTCACTCAGTGATGTGAAATTCAGTTCCATGTATTCAACACATTAGTGTTTACTTGAAACAGGTGACAGGTGTATTAGAAAGACGGTAGGCTTGTGATTGAAATTCAGGCTTCAATTCTCAAAGCTCTGAACTCTTCAGCAAGCTTCTCAATTGCTCCGAATCTCAGATACTTAGGGGAAAATCTCAGTCTCAAAATGTAAATTGCCGAGTATGTGTTGGATGGCTAGCATAACTCAATAATCCATAGAAGGTGATTGACACTCAAAAAGGAATCAATAAATGTCAGTATCCCTGTTTTTCCCAATTAAAACTTTATAAATAGGAATTATAGGAAATTTATCTAAATCAATACTGTTATCCAAAAACACATGGAAAATCTAGAAATTCAAAACTAAATATGATGGCAAAAGTATCTGAGAAATGAGTTGCAGATAAATAACATTCATTGTGTATCAGTTTAATACACCAAGTGACTGCAATTTGAAGGAAGAACCATCAAAAGTGTAATTTCAGAGGAAAAGTGTGAACCAGGAAAGTGTCTTGGAATAGGCATCTAACAAAACTTTCCATCTTTTCTCATTATAATTTGTTTTGTTATATGTTTATGCATTTAATCTCAGTTCTATAATTAAGAACAAAAAATTATATGTAAATTTCCTTAATAAATCACTCACATATTTATAACATTATAGAGCTTACAACAAATTTATCTTATTCTGGAAATTGTGGTAAGATTCATAATATCTTCGCCTGTTTTTTTATTTTTTAACATTATTTTTTGATTTTGAACATTGGATTTATGAGACATTCCGTTTACACTAAAGTAAAACATGTTCTTTTTTTCTCTTCCTGAATACGATAATATTATTTTTCAGATGGTTTGTATTATCTAGAAATATGTTAGGATTTGAAGATGCTAACATTATTTTAAAAATGAATTGGTTCTCATTTATGGGTTAGAATAAATGAAAGCATCCAATAATAAGTGCTGTATGTATGTATATATATATATATATATATGAGAGCAGTATACTGTTATCATGCACCTCTTATAAATTTACTCTTAGATATAAAATTTGACAAATGTCTAAAAGCATATTAACCTTATAAACTATTTAACCTATTTTCAAAAGAACATGATTTAAAGTCACAATGAATAAGAAATATTGTAGGCGCCATAGTATTTTAAAATATCAATAAAGAACACAAACACAGTCCTTCACAAAAGAAGGGCAACGGTTCTAAAATTTTGCCTTTTGTTAATATTTTGACTCAGGACCTGCCCTGGGCTCAGTGGTAAAGAACTCCCCTCGCCAGCGCAGGAGACACAGGTTCCCTCCTTGACGCGGAAGGCTCTTTGGGCGGCGGAAGGATCTTTGCGCGCGGAAGGATCTTTGCGCGCGGAAGGATCTTTGCGCGCGGAAGGATCTTTGCGCGCGGGAGGATCTTTGCGCGGCGGAGGGAGGATCTTTGCGCGCGGAAGGATCTTTGCGCGGCGGGAGGATCTTTGCGCGCGGAAGGATCTTTGCGCGGAGGGAGGATCTTTGCGCGGCGGAGGGAGGATCTTTGCGCGGCGGAGGGAGGATCTTTGCGCGGTGGAGGGAGGATCTTTGCGCGGCGGAGGGAGGATCTTTGCGCGGCGGGAGGATCTTTGCGCGGCGGAGGGAGGATCTTTGCGCGGCGGAGGGAGGATCTTTGCGCGGCGGAGGGAGGATCTTAGCGCGGCGGAGGGATCTTTGCGCGGCGGAGGGATCTTTGCGCGCGGAAGGATCAAGCTGTGCGCCACGCCCACTGAGCCTGCGTCCCAGAGCCCGGGACTCGCGATTCCTGGGCCCACTCGGCCAGTACTGAAGCCCGTGCTCCCCAGAGCCCTTGCTCCGCCAGAAGAGAAGCCGAGGCAATGAAAAGCCTGCCCGCCGCACCCGGAGAGGAAGCGCTGCTGGCCGCAACTAGAGAAAAGCCCGCGCAGCAACCAACATCAAGTGCAGGCCCCCCAAGTAAATAAATGAATATCAAGTACTTTTTAAAAAATTTCTTAACCCGGGACTCCTTTGACTACAGAAGTGACAAGATGTTCTTTAGGTTTCTAACCTTAGCTTATAAGACCAAATTAAGTGTCCATTTGCAGTAAGAAACACAAATATAATGCTACATATATTCAAATTTTTTTTTTTTTTTTTTTTGCTTGAAAAACTGTAGGAGGATTCCACTGAATTCACTGATTACAAAGGAGGATTTGTTTAATTGTTACTTCCCGCTCCCTAGTGCATGATCAAATCCTAACGTTAGCAATAAATTAGAATTAGGACCAAAACAGCCTCAGGGTTCTCTCTTCCCATCTCTACCCCCTGAAATTCTCTGGGCACTGTTTTTTACTTTTTTGTCTCTGAAGAGCAAAGTTTTATGATAACCAGTTTACACAACAAGATGTAACTGACCCAGCTTCCAATTTTATAGCTCTTCTATCCATAGATACACTAGCCTATGGTTTGCGAACTTTTGTTCCAGTTCCCAGGACAGGCAATTTGATTGGCCCTGAACAATGCTTGGCCTAGTCAGTCATATCCACTAGAGCAGTATCATATTTTATGGATCTGTGGTCTCCTGCTTTAACTATGTGCCTGGAGGTTATAGAGCTGCTTGTGATGTTCCTGGGAGGGATTAGATTTGGGAAATCTCCTAAATACCTAGTCAAGGCAACCAGAAAGAACCCTGGTGGGCAGAAGTGATAACAGCCAGGTATTTGGCAGTGGTTCATTTAAGAAAAAATTCAGAACAGCAAAATCACAGCAGAAGGAGAGAAGGGAAGGGAAAGGACAGAAAATAAGAGGAAGGGAGGAATTACAGAATGTAACTTCTCATTTGTGCATCTCAGCTGAAATCTTTACTTTGTACTAAATAAAATCAATGTTATAAGCACCACCCTTTGATAACCACTGGCCTAGAATATGTCGTCCTTATCTGAAAAAACAAAAAAGTCAAATGATTTGCTTTGACAAGTTTTCATAATAGCATAGGCATTTTCCCATTATAAGTCTAGTAAAAACAGGTGAAAGAAAATTAATTTTTCATATATTACCTTTCCCAAATTGTGACTATAAGAAACTGAATAAAAATTATGTACATAGTGTTGTTTTGTATGTTTTACAGGCAGATCTCAAATAGTGTCCGAATAGAATTCTCAGCACACCATTAACATAACTTTCATTCCCCTGTAGGCTTTCAGCTGAAAATAAACTCCAGTCAGCTCCCTTATCTCTGCTCCCAATAGAAGAGAAAAGATAGCTAATCTTCCAGTACAATTAGGTATAGAGAAAAGATCAAGCCTTTTTCTGAAAGAACCAGATACCTCCTGCCAGAAAATTTATCTTTAAGGGTTATCAGGAGCTGTCTTAGAGTCAGTCCCAAATATAAGAATCAGAGGACTTTCTGGGCTGCATTTGAGAAGACAGAAATAGAGCGGTCTGACAATAGGGTAAGTTGTGAAAAGTGGCACCGGTCTCAGCACAATTATCCTGAATTAAGAAAAGATAAATGCAACGTGTTAAACAGTATATGCTTCGTTTTCCCACTGATGATCAACCAGGCTTAGTATCCTGAGGGTAAGTCAATGTATCCTACAACACTTATCTGACATTAGTGACTCCCATAATCTGGCGTGCTTCCCAAGAACTGAGAGAGACCTACAAAAACAGCTTTCTGGGTGCCATACCAGATTTTCTGATTTTAATAAGTTCCCAGATGATAGCGCTGCTTCTCATTCTCAGGACACGCTTTGAGGACCACTGATCTCAAGCCAAGTTGCTACGGAGTGAGTGAGTAACAGGAGGAAAGGGGGCAAGGCACAACTTTTGAAAAGACGGATGTAGCCCAAGGACACCATACAGACAGTTCAGCATCAAATGGGTCCTAGATGGCAGACAAGTGGACTCTGATGAGACTTTGGCCCTCAGTCAGCAAGCTAAATGACACGGCCGGAGGTGCCAGGACAGCTCCAGGCACTGACAGAAGACCAAGGGGGCGCGGTGGCCTGGCAACCTCCACCCTTTCCCAAGAATAATCGGAACGACCCCCACTCATTAGCACAGGAAACACCCAGGCCACAGAAACTGACCACACGTTTTGTGTCTGCACTCGCCCTCTGCATGGCCCACATTCTCTCTGTAGAGAGTGCCTCTCTCTAACTCTGAATAAATCCACTTCTTACCTATCACGTTGTCTCCCACTGAATTCTTTCTGCGATACGACATTAAGAACCTGAGCTTCATTGGGTCCTGAAACCAGGTACCATGGGTTCTGGCTGGGTTTGAGTCCCAGCCACGTGGGTCCAAGTCCCGGGCAGAGTTTTGGCTGGGTTCAATTTCTGCTCACGTGGGTTCAAGTCCCAAACTGGGTTTTGTCCAGATTCAAGTCCCACTCACGTGGGTTCAAGTCCCAGGCAGGGTTTTGTCTGGGTTCAACTCCCAATCTGAGGAACATGGTTTCAGCTGGCAACCACAAAGGGTCAGTAATACGGTAAGAAAAAGTTTAGCGTTAGGATTGGTCCTAAAGAGGTCCTGAGACTAGCTACTGTGGGTTTTGGCTGGACTCAAGTCCTAGACATGTGAGCTGAAGTCCCAATCTGAGGTAAATGGTTTCAAGTTCAAATATAAAAAGTTAAATTTAAGATTCAGAGTGTGTGCTACTTCCGTCATGTGGTAAAGCTGAATGACAATTAGAAGAACAACAGTATTAATGATAATGGAATAAGAATATTCTATTTAAATAGGGATCAAAATTTAACTGTGGGTTCCCTTTGCACTATTATTTTAGTAGGTAAAGTTTTTCTGAAAGAAAACAAGGGCTCTAAGAGATCTCTACTAACACAAAAATATAAATGATATCTAGAACTACTTATTAGCATATTATTCCTTAGGAATTACATTGAAATTGCCAATCAAACTTTAGCAGGGGGATTAGTTAAAAATCAGGTTCTTGGTATACACCCCTAAATGTCATTATATTAGTCACCTCTGGGTCCCAGAATTTTTTGTTTAGAAGGGAGCCAAGTGATTCCTATTTATGTTGCTAGTACACTATATTCTGGTATATCATCTGCAAATAATACTCTGAGTACACTGAAATAATCAGGACATTCTTCTATTTTACTGATAAGGAAATATGAGTAATGCATTGTCCAATGTCCCAAGATTGTAAGTGTTAATATCAGAATTCAAAACTGATGCCTTTAAAATCTGAGTTCCATTCTTCCATTCACTGTATCAAATCATATTAAAATTATGAGTGAGAATAGTATCCATAATGTCCAAGGGTACAAATAAATCCAGTTGATATTGATACAGTGTTTTCTATTTGTGGGTACTTTTGTCAATATCATTGCTCTTTTGGAATCTAGGTTATTGAAAATACTTTCAAAGAACTTATAATCAAAAGAGAGAGAGTTTGAAGTTCATACTGAGTGTAATGACTTTGTCTATATATGCTGAATAAAACCTCACAGTGAAATACACGATTAAGCAAAGTCTTAAGACAAAAAGAAGAACGTAATAAAGTGGTAAGACATGAGAACTGTTTTCTATTTGCTTGACTTAGAAAACTTTATTTAAGTTATATGAAATAGGTCTGGTAAAATGCCAAAGAGTAGTACTGAATCTACTTAATAAATACATATCACTTCCTTCAAACTATATATGTTTTTTAAAGCTCTCAGAAAATCCCAAACTTTTCACCAGTTCTCTACTTATAATTTGAAATATATTTCATCATATAAAATGTTTGGGAACTTCTCATAAAGCATAGTAAGCTTCACCTGAAATTAATTCCAAATTTTAGTCCATTTGATCTCTTGACTCTTAGGAAAGAGGTTGATCTACATTCAACCTCATTCAGAAGTTAAGTTTCTATTTTCTTTTCAACAGCTCAGAGTTCAACGTCATGCATATTCACTCATACACTGGGACTTTTGTTAACAATTGAAACTAGGAGGGCAAGGAGAACACTTTCCAGTCCTCACCATGTTTAGGGGGTGGATCAAAAAGAACTGTTAAATGATGATTAAACTCCTATACCCCTGCAAGCTCCCTCTGACTGGCTAATAGAAAAAAGCTGGTGAAAACCCTTTTTCTCTGTTGCCAAGCCAACATTTATATTGTGAACACTATTTCAGCTGGGCTTCTTAGCAGTTTCATAAAAGAAGCCCATCAGGATTTTTTTTTTTTTTTCTTTTCCCTATGTGCCTTAGTCTATATGCTGCTTAATTGCAACGGAACATTAAGAGTTTCCTTCTGCCTTGCATAGTGATCTCCCTCTTCTTGAATTTCTATTTTCCATATGTGTTTAATATGTCAAACAATCATAGATAAAAACCAAAAACCATCTCACCACATGCAAAAATAATAATAATTATGTGCAGCCTCCAATCAATACCCATGGCTTGCACACTAGGTATGGATTTTTGTGCTTCACAGCTCTAAGCAGACAAACTGAATATGCTTTAATCAATTTTGTTTTCATAGACTTTAGATCCCCTATTTTAATTAGCATAATGAACAAATAATTTCTTCCATCTCATCCTTGTCTCCAAGAAGAGTTCATTAAACTGATTGCATTTATCTTGTTAAAGAGAAACTTTCATTCCACCCTAACCCTGATTTAGTTTCATAAAGTTTAGCACTTATGAAAGTAGAAACAGTTTAAAAATGCTCAGTTTTTGAACTTTTGATTCTAAATCCTTTAGTGAGCTGAAAGAAGTTTCCTTACTAAGAAATGCAGTGAATCTATATAAAAGCCTCTGTGGAATAAGATGTCAGTTTATAAATCCTCTGGCTTTCGAGTTTATGTGAAGGTCTTAGTCTTTGCTTCCATCCAACAATAAGATTGTTACCACCTGACGGAGGTTGAACAGAATAAATTACTAGAAAGCATTTCCTAGAATAAAGTTATGATTTTGCTGTCATTGTCATTAAACACAGAGTGATTAAAATGGTTCGTCCCTACTCTTTGTGTTACTTGAAAATTATCTTGCTTTTACTTTTGACATTGAATACCCATGATACCTAAGAAATGCACATATTATTTTATATTACACACTATAATCATAAGATTCCTAGACTTTGACACTGATCTTACCACTCACTCATTTCTAACTTCAATTTGTTTTAATAAAAACTTATATTTTAACATTAATTTGACAAAATTATTTTCCCACCTATTTAGCAGTATGGCCTAAGACAACTCCTTAATTTGATATAATATGCAAATCTTCTGTGTAGCAAGAGAATTAACATCACATATTGACTGTTCTTTGCTCTACTATTAGATATAGAAAGAAAGAAAGTGAAGTCACTCAGTCGTGTCTGACTCTTTGTGACCCCATGGACTGTAGCCTACCAGGCTCCTTTGTCCATGGGATTCTCCAGGCAATAACACTGGAGTGGGTTGCCATTTCCTTCTCCAATTAGAAATAAAGGTTTAATAATTAACCAAATATCTGTAACCAAGAATATTCAGAACTTTAAGGGCTACCTCTAATTAATTTTTCTAAAATTTGATTCACACAAGTTTTTTTTTTTTTTTTTCTTTTCTTTTGAAAAATGTGGTAGTAGATATAGTTTCAGTTCAGTTCAGTCACTCAGTTGTGTCTGACTCTTTGAGACCCCATGGACCGAAGAATGCCAGGCTTCGCTGTTCAACACCAACTCCTGGAGTTTACTCAAACTCAGGTCCGTGGAATTGGTGATGTCATCAAACCATCTTATCCTCTATCACCCCTTCTCCTCCCATCTTCAATCTTTACCAGCATCAGGACATTTTCCAATGAGTTGGCTCTTCACATCAGGTGGCCAAATATCGGAGTTTCAGCTTCAGCATCAGTCCTTCCAATGAAAATTCAGGACTTACAGTGAATACTCATTTCCTTTAGGATGGACTGGTTGGATCTCCTTGCAGGCCAAGGGACTCTCAAGAGTCTTCTCCAACACCACAGTTCAAAATCATCAATTCTTTGGTGCTCAGCTTTCTTTATAGTCCAACTCTCACATCCATACATGCCTACTGGAAAAACCATAGCTTTGACTAGACGGACATTTCTCAGCATAGTAATGTCTCTGCTTTTTAATATGCTGTCTAGGTTGGTCATAGCTTTTCTTCCAAGGAGTAAGCGTCTTTTAATTTCATGGCTGCAGTCACCATCTGCAGTGATTTAGGAGCCCCCTAAAATAAGTGTATCACTGTTTCCATTTTTATCCACATACAAATTTGATCAACTAAAATGAAGATTAAGGGTGATTGTTTAGTGTGTATATAAATTTATGGATTTTGCTAAAAATTTTTTCTTATCATGATTGTTTCTGAATAATTTTGCAACCTTCTATAATTTCATGTGAGTTCATTATGATATGAAAGATAGGTCGGTTTTTGAGTTTAACAATTTTTATTTTCTGAGAATTTGAAAATAAAATCATACCATCCATGATAGTAGGCTTTCAGTTTATGCAGGAAGTTCAATTTAATAACCATTTAAGTCTAAATCATGATACTTACTGCTGTATGGTATCTCAGTGTGTAAAAAGTATGATCCTAATTTCAAGGACTTTGTGATTTGGGAAATATGTAATTAGAAATGCCTCACTCTAATTATAATGAACAACAGCAACAGAAATTGCCAGTTTGAAAAGCCTCACAATCACTTGCCACATAATTATCTATGATACAGCCAGTATTCAAAAATTCACTCTAAGCCCTTCATTGAGTTACATGTGAACATCATAGGCATGGAGATTTTATTTAATTTACTACAAGTCATGAACACAGAAAGATTTTTTTTTTTTTCCTTTCCATGTTGAGTGTGTTTCTTCCTATCTTGTTTAATATCCCTGTTTAAAGTCCCTGGTCTTCTTAAACATGTGGATATTTAAGGAATTAATATACTTCCCTATACTACATAGTGACAATCTTGAAAGTCAATATGCTTTACTTTTTGTGTGTGAGATTAGAGGGGAATGAATAATTAGAAGTAACATTATTTTAAATTAACTTTTTAATTGTTTTAGCTTGAAGCAGTGGTTTTAAAATGTGACCCAAACACAGTAACTGAGACACTTTCAGGAGGTTTAGGAGGTCAGAACTGTATGATACCTTTTTAAGATGTCATTTATCATTCATTGTGTTGACTTTGTACTGATGTCATCAATAAAAGTGACAGAGGCACAATCCTTGGGTACAAAACTTAAGGGAACACCAAAATACTCAGGAATCCATTCAGATAATACTTTAGTGTAATATTTAAAAATTTAAATTTATACAGAAATATGTGATAAAAAATAAAAATTAAAATATATACCAATGTAATATTGTGGTCTTAGGAAAAGAGTTTCAACATTTCATTATTTTTAAGCTACATTAATACTCTGGAAAAAATAACCATTAAAAATAATAACACAAATATGTGTGAGCTATGCTCAGTCATGTCCGACTCTTTGGGACCTCACAGACTGTAGCCTGCCAGGCTCCTCTGCCCATGGGAGTCTCCAGGCAAGAATGCTGGAGTGGGTTGCCATTTCTTACTCCAGAGGATCTTCCCAACCCAGAGATGGAACCTGTGTCTCCTGAACTGGCAGACAGATTTTTTACCACTGAACCATCTGGAAAGGCCCCAAACATATAGAAACACATATAAGCATATGTTAAAATATTAAAAATATGTAAAATTCATAAACACACAAACTTTTTTCATTTTGCCTTGGGCTTCAAAAGGGTTTGTTCAGGCGCTAGTGACTAAATTGCTGCGAGTCTTAACCTGAATTCAGGCAGCAGCACACTACTGTATTAGCAGAATTTTATACTTTCACCATCATGCACTTGTAGAAAAAGAAAACCTGTATCTAAAAATGAGTATCTTCAATAACGCAGATTAAATCTTTACTCTGGAATACACATGTTTTTAATATTGTGCATGACAAACTGGGAGGTATGATTAATGAATTGCATATCAAATTATTACTGTTGTATCCAAGAAGAAAAAATAAAACTTGTATGATTATTTGAGTTGTAGGCTAAACTACCTGCTTTTATTATTAAATACCATTTTTTTCTCAAAACAGTGGCTAATCAATAAACTAGAATGATTCAGAGTTGGACATTTAGCAAAATATTTCTTGAAGATTAAACGAAATAGGCCAGCCATGTGAAGGGCACAAAAATGACATGATTTATTCTCAATGATACTATTCGATCCTTCAAAACATATTAGAATATCTGGAAAGCTTCTATGTGTACTGTTTTGTAATAAATCCCATCAAAATTTGAAAAAGCTCTATAACTCAATGATCCAATATTTTATGAAGAACAAAGTCACAATTTTATATTAAATATATATTCAAAGTGTAAGGTAAGCCAATGAATTTTGATATAACAGGACATGGAAAGTTCATTGATATATTTTCAGATACCATACTGTAACTAGTCTTTAAAAAACTAATATTTGGACAATTTGGGTTCACTATCAAAGCAGAATTTCTAGGATTATCTGGGAAGGTTATTAAACACTTCCTTTTCAAATAATTTATCTGAGTCTTTATTTTTATCATATACTTCATAAAGCATGTAACCCATTTATTGTGCCATGTAAAAGTTTGTTATTATATTTAAATAAATCAAATAAACTTTTAAAAAATTCTTATTTGTATTTTTTAAGTGAAATTAAATCTTATATCTAACCATGCAGGATAGAATTGCATAGCCAGAGCACTGCAGTTGTGAGAAATTAAGGTAAACAAATAGAATAAAGTTTACAAAAATGATGTTATAATATATTAAGAAATTTGGCTTGAGTCTCAAATGAAAAATGACATATTCATAAGTTTTACAAATGGAATTCTCTTAGCCACTCAAGACATTAAAAGGGAGAAACTAGATGGCAGGGATATAAGTAAATAACTGCAAGAATCTGGGTGAGCTATGACTGGTGCCTGGATTAAATCAGTATCAGCAAGGAAAAAATAAGTATTATACTTATGGGATATTTATAAGATAAATTCTTTTGGAATGGTTTAACACAAAATTGTGTACAGTTGATGAATAAGAAAGGGGTTTGGTGATGAGCTTGATCAGCTGGGCAGGTGACTAGAATATTATCTGAAATGTAAAAAAGACGTGGTCCAGTTGAGGTGGCTAAATGAAGTAAGCTTATGAATATGTTGAACTTGAACAGACTATGGGATAATCAGAAAAATAAAGCAGGCAAACATGTATGCACATCTGATATTCCAAGAGGAGATCTGGATTTGCAAGCAAGTAATTCAAACTTACCCATTGTAAGTTTGTAAATTTGGGTATATTATTTATCTCTTTAACTATGAAATAATGGTAATTATAAATTACTGAGACCTTATCTGACTATAATGAAAGGAAAGCATAAGTAGCTCAGTCGTGTCCAACTCTTTGTGACCCCATAGCCTATAACTCACCAGGCCCCTCTGTCCATGGAATTTTCCTTGCAAAAATACTGGAGTAGGCTGTCATTCCCTTCTCCAGGGGATCTTCCAAACTCAGGGATTGAAACCAGGTCTCCCATATTGTAGGCAGATTCTTTACCATCTGAGCCACCAGGGAAGCCCTTATAATGAAATCAGCTCAGTTCAGTTGCTCAGTCGTGTCTAATTCCCTTGACCCCATGGACTGCAGTATGCCAGGCTTCCCTGTCCATCACCAACTCCCAGAGCTTACTCAAACTCCTGGAGAATACTCAAACTCATGTTCATTGAGTCAATTCATTCATCCAACCATGTCATCCTCTGTTGTTCCCTTCTCCTCCCGCCTTCAATCATTCCCAGCATCAGGGTCTTTTCAAATGAGTCAGTTCTTCACATCAGATGGCCAAAGTATTGGAGTTTCATCTTCAGCATCAGTGTTTCCGATGTCTATTCAGGACTGATTTCCTTTAGGACGGACTGGTTGGATCTCCTTGCAGTCCAAGAGACTCTCAAGAGTCTTCTCCAACACCACAGTTCAGAAGCATCAATTTTTCGATGCTCAGCTTTCCTTACAGTCCAACTCTCACATCCATACATGACCACTAGTAAAACAAAACCTTTGCCTGGAGAATCCCATGGATGGAGAACCCTGGTAGGCTAAGTCCATGGGGTCACAGAGTCAGACATGACTGAGCGACTTCACTTTCTTTCATTTTTCACTTTGACTAGACAAACTTTTGTTAGCAAAGTAATGTCTCTGCTTTTTAATATGCTGTCTGGGTTGTGTCATAACTTTTCTAAAGAACAGGCGTCTTTTAATTTCATGGCTGCAGTATTCATCAATTACCAAACATAGTGCCTGGTAGGTAGTTAATAAATGTGAACTGTCCCTTCCCTCTTTTTTTTGGACAAGTATTTGGCTCAGTGGTAAAGAAATGGCCTCCCAGTGCAGGAGACATGGGTTTGATCCCTGGATTAGGCGGATCACATGGAAAAGGAAATGGCAACCGACTCCAGTATTCTTTGTTGTGTTGTTCAGACACTAAGTCGTGCCCAACTCTTTGTGATCCCAGGGCTGCAGCCCGCCAGGCTTCCCTGCTCTTCCCTGGGCAATTCCAGGGACACAGGAGCCTGGTGGGCTAGGGTCCATGGGGTCACTAAAGAGTGGAACAGGACTTAGCAACTTGGCAGGGACAGCAATTAGAAGTCATTAGGATTAAGTACAGTCGCCAGCGTGGAAGTGATTAAGATCACCAAGGGGAAGTTCATAGATTAACAAAAGCTCTGAGGTCAAAACCCCAAAGATTAACAATATAAATGCTCTTTACAAAGAAAAACAATAATTGCTCTCCCTCTAAAATGCCAGAACTGATTTTCACATAGTCCAAAGGGCATATACTAAAATAGTTTACAGTATGAGTTAAACTTTCACAAGGCGATCTTATTAACTTCTTATTAAAGAAAAAAAGAAGAAAAAGCCTTTCTTTTTTTAACTGAGCCAATATAAATTTTGCTATGCAAAGTTGTGTATAATCTTCTTTAAAAAAAAATAACAAAATTTTTTCTTCTCTCCATGAGTTTTCCTTACTTTATGTTTTTAAACCTTATTTCCTCTTTTGCTTCAGTATTAAAGACACATAGACTTCACCTAAAGTTAGTATGAGCAATTCTGAGATGGCTGTTAATGTATTTTCTCTACTCTGAATCTCTGAGTACCTTGGTAAAACACAGATCCCTAAGCCCTGCCTCAAATCAACTGAATTTATTATAAGTTTTTAACCCGATTCTTTTGTTGAATGAAGTTCTAGCACCACTGCTCCAAGTAATCACTGTTGTGTCTTTATCCACAGAGATCCTGTTATCCTATTTTCATTCTAATACTTTGTGAGTAGACTATAAATTTGAACCACTAGCTTATATGCTTTTCTTTTATGACTTCTATACTGTTTTAAAACTTATTTCAGTTTATATGACTTTGACTCCCTCTATAAGATATGATCTTAGTTTAAGATGTTTTATTCATTCTCTTAAGCCAGAAATTAGCATCTGATATATATGTGTGTGTGTGTGTGTGTGTGTGTGTGTGTGTGTGTGTGGTTTATTACAGAGTGCTCTCAGGAACTGTTCCTATATGGAAAGGAGAAAACAGATTTGAGTAGAGGGAGATATTGAAATGCAAAAAAGAAAAAAACAAAAAACAAAGACCCCATTCCCTCCCAGGAGACATGAAGGACCGAGGAGGGACTTACATTGTTCCAAACTGAAGCAATGAGACCAGTCATTAATACCACCATGTCACTAGGCACTGGATCTGAGAAACTTGCCAGAAATTGGTATAACCTTGAGTGAGGTAGCCTTTGTCAGCAAGGCCAACTTCTACTGAGTGAATATGTTGTGAATTATCAAAGGCAGGACTTCCCCATTGACTCAGAAGTAAAGAAACTGCCTCCAATGCAGGAGATGTGGGTTTGACCTCTGCTTTAGAAAGATCCCCTGGAGAAGGCACTGGCAACCCACTCCAGTATTCTTGCCTGGGAAATCCTGTGGACAGAGTGACCTGGTGGGCTACAGTCCACGGCTCACAAAAGCTGGACACGGCTTAGTGGCTAAAAACAACAGCCACAAAACTCCTGGCAGGAGCTGAAAATGAGTGTCCCCGTCCTCAACATAAAATCTGACTGGAGAAGTACAGAATCCACTATGGCATTAGCAGATAAAAGTTGATTTCTCTACTGCTTGCCTTTATAGACACATTCATTCACTTCTTATGAAAGTATTGCCCAATAACAGAAAAAGTAGGAGAAGGGATGAGTTTAGAGAGTAAGGAAATATTAGAGGAAATAAAGACTACAGAGGAGAAAGACTCACAGCCATAAAGCAGAGTTTTAGATTTTTCCTTTATCCAACTTTTGTCAATTAAAATGTTTAATATTCTTAAGCGTTTGTAATTTCTGTTTAAAAAATGGTTAATCAAAGGTACTGCCGATGATAATGTTGAAGAAGTGTGTAACTTCCTCAGTTCTGTCTTGCCACAGCAAAGATTTGAAACTGTGGACCAGTGTTACAGCTCCGTTACAGCTCAGTTTTATTAGAACAAACAATGACTAGTACACCCTCAAGGTGTGAGGGAGGGGTGACCCCAAAGGAGAGGCCTCAATCCTTCTAGGCTTCCTCCTTTTATACATTTGTCTCTCCCCCCTGAGCCTTCCATATGCAAATTGGGCTAGCAAAGAAGGGTGTGTCTTCCTTGGAAAGGTGGATTTCCTTTTGTTCCATTTTCGCAGGCTTTTTCCTTTCTTTGTATTTTAGGCACCACCTTTTTGCACTCCTTTTTCCTATTCTAGCTACCTAGCATTCCACCTTCAAAAGAAGGGAGGCCCAATTCTTTGGGAACAGGGTTGTTGAGGTCTCTCTGGTTACTTCCTCCTGAATTGGGATGGGGAAGAGCACTGGGCCTCCCCTTCTTGCTAGTCAAGTTTCAGAGTCCTTATAGTGGTGTCCATCTAAGGCTGAGTGATATTTTTTGTAGTCAGCTGAAGTTTTATAAATCTTTGTTGCACAAGCACTGCATGTTGTAGCTTGTTGACCTGGGCAGAAACAAAATGTGTTAGACAATTGATAATACATAGAACAAGCATAAGCAGCATCAATATGGTGATAGTAGGAATTAGTAGGGGCATTAGCCAACTGCAGATTCCCCCTCAAAAGGAGAAGGATCCCCCAAAGAGAGACTGTAGCCACACTGACAACTCTCTAGCTTGTTCTTTGGGGTCCTGTAAGATCTGAAGTTTTGCTTTTTTGTTTTTTGGGTTTTTTTTTTTGAGGGCTGTGAGAATTTCATCAACTTAGTTGGAAGCATTTACCCAGAAACAGCACATCTCATTTAAGATATTTCAAGGCCCTCCATCTTCAGGGATCAGGAGATCCATCTCCTATCTATTTTGGAGTACCACCCCTGCCAAGCTGTGTTGCCTCTTTAGAGCTATCCTGAGAAATCTTATCCACAGAAACTTAATTTTGGGGATGTTCATTAGAATGGCACTAATTTGTAGTCCTACATAGGTAGCTGAGATCTCCCAGGGACTCACAGGTGTATTGAGTGTCCTTTTCTGTTTTCTTCCATGGCTTGAATCCAGGATTCATGTCCTGGTACCATGACCACTGTGGGGGTAGAAAGTATTACCAGGTAGTGGTCCTTCCATGTAGGCTGGAGTTGAGCCTTTGGGGGCCTATGCTTCCAGACTTTAATTAGGACTTGAGTCCCTGGAGCATATAGAGATGGCTCTTTAGAATCATTTGGGTCCTTGTTGACAGCCCACAGGCATATAACTTGTTGAAATTGCCCAATGTCCGTGGTATAAGACCAGAGGTTCTGAGCCTCTGACTCTAGCAAGAGGTCATTGACATACACAAAAGGTCTCCCATATAGCATTTCATAAGGACTAGGGCCAACCCGTTCCTTAGGATCAATATGGGTGTGGAGGAGAGCTATTGGTAAAGTCTCCTTCCATCCCAGGGAAGTCTCCTGGGTTATCTTTTTTATCACTGATTTTAAGAATTGGTTGGCTCTTTCTACTTTTCCTGAAAACTGAGGCCTCCAGGTACAGTGGAGATAATAAGTAATGCTCAATGCTTTAGAGACCCTTTGGGTGACCTCAGAAACAAATGATGTCCCATTGTCAGTTTGTAATGCCCTGGGCAGACCAAATCTCAGAATGATTTCATGGAGCTATTTTTTTTTTTTTTTTTTTTTGCCATCTCCTCAGCCTTCTCAGTCCGGGTGGGAAAGCCTTCACTCCATCCTGTGAATGCATCTATCATGACTTGTAGGTATTTATATCCTTGACTCCGTTGGATGGGCTGGGCCAGCAGGAGTCTTTGAGCTCCTCGGGAGTTGTTTAATTGGCAAGTGGACAAAAGGAGACCACTTACCTTTTAGTCATTTGATGCCCTGTTCCTCTGAAGGACCTTTCTAGTCATCTTTGGAGGCTGGTAAAAAATAGTTTGCCCATGAGAGAGTTTTAAAGCATCTTCTACCAGGAATTCAAGAGCTGCAAGATTTCAAAAGCAGGGAAAGATCTGTTCCCAATAAGGGAGTAGGACACTCAGGGACCATCAGAAACTGGAGGGACAATATTTGTCCATCCCAACAAAAAAGGAGTTCTTGGGTGAGTCTTTTTGTAACTGTTTTCCTGTAGCACCCAAAATGGCACAGGTTTCGAAGGAGAAGACTCCAGAGTAGAAGGTCAGGACAGAGTAGGTAGCCCCTGTGTCAACCAAGAAATTCTCAGAACTACGTGCCATATCCGGTTTCACCCTTGGCTCTAGCCAATGAACATTCAGGACAGTTCTCCTATAGGATTAACTGGTTGCATCTCCTTGCTGTTCAAGGGACTCTCAAGAGTCTTCTCCAAAACCACTGCTCAAAAGCATCAATACTTTGGTGTTCAGCTTTCTTTATAGTCCAACTCTCACATCCATACATGAATACTGGAAAACCCATAGTTTCGATGAGATGGAAATTTGTCAGGAAAGTAATGTCTCTGCTTTTTAATATGCTCTCTAGGTTGGTCATAACTTTTCTTCCAAGGAGTTAAGTGTATTTTAATTTCATGGCTTCACTCATCATCCTCAGTGATTTGGGGGCCCAATAATATAAAGTCTGTCACTGTTTCCATTGTTTCCCCATCTCTCCCATGAAGTGATGGGACCAGATGCCATGATCTTAGTTTTCTGAAAGTTGAGTTTTAAGCCAACTTTTTCACTCTCCTCTTTCACTTTCATCAAGAGGCTCTTTAGTTCTTCTCTTTCTGCCATAAGGGTGGTGTCATCTGCATATCTGAGGTTATTGATATTTCTCTTGGCAGTCTTAATTCCAGCTTGTGCTTCATTCAACCTGGCATTTCACATGACGTACTCTGCATATAAGTTAAATAAGCATGGTGACAACATACAGCCTTACCATACTCCTTCCCTATTTATAACCAGTCTGTTGTTCCATGTCCAATTCTAACTTGCTTCTTGACCTGCATACAGATTTCTCAGGAGGCAGGTAAGTTGGCCTGGTATTCCCATCACTTTAAGAATTGTCCACAGTTTGTTGTGATCTACACAGTCAAAGGCTTTGGCATAGTCAATAAAGCAGAAATATATGTTTTTCTGGAAATCTCTTGCTTTTCTGATGATCCAATAGATGTTGGCAATTTGATATCTGGTTCTTCGCATCAGTTTGCCAAATTAATTGGCGTTCCAGCTTCAACATCAGTCCTTCCAAAGAACATTCAGGACTGATTTCCTTTAGGATTGACTGGTTTGATCTCCTTGCCATTCAAGGGACTCTTAAGAATCTTCTCCAATACCACAGTTCAAAAGCATCAATTCTTTGGTGCTCAGCTTTCTTTATAGTCCAACTCTCACATCCATACATGACCACTGGAAAAAAACTTAGTTTTGACTAGATGGACTTTTGTTGGTAAAGTAATGTCTCTGCTTTTTAATATGCTCTCTAGTTTTGTTTAGAGGAACCAGAGATCAAATTGATCCAAGGCACTATGCAAAGACCAAGGAGTGGGAGCTTCCCCAGTTGTTGGAGTGTTCCTCCCACTCACTCACATATGAAATCACGCACCCCATAAAAAACTAACTACACCACATTTCACCGCCACTCCCCTCACTCTGTGTGATGGCCCACACTTTTAGACTGTGCTTCTCTCTGGGCCCAAAAAATCTACCTCTTACCTCTTGCTGTGTCTCTCACTGAGCTTTTTTTGCAATGAGATATCAAGATCCTGAGCTTCATTAGGTCCTGAAACCAGGCACCAAGGGCTTTGGCCGGGTTTGAATCCCTGCCAGACACGCCTGAGTGAGTAAGCACAGCATAGAGTCCCTGCCACTTGGCTTGAGTCCCAATCTTGAGTAAACGGTTTCAAATGCAACTTTCAGAAATGGAAGGGTGATGACCTGCCCAGTACTTTGTAAACAGCGGCATAGATGGACAGAGGAACTGAAGGACGGGAGGAAAAGGCAGTGGGAAAAAGCTGCCGAGGAACCCCTTTCATAACTTGCAGGAAAAACTGCTAAATGCGTGGCCTGTGTTTACAACTTTCTTTGGCCTGATCCTTGGCGCAAAGGAGACTAAGGGCAGCAGAACTCTCACCCACTTGGGCAAGAGCTACTGAGGCACGGCAGATAGTGGAGCCTTCAGGACACACTGGGCAGTAGCCCCTGCCAGATTCCTCAGCTGCACCCACTGCCGCTCGCCTGCTCACAGGGAGTTCGGGGAAACAAGAAACAAGAGATTGCAAAAGAATGAAGACTTTGCTAGCCATATGTCCTTCCAGCCATAGGGGCGAGGTCTTACTACCTTAACAGGGGTCTTCTGGAATCTGAGACTGAGCTGTGTGAGCTTTCTGCCGAGTGTGTTTTTGCTGTCCCAGTCTCCAGCACGCTGGGCTGCTTGTCACTTCCACTGAGCTGGGTTTCCTTCGCCTTCAGCTTCCACAGCGTGAGCTTTCACCAAGGTGGGCTTCTGCTGGGCTTGGTCTCCGCCTCACTGGGGCAGAGTTTAGGTTGTTTCAGCCAGGTTACATCTAGGGCCCGTCACCGGATATGTCCCGGGAGTGTATAATTTTCTCAGTTCTGTCTCACCTCAGCAAAGATTTGAAATGGCAGACCAGTGTTACAGCTCAGTTTTATTAGGAAAATCAAAGGATAGTTCGCCTTCGAGGCATTAGGGCGGGCCAGTCCCAAAGGAGAGGTCTCAATACTTCTGGGCTTCCTCCTTTTACACATTTGTCTCCTCCCCACTGAGTCTGCCCTAGGCAAATTGGGCTAGCCAAGAAGCAGGTGTGTTTGTTTCAGCTGTTCTCACTCTGGTCCATGGATTTCCTTTTGTTCCGTTTTTGCAGGCTTTTCCCGTCTTTGTCTTTTAGCCACGGCCATTTTGGACCCCTTTTGCCTATTCTAACTACCTAACAATAACATTTCAGTGATAAGATGTCTTTCAAAATCTGGTTTTATTTAATATGATTATTTTGAAAGTAACGTTCACAAGTGAGCAAGTTGTTAGTTGCTCCCAAATAGAGAGAATACTTTTTCATGAGTATTATGTTTCATATTTCTTGCTTTTAAGATTTGATGTGTTTGCATCACTTGAGCATTGGTTACCAAATTTAAGTAAGATTTGTATATATAGCTATATTCATTAGTATTTTCATTCATTTAAAAATAAATCAACAAATTTGTAAGTACAATGAGTAAAGTTCTATGTTTGGTTCAGCAGATACAATATTGCAATAAGCTGACACAGGCCACAAATTCCTGCTTCAATTGTAGTGGTTTCCAACCTATCCCTGACACAGAGAAAATGATTTGTCAGAGAAGTGAAATAGGAATACAAGGCCAAAGTCTTTATTATTACCTCCATCAAATATAAGATTATTCTGACAAATTGCTAAAAGAGTTTCTAAACACTTACTTTCAATGCATTTTCCTATTTCATCTTAGATTAGTGAGAGTTTGTAGCTGGCTATGGGCCATAAATTACATTTAGAATGACTGTTCTAGAAACAGGCCTTATTTGAGCACAGATGAGGATCCTGATCAGTAAACTGCCAGTTGCAATAGAATGCTTTCAGTGAACTGAATAGATACCCAATCCAGACATTTGGATGAAAGGAAGTCTGCCCTGATGAAGTGGTAAGGGATAGGAATGCTAAAGTTTACAGGGGATTCAAGAGAAGAGATGAATTGTCTGGAAGATAGCAGAGGTGGAGTTTTCTGAGTAGAGGAAAACACTTGTGCATATATCAAGAAGACAAATAATAGATCAAATTAATAAAGAATCTTACTAGCTCTACTTTGAAGTTTGAATTTGCCATTAAGTCAAAGGAGAACCTTAAAGATGGTGTGCCACAATATACAGGTATTTGCTGGAACTATCTGGGGGAGTAGGTAGCATTTCTAGGAAATACTGTGCTTCTGTTTTGATCAATGAGATGGTTGATGATACTAGTGTCTGGAGTAGAAAATTCAAAAGCAAACCATTCATGGAAGGAAGGTGATCAGTTTTGTCTTGGTCAGGTTGAGTTAGGATCGCCTTTGATATATTCAAGTAGAGCTGTATAAAATTTGGTTTAAAGTATATATTTAAAGCTTTGGATGTTTTTAGCCTAGAGTTACAACTATGTATTTTGTCAGTTTAAACTTGCTGAGGGAGTAGACGAGATAGCAAGGAAGCGTATATATAGTTGTCGACTAAAAAAGATGTACAACTCGAGAGTTGCGAGCTAAGATTTATCTGTGGCAAAATGAGGACTGCAGGCTGGAAGGTAGCACCTCAGACAGCTCTGAGACCGCTCCAAAGTGGCAATGAGGGAAGGTCAATATATAAGGTTTTGCTGAAGGGGGAGTTCAGTATCATGAAGCAGTCATTTTGCAAAAGGTTTTTTGTTAATCATGAGGGTCTGATGTCACCATGAAGGGAGTTAGTGCTTCTCTAGATATGAGGAGATGCAAGGATTACCATCACAGAATCTGTTCCTAAAAACATCCAACTACCTAAAACCTGCCCCAGCAGATTCCCTGGAGCCCAGAGCGCCCCACTCCACCCGGAACTCCCTCAGGGGCTGTTGAAGGTCAGCAGCGACAGCAGCACGGGGTTCCATCTCTGAAGAGGCAGATGGCAAACGCCTTTGCTGTTCAGTCATTGGCAATGCCGTTGGTAGGTGCCAATTTGTAGTTGACACAGTGAAGTGAGGAAAGGGACAAAACATGGTCAAAGACCATTGAAAGTATTGATCCTTTTTATCTGAAAGAAACAGTAACTACCCATCCTGCACAGCAAAAAACCATTACAATTCTGATATGTTAACTCCAAATGTATATTCTAGTAGTACTGGACTTATTTTCTTTCTATAGTAATATCTTTGAAATGGTAATTTAAGTTAATGAAAACTCTAATGTATTTATTTAGCTTTTTTCTTTTCCCCCTCTCTAAGCACCAGGGATATGGAGACCAAAGCACACTTTTTTTGCAGAACTCACATAAATCAATCGAAAAAAAAAAAAATCTGGTTAAAAACTGAAGAAAATAATTGAATAGATGTTTTTACAGAGAAAAAATACAAGTGGCCAACAGGTACATGAAAAAGGTCCTCAGTATTACTAATCACCTGAGACATGCAAATCAAAATGAGACATCACCTCATACTTGTTAGAATGGCTATTAACAAAAAGACATGAGATAATAAGTGCTGTGAGAATATGCAGCAAAGGGAACCTCGTGCTTTGCTGGAGGAATGTATGCTGATGAGGCCACTGGCCACTGTGGGAAACATTATAAAAGTTCTTCACAATCTAAAATTGGGCCTCTCATATGATCAGAGATTTCACTTCTGGTTTTATATCCAAAGGAAAGGATATCAGTTTAACTCACAGACATCTGCATCTCGTGCTTATTGCACTATTGTTCATAATAGTCAATGGGTGGAAAAAAAAAAAAACCACACACACACACACTTAAAAAATAAATGGAAAAAACTTAAATGTTCACTGACGGATGAACTTTTTTAAAGTGGTATATATATATAATGGAACATCAATCAGTTATAAAACTGGAAACCCTGTCATAATAAGATGGATGTGTCTTGAAGGCATTATACTAAGTGAAATGTCAGACAGAAAGAAATAAATATAATATTTATAATAAATATAAATATAATATGATCTTATTTCTATGTTGAATGTAGAAAAGTCAAACTCATAGAAACAAAGTATATATATTGCTGCCAGGGGCTGCAGCTGGGGAAATGAGATGTTGGTCAAAGGGTACAAACTTCTAGTTAAAAGATTAATTCGTTCTGAGGATCTAACGTATGGCATGGTGATTATTGTTCTCTTGAAAGCTTCTAAGAGAGCGCATCTTAAATGTTCTCTTGACCCCTCCACACACATAGGATGGCCACAGGGAGGTAATGAATGTTTTGTATAGAGTTACTGTGGTAGTCATTTCAAAATACATCATTTCAAACCATCACCTGTACACTTTAAGTTATATAGTGCTATATGTCCATATATTTCAATATGCCTGAGGAAGAACACTTCTTGTCTTCCAGGGATTTATTTTTTTCTTTGCAAGGTATTTGTTTTATAAATAGGAAGATGCATGCATTAGAACATAATATAAATACTAACGTTGAAAGAGATACAATGATAAAATGTTGTTATTGGGGAGGCAGAACAAGGGTGTGAATCGGAAGATCCGGGGTTTCTAGCTGTGACCCTGCTCCCCTGTAGTTTTATGGACTTGAAGAAGCTACTAATGTCTTTGGGGCCTAGGTTTCTTGCGTGTTAATAAAGAACATATAAGAACATGCTGTACTGTTTGCAAATTTTCTAAGAAGGGCTGATAGGACTAAAGTATATAGATTTTTAGATTCCACTTCAGAGCTACTGAAACCATGTAGAAGCCCCTGAGTTCTTGTCTTTTGAAGTAAAAGGCTGATTCAGGAGTTAATGATTGGGAAGTGTGAAGATGTGGAAACAAAGAGTAACTGTTGCGATGGGGAAGCTGGTGATAATGTAGACCACAGATCTGCCCCACAGCACGATCACGGAACTCACAGCTACCTGAGAGATACAGATGAATGCCTGCCGCATTCTTAAGTCGTTTTTACAGGAAGCAGACCCCCAGCAGATGAAAACTGCTAACAGCAATGACACAGACCCTAGACTGATTGGAACCCGAAGGTTGATGATGCTGACTCTCAATTACCTCACCAAAAACGAACCAGAAGAATGTCCACAAACTGATCACACTCTGCTCTTTGACCCTCTGTGTAAGGCTCCTTACTGCCCGCTCCAGGTTGGGACACACCGTCTTGAGAGCATCAGCTCTCTGCGCCTCCCTTTGTCTGACAAAGCGATAGAGCTACTTCTTTCTACTTCACCCAAAACTCCATCTCTGAGATTTAATCTGGCATCAGTGTACAGAGGGTGAAATTCAGCAACTCTACTAAGCAGTCCTCATAATCGAGTCTCTCTATTTTTGTTATTTTTTTATTTTTAGGCATTGCCTATACAACAAACACTGAAGCAGTCTCTTACTTGGCCATCGTTTGGCAATACAAGAAGCAAGTGACCATTGACACCATATCTACCTAGTAGTCACTTCCATTGTTCATAAACTACAGAAAAAATGCAACTTCCTGTAATTTGAAAGAGATTATATAATTATATAAAATCCACCCTGTGTTTTATAATTATACTTCCGAATTTTTATACTGCTCTCAAAAGATTATTACTTTTTAGTTAAATTTGTAATGCATAATCTATATGGTTCATAAGAGTTGGAAATAAAGTATAACTAAAGCATTATTTTCCATTTTAATAATAAAGGGATATTTTGGTCAATTAACTTTTAATTACAAAATTTAATATATAGTCTCTATATAAACAAAATCTAGTTGCCTCTCTCCAAGAAAAAGTAATCTCCTCTCATGGATATTCCTACAAGAGTTTATACCTCCTTTTTTAGCCACCCAAATTATTCAAACTTTATTGATGTATAGAAAATGTATTACACTGACTATTCCCACCTTAGGAAGGAAACCACCATGAATATAAAGCTTTATCCAAATTAAATGCTAACAATATATTTGAAAACATGCTATTTGTAGACCTTCAGAGAAATAAATCCCAGTAAAATAGTCTGGACAAGGCAGCATTCTAAGCACATACTTTCAAACATTTAATTTGCAATAGGAACATAGATTCATTCATTTCATGAGAAATTATCTAATATGAGAAGAAACTACTATCATAGGATTAAATTTACATACTTATATTTCTTGGACTTGATGTAGACTTTTATTGAAATATTTAAGAAAATGTGTATGTATGCATGGGAGAAAGAGAAAAAGTGGTACTTTGCACTTATATATCTGTATGGCACTTGTGTGCTACAAATCTTGTTCATAGATCATATAAAACCACTAGAAATGCTTTTGAAATACCAATAGTTCTATGAAAGATTAGCATCTCTTTATCATTGAGGAAACATGTTAGTATCTTTTTTATGAACTCTAAAACAAGGGCAGAATCAGACTCCATTTGTAAAAATATCAACTTTCTAATGTGGCATGAGGTTTAAAACAAAAAAATTTTGGAAGAAGCAGGAGGAGATATTCAGTATTTTACTATGGAAACTTTAGAGAGTTTTTCTGATTTTTTTTTCCCCCGCACACTGGTAGAAAATACAGTGCTACAAACAATAATGATTAATGACAATGAAACATATCTTTAAACATTTTATTTTATATTGGAGTGTAATTAATTAACAATATTGTGTTAGTTTCAGGTGTACAACAAAGTGATTCAGATATACATTGACACATATCTATTTATTTTCAATTTCTTTTCCCATTTGGATTGTTACATGATATTGAGCAGAGTTCACCATGCTATACAGGAGGTCCTTAATGATTATCCATTTTAAATATAGCAGTATGTACATGTCAATCCCAAACTCCCTAACTACCCCTCCAAACCCATTCTCCCCCTTAGTAATCATAAGTTTGCTCTCTAAGTCTGTGAGTCTGTTTCTATTTTGTAGATAAATTCATTTGTATAATTTTTTTTAATTCCACACATAAGTGATTTCATGATATTTTCCTTTCTCTGTCTGACTTACTTCACTCAGTATGACAATCTCAAGGTCTATCCATGCTGTTGCAAATTGCATCATTTTATTCTTTTAAATGACTGAGTAATATCAAATCATACTCAGTAATGCACATAGTTATTATATTGATAAAAATTAAAGACAAAGAAAAAATATTAACTATATTAAAACCCACAAGGGAAAATGACAAATAACATACAAAGGTACTCCCATAAGGTTATCAGCTGATTTCTGAGCAGAAACTCTGCAGACCAGAAAGGAGTGGTGTGATATACATTTAAAGTGGTGAAAGTGGGATTGTTCCTTGAAATTCTCTTTCTAATCTGTTGCTGTTAGTGTATAGAAATGTAACAGACTTTTGTGAGCTCATTTTGTAACTTACGACTTTACCTAATCCATTGATGAGCCCTCCTAGTTTCCTGGTAGCATCTTTAGTATTTTCTACGTAAAGTATCACACCATCTGCAAACAGTGATGGTTTAACTTCTTTCCTATTTGGATTTCTTTTGTTTATTCATTTATTTCTTGTTTGATTGCTGTACCTAGGACTTCAAAACCTATGTTGAATAATAATGGTGAGTTCACCTCCTTATCTTGCTCCTGATCTTTTAGCTTTTCACTGTTGAGTAAGATGTTAGCTGTAGGCTTGTCATAAGTGGCTTTTATTATGTCGAGATATGTTCTCTCTATGCCCATATTCTGGAGAGTTTTTATCAAAAATGGATATTGAATTTTGTCAAAAGCTTTTCTGCATCTAATGAGATGAATGCTGCCTCTCCAGCTTTCTTTTGATTTCCATTTGCATGGGATATCTCATTCCACGCTCTCCACTGAAGTCTTCAGTCAGTACCAACTAGCAAGAACAGGTATCTCTGTAATTACATTTTTCTCTCTAGAATGAAAAATGCTCAATTAATGACATTAACATACAGGAATTAAATTTAAAGTGTTCTTTAGGGAAGCAAAAGTCAAAACCATGAGACATTACCTTCCAACTGTCAGAATGACCTTAATCAAAAAGTCTACTAATAACAATTTTTGGCAAGAATGTGGAGAAAAGAAATTCTTATACACTGTTAGTGAGAATGTACATTAGTGAAGCCACTATGGAAAGCAATATAAATTCTTCTCAAAAAATGAAAAATAGAACTACCATATGATCCAACAATTTCATTCCTGGGTATACATCTGAAGGTATTGAAAGGACTAATTTGAAAAGATATGTGTACCCCAATATTCACAAAGGCACTATTTACAGTGGCCATAGATGGAATCAAACAAAGTGTTCATCAAGAGGTGAATGAATAAAGATGTGGCATATACATACACTAGAACATTATTCAGCGATTTTAAAAAAAAATGAAATTCTTCCATTTGTAATGATGTGAATGGACCTACACAGTATTGTTTAATGAAATAAGTCAGAGAAAAACAAATATTCTCTTATCATTAGCATTTAGAATCAAAAAATAAGACAAAGGAATTGATATAACACAACAGAAATAGAGTCACTAACATAGACAGTAAGCTAGTGGTTACCAGCAGAGACATTACTTTGCCAACAAAGGTCCGTCTAGTCAAGGATATGGTTTTTCCAGCGGTCATGTATGGATGTGAGAGTTGGACTATAAAGAAAGCTGAGTGCCGAAGAATTGATGCTTTTGAATTGTGGTGTTGAAGAAGACTCTTGAAAGTCCCTTGGACTGCAAGGAGATCCAACCAGTCTATCCTAAAGATCAGTCCTGGGTGTTCCTTGGAAAGACTGATGCTGAAGCTGAAACTCCAATACTTTGGCCACCTGATGCAAAGAGCTGACTCAGTGGAAAAGACCCTGATGCTGGGAGGGATTGGGGGCAAGAGGGGAAGGGGATGACAGAGGATGAGATGGTTGGATGGCATCACCGACTCAATGGACATGGGTTTGGGTAAACTCTGGGAGTTGGTGATGGACAGGGAGGCCTGGCATGCTGCGATTCATGGGGTCACAAAGAGTTGGACATGACTGAGTGACTGAACTGAACTGAACTGAACTGAACCAGAGGGAAGAGGCAAAGAGGGAGGGGTAATATAAGAGTATGAGATTAAGAGATATAAACTACTATGTATAAAAATAGACAAGCAGCAGGGATATGTCATATTGCACAGGCAGACAGAGCCACCGCTCCCCATTAACTTTAAATAGATCATAAACTATCGATGTATCAAATCACTATGCTGTATACCTGAAACTAAGAGAATATTGTACATCGAAGATGAATAAACGCAGGAGTATGCTGACAGTAGGAGTTTTGAATTACAGCATTTAGTTTTGCTGTTACTTGGTCCCTTTGCTTGTTTGGTCTCTTCCTCCTCATTTGGGAGGATGCCCTGGGGAAGGGAAAGGCTACCCACTCCAGCATTCTGGCCTAGGGAATTCCATGGACTGTATGGACTCTTTGCATGGGATCGCAAAGAGTCAGACAAGACTGAGCGACTTTCACTTTCACTTTCCTCCTCTTTATGACATGATCCCAGCCTGGACTAACAAGTGCTCTGAGCTTAGGTCCCTGAGCTTAACCCTGAGTATTTATTTTTAATTTATTTTTTTGTAGAAAGTATGACAGAAAAGTCCACGTAACTTTGTGTTTATGTACAAAGAAACTGTAAATTATTAAATAAAAGATTAATAACCACCAAAGTTTAGTAAGTATTTGATATGAATGCACTTTTATGACTCACTTTCAAGTAAGAAATCTTTTGTGGCTTTTGCTTTTCATAAAAATTTTGTCTTGAGATGGCTATGGTTTTTCAATTGCTGCTATTCTTGATTATAACTAGAGATTACTGCCATTTTGCCTTAACAATCAGTATTTTAATTTGTTGTGGTTTTGGTTAATTATAAAGTGATGCATACTTCTATTAAAAACCTTTTTAGAAGCATAATTGTTTTTAAAAAGGCTTTTAAGAAATGCATGATTTGTGGTTCAGATATGAATGTTTCACATCCCTTTTGCCGAGAGAAATTCAATTATAATTTTGAGACAGCATATTTGTGTAGTGGCACTCCATTGAAAAGTATTAGAAGATATAGCAAAAGATCTTCTTAAAAAGATTTCATTAAAATCTATTTGATAATCTAAAGGCAAAACCTGTTTTTACCACCTAATTGTTCTTAAAAAATTAGAATGTTTAAGACCTATCCTAATTTAATATATATGATTACATATACATATATATGTATATATCACATCTTCCCAAAAAAAATTAAGAAAAGTATAATAAATATATATATATATAAAAAACAAATTAGAAGACTAATATAACACAAACATAAAATTGGAATAAGGAAGTAAATATTCTAACTATAGTTATCATGAATAATATCAAATTAGTCTTGAGAATGCCCCTTAATTTTGAAAAGGATATTAAGAACCGTATCTTGTCCAGGAATTGAGATTTTTTTGATTAGTTCACTTGTGCAGTCTAATAGTTTAATAAGTAGTATTATTTAAATAGTGATTCATCTGGTATAATATTAATTAGCATAACAATTACTCAACAATTAGAAAATACAAAACCTCTTCAAAATATGAGTAACTTTCAGTATATTTATCAAGAAATATTATATTACATATATGTCTGTTGAGTATCTTACTATATTTGTGAGAAAAATGGCTGAGACACTTAACAGTTGGAGGATTTTACTATTTATGAGATCAATTATGCTAAAATCTTTGCTGAGAAAGATATGCTGTCATAGTAATTTTAATTTTTCTGATTAATTGAAAAATTAGACTGTAAAATGTATTTCCTGTTTATTGGGGTGGTTCAGTTAACCGTCGTATATTTTCCAGTTTTCTATATTTGTATATTCAATTACTTTTATATTAAAGCTATGAAACGTGTATATTAATAGTCTATGTTTTATGTGTTTTATATTATATTTGTTTTACTTATTTTCCTATACAGAATTATCATTTAATTTTGTATATAGAACTTGTCTGGAAGTTCATTAAAAAACTATTGAAATTTCTGTTCTTTTGCCGGTCTGCTTAAACAGCCTTGTTTTTCCAACGATGGGTCAAATATTTCGTTTTTAGTTGTCTACGTCCCTCTGTGATCTGTGCTGACGCCAGCAGTGGCTTTTAAATCACGTAACCGTGGGTGTGCCTGGCCAGGGATGAGTCAGAGCAAAGATGGACGTGGCTTGGAGGAGCACCCACTCCTGGAGCACCCACTCCTGGAGCACCCACTCCTGGAGCAGCCACTCCTGCTGTCACGCTCAGTCACCCTTCAGTCGCTGGTTAGGAAGAGGGGCGTTAGGGAGGTCGGCGGGCTCCCGGCAGAGTCTGCGTGACCTCTATCTCCTGAGGATTTAGAGAGCTTTACCCCGGGCTGCTACGGGTGCATGCCAGCACAGGGCCTACACTGGTTGGCAGAGGAGGTTCTAAATGTGCTTTGCTTTCCTTGTAGCAAAGATTCTTCTCTTCAGATAGTTTGAGCAGATAAGCTAATTAAAACCTTTCAGTTTCTTTCCTTCACTGACTCAGTCCAGCCTATCAGTTCCTGTGGATTTTGTTGTTTTTCATGCATTTACGTCCTTGTGTTTGTTTTCTTTCTCTATGTCCAATCATGTTGGCATTAAAAAAAAAAAAAAAATTATAGAAAAATCCTGTTACAGCAAAATAATGAACTGAGTTTTGTAGGTGCCTTCATTCTTTTGAAGAAAAAAAAAAAAAGGAAGTTACAGACAATTCTGAAACCTGTTCATTTCCTATGTCCTAAAGGTTAGTCTAATCTTGAAAACACTGAAGGAGATAGTTTGGACAACAAGTTAAGCAAAGTAGGATATTATTAACATATATCTCTACCACTTAAATTGGACATAATATTGAGCAAGTTACTTAATTCCCTAATTTTTTTTATGTATGCATCTGGAAAATAAGGAAAATAATAGTTTTTAAGTATTGTAAGGTATATGTATGTATTCACACATTGTATTCTATGTATAGTATAGATAATGTTTGCATAGTTTAGATGCATATATAGATTAGAACTTAAATAGATTATTGCTAGTTTTATATAAAACCTCACTTTCCTTTCATGAGAATTAGGGTTTAAGTAAACCTTTAAATTTCAGTATGCCATAAATGATATGAGTAAGCCAAGATCAAAATTTTCATAAGAAATTTACTATTATACCTAGGAGTATCTTAATTTTCAAAAATTACTCTATCTGCAATGTCTGAAATTTTTTATAAAAAATAGATGATAAATGAAAAAGATGCCACTGTATTGTATTAGGCCAATCACTGAGTCAGCATTTAATCTTTTCATGAATTTTCCTTACAATTCTCAAAACAATACCTCATTGAAAGAGATTATAGAAATAGCTTTCTTAAAAAAAATAGCTTTCTTGAATAAGCTTAATTAAAGCAGGGAGGGGATGACTATGAAAATCTTTATGGAAAGCAATGAACTTTAAGATAGTGGTTGTTTTAAAATTCCAGAGCACTTTTCATAATTGCTATTGGAAAGAAAGCTTGGTCACAGCGTAACTCACTTTCCTAAAAACCAGCATATATTCACGGGTAATTTTATTGAGAATATGTTTTAGACACTTGAAGCAATAGATTGAACACATATGGTATGTTAGTTCATGATACTAGCTGTAGTATATAGAAATACCTCCCTTGCAACTTCATTGCACTAAGAATCTACATTTCTCAGTCAGATCAGTCATGTCCAACTCTTTGCGACCCCATGAATCACAGCACGCCAGGCCTCCCTGTCCATCACCAACTCCCGGAGTTTACTCAAACTCATGTCCACCGAGTCGGTGATGCCATCCAACCATCTCATCCTCTGTCGTCCCCTTCTCCTGCCTTCAATCATTCCCAGCATCAGGGTCTTTTCAAATGAGTCAGCTCTTCACATCAGGTGGCCAAAGCATTAGAGTTTCAGCTTCAGCATCAGTCCTTCCAATGAACACCCAGTACTAATTTTCTTTAGGATGGACTGACACTTTTTCCACTGTTTTCCCCGTCTATTTCCCATGAAGTGGTGTGACCGGATGCCATGATCTTAGTTTTCTGAATGTTGAGCTTTAAGCCAACTTTTTCACTCTCCTCTTTCACTTTCATCAAGAGACTTTTTAGTTCCGCTTCACTTTCTGCCATAAGGGTGGTGTCATCTGCATATAGTCATTCGTAAAAACTGTTTGTGAAGTTATACTAAAATTATTAGATATGTTGCTAATGTTATGCTCCCAATACATTAAGAAACTTGTTTTAGTTGGGTTGTGCTTTACTTTGTTCAAAATTTGTATTATAAAATCACTTTCAAAGAAAAATAAAATAAAATAAAATCACTTTCATACAGCATTACTGAGGTTTATATACCCTCTAGGAGATTCCACCATATTGAGCTTGGGATTTATGGAACCGACTTCCTCACTATATTTGAACATAAGTGGGAGTGGAGAAAGGTGTTGCCTAGGTTGAGCTGTGTCAATGAAAAAGCAAGAGGAATAAATGGAACACTAGAATATATGCTCAGAGAAGATTGAGAATTATTAGTTTTCAATACTTCCCCAGATATTATCCAAAACTGCTATTTAAAAAAAAATATTGTTTCATGTTGGCTTTACTGTTCAAAGTATGTTTTATAGGTTTGTTTTTTCTGTTTAATTAGTTGTCTCAGTATAAGCTAATTATATAAACAAATTCTTCTAAATTGTTAAATTTTTAGTTTTCTCTCTGGGATAGTTTTTGAAAGCTGTTTTGCTTTAATTTCTCTATGCCATAAAATTTTAATTTTCTTCCTCTATTCCTTGTTGGTGAATTGCTAGGGGTTTCCCCAAGTTTATATAAGTGGAGACATATTCATCAATATTAATTCCTTATTAATTTTTATCTAAATGACATTAATATGGCATGAACACAATAAACTCCTAAAACAAATATACTGTATATTCCTGCCTGCTTAGTAGGTATATTAGGCTCACAAATTCTATCTACATTTCTAATATAATTTCATAGGATATGATAATAACATATATGCCTCTCAGAATTGTCCAGGTGTCTTAATGATTTTTATTTCTTGCTTGTGATCATATTGTCAATTCTAGGTATATCATGTTGTCTTGATGAATTGAGTTATCTAGGCATTATCAGTTTTCATGAAAAGATCATTTTGAAACTAGAGTGCTGCTGCTGCTGCTGCTGTCACGTCAGTCGTGTCCGACTCTGTGCGACCGCATAGACGGCAGCCCACCAGGCTCCCCCATCCCTGGGATTCTCCAGGCAAGAACACTGGAGTGGGGTGCCATTGCCTTCTTCAGAAGCTAGAGTGATCAGTTATTTTTTTAATTTTTTTTTAATATTTAGTATTGCAGGGAACATAATGTAATACCTCTTATTTGCTGTTATGTAATACTGTGTAGAAAGAGGAAGTATAAAATATATGTGTTGAAAATTGTTGATGTTAATATTGGATGATGGATACAGTGAGGTTTTATACTCTTTATATATGTTTCAATATTGTCATTATGAAAAAAGCAAAGCAAAAATTATCCAAATAGAACAGGCTTTATTAAAATACCATAAATTAAAGAAAATGAACACAAAAATACCAAAAGCAAAAAATAAAAATGTTTGTAAACTTTGAATGCATTATATGATACTACATACTAAATCTATAGGTTCTAAGTATCTAAAATAAGTCTGTTAAAAGTAGTTTCAAATATTATAAAGAATGTTATAGCAGAATTTTTTTTAAAGTTCCAAAAATCAATTCATTTAAGATATGCAATCTGTTTATTATACTATACATTTGGCAAATCTGTATGCCATAAGATACAGTAAATCTCTAACATGTGTGTGTATTATGGAAAAGAGAGCAATCAAAGAGAGGAATAGATACGGAATTAAAATAAGTACAATAGGTCACAACGCAGCAAAGAAAAACAAAGACAGTAGTTAAGATACATTGATTTTGAGGTTGAGTAATGTGTTTGACATACTGGGGATAAAGATAGTCTTAGCTCAGGGCCTCAGAATAATTCATCACTAATCAGGACTCAATGCAAATAGAAGCGCCTGAAATATGTTCTCTACCAGTAAGTTTTATAAATAGCAATTACATAATATTTTGATTTTTGTTGTTATTTTTAAACATTTTACCTCCTGTTAAACAATTGCCTTCTCTGACCTACTACACATGGAAGGGAAATTTACTGAAATAAAGGAGTATAATTCTTTTCTTTCAAAGATCTCCCCATGCTAAAACATCTACACAATTACAACCATTATATATACTTTTTTCTACCAAGCTCTAGCTAGTGGATCTTTCCTATGAAAGGGAATATGCCACTTTAACAGTAACATTATTTGAGCAGTTTTAACTCAAGTATGCTAATGATGTAGTGTTTGGCTTTTTTTATATTTAAATCATGTGGTTCTTTCCTATTTGATTACTTTATAGTAATCTCTAGACTTGTGATCAAAGTTATCTTTAAACGGGGGCTGATTCGTTTCAGAAGTTTTTGTTCGTTTCTCCTAAAGGGAACTCAAGGCTTCAGAATACCATATGGGTTTCAACCATTTTAAATAGCCACAAGAAAAAGATTCAAAGGTTATGAGGGAGGTTAGGGATGATCTCTGGGGGCGGGGGGGGGGGGGGGTCTCAACAAACAGTACTGATTCTCATCTACTTCAGTGATATACTTCTGCCTCAAGGACAGGGATTAGATCAGATGACTTTGTAAAATTCACTTCAGCCCTATTGTTGGAAAATTACAGAAAATAGCCTTCATCAAATAGCCTTGATCAGAAAGTTACACCCTCCCCCACCTCGTCTGTCCTGTTTTCTTCTAATGAAAAACACTAGATTCATATTTTAAATGCAATGCCCTTTGGTTCTGCACATTTGTACTTTCTATGGTCTAACTTGTGGGTTTTACTGCTTTTGAAGATAAGGAGATAGATGCCATGATTCAAACAATTATTGAAAAGCTTCCTGAATAAAATGCATATAAGTGATTCTACAACACAGTTCCAAACTACATTCAGTTCTGTTTTTTTTTTTACATTCAGTTTTAAAACACATCTTTCCAAAAATGTATAAGCTTAGAAGCAAAACTTAGTCTTTTTTGGTGCCATTATTGCTTTTAATGGAGAAAAAATGGTAATTCTTATGAATTCAGCATTAAAGTTCATTCAACCAACACTTTATTCTCTCAAGCTACTCAACAATTGTTTTACTTCATTTTCTTTCTTTTTTTACTTTATTGGGGAAGAAAATTAGTTTACTTATTGAATTATCTTCACAAATAGACACTACTAAGGCACTTACTTCTGATTCATTTTGAGTGTCTCCGTCAATCCATATGATATTCACCCTCAAATTCTTACAAGTCAGCTGGTATTCAACTTTTATTTTTGGTAATAAAAGAATACCTTTTCTTCACATACTTTCTGAAAAGTTAAAATACAATACAACTTAAATATGAAAATGCAGTAACAGGAAGAGTTTGGAGAGTTTATCAACTACAAAATGATTATGGTAAAGTGGATGCATAGTCTGCTCAATCGGGAAGTGAAAACCTCCTGATATTTATCTCATTGCTATTGTCACTTGACTATAGGTTATAGAAAGTATGTGTCATTTAAGGCAGAAGTCTTACCTAATTGACTTGTTGCCTAATTGTAGGGTAGGTGGAAATATACCTCAGTGAAGAGTTTAAAACTTCAGTTGGATTACCAAATTAACTCAATATTTCTGCCATTCACTAGCTGGTAACTTTAGCCAATTCTGTTTATTATATTTAGAACTCATTCATAAACACATATTATGTGCCACATTCTATGCTAAACCCCAGTAAGACCCAGCCCAAGCCCTTAAGGAAATCACAAGATGAGGCATTTAGCTATAGACACTACTATACAATGGTGTTGTAAAAATGTAGCATCCATTGGAACCAAGGGAGGATCAGAAAGCATGTTTGATTTCTTTCAATGCATGTAGAAATAAACACAGATACCCTGGAAAAGTTTCCGGAACTTTTGTAGGATTAAAATGAAAATGGGATTTATGTAACAGTTCATTTTAACTGAAAAGCCCTGTCCACACATTGATTTATCAACAACTCTTTTAGCAGATGATCTATTTACTTTTAAGATAAAAGGATGAACTTAATTCTTTTGGCATGAACCATCACCTTTATTTTTTATATTGTAAAGAGTAAATTGAAGGACAGTTAAACTAGCAAGTTGTCATGCTTCTGACCAAAAATCTGGTATTAACAAGCAGGTAAAAACTTAAAGAGGAAATATGCAAAAATACGCGACGTGCATGCGTGCATGCTAAGCAGCGTCAGTGCGTCCGGCTCCGTGCCGCTGTGGGCTGCAGCCCACCAGGCTCCTCTGCCCATGGGACTTTCCGGGCAAAAACACTGCCGTGGGTTGCTCTGCCCTCCTCCAGGGGGTCTTCCTGACCCAGGCATCCAAGGTGCATCTCTTACGTCTCCTGGCTTTATTATTTTACAGCTAGTGCCACCACGTAAAGAGGCTAATTTTTTAAAGAAAGGAAATGTATTAAATAATAATAGAAAGTCCTAAAAAAAGTTTTTTTTCTATGTCTGAGTCACCTCACATAAATTCAGAAAACGCTACTGCTGAGACACTTAGACAAGACTAGCCGTGATGCTCTCTTAGGTGACACTGTTGTGAGTTGCTGGACTGAATGTTCCAGCCCCAGATCACACTTGTTTTGTTACCCTTGATGGTGAGGACGGTCTTGAGGTGAAGAGGGTAAGCAATAATCACATCAGTGCCCTCATTTTAAGTCTGCTAGACTCTGACCTGGCTGTCAAGGGAGTTTTAGGCAGGCAAAACGCATCTAGCAGAGTGCTCAGTAAATGTTAACTTCCTTTCAGAGACATATAACAGAGTGAAATTTTAAAGCAGATGAAAAAAATATAATAAAAGGAGAGGAAATAATGTTCACTTTTCAGTGACAGTCTAAGCACACTCAAAAAGACAAAATGTACACAGCGTCCAATTACTTTCAAAGTAGAGTTTAGTTCACTAGTAGGAGGACCTTTTACAATAAGCCATATTATTCAGCTCGTAAATCTCCAGTGGGAATGGTCAACACTCAGGGGAGGGAGGGGAATGGTGATAAGAAAGCGCCATGGATGCTGGCACTAGGATTCTAGCATTTTATGTTATTTAGGCAGTTGTGCCAATACATTGACCTCTCAGGTCACCTGGTTATCGTCAGGATTTAATCTAAGATCAAAGAGACCCTGAGTGTTTTAAGTCCAAAGGCAGAGCTGACCTGTTTGGTTGTATTTGGGAAAAGAGCAACTCCCGAATGGAAGGTAGGCCAAACTGGGAGGGGAAGACAATATTATACTGGCCTAGATAGGCTGAAGAGCAGGGGTCAGGAAAATCTCAACTCTGAGCTGCTGAGCATGGATGCAAACTTTTCAACTCTAGTAACTAACGTGTGTTACTATTGTACATTAATATAAGTGAGGATATTTCTTTATGTGCAAATTTGGAGCTTTGCAGAACATAAGAAAAAAGTATAAATTGATATAGTGGAACGCTTGTGACCTTCTCTATGCCCCACCTGAATAATTATGCTGTTTTCTGAAAAATTAAAATAATAAGCAATTCAAAACATACTTAGATATTTTCAGAATAGCCGGGCCAGAAAACAATGTCAAAAAGCATTTTCTAGAAAGTAAGCAATGTTTTTCTGGGGATTTCTTGAGCTCAGCATTTGTTTCACAACAATACACATTTCCCAAGTGCAAGAGAGAGAGAGAAGAAAAAAAACAACAGAAAGAATCATATTAAAACTGATGATCTAATCTAGAAAATGCCTTTGAGCAATTTTAAGTCTGCCATTCACAATTTGTATTTTTTTTTTAATTTACTTTGTATGTACTAGTCTTTCACCATATGTTGGCTTCCAGTAAAAAAAACAACATTTAACTTCAATACAGGATAGAATCTTACGTGAAGAGTCATTTGTTAGGAGTTTTGCTTCTTTAAATTAAAAAATATCATGGCTAGATCGAAATTTTTACAGTGTATCATTATGATACATAGAGGACCTGAGTATATAGAAATGTGGCCCAAAGCATGGAGTATAGAGAAAATAACGGGAAGGAGCAATGAAAAAAATGAGCAAGAATTTTAAGAGATCTTATACTTGATTGAAAATCAGAATTGATGTACGAAATATAGGATACATATTAAACTTTTTATAGAAGTAAAATATGTGCGCAATAAAATGCACAGAAATATAAGTCCTGATGATCTTTTCTTCACAAATCAAACTCACCAGTTGTTGACAGCACATAGATTAAGAACCCATCTCAAATTTCCTTACCTCCTTTCCAGAGCAGCAGTGGCAGCCTGATTTCTAACACCATGAACTGCTTTTGTCCTTTGTTCCTTTTGTACTTTTTTAATAGAGTAATCCTGTTTTGTGTCTGACTTCTTTTGTAAAATTCATTCATATTGTGGTTTGTTGTTTTTGATCATTCATTCTCATGGCTGGGTAGCATTCCACTCTACTCGAGATAAGCTACTTTGCTGATTTTCAGATTTTCACTATTGTGATTGAAGTAGTGGTGAATATTAGGGTGCACTTTTGTTGGAAATATATGGAAATATACCTAGAAGTTGAATTGCTGAGTAATATGCTAGGTGTATGTTCAAGTTTATGAGAAACCCACGAACTTCCTCTGAGTGACTTCACCAAGGTGCATTTCTATGGTGTAACTTAAACACAGCCTCACTAAGTCTTGATGCTTTCTATATTTTTAAATTTATTTATTGTGGTGCATGTGCAGCAGCATATGTTTTTAGTGGGCACTTTCATAATGAATAATAGTAATGACCATCTTAAAAACCTATTAGCCATTTTGATTTTTCTTTTGTAAACTATCTGGTCATGACATTTGTCCTTTTTCTTTTCAATTGTCTTTTACTTATGATTTGCATTTTGCCTTTTCACAATCTAGACTTACACCCTTTGTGAGTTGTATGTATTGTTCAAAGCTCTCCTCACTCCCAACTTGCCTTTCCATTTCCATAATGAATACTTTGAAGAACAGAAGTATTTCTTTTGCTTATTGCAATTCAATCTATAATTTTGCTTTTACAAGTAGAGTTTTGTGACCTATTTAAGAAATATTTGACCATTTCAACATCATGAAATCGATTTCCTCTAAACATTTACTGTTCTAATTTTTATACTTCGACCTAAAATTTTATTGAAGTATTTGTTTTTGGTTTTTTTTTTTTTTTTTCAGAAAAGAAAAGTTCCTCTCCATTACTTAATGCAACTTTTATATACACACACATATATATACACATACAGGCTTCCCAGGTGACGCTAGTGGTCAAGAAACTGCCTGCCAGTGGAGGAGACGTAAGAGACTTGAATTTGGCTCCTGGGTCGGGAAAATCCCCTGGAGGAAAGTACGGCAACCCACTCCAGTAGATTTCGCATGCATGCACGGATATTTATACACACACACACACATACACTCCACAAACTCATATGCACATACATTCATTCATTCTTTTAAAAAAATTACAGTATACATTTATTTTATTCTTTAATAAAATATACCTTTTCCTTTGGTACAGGCATGTTTTAATAGTCATGCAGTTTGTAGAAGTCTCGTAAAGAAAAAGGAAAACAAGCACATCTCATCTTAGGTCTATTTTAAGAAGCATCAATTAGCCATTCAGCTCATTAAAACTCACTATTAAATAGCATATAACATGAAAAACACAACATTGCAACAATTTATTTTTTTTAATTTAGTTTAAAATTAATTAAAATTGTTTTCATTAAGTTCTTACACTTGGCATGTAAAACTGTTTATAAAATGGTTAACAAAAGGTAATATTTGAGATTCATTAAATCTGCAGGCATTTTTCTACTAAAAAGCAAAAGCATGTTGGTTCCATCCTCAATACTTTAAAATTTGTAAAATTTTAAATATTAATGATAATATTTACTGTCAATTCAGACACTGGGACACTTATAATGATTGAAAATAAAGGATGAGGTAAATTTTGGTTAATATAGCAATAGCTCTTTCCATGAAAGATATTTTACACTAATTATATATATATATGTGGGAGAAGGAAAAGGCAACCCGCTCCAGTATTCTTGCCTGGAGAGCCCCAGGGATGGAGGAGCCTGGTGGGCTGCCGTCTATGGGGTCGCACAGAGTCAGAAACAACTGAAGCGACTTTGTAGCAGCAGCAACAGCAGCATATATATGTGAGTATATGTACATTTATTTTTATAAACATATATACACCCATATAAACATATTTATATACATATGTGTGTGCATATACATATATATGTATATATACATATAATTTTTGAGAGAGCTCATGTATATGGCAATAAACTTTCTCAAAAATTTTTAAAATTGATCAAATCAAAAAAATAAATAAATAAAACTGATCAAATCACACTTCTGCTATTTCTACCCCTGGAAAGGGAAAATCAGATAAAGCCATCATGGCAGAACTTATTCAAGCTTGCTTATTAGTGTACCTCCGATAAAAGAGAAATTAAGAACTAATTTGAGAAGCATCATTCTCCTGTAGTGTCATTAGCTTTAATTTATTTCCTTTTTTTTAATGTCAAGAAAATGTCAAGTGGCCCTAATTACATGTTAAAATAGAAATTCTAAACAGTGACCACTAGAAGTCTTGCTATTGTGCATAATTCTTGTAAGGGGTCTTGCTCCTACCTTTCTCTGTAGAATAACAGAGAAATACAGTGATTGGGAGATCGAGAGCAAGAGTGATTTTTTTTTTTTCAAAGATGAGCACAGTACACTGTTTGAAAAAGGAGTATTTCACTTTGACAAAGAATTAAGCCCATAGGAGGAAAGCAAGAAATCAAGGTGTGACTCCCTTCCCAGAAATAAGTACATTTTTCACATCTTCCTCCATCTATAAAATCGCTTGTTAATTCTGAATTCCACATTCCAATTTAGATTGTTATAAATATTATATCTTTTGATTTATTTGATACCCAATAGGGAATAAAATGGTATACTATGTTAAAAAGTCTTTAAACAATGATTGATATCACATTATCTTTTTAGATTTCTATATTTTCTGGAGTTCAAAATAACAAAACATATTTAACGAGAACACAGAAGTTAGATTTGCTATCACTTTTAATTTACCTTCTACATTTTTGTGATAAAGAAAATCAGCCTTAAAACACTTATGTAGCTTGTCCAAAAGAGTATAGGGCTACCAACTCACTTATCAGATCAACTTGTGCCCCTAGTATCCTCTGCTAGACCTAATACACTAGACAGTCTAACTTACGTCTGTGTTGGTCGTTTCTGGTGGCTCAGTGGTAAAGTATTCGCCTGCATGCAGGAGCCACAGGAGACATGGGTTTAATCCCTGGGTGGCGAAGATCCCGTGGAGGAGCGAGTGGCAATCCACTCCATTATTCTCACCTGGAGAATCCCCATGGACAGAGGAGCCTGGCAGGCTACAGTCATGGGGTTGCAAAGAGTCAGACTTGATTGACGCAACTTAACACACACACACACACACACACACACGTCTGTGTTGCTTCCCGTCATTATTAGCACACAGCCTGGCAATGAAAAGACATTTAGCATATATGCACATTAATAACTTCATTGGAAACATTGATGAATATGAATGGATTTTCTCAAAGCATCTGTTTAACTCTACCAAGAATTACAGTCAGCTTTTGTGAGATCAGAAACTTAATTTGTGAAGCCATCTTAGAGAAAAAAGTATACAAAATTAGTAATGCAAATGTGGAACAAAATAAATGTCTATTTTGAAAAGAAAAATTAAATCACAAAACACAATAAAAGCGTGTTTTAAGGAGTGTATTACTTTTGTATGTTGCTGTAACACATTTACACAAATTTAGTGGTTTAAAACAATACAGTTTCATTCTCTTACAGTTCTGGAGAACAAAAGTCCAAAATCAGTTTCATGCTAAAGTCAAGGGCCATTAGGGCTGATTCCTTCAAAGGCTCTAGAGAAAAATCTGTTTTATATATGTGTGTGTATATTGTATATATATATAAAGGCTTCCCTCATAGCTCAGTTGGCAAAGAATTCGCCTGCAATGCATATCCATATGTGCATATATCAGTTCAGTTCAGTCGCTCAGTTGTGTCCCACTCTTTGTGACCCCATGGACTGCAGCACGCCAGGCCTCCCTGTCCATCACCAACTCCCGGAGCTTACTCAAACTCATGTCCATCGAGTCAGTGATGCCACCCAGCCATCTCAACCTCTATCATCCCCTTCTCCTCCTACCTTCAATCTTTCCCAGCCTTTCTGCCTTCAAAACCCTCCTCTAACCCTACCTAAATAATCTAAGATAATTTTTTCCATCTGAAGATCTTTAACTATTTACATCTGCAAAATCACTTTTGTCATGTAAAGTAATTGTGCTGTTCCAGGGATTTTTTTTTTTTTTTTTAAATATTATTTTATTAGTTGGAGGCCAATCACTTCACAACATTTCAGTGGGTTTTGTCATACATTGACATGAATCAGCCATATAGTTACACGTATTCCCCATCCCGATCCCCCCTCCCACCTCCCTCCCCACCCGACTCCTCAGGGTCCTCCCACTGCACCAGGCCCGAGCACCTGACTCATGTATCCCACCTGGGCTGGTGGTCCGTTTCACCATAGATAATATACATGCTGTTCTTTCAAAACATCCCACCCTCACGTTCTCCCCCAGAGTTCAAAAGTCTGTTCTGTACTTCTGTGTCTCTTTTTCTGTTTTGCATATAGGGTTATTGCCACCATCTATCTAAATTCCGTATATATGTGTTAGTATACTGTAATGTTCTTTATCTTTCTGGCTTACTTCACTCTGTAAAATGGGCTCCAGTTTCATCCATCTCATTAGAACTGATTCAAATGAATTCTTTTTAACGGCTGAGTAATATTCCATGGTGTATATGTACCACAGCTTCCTTATCCATTCATCTGCTGATGGGCATCTGGGTTGCTTCCATGTCCTGGCTATTATAAACAGTGCTGCAATGAACATTGGGGTGCACGTGTCTCTTTCAGATATGGATTCCTCAGTGTGTATGCCTAGAAGTGGTATTGCTGGGTCATATGGCAGTTCTATTTCCAGTTTTTTAAGAAATCTCCACACTGTTTTCCATAGTGGCTGTACTAGTTTGCATTCCCACCAACAGTGTAAGAGGGTTCCCTTTTCTCCACACCCTCTCCAGCATTTATTGCTTGTAGACTTTTGGATAGCAGCCATCCTGACTGGCGTGTAATGGTACCTCATTGTGGTTTTGATTTGCATTTCTCTGATGATGAGTGATGTTGAGCATCTTTTCATGTGTTTGTTAGCCATCTGTATGTCTTCTTTGGAGAAATGTCTGTTTAGTTCTTTGGCCCATTTTTTGATTGGGTCGTTTATTTTTCTGGAATTGAGCTTCAGGAGTTGCTTGTATATTTTTGAGATTAATCCTTTGTCTGTTTCCTCATTTGTTATTATTTTCTCCCAATCTGAGGGCTGTCTTTTCACCTTACTTATAGTTTCCTTTGTTGTGCAAAAGCTTTTAATTTTCATTAGGTCCCATTTGTTTATTTTTGCTTTTATTTCCAATATTCTGGGAGGTGGGTCATAGAAGATCTTGCTGTGATTTATGTCGGAAAGTGTTTTGCCTATGTTCTCCTCTAGGAGTTTTATAGTTTCTGGTCTTACATTTAGATCTTTAATCCATTTTGAGTTTATTTTTGTGTATGGTGTTAGAAAGTGTTCTAGTTTCATTCTTTTACAAGTGGTTGACCAGTTTTCCCAGCACCACTTGTTAAAGAGATTGTCTTTTTTCCATTGTATATCCTTGCCTCCTTTGTCAAAGATGAGGTGTCCATAGGTTCGTGGATTTATCTCTGGGCTTTCTATTCTATTCCATTGATCTATATTTCTGTCTTTGTGCCAGTACCATACTGTCTTGATGACTGTGGCTTTGTAGTAGAGTCTGAAGTCAGGCAGGTTGATTCCTCCAGTTCCATTCTTCTTTCTCAAGATTACTTTGGCTATTCGAGGTTTTTTGTATTTCCATACAAATTGTGAAATTATTTGTTCTAGTTCTGTGAAAAATACCGTTGGTAACTTGATAGGGATTGCATTGAATCTATAGATTGCTTTGGGTAGAATAGCCATTTTGATAATATTGATTCTTCCAATCCATGAGCACGGTATGTTTCTCCATCTGTTTGTGTCCTCTTTATTTCTTTCATCAGTGTTTTATAGTTTTCTATGTATAGGTCTTTTGTTTCTTTAGGTAGATATACTCCTAAGTATTTTATTCTTTTTGTTGCAATGGTGAATGGTATTGTTTCCTTAATTCCTCTTTCTGTTTTTTCATTGTTAGTGTATAGGAATGCAAGGGATTTCTGTGTGTTAATTTTATATCCTGCAACTTTACTATATTCATTGATTAGCTCTAGTAATTTTCTGGAAGAGTCTTTAGGGTTTTCTATGTAGAGGATCATGTCATCTGCAAACAGCAAGAGTTTCACTTCTTCTTTTCCTATCTGGATTCCTTTTATGTCTTTTTCTGCTCTGATTGCTGTGGCCAAAACTTCCAACACTATGTTGAATAGTAGTGGTGAGAGTGGGCATCCTTGTCTTGTTCCTGATTTCAGAGGAAATGCTTTCAATTTTTCACCATTGAGGGTGATGCTTGCTGTGGGTTTGTCATATATAGCTTTTATTATGTTGAGGTATGTTCCTTCTATTCCTGCTTTCTGGAGAGTTTTAATCATAAATGAGTGTTGAATTTTGTCAAAGGCTTTCTCTGCATCTATTGAGATAATCATATGGTTTTTATCTTTCAATTTGTTAATGTGGTGTATTACGTTGATTGATTTGCGGATATTAAAGAATCCTTGCATTCCTGGGATAAAGCCCACTTGGTCATGGTGTATGATTTTTTTAATATGTTGTTGGATTCTGTTTGCTAGAATTTTGTTAAGGATTTTTGCATCTATGTTCATCAGTGATATTGGCCTGTAGTTTTCTTTTTTTGTGGCATCTTTGTCTGGTTTTGGAATTAGGGTGATGGTGGCCTCATAGAATGAGTTTGGAAGTTTACCTTCTTCTGCAATTTTCTGGAAGAGTTTGAGTAAGATAGGTGTTAGCTCTTCTCTAAATTTTTGGTAGAATTCAGCTGTGAAGCCATCTGGTCCTGGGCTTTTGTTTGCTGGAAGATTTCTGATTACAGTTTCGATTTCCTTGCTTGTGATGACTCTGTTAAGATCTTCTATTTCTTCCTGGTTCAGTTTTGGAAAGTTATACTTTTCTAAGAATTTGTCCATTTCATCCAAGTTGTCCATTTTATTGGCATAGAGCTGCTGGTAGTAGTCTCTTATGATCCTTTGGATTTCAGTGTTGTCTGTTGTGATCTCACCCTTTTCATTTCTTATTTTGTTAATTTGGTTCTCTCTTTGTTTCTTAATGAGTCTTGCTAATGGTTTGTCAATTTTGTTTATTTTTTCAAAAAACCAGCTTTTAGCTTTGTTGATTTTTGCTATGGTCTCTTTAGTTTCTTTCGCATTTATTTCTGCCCTAATTTTTAAGATTTCTTTCATTCTGCTAACCCTGGGGTTCTTCATTTCTTCCTTCTCTAATTGCTTTAGGTGTAGAGTTAGGTTATTTATTTGGCTTTTTTCTTGTTTCTTGATGTGTGCCTGTAATGCTATGAACCTTCCCCTTAGCACTGCTTTTACAGTGTCCCATAGGTTTTGGGTTGTTGTGTTTTCATTTTCATTTATTTCTATACATACTTTGATTTCTTTTTTGATTTCTTCTATGATTTGTTGGTTATTCAGAAGCGTGTTATTTAGCCTCCATATGTTGGAATTTTTAACAATTTTTTTCCTGTAATTGAGATCTAATCTTACTGCACTGTGGTCAGAAAAGATGACTGGAATGATGTCAATTTTTTTGAATTTTCCAAGACCAGATTTATGGCCCAGGATGTGATCTATTCTGGAGAAGGTTCCGTGTGCACTTGAGAAAAAGGTGAAGTTGATTGTTTTGGAGTGAAATGTCCTATAGATATCAATTAGGTCTAGCTGGTCCATTGTATCATTTAAGGTTTGTGTTTCCTTGTTGATTTTCTGTTTAGTTGATCTATCCATGGTTGTGAGTGGGGTATTAAAGTCTCCCACTATTATTGTGTTACTATTAATTTCCTCTTTCATACTCGTTAGTGTTTGCCGTACATATTGCGGTGCTCCTATGTTGGGTGCATATATATTTATAATTGTTATATCTTCTTCTTGGATTGATCCTTTGATCATTATGTAGTGTCCTTCTTTGTCTCTTTTCACATCCTTTATTTGGAAGTCTATTTTATCTGATATGAGTATTGCGACTCCTGCTTTCTTTTGGTCTCCGTTTGCGTGAAATATTTTTTTCCAGCCCTTCACTTTCAGTCTGTATGTGTCCCTTGTTTTGAGGTGGGTCTCTTGTAGGCAGCATATACAGGGATCTTGTTTTTGTATCCATTCAGCCAATCTTTGTCTTTTGGTTGGGGCATTCAACCCATTTACATTTAAGGTAATTATTGATAGGTGTGGTCCCGTTGTCATTTACTTTGTTGTTTTGGGTTCACGTTTATACAACCTTTCTGCATTTCCTGTCTAGAGAAGATCCTTTAGCATTTGTTGAAGAGCTGGTTTGGTGGTGCTGAATTCTCTCAGCTTTTGCTTGTCTGTAAAGCTTTTGAATTCTCCTTCATATCTGAATGAGATCCTTGCTGGGTACAGTAATCTAGGTTGTAGGTTATTCTCTTTCATTACTTTCAGTATGTCCTGCCATTCCCTTCTGGCCTGGAGGGTTTCTATTGATAGATCAGCTGTTATCCTTATGGGAATCCCTTTGTGTGTTATTTGTTGTTTCTCCCTTGCTGCTTTTAGTATTTGTTCTTTGTGTTTGATCTTTGTTAATTTGATTAATATGTGTCTTGGGGTGTTTCGCCTTGGGTTTATCCTGTTTGGGACTCTCTGGGTTTCTTGGACTTGGGTGGCTATTTCCTTCCCCATTTTAGGGAAGTTCTCAGCTATTATCTCCTCGAGTATTTTCTCATGGCCTTTCTTTTTGTCTTCTTCTTCTGGGACTCCTATGATTCGAATGTTGGGGCGTTTCACATTGTCCCAGAGGTCCCTGAGGTTGTCCTCATTTCTTTTGATCCTTTTTTCTTTTTTCCTCTCTGCTTCATTTATTTCCACCATTTTATCTTCTACCTCACTTATCCTATCTTCTGTCTCCGTTATTCTACTCTTGGTTCCCTCCAGAGTGTTTTTGATCTCATTCATTGCATTATTCATTTTTAATTGACTCTTTTTTATTTCTTCTAGATCTTTATTAAACATTTCTTGCATCTTTTCAATCTTTGTCTCCAGGCTATTTATCTGTACCTCCATTTTGCTTTCAAGATTTTGGATCATTTTTATTATCATTATTCTAAATTCTTTTTCAGGTAGATTTCCTATCTCCTCCTCTTTTGTTTGACTTGGTGGGCTTTTTTCATGTTCCTTTACCTGTTGGGTATTTCTCTGCCTTTTCATCTTGTTTAGATTGCTGTGTCTGGAGTGGGCTTTCTGTATTCTGGAGGTCTGTGGTTCCTTTTTATTGTGGAGGTTTTACCCAGTGGGTGGGGTTAGACGATTGGCTTGTCAAGGTTTCCTGATTAGCGAAGCTTGCGTCAGTGTTCTGGTATGCGGATCTTGATTTCTTCTCTTTGGATAGCAATGGAGTGCCCAGTAATGAGTTTTGAGATGGGTCTATGTGTTAGGTGTGACCTTGGGCTGTCTGTATGTTGACGTTCAGGGCAATGTTCCTGCGTTGCTGGAGAATTTGCGTGTCGTGCTCTAAAACTTATTGGCTCTTGGGTGGTGGTTGGTTTCGGTGCACGTATGGAGGCTTTTGTACGGTCACTTATTACTTAAAGATCCATGTAGTCAGGAGTTTTCTGGTGTTCTCAGGTTTTGGGCTTAAGTCTCCTGCCTCTGGATTTCAGTTTTATTCGTCCTGTAGTCTGAGGACTTCTCCAACTATACAGCACTGATAATAAAACTTCTAGGTTAATGGTGGAAAGTTTCTCCCCCGTTAGGGATACCCAGAGAGGTTCACCGAGTTACATGGAGAAGAGGAGAGGGAGGAGGGAGATAGAGATGGGCAGGAGGAGAAAGAGGGGGACTCAAGAGGAGAGAGACAGATCTACGAAGTTGTCTGATCCCAGAGTGTTCTCCGTAGCCCAGACACCCACAAAGATTCACAGAATTGGATTGGGAAGAGAAGGGGAAAGGAGGAAATAGAGGTGTTCTGAGGTAGAAAACAGAGTCAAGATTGGGAGAGAATAATCAACACACTCGTGAATAAAAATGGGAGCTGAATATTGGATTCTTAAATGTTCACAATTTATATCATATACTGAAAAACAAAAATTAAAAATCTAGAGTAGAGGTTAGACTCTTAAAAATACTATATTAAAAACAAAAACCAAAACACACAAAAGAAATTTTAGAAATATATATGAAGTTTGGTATAAAAATAGGGCTTCTCTTCTTCTTTTTTTTTTTTTCCCTTTCTTCTGTAAGGTTATAGTGGATTGAAAATGAAAATTAAGGTGTAGTAAAAGGAGTGCTAGAGGGCTTTAAAAGAAATAAGAGAAAAAGAAAAAGAAAATAGAAGAGAAGAAGAAAAAAGAACAGAAAAAAAAGAAGAAAAAGAAAAAAAAGAAAAAAGAAAGAGAAAAAAAATTGTTTTGCCTAATTAAAAAAAATCGTAAAAATCTATGAAAGTTAAGGAGTAATGGGGGAGTAATAAGGAATTTTTAAAGGAAAATAAAAGAGAACCAAGAAAAAAGAAAAAAAAATTTTTTTTTCCCCTTACTTAAAAAAAAAAAAAGAAAAAAAAAAAAAGAAAAGAAAAAGAAAAAATATATCTAGGAATTTCTCTGGAGCTGGTGCGGTCAGTGTGGGTTCGGCTCAGCTTCAGATAGCTCCCCGTTCCAGCTTACACTTCTCGATATCTACAGGCCCTTCCGGTGTAGTCAGTCGGTGGTTTCTTCAGGGATTTTAATCTGTTGCACCGGTCCCTTCTGAATCGGTTCCCTTTGTTTATTTGGGTTCTGTTGCCGGTCTCTTCCGCGCCTAATTTCCGCCCTGACACAGGGGGCGGAGGTGGATTCTTATTCAGGTAGCTAGTTCCGTCGCGCTGCGGGGAGGGGCTGTGCGGGGAGGGGCTGTGCCGGGAGGGGCCGGCGCTCCAGGGAGAGGCTTGCGCTCTTTCTCGGTCTGCGCTGCTCAGGCTCCGGGCTGCTCTGTATGAAGCGTGCGCGGCTCCAGCCCTCGGGCGATTCACAAAAGCTCCGCACACAAAGCTGGGCCCGCGCTCCGTCCCCTCGCCGCCCGAGCGGCCCAGGCAGCCAGGCGCTTGACGGGCGCTCTCTCCCCAGGTGCGGCGCGTCTTCTGCCCCGCGCGGTCCCAGTCTCAGTCCCCGCCGGCGCCGGTCGGGCGCGCGCGCCCTCCGTCTCGCCGCGACCCTCCCGGGGGACTTCGGCCGCCCAGAATCTCGGTCCCTTTGTTCTGCGACCGGCCGGCAGTGTGTTCGGGCCGGTTAATTTTCTCTCTCTTGCTCTCCCACAGTTCAAGCTGGCAACTCACAAAAGCTCCCTCTGATTGTCCTCAGGGCGCTCAGGCCCGGATCCAGCCCCAAGCAATGCCGCCCGCCCCTCTCCGTTCCGCCCCCACTTGCTGGTTGCGGATGCGGGCGTCTGGGGTACTTTTCTGCTGGGAGTTGCTTTTAGGCTCGTAATCTGTGGGTTTTATTTATTCTATCCCTCCCAGTCAGATTCAAACTCTTGAGATTCCAACACTTCCCCCAGGCCCGCCAGTGCGAGGGTTTCCCGGTGTCTGGGAACGTCCTCTATTAAGTCCCTTCCCGGGACGGATCTCCGTCCTTAGCTCTTTTGTTTCGCTTTTTATCTTTTATATTTTGTCCTACCTCCTTTCGAAGACAATGGGCTGCTTTTCTGGGTGCCTGATGACCTCAGCTAGCGATCGGAAGTTGTTTTGTGAAGTTTGCTCTGCGTTCTGTTATTTTTTTGATGAATTTCTAGGAGAGAAAGTGGTCTCTCCGTCCTACTCCTCCGCCATCTTGGCTCCTCCCCTCTGTTCCAGGGATTTTATCTCCAATATCTGTGAGGGTCATCATTCAGCTTACCACAAGGAGATAAATTAAAGTGATCAAAAAATAATAATAAATATCATCCTGAATTGAATGAATTACATGAATTAATAGAGTTAACATGAATTAACTCCTTTTCACACTACTATAATATATTCTCCTGATTATTTTGGCAACATGCTCTTTGATTAATTCTTCATATGATGATGATGTTGATGCATATTTTATTGATGTAAAATTCACATAATATAAAATTAACCTTTTTAGAGAGAAAAATCAGTAATATTTAATATACCCACTATGTTACATAACAATCATGTCTATCTATAGCTAAATATTATCGTTTGAAAAGGAAATCAAAGGAAACCCTATACTTATTAATCAGTTACTTCCCATTCCTTCCCACTCTCAGCCCCAGACAACCACAAGTTGTGTTCCTTCTCTACGGATTTGCTGCATCTGTATATTTCATATAAATGTAATTGTATCATATGGGACCTTTTCTGTCTGGTCTGTTTCTCATAGAAGAATGTCTTCAAGCTTCATTTATATCACTGTATGTCATATCAGTTTTTTAACTAATTTTTGTAACCAAATAATATTTCATTTGTTTATCCATAATTTGTTTATCCATTCATCCAATTGGTAGACATTTAGCTTGTTTCCACCTTTTGGTTATTAGGTACAAGTATTTGATACTTGTTTTTATTTCTTTAGGGTATAGATCTAAGAGTGGAATCACTAGGCGTATGGCCATGTTATGTTTAGGTTTTGAGGAATTTGCAGGGTTTTCCACAACTCAATCATTTTAATCCCCACCAGCAAGGAACATGAGATCCAAATTCTCCACATTCTCACAATAATCCCTTTTTTTTTTTTAATTCACTCTTTTTCTTTAGATTCTTTTTCCATAGAGGCCATTACAAAGTACTGAGTAGAGCACTCTGGTGCTATACAGTAATTATTTTATATACAGATGTGTGCAGATGGCAAATCCAATCTCCCAATTTGTCCCACCCCCACCCTTATCCCCTGGTAATCATAAATCTGCTTTCCACATCTGTAACTGTACTTCTTTTTTATAGGTAAGTTCATCTGTAACCTTTTTTTTTTTAAACACTCTAAATATAAACCATACCATATGATATTCATTTTACTGAGTCAGACTTACTTCACTCAGTATAGCAATGTATATAGACCCATCCTTGTTGCTGCTAATGGAACGGTTTTGTTCTTTTCATGGCTGAGTAATATTCCACTGGGCTTCCTGGGCGGCTCAGCAGTGGAGAATAGGTCTGCCAAGCAGGAGATGCAGATATGATCACTAAGCTGGGAAAATCCCCTGGAGGAGGAAGAAGTAAACCATTCTTGTATTCTTGCTTGGGAAATCCCATGGACAGAGAAGCCTGGTGGGCTGCAGTCCAAGGGTTCACCGAAGAGCTGGAAGCCACTTAGCTACAGGCTTTTCCTTTCAATAGTCCATCATTTAACTGGACGCTACCATTCTTCTGCTGATGAACATTTAGGCGGCTTCCATGCCCTGGCTGTTGTAAATAGTGCTGCATAGGGGTGCGTGCATCTTTTTTAATTATGGTTTTCTTTGGGTATATCCAGGAGTGGGCCCACAGGATCATAAGCTAGCTCTACTTTCAGTGTTTTATGGAACCTCCATACTGTTCTCCATAATGACCTCACTGACTTACATTTCCACGAATAGAGGATTCCCTTTTGTCCACATGCTCTCTAGCATTTACTGTTTGTAGACTTTTGATACTGGCCATTCTGTGAGGGGACACCTCATTGTAGTTTTGATTTGCATTTTTCTAATAATTAGTGATGTTAAGCATCTGTATTTTGGCTAACAATATGTTTTTGGAGAAACTTCTATTTAGATCTTCTGCCCATTTTTGGATTGAGTTGTTTTTTTCAATACTGAGCAGTATAAGCTATTTCTATATTTTGGAGGTTAATCCCTGGTTGGCTGCTTCATTTGCAAGAATGACATTTTGCAATATTTTTTCTACTTAGAGAACAAAGATATGAAAACTCCTCTGGTACAGTTAGTCAAGGTTTTCTTTTGTTTTTTTTTTTTTTTTTTTTTTCATTCTCAACTGTTGGGACACCTAAAACATGTAATAACATACATAGACATATATACTATTTTAGTACAGATCCAAGTTTGTGTCTCATACATTTTTAACATCCTATCAAAAATTATATGAAGCATCTATATTTATGTACCCCACAGGAAGGAACTTCAGTTTTGACGAAGTGTTGATAAATTTGGTGTAAGCCAACTTTTATACAATTGATGCTGGGAAGTATTTTGCACAGACCAGTTTCTGGCTCCCTTCAGGTCCCCTCTACTATCCCACTCTTCCTATGCCAGGCACCACAGGACTTAGCCATACCACCATACTTCCTAGACCTTTGAGACACAGTACAATGCTATGCAATCAACAATCTAAGCAGTAGAACTATTTCTAGAACCTATACCTACAGTGGGCATCTAGCAATAACTTACCCCTGTGCAAAAGAAATGGGAACCACCTAATTATATCTTTTAAAAATTCAAACTAAATATATTCCAAAACTTTCATTTAGCTGGATCCAAACAATTTTCACAGTAGAAGTGAGACTGAGGGGAAGTTAGAGTGGAAAGAGACAGTGGCTTTAAGTTGTAGTTAAAGTATCTTATTTCAACAAAATTTACAGAAGCATATGGCCTTGTAAATCCATTGTCAGGGCATTTCCCAGGGCATTGGGAGGGGTCATGAAATGAGAAGCTCATGTGTGTGTCTGTATGCCTAAAGCTAACATGATATTGTAATCAAATATACTTCAATAAAAATGATAAACAATGTTTAAGGTTAGAAATTAATATTAAGGCATAGAAATAACAGAACTCTTAACAACAGAAAAAAAACAACATATGCTCCTGAGATGTTTTGCTTTTTCATTTTAATGTTTTCATTGTTTTTGTTGCTTATAGCTTTGCTTTTGGTAGAATTAAATCTCTTGAGGAATGTAAAAGTAGTATCATTTGTTTTTTGTATTTTGGTTTTATTATGATTATTTCAAGTGGTAATTATATTTAATATTTTTAATAAAATATTTTATTACATTTTAATATTGGATTTCTAAGATAATTGCATAATATTCTAAACATCTAATAATGGTATAAGTTTGAATCTAGTTATCATTTTCTTTAAATCACTTTTATGAATCTTATCTTAATTAAGAAATCAACTGATATCTGTATCAAATGTAATAAACTACCAAAAAGCATCAAGGCAATGCAAGTATAAATAGCAATAGAAAGTTATTAACTTACAAGGCAAAAAAACCAAAACACATTAAAAATATGAAGTAAAATAGAAAGAAAAGGAATGCTTTTAAAATTTGTTTGAGGATCTTTGCAGAAATTAAAAAGTGCAAACATCAGGCATCCATGGCAAAGAGAGAAATTCAGTATATTTGGAAACTCTTATATACTAGTAGCAAGTATGTCACTACCAGGAGAAAAAGACTTTAGTTCTCACCCTGTGTTCTACATGGAAACTGGAATATATACACTCATACACAAAGACATTTATACAAACACATTTACCTACAGATACATATATTGTATCTGTACATATTACAGATACAATATGCACATATTGTTGGATATGCACATACTATTAGTACATACTAATAGCAATATTTACATTCAAATGAAGAAATATTACACAATTGTCTGAATCTTTGAATAAATAAGGTTTTCATATATTGTGCACACAATAAAGTAATAATTCAACTGATATAGTAAGTAAACACATTTTTTTCCAGTGTTCAAAGCCCTATTTCAGAGGGAAAAATAAACTCTTCCTTTAAACTTGAATTTCAAAAGATCCTCCTGATTCTTCCTCAAGTCTTTCCTTCTGGTTGAGTTCAGTTCAGTTCAGTCGCTCAGTCGTGTCCAACTCTTTGCGACCCAATTAATACTGATGAAATCTGTTTACTTACATTTTCTCAAATGTATTTGGTGTGATCCTTAAGATACAGGTACTTTGGTTAAAGTTTTACAGTAGAACATTAATTTCCTTTGTGTGATTTTTGACTTTCCAGTGAAACTGAACTTGGCATTTATCCCCATGAGAACAGTATTATGCTCTCTTGTCGCTGCAATCAATGTCCCATGTTATTTCATAAGTCATTATTTAAAGGCATATAGCTTCCCCACTTACGTACAGTGATTTTTTTTTAAAGTTAGTCAATTTAGATATTTGGAGGCAGTTTAAATGAAATAATTGTGCCAGACCTGATCTTCAATCTAAGCAAGTCAAATGTAGTCTACTTTTCAAATGAAAACATAAATTTAGCTATATGGGAATATTTCTCTCTAAGTTCATATTTTAGTACATATTGTTATTACCTTAAAAGAATACTTAGGAATTGCTTACTTGGGTCACAAATGAGATACAAGCACACACACAGTTTTGTTTTGTTATGATATACACATACAACTTTAAACAGTGAATTTGCTTGGATAAAAATCTATTATTGCTACCACATTATTTTATTAAAACAGCTAAGTATTGCTTTATATTCTAGTTCAGTTCAGTTCAGTTACTCAGTCATGTCCAACTCTTTGTGACCCCATGGACTGCAGCACGCCAGGCCTCCCTGTTCATCACCATCTCCTGGAGCTTATTCAAACTCATGTCCATTGAGTCAGTGATGCCATCCAACCATCTCATACTCTGTCACCCCCTTCTCCTCCTGCTATCAATCTTTACCAACATCAGGGTCTTTTCAAATGAATCAGCTCTTTGCACCAGGTGACCAAAATATTGGAGTTTCAGCTTTAGCATCAGCACTTCCAATGCATATTCAGGACTGATTTCCTTAAAGATGGATTGGTTGGATCTCCTTGGAGACCTATAATTCTTCAGGTTAAGATTTAAACACTTCTTGATATGGGAGAACTGACAGATTACTCCTCAAGCAGTACTTGTAGGAGTCATCTTCAGTAGAGATCAAGATCTTGTGGGAGAAAGACAATCCGATTGACTAGCAGAGGGTCCTCACACACTAAGCATATCTCAAGATTTCGAACATGTCTGTTTAAAATATGTCCGACCTGTCTAATAAAATAAGCCTTTTATATATTTTGGAAACCTTACAGTAGTTTGGGGATTTTGGCTGTAGTTTAGGTAATAATATCAATTTAATTTTGCAAATACTGATGGATTATTTGCCACATAAATTTACTATGAACTGACCAGAAACACACTATCAAAATTTAAGATAATTTATTTTATAGTTATTATTTTTCCTTTTCTATATACAAGGAATGTCCTTAAGAATGACTATCGCCAGCCACTAATATCAAGTATTCTACTCTTCATGTTGTTATATAAGTAGATTTATGTGTCCACTTCCAGAGCAAATTTTTAGCATTAGCTAGAATCATCATTTGTTTCCAAAAAGCAATTACCTCCAAACAAAAATAACTGCTAAGTTTCCCATATCATACAAAAACCAAAATGATCTCAAATGAAACCAAAATGATCTCAAATGAAACCAAATTTACAAATATTTTGAAAAGTTAAATTGAAAACTATAATCCAATAGAAACTTAACTGAAAAACACTCTCATCAAATTTATGTATCATATGTTGTTGACAGGGAGTTTTGCTTCAAATAGCTCACCTGATGAGATGGAAGAATTGTAAACTTGATATTTTAAATTTAACAGCATGTTCTCATATGCATGAAGCTAAAGCAAATAAAATAGTGTAACTTATGATATGCATCAGTGGTGAGAATTGTAATGATAGTTTTAAATGTCAAATGTAAATTTGAAGATTGAAACAGATTTCCAGAAGAGAAATTTACCAAGCATTTTTCAACCATTAAAGCAATGTAAAGTGTACAAATGTGATAGAAAATAGCAAAAGAGAAGACTATGTCATTTTGTTGAAGAGTTTGATAAGATTATATGATCTTGGCTATTAAATGCTCTTTTTCTCTTATTTTTATAGCTGTCAGTTTTTTGAACAATATTTTTAGCAAAGAAATGTTTGGGTTTCAAGCTTCAATGGCATTTAATTTTTTCTTGAAAATGAATACGAGAACTTCACTAAGCTCTAAGAAGAAAAACTCTCTTTTAGAAGTCATAGACATTTTTAAAAGGAAGATCATGATTAGTTGTTTCTACTCTGAAAATTATTGTCATAGTTATGATATACTTGAATGTTTATATTGAGAGGATAATGAAAACACATAATAGCACACCACGTCTTATGGAATATAAGATCTTGGATTTAATCAAATTTTTTAGGGGGAAAATGCTTTTTAAGATAATTGAGGAGAGGAAGATAAGTTTTCTAGTCTTTTCCATTCATAAAAACCAACAATATTGAATTCAACTAAGTTTCTAATGTAATTCTTCTTTCATTTAATATTTCTGTATTATGGTTTAAAAAATAGGAAACTACTATGATCATATTGTTAATAAACACTACTCCCATGATAACCTTCTGTAAACTACTATTTACTAACACTGACATCTAAACCCTTAAACAAACAAATGAAATATCATAGACAAATTTGGGATTTCCTCCATAAGTCACTTTGATTGACTTCCTTTCCAATATATATTATTCACATAAACACTTGTTAGGGAGATTGACTACATAATTATCCTGTATCTACTGGGAATGATTATTTATTAAAAGTTAGTAAGGGGGATTAACTATATAATTATCTTGTGTTAACTTGATGACTACATTTTTTATACTATTCTCACTGAATTGTCAAGTAGCTTACAAGCATACATTGTGTTCAAATATCAGCCATGTGAACTTTGGCAAGTAATCTAACAATTCTTATAGATGAGTTTCCTTATATGTAAAATGGAAGTAGACATAGTACCTTCCCAAAGGTTTAATTAGATCAATATATGTAAATTGGTTGGTTCTTTTGTCTTTAGTAAGAAATTTTCTTTATAAATTAATATGAGAAAAAGTAATAATTTACTCTAGAAATTATCTGGAATGATATAATAGACACTGTTAAGTCTCGTTGAAAATGAGTGCCTTGCACCAGTCAGGATGGCTGCTATCCAAAAGTCTACAAGCAATTAATGCTGGAGAGGGTGTGGAGAAAAGGGAACCCTCTTACACTGTTGGTGGGAATGCAAACTAGTACAGCCACTATGGAAAACAGTGTGGAGATTTCTTAAAAACTGGAAATAGAACTGCCATATGACCCAGCAATCCCACTCCTGGGCATACACACTGAGGAAACCAGATCTGAAAGAGACACGTGCACCCCAATGTTCATCGCAGCACTGTTTATAATAGCCAGGACATGGAAGCAGCCTAGATGCCCATCAGCAGACGAATGGATAAGGAAGCTGTGGTACATATACACCATGGAATATTACTCAGCCGTTAAAAAGAATTCATTTGAATCAGTTCTAATGAGATGGATGAAACTGGAGCCCATTATACAGAGTGAAGTAAGCCAGAAAGATAAAAAACATTACAGCATACTAATGCATATATATGGTATTTAAAAAGATGGTAACGATAACCCTATATTCAAAACAGAAAAAGAGACACAGATGTACAGAACAGACATTTGGACTCTGTGGGAGAAGGCGAGGGTGGGATGTTCTGAGAGAATAGCATTGAAACAAGTATACTATCAAGTGTGAAACAGATCACCAGCCCAGGATGGATGCATGAGACAAGTGCTCGGGGCTGGTGCACTGGGAAGACCCAGAGGGATGGGGTGGGGAGGGAGGTGGGAGGGGGGATCGGGATGGGGAACACATGTAAATCCATGGCTGATTCATGTCAATGTATGGCAAAAACCACTACAATATTGTAATTAGCCCCCAACTAATAAAAATAAATGGAAAAAAAAAGAAAATGAGTGCCTTGGTTTGTTTTTTGTTTGCATGTTTTAACATGAAGCAAATCTGGGAAGTCAGTATGTCTATCTCATTTGCAAATCTGAAAATTTTCTGAGGAATAATAAAGTGTAAATTGTTTCAAATGCTCTATTACTTGTGGAAAGATAATTTCCCATTGTTTTCCAAAGATTTAAGATAAGATTTATCTTCAACCTCTATATAAAATAGAAATAATATTTAGGACATACAAAATAATGTGTGATAATGTCAAATTGATTTTGTTGCTGGGCAACTCTTGCCTGAAATCGCCCTTTGCTGTTTACATTTCATACTTAATTCTTCAGGTTATTTTAGGGTTGTCTTCCTAGGATAAGTGGCTTTTAGAGTTAGTGACAGATTGCTGCAGATGGAGAGGCGAATCACAGCCACACTTATGTTATCTCTTAATTGACCAGTAACAGGGGCTATATCATCATGTTCCTAGACTCATGGCTTCTTCTGTGACCAGAATACAGTTAGCAATTGCAGCAGTGGCCTTACATAGAAAATACCCCATTAACTTTTCCCTTTCAGTATCAGCTGTAAATTCCTTCCACTGTCTGAACACTTTTGTTTCAGTCCTACCTGGTAATTTTGGAGGCGGTGGGGGAGGTTGGGCAGGACAAATGGCAGCAAGAACTGGGAAGCCGGCCTCCTTGCTGAGATTGAACTAGGGACTCTGAGGCACCCGGTTGCCTGAGAATGCTCTATCCTGCGCAATAGCTCAGGTTTCTTTCTAGATTTAGAAAGCAAATAAAATTACTATTGGATCTCTGATTCGGTTTTGAAGCTAAACTCGTGGAAATGATAATCTCACGGTGGCTCAGCCTTTTCTTTTGCCTTTAGGCAGTCTCTTAGCAATTTCCAAGACTTTATTCCTCAGGCCCATAAGAAGGAGCATTTTCATTAAATTAGTTAAAAGGTCCTTCACTGAGAGTTCTTGGAATATGGCTTCAAATTTCACATTCATGAATCTTTAATCTATTTTTCCAAAACAGGACTTCAGTGATGCAATTCTCATGCAGAGACAATCAAACTTCCACACTGAAGTCCCTGTTCTGAACTTGATCAATCATGAATCTACAATCAATACAACTAATAACACTTATATTGAAAATTACAAGTTCACAATGATATTTCTGTATCTATAACATAATTTTTCTGAGAGGGGCTACAGTTGATCACACATTGAAGAATTTGAAAACTCATTCTTCTCTGGAATATTCAATTAGAAGATCAGCAAAAATAAGCCTCAACCTGTCAGAAGTCTCTGTCATTAAGTCATAAAATAGTATCAAAGACTGTAGGTTAGTCTCATTCAGAAACATGGAAAGTTGTTTTTATGTATGTTGGCTTTTTTTTTTGTTAAAAGCAATGACACAATTCTAGTAAAATGAAGAGCATAGTTGTTTTATTTTACATGTATGGTGACTAAGTTCCTAGGCAAAATATTTATTTACATTTGATTCTCTACTTCTATCGATTCATTAGATTACTTTGAAAAAAAAATTAGTATTATACATAACTTTGAAAAAAAAAATCATTCCAGAAATCTAAGGCAGTCTCCAGTAATTTTTGTGATACAAAATCCAAAATAAATTTAATGAAACTTCTGTTTGCTAGTAAATATATTACAATAATATGCTATTTATTGAGAAAGAAAAAAGTGATCTCTGATATCCGGGAGCTGTTTGGTAATATCAGCTAGGCTTTGGTATTACTGTGAACTGTCCTGTCACTCACAGCCAAGTGTCAATTATCTCCTCTTGAACATAAATAATTTCAAAGAACATCAACATCAGACAGGTCACTCTGACCATGATGAATCAGAGCAAAAATAATATCACTATGTAATTATGTCTGAATACAAAAAATAAAACAAGAATATTATCAAGGCACAAAATAACAAGCATCTCCCACTGCAGCTTGTTTATAAATTATACCTTTGCCCTTGTCTAGTCTTCCTTCCCAATACTCAAGATTTAATTATACACAATCACAGATTTACTGGCATTCTTGATATCATACAATTCCAGAATAAATCCCCACTTCCTTAAACCTTGCCTTGATTCATGCAATATGATATTACTGAGGAGAGTGAAAAAGTTGGCTTAAAGGTCACATTCAGAAACTAAGATCATGGCATCCGGTCCCATCACTTCATGGCAAATAGATGGGCAAACAGTGGAAACAGTGGCTGACTATATTTTGGGTGGCTCCAAAGTCACTGCAGATGGTGATTGCAGCCATGAAATTAAAAGATGTTTACTCCTTGGAAGGAAAGTTATGACCAACCTAGACAGCATATTAAAAAGCAGAGACATCACTTTGTCAACAAAGGTCCGTCTAGTCAAGGCTGTGGTTTTTCCAGTGGTCACGTATGAGTGTGAGAGTTGGACTATAAAGAAAGCTGAGCACTGTAGAATTGATGCTTTTGAACTGTGATGTTGGAGAAGACTCTTGAGAGTCCCTTAGAGTGCATGGAGATCCAACCAGTCCATCCTGAAGGAGATCAGTCCTGGGTGTTCATTGGAAGGACTGATGTTGAAGTTGAAACTCCAATTCTTTGGCTGCCTGTTGTGAAGAGCTGACTCATTGGAAAAGACCCTGATTCTGGGAAAGATTGAGGGCAGGAGGAGAAGTGGATGACAGAGGATGAGATGGTTGGATGGCATCATGGAGTCAGTGGACATGGGTTTGGGTGAACTCTGGAAGTTGGTGATGGACAGGGAGGCCTGGCGTTCTGCGGTTCACAGGGTTGCAAAGAGTTGGACACGATTGAGTGACTGAACTGAACTGAGACTGTCCACAGCTCACCAAGAAGAATCTTCTTTGTTGCTATGAATAATAAATCTGACTTGTTAATCTATAGGTGTTTCAGATGAAATTTATCTGGAAGTCACTGCCATGATATTATTTGGAATTTTTATTTTTAACACGATGCCTATGTGGCAGTATAACTTTTATCTGAACAAATAAACAAGCCCTGTGGACAAAACTATGAAACACTACATTCAGAAGACAGTTTTCTGGGAGAAACAGTGATGCTAGCAATAAATGATTGGATTAATTTTTTAACGATGAGTTTTAAAATTGCTTCTACATTTCTTGGGTCACATTGGATTATGTTCCAAACGTCATGGTCTACAAAGAATTTTCCCACATGTGGTTTTCACTCTAGTAAGGAAAACAGGTGTGCATAGCCCTGGAAGCACAGTCTGAGCGCTGGATAAAGGTTTAAGGAACATGGAGATGGTAAGAGTGGGATGAATGTAAGTCCTTGATTCAAGACTTGCTGCAATAGATATCTTGATAAACTCCACAATCCTCATTCTGTTAATCAAATGCAAACTATTAAACTCTAAAAAATTGTGGAAAACCACCGAGTTCTAGGGACTTCCCAGATGGCTCAGATGGTAAAACATCTGCCTACAATGCGGGAGACACAGCTTCAATCTCTGGGTCGGGAAGATCCTCTGGAGAAGGCAATGGCACCCCACTCCAGCACTCTTGCCTGGAAAATCCCATGAACGGAGGAGCGTGGTTAGGCTACAGTCCATGGGAACGCAGAGTCGGACACGACTGAGCGACTTCGCTTTCACTTTTCACCAAGTTCTTATATAGATTCTAAAAGTTTCATAGTCCCAAGAGAGGATACACAAAGCAAATAAATGTAGTTAAAAACCAATTTCGTATAAGATTTAAAATCAACCTGATGAAAAAAAATAAATAAAAATAAAATAAAATCAACCTGATGGTTTATATGTTATGAAGAAGAAATGTAAAGTAACAAAGGATTCAAGAAAATAATAGGTACTTCTACTCATTTCACTAATGTCATCAATTTCTATTTATGATCTAACATAGAAACAAATCAAGGGAACATGAATAATTTTCGTGATATTTTTCCAAAATTATGAAACTGAAGTTTTGTAATTTGTCCAGAAGTTATTAATAACTTTAAAAAAATATTATCTTCCAAACATTTTTGGTGTTTAATTATGCAGTGAGTGCAAAAGAAAAGTGTTTGGGCAACTGGCACTCTACAGTAAGTAATCCAAAGTAGCAATTTTTGAGAGAGTATAAAAACCCTGAGTAAGCAAACAAATTTTAAGAATTTTCTTTTTTCAAATAATATAGGATTCCCGCTAAGGAAAAGCTGACCTACCAAAAATAATTAGAACGTGTGTGTTTTTAAAACCTGTCTTTGTGGTCCATTTACATTCCATTTTTATTACAAAGAACTGTAATGAATTTACATTAGTAAAACTGAATGGGTGGTAAAGAGTAACAATTGTTTTGTGTATCAAGGACTCAAAAAATGTAAACATTTCCCCCTATTTTTCATATTCAATATTATATTTATAGAAAATAAAATAATACACAGCATTCTGTCTGTCACAACTGAAATTTTCCATATGTACAAGACATACACTCAGTGGATTTTATTTTTGTCAGGTATCTTTTAAAGCTGGCAGCAATATTTACTGTGCTGCAAATACTTTACCATTCTTTTCTCCAAATAAGACTACTAGCAATTTTCAGAGTCTTCTCTTAGCAAGATAATCTATTGAAAACTAGATGTTGTTTCAGAGGAAGTTGGGGTTTTGCAACTTCTCTTCTTATCAACGAGCAAGAGCCACAAAGAGAGAAAGATCTGAAAATGAAATATGAGAAGCTTCAAACAGATCAGCTGAATAAACTGTATTATTGATTTTTTTAAGCTTTTTTATTATCATTTTGGTCAGTTTATATGGTATTCTGAAACTCTGTTTTTGCTAATACTATAAAAATTCACTTCAAAAGCATGATAGAAAGTCAGTAATACTTTAAGACTTTTATCACATTAGTAACTTTCTTATGATATTAGAAATTCAATAAAGGACAGAAAAGTCACTGATCCTATAGCTAAATTGCTAATATAATGCAGCACTTACTACAATGACATGAAATATGCATTTTACTCTGATGCTTTAAAGCTTTCAATTTTTCTTTTCTAGTCCTTTGAGGGACCTTTCTTTTGTTGTATTTTTTAACAATAAATTTACAATAATGTATAAAAGTTCACAAATAGTAAAACAGCAGGATATTGATTCTTCTAAAGAGAAGAAAAAGGTCATCTAAAAGAACAAATTGTGCTTCTGGGTTGGTACATCAGAGAACTCATGTTGTCCTAGAGTACTTGAAAAGACTAAAAAAACTAGCATAACATTAAAAACTAAAGTTGTGACAAGGTCATATTTTGAGATTTTATATTTACAAATTGAAATAGGAAGCAATAATATTTACTAATTGAACTCAGAAAGGGTGTTTTGAAAAATAATATAGAGGATTGGTATCACATAGTTAATCCTGTGAACACATACCACAAATTCTGATATAAATAGGCTTTAGTTATTAGAGATATGGTATATTTACAGAAAATTCCATCTGGAGTGATAAGTGAAATTCTTTCCATTTCTCTTAAATCAACATTTGTTAAGTACCTAATCTGTGCCAAGATTCATACAAGTAACGTGATTTGTGACAATAGCTGCTCTTTCGCTACATCTTTTCATAATCAAAGCCTGAAATGTACAAAATGTCATACTCATTCGTTTATTTTTTCTTTCATCAAATATCCATGGTGCACTTACTATATGCATTTAAACTGGCACTTTTCAACGTGTTTGGTATACAGTGTTTAACAAGATTGATAAAAGAAAGGAAATCTGTAAAGTATAATGAATTGCTTTAGATAAGTTCTAGGAAATCACCATAAAAACACATTGATTTCCTAGAACTTATAGCAAGGGATTGGATTGGTGATATTGTCAGGGAAGACCAAATTAGTGACATTTGAATGAAGATCTTAAAAGTGAAGGAGAGCCACTTGTAAAGGAAAAGTCAATCAAATAAAAACTAAAACTTGGACATAATGCATTTTGCTACAAAGGTACAATATACAATGCTGTTTTAAAAAGATCTCTGATTTTTAAATTGTTTGAATCCACATGGTTATAAGAATTCTCTTTCAAGAATTCTTCCTAATATGATAGTCAATAATACAAAGGGCTTTTAATTAGTGCCTGTAACATCAATGCCCAAAGAAACAATACCAGCAAGAACCAAACTGATCAATGTGAAAGCACGAAATGTTTTAGCACTAAAAACACCAGGTAAGTCTGAAGTCAAAGTCCAGAGTGGGACTGAGAAGATAGTTAATTGAGAGTGATTTTATTAAAACTCTTAGGCCATAAAGTTCTGCTTCCCCTCCAAACTCAGGTAACCTCCCCTCAATTCAGCAGAACATTGGGCATTTGATGTCTGGACAGGATGAACCAAAAACAGTATTGCCTTGGTGACACCCAGTGTGGCTAAGGAAGTAAAAAGAATGGGATGCAGTGGGAAAAAAAAAATGGGGTGAAAAGGAAAGAGAAGGAATGGCACCAAAATAAAGACACACACAAGAAACATTAAGAAGAAAATGGTACAAATGAGCAATGATCTGAAGATACTGAGGGCAAAATAACATTTAGCCAGAGTGATATATAGAAAATTATTCAACAAGCTTAAGAGGACAATAAAACTCTTTATTCAGATTTTTAACATATATAAAAATTACTACCATTCATTTTTTTCTCAGAAGCTATCAGATGTTATATTCCACAAACAAGAGACATGGATCACGTAATCAGTCAAGCAACAATAGCATCAACAAGAGCAACAATATAAAGAACAACAAAATGAAGCATCAGGTGAAGAATATAAGCTGTCTAATTCATATGAATGAGGAAGAAATTCACCAGAATAATTGAAAAGGAGAGTAATGAATTAAGTTAAATACTAAACTTTAATAATGACCCGGGAAGATTGGTGAAGAATACCGATTCCCAGTTGGATGTCTATGGTAAGTGGAAATCATTGAAAGCTACAGATGTCTTACTTTTAAAACTATGTGATACTTTTATTAATAAAACAAATTCAAAATGTTAGAAAATATGACAAAATTTTTTTAAGAATATCAACAGGATTTTTCAAATCAGCAAAAATGATAAAACTCACATGATAAAGAGACCATGAATAGGCTTAGAAGTAGCTATAAATTAATACTAGTGTCTGATTAAAATTAAAATTTAAAAAAAAGATCTAGTGTCAGGAATAATGATATAAACTTTAAATTTATTATAATGATACATTACATAAAACAAATTAAAACCAATAAATGAATAGACAGAAAATCAATGTAAATGTAAAGAATATCCAGTAACTATTTAAGTATCTAGAGAAGATGATATATGATATGATATAAAGAAGATAATATAAGATAAAGAAGGAATATAAGACCAATGGAGAAAAAAAAAATAAAATGGAACAATTGATGGCCAATCTTTTGGAAAGATATATTCATCAAAATTTTCGAAATCCACAGAGTTTAACCAAAAATATGAAATATAGACAATTTAAAACATTTTAACCAAAACAAGAGGAATCAGAAAACAACTGAATAATTTCTTGAATGTGTCAAATTCTGTAGTATTCTATAAATAAAAATAATTTTTAGTTAAAAAAGACTTTATAAGGATAATTTCAGACAAACAAAAACATGTAATTTCATCACTGATAGAATAAAAATTGGCTCTTTCAGCTATAAAAATTTAAAAAAAATGAAGACTCAGTTTTATGTAAAGAGGGTAAATATGTGGGTATATCTATCTAAATATTAAAATGTGTAAAACTTCAAAAATTATGTATTATGATCTTTATAAATATAGAATTAAAGTACACTAATCTTGCAGATAAATCAGGGTATGACAAACATATAAATTGTATTAATAATTTTAAGACTTTGGTAAGTCAAGGATACATGTTATAATCTCTGAATTGTATAGAAAAATAGAGAAACAAAAAAGTCATTTAAAAATTAAAGCCAATCCAAAAGGAGAAACAAAAGTGAAAACAAAAATGGATGTAAACAGAAAGTAAAGAGTAAGATAACACTTTTAAAATTAAATACATCAATAATGAAGTTCAATATAAATGTACATGCTTCAAATGAAAAAATTGTGATGCTGGGAATAAAAACTGAAACTCAATGATAATGTGTCTTTGAGACATATAAATAAAATATAAAAATGCAGAATGAATAAATGTGAAATTAAAAAAGACCATACCAATATTTATCAAAAGAAAGCTTGAAGACTACATTCATATTACACAGTTGGACTTTAAGGTAAGAACCAGAAATACTATCAGTGACAAAGATATTTCAAAATGATGACAACTTGCTAGAAAGATGAGATAACTGTCTCAGGTGATGTCTATCATTGTATAGTCTTAAAATACATGAAGCCGAAATTAAATAAATAAAGATTTGTGTGTAGAAAAAGAAAGGCCCCACATTATCCAAAATCTGTGTAAGTTTTAACCTAAATCTATAGAGAGAGTAACAATCACTCAGTTTTTTTAAAAAAATACATATTTTAGGGAGTATGTGAATAATCTGAATAAACACAGTCATATTGAGATATGTAAAATACTACACCAAAAGTGTGTGGTTTTTTACAAGTATGTACCCACATATTCTTGTCAAATTCATAAGGAATATTTATCAAAAATTGACATTATGCTGGGGCAATAAATACCTCTATTCTCCACAAACGTATTAGAATTAAACTAAAAATTAAATCCAAAAATCAGTTTAGACAAAACTGGGCTATCATTCCATTTCTCCATATAAAGATCTTAAAAGTTGTCCCCCCCAATCTCACAACAGGAATAACGCTGAAGAAGTGAATACTAACGACTCTTTTCAGATCCACGAGAGAGGTTAACCCGGCAAACACCTACCCTGGAATTTGGAAGGGCAAGTGAATACAGACAAGGGCAAGAGTTACAGCCAGTCACTGGTAGGAATGCTTAAACAGCAATTGATGAGTTACTACTGGAAGTTGAGTGTGGGCCAGCTTCAGATTTCAAACGCCTGCAATCCCAGCCCTCCACCCCCATTTTTGTAAAATTTACCTGCAGGTGTTCCAGTGAGTTGTCTCGGTGAAAATAAGAGCAATTCCTTCCTGCTTTCGGCAGGGAGAAGGGAAAATGTAGTCATTTTTAATCATGCCCAAATCATTCTGTTCTTCCTAACAAAGGCCTGCCCTCAAGGGAAACTCGCCAGAGCCTTAACCTACCGGTTGTTGCTTTTTGGTCCCTAAGCCATGTCCGGCTGTTTGCGACCCCATGGAATGCAGGACGCCAGGCTTCCCTGTCCTTCACTTAACAACCTGAGTTTGCTCACACTCATGCCATCCAACCATCTCATCCTCTGTTGTCCTCTTCTCTTGCCCTCAATCTTTCCCAGAATCAGGGTCTTATCAAGTGAGTCAGCTCAAGTGAGTCAGATGTTGGCAATTTGATCTCTGATTCCTCTGCCTTTTCTAAATCCAGCTTGATCATCAGGAAGTGCATGGTTTATGTATTGTTGAAGCCTGGCTTGGAGTATTTTAAGCATTGCTTTGCTAGCGTGTGAGATGACTGCAATTGTGCGGTAGTTTGAACATTTTTAGCATTGACCTTTGGGATTGGAATGAAAACTGAATTTTCCAGTCCTGTGGCCACTGCTGAGTTTTCCAAATTTGCTGGCATATTGAGTGTAGCACTTTCATAGCATCAGCTTTCAGGATCTGAAATAGCTCGACTGGAATTCCATCACATTCCTAGCTTTGTTCATAGCAATGCTTCCTAAGGCCCACTTGACTTCACATTCCAGGATGTCTGGCTCTTGGTGGGTGATCACAACTTCATGTTTATCTGGGTCATGAAGATCTTCTGTGTATTCTTGCTACCCCTTCTTAATACCTTCTGCTTCTGTTGGGTCCATACCATTTCTGTCCTTTATTGTGTCCATCTTTGCATGAAATGTTCACTTGGTATCTCTAATATTCTTGAAGAGATCGCTAGTCTTTCCCATTCTGTTGTTTTCCTCTGTTTCTTTGCATTGGTCACTGAGGACGGCTTTCTTATTTCTCGACATTCCTTCGAATTCTGCATTCAGATGGGTGTATCATTCCTTTTCTCCTTTGCCTTTAGCTTCTCTTCTTTTCTCAGCTATTTGTAAGGCCTCCTTAGAGAACCATTTTGCATTTTTGCATTTCTTTTTCTTTGGGATATTCTTGATCACTGCCTCCTGTACAATGTCATGAACCTCCGTCCCGAGTTCTTCAGGCACTCTGTCTATCAGATATAATCCCTTGAATCTGTTTCTCACTTCCATTGTATAATCATAAGGGATTTGATTTAGGTCATACCTGAATCATCTAGTGGTTTTCCCTACTTTCTTCCATTTAAGTCTGAATTTGGCAATAAGGAGCTCATGATCTGAGCCACAGTCAGCTCCTGAACTTGCTTTTACTGACTTAAAAGCATCTCCATCTTTGGCTGCAAAGGATATAATCAATCTGATTTTGGTATAGACCATCTGCTGATGTCCACATGTAGAGTCTTCTCTTGTGTTGTTGGAAGAGGGTGTTTGCTATGACCAATGCATTCTCTTGGCAAAACTCTGTTAGCCTTTGCCCTGCTTCATTTTGTTCTCCAAGGCCAAATTTGCCTGTTAATCCAGGTACCTCTTGATTTCCTATTTTTTCATTCCAGTCCCCTATGATGATATCTTTTTGGGGTGTTCGTTTTAGAAGGTCTTGTAGATCTTCATAGAACTATTTGACATCAGCACATGGGGGAATTATAAAAAGAAGCATTTATTCTCTCACAGTGCAAAAGTCCAGAAGTATAAAATCTACGTTTCAGCTGGATTGATTTTTCCGTTTTGAAATTTGTAGTGACGATATCTGGGTTTTTATTTTACTTTGGGATACTCAGTTCTATTCATCAGATATATATTAACCAAACTTACTATTTCCTCATTTTAAAACTTTGGTAATGTATTTGTTTAGGAATTTTTCCATTTTAATTAAATATTCAAAGTAGTGAAAACATGGGGATTATTATCATAATAATTTCAGAATGAGAAAAGCTTTCCTATAAAGATATAAAAATAAATCATAAATTTAACTACCTAATATTTTAAATTTTGTATTTCTTAAAATACCAATGAGGTCAAATCAAACAATGGACCAGGAAAACATACTTACAACATGAAAGAAAAGCACATATACACATGTACTATAGAATACAGAATACACTATGCACTATAGAATATTTTTAAAAATGCAAAGCCTTTGTATAAATCAGTGTGATATAAATATACTATCACACAAGTAGCTGGTATATGTTATAATCAACAAGCTTACAAAAAAGAAAAATAACTTCAAAATATATGAAAACATGCTTAACACACTTATGATTCAGTGCACTGAAGTTCCATAAAATATAATTCATATCTCTCAGATTAATGTTTATGATAAAAGGAGGTGGGGTAACATATACACATATGTTCTCACATATTTTGGGCTGGAATGTTAATTAGATTAAACTTTATGTAGTATAATTCAGTAATGTCCTTCAAAATTTAAAATAACATATTTTCTTTGAGTGAACAATTCTACTTGTATTAATTTAGTCCTTATCCACAACTAAGGATTTTAAACCAAATAACATTTATTATTATGTGATGAAATTTTTTGTGTGCAAAACTTTCTTAAATTCCTATATATTTTTTAAATGATAAAGTTTAAATATTCAAGTTTAAATACCTGGTTTAGTACCAGATATTATTCATTTTAATTTATAGTCACAAAAAGTTTCCTAGCACTAGATAATAAGTTTATTAAAATACTCCTAATATCTTATTTGACAAGGTGATGATTTTAGGCTGCTTCTTAGAAAATTTTACAAAATTACAATTTACTTGAAAATAAAATATTTTTCTCCTCAGGGGATACATATATTCTCAAAAGAATAATTTGTAACAGCTAAATATATCTTACAAGTAATTTGAATTTTCTACAAGGACACGTAAAATAAATCTTAAAAACTCCATCATGAAAACATAACTAGGTACAATTCCCAGAATAAGAGACAAATCTGAAAACTAGCTCACATCTTTATCTTCAAAAAAACAAAAACAAAAACTATCAAGTACTTTTGTAAAAATTTACAAATTAATTCAACTTAACATACATTACAATTTTCTCAATTGCATCAATTTACCTAAAAATTGGAAATGCACTTTAAGCTATGTAATGTATTTAAAATAGTTTTCATAAGGGAATGTTTGCTAATTTGAATTAATAATATACAAGTACTCCCACAATTTGCAGTGGTTGCATGACTTTTTCCCAAAGTTCATTAAGAAGTTTTTCACATTTTTGCTATGTAAATATTATAAATATAGCTTAAATTCCAATAACTCATCAGAGTTTAATTTAGCTCATCAGAGAGCTTTTAGCTTTTAGAGGATATGTGTGTTACAAACATTCAACCTGTAATTCTCGAGTGTTACGCAACTACTTTGGAAACTCTCAATGCATGTAAACTTGTCTCTGAACTGAGCTCTCAAAAGAGTAATTTTCAGCTTGGATGCATATTAGACCCTTCTGAGGAGGTATTTTCTTTTTAAACCCAATAGCTTTAATTTCAGAACAATTAGATCAGAATCTGTGGAGGGGGTACCAGACATCAGATTTTTAAATGAGGGGGTGCTAGATTTTTTTTAAAAAACATCCCTGTTGATTCCAATGAACAATCCCGTTTGAAAGCTATGACTCTAAAAGGCCTTCCCGTTCTACGCAACCCCCTCCTCACTTTCAGAAACCATTGATCTTCTGAAGATTAGCATTATTTATTTCAACATATAGTTTTCATAGAAATAGAGACTCCCTGCTGTGCTGATACAGAGTACATTTGCAGGAATGGATATTGATTATCTGAGTAATTTTTTAAGTCTATTGAACCTGTAGGTCAATAGCTACATTTAACTATTGTACATCAAAGCAACAAAATTGCTTGCAGCAGTAATCTCAATCTCTGTAATAGTAAAAACTAAGTTGTCTTCACTCCAAGCAAAGAAAATTACAGCTTCAAGATATTAAAAAAAAATGATCAGAGTTGAGAAAGAACATAAGCTTTAGCTGGTGTTAGAATAGCTACTATTAATAAGTAAACTATATTCAACTTTACATTAGCCTTCTTCTTGTTCTGATCTTATGGATCAAAATAGACCTACACTTCTCTATGCAAACAATTTGTGTATCCCTTTCTTTCAACACTCATTAAGCCCTTCGTTTTCACTTCAATTTAAAATAATTACAAGCTTTCAGTTCTCCACTAATATAAAAAAGGCCCAGTTTTCTTCTTTATATCTTCCTATCATGTTTCCTCTCCAGCTTCTTTGGGATCTCTGTTAAATATTTTAAATTCATGCTGCCTAGCCTATATGTCACTCCTCTACTTCGTTTATTTCCTGCCCGTCTCTGATTCCTCTTTCTCCACAGTAAAAACAACACTGAACTCATTATTTTAACAAGGATCAAATTAGAGTAACTATCAAACAAGCCTCAGGCTTGCTTCCTCCTAAAGAGGAATCTTTGTGGAAGGTCTGCCTCACAATGGTATCTTCATGGGCGTCTTTACAAAATATGAGCGTTGGCACATGGAGAAGGGAGATCAAGCTCTAGGTAGGGAACAGAATAAATTGATTGTGATTATTTTTGTTTGAAAATGATGGAGCAACAAAACCCAATCTGCTACATGTTAGGTTATTTGCTATTGTAAGCCAGTGTAGAAAGTAAACTATGGCAAAGAACAGGTAAAGCAGTAAGGACATAGTTTAATCAGTAATATGCTATTGCAATAAAAGAAAAGAGTATAGTGTGAACTGAATTCAACTTTTAATTGTATAGAGTTGCCTGCGGATTTTAAAAGGGGGAATGGAGGAATAGGAAGTGGGGAGCAGAGCTTGGTAGAGTCAGGGAAGTAAAACATTACAAAAACCAACCCAATACGCTTTGATTCATGTGAAATACATCTGTGTTTTCTAACTGGTGTTTATCTATTTTAGGCCCCTACCCTTCCACAGAAACTCAGAGATAGGCACACTCTCTTTAGGCGCTGGCGATCTTATGGAAAAACAGTAAATTTAGTTGGCAACTTTGTTTTATCAGCAGACCCTGTGAGGGGAATTAGGGTCATCCCAGGAATGAGGTCTTGGCTATTAAAAAAACCAAGACTTCATAGGCCAGGTTTGACGCCTAAACTAGAAAGGGCTCGGTGGAGCCTGGCTTCAGTTTGATCAAGGAAAAAAACTGTTGCAAATTAGGGAGAGAATTATCACCCACGGTTGGCTCCAGCAGCTCAAATGATTTCATCATTATTAATCTTTCTCTGCCACCCAGGTCTGGTTCCCTCTGTTTTGGCTCTGCTCCTTTCCTAAGCAAAATGATCCGTCTTAGTGATTCTCTGCGCTCTGAGCTTTGCTGGTCGCTTCAGTGATTCCACTGCCAAAGAGTGTCTGCCTCTCCCCTGATCACTCAGGCAAAAGTTCCAAGAGTTTGACACTGCCTGAATCATGTCACTCTCTCTGAGCTAAAATATTCTCGGTGAGTCTTAGGATGCTCCTGTCCGCTGGATCTGTCACATGCCTAGCCCGGTGTCCAGAGTTGCCGTCACCCTACCTAAATGAGTGGGCTGAGCCTCTGCCCTTTCCCTCTGGAGATCGCAGTGAATGTGATTTATATTTGACAGTGCTGGGGTTAGGAGTCAGTGCTACTGTTGTCAGTAAAGACAATGGGGTCACTTTCTCTAAAGTTTTATTTTGTGTATGTATATATATATATATATAAACTGTGTTTTTTTTGTTGTTGTTGCTGTTTTTACATAAAATAGAGAATAATTCTGACTGCAAGCAGAAGACTGGACCAGGCGCTCTTGCTTGTTCCAGAACTGACGCTGCCAAAGCCAGTGTCTCCTCCCCAGGGACTATCCCCTTGCACACTGCGGCTACTTCCTCCCACTCCTATCCACAACCACCTGAGTAAGAGGCTCAACGCTGTCTGCCAATAGTCAGTCTCTGATGACGGCCAGGTTGTAAACAGATTGGAATGTCAATTTCCCAGCAGAGCACCAAGCTTCCCAACAGTATAGAAGTTGAACTAATATCATTCATGGTTATGACTTATGTGTTATCCTCATTCTTCCAAACATTAGGAGCTGAATAAGAATCTATTTTTCTTTCAAAAACATACTTTAAAAATAGGACATAAGATTTAAAAATAAATGCTGGTGTTGGAATAAAAAAATATTGTTATTTTCCTTCTAATCTTAAGCTTATTTTCATACCTGAAAAAAAAGACATTTTTTTAAAAAAATTAAAATCATCTTTTGTATCATTTTCTTAAAGTTGCCCTCACAGTGTGAACCAACCTTCTGCAGTAATATTTTTAAAGTGTACTGGTGCTATGAAAAACATTTAATTATGTGATTATCTTTCATGTTGTATGTGGTTAATTGTCCTTACATCAAATGTAAATTATTTTGAACAATAAAAGTAAATGAGTAATGTTCTGGCTGTGAGCAACAGATTTTATGTGGATTTTGATTTCTTAGGCATTTATAAATATTTCAAGTATAGAAAAGCAATTAGTTAACATTATAGATTAATAGCCATTCAAAACTAGGCTTAAGAATGAAAAGAAATATGAATCACAGGACTGCAGAATACTACCTAGGGAAAAAAAATCACTATACTCAAAAATATATCAAAGTGCAAATTTTATAAATTATGAATAGCCTAGTCACAATTACTCAGGAAGAATTTTGCCACTCTCATATATGAAGAAGTGTCTTTCTCTGCCTCTGACTGGAGCCTCATGCAATCTTACACATTGTAGATAATCTATGTTTATTGAATGGTGCTTATAAGGGTCAGAAAAATAATAAAATTTTACTCTTTTAGTTTAGTGGACATGCTCTGTTAGCTGACAGGAATTCATTCCCTTTCTATTTGAAGTCAGAACATATTTCTTGCCGTGTTAGTTTCTTGTATAAAACAAAGTGATTCAGTTTCACATATATATTCATTTCCATAATCTTTTCCATTATAGTTTACTTCAAGGTATCAAATATGGTTCCCTGTGCTACACAGTAGGATTGCTTTTCCTCTGTGTTATATGTTGTATCATGCATCTGCTAATCCTGAAATCCTTATTTATGCCTCCCTCACTCTTTTTCTCCTTTGCTACTCATAAATTTGTTTTCTATGTCTGTGAGTCTATTTCAGTTTTTTTTTTTAATAAATTCATTTGGGTCAGATATTAGATTTGACATGTAAGTGATATAATATAGCATTTATCTTTCTCTTTCTTACTTCACTTAGTATGATAATCTCTAAGTTAATCTATGTTGCCACAAATTACATTGCTTCATTCATTTTTATGGCCGAGTACTATTTTGTTGTATATACATATCACATCTTTATCATTTATCTCTTGATGAACATTAAAGACAGCCTACTGAGTGGAAGAAAAGAGTTGCAAAGAAATGAACAAACAACAAACTACAGTGAGACACCATTTCGCACTGGTAACTATTTTTAGTTTGCTAAGGAAATTTCATACTGTCTTCACAGTGGCTGTACCAATTTACATTTCCACGAACAGTGTAGGAGGGTTCCCTTTTCTCCACATTCTCTATGTCATTAATTGTAGGCATTTTTGTGATGGCCATTATAGTATGTGGTGATAACTCATTGTACTTTTGATTTGCATTACTTTTTTTTGAGGGAATCTTCTTTCTTTTTTATTTTTTGAATTATGAAAATGATAACACATTTACAGGAGACTTGGTAAATAAAGAACAAAGTTATATATAGTTCCACCATATCATACATTTATTTTTAAGTAGATAATTAAGATTTTAATTGGAATTTAAATAGTAAATGATCAAAAATTAATAGAATGAGTGGACAGAAAAGAAGAAGGGTATAGTAGACCTATGAAAAAATTCAACACAATTAAGGTTTATACAGTTTTCACACAACAGACCACCTTACCCATCTCCTGAGAAACCTGTATGCAGGTTAAGAAGCAACAGCTAGAATTGGGCATGGAATGACAGGCTGGTTCAGAATTGGGAAAGGCGTGTGTCAAAGCTGTATATTGTCGCCTTGCTTATTTAGCTTATATGCAGAGTATATCATGAAAAATGCTGGGCTGGGAGATTCACAAACTGGACTCAAGACTGACAGGAGAAATTTCAACAACCTCAGATATGCAGATGATTCCACATTAATGGCAGAAAATGAAGAAGAACTAAAGAACATCTTGAAGAGAGCGAAAGAGGAGAGTGAAAAAGCTAGCTTACAGCTCAAAATTCAAAAAACTAACATCACAGGATCTGGTCACATCACTGCATGGCAAATAGATTGGGGAAAAGTGAAAACAGTGACAGATTTTATTTTCTTGGACTCCAAAATCACTGCAGACAGTGACTGTTAGTCACGAAGGTAACAGACTCTTGCTCCTTGGAAGAAAAGTTATGACAAACCTAAACAACCTAATAAAAAGCAGAGACATCACTTTGCCAATAAAGATCTGTCTAGTCAAAACTGTGGCTTTCCAGTAGTCAAGGGTAGATGTAAGAGCTGGACCATAAAGAAGGCTGAGACTCACTCTTCTCACTTTCTATTGAGAAACTATGTAATTACATCCATTGTTATACTATCATACCAAATATCTTCCTTGTGTCCTGCTCCTGCAAGAAAACCTCTGAGCTCTATCTGGGCCTGTTGATTTCAGCTTAAAAAGGTTATTAACTATTGACACTATACCGTTAATAAATATGTCTTCTCTTACTGTGTTAGTTTTGGTAGATTTTACTTCTCAAGAAATTTGTCCATTTCATTTATATTATCAAATCTGTGGGCATAGAGTAGTTCTCAGTATTTGTTTTTTTATTAACTTCTTTTTTGTATTAACCTCTTCTTCAAAAGTCTATGTCTTCTATTTAATTTCTGATATAAGCTATATCAGATAAAAACTATTTCTTCTTAGTTGCTCTGGTTAGAGGATTATCAATTTAATTGACCTTTCCAAGCACCAGCTTTTGGTTTTGTTGATTTCTTCTATTGATTTCCTATTTTCAATTGCTACTGGTCTCTATTCTAATTCTTATTATTTCTTTTCTTCTGCTTACTTTAGATTTAATTGCTCTTCTTTTTCAAGTTTCCTAAGGTAGAAACTTAGGTGACTGATTTTAGATCTTTATTTTTTTCTAATGTATGTGCATTCAATGCTATAAATATCTCTGTATATATTGTTTTCACTTCATCCCACAAATTTTCACTTAAATCAATATATTATTACAACAAAGGAATGGATGAAGAAGACTTGGTATGTATTATACAATGGAATATCACTCAGCCATTAAACAGGATGAAATGTTATTCACAGCAACATGGATGGACCTAGCGATGGTCATATTGAGAGAAGTAAGTCAGACAGAGAAGGAGAAATACCACACGGCATCCCTGATACAGGGAACCTAAAAAGATATGATGCAAATGAGCTTCTTACAGAACAGAAAGAGACGCACAGACTCGGAGAACAGACTGAAGGTCGCCAGGGTTGGGGAGAGGACTGGGGGAGGGGATAATTAGGGGGTTTGGGGTGGACATGTGCACACTGCTGTATTTAAAAGGGATAATCAGTAAGGACCTACTGTATAGCACATGGAGCTCTACTCAATGTTACGTGGCAGCCTGGATAAGAGGGGAGTCTGGGGGAGAACGGATATATATATATATATATATATATATATAGTATGGCTGAATCCCTTTGCTGTTCACTTTAAATTATCACAACATTTTTTCTTAATCGGCTCAGTTCAGTTGCTCATTCATGTCCGGCTCTTTGTGACCCCTTGGACTGCAGCACGCCAGGTCTTCCTGTCCATCACCAACTCCCAGAGCTTGCTCAAACTCATGTCCATTGAGTCAGTGATGCCATCCCACCATCTCATCCTCTGTCATCCCCTTCTCCTCCTGTCCTCCATCTTTCCCAACATCAGGGTCTTTTCAAATGAGTCAGCTTTTCGCATCAGGTGGCCAAAGTACTGGAGTCTCAGCTTCATCATCAATCTTTCCAATGAACACCCAGGACTTATCTCCTTCAGGATGGACTGGTTGGATCTCCTTGCTGTCCAAGGGACTCTCAAGGGTCTTCTCTAACACCACAGTTCAAAAGCATCAATTCTTCAGAACTCAGCTTTCTTTTTTTTTTTTTTAATTTTATTTTATTAGTTGGAGGCCAATTACTTCACAACATTTCAGTGGGTTTTGTCATACACTGACACGAATCAGCCACAGACAGAACTCAGCTTTCTTTATAGTCCAACTCTCACATCCATACACGACTACTGGAAAAGTTAATCGGCTATACCGCAATAAAAATTAAAAAGTATAAAAATACATATCGTTATAGTTTCTTGAGATTTCTCGTTTATTCCACATATCATTCATAAATGTGTTACATAATCTCTACATATTTTGGAATTTTCCAGTTTCCTTTCTGTTACTGATTTCTAGTTTGAGTCCATCATGGTCCGAGAATACACATTGCATACTTTCTATACTTTTAAATATAGTAAGGTATGTTTTATGGCCCAGAATGTGGTCTGTCTTAGTGAATGTGTGAAATGAGCTTGTGAGAAACGTGAGTTCTGCTGTTGTTGGATGCGCTAGTTTACAGATGCCAAGTACATGCAATTGGTTGGTGCTGCCGTTAAGTTCAGTTACCTCCTATGGGTTTCCCACAGGGGATTTTTAAGGCAGTCAAACTACTCCTTAAGATAGAAGAATGATGACTACATGTCATACATTTATGAAAATCCATAGAATGTATAACACCAAGAGTGAATCCTAATGTAAATTATTGACTTTAGTTCATATCAATTATTGTTCATCGAATGTAGCAAATGTAACACAGTGATGCAAGATATTAATGGGGAACATAGAGTAGTGGAAAGATATATATGAGAACCCTGTACTTGCTACTGAATTTTCCTATAAACTTCTAACTACACAAAATGTCTATTAGTTTAAAAATTAAGTTGGAAACATATATAAAAGGGAAGAGTCCATGGGTGTATACACTTATATCCTATTAAATTTCATCCTTTGGAAAAACTGAGTCTATGTATGAGTTTTCAGTCTGTAGAAGTTTGCAGATTATGGAATTTTTACATGTGAAATATACTGATTTTGTCTAAAAAAAACCCCTTATTTTTAGATTTATTTCAAAATGCCTGTAACCCAGCACCAGTTTCTTTTGAAAATGATTACTTTTTACTATTGTTAAAACTAACCTTAGATTAATGAATTTCATTTTATTTTTTAAATGCTTCCTATCTATCATTTTACTAGCATACACATTCTATTTTAGAAAATATTGATAATTTTTGAACACATCTTACAATAGAAGGAAAATGAGTCATCAAACCGTAAGTTTAAAATTTGTTCAATGTTTTGCCAAATATATCCTGACTTTCCTGGAATAATCTCAGTTTAGGCTTGTTGTAACAACATCCTGAACACTAAGTGCCACATTTTACGCTCAGATGTGTTCCATTTGGACTTTATAAATTATATGGTCACCCTCAGTAAAAAGGGATAACAGAATGACACATGATAGATAATATGATAATTTATGGTGGTAAAAAGTCTATCAGTGGTCCTGGCTCATATTTGACTCATGGCGGTATAGTAGGATATTCTTCACCTTAACATAGAATATGTATGTTTTGTCAGAAATAAGTTATATAAAGTTCACTTGCTCAGTCGTGTCCGACTCTTTGCGACCCCTTGGGCTGCAGCATGCCAGGCCTCCCTGTCCATCACCAACTCCCGGAGCTTAAGTTGTATTAGATCCTATTAGAAATCATGATGGGAATTCCCTGGTAGTCGAGTGGTCAGGAATCTGCCCTTTCACTGCGAAGGGCCAAGATTCAGCTAAGATCCCACAAGCCACCTGGCATGACCAAAAAAAATAAAGAAACTGTGAGAGAAAGTTTGATTTCAGCAAAGAATGTGTGCGATTCATACGTTGTTTGCCAGAATTCCTTACACCACTTTCTTGGTAATATATACCTTCTCACCTGGCTTCTCATTTTCTTGGAAAGGGTTTTATGTGGGTCCAAGCTTGAGACTAGGAACTCTCACACATAATAATCTGGTGTGCTATGGAATAATTGGCTTCTGAATTTTAACACGTATATGTGTAATGAAAGTAGGAATAATTATACTTATTTTTCCTAGATTAACTCCCCATTATAATCATGAGAAACTGTTGAGAGTTGGCTTACTAATCCAAGTGCCTCTAATAATGCTAATGCCCCAAATTTCTGGGTCACTATGTGAATCACAGTTTTGCTAAGACAGTGGAACTTCTGTTTTTAGATGAGTTTTAGATAAGGATCAATAAGTACATAGGCAATTTAATGCAACTACTTGGCTATAAACTGCCTCAGAAGACATATGTTTCTTTAATGCATTCACTTTAGTGTGGTAAAAGTGATTCTATTTGCATTCATATGTATTAGTTGCTGTTTTTATTTAGCAACAAATTTTAAGTATTGGGAATACTTTTATCTTACCCCGGCTTTCCTCCATTCCCTGAACTTGTAACAACTTATTCATAAACACACAGGGAAGACAGCAGGCGAACCATGATGCATCCTCGATTAAACATTATACTTTTACACCAAGGATAAAGAGGGTCCAGGGAAATTAATCCTTTGCCCTAGGAAGTTTATTAAAAATGCTAAATCAGGAGCTGATGGCAGCTTAAATAGCTTTAAGTAATTCTCTAGGGGAAATCTTCTAAAATCCTATCTGTTAAGGTAGATTTGGTTCAAAAAGAGGCAAAGATCAAGGTAAGAAAAATAGCATTGCAATCAAATATTGCTGACCTTAAATGTTGAAGTTAAGAAACTAAAGAAAATATTTACACAATAGACATTATATGTCAATAAAAATCTACTTGGTACTAAAAGCTTAAATTATTTTTTAACTTAAGTATATGAAACTACCTCTGAACAGAAAAAAAAATAAATAAAGGATCAAGATAAAAAAATAATTGGTGCTTAGTGAAACATTTATATTTATGCATTAATGGAGCATGCCTCGTGCAAGTATCTGCTGCAAAAACTACACACGTTAAAATGCTTCTGCAAATAAGTCAAGGTCCCAGCTTCAGAACTTATTTATTAAAGACAAAGGAGATGGAAAGCATGCACCTATATGCTTACAGTTGATTCAGGGCTTCCCGGATGTTGGGTAGAAAAAAACTGGGGGTGGGGGGAAGCAGGGTGATACTTTGTCTAAATTTTGCTTGTGTTTTTAATAATCTTACTCCATTGAGTACATAGGAGCTTCAAGAGAATACTGTTTCCACCCAAACAATGACAAAAGACCAAGTATTCCACAAAAATCATAACTTTTCTGAAACCATCAGACAGACTCAGGATGCCACAAAGCAACCGAATAAATTGAACACCAAAGCATTACAAGGCGCTCCTGGCAGGGGTGACACTGAAGGCTTTTACCTTTAGAAAAACATGGGAAAATTTGGGTACTCTAAAAAAGGGTAAGAAGAAAGTGATGAAGTATTAATTCTTAAAGGCCAAATGTGAAACACTCGTTCGGAAAACCTGGGAGCTCTGAACTCAGACTTTCACGGCCTGCCAAAAGGTGTTCATAAGAAGGATCGCGGGCAGGACTGAAAACCAAAGATAAATATTCTAAATGACACAGGATACAGAAAGTTATTGTTATGCCCGATGTCCGAATCCCCGAGCGGGAAGAGAGAAGGCTTCCAAGACAATGCAACTCCGCAGGAAGGGAAGTTTATTACTGACTCGAGCCAGGACTCCCTGAAGCAACCAACGCAGTGGTGCGGGTCAGAGAGCCCCGAGCCCAAGCTGTTACACAATTTTATAGGGCGAGAAGCGGATTCGTTAAACAATTTCATTGGTCAATACTTCCGCGCGGGCGGGACTTTCCTGGGGGTTTCCGCCCCGTTCCTAATTTCCTAATTGGCAAACATCGGTGAAAGCTAATTGGTCCTAATTGGCAAACAGTGGTCATTGTTAAGCGAAAGCTACCTGATAGTAGGAAGGCCTACTCCTAATCTAAGCTGTGTTACTTCTGCTCGCCTCACAGTTATTAGGTCCTGCTTGAGAAAATCACAAAGCTGTGCCCACGTCCCTCAGAACCATCTCTCACTGGAGCAAAAATCTTAGGTTGCTGCTAAAGGATAGCAGACTCTCCAGCTCTCAAGGACCAAGAAAAATCTCCTTCTTCTGTACACTGAGTTTGGAAGAAGAAAATCATATCTGCATCTCAGGAAATATAAGAACACTCTCACCAATAGGATGCAAGTAGAGAGCTGTTATAGCTGGTCAAAGAATAGAAGTACGGTTGCTGGATTCAGTGAATAAAAATATAAAACTACCAGTTACATTTTAAACCCCAAACAAATCACTTTTTAGTGTATTTTTTTTACTGTATGAAATATACTTGCATTAATAATGTATTCTACAAGACATAATTATACTACTAATGTGGCTTCCCCAGTGGCTGAGTAGTAAAGAATCTGCCTGCAATGCAGGAGACTCAGGAGACTCAGGAAACAAAGGTTCAATCCCTGCATCAGGAAGATCCCCTGCAGGAGGAAATGGCAACCCACTCCAGTATTCTTGCCTGGAGAATCCCATGGACCGAGGAGCCTGGTGGGCTACACTCCATGGGGTTGCAAAGAGTCGAACATGACTGAAGTGACTTAGCATGCACACACACATCCTACAAATGGCTTACTGGTTTTCTGAAATTAAAATTTAACAGGAAGTTCTGCATTTCATCTGTTAGCTGTAAGTAAAGCAGAAGACTTTTGTCTAAGAGGGAAAAGCCTAGATTATATTTATCCTACAGTCAAATTTCATGTGGTATCTGACATGTTTCAGCAGCTAACCCGCCACTGTCATTTCTCACATGAATTATTATGAAAGTCCTTTAACTAGTGTAACCGCTTTCTTCCTTACCCACATACAGTGAATTCTCAATATAGCAGTCAAAATTTGCTATTAAAACCTAAGTCACATCGATTTATTAGCTGAAGTCCCTCAATGGCTTCTGATAAGTAAAAAGCCCAGAAGAAAAGTCAAAGTTTTTTTATAGCCTGCGTGCATGCATGCATGCTAAGTCACTTCAGTCGTGTCTGACTCTGCGACCCCATGGACTGCAGCCCGCCCGGCTCCTCTGTCCGTGGGGATTCTCCAGGCAAGAACACTAGACTGGGTCGCCATGCCCTCCCCCAGGGGGTCTTCTCAACCCAGAAAAATGTGCGTCTCTTAAGCCTCCTGCATTGGCAGGTGGTTTCCTTACCACTCGCACTACCTGGGGAGACCTCTTGTAGCCTATAGGGTTCGGAAAAGTCTAGCCCTTTTCTGTTCATTTTCTCCACCCCAGCAATAGAACCTTTTGTTGTTTACAGAATTTGCCAATCATATTAGGGCCTTCGTGCATGCTATTCTCTCTGCCTGGAAGGCTTTTCTCCCTGTTATCAACATGTGGCTCTTCTCTCATCTTCTGGATCTTTTCTAGAATGGTAGGTGTTAACCAAGACCTTCGGAACTCTGCTTTCCAAAACTGCATCTCACCATTCTCATCCATCACTCTCTGTTCCCACAATGCTCTACTGTTAGCCGCCTAAGACACCATGTATTTCGTTTATTTATTTAATTTAATTAATTAATTTATTTATTTTACTTGTTTTGTATCTCTCCTCACTAAATGGGGGTTGGGCAAACGTGTTTGTTTTATTCGCAGCTATGTCTCAGAATTAAGAAGAATTCCTGGAAATATAGCTGATGCTCAATACATATGTGTTAAACAGATGAGTGTTCGTTGCTCTCACTGTGGACTCTTTGCAACTCCATGGAATTCTCCAGGCAAGAATACTAGGGTGGGCTGCCATTCCCTCTCCAAGGATCTTCCCGTCCCAGAGATTGAACCCAAGTCTCAGGCACTGCAGGCAGATTCTTTTCCATCTGAGCATGAGTGAATGAATGAATGAATGAATGAAAACATAAATGACCAAATGCTGCTATCAAAATGAAAATGTATTACTTTAGAACACATTTTATAACACCGTTGTAGAGATGCTGAGTGAAACATGGTACATTTATGTGTTGTTCCATCTGACTATTCATCCCATCAGAGCACGACTTTTCTTGAGTTCTTGGGATACTGCAGTAACTCTAAATCTCACGCTAAGTTTCTACATTGATATAAAGTGCTGCCTCAAATAGGATATACTGTAGCCTTTTAATACCAACATTCATCATGCTACAAGATATGCATGGCCTATAACTTCTGTGGAATAGCCTACATTGTGAAATAGGAATGATCCCGAGGCAGAACTTAAAATAAGCAAATAGGTCAAACGTTCAACTCACCTGCAATATTTTTAATTACTTGGCATATCTTTTTAAATGAATGTTCAGGCCCTATCAAACCATCGTGACACTAAACTTAAATGAGAGGAATACCAGGAGCCCCATGTGTTTCATCTTTTTAATGCTCCAAGTAAAATGAATCTTTTGATTTTTTTTTTCATCCTGAAATGTCTCTAAAGAGCCAATGCTTTAAATGCAAAGTTCTTCCCTTAAGGAAAAGGTTCGAAGTTTTCATTTTCTAAGAGTAAAATATTACTTTCTCACATGAAAGTTTTGTCTATTTTATTGCTGGAGTTGAGAAAAGAAAAAGTCTCAGAACTTCTTTAATATAGCCCAATTCATCAAACTGATTTTTTCTTCCTCTAGGTTATTTCTCACTGATATTCCCTTTGGTTGCTAGAAATTTCTAAATTAGTGTTTCATACATCTATATGGCACACATTATTTAGCTAACTATTACCTTTCATTTGTATTCATTATGTGTGTATGTGGCTTTATCATTGCTCAGCATTATAATAACCATAAAGGAATGATTTATATTGCTATAGATACAGAGATAAAAGTATTTCATTTGAAAATCAGCATCTTCTCTTATTATAATGTTAAAAAAGGAACCTCACTAAACATAAAATGTCACTATTTTAGCATCGTTTGAGTGTGTTTGTCTTCATTATAGTATCAATGAACAATAGCTTCCAGTATCTCTTTGGTTGTTTGATTAAATTTATATGTGTTTTACTTTAAAATATTGCCTTTTATACTTGATAGAGAAATGAAGTAATAATGACAATAATATCTGAACAATCTAGGTAAAACTTTTGTGTTCTATATAAATTATATTCTGCCAAATTAATTAAAGTGGGAATTTACACCCCAAAATGGAAATTTTTTTCTTTTTTAATTTTTTTTTTGGTGAATGTACTTAATTGCTTTGAATTTTATACTGTCACAAAATACAAACTTGCCCTACTCTTGCATTCATCTCTTTGGATGAAACAGTCGCAAGAGTCATTCTAAGAACTATTTTCAACTCTAATTTTTATGAGAACATATATTCCATATACATAGATTGAAAAGGGACAATGAGCATAATCTCCACTGAATTCACAATGACAATTTGTAGTCATTAAATAGCATCAACCACTAAAAAATAAATAATATAAGAATTTATTTTAAAAAAAGAAAAAAAAAGAATTTATTATTACAAAAAGTAGTATTAAATTATAAAAAGGTAATCAATTTTCTCTTTTTTATTTTGCAAAATTTAAATATATAAATGATTTCATGTAATAAAACATTTTTAAAGATTTTAAAACAAAAGTAACTATGTTTACATGTAAATGTATTTAAACCACGAACATCAGCTTTACAGTTCTTGAGGGTAGTTTATGATGGTTAATTTTATGGGCCAACTTGGCTTCATATTTGGCCAAGTACCAGTCATGATATTGTTGTGAAACTACTTTTTAGATGAGATTAACATTTAAATTAGTAGACTTTTGAGTAAAGCAGGTTAACACTCATAATCTCCGAACTCATCCAATCAGTTAGGGTTCTTAGAAAAAGATTGAGGTTCTTCAAAGAAAAATGAATTCTGTCTACAGACTGCCTTCAGGTCCCATCATGACATCAATTCTTCCTCAGTTATCTAGCCTGTCTTCGGGGCTCTCAGAATTTGGACTTATCAGTCCCCATGACTGCACAAGCCAATCTTAAAGTCTCTTTCTCATACACAACCCCACCCCCAACATGCACACAAGTGCACACGTGCACACACACACATACACACACACACACACACACAAACACACACACACAGAGGCATCCTGTTGGCTCTGTTTCTCTGGAGAACCCTTACTAACACACCCTCTTAGAACCATCCTTATTGCAAACATCCTTCACTTACAGCCTGACACCACCTCTTCTGTAGCTATTTCTGGCTTTTGTCCCTCTAATCCTTCCCAAGTCACCAAAGCTCACCACTTTGGTCATAAAAACTTCTGTGGGAGAGAAATAAGATGTGGAATTTCTGGTGGTGTTATAAACTCAGAGATGGAATGATGGAGGAAACTGGAATGATAAATGATGCTCAAACTAACTCAGAAAATAATCATCCTTGGTGTACATAAATTCAGGAGCCAATTTCAAGAAGACCACCATTAGATATGGTCAACAATAAATTTTAAAATTATATCATTTGTTAAATTTTAAGGCTTTGCTACTGCTAAGTCACTTCAGTCGTGTGCTACTCTGCACAACCCCATCCCTGGGATTCTCCAGGCAAGAATACTGGAGTGGGTTGCCATTTCCTTCTCCAATGCATAAAAGCGAAAAGTGAAAGTGAAGCCGATCAGTCGTGTCCGACTCTTCGCAACCCCATGGATTGCAGCCCACCAGGCTCCTCCGTCCATGGGAATTTCCAGGCAAGAGTACTGGAGTGGGGTGCCATTGCCTTCACTGTTAAGGCTTTAGAGGGGCAATAATCATATGTTAGTGTGAAATAGCTAAAACATCTTCAGTTGAGTTCAGTTTGGTTGCTTCAGTGTCTGAACCCTTGCGACCCCACAAGGCATCACACCAGGCATCACCAACTCCAAGAGTTTACATAAACTCATGTCCATTGAGCTGGTGATGCCATCCCACCATCTCATCCTCTGTCTTCCCCTTCAACTCCTGCCTTCAATCTTTCCCAGCATCAGGGTCTTTTCTATTGAGTCAGTTCTTCACATGAAGTGGCCAAATATTGGAGCTTTAACTTCAAATCAGTCCTTCCAAAGACTATTAAGGACTGACTTCCTTTAGGATGGACTGGTTGGATGTCCTTGCTGTGCAAGGGACTCTCAAGAATATTCTCCAACACCACAGTTCAAAAATATCAATTCTTCAGCACAAAGCTTTCTTTATAGTCCAACTCTCACATCCATACGTGACAACTGGGAAAACCAGAACTAGATGGACTAGTTGGACTTTTGTTGTCAAAGTAACGTCTCTGCTTTTTAATAAGCTGTATAGGTTAGTCATAACTTTTCTTTAAAGAGTCAGCGTCTTTTAATTTCATGGCTGCAATCACCATCTGCAGTGATTTTGGAGCCCAAGAAAACAAAGTCTGTCAGGTTCCACTGTTTCCCCATTTATCTGCCATGAAGTGATGGAAACAGATGCCATGATCATAGTTTTCTGAATTTTGAGCTTCTAGCCAGCTTTTTCACTCTCCTCTTTCATTTCCATCAAGAGGCTCTTTAGTTCTTCTTCCCTTTCTGCCATAAGGGTGGTGTCATCTGCATATCTCAGGTTATTGATATTTCTCCCAGCAATCTTGAATCCAGCTTGTGCTTCATCCAACCCAGCGTTTCTTATGATGTGCTCTGCATATTAGTGAAATAGCAGGGTGACAATATACAGCCTTGATGTACTCCTTTTCCTATTTGGAACCAGCCTCCAGTTCCATGTCCAGTTCTAACTGTTGCTTCCTGACCTGCATACAGATTTCTCAAGAGGCAGGTCAGGTGGTCTGGTATTCCCATCTCTTAGAATTTTCCACAGTTTGTTTTGGTCCACACAGTCAAAGTCTTTGGCATAGTCAATAAAGCAGAAGTAGATGTTTTTCTGGAACTCTCTTGCTTTTTAGATGATCCAGCCAATGCTGGTAATTTGATCTCTGGTTCCTCTGCCTTTTCTAAATCCAACTAGAACAATTGGAAGTTCATGGTTCACATACTGTTGATGGCTTGGAGAATTTTGAGCATTACTTTATGAGTGTGTGAGATGAGTGCAATCGTGCGGTAGTTTGAGTATTCTTCAGCTTTGCTGTTCTTTGTGTTTGGAATGAAAATTGACCTTTTCCAGTCCTCTGTCCACTGCTGAGTTTTCCAAATTTGCTGGCATATTGAGTGCAGCACTTTCACAGCATCATCTTTTAGGATTTGAAATAGCTCAACTGAAATTCCATCACCTCCACAAGTATTGTTCATAGTGATGCTTCCTAAGGCCCACTTGACTTCCCATTCCAGGATGTCTGGCTCTAGGCTGGTGATCAAACCATCGTGATTATCTGGGTCATTAAGATCTTTTCTTACACAGTTCTTCTATGTATTCTTGCCACTTATTCTTAATACCTTCTGCTTCTGTTAGGTCCGTACCACTTCTGTCCTTTATTGAGCCTATCTTTGCATGAAATGTTCCCTTGGTATCTCTAATTTTCTTGAAGACATCTCTAGACTTTCCAATTGTATTATTTTCTTCTATTTTTGCGTTGATTACTGAGGAAGTCTCTCTTATCTCTCCTCACTATTCTTTGGAACTCTACATTCAAATGGATGTATCTTTCCTTTTCTCCTTTGGATTTTGCTTCTCTTCTATTCCCAGCTATTTGTAAGGCCTCCTCAGACAACCATTTTGCCTTTTTGCATTTCTTTTCCTTGGGTATAGTCTTGATCCCTGCCTCCTGTATAATGTCATGAACCTCTGACCATAGTTCTTCAGGCACTCTGTCTATTAGATCTAATCCCTTGAATCTATTTCTCACTTCCACTGTATAATCATAAGGGATTTGATTTAGGTTATACCTGAATGGTCTAGTGGTTTTCCCCACTTTCTTCAATTTAAGTCTGAATCTGGCAATCAAGAGTTCATGATCTGAGCCACAGCCAGCTCCTAGTATTGTTTTTGATGACTGTATAGAGCTTCTCCATCTTCGGCCGCACAGGATATAATCAATCTGATTTCAGTACTGACCATCTGGTGATGTCCATGTGTAGAGTCTTCTCTTGTGTTGTTGGAAGAGGGTGTTTGCTATGACCAGTGCGTTCTCTTGGCAGAACTCTATTAGCCTTTGCCCTGCCTCATTCCGTACTCCAAGGCCAAATTTGCCTGTTACTCCAGGTATATCTTGACTTCATACTTTTGCATTTTATGTTCTTCCTAAAATATAGCTGAATCAGTAGTCCTTAATTAACAGGAGTTTTGATCTGATAGTAAGGCAATGATTTTGGACTGTGACACACTTCAGAGCAGGTGGTGGGATGGGTTGGCTGGAAGTTAGTAAATGGTGGGTGTTTTAGGGATGGATCCAACTCAAAACATTATAGGAGAGGAAAATTGGGTAAGATAAGGGTCCTGAAAGAGAGACTAGATACCAATAAAAGTAGCAACAATGACAATAAATAATACTACAACTTGGTTAAATATTCAACATTTTCTCAGAAAATAAGGATTCTTTGCTTCTTCCTTTTGATGATTTCATTGTCTTCTTGTTCTCAGATTCAAAATTCAGGTCAGAATTATTAACACTTCATTTTTGCTACATTAGAGTTTGTAGCCATTTAAAGATTAATCTGAAACTAATATTTATTATTTATTATTTTCCCACAGAAGTATGTACTCTGAGTTATAAATAACCACCTTAAAATTGATCTCTACAAACATAATATTTGTAATTTTGAGAACCAGCGCTATTATTGTGTCATCAGTCACTATTTAAGACAATGCAAAGTTTAAAATATTTTGCCAACATTATTGTTTGTTTTATGGATCTGAGTTCATAGACACTTTTCATTATGATTTAATTATTCCAAACCATGGAAAGTTCTGCCAGTATTTACAACAGAGTCTTAGAATTGAGCAGAATTGTTTCTGCTTTGTGATTTGGAAAGTTTGATTGTGATGGGAATGGATTTTTTAGTTAGTTCTTGCAACATGATAGCATTCCATTTAAACTAGGGATTATATCAGCTTTCTCCTTTATAAAGAAAATGAAATTAAATATTTTCAAAGCAAGAAAGCATCTGGAAAAATTTTAAAGTTTTTAAAATATATATATATTCAAATGAAATAAACTACTGTTTACTGAGTATCTATTCAGGAGGAGGAAATAAACTCTGATTAGACAAAATGTGAGGAGAGAAAAATGGAGACCTTTCACTCAAAAGCCAAGACAGAGGATAAAAGAAGAAAGGTTTAAAAGCTAGCAAGACCTCAGGAAATGTTAAAAATTAACATATTCCACACATGTAGTCTTCTTATTATTAATTTCTCATTTTTATATGACAATAATTTCATTGTTATAAAGTTGATCTTTTCATTTGAATGTAATATCCCTGTTAGCACTATTTTTATTTATTCTAGAAAACAACAACTTTGAAATCAGGCTCATGTGCTAATTGTGTTTTTGAATACATATTAGCCTGATTTTTTTTATGCATCACCTAAAATTACCTTGTGTATCTATGAGTGTATACATGTCACGCGTTTTAAGAATATTTTACTTACTTAGTTAGTTAGCTAGCGTTGGCGGGGCGGGGTCTTCGCTGCGGCGGGCCTGTCTCTGGTTACAGCGAGCGTGGCTGCGCTGCAGCTGCGCGCACGGGATTCCGGGCGCGGGGCCCCCTTTCCGCGGATCATGAGCTCCGAGGCCTGGGCTTCAGGGGCTGAGGCTCCGGGCTCCGAGCTCACGCTCAGCAGCTCTGGTGGGTGAGCTGAGCCGAGCTGCAGGCGAGTGGGATCTTCCCGGATCAGGGATCGAACCCGTGTCTCCTGCAGTGGCAGGCGGATCGTTTAACCTCTGCGCCACCAGCGAAGTCCAACATGCTACACATTTTGATAAACTATTTTGTAGGAATTGTAAATTAAAAAAAAAAATCAAGGGAATAGCATCGCCTTAGAATGTGGAATTTCACTGCTTGGCATAGTAAATTGTCCCGTAGGACAGCCCTAGTTTTCCAGTCATCCACTTGTGATCTTTTGACCGAAGCATTCAGTCCATTCCCATTTAAAGTCATTATTGGTAGGTATGTACTTCCTGTCATTTTGTTAATTGTTTTCTGATTGTTTTGTATATATTTTCCTTTCTTTTACACTTATTCCTTTTCCTCGAGATTGATGGCTTTCTTCAGTGATATTTTTGTGTTCTTTCTCTTTATTTTTATGGATCAGTTACTGTTTTTGGTTTATGGTTACCTTGAGATTCTTACGTAACAACCTATGTATATAGCCTTCTAGTTTAAGTTGATAGCCACATAGGTTGGAACATATTCTAAAGGCACTGCATTCTGCACCTCATGTTTTGTTTTCAATGTCAAGCTTCACATATTTTTTATTTTGTGTGTTCCTTAACAAATTATCATTGATATAGACAAAATTTTACTACTTTTGTCTAGTAACTTTCACACTAGCTCTATAATGGTTGATGGACTACCTTTACCATAGGTTTTCCTCTGAAAGTGAGATTTTATTGTTTATAATTTTTCTTCCCAGCTATGACTTTGTCTTTTCTGTTTAGAGAATTCCATTTAACATTCTTTCTAAGATTATTTAATGGTGATGAACTGCTTTTTTGTTTGTTTGGGAGAGTCTTCATCTTTCCTTCAATTCTGAATGACAGATTTGAGCAGCAGAATATTCTTGGTTGTAGGTTTTTCCTTTCAGCAATTTACATATGTCATTACCCTCGCTTTCTACCTAGAAACTTTCTGCTGAGAGGCAGCTCACCTTTCAGGAGCAGTCTTGGTGTCCTGCATGCAGGCTTTCCGGAGGCACCCCGGCGCTGACTTTCAGAGCCACTGGTGATGCGCGCTTCTCTTTTCGGTGCAGCCGCCCAGGCTGGGGGCTCACTGTGCACTTCTGACCCCTTTCTCCTTAAGAAGGACCTCTGGTGCCCTGAGTTCCTTCCCGCCTGTGGGTTACTGAATCTGAGGTGTGGGTCCTGGCTCGACCATGACTCCGCCCCACCTGCTTCTTTCAGTGTGGTCCTTCCTTTATATCCTTACTTATGGAAAACCTTTTCTGATGGACCTCAGGTCATTCTCACAGATAGGTGCTCAAAGTGTACTAGTTTCCATGTGTCCTGAGAGGAAGCAAACCAAGGATTTTCCTCCTCTGCCAGCTGGCCCCCTTCCTCATGAATAGTTAAAAAAAAAACAAAAAACCTGTGAATTTACAAATCCCAGATAAGTTACTTAGCAGTTTTTACCCAACATTGTAGAAGAATTATACTTACCTGCTATTATTTCTGAAATAAGCATAGGAAAATTATTACTCTTAAACAGTTTAATAGGCTATTGATGAATTAAAGCTTGATATCAGTGTCTCCTTTAGAAGGCACTGATTTTTTTTAATTGACTGTGTATTGGGGAAAAAAAAATACAAGAAGTTTCATCACAGAGCCTCAACTACGCTAGGTGATTTTACTTTCTCTTACTTTCCAGACAAAAGAGTAGCCTTTAGGTGTAAGCTTTTTGAATGTCCCATATTACTAGTATATAATATGCTCACATTATTAACTTTTTGTTTCTGATTTATTTTTTCCAAATCTCCTTTATATGTACTTGAATTCCATTTTATCTTACTGTATATAGAACTTAATCATTCTCCTTCATCCTTAGTTTAGCAAGCATAATTAAAAACCCAAATGAAAAGAAAAATAAGGCAAAACAAGCATTAAAAACATTTTATCTCTTAATATTTTTTATTCCCATTCTTTCACCCTGTCATGATATGAGTTTCCAAGGGCCTAGAGAGTACCGGTAATCAATAGTTGTGTGTTTATTGAACAAATAAGTGCTTTTCCTTAAGGTAATCTGTTTATCTTAGAAATTTCTTACACTGAAGTTTAGAATAATTTAATCATAAATATATGACTAACTGGGCTTCCCAGGTGGCTCAGTGGTAAAGAATCTGCTTGCTGCAGCAGGACCTTCAGGAGACGGGGGTTTGATCCCTGGGTCGGGAAGATCCCCTGGAGGAGGCAGTGGCAACCCACTCCAGTATTTTTGTCTGAATAATCCCATGGACAGAGGAGCCTGCTGGGCTACATACAGTCCATGGGGTCGCAAAGAATCAGACATGACTGAGCATGCACATATGACTTACTACCTTGTACAAAATAACTAATGCAAAGTATTGATATACTTATCATTAAAATATTAAAACAGATGCAATTAAAAAGAACAAAAATTGCTTAAATATGAAGAAACCATGTTACCATTTTATCCTACTATTTCTCTTTTTAGTTCACAGTGATAGAATTCACACATTTTCAGTTACTCGTTCTCTCCTGTTTCTTACAACAATTAAAACTAGAAAAAATAAGTTAAATTTAAAATATTAGTACATTCATGAGGCTTAGAGAAAAATTGCTTTCTTGGTTGAAAGTGTGAAAGTGTTAGTTGCTCAGATGTGTCTGACTCTTTGCGACCCCATGGATTGAAGCCCACCAGGCTTCTCTATCCATGGGATTCTCCAGGCAAGAATACTGGAGTGGGTTCCATTCCTTTCTCCAGGGGATCTTCCCGACCCACGGATTGAACCTGGGATCTCCTGCATTGCAGGCAGAGTCTTTATCATCTGAGTCACCAGGGAAGCCTTCCTGATTGAGGAAAATATTTATTTAAGAAAGAAATTGCAAGGTTGACAATATGATATAAATTATAATTAAAACATTATATATTTTAACATGGTGTGATTTCCAAATGTGAGACATATATATGTGTGTGTGTGTGTGTATAATGATGTGTCATTATTATAAAATGAAGTAGCACAGAAATAAGAATTCATTTTGAGAGCTTTGAAAATTTTGCATAGTTATAGAACCACCATCCAAAGCAAGATCCAAATATGTCCATCACTCTAAAACCTTGCCTCATGTAGTTTTCCAACAAATTCTCTGTCCAAGTCCCCAAATTATACTCTCATTTGCTATGGATGGATTCTGGCTGTTTTTACACTTTATAAATAGAATTATATAATACATACTTTTTTTCATTCTAGCTACTTTCACTCAACATAAAGTATCTGAGATTCAATTATGTTGCTATTTCATGTATTGGGAGTTCATTATTATTATGTTTTTAGTACTGAGTAGTATTACAATGTATGAATAGTCCACAGTATTTTTACCTATTCTCTTGCTGATAGACATGTGAATAGTTTCCAGTGTTGGTTACTATGAGCAAGGTTGTGATTAAATTTTTGTATGAGTCTTTTTGTGGACATACATTCTATTTGGTGGTGGTAGAATATCTAGTAACATAACTCCACAGGGTAGATGTATTTTTAACTTCATACCAACATTTGCTGTTGTCAATGTACATTTTTGAAAATTTAGGCACGCTATTGGGTATAAGGCAGTATATTTTCAGTATTTTAACTAGGATTGTCCTGAAAAAAAATTGTTGCATTTTGTTTGTGTCCATTAAAGTTTTTGCCATGTTAAATTGAATTAATTAATTCAATTTTAATTTATGATTTGTTCAGTCACTCAGTCGTGTCTGACTCTTTGCAACACCATGGTCTGCAGCACGCCAGGCTTCCCTGTCTCAAACTCATGTCCATCAACTTGATGATGACATCCAGCCATCTCATCCTCTGTCTTCCCCTTCTCCCCCTGCCTTCAATTGTTCCCAGCATCAGGGTCTTTTCTAATGAAGCAGTTCTTCTCATTAGGTGGCCAAAGCACTGGAGTTTCAGCTTCAACATCAGTCCTTCCAATGTACACCCAGGACTGAACTCCTCTAGGATGGACTGGTTGGATCTCCTTGCAGTCCAAGGGACTCTCAAGAGTCTTCTCCAACACCACAGTTCAAAAGCATCAATTCTTCAGTGCTCAGCTTTCTTCATAGTCCAACTCTCACATCCATACATGACCACTGGAAAAACCATAGCCTTGACTAGACGGACCTTTGCTGGCAAAGTAATGTCTCTGCTTTTTAATATGCAGTCTAGGTTGGTCATAACTTTTCTTCCAAGGAGCAAGCGACTTCTCATTTCATGGCTGCAGTCACCATCTGCAGTGATTCTGGAGCCCAAAAAATAAAGTGAGCCACTGTTTCCACTGTTTACCCATCTGTTTCCCATTAAGTGATGGAACCAGATGCCATGATCTTCTTTTTCTGGATGTTGAGCTTTAGGCCAGCTTTTTCACTCTCCTCTTTCACCTTCATCAAGAGGCTCTTTAGTTCTTCTTCACTTTCTGCCATAAGGGTGGTGTCATCTGCATATCTGAGGTTATTGATATTTCTCCCGGCAATCTTGATTCCAGCTTGTGCTTCTTCCAGCCCAGCGTTTCTCATGATGTACTCTGCATATAAGTTAAATAAGCAGGGTGACAATATACAGCCTTGACGTACTCCTTTTACTATTTGGAACCAGTCTGTTGTTCCATGTCTGGTTCTAACTATTGTTTCTTGACCTTCATACAGGTTCTCAGGAGGCAGGTAAGATGGCCTGGTATTCCTATCTCTTTAATTTTTTCAGTTTGTTGTGATCTACACAGTCAAAGGCTTTAGTGTAGTCTGTGAATCAGAAGTAGATGCTTTTCTGTAGTCCTCTTGATTTTTCTATGATTCAATAGATGGCAATTTGATCTCTGGTTCCTCTGCCTTTTCTAAATCCAGCTTGAACATCTGGAAGTTCTCGGTTCACGTACTGTTGAAGCCTCACTTGGAGAATGTTGAGCATTATTTTACTAGCGTGTGAGACGAGTGCAATTGTGCGGTAGTTTGAGCATTCTTCAGCATTGTCTTTTTTTGGGACTGGAATGAAAACTGATCGTTTCCAGTCCTGTGGCCCCTGCTGAGTTTTCCAAATTTGTTGGCATAGAGTGTAGCACTTTCACTGCATCATCTTTTAGGACGTGAAATAGCTCAACTGGAATTCCATCATCCCCAGTAGCTTTGTTCGTAGTGATGCTTCCCAAGGCCCACTTGACTTCTCATTCCAGGATGTCTGGCTCTAGGGGAGTGATCACACCATCGTGGTTATCTGTGTCATTAAGATCTTTTTTCTATAGTTCTTCTGTGCATTCTTGCCACCTCTTCTTAATGTCTTCTGCTTATCTGAATATCTTCTAGGTGATTTATTATTTATTTCTCACTTATATGTAGAAGTGCTTTATATATATTTTGTAGACACATTCTTTGTCATATGCATTGTTTTCCAATTATAGTCTGCTAAATCAATGTTTTTATGCTGACTGTTAGGGAGCAGACATTTTTAATTTTATAAAGTCCAATTTTTATTTTTTTTCTTTTGTAGTAGATGCATATGTCATGAAGTCTGAGAAAACTTTTCCTATGCTAAGTTCCTGTAGATTTTTTACAATTTGTTTTTCCAGACATTTATGGATCTGGGTGCTGTCGTTCCTTCTATGCTTTACCTCGAATTAATTCTGTTTAAAGAATTTGGTGGTGGTTGAAGTTTTTGTTTTTTTTTTCCCCGTATGTGTGTGTCTGTCGCCAAGTTGTATACCACCCTTTGCGACCCCATGGAATGCAGCCCACATATTTTTGCACTTTTTCAAATACATAATTTGATTATTCATACAAAATGATTCAAAAGACCTTTCCTGATAATTCTAATACTTGGAGAATCTATGAGACTGATTCTATTGACCATTTTCACTCTTGAACTTGACTGATATTTTCCTGATTTTTTTAAATGTATTTTATATTCTTTGATTTTCTACTGAAAGTTTTATATAAAATAATGATGGAGACTTAAGTAAATAATGCTAGCATCAGGAAAAGAGCAGATTTATTTCCTGTTATTACAAAACAATGGGGTTGAATCAATTCAACCTGTATTTATTCTGGGTCTGAATTTTGTTGCAAGCTTAATATGTTTCCCACTCCAGCATGCTTTCCTGGAAAATTCCATGGACAGAGGAGCCTGGCAACCTATAGTCCACCTGGTTGAAAGAGCTGGACGTGGCTGAGTGACGAATACTACCTAATATGATTCAGATCATGGCCTTTTTTCTTTTTTTTTTTTTAATATTTTGAGGTAGAACTTGGACCAAAGATCTGAACACCGAGGAGATTCCTAAACCTTCCTTGTTTCACAGTTTAATTTTTACAAATATGTGGAAAATCTCATGATTCTTTACAGTTTCTCTGCCAGATTTTTGGCTTTCTGTGGACGTTTTTGAACTCTAGTTCTGCCCTGTGTTTTCTGAGTCTCAGTAAATCTCTTCCAGACTACTTACCTCTTCTTAGCTTCCGTAGTGCTCTAGCCCTATGCTGGGTGGGGTTCTTTTTTCCTCCAGATTTAGTGAAATATGATTAACACACAACCTTGTATGAGTTCAAGGTGAACAACATTCTCTAGGAATATATCTCTTATTTCACTTGCCAACCCCTCTGTGTTTTGAAGGTGGAAGCCTAGTGTGTCTAAGATCTTTGTCTATGCTCTCTTACCCTGAAAGCCTAGAGGCTTTTTTTTAAAAATAACTTCAGAATTAGAGGACTGTAGAGGTATTTCTCAGTACTCCTGTCTCCTTCACCATCACCAAATATAATGAAGAATAATTAAAGGAGCACATGTAAATGCGGTTTAGTATTTTGGGGATAATGAATTCTATTCTTTCATACCAGCCTACATATCACTATTAAATGACTGCTAAAATTTAAGCAGTATCTCTTCATCCACTTGTACGGTTTCTTCCTCCTGAGAAATTCTACCGTGGATGAGATAAGTTTTGAGTCTGTTCTCTCCTGAATAGAACCTGAGGTTATCTGGAATGTATTTGCTTTTATTTGTGTTTGTTTGTAAGTGTGAAAAAGAGGCACTTATTTTATACTAAATTTTGCAAATCATAATTTTGCAGTTTGAGTAATTTTTTTCATTCTTCATGTGGAAATGACCGTCTCACGTGACCTTCTATTCCTCAAAGCTTTTTATTTCAGATTGATTAAAAATACTTTAACCATATTATGTACATTACCATTACTATTTCTATTAACAAAATAAATGGATGGAATAAAATATACATAAATTATACAGATGCAAAGAAGTGTATGTAGAAAGATTGGGAAAATATTGCATAAGAGAACTTTGACATTCATTTACTTATCCCCTTGCAGATTGCAATAATTTTTTCAATACATCTTTTAAAATATTTATCTGTACATGATCAAAAACACTAGAGTATTGAGATGCTATTGGCTAAATATTAAATATTCATAAATGCCCCATGTATAGTTGTACCACTTTGCATTTATTATTATATTTTAACATTAAACAATTACATGAGATATGTAAAATTGTTATTTTGATTTTACAAATGAGAAAACTGAGGGAATTGAAAAGGCAATACTTAAATACATTTGATTTTATTATTGGGCTTTCTTTTGAGTACAATGTACTGTTTTCTAGAATTCCAATAATTCTTTAGGGCATGAGATAGTTAACTTAAGATAGGTATACTTTGTCAAAGAATAACAAATAGACTTGTCTAAATATAGCATAGACATGAGGAAAACTGCTCTTGGTATTTTTTCCTAGAAATTCATACATTAGATCTAGTTAATTAAGCATGGCCATTGTCATACAACGTAATTTAGTAAATCTATTATATTAAGTGATAATATGTTCATATCTACTTTGTCCCACTTTTCCAAAGTTTTATTTTCCACATCAAAGAATTACATTGAACTACTAAGTATATTTATCCTGCCAGAACACTGACATCATTGTGTATTAATAAGATAAATTAAAATCTCTGTATACTTTAAATAAAGTGTGTCTTAAAGATACAGGCAAATAATAAAATTTCTGGGAAATTCTGTATCTTAACCGATTTTCAGCTGGGAAAATCAATTGTCTTTTTAATGTTCTATATATATGTGCATGTGTACATGCATATTATACAAAAAGTAACAGGTAGATTTGGAGCAAAATAAATAAATAAACCTCAATGGTAAAGTCTAATGAGATGGTCATGGGAGGTAAAATATGCTAATCAAAATGTTCCACTTTTAATAATATACCCTGCTATACACCAAATTTATATTTTCCCTTTTTCAACAGTTCACTTAGGTCAAGTTTTTCACAGTTTTGCATCTGAGGCCAATATACTGCTTCTCAACATGGAATTGGAGCTCAATTTCACTGTAAATTTTAGTGACAGAGGAAGAGTTTTCAAACAAAACGAATACTTTCTTTCGCTATTAAACCAGATCTTTGGGAAGGATTATATGGTTTACCCAATGAACACTGAGGGATCTCGCTGAGTCTTGGTGACTAACACTCAACTTCAGCTCAAATTTCAGATTCTTTATTCAATTATCTTTATTTTTACTTTATTTATAATTATTTGGGCTTCCCGGGTAACTCAAATGGTAAAGAATCTGCCTGCAACACAGGAGACCTGGGTTTGATCCCTGTGTCTGAAAGATCCCCTGGAGGAGGGAATGGCACCCCACTCCAGCGTTCTTACCTGGAGAAGCCCATGGACAGAGGAGCCTGGTGGGCTACAGTCCGTGGAGTCACAAAGAGTTGGACACGACTGAGCAAATGGCATTTTCACTTTCATTTTCTTCAAATTAGCACACAGCCAGAGGTTGGGAAATGGTAGCAAATGCTTGGTGGTTTTACCATATGAATCTGAATATTTGATATGGACTCAGAAAATTGGAGATATTTATTCTTGAAAATCATTAACAACCTTATATAACAACACATGTACACTAGATTAAAAATTTTAGTTATTAAACTTTCAACTAGCAAGACAGAGCCTAATGAAACTTTAATCAATACTTATATTTAAACAATAAAAATAATCTTCTCACTCTTGTGGCATATTTAGATACTTTCATATACCAAGTTCATCACCAGTGTATTGTCTATGAAAAGAAAGAATGAGTTGTAGAAGATGCCTCTGGGCTGGGGATGGTGGTATTTACAATGTGATAGTAACAATAATAGTCTCATATCCACACAGGGCTTTTATAATTATCAAGGATCTTTTATCCCTTCCCACAAATGTAAGGGCTCTATTAGCTAATTTCTCACTCAGTTAAGGGTTGCTGATACCTGAATTTTACTTTGATATTCCAGAGCTAAAGAACTTATTTTAAGTGCCCTATGCCATCTATTAATCGAGAGGCATTTCTCCCTTATAGAGGCAAAAGAGGCATGACTCTTTGTCTTCAGAGCTGCTCCTTTCGCTTTATCTGCTGTCTGCGAGCGCCATCACACAGACACACGCATCTGGCTTCTATGCCTGCCCAAGGCTTTCTTATTCTGTAAAATTTAGTGTTGCCTCCTCTCCAACACCATGGTCTCTGTAATTCCTCTCAAGCTTCATTAGGTACCTCTCTTCTATCCTGATACAGCTTCTTGTTTATGCCTATAACTAACTTAGCTTATTTCTGGTGTCTACTTTTTAAAAGCTTCATCCCATTTTAATGACTGTTTTAAAAATAATTTTAAAATTAATTCCCATTTACAGTTATTACAAAATATTTCCCATGTTGTACAATACATCTTTGAGCCATAGAACCAACCGTTTGTGTCTCCCAGTCACCCTACCCATCTATTGACCCTCTCCACCTCTCCCACCTGGTAACCTCTAGTTTTTTCTCTAAATTTCTGAGTCTGCTTCTTTGCGTTATATCTACTAGTTCATTGTATTTTTCAGATTCCACATATAAGTGATACTGTACAGTATTTGTCTTTCTCTATCTATTTCATTCAGCAATGCCCTCCAAGTCTATCTGTGTTGCTGCAAATAACAAAATTTGATTTTTTAATGGCTGTGTGTACATGTATGTGTTCTTATGTGTGTGTGTATATATATATATACACACACAATGACCTTCCTTGGTGACTCAGACATTAAAGAATGCACCTGCAACTCACTCCAGTATTCTTACCTAGAGAATTGCATGGACAGAGGAACCTGGTGGGCTAACGTTCCTAGGGTCACAAACAGTCAGACATGACTGAGCAACTAAGCGTGTACCATATATATATGTATATACACACACACAGACAGTCTTTATTCATTTATTGATAGACACTGTGGTTGCTTCCATATCTTAGCAATTATAAATAATGCTGTTTTGAACATGGGGGGTGCATGTATCTTTTCAAATTAAAGTTTTTGTTTCTTTTGGATATATACCCAGGAATGGAAGCTATGAGTCATATGGTGGTTCTATTTTTAGTTCTTTGAGAAGCCTGCAAGATGTTTCCCATGGTATATAATAGTTCCCAACAGTATAAAAGTGTTCCCTTTTCTCCATAGTCTCATCAGCATTTGTTATTTGTGTTCATTTTGATGATAGGTATTCTGACAGGCATGAGATGAGAGCTCATGGTGGTTTTGACTTGCATTTCCCTGATGATTATTGGAGTTGAGCCTTTTTTTCATGTCTGTTGGCCATTTTCATTTCCTCTTTGGAAAATGTATATTCAGTTCTTCTGTCCATTTTTTAAACAATTGTCTTCTTTTGATGTTGAGTTGTATGTTCTGTTTATATATGTTGAATATTAACATTTATAGGTCCCATCATTTGCAAATATTTTCTCCTAGTCAGGAGATTGCGTTTTCATTTTATCAGTGGGTTCCTTTGCTGGATAAAAACTTGTAAGTTTAATTAGGTCTCATTTGTTTATTTATTTATTTTTTATTTCCTTTACTTTAGGAGACAGAACCAAAAGAAAATGTTGCTGCATTTTATTTCAAAGAATGTTCTGCCTATGTTTTCCTCTTGGAGATTCACAGTACCAATTTTGAGTTTATTCTTGGATATGGTGTAAAGAATGTTCTAATTTCACCTTACAAAATGAAACATCTTCTCTGTGGATTTTAGTAGTGGCAAATTCCTGGGTTTGATATTTAACTGCAGTCACGTAAGATATTGACTGGTAGGGGTCGGGTGATTGAGCCAAACAGGTCTTTCCAGTACATATCTTTGTAACTTCTTTTGCAACTTTTAAAAGTTAAAGATAGAGGAAGAAAAAGGATGAGGAATAAGAGAAGGAAGGGAAGGAAAAGAAGAATAAGGAGTCGAAAGAGGCTTTCCTGTTCGCTATCTTCTGGAGTTTGCTCATATTCATGTCCATTCAGTCGGTGATGCCATTCAACCATGTCTTCCTCTGCCACCCCCTTCTCCTTTGTGTTCAATCTTTCCCAACATCAGGGTCTTTCCCAGGGACTCCACTCTTTGCATCAGGTGGCCCAAGTTTTGGAGCTTCTACTTTAACATCAGCCCTTCCAATGAATATTCAGGGATAACTTCCTTTAGGATGGACTGATTTGAAAGCGTCAGTTCTTTGGCACTCACCTTTCTTTATGGTCTCGCATCCATAGACGACTACTGCAAAAAACCATAGCTTTGACTATACGGACCTTTGTTGGCAAAGTGATATCCCTGCTTTTTAATACACTGTAAAGGTTTGTCAGAGCTTTCTTTCCAAGTAGCAAGAGTCTTTTAATTTCATGGCTGCAGTCACCACCTGCAGTCATTTTGGAGTTCAAGAAAATAAATTCTGTAACTGCTTCCACTGTCTTCCCTTCTTTTTGCCATGGAATAATCTGACAGGTTGCCATGATCTTAGTTTTCTGAATGTTGAGCTTTAAACCAGCTTTTTCACTCTCCTCTTTCACCCTCATCAAGAGGCTTTTTATTTCCTCTTCACTTTCTACTTTTAAAGTGGCATCATCTGCATATCTGAGGGTATCGATATTTCTCCCGGCCATCTTGATTCCAGCTTGTGCTTCATCCAGCCCAGCGTTTCTCATGATGTTCTCTGCATACAAGCTAAATAAGCAAGGTGACAATATACAGCCTTGTTTGTACTCCTATCCCAATTTTGAGCCAGTCTGTTGTTCCCTGTCTGGTTCTAACTGTTGCTTCTTGACCCATATACAGGTTTCTCAGGAGACAGGTAAGGTGGTCTGTTACTCCCATCTCTTTAAGCATTTCCCACAGTTTGTTATGATCCATACAGTCAGTGGACAAGGAAATGGCAACCTGCTCCAGTATTCTTGCCTGGAAAATTCCATGGACAGAGGAATCTGGTGAGCTACAGACCACGGGGTCGCAAAGAGTTGGCCAGGACTGAACACGTCAGCAAGTCCAGTCAAAAGGCTTTAGCATAGTCTATGAAGAAGTAGCAAATGTTTTTCTGAAATTCCCTTGCTTTCTCCATGATCCAGCGGATGTTGGCTCTTTGATCTCTGGTTCCTCTGCCTTTTCGAAATACAACTTGTACATCTGGAAGTTGTCAATTCACATACTGCTGAAGGCTAGTTTGAAGGATTCTGAGCATAAGCTTGCTAGCATCTGAAATGAGTTCAATTGTACCTACTTTGAACATTCTTCAGCGTGTCCCTTTTTTGGGATTGGAAAGTTTGTGATGTGATGCTACTTAACTCTTAATCTTAAGAAATCTATGTGTGATTATAAAAAATAATGTACATGATACTTTTCTTAAGACTCTTCAACCTTTCAAACATTAAAATAAAAGTCAATAAAAATCAACTAAATGTTGTTACAAGTGGCACCATCATTTTAGTTTTTTTTTTAAGGACAGGCAAAATGGCCAATTTTCAGGATACATTACTAACATTGTACCAACTCAAGATTATCTCAAATTAATGTTATATATACATATGACATTCATCAATATAAAAGTTTCCAGTGTTACTACATAGAAGAGTAATGATAAAAGCATCGATGAGAGGAAAGTGATAAAAAAGCAATGTTATATTTAATCAAAGGACACTGTGTAAATATATGCCCGCTTTCTTTTGCTTTCTTTATTTAAAAAGTTTATTCAAAGTATAGTTCCTATAAAACCCTAGAAACATTTTCACCCAGAAATATATTTTAATAAGAGTTCACTCACATGCATTTTGCACAAAATTATATTTCAGTTTTGCTTCTCAAGATTATTTTCTCATGTACAACTGTGTAGGAACAGATATTTGTGTCAATAAGTAACAAACCTTCCAGGCATAAACTTTCATTTTTCCTAAAATTCAGTTCAGTAAATTGTATTGAATGAATAATATGAGCAAGTCTCAATGTTAGGACATTTCCTACTTTCATAGCTTTTATGGTATTATAGTTTCCATGGTAGCTTTCTTCCATCCTGAACAAAGAGAAGACCAATCCACATGTTTCATTTCCAAGGAAAGATATTTAATACATCATATTGAGTTTTATTTCCATATAGCAATATGGCCTAAGAAAAGTAAAGCAAAAACCTTCCTATAGCCATGTAGCATAAATGAAATACCATTAAGTCAATAAAAGGTGCAATGCTTTAAAACTCTGAAATCTAGTATGAAAGTCAAAATGTGGGCTAAAATTATGTATTGTCTTATAATTCTTTTGTGAAGTTAGCAAATTAAATATACCTGAAGATATAAAAGAAACCCAGAATCCTATTATATTTTTATAATTCAATAGTCACATGCACTTGCAAGCTGAGACATAATTGCCTTTAATCAGTTATCATTATTTTGAGTTAACTGTCTAGTTTATAGTTCATATGTGCACCGTGGTTTATAGAAACATCATTATTTCTTGATTCTAAATATGGCAGGAAGGCAGACATTCTTTTCTGCATTCTAACATAAAGTATGGACCATTGGCTAAGGTCCCTGGACACAAAAATGAAAACCGGAAAATAAGCAGTAGTTAATTACTCTCCAGACACACCAGTTGAAGTAGTATGTCATGACTGATTTTTATCTATGTGTGTGGTGAAGGACAATGAGTTACATCTAAAAATATTACCCTTTCTTTGGTTACAAAGTGAATCTGTAACAAAAGTCATATTTATAATTGTTGAAGAAAAAACATCTTTAGGGAAATTTGCCCTGCTGGTCTCCCGATATAAAGGAACAGAAGAACTGCTCCTCCCACCTCTCCTTTCTCCTCTAACCAGCCATTTTTCCTCTTCTGGAAAGTGACTCACTGGATGATACTTGGATTACCAACATCCACGTCTTCTGCAATGACAGTTTCTTCCTCTGTACAGGATCAGGGAAGTGTTCCAGTGTTGTCGTCCAGTTAAAGCTTATCAAATAGGCCCCTTTGAGACTGCTTTCTACTGCAATTGGTGTCTCTCAGAAAGTATATTCAATGAAACTTTAAAGCATCTGAAGTCATAATGGCTTTTCTTGTCATGATAGGAGATGATCTAGTACGGCCTATATAAAATGTTCTAGGATTAGGTTTCTGTACCATTTCTGCTACTTATCTCTCTTTAATTGTTATACTATCAGAAAATAACCTATTATTTCTACTGGACACGGTGGGGGGGGTGGGAATAAAATGATTTGCCAAGCTGACAAACCTAGGTCAGCATTCGGTTTGTAAGCTGGCTTCATTGTCAGAGGACTCAGCAGCCAAGGCCGGTGGGCAGGCTGAAACTGTAACAGCAGTTTTAAAACATACATTGTTGCTTGAAGCACTGTGATGTTAATTTACTACTTAATAAATACAACAAGTTTCCACTGAGGCTTGCAGGCCTCGTGAGAGAAGCCACGTGAAGACACCTATGTGAATAGCTGCTCAGATAATTAAGAACAGTGGCTGATTAGAGACGCTCAGGGTGATTCTTTTACCAAAGCTGTATTCCCTACACCTGCACCTCTGAGCCCAAATGTTGTCAGCGATATGAAAACCCAATGATTTACAAGATAACTTCTGAATATACAATATCATCAAAACATGATTAGTGCCCATTAAAATGATAAATATATTACAGTTTGACAGATGGGACTTTAATAAGCTGGGCTCTCAGGATTTCTGATATTCTGCTGTTTGTAGCTACGGATGCCATAAATCTCAGGACACATTCCTCCTCTTAGGACTCTCCAGTGGCTTACCACTGCAACCAGAAATATATCAACGTAAATTCTGTTCTGCAAGGTACTACATATTCTGGCCGATGCCTGTATCTCTGGTCACTTTTCTCTCCTTTCTTCCACGTAGTCATTACATTTCCTCTCCACTGGCCTTTATCGTATCTCTTAAATATTCTCATGTATTTTATCCTGTGATATCTTCATCCCTGGACTGTGCTTTTAGTACTGGATCCATGCAAGCTGGGCTTCTCATCTCTCGGGTCTCCAGAGAGGCCTTATCCAATCACCAAGGCCAACACAATACCTCTTTCCTGGTATTATTCTATTACATTGCTCTACTTCTTTATTTCATATTACATCAGTTCAGTTCAGTTCAGTCACTCAGTCATGTCCAATTCTTTGCAGCCCCATGAACCACAGAATGCCAGGCCTCCCTGTCCATCACCAACTCCCAGAGTCCACCCAAACCCATGTCCATCGAGTTGGTGATGCCATCCAACCATCTCATCCTCTGTTGTCCCCTTCTCCTCCTGTCCCCTATCCCTCCCAGCATTAGGGTCTTTATTCCAATGAGTCAGCTCTTTGCGTCAGGTGGCCAAAGTATTGGAGTTTCAGTTTCAACATAAGTCCTTCCAATAAACACCCAGGACTGATTTCCTTTAAGATGGACTGGTTGGATCTCCTTGCAGTCCAAGGGACCCTCAAGAGTCTACTCCCAACATGACAGTTCAAAAGCATCAATTCTTCTGCGCTCAGCTTTCTTTATAGTCCAACTCTCATGTCCATACATGACCACTGGAAAAACCATAGCCTTGACTAGATAGACCTTTGTTGGCAAAGTATTGTCTCTGCTTTTTAACATGCTGTCTAGTTTTGTCATAACCTTCCTTCCAAGGAGTAAGCGTCTTTTAATTTCATGACTGCAATCACCATCTGCAGTGATTTTGGAGCCCAAAAAAATAAAGTCAGCCACTGTTTCCACTGTTTTCCCATCTATTTGCTATGAAGTGATGGGACCAGATGCCATGATCTTAGTTTTCTGAATGTTGAGCTTTAAGCCGACTTTTTCACTCTCCTCTTTCACTTTCATCAAGAGGCTCTTTAGTTCTTCTTCACTTTCTGCCATAAGGGTGTTCTCATCTGCATATCTGAGGTTATTGCTATTTCTCCTGGCAATCTTGATTCCAGCTTGTGCTTCCTCCAGTCCAGTTTCTTATGATGTACTCTGCATATAAGTTAAATAATCAGGGTGACAATATACAGCCTTGACATACTCATTTTCTTATTTGGAACCAGTCTGTTGTTCCATGTCCAGTTCTAAATGTTGCTTCCTGACCTGCATACAGTTTTCTCAGGAGGCAGGTCAGGTGTTCTGCTATTCCCATCTCTTTCAGAATTTCCACAGTTTATTGTGATCCACACAGTCAAAGACTTGGGCATAGTCAATAAAGCAGAAATAGATGTTTTTCTTGACCTCTGTTTTTTTGATGATCCAGCAGATGTCGGCAATTTGATCTCTGGTTCCTCTGCCTTTTCTAAAACCAGCTTGAACATCTGGAAGTTCACTGTTCACGTATTGCTGAAGCTTGGCTTGGAGAATTTTGAGCATTAATTTACTAGCGTGTGAGATGAGTGCAATTATTCGGTAGTTTGAGCATTCTTTGGCCTTACCTTTCTTTGGGATTGGAATGAAAACTGACTTTTCCAGTCCTGTGGCCACTGTTGAGTTTTCCAAATTTGCTGGCATATTGAGTGCTGCACTTTCACAGCATCATCTTTTAGGATTTGAAATAGCTCAACTGGAATTCCATCACCTCCACTATCTTTGTTCATGGTGATGCTTCCTAAGGACCACCTGACTTCATATTCCAGGATATCCAGCTCTAGGTGAGTGATCACACCATCGTGGTTATTTGGGTCATGAAGATCTTTTTTTGTACACTTCTTCTGTGTATTCTTGCCACCTCTTCTTAATATCTTCTGCTTCTGTTAGGTCCATACCATTTCTGTCCTTTATCAAGCCCATCTTTGCATGAAATGTTCCCTTGGTATCTCTAATTTTCTTGAAGAGATCTCTAGTCTTTCCCATTCTGTTGTTTTCCTCTATTTCTTTGCATTGATCACTGAGGAAGGCTTTCTTATCTCTCCTTGCTATTGTTTTGAACTCTGAATTCGGATGGGAATATCTTTCCTTTTCTCCTTTGTTTTTCACTTCCCTTCTTTTCACAGCTATTTGTAAGGCCTCCTCAGACAGCCATTTTGCTTTTTGGCATTTCTTTTTCTTGGGGATGGCCTTGCTCCCTGTCTCCTATACAATGTCACGAACCTCCATCCATAGTTCATCAGGCACTCTGTCTATCAGATCTAGTCCCTTAAATCTATTTCTCACTTCCACTGTATAGTCATAAGGGATTTGATTTAGGTCATACCTGAATGGTCTAGTGGTTTTCCCCACTTTCTTCAATTTAATCTGAATTTGGAAATAAGGAGTTTGTGATCTGAGCCACAGTCAGATCCTGGTCTTGTTTTTGCTGACTCTATAGAGCTTCTCTATCTTTGGCTGCAAAGGACATAATCAATCTGATTTTGGTGTTGACCATCTGGTGATGTCCATGTGTAGAGTTTTCTCTTGTGTTGTTGGAAGAGGGTGTTTGCTATGACCAGTGCATTCTCTTGTCAGAACTCTATTAGCCTTTGTCCTGCTTCATTCTGTTCTCTAAGGCCAAATTTACCTGTTGCTCCAGGTGTTTCTTGACTTCCTACTTTTGCATTCCAGTCCCCTATAAAGAAGAGGACATCTTTTTGGGGTGTTAGTTCCAAAAGGTCTTGTAGGTCTTCATAGAACCGTTCAACTTCAGCTTCTTCAGTGTTACTTGTTGGGGCATAGACTTGGATTACCATGATATAGCAGATAACAGTGTCTAAAATTTTTTTTTATTAGCATTTTTATTGTCTGTATTCTCCTCACCAGAATATTAGCTCCAAGACTGAGAGCTCTCTTTTGTTTACATAATAGGCACACAAAAGATTGATTTTACATTTGATGGAAAATAAATGTACTATTATTAATATATTAATGTATGAATTATCAAAAGCTTCATATATACTAATGAAAATTTCCACTATTAAAATAACTATTAGAGTGGAGGGTTGTTGTTCAGTCGCTAAGTTGTGTCTGACTCTGCGACCCCATGGATTGCAGCTCGCTAGATTTTTTTGTCTTCAACTATTCTCCAGAGTTTACTCAAACTCAGGTCCATTAAGTTGGTGATGCTATCCAGCCATCTCATCCTCTGCCAATCCCTTCTCCTCCTGCCTTCAATCCTCCCCAGCATCAGAATAGAGAATAGAAGCATAGATAAAAATAATGTCACCATTAATATTTTTGGACTTATGGTTTATAAATGTACTTCCAATCTCTTAGTCTAAAACACTTGTATAGTAATTTTAATTACTAAATACATTTTTTTAATTTCTTTTCTTAAACTGTGTTATAAGTGGCAAGATGAAATGTGGTTTTATCTGACAATTTTTGCAAGAGTTAGAGGTTTTATTTCTCCAAAAGCAAATGCACTAAAATTTGAAATAAATGCTTTTGATGGCATTTAAAGACAAAAAACCCTGGAATATAGGTACTCGGAGACAGTAATAACAAATGTATAAACATTTGCTGAGTTATGTGACAGATACTCACTGTTACTACTCTTTGCAGAAATAAATTTAGCTAATTATCACAGCAATTATGAGGTCAGTAATTTATTTCCTATTTCACAGTCTTGAACCCCAAGACATTGTAAAGCTAAGTAACATGGTCATATTTAAAGAGGTAATGCATGTTAGAACTGGTATTTGAAAATACACAGACTGATCTCAGAGGTTGAAAAGCTGATTTGAGAATAAGAAATCTAAGAGAAAGCACCTCCAATTTCCTTAAAGAATAAAATCCTTAAAAATTAGTTTATGGCACTTAAATTCTGATAGTCTCTGCTGCCTTTTTAAATTCAAAATGTATAAAGTTTTCAGTTACATAAAAAACAAAACTTAGCTTCCTTTAAAAAGCAGAATTTAAAATCAATATAACCATACACATCTTCTCTTTTATTGATGGCATATTTGGTGAATGGTTCTCTTTTCCTTTCTATAAGCCATTTGCTTTTTTTTTTTTTTTCACTTGTTGCACTGAGATGTTTAAATTAGACTAAATTAAAATTCTGCTAAATTAGAATCCTATGTGAAAAAATACTAGCAATATTATAGCTAAATGCATATTTTCTCTGAATATTTTCCCTTTATGGAATGTGAATTAAGCTTTGCAAAATAATTTACCCCTTATAAAATCATAAAACATTTATTTTACAATAGCATTTCTTAATCTGTAACTCACATGGTCAAGTAACCACGTGAAACATGGATGAGTCTTTGTGTGTGTCTCTTTCTTGTTCCTTTAGAGTTGTGAAAGCCAAGAGTATGTTCTTTAGTGGATAGGAAGGTAAGCACACGATAAGCAATTCCTTCCCTCCTATAATTAACTAAGCCTTATGTCGATTAAAGTTATTTAATAGAAATTTCTCTTTGAGCTCTCAAAATGATTCCTTCCACTTTCCTTGAGAAGCTGACTGAAAACAAGAAGAGGACCTCACTCCATGCTATTTTTTTTAAATCAAGCCTAAATGCTTACCTGTTAGATAAATGGCAAAATTTATCACTGCTGCCAAAATATTACCAGAATAAAAATGAATTATGGAAGATACATAAATATTGGAACATCAAAATGGAAACTATAAAAATCTGCCTGGAGTACACGATTTGCACAGTAATTATATAATGCAGGTAGACTAATCTAAATAGATATTTTTTCTATTCTCTATTAATTAATCTATATTTCTGTATTCTTAGATGTAGTGCTAGAAGGTATGTTCAACATGAAGTATGTGCATGCATGTTTGAGACCCCATGGACTGTAGCCTTCCAGGCTCCACTGTCCATGGGATTCTCCAGGCAAGAAAACTGGAGTGGGTTTCCATGCCCTCCTCCAGGGGATCTTCCCTACCACGGACCAAACCAGCTTCTCCTGTATCCCCTGCCTCGCAGGCAGATTCTTCACCACTGAACCATGGGGAAAGCCCTAATATCTCAGCGTGGATCCTCAAACCACAGTGAATTTACACTCATTTCTCGATTTAACAAATCAAGGTAAGGATACTAACATGGAATCAAGACAATTAATGAGTATAAAAATTATTTCATTACTTTGAAGAAAATTAATTCTCTTAGTCTTCTTAGGTTCAATTACTAGAAACAGAGCCGGGGTCTGGGCTTCTAGTATGTGATATATTAGTACAGTGGGCTTTTGGGAAATCCTTTAAGAAAGTGAAGGAAGCAATCTAGTGAAAGAAAAAGAGTTGAGAAAGACTGTGGCCCCAGAGAAGTCCTTTTCTTGGTTTTATCCAAAGAGAAGGATGCCTTTAGAGCAAAAATACCACCGAAGAATTGTCCTAAATTTTTACCCCTTGGTCCCATTTCACTGCAGGAATACACAGAGACCCAGGAAAAGAATTTTTCCTTAAGCCTAGTACCTTTGACCAGACCCAAAAGCTGTTAGAAATGCAAATTCTAATTCTTCACTCAAGATCTGGAAGTGGAAGGGGGCTCAGCCATCTGTGTTTTTACATTCCTTTCAGAATATTCTGATGTCCCCTAACAGTTGAGAGCCTTTGACCTGGAGCAATTCCTCGGGTGATTTTTCGGGAAAAGAAAAGCTAGTTTGAGCCAGTAGCAGCTCAGCTTATAGTAGACAGATTAACTAGTCTGCTGAAAAGGATCTGCACCAGGAACTAAATGCAACCACCAAATTTTCTTCATACCGTCACCTAATTTTTATTATTTTTTTTAATTTTAGAGGGGAAAAAAAGTATTGAAGAAAGTATGGATGAAAACCAGAAAAGAGAACTTTATAGAATAAGAAATATATTATCAATAAGAATCACATCAACTGTATGACATCTCTATCAGCCACATTTGTCTATTATACTGTTGTCTTTCTTAAAAATGTTTAAAACATTGAACTGTTGAATTAGCCATTGGGGGAGATACTGACAGCATTCAATGATTATAGTAAAACATTTTGAAATTGAGAAGAAATAAATAGCCAAAATTCAATTTTAGGGATAGCTAAACCTCAACTAAAAGGTAATCTCCAGTCAAACCTAAGCTTTATCCACCCATATCTGAAGACCTTTCAAAACTGTAGCAATTTATAACTTTATTAATATAATGAGTTTAAAAATAACTCTTAAAAAACTAATATTAAAAAAAAAACTAGCATTCTCCTTGAAATCAGTAAAAGTTTCTATACTAGAGGAAGGAAGGAGAAAGAGAAACTAAGAATGAAAGAATGAGATATAAGGGGAAATTAGTTTATCTTAGCCAGTATTTTTTACTTACACAGGAAACAGAGTGAGCCTCACTACGTTGGCAGTTTTCTTGTGTGTTACAATATAATTAGAGGTAAGAAAACTTTAAAAATTGGATATTCTTCTGAAAGATTTAAAAGAAGCTAAAAAATCTGTTTTTTCTTCCAAAGGTCTTCATAGATGTTTTCCAGTTCATTTCAAGTAATCACCTTTTTACCCATACCACTGTCGTCTGCTAATTCACATGGGCATCTAGTTCAGATCTCTCTTCAAGCAGTAACTAAACATGGAAGACATATTTCACCTTTCAGACAAAGCCAGATCTCTAAGAGAATGTTTTCATTGCACTATGGACCATTCATCTGGGACATTTATATTTGCTAGAATTTTAAATCAATTTCTGCATATTTTATTAATGTCTATGTTCTCTGTGAAACTCTAAGCTCCAGGTTGGTAAGAAGTAACACTCTTTTGGGCTCATCATTGTGTCTCTAGTAAGATCAGGTTCAACTTTATACATAATAAATATGAAATTAGGAGCAAAACATATACACAAACATTTTGCATCTTAAAAATGGGAAAAATAAATACAAATATATACCAGGACATCACAAAATGCCAAAAAAGAAAAAGAAGAAAAAGAAAACAAATCCAGACCAGCTTCTGACACAATATATCTAAAACCATGTTTATCTCTAACACTCATCAAATATTTTCATATCAAGATATTACCTCTGGTATTACAGCTTTGTGGTATGAATTATGGGTAATTGATATAGGCTGGGAAAATAACTATTCATGTACAAGTACATATAGCAAAAACTTAACTACGTGTAGAAATAACACTGCATCACTTCAACTTTTTCCTTAGTTAGATCCCCAAATATCCCTAGCCAGTTCAATGCTACCCATAAAGAAAGCCCCCAAAAAACTATAATTAACATAAAAGCAAAGTGATAGGTAAAAAGGCAGCAGTCTTTACTGAGTAGAAATCAGAATGAGAAAAGACTGCAGATTTATCTCTGCAAAATTTACAAAAATGACATGAACAAGTGAATCTATTGCTGAAAAGTTGAGGGACCCCAATCAGGTGAGATGCCTGGAGATTTAAGCTTCTTTATCTTCCCTATAAATCAGCTTCTTACCATCAGCTTCATGTACAGGGCCCATTCCACATAGGTTGCCAATGAATAGTTGCTAAATAAAAGTCAATATAATCTGACTTTAGATTATACTACAAAGCTATGGCCATCAGGACAGGATGGTACTGACACAAAAACAGAAATATAGATCAATGGAACAATGTAGAAAGTCCAGAAATAAACCCCTGCACCTATGGGTACCTTATTTTTGACAAAGGAGGCAAGAATATACAATGGGGCAAAGATAGCCTCTTCAATAAGTGGTGCTGGGAAAACTGGACAGCTACAAGCAAAAGAATGAAGTTAGAATACTTCCTAACACCATACACAAAGATAAACTCAAAATGGATTAAGAACCTAAATATAAGACTAGAAACTATAAAACTCTTAGAGGAAAACATAAGCAGAACACTCGATAACATAAATCAAAGCAAGATCCTCTATGACCCACCTCTTACGGTAACAGAAATAAAAACAAAAGTAAACAAGTGGGACCTGATTAGACTTCAAAGCTTCTGCACAGCAAAGGAAACTATAAGCAAGGTGAAAAGACAACCCTCAGAATGGGAGAAAATAGTAGCAAATGAAACAACTGACAAAGGGTTAATTTCCAAAATATATACGCAGTTCATACAACTGAATCCCAGAAAAACAAATAACCCAATCAAAAAGTGGGCAAAAGACCTAAACAGACATTTCTCCAAAGAAGACATACAGACAGCCAACAAACACATGAAAAGATGCTCAACATTGCTCATTATTAGAGAAATGCAAATCAAAACTACAATGAGATATCACCTCACACCAGTCAGAAGGGCCCTCATCAAAAAGCCTACAAACACTAAATGCTGGAGAGGGTGTGGAGAAAAAGTGGTGGGAATGTAAATTGATACAGCCACTATGGAAGACGGTATGGAGATTCCTTTAAAAACTAGGAATAAAATCACCATATGACCCAGCAATCCCACTCGTAGGCATATCCCCTGAGGAAACCAAAGTTGAAAAAGACACATGTGTCCCATTGTTCATTGCAGCACTATTTACAAAACTAGAACTTGGAAGCAACCTAGATGTCCATTGACAGATGAATGGATAAAGAAGTTGTGGTACATACACACAATGGAACATTACTCGGCCATATAAAGGAACACATTTGAATCAGTTCTAATGAGGTGGATGAACCTAGAACGCATTATAAAGAGTGAAGTGAGTCAGAAAGAGAAAGATAAGTATCATATTCTAATGCGCATGTATGGAATCTAGAAAAACGGTACTGAAGAATTTCCTTACAGGGCAGCAATGGAGAAACAGACATAGAGAATAGACTTACGGACATGGGGAGAGGGGAGGAGAGGGTGAGACATATGCAGAGAGTGACATGGAAACTTACATTACCGTATGTAAAATAGACAGCAACGCGAATTTGCTGTGTGGCTCAGGAAACTCAAACAGGAGCTCTGTATCAACTTAGCTGGGTGGGATGGGGAGGGAGGTGAGAGGGAGGTTCAAAAGAGAGGGGATATATGTATACCTATGGCAATAAAAACTTTTTTTAAATGGCTAAATAAATTCAAATGATAGCAATGTCTTCTCACCCCATTCTTTTCCTAAAATACCAGTCAAATAATACAGATAATATTTAAGCACTAAAATTTAATTCAAGGCAGTTACTATTTTTCATGCTATACTGTTTTACAATGTGGCTTTCGTATTTCCAAATAGCTAGCTTTAGAGTCTAATGACTTATCCAAACACACTGATAGATAACTCTGGAAAATCTCTTTGTCACAAGATTACTCAAGAATTCGATGCTGCCTCTTTTTGAGAAATAAGAAAATGAAATAATTAGCTTTAAAAACTAATTAGGGTATTTTGCCTCATGGGGCTTATATTATCACTTCTAAAAATGTCTTATTCTGACACATTTCATATTCTTACAACTTTCATATGTTAACAACCTGAAAATCAATCCAATACAGTTACCTGTCATTACAAAAAATTAAAAATGGAACTTGCTATTGTTCCAGATTATCATTTCAAGGATTTTTGTATACTATCTGGATAGAAACAGTGTCTCCCTCCAAAGCAAATGACAGAAGGCGTGTTTACTGTCAGTTATGAAAGTTCCAGTCTGTGTATGAGCAGGGCTCCTCTATAATCACATAACACAGCCCTCACAGGACTCAGGCTCTGACCCAGAAGTTTTCAGTCCTCTACTAACACCCATGAAACTGAGCCAAGCTAACTTGTTCAGGCACTTCATCGTTCTTGACAGTTAAGTCAAAACCAAATTTTGACTAAAAGAAAGGTGAACTCATATCTATAAGCCTTAAGAACCTATTTGCCTTATAGGATATGATTTCCATTGACTATAAAGGGTAGGGGCCAAGTGGTAGGTAATTCTAAGAACCTGATTTGTTCCTAAAGATCTGAACCCTGTGTTTCTAGAACATTGAAAGTGAAAGTTTAGTCGCTCAGTCTTGTCCAACTCTTCGCGACCCCATGGACTGCTGCCTACCAGGATCCTCTGTCCATGGGATTTTCCAGGCAAGAGCACTGGAGTGGGTTGCCATTTCCTTCTCCAGAGGATCTTCCCAACCCAGGGATCAAACCCAGGTCTTCCACATTGTAGGCAGACGTTTTACCGTCTGAGCCACCACGGAAGTCCTAGAACACTATGGTCAATCATAAACTGGATTCCAGGTTATGACATTTGCCTAGCTAAGAGTGAAACTAAATTTCAAGAATATATTATTTTTAAATGCTATTGAGAAGCTTGAATTAACCCAATAAAGAGTTTAAATGAAAAAATGCTAATTGCTTCCCCCTACAATCTATATTGTTCTTTAGTTGCCAAGTTGTGTCTGACTCTTCATGATCCCATGGACTGCAGCACACCAGGCTTCCCTGTCCCTACGATCTATTATCTTCTACATCATTGGAGAAACTGATGATGTTTTGTTTGTTGAAATACGTTGTTATGAGCTCAAGGAAAAGACGGAGAAAGTAGCAGACATTTTCACTTGTAATATTTTACAAGGCCCTCGCAAAACGTCTGTACATAGCAAGGTGCACAAACTATATGTGCACATATGTGGACATGTGCGCACATGTGCAAACGCACACACACAAGACGGTGGAATCAGCCATTGCAAAGGTCTAGGCATCCTGTTTCATGTCCCTTGATAAAGCAGTTGTCTGAATTCTCAAGCAGAAGGTAATGAACAAATTTGCCAATAAACTCATAAGTACTTCTTTAATTTGAATTTTTTTTTTTTAAATTCCGTGTTTCTCTCTTCCACTCTCCTTTGTGATGATAACCAGTATGCAGCTAAAGTGATACTATTCTGTAGCCCAAAGTATAGGTAATAGATGAGAATAGTACTTGATCCCTTCTTGCTGGCTACTGTGGTAACCAGTAGCCAGCAAGTAACCAGTAAACCATATATTTGATTTAATTTAACAAGTGTTTGGACCTAGTTGTCATAAAGCTTTCCAGTTTTACAGAAATTATTGCATCATCTTACAGAAAATTATACTGGACTAGGAGCTCTAAATAAGTCAAGGAATTAACTTTTCATTTGCCCAACAGACCCCTCAGTCATTCAGTCCATTGACTAGCTTCATTCTAGCATAAATATGCCGTTTCATCAAATAGGTGCCCCTAGGCAAGAAAAGGTGAGATATACTGAGTGTCTACCAGTGCCACCATATGGGGGCCCTATCTTTGATAACAAATACGTTTTTGATTGAAAAAGATTCTTTTTCTAAAAGCAATTAATATCTAATATTTCTCTTTTTATTTGGCAGTTTTTTGGGATTATTCTTGTTGCCTTTTGCCAAATTAAAGACGTTAGGGAGTGTAACTGACTGGAGGGCAGAAACCATGTAAAATATTAAGATCTAGGTCTATTCAATTAGCAATCATACTGAATAAGACAACTATTCTGGGACAAAAGAGATTTTTCCATACTAACCATAATAATAAAGACAGCATGTTTGATTGTTTTTTACTTTTGTGCACATATATCTCCTCAAGAACATGTGGGAATTATAAACATCTATTACCTAATTCATTACCTGTATCTTGGCCATTTCATTCTTAATTTTCCATCCACTATTTAAAATCACCATATAGAAAAATACATGAGAGAATCAAATGAGAAAATGGAGGAAGCTGCACTGTAATTCTTACCATCGTGCTTTTCTGACTGTTTTCTTCAGAGAACGAAAGATAGCAGATTAGATATCTCTTTTTTCACTTTATTATTTAAGAGTATGCTAGAAAGAAATGCTATAAAGACCTTTAGTGTGGGGAATGTAACTGAGCCTATATATTCAATAACAGATGCTTTGGAACTGTGGTGTTGGAGAAGACTCTTCAGACTCCCTTGGACTGCAAGGAGATTCAACCAGTCCATCCTAAAGGAAATCAGTCGTGAATATTCAGTGGAAGGACTGATGCTGAAGCTGAAACTCCAATACTTTGGCCACCTGATCAGAAGAACTGACCCATTTGAAAAGACCCTGATGATGGGAAAGATTGAAGGCAGGAGGAGAAGGGGATAATAGAGAATGAGATGGTTGGATGGCATCACTGACTCAATGGACATGAGTTTGAGTAAACTCCAGGAGTTGGTGATGGACAGGGAGTCTTGGCGTGCTGCAGTTCATGGGGTCACACAAAGTGGGACATGACTGAGTGACCGAACTGAACTGAATATCAATCTTGTCATTTTTGATTGGGTAGTTTGCAATTTGAGGACACTAGGGACCAAATCATTCCCAACTGAGAACTTCATGTCGATCAGAAATAATTCCATTGGGACCTTTACTCACAGTATTGGAGAAGGAAATGGAAACCCACTCCATTATTCTTTCCTGGAGAATCTCATGGACAGAGGAGCCTTGCAGGCTACAGTTGCAAGAGTTGGACACGACTTAGTGACTAAACCACCACAACCACTCAAAATATATCTGATGAACGAGGGAAGAAGAAAACAAAACAAACATGCAAACAAACAAATGACAAACACCTAAAATCAGTTTTAAATGCTAAGATAGAATGATTCTATATGTACTCTTAAGGAACTAGTAGATTTTCTATGAAGTAGAACAAGCAGCTTGTTCAGTCATTTGCTGGTCAGCTACAGTCTGTTTCTAGAGGATGTTTGCTTATTTGCTGATTTAACTACAGCGATTGGATCATGCATCACTTGTCATCCAATGGGCTAACTAAAGTTTTGTCACATGATGTCATGGCAAAGATCGCAAGAAAATAAAGACAAGCCAGACTATTCAAGTGTTTTTCAAGTCTCTCTTTGTGTATGCCAACCAAAGAACGCTACTCACTGTTTCTCCAAGACTGAAGTAACTAGCCACTACAGTTCACTGACCTTCAAGACACCCTGAAAATTCAGGGTGGAGATCAGGATTGAGATACTCTGTGCCCTGGGAAAGCTGTCAGAATAGACTTCTATTTCCTTCTTCTCCTTAAACCTAGAAAGGCACTGAAATCATTAATGGAGACATCTACTCTTCATGACTAGCAGCAACCTTCTACAGAGATGTACGCTTGATTGCACAAAACCATAAATATACTGACCATTCCCCACATCTTCAGAGCAATTCCTCAGAGCTCTCCGAGAGACTGTCTCTGCACTATAGTCATCAATAAGCCCCCAGTAAAACTGGATTCACAGTTCTCGTGTTGTGTCATTTCTTTTTCTTTTTTTCAGTTGACATGAAGTTACCAAATTAAATCACACACCAGAATTCAGAGTTTGAATGAGAGAGCATGGAAAAATTACATGGCAAGAAGGTATGAATTAAAAACTTATCTTGGCTATGTTTCTAATCTGCCACAGCTGGAGATGGTAGACACAGGTTTGGAGGTTATTGCTAGACACCAGTTAAATGGCTTGTACTGGGGAGTATCTGACAGCTTTCCTCCTCGACTTGAGAGATATGTAGGGAAAAAAAAGTAGTAGACAGAACTTGATGATTAGATTGGATATACAGAGTGAGAGCAGATAACTATTAAGGGATGAAAAAACCTACGTTTATCTTTTGCACAACTAGAGACTTGATTTACCACTCAAAATGGAAAGATCTATAAGACCATGGTTGTGATTGTAAATGCATTTTGAAATGAGTTAGTTTGAAACTTCAAGATGAAATATTAAATAGGCCTCTGGAGCTCATCAGATATGGGTCCAAAATTCTTATTAAAGGTCAGGCTTTTGGTAAAAATTTTGCAATCCATTAGTAGGTAGGGTGAAATTGAAGCTTTGTATGCATTTGATATCAGGTACATTGCTAAAATAGACTATGAGTGCCTAGGCTTTCATCTTGAAGAAATTTAATGAGAAGTTAGAAAATGAATGCCAAGCAAAGACAAATAAGCAGCCAGAAAGAAAGAAATCCAGTTATTTCTGTTTGAGGCACCTCTCCTAAATGGAATACTTCAGAAGGAGAAGTGATCAACATGTTGAAAAGTGCTAAAGAGATGAAATAAATGATGTTAGAATTTCCTATTGAACATAAGCACTTGGTGATTTTAGCACAAGCTGCTTTGGGTAAATTTGACCGGGAGAAAAACTAGACTGGAGAGCATTATAGCTTAGGAATGTAAGGAAACTGACCCAGTAACTTCCAGGAAAATTTGGTATATATATATATATATATATAAGCACACATAACACATGCAATATGCTCTTTACAGTTTTATAGGACTACCATAATGAAGAGAAAGGTTGAGGGATATGATGAGAATAGATTCAGAGAAGGTGATGAAAGAACAGACTTAAAATAATATCATATCAACAGAGCATTTAACGTTTATAATGGACTTTTCCTAAATATAATGTAATCTCTTCATCCTCACAAATCTATTAGAAGTTGGGCAAGTAATATCCACCTTTACTGATACAGAAGTAGTCTAATTTCTTTTGCCCAACATCATGAAGCAGGTAAATTTCTGAAATGACCACAGTTATTTAGACTAATAATACAGATTTCGTTCCATTGTACAGTGTTTTCTGTTAAGGAAAGGTGGCAAACACAGATGATGAATGCTGCACAGAGGTATTCCCGTAAGAAAGAGGCAAAACTGTTAGCAGTGGAATACCTACTTGTGTACTGAGAACAGAGGCATAGTAGCAAACAGCACGGGAGTTGGAGAGACTGTCTGCTTTGGAATTGGGGCTTTGCCAACTTACAAAACTGTGTGACCTTGGGGAAAATACTTCTCTCTGGGTCTAAGTTTTCTCATTTGTCAAATGGGGATAATAGTTGTCTTCATATAAGGATCAAATAAGTTACTACAGAGATTGTTTGCATAATATGCCTTTTACCTCCAGTAGAAAAATTTTATTTGAAGTACTAGAGAAAGACATTTTAAAAATCAAATGATTTTACTAAAGAAAAACAAAACTCATCTATGATTTGCCATTCTCAAAGAATTGCAAATAGGTTTAATTTTTGTTAATTTATTAATTTTATAAAGACATTAGTGAATCAGAGAATCCAAATCTCTGATCTTATCAGAGTATCTAGATCCAAATCACTTTTAGAAAAAAAAATGGACATTTAAACTTTGAAGTTTGAAGAATAAATAAATAGGAAAATTGAATAAATGCTGTTAAAATTACAAAAGAGAAAGTTAATAGCATAAAAGGCTTAAGTTATCTCCAAGGTGTTGTAGAATTATACAAACAAAATGCAGAGAGCCATTTGGAGAAATTAGTAGTAAAATCACCTTCCCACACTGTGAAGGTGAGTTGGATAACAAGATATATTAAAAGGTTTAAGACACAAATACTAGAAATACACAAACATCTTAAAAGTAAAGCAGCAGTTAATTTTCATTTAAATATGGACAAATTAACCTTGGTTTTATGGAATGATTTTAACCAGTCTCAATGTTTTTATGCAGTATTGAGCATATTTTGAAATCTCTCTAAACTAGCATTATGTAAAATAATTAGCACCTTTTGATACTGTTAAAATAGTTCTGTATAAAATCCATCCTTAAAGCTGAACTTAAAAGAAATATTTTTAGGGAATGTGAATTGGTGCAACCACCATGAAGAACAGTATGAAGATTCCTTTAAAGATTAAAAATAGAATTGCCACATGACCCATGAGTCCCACTACTGGCATGTATCCAGAGAAAACTCCTCTGCCACATGTACCCAATGTCCATAGCAGCCCTAGTTCCAATAGTCAAAACATGAAAGCAATCTTAATAGCCATCAAAAGATGAATGGATAAAGGTGTGATATACACACACATACACACACACAGTGGAATACTATTTAGCCATAAAAACAATGAAAGAATATGATTTGCAGCGACATAGATGGACCTAGAGATTATCATGCTGAGTGAAGTAAATCAGACAGGGAAAGCTAAATATCATGTGATATCACTTATATGTGAAATCTATAAAACAAAAAATAGATACAAATAAACTTATTTGGAAAATAGAAATAGATCCACAGACTTAGAAAACAAACATATGTTTATCAAAGAGGAAAAGCGAGAGAGAGACAAATTAAGAATTTGGGATTAAAAGATATGCACATAAATAAAATAAATAAACAACAAGGACCTCCTCTATAGCACAGTGAACTATATTCAATATCTGTAATAACATAATGGACAAGAAACTGAAAAAGAATTTTTTATTTATATATACACACACACACATATATATACACACGTGTATATATATATATATATATATATATATATATACTCACAAAAATAATATGTATGCACACACACACACACACACATAACTGATCACTTTGCTGTCTACCTGAAACATTGTAAAGCAATTATACTTAAACAAATAATAAGTAAATATTTTTAATGTGTATAAAGAATGCAGACATCCTGTTAGAGCTCTACAAAAATATTTCCATTGTATGCATGTACACATATACATGATATCTTATCCTTTATTAGGTTCATAGGGTCGCAAAGAATTGGACATGACTGAGTGACTGAACTGAATTGATGCAGCATTTAAACACTTTATAATTATGCTAGGTCAAATAATCAAGGTTGTAGGAACTGGAATATCATTTTAGCCATGGAAATTCAAGTCATACCAGCGATGACCTGCTCACAGTCCCATGAGAAGTGTCAGAATTTAACAAGACCTCCTGGTCCTGAAGGTAAGTCCTTTCCATGTTTTTTCTCATATGATGTGCAATTATATTTTGATTTGTTTGTATGTTTTTTGTTTGTTTAGTTTGGTTTTACTCTCTGATACAGCCTGCTAAGTCACCAGCTTATGATGATAGAGTATTATCAGAGGAAAGTCTGCTTTCTTTTTTATCACACTTTGCCATGTACAGAGAGGTATTTCTTCACTGGGAACAGGGCCAATAAGGGTAGCATTAGAAGGGATACTTACTTCACTTCTATGTTAAACAAACAAAATCCCAAAGTACTCTATGCTACAATACTCTTATTTGCTAGGATATTGATACTTTGGGTCAGTTTAAAAAAAATCTAAGAATTAACCTCGCTTTAGCATCAGCTCTTTCTGCTTAGGCCTAACCCTCATGCCTAAGTATTTTATCTTTAAATTATGAAGACACATATTTTCTTACAGTTATTTGTTAGAGACATCACTGTTTTTCTTCTCCCTATTTTGAAAAGTGCATTCGTTCAAAGATTATTTCAAAGACCAGATCTGAGAAGTGCCTATAATTTTCGGGCAGCACTACGAAGTCCTTGGTCAGCTGAGCAGTAAATAATCAGCTTGGGAACCACAAGGAAGAGTGGGAATTCAAACTTCTAAAATGTGATTTCTGATTAAAAAGAATGCATTTGAATCAGTTCTAATGAGATGGATGAAACTGGAGCCCATTATACAGAGTGAAGTAAGCCAGAAAGATAAAGACCAATACAGTATACTAACGCATATATATGGAATTTAGAAAGATGGTAACAATAACCCTATATGCAGGACAGAAAAAGAGACACAGATGTACAGAACAGACTGTTGGACTCTGTGGGAGAAGGCGAGGGTGGGATGATCTGAGAAAATAGCATTGAAACATGAATATTATCAATTGTGAAACAGATCGCCAGTCCAGGTTTGATGCATGAGATAAGTGCTCAGGGCTGGTGCACTAGGATGACCCAGAGGGATGGGATGGGGAGGGAGACGGGAGGGGGGATCAGGATGGGGAACACATGTAAGTCCATGGCTGATTCATGTCAATGTACGGCAAAACCCACTACAATATTGTAAAGTAATTAACCTCCAACAAATATAAATAAATGAAAAAAAAATGGAAGAAAATAATAAATGCCAATATCTAAACAAATAAATAAAGAATGAAGACATCTCTAAGACATACCCAGCCTTTCATTCCAGCCTTGTTTTTATGCATTAGACTAAATTCAGGCTCTCCACATCACCTGCATTGATCTCTAACTAGCCAGACTACTTTGCTCACTAGAAATTGATGTGAGGAAAGAACAAAGGAGGAGAAAACAAAGAAAATGACTGCACTGGTTATGCATTAAGAAAAGAGGGGCAAGATTACCCTTGCAATCTCGGCTATGGAGTCTGAAAAGCAACAATTGCCTTTTCTTTAAATTAAACTTTATATTTTACATTGGAGTAGAGCCAATCAACAATGCTATGAAAATTTCAGGTGGGCAGCAAAGTAGCTCAGTCATATATATACAGGAATCCATTGTTCTCAAAACTCCACTGCTCACATCCGGGTTGCCACAAGACACTGAGCAGTTTCCACACTTATCAGTAGGTTCTTGTTGATTATCCATCTTAAATACAACAGGAATAGCTTTTTCATTTCAGGTATTCCTTCTTTGTATATGTGAGACACCAACGAAATAATTGTAGGAAAAATTCCCCTCTGCTTGTGGAAGATGGAAAGCTAGCCAAATGATCTGTTGCTGAGTCTGCTGATAGTCCTAAAGAATTCTTCTTCAAGCTTTTCTGTTTTCATTTTTATCCCTCCCAACCCATCTTGGTGTGTCTCTGCCTCTCCTCCCTCTCTCTCTACCCCTAAATCAATTTAGAGTTTATTTAAAGACAGAAAAGTGTTTTCAATTTCTTAGAAATGATATCTCATATAAATTGGAATAGCAAAAAAAAAAAAAAAAGTGTTTCTCCCTGGAAGCACCAATTGTAACACAAAGCAGTGGGATTTTATAATGAGCTACAAAAATCTCTCTTAAATAAAATTAAGCTTTTAATGGAAAGCCACAATACTTAATGCATTGCACCCATAGAGAGAGGAAAAAAAGTGGAAAGAGCAGGAAAAACCCACAAAACAAACCTTAAAACTGTAGTTACTTCATATTTTTTCGAATTTTCATTCTCTAAAGGTAAAGATATTAGCAGGGGGTTTTGGTTAAGGGTGTCTTTTTTTTTTTTTTTTTTTTTTTGGCCAGAAGAGAGCCACATCATCTGAACTGATTGGGTTAAGAAGTTTAAGATTTACTCCAAACTAGGAAGAACCTAGGATAAATAATTCTCAGAGTTTCTACAGATGTATTTCCAAGTATCATGAAGTCAACTTTGGTAGTTTATAAGCTGATGATGATAGACACCATTCCCTATGGGGCTACAAATTAGGGACAATTACATTTATTCTAGAGACAAGTTTTAAAATTTGCCCATAAGAAGGAAAAAAATGTTAAAGCACAGAAGCAGTAAGAAAGCTAGAATACACTATTTTATTGATAGTTTTGTAAGTATATTAGTGACTATCACCAAAGGGATATTCAGAGTGTCTGAAAGCATATTTGATCGTCACAATTAGAGGAATGTGATCTTCCTGTCTAGAGTTATTCACACCAGCCACAGTGCTAAACACACTAAAATGCCAAGGAAAGCTCTTCACAACTTAGCAGTTATCCAACCTAAAATTTCAGTAGTGCCAACTTTCAGCGACCATGGTTAAAATTTCAGAGACAATCCTGTTAGCTAAATGATCCACAATGTTTCAGACTTCTTAAGGGAGAAGAAGTCTTAAGTCTTACCAGAATAAGCGCATGAATATGATTGTATAATAAGGTGCCAACGCATGACAGAGCTTGGCGATTCTGAAGAGTAAAGGTTGATTTGGAGTCTGGCAATTACAGTTTGGGAAAGGAGTAAATTATACAGCGTTGATCTCAGAATTTCAGAGTCCAGAGGGAACTTAGAAGTCATCTAATATAATCTTTGTATTTTATGATAAGGAAATGAGTATTGAAATACTAAAAATGTAAAATCACAGAACTAATAAGTAGTAAGCTAGTTTAAATTGTGGCCCTCTTGTGTGCCCACTGCTCTTCAGTAGCCCAAGCATTACAATCATATTCTTTTCAAAGAAATGTGCTAAACCTTTAAAATTAAGAAACACTAATGCAAGAGAAATACTAAAGACAAAGAACAGAAACAAAATCTCTTCACATGTCGACAGATTTTATGATTTTAGGAAAGTGTGTGAGTGTAAGTCACTTCAGGCATGTCCGACTCTTTGTGACCCCGTGGACTGCAGCCCTCCAGGCTCAGCTGTCCATGGGCTTCTCCAGGCAAGAACACTGGGGTGGGTTGCCACGCCCTCCCCCAGGGGTCCTTCCCCACCCTGGGAGGGAACCTGTGTCTCTTAAGTCTTCTGCATTGGCAAGCAGGTTCTTTACCACTAGCACCACCTGGGAAGCCATTTAGGAAGGTATGTAACCTCTTTAACAATGGTCTGATCTAAAAATGAGTACAAGAATACCTTGCTAATTTTTAAAAACCCGTTATTTAAAGTTCAGACCATAGATAACAACATTAGTTATTCATTTAGGTCCTTCACAAATGTAGAATACACAATTTCAAGATTATCTTAATCATGCAACTGCCATGTGAACCTCAAAAGGTTCATTTATGCACATGCTCTACATCTAAATATCAGTATTCACATCTGCTTTGTTACGACTCTGGGCATGTTGATTAACCTCTGACATATCAATAAAAACATAATCAAGTGTCTAATACTGACATGAACATTGACTATCACATACACTAAATTAGTGTCATTAACACTGCACCCTGGAGGAGTAATCAAATAGGATTTAGGAATTAGAAATAATCTGCAACAGGGAATTAATGTAAAAGTAAGCTTGCTCCTTGGAAGAAAAGCTATGACAAACCTCAACAGCATATTAAAAGTCAGAGACATTTTGCCAACAAAGATCCATGTAGTCAAAGCTATGATTTTTCTGGTAGTTATGTATGGATGTGAGAAGTGGACCAGAAAGAAGGCTGATCACTGAAGAATTGATGCTTTCAAATGCTGGTTCTGAAGAAGACTGTCTTTTTTTGTTTGTTTGTTTGTTTGTTTTTTCAGTGGGTTTTGTCATACATTGATATGAATCAGCCATAGAGTTACACGAATTCCCCATCCCGGTCTCTCATCCCACCTCCCTCTCCACCCGATTCCTCTGGATCTTCCCAGCCCAACAGGCCCGAGCACTTGACTCATGCATCCCACCTGGGCTGGTGGTCTGTTTCACCACATATAATATACATGCTGTTCTTTCGAAACATCCCACCCTCCCCTTCTCCCACAGAGTTCAAAAGTCTGTTCTGTACTTCTGCGTCTCTTCTTCTGCCCTGCATATAGGGCCATCGTTACCATCTTTCTAAATTCCATATATATGTGTTAGTATGCTGTAATGTTCTTTATCTTTCTGGCTTACTTCACTCTGTATAATGGGCTCCAGTTTCATCCATCTCATTAGAACTGATTCAAATGAATTCTTTTTAACGGCTGAGTAATATCCCATGGTGTATATGTACCACAGCTTCCTTATCCATTCATCTGCTGATGGGCATCTAGGTTGCTTCCATGTCCTGGCTATCATAAACAGTGCTGCGATGAACATTGGGGTGCACGTGTCTCTTTCAGATCTGGATTCCTCAGTGTGTATGCCCAGGAGTGGGATTGCTGGGTCATATGGTAGTTCTATTTCCAGTTTTTTAAGAAATCTCCACACTGTTTTCCATAGTGGCTGTACTAGTTTGCATTCCCACTACTTAGGAGTATATCTACCTAAAGAAACAAAAGACCTATACACAGAAAACTATAAAACACTGATGAAAGAAATCAAAGAGGACACAAACAGATGGAGAAACATACCGTGTCCATGGATTGGAAGAATCAATATTGTTAAAATGGCTATTCTACCCAAAGCAATCTATAGATTCAATGCAATCCCTATCAAGCTACCAACGGTATTTTTCACAGAACTAGAACAAATAATTTCACAATTTGTATGGAAATACAAAAAACCTCGAATAGCCAAAGTAATCTTGAGAAAGAAGAATGGAACTGGAGGAATCAACCTGCCTGACTTCAGACTCTACTACAAAGCCACAGTCAACAAGACAGTATGGTACTGGCACAAAGACAGAAATATAGATCTATGGAACAGAATAGAAAACCCAGAGATAAATCCACGAACCTATGGACAGCTTATCTTTGACAAAGGAGGCAAGGATATACAATGGAAAAAAGACAATCTCTTTAACAAGTGGTGCTGGGAAAACTGGTCAACCACTTGTAAAAGAATGAAACTCGAACACTTTCTAACACCATACACAAAAATAAACTCAAAATGGATTAAAGATCTAAATGTAAGACCAGAAACTAGAAAACTCCTAGAGGAGAACATAGGCAAAACACTCTCCGACATAAATCACAGCAAGATCTTCTATGACCCACCTCCCAGTATATTGGAAATAAAAGCAAAAATAAACAAATGGGACCTAATGAAAATTAAAAGCTTTTGCACAACAAAGGAAACTATAAGTAAGGTGAAAAGACAGCCCTCAGATTGGGAGAAAATAATAGCAAATGAGGAAACAGACAAAGGATTAATCTCAAAAATATATAAGCAACTCCTGAAGCTCAATTCCAGAAAAATAAATGACCCAATCAAAAAATGGGTCAAAGAACTAAACAGACATTTCTCCAAAGAAGACATACAGATGGCTAACAAACACATGAAAAGATGCTCAACATCCCTCATTATCAGAGAAATGCAAATCAAAACCACAATGAGGTACCATTACACGCCAGTCAGGATGGCTGCTATCCAAAAGTCTACAAGCAATAAATGCTGGAGAGGGTGTGGAGAAAAGGGAACCCTCTTACACCGTTGGTGGAAGAAGACTGTTTTGAAAGTCCCTTGGACTGCAAGGAGATCAAACCAGTCAATCTTAAAAGAAATCATCCCTGAATATTCATTGGAAGGATTGGTACTGAAACTGAAGCTCCAATACTTGGCCATGTGGTGCAAGATCCAACTCATTGGAAAAGACCCTGATGGTGGGAAAGATTGAAGGCAGGAGGAGAAGAGGACGACAGAGGATGAGATAGTTGGGTGGCATCATCAACTCAATGAACAATAGTTTGAGCAAACTCCAGGAAATGATGAAGGACAGGGAAGCCCGGCGTGCTGCAGTCTATGGTGTCACAGAGTCAGATATGAGCTGCCGACTGACAACAACAAAACATAGTGATAATCCTAAAAGCAAGAAAGTACACTCAGAATAGGAAGTGGCCCAAAGTCAGCAGGTGGTGGGAAAGTGTAAATAATAGTCACAAACAGCCTACATATGATACAGATCAAATACATGAGACGGACTGTATCTTCAGAAAACATTTATTGTCCCACAGAAAGTTTTGATTTTATTTGTCCTCAAACCATAGTGAACAGTTCAGTGAAGTAGAAGAGATGTCATTTCCACCTGCCAGCAGCTGAGACACAGAGTGATTCACAGTTTCTCTATTGATTCCTTCAGTGATCAGAGAAAGGGTGAGCTCAGCAGATATCAAACACATCCATGCAACAACAACGAAAAAAATCCCCACAAATCATTTACATTATTTTTTGGTAAACGTGTGTGACATTCCTTAAAATACCAGGTGAGTTTTTGTAGTGAAAATGTAATCATATTATCTGATTTTATATTGATAGTCTAGAATATCATAATAAAATATAATTGTGTTTATCAATGTCTACACATATCCAAATTTATAGGAGAGCATCCTTTTGTCAGGCAAAATTTTAAGGAAAGATAGAAAGTAACATTTGGGAGCAGCAACAAAAAGCTGCTCATCCAGGAAAAAAAAATATTTCTCATCCTTCTCATCTAGGAAAAAAATGGAAAAGGAAAACTTCAACAAGTTATGTTATTTCACAGGCTGCAGAACAAAGATTTCAGTGTAATATCAACTTCTTCAATTTTCCAACTGCTGTGAGATATAAGGAGTGAAATGATCTTCTGCATAGGTTAAAAAACAAAAACACACACGTGTAGTTAAGTTGTATATATTTCAATGTTTGATGTCAAATAAACCCAAAGAGAACACAAATAGCATGATTGCAAGAGTAATTTGTGCTCTATTCATCCTTGCAAGCCTATCATCACCTAAGCACCAACCTGAGATCGTTGTTTTCAAACTAGTTTGAGCATGAGTTTGATAACTATCGTGCACAGATAAAGCTGATTTGTGTCACAAGGAAAATTGCAAGTTTAAAAGGAAAAAAAATGGTTAGAAAAACTTTTAATTATTATAGTTAGGTAAAACTGGAATTGTTGTGTAATTCCTCATGTTAGGAATGTGAATTTATATCTAGTGCTTAATATTCCAGGCACTGTGCTAAGCTATTTACTTGATGAAATAGCTTATTTAGTCTTCCTTGAAAATAATAGTATTATCATCCTCTGTTTTCTGAAAGGAAAATTGAAACGCAGAGGGGTTGAGTAAATTATCCAAGATCACATAGTTTGTAAGAAGTGGTAATCAAATCCAGATTATATTGTCTCTAAAGCGAGACCATATTTATTTTTACAAATCTTCTGAGGAATCCTCTCTGACATTTTCTGTTGAACCCCTGACCTAGAGGAGATGGAAGTCAGACTAAAACTGATTTTGCTGTTATCATTGAATATTTTCAGTCTCTATTTGTATAGAAATGACTATTCTAGAGAAATAATCATAATTTAGTGATTTCAATGTGAAGTGGAAAAGACAGTCTTTGTTAAACACACGAAAGTTAACCAGGAGGTTATCGGAATGTGAGTCTAAAAATATGAAGTAAAACCACATTTATTATCTTACCTCAGAAAATTGTGATTTCAGAAAATAAAAGATTAATATAGTTTCTCATCTTTCCAAGCCATTAAACTACCTTCCAATTTTATTAGTCAGTCATGAGGGGGTTTTGCATTTCCCCATCTTAAATGTTAATCTCTGGTGTGTAATTTTGTCAAGTAAATGGTAAAACTAAAAGAAGATACAGAATAAGTATTTTTTATTCAATTCAATGAATCCCCACCTTAGTAAATTTCAACACTGCTGTAAATTTATGCACAACTAGCCTTACCTAATTCTACAGAGGAGTTGACAGAAATTAGACACTTGTCAGACTCCAAAATGTGTGGCTCTTTTAACCTGAATTTTCCTTCAATCAAATTATAAAATTTAGAAAAAAAAAACTGAATGTAGATAACTATCTGGGAAATATGGGTTGTATGAACACAGATGGATGAACCCGCAGAATAGACGGTGCCAACCAGGTTCCCATGGCACAGTTGTCACATAGGCACAGCTGCAATTCCTCATCATCAAAACTCAAGCTTCATGAGAGCGGCACGGATGACGGGATGGCGGCTGGACTGCTGAGTCAGAAATGGAAACAGCAGTGTGGCATATCCAGTTGCTGGGATTCAGTGGAGCATTATCCAGAAAAGTTAAAAATAAATCGTTATGTGGATAATTCTACAATCTTCTCTCTCTTTCTCTTTCTTCATTCTCTGATTCTGTCTGTCTCCGTCTCTCTGTCTCTCTATATATATACATATATTTCCTGAAAAAATAACCACAAAACATAAACAAGGATGTTCATTTCAGCAACACTTTTAATAAGTTTAAAGCAATCTCAACTTGTACCCCCAGAGAAACTGCTAGAATGATTATGCTGTAATCATACTATAAAGTCATGTACAAAAGTTTAAAAGAAAGGCAGAAAAAATGCATTATATAGAAAACTCTAAAGCATATAATTTGTGTATAAAAGAAAATTGTAGAAATATAAATACATACATGACTATATATATATGTGTGTGTATATATATATATATATATATAATATGGGTCCCTTCAGATATATTTCTATATGAACACATATAAATGTAAAATGCATAAAAAAGTGCAAGGTCGTTGACTCAAATGAAATATGTGGATAAATTTTGGGATGTGAACTGCAAATTTTCACTTTATTAATATCATGTGATTGTTTATAACAATGCACCTATCACCACCTTGCATATCTAAAAATAAGTAAAACAGTGAAATAAACATATAATTCTTTTATAAAGCAAAATTTGAGAAATCTCAAGTAGGAAAACTAAGGACTTGGTAATAAGTGTCTTGAAGTATTAAGTGATACATTAGAGAAATATTTTTAGATATTCTGTGTTCCTTAGTGAAGAATCAGCCTAGAGACTCATAATAGAACCTACTGTAGGATTACTTATGGTCCTTAAATAGCTTATACTAAAATGGGAATTAGAGATGGCTATTTGGTTGCAAGTAGAATATAATCTGTAAAATTGACTGTACCAGAAAAAGCCATCCTTTTTCCCACAATATTAATGCCTATTTTTTTAAATATTGCCTTCCCACTCACGGTATGCAAGTGACAACGTTTTGTGATATCTTATTGATACAAGTGATTGGAACAGATGAAGCTTTGAACACAGATGGATGAACCCACAGAATAGACCATGACAATCAGGTTCCCATGGGACAATCTGAGGTCACGCTGAGTCATATGAATAAGAGGCATGAGCACAAAGACCTACCAAAGTCTCCTGCAAATATACCTGAAAATGACACACAACACGATTTTTTTTTCCCTCTCAAATTTATTTTCATTTTAAGAGGCCCGTGTTCTTAAAAGGAAGATTTTCTCTTGTCCTCCCAATTAAGCAAAATTATTTCTTGCATCAGAATCACCATGAATTACTAATCATCCTAAATTTGCAAAATAAAGGTGGTGATATTTGAACTGAGGAATATAAAAAATGGTGCTCAAAAATGAAAAAGTTCCATATATTAGTTTACTTTTTACTTAAATACACAAAAGCAGATAGAATTCTGTTTTGGATAGTTAATTTTAATTCCAATAATTTAAAGGAGTGAAAATTAGAAGATTTACTTTTGTGGTAGAAGGCTATTATCTTGGAATTCTTAATATGCATTTCATTCATTTCATTTTTATCATTATGCCCAAGTCATGCGATGTGTTTCTTTTCTAATTACCTATATCAAAACTGGTTTGGAAGATCTTTGACCTCTTGTTTTTCATTTTTTTTTAAAACTCTACTTGTCTCTTTGATCAGCATATTACTCTTGCAGCTTCTGCCTGATGGTATAAAGCAGTTTGTATGGCTGCATACTGTGTTTCTGTGGCCCAAATATAAAACACCAAATGACAGAAATTAAGGAAAGAAAGTCTTTGGTGCGGCGGAGTGGACTGCCTTAACCCAGCCTCTCGATTAATGCTAGCTCTGAAGCCTCGTGGTGAACAATAGAGGTTTCTCACCATGATCTTCATTAGCATATCTTTGTGACTTGCAAGAAATAATTTGCACAGTCCTAGGTTTAATGCTAACTCAAAACTCCCTTATTCTATAATAGTTTTCTAACCACAATCAAGTCATTTGCTTTTTTTTTTTTTTTTGATTGACAATCAGGGTGCAAAGGTGACGCCCATTTCCTTCCTTTTTTCCTTTTCCACTTGCTAGACAATTAACTAGAAATAGATTATAGTAACTTGACTGGTTCTTTATATGGTACTGGACAATGTATTTTTTTAGATTGGCTTTATGAACCAGACCTGAGTTATTTTGAAATATGAGGATAAAATTATCTCACAGTGCACAAAATGGCAGGTTTTATCAGGCTGGTTCTCATAATTATAGGCTATTGCCCAAGACTACCCACATCTCTCCTTTACCTCATCCCTCTCCGCTTTTACCTTCTTTTTAGGTAAAGCATTATAGACCTCTATGTCTCCAATTTTCACTCCATATACTCCTTGAATTGATGAATTATTGCACCTAATAGGACTGTGTACATGGAAAACCCAAAGAGGAGGACAAGAATAGGATGGAATAGGTTTGGCGCGCCGCAATCCATGGGGTCGCAAAGAGCTGGACACGGCTGAGCGACTGAACCTAACTGAAGGTTTGGAGGCCCTCAGCCTAAACTTGCAACATTTGCTATGGTTTAGAGTATGTGCTCCGCATGCACAGCGAGCCGCGTCCTCACTGTAACGCGTCGTGAAATCTGGAGGCCTGGGACCATCCATCTTCCTTTTCTGACAGCCAGCGCCGTCCAGGCCCCGGTGGAGCTGGGGAAGAGTCTGACACTGCCGCCCGCCAGTCGCTGATGGAGGTACCATTCGTGCTGAGGCAGGGAGAGATGCGTGAGCACCTCGTCTGTGCTCGGGGGATTCAGGGGCAGGTGTGCGAGTGCCCGTGTTCGGTGCTTGCGATACACGTGTGGGAGCAGTCTCAAATTCCTGCAAAACGCTTTCACCAAGAAAGAACGAAGGATGGGAGCAAGCTGTAACGGGATGACAGAGTCCGCACGCGACCTCACAGACGCAGGCTGCGGGACCCCATTCACAATTAATACGCGGAGCGTTCACCGAAGGCATTGCCAGAGGCAGGACGTTTGCAGTTTCCCCAGCCTGGGCTGAGAACCCTCACCTCAGCTGGGCAGGAGGCTTGGTTTTGGAAGGATGAAAGCGTTTTCCACTGTATTAGTAATTATTCAGCTCTCCAAATTTGCTAAAACTCATTGAAACATTTAAAAATGAATACATTTATTGTATACTAAGTACTACTCAAAAAAAAATGTTGAAATAGAATATCCTTGCCATAATGACTTTGTCATTTCTTGGATATGGTAATTGTACAACTAGTCATTCATTTTACTACCTCACACTTGTATTTTATTTGGTAATGGGTTCCTTTTACCATCAATAGGCTACAAAAGGAGGTGAACAGAGTAATATATAGTTAATGAAAAGTTAATGACTTTCCACTTCTCAAGAAGTTGAAAATGAATTGTATATTGCCTAAAATATTGGTTTACATTTACTATTCCCTATGGAGATCGTAGCAACATCACTGCAGAGCAGAACTGTAGGACACAAATCTGCTGGAGACACACTGGCGTTGACTTCAAAGAGTTATTGTTATTTTGTGAACAATATGCTTGAAGTGGATATTTTACCATGTAAATTTGCAGTGTTTATATATATCCTTCTTCAAAGCATGATTGTTCAGTTAACTTATTTCCATAACAATTTCATTTAATTTTAATTCTACGTATTCTCATTCAGGAATGAATAGTGGAGCATTAGGTGTGAATACACTGATTTCATTAATGGCAGAAAAGCTTCACAAATAATTAAATGATTTGGGCTGTCAGATTCTGCAAATGGAAAATAAGTAGCTCATTTCAAGGTAGTTTGATTTTGTTCATCCAACTCATGGACTCTAAGTAAAACTTTTAGAAGTCCATTCTGTCTAAGGTAAAACATTTTATATCATTATAAATGCTGATCTAAATTTAGTAAAAGGTTTTTGTTCAGTTAGGAAACAATATAAGTTTTGCTGAATCAAAGAACTATAGTGAATACAATTAATTATTGAGAAACCTAGGAGAGAGAAAATGCTAGGAAGCATTTAACTTTCTAGAATACACTAGATTATTTAACTTCCACAACCTACAATTTAAACCAAATAATGAATCCAATTAAAATGTGAAAGAGTTCATATATGTGTGAGTGCACAGTCATGCCCGACTCTTTGTGACCCCATGGACTATAGCCCACCAGGCTCCTCTGTCTATGAAATTTTCCAGGCAAGATACTGGAATGGCTTGCAATTTCCTCTTCCAGAGGATCTTCCTCAATGTAAGGATCAAACCCATGTTTCCTGCCAGTCCTGCATTGGCGGGCGGATTCTTTACCACTGAGTCACCTTTTAAGCTCTAGTTCATATATTCATATATATATGTGTGTGTGTGTGTACATACATATTTAATTTAACATGTAGTTTATAAATAAATATATAGAGTTCATACACATATATAGTTAATTAGTAACTCTGAGGTTACTAATTAATTAACTAACTAACTAAACTAATGTTACTAAAAGTCAACATTCAGAATACTTAGATCACAGCATCTGGTCCCATCACTTCATGGGAAATAGATGGGGAAACAATGGAAACAGTGACAGACTTTATGTTTTTGGCTCCAAAATCACTGCAGATGGTGACTGCAGCCATGAAACTAAATGACATTTGCTACTGGGAAAAAAGCTATGACCAACCTAGACAGCATATTAAAAAGCAGAGACATTACTTTGCCAACAAAGCTCTGTCTCATCAGAGCTGTGGTTTTTCCAGTGGTCATGTATGGATGTGAGAGTTGGACTATAAAGAAAACTCAGGGCCAAAGAATTGAGCTTTTGAACTGTGGTGTTAGAGAAGACTCTTGAGACTCCCTTGAACTGCAAGGAGATCCAACCAGTCCATCCTAAAGGAAATCAGTCCTGAATATTCATTGGAAGGACTGATGCTGAAGCTGAAACTCCAATACTTTGGCCACCTGATGCGAAGAGTTGACTCATTGGAAAAGACCCTGATGCTGGGAATGATTGAAGGCAGGAGGAGATGGGGATGACAGAGGGTGAGATGGTTAAATGGCATCACCGACTCAACAGACATGAGTTTGAACAAGCTCTGGAAGTTGGTGATGGACAGGGAGGCCTGGTGTGCTGCAGTCCATAGGGTTGCAAACAGTCAGACACGACTGAGTGACTGAACTGAACTGAACTGTGAGGTGGTCATATGGTTGATCTTAGAGAAATTAAGCTACAGGTTTTTATTGCAAAACTGAAGTTGAGTATGAAAGTACATATTTCAGTATGGCAGCATGCACTCTTTTTTGTCAGTAATCCTGTTATAAGTGTGAGGACCTTGTATAAAATGAGACGAACGGACACACTAAATGGCGCATTTAGACCGATAAATGAAATCAAAGAAGCTATTTGTTGGAGGACAAAGAGGAAAATGTTCGAGCAGAAATAGAATGGGTTTATCAGTAAAGACCCGCAGAGAAATTGCTCGGCCAATATACCAAGAGAACCAAGCCTCTGTGAGGAGAGAAGAAGGACTATCTGTGGAAAAGCTACCCCAGCTGCTGCTTTTTATATCCTTGGGCTCATGCATATACTTGGCAGTCAAGTATATGTTCTCAGACACATAACTGAAAACTCTTCTCTAAAAAGAACTTAAATAAATTTTCTGAGAGAACCTGGCAGCTCTGATGTGGTAATGACATACTATATTGAGTCCTCTTTTATGCTCTTGCATTTCATATGCAAGAAATATATACCTTGGACATCCAAAAAAAATAAAAAGCTGTATCCACATATATTGTAAAGTAAAGGAAAATCTACATTAACTATTGATATTAATTAAACTAAGCTTCATTCCTAAGTCAAGCAGGAAAAAAAAATATTTTCCAAATAATTGAGAAAAAAAATAGAAAAGGTACTAGAAAGAGAGAAGAAGAAGAAAAGGGGCAAATGAAAGTAAAATTGGAAGAAAATGTCACAGAGCTATTCAGACCAGAGTTTTGAAAGTAAAGGATCTATCAAATTACATCCGTAAAATGGAATACTCAGGAATAAAAAGGAACAGCATACAAATATAAACAACAATATAAATGAGTCTCAGATGCTTTTCATTAGGTGAAAGGAGCCTGTCTCGAAAGACAGCATATTACATGATTTCCTTACATCAAATTCTGGATAAAGTGAAAACACAGGAGAAGAAACAGGTCCGTGGTTAAGAGGGGTGGGAGGAGAGAGGAGGGCGTGAACAGAAAACGGCACAGAGGAAGACAAAACAAAACTAGGTCACGTCAGGGACTCTCAGGAAGACAGATGCTAGTTTGCCAAGATAACAGATCTATTCCCATATGTCAGTAATAAGCAAGACTTTTGTGCCAGAAATCCAGGTCTAGTAAATAAGGGTTCAGCTAATGACCTGCCTTTGACCAAAGTAACCCATGAGCTCGCCAAACAGAATTAAAATTATTTGATGCCCTTGATCAAGTGTGGTTTGGCATCAAGTCATGATGATTTTTGTATACAGACCACTAGGTAGATGTAAACCAAATAAATTTAGGCCTGAATCTGTATCCCACATTGATTGTAAAGTCTATGTAAAAGTAAGACAACCTTCAAATATGTGCCTACATTCCTCAAGACATCCCAAAATTCTGTGTCTGTGACAGTTCTGTTATAAAAGCTAAAGCCACAACAGCAGATGACATGACAGTGTGGTTAGATTTCCGTTGTCTGGATAGTTGTGAGGTTTGCCTTCTAAAAAGGATCCTAATGGCTGCGTGCAGACACTTAGGATGCCGATTGATCTATTAGAAGCAACTGGTAACAAAGGGAATTGTTTGGCATTCAAAGGAAAAGCAATCATCAGTTTGTTATAGTTTAGCAAAATTATGGCTAAATTGTAGGCAGATATTTGTCTAGTACCAAGAAGTGACTAACAATGTAAAAAGCAATAATAAGAAATGAGGTCCTATAAGTAGCATACTTTAAAGTAGCCAGCAAAAGAAGTAAACAAGAGCTTTGAAACTAAAGAACAAAATAATAAAGGTTAAAACATGAGAAACTGTATTTAAGTTCTGGATAACTTTGGTGGAAGCTCCCAACATCTCACTCAATCATAAACTTGATTCAACTTTCTTGAATAGGGTGGTTCCTTATAAAATGTGTTTGTCTGAGGGGAGGTGTTGGGGGCTGGAGAGAGGCACATATAAGAACCCACACCTGTGGTCTCTGTCTAATAAGGAGAGTATTAGAGGACAGTGATTTCAGTACGTTTTTGCTGTTTTTGCACAGTTGCTAAGTCATGTCCAACTCTGCAACCCCAGAGACTGCAGTCCTCCAGGCATTCCTGTCCTTCACTATTTCCTGGAGTTTGCTCGAATTCATGACCACTGAGTTGATGATGTCAGCCAATCATCTCATCTTCTGCCACCACCCCCCTTTTTTTCTCTTCAGTCTCCCAGCATCAGGATCTTTTCCAATGAGTCAGTTCTTCCCATCAGGTGGGAAAAGTATTGGAGCTTCAGCTTCAGCATCACTCCTTCCAATGAATATTCAGGATTGATTTCCTTTAGGATTAACTGCTTGGATCTCCTTGCAGTTCAGGGGGCTCTTAAAAGTCTTCTCCGACACCACAGTTCAAAAGCATCAATTCTTCAGGGCCTAGCCTTCTTTATTGTCCCACTCTCACATCCATACATGACTACTGGAAAAATCATAGCTTTGACTATATAGACGTTGGTCAGCAAAATAATGTCTTTGCTTTTTAATACACTATCTAGGTTTGTCATAGCTTCTCTTCCGAGGAGCACGTGTCTTTTAATTTCATAGAAATTTTACATTTTAGTATGTTTTATGTCACTTTAATTAAAAGACATGAATCCAAGGATGAATCCCTAGAATGTTCACTGGCATTCTGATCATTAACAGTACCTGATGAAGCCCTTTTACATCAAGATTTAAGAACACTTTTTATGACATTGCTTATAGAAAATTACGCTTTCATGTTTTAGGTTAGGGAGGAATTATTTAAGAGGATGTTGAGAAAAGACTGTGCATACATGCTGATGATTAGACTGTGTGTTGAGTCCTTTCGGATATTTAACAATGTCAGTTTGTAATAAGACTGAGTGTAAGATTAGGGGAGCTTTTCCTAAGCACATCTAACATATAGTTATCAGTTCACAGGAAAAGCCATCTTGAACACCTGGGAGAGCTGGCTTCATTGCCATTAAAGCTAATGCACAAGGAAATCATGGAAGAGCCATGTAATGGAATATTATTTGGCAAGAGAAGGGCATACACTATAGACACACATTACAACATGGATAAAATGTCAACAGAATTATTCTGAGTAATAAAGTCCAGACAAAGTAAATATGGTGTAATTTCACTTCTAGAAAATGCAAACACCTACAAACAGGTAGGTTAGTCAGGTCAGTCTTTCCTGGAGACAGCACTGAGAGAGGAGACATCAGAAAGCAGAAGTTAAGATAGGGAATAGAAAACTTTTGAAAGTGATGGATATATTGTTTATCTTGACAGAATGATGCTTCATATGTGCAAACATATCAAATTGCATGCTTTAAATACGTGCAGCTTATTATTTATCATTATATCTCAATAAAGCTTTTTTGAAAAAAACTTTTAAAAAATATTCATCATTGTAATATCAGTTAAGTATTATTTTCTAGCTTGTCATTTAAAATGGGTTTTAGCAAGAATAACAGTGTATTTAGAAGCTTTGAATCATGAAAAATTTCAATTTGACTTTATTTAGAGAAGATTGAGAGAAGATTCATATAATAAATAGAATAGATATAGAGTTATCTTTAAAATAAGATTACTAACTCATTTCAGTTAGTCCAGAGTTTTACCTACCTATCAGAAATACTACATAAATTTACAACTATACGAAATACAAATCTGATATTCTTGAACCAAAGTTTTAAAAATCTTTAAATCATTTTTGAAAGCTTCTGTTTTATCTTGAATCAAAATCTTTTCTTGTTATAACTATAGTAACAAAAGCTATTACTTAAATTTACTTTTTCACATTTCTTAAAGCAAAACAATCACAGTTAATTAACTTTTTCTTACACATTTTAGCTGTTTATCTGAACTAGACATTCCTAGAATGTTCACATAATGATAGAATGATTGTTTCTTCTCATCAATTTACCTTTTAAATTTCTCAAGTAAAGGGAAAAAAAAACAGAGAAACAAAAAAACAAGGGGTGAGAGACGTTTTGGCTTTAGACAAATATAAAATGAACTGTGACTGCCTGGGATTTTCAGGTATAGTTGAAGCGGGGAGAAGGCAGAGGGTCTGTGGGGACTGGCATGGGTCTGGGAGTTGGGGAGAAATAAAGGGGGTCAGGAAAAGTAAGAGCTGGATAAAGGCAAGTGGGATAGGATTTAGAGCCATTCACAAGAGCAGCAGCCTTGAGTTTTTGGTCAGTTTCATTTGTCTTTGGTATCACTTTCTTAGGGCTTCCATAATTAATTACCACAAACCACTAGGCTTTGCAAAATCAGAAATTTCAAAAATTCTGGAGGATAGAATTTCAATATCAAGATATCAATAGGGCCCTGCTCTGTCTAAAGGCTGTAGGAAAGAATCTTCTGGCCTCTTCCAGCTTCCAGTGGTTGCCAACAATCCGCGAGATTCCTTGCCTTTCTTGTCGCGTCTCACCAGTTTTTGCCCCTGTCTTCACATGGTTTCCTCCCTCTGTGTTTCGGCATCCAGATCGCCTTCTTCTTCCATTATAAACACAATGGCAATCAAATTTAAGGTAAAGTATTACTTCACTTTAACTTGATTATACCTGCAAATACTGTATTTCCAAATGAGATCACGTTCACAGGTGTTGGGGTTAGGACTTGAGCATATACATTTTTGGGGAAAACAATTCAACCCACCACATCTCTGCTAGAATCCTTTTATGGAGGAAGATTTGGAATCTGAGTTGCCTTTAGGAGCTTTATAATACTAATTATGAACAGCGGACAATTTTCCAATATACTTCTTTCCTCTTTACATTATATAAAGCATGCTATAAATGAACAATCTTGTGCTAAAAAATTTCATGAATTCCTGTGGCCACAATAATTCCAAATTATCCTTGGTGAGACTGTGTCATTTAAAGAGATAGGCAAATAAATTAGCAGGGTAGTAGGTATACGTGGAAAAGACTGGCTTCCAACTCAGTAAAGGGGCTGGCTGAGAATAAGGTGATCCGTGATAAATATATAGCCGCTGAGAATGATTCTTGTTTAACTTCCTATCTATAGAATCTAGTTTAAAAAAAAACACACATCAGCAGCAAAGTTATGATAAAACAGCTAAATAGGGAGGTTTCAGAGACACAAAAACATGGAGGAAAGCATGGAGGAAAGTTCTTATATGATGTTTAAAATATGTCTCAAAATAAGTTTTTCCGAAGAGTGCCTGACCAAAGAAACTGTCTGAACTCCTCAGCTCTAGATTAAACATAAGCTTATCATGACTGACCAGTGCCTTCCTGTCGACTCCATCTAGTAGGCAACAGCAAGACATATAAAATCAGTAAAATGCAGGTAATCAAAGGCTTAGGAGCCAAAATTCAGAAGAGAACACCAAAAGATAGGCAAAACACATATCCTGAGATGTTATACTGAAAGGCTTAAAGAGCACATCAAAAGTCTAGTTCAGGACCAAATTTAACTATATCAGAGGGCACAAATGGTCTTAGATATATGCACTGTTATCTAGTTAAGAGTCCGGGTCCTCAGCAGTAAATCTCAGACAGGTCTTGATGTAATCTCCAATTTTTTTAGTCGGTCAAGGACTACCAAGAACTAGCCAGTAGTCAGACAAGTTCAGATGTATTAACTCTCAAAAATGTCACTCAACGAAAGGAAGGCAGGAACCTGGGAGTGCTACTCAAGTAGAAGAGGAGAGACACAAGTATTTCAAAGCTAAGTTTCAGAGAAAGTTCAAAGATGGTCTAAAAGGAGAATCTATAGTGCAAGTGGGGTTAGGAGAAGTGGGAAGTAAGGGCTACGTGTTCGTTGCGCAGCCGTGTCTGGCTCTGCGACCCCATGGACTGAGCCCACCACGCTCCTCTGTCCTTGGAACTCTCCAGGCAAAAATTCTGGAGTGGGTGGCCATGCCCTCCTCCAGGGGGTCTTCCTGACCCAGGGTCAAACCCTGGTCTCCTGTGTTGCAGGTGAATTCTCTGCTGTCTCGGCCACCAGCGAAGCCCTGATGCTAACATGAGTTAAGGCAGTTTAGCAATTGAGTATGTCTAGTAACAAGTGAAAGTTTGCCCGCAGCATTACTAGTCAGAAAGCAGTAGTCACTTAAGAAGATGCTGCTGAGGCAGTTTACCGCTGCGTGAACTGCGGACAGGCGTTTTCTGTTTCCTCTGCATCTGGCTTTACCTCTGTCTGTCTCTCCATCTTAATTATGGGAAGGACTGCTTTTACTCTTTCCAGTCAGAACTCATTTTCTCTCTTTCAATTCTAGATGAATTTTAGATTTTTCAAATTATAATATTAAAAAGCCCCTTATTAAAGAAAAATTGAACCAATATTTAAGCAAAGTATCATAGTTTTAATAATTGCAAAACAGAGCCAACATGCTATAAATTTTAAGAAATGTGATTTTATAGTTAACAGAAATTTGGAAGCAGCAGACAAAAAGAGAACCACAGAGGCATTGGTTTCTTCACTAAGAGAAACAAGAAATAAAGTTTGAATTCTAATATTAAAAGTTATAGACTTGCTAAGAAGCAATATAAAGATAATGATATAAATGGTACAAGGATATTAGATAAGGTATTTTACTTAATATAATTCACCAACTTTGGTGTCTGGAAGATATAATATTAAAAGTTTGATTCATTGAGAAGTACAGACATATTATGAAGATAACACTCAGAACACTGAGAAAAAAAAAAACTTGTGTTTGTCTTTGGAGCCTGAAGCTTCTGATGATTACGGCAAGAGACCACTGAATCTCTAAAGTTATAGTCTGTTGCGATTGTTGTTACTTTATTTTTTAGTTGACATGTAAAATTTCAACGATGTTTTTAACAGTCTAAGGGGATTATATAAAATGTTTAGCATTCAACTGAAGTACCTAAATGGAGATTTTCATAAATGGACAAACATGACTGCTTTTGTACTAAAAAGCATTGATTGTCTTTAAAGCATTATAAAGATGCTGATTGTCCCTATGTGCGAGCACACATGAGTGTTGTTCCTCCACAAAATAACAGATTATTTTGCTTGTAAACATGAATGTATAAAATATAAATGTAACTCAGTGAGGAAAAAATAGATATATACAATAGAAGAAATAACTAATAATAAATCAATAAACAATGAAGATAGAAGAAATTAGGCAGAAAAGTTTTAGCGGACGGTTTTCCAGAATCAATATTAAACACACACTAACATGATTTAGAGTTGCCAAGTTAATTGGAATTTAGAGCTGCATGTTGTGCATGCACCATTTTGTCTTATTCTCCAGGATCCCATGGACGTGGCCCCCCAGGCTCCTCTGCCCATGGAGTTTTCCAGGCGAGAATACTGGAGTGGGTTGCCAGTGGGTGTCCTTCTTTAGGGGGTCTTCCCCACCCAGGATTGAAGCCCAGTCTGTTATGTCTTCTGCATTGGCAAGTTGGTTCTCTACCACTGTGCTACCTCGGAAGCAAAGAGTAATCAAAGGAATAGACAGAAAAAATCAGCTGCTCATAATAGAAAACCAGGGGGTTTAAAAAATCTAATGGATATGTTTATTTTCAAGCTGCAATTCAAATCATTGCCCAAAAAATTTACTAAAAGTGCTTGATAATTTTATAACTTATTAAATGAGAATACATCATTTTCTTTTTTAATTTTATTTATTTTTTAAATTGAAGGATAATTGCTTTACAGAACTGTGTTGGTTTCTGCCAAACTATTATTTTTTAAAAGGTTCAAATGGATCAGTATTCTAAATTTAAGAAAGGAAAACCTAAAAGTACTAGAGGAATATAACAGATTCATAGACACACAGAGACACTTCATCTTAGAGATAGAAAGACTTCTCTAAACCTTAAAGAAGCTCAAGATAAATCATTTTGTTTATGAGAGTTTTTATGATTTCTATAATAAAGCTCACTCTGAGCAAAATAAAATAATAGAAAGTTCAGGAAAATATTGCAAACTTTGTGATAGTAACGATTTTTATAATTTCTTTATAATCGAAAAATGAACAAACTAATAAGACAAAGGAAACAATGTCAGAGAAAATATTTTAAGGATATGAAAGATATAGAAAAATGTCTGAAATGTTTTTATTTACTTTTGCTATAGAAATTCAAAACGCATTTCACTGAGAATTTTGGCAAAGATAAATGTTATAGTACTGAGTTGAATCTGGTTAAACAGTCACTATTCAACCATTTTAATCCTATAAATCCTCAGTTTTACAGGGTTCAGCCTAAATATCATTAGTTTAGAAAAGTATAAAAACACATGATCTCATACTTTTTAACTAAATTGGAATGAATAGTTTGGAAAAAACTCTAGAAATATCTATCAAAGTTTAAATTTATGTATCAACCAACATAAATAACATGTTATTTATAGCCACAAAAAATAATTTTTTGAATAATCTATTAAATATTTCTAATACAAAACTTATCTTATTTAATAGAATGATGTAAACATATATATTGAAATATAAAATCTGCAAAATATTAATATAAAATGATATAGAAACCTTTGTATCATAAATGTATACATACCTATTTTTCTGAAATGGATGAAAATGGTATAAAACAACAAATTGGTGATTTCTGTTTTGGGAGCATAGGACTGACAGCTTGTATTCTAATGATGACTTTTTATTCTAAATTATTTTGCATTATTAACTTTCTGATAATTTATATATTATTTTCATATTTTTAAAACTGGAATTAAAAAACATACATATTCTTACTAGAGCTGAATTGTTTGCAGTGCCTAAAACTCCATGTTATTCCTTAAATTTGAAACCTTGTCAAATGTTGCTTTCTCCAATTTTCCTATTCTTACTTGCAGACAAGTCCTGTATCCCAACTCATCTTTCAAGCCTCAGCTTCCATGTTACTCTAGGAAGGCTTCCACATCTCATAATGCTTACTTAGATGCCCTCTGTAATAAAGCCGTCCATAGTTGCAGACTTTATGGTAATATCACTTTGCTTTGTAATTGTCTATTTTCCACTTTTCCTCAACATTACCAAAAGCTTCTTAAAGAAAACCACATTGCAATATTCAGAATCATAACTCCTGTAACCTGAATTGATTTAGGATACTATTTATACTCAGTAAACTATGTAGCAGTGTTAAAAGAATTCTGATTAAACATAGATGAATACTAGAAAACGTAATTGGGATGAGGGTAAAAAAGGGAGAAATCAAAAATTTCATTAGTCAAACTCATCATTCTGACGATGACTTAACTTTGTCCGTGATTGCCAAAATAGGGCTCTGGTGCTGTCAGTGAGAGAATGTTCAGAGGTATCAAGTGAGGCACGGTAACTCTCCGATGACCTCGGACATCCTTTGTCTAAGAATGTCGAGGCGATACTATATGGAAAGAGAGTCTGGTTCGGTTAAAATCTAGGTTATTTTTAGAAGCAATCCACACGCTACTGGAAAGAAATACACTGCGTAAAGGAGTGGGAAGTAGCCTTTAGTGCAACTTTAATGTCTCCAACGGTAATTTATGTCACTCCAGCAAGGCCATTACTCCATAATAAAAAAATTATTCATTTTTGTTTTACAGGAAGATTGAAATTGAAATTAATACCTAAATGTAGAAGCATGATGAACTGCCTGTCAGTGAGGTCTGCTTGTACTTTTAAAAGTTCAATATCTAGTTCTTCTTGGGTACTATGACTCATTTTCATTGAAATCATTTGTGGCATTATAGAAAGAAAAGGAATAGTATACTCTTAGTAGTATATGAAATTTCTTCTAGGTTCACATAATATCTGGTGTGACTTTACAGCCTAAGACAATTTTATGTTCACATTCATATCATTTATTACCCAGTAATAAGAAGGCTAAATGAAAAAGAATGGATGTAACAGGCTAGAAAAAAGACAGTTTTGAGGTGAGAAGAAGTTCTTTACTAAACTTGGGTACAGGTACTTTGATGCTGCAAACCCACATCCCATTTAGTCTTATTAGAGCCAATACAGAATACCTTATCACCACTTTCTTTTTCAAGATACCATGGCTGTTATCCATAGACTCAAAATTGAAAATGTTATTATTATTCAACTTAGCCGACTATGCTAAACTAAATAGTCTTTCTTTCTGTGATATTTACTTTACAGATGCTATATCTCAGTCTTTTGATCAAGTAAATGTGAAAACAAAGATTTCACAATGCTTTAGCTGTGTTTCATTAATAAAGGAGTATAACTCCTCGTATTTTTCTTTATTATTTTTTAGTTAGAAAAAGTAAGTTCTTTTAAAGCTGGGAAGAAAATCAGGAGAAATAGTTTAGATTTCTAATTTTTTCATTAAAAAATAAGATGGCAATTCCTGCCAAACATATCTCACAAAGGTCCTGTGAATATAAAATGAGCTGAGATATGAAAATAAATCATAAAGTCTACATACATAAAATACTAAAGTGCACATAAACGTCAAAGTTGTTAAGAATTGCCATTCCACGTTAGGGTTATAGTTTGCAGAAACGATGTGATCTTCATTTGCTTTCTCCCATCCTTCTCTTTTTTGTTCATTCTCCTTACAATTTTCTTATTTTTCTCCTCAATGAAAGAAAAATCCCAACAAAGTGCTCACTCAGCCTATCCTTATGGTACTACTACTGCTTAATCTCTCATTAATCCTTGAGTCCATGTGTGAGCTTTTATTGGTGGATGGGTTTCAAACTTTGACTTTCCATGTACTACTCTGTCCCAATCTCAAAATATGTTTCCCAGAGCCAAGCTAACACCGATCTTTCTTCAAGATTTTCCTGGAATGTTCTAAAGAAGAAGGTCTAGTGCAGATATTAACATGAAACAGCAGCTGATGTGCCTTCTGTGACATGCCTCGGGCACACGCCGCTCCCTGCGGCCTCTCTGACACGGTTCCATCCTCCTCCGTAGGACCAAGGGCAGTTATGCTCAGCTTCCCACTGAAGCTGTTTTTGAATTTACTATCCAGAACTTAGGATCACAAAGGAAGAAACACATTCACCCCTCAATTTATTTCAATATTTTTCGAGTGATCATTCACAAACTGCATCAAAATCCTTCCAGCTGTTGATTTCCCAGCCCACACTGGGTAGCTGCAGAAGCAGGAACTTAGAAGATGGGCATTTAAGTTATCATTGTTGTTGTTCAGTTGCTAACTCGCGTTCACCTCTTTGCAATCTCATGAACTACAGCACACCAGGCTTCCCTGTCCTTCACTATCTCCCAGAGTTTTCTCAAATTCATGGCCCTTGAGTCGCTGATGCAACCCAATCATCTCATCCTCTGTCACCCCTTCTCTTGCCCTCAATCCTTCCCAGCATCAGAGGCTTTCCAATGAGTCATTTCTTCACATTAGGTGGTCAACGTATTGGATTCAGATTCAGAATTGGCCCTTCCAAAGAATATTCATAGTTGATTTCCTTTGCAATTGATTGGTTTGATCTCCTTGCTGTCCAAGGGACTCTCAAGAGTCTTCTCCAGCATCACAGTTCAAAGAATTAGTACTTCAGTGCTCAGTTTTCTTTATGGTCCAACTCTAACATCCATATATGACTACTAGAAAAACCATAGCTTTGAGTATATGGACCTTTGTCGGTAAAGTGATGCTTCTGCTTTTTAATACACTGTCTAGGTTTGTCATAGCTTTTCTTCCAAGGAGCAAGTGTCTTTTAATTTCCTGACTGCAGTCACTGTCCACCGTGATTTTGGAGCCCAAGAAAATAAAATCTGATGCTGTTTCCACTTTTTCTCCATGTATTTACCATGAAGTCATGGGACGGAATGTCACAATCTTAGTTTTTTGAATGTTGAGTTTTAAGCCAGCTTTTTCGCTGTCCCCTCTCACCCTCATCAAGGAGGGCACAGACAAAATCTTGGGTAGGGGACAGGAGCAGTGACCCCACAGGAGAGTGAGCCGGACCTGCCTGTGAATGTTTGAGGGTCTCGGGCAGAGGCGTGGGTTGGCACTGGCCTGCTGCGGGGATGGGCGCACTGGCAGCAACAGTCCTGGTAGATGCACGTTGGTGTAAGTCCTTTCTGGAGGTCACCGATAGCACTGTGATAGACCCTGCAGACTCCAGGACCGAGTCGCATCAGGCCAAAGAACTAATAGGGAAAGATCACTGCCCCACCCATCAGCAGAGAGTTGGGTTAAAGATTTACCGAGCATGGCTCTGCCCACCAGAGCAAGACCCAGTTTCCCCGCAGTCTCCCCTGTCAGTGCATTATGTTAAGAAGGGCTTAATTACTTTAACAAACAGGACTATCTCAGAGTAACCGTTAAAAATGCAGTTCCTGACGTGACTCCAGAGATTTCTTGCCAGGGAATGATAATATAATATCATGATGATGATAAAATAATGCTGATGAGAATAAAGACAATGGTTCTAAGTGCAGACATTTTATTGTTAAAATGAGAACACAACTAACATTTGCGATCATTATTAGACTGGTGATACTAGATTTAAAACCTATGTCATCTATGACTCTTTGCTATTCAAATTCCTCAAGATCTTCTATTTCCCAGATTGGCTGATAGTGCAAACGTCCACATTTTAGAGTTGGAACTCTACCTCCTTCCAATAGAGAAGTGGTGTTGCCACCGCATCTACTCAGTTCATGGTTAAGGGCATGCCATTGTCTAACATTAGTGCCTTTCCCAGTGCAACAATTATTCAGGTCTTACCTGGTGGCTGAACTGGTAAAGAATCCATCTGCAATGCAGGGGACTTGGGTTCGATCCCTGCGTTGGGAGGATACCCTGGAGAAGGGAAAGGCTACGCATGCCAGTATTCTGGCCTGGAGAATTCCATGGACTCTACAGTCCATGGGCTCACAAAGAGTCGGACACGACTGAGCGACTTTCACTACATCACATTGACCTTGATCATTTTTCCAGCTGTTCTTCTGAAATGAGGTGAAGTTTATAAGAAAACATTCCATAAAAAATTAAAGATTTATAGGCAATAGACATTGAAGAAGGAAATCCTTTCCCGTTGCCTGGACACCCTGTATGTTAATCAGTCAGAACGGAGCAGTATGTGTACAGATACAAAATTCATCTCTGAAGCGATACACTTAGTACACAACAACACAGTACTCAGTTTCTTAGTCTAGAAATGTACATTTTGATTAATAGATTTTTCAGGATTTTTTCCAGTGACCAGTGACTAGGAATTTTATTTACATCTATACAAATCCCAGTGCAATCACCTGGTGTTCATAAAGACAGTGAAGCAATGATTATTTCTACCATTCTCATTTATCTATCTTCATGCCTATCTTTCTGATTGTCTATTTAATCTTATGTCATTTAGTCCTAGTATTTAATCAATTACAGATAAAGAATAGGAGAAGGAATAAATTAACAAACCAAATATAACAATAATAGAATAGAATATAGGATTTCATTACTTATCAAAGTTATATTTGAGCAAAAATAAGGTCAAGTCTTTTTTTTTTAAACCCAGAAACTCTAAGACATAACAGTCTTATATACATATATTACAGTGGACTGTCCCAAATTAATATACAATGTGAAAAGTGGAAACCACTTGAAGAATGAGGATTATTAAAATGTGACCTGGGAAGTCCTATCTACTGTAATGCCGTTTAAAAATATTAACGACATAACTGAAATTCAAGGCAATGTAAACAAGCATTTTACCTTGTAAAATAATATCAAGTATCACAGTATTTGCTTGAAAAAAGAAATACTTCTACTAAAACAAAACGTTGTATTATGAAAATCTGTAAAATTATTCTTCCATTTTATGTGCACATCAGATGCCTCTATTGTTTTTTAGTCTTACTAATATTTTGCCTTGAAAATATTCTTGGTACTTGGCTACAAATTCTTAACATTTAATAATATATAATGTAAGAGCTATGAAATAAATCTCAAAATAAATTTAGGAAAAAAAGTGCCAAATTATTTATAGCAATAGTACCATTGAAACAGATAGACAATGAGAGTTTAAAATAACTAGATTATATACACTTACTTATGTGTATCTAAATTAGGTACATATATTCATATGGGTGAAATTTCATCTATTCTCAACATGTTTTAATTTTTAAGATTTTTTTAACACTATGAGAATTGGTATTCAAGCCATCTCTATCATCAATAAAAAGAAAAACCTCTCAATATAGTTCTACAAAACCTGTCCATTTTCTTTTATTGACATTAAACAGTATATTGTTTCCATCTAGGCCCTGTATACTTTGAAAAGACTAGGTAAATTGGTAATGTAGCTAAGGAAAAGGGACCATTCTTCAGTCTGTATTATATAAATGGATACATTTAAAATTATATAGTTATTTAAACATATGCATTATATATTGCATATATATGTATAAATGTATACAGTTATAGTTTTATAAACACATTATGACATTAATGCATCATGTTAAATAATAGCATAATGATGGCAAAATATTATCATTAACCAATAGAACATAATCCATATGATATCATATATTTCTGATTTCACCATGTTCTTTTCTAAGTAATTTTAACTACTACTTTTTCACTCAGCAACTACAAATTTAAATTTTTTTCGAAAGAGACTATGATAATTAAAAAACCTAATTCAAACAGAAGATTTCAACTTATTGTTAATTTGTTATAAAGCCAAATGTATATTTCCCCATTTTTCTCAAACCATGACTACATAATAGATTCTATTGTAATGGACTCAAAGTAAGTAAATGTTAACTTTATCTTTATGGTAATTTCATTTTAGTTGTTGAGACTTCTGAAATATCATAGATACAAGTCATAAAATATAATAATTTAATGCAATTATTAGAGTAATGCAAATGAAAACCACAATGAAGTATCACTTTAGAATTGTCAGGATGGCCACAAGCCAAAAGTCTACAAATAAAATACGCTAGAGAGGGTGGGGGGAAAAAAGCAATCCTCCAATACTGTCAGGGAGGTAAATTAATGCAGCCACTGTGGAAAACAGTATGGAAGTGGCTCATTCATGAACTCCTTATTGCAAATTCAGACTTAAATTGAAGAAAGTAGGGAAAACCACTAGACCATTGAGGTATGACCTAAATCAAATGCCTTATGATTATACAGTGGAAGTGACAAATAGATTCAAGGGATTAGATCTGATAGACAGAGTGCCTGAAGAACCATGGATGGAGGTGTGTAACATTGTACAGGAGGAGGTGATCAAAACCATCCCCAAGGGAAAAAAAAACTACAAAAAGACAAATTAGTTGTCTTACGAGGTCTCACCAACAGCTAAGAGATAAAAAGAAGTGAAAGGCAAAGAAGAAAAAGAAAGATAAACACATTTGAATGCAGCTTCCAAAGGACACCAGGGAGAGATAAGAAAGCCTTCCTCAGTGACCAAGGCAAAGAAATAGAGAAAAACAATAGAATGGGAAAGACCAGAGATTTCTTCAAGAAAATTAGAAATATCAAGGGAAACTTTCATGCAAAGATGGGCTCAATAAAAGACAGAAATGGTATGGACCTAACAGAAGCAGAAGATATTAAGAAGAGGTAGCAAGAATACACAGAAGAGCTGTACAAAAAATATCTTCATGATCCAGATAATCAGACTGGTATGACCACTCTCCTAGAGCCAAACAGCCTGGAATTTGAAGTCAAGTGGGCCTTAGGGAGCATCACTAAGACCAAAGCTAGTGGAGGTGATGGAATTCCAGTTGAGCTATTTCAAATCCTAAAAAAATATATGATGCTGTTAAAGTGGTGAACTCAATATGCTAGCAAATATGGAAAACTCAGCTGTGGCCACAGGACTGGAAAAGGTCAGTTTTCATTCCAAGAGATTTCTTAGATTCCCTAAGAAAGGCAATCCCATAGAATGTTCAAACTACCGCACAATTGCACTTATCTCACACGCTAGTAAAGTAATGCTCACAATTCTCTAAGCCAGGCTTCAACAGTACGTGAACCATGAACTTCCAGATGTTCAAGACAGATTTAGAAAAGGCTGAGGAATGAGAGATCAAATTGCCAACATCCGTGGGGTCACTGAAAAAGCAAGAGAGTTCCAGAAAAATATCTCTTTCTGCTTTATTGACTATGACAAAGCCTTTGACTGTGTGGATTACAACAAACTGTGGAAAATTCTTCAAGAGATGGGAATACCAGACCACCTGACTTGCCTCTTGAAAAATATGCATGCAGGTCAGAAAGCAACAGTTAGAACTGGACATGGAACAACAGACTGGTTCAAAATAGGGAAAGGAGTACGTCAACATTATATATTGTCATCCTGCTTTTTTAACTTATACACAGAGTACATCATGCCAAAGGCTGGGCTGGATGAAGCACAAGCTGGAATCAAGATTGCCTGGAGAAATATCAATAACTTCAGATATGCAAATGACACCACCCTTATGGCAAAAAGTGAAGAAGAACTAAAGAACTTCTTGATGAAAGTGAAAGAGGAAGAGTGAAAAAGTTGGCTTAAAAGTCAACATTCAAAAAAAGAAGACCACAGCATCCAGTCCTATCACTTCATGGCAAGTAGATGGGGAACAATGGAAACAGTGACAGACTTTATTATTTTTGGGGGGGGGGCCTCCAAAATCATTGCAGATGGTGACTGCAGCCATGAAATTAAAAGACACTTTCTCCTTGGAAGAAAAGCTATGACCAACCTAGACAGCATATTAAAAAGCAGAGACATTACTTTGCTGACAAAGGTCCATCTAGTCAAAGCTATGGTTTTTCCAGTAGTCACGTGTGGATGTGAGAGTTGGCCTATGAAGAAAGCTGAGTGCTGGAGAATTTATGCTTTTGAACTTTGGTGTTGGAGAAGACTCTTGAGAGTCCCTTGGACTGCAAGGATATCCAACCAGTCCATCCTAAAGGAAATCAGTCCTGAATATTCATTGGAAGGACTGATGCTAAATACTTTGGCCACCTGATGCAAAGAACTGACTCATTGGAAAAGATTTTGATGCCCATCAAGATTGAAGGAAGAAGCATAAGAGGATGACCAAGGATGAGATGGTTGGACGGCATCACCAACTCGATGGACATGAGTAAGCTCTGGGAGTTGGTGATGGACAGGGAGGCCTGGCACGCTGCAGTCCATGGGATTGTGAAGAGTCGGACATGACTGAGCGACTGAACTGAACGTAGCTGATGTTGAGGCTGAAACTCCAATACGTTGCCCACCTGAGGCAAAGAACTGACTCATTAGAAAAGACCCTGATGCTGGGAAAGACTGAAGGCAGGAGGAGAAGTGCATGACAGAGGATGAGATGGTTGATTGAACACTCTCAACTATTTTCTCTCTCTTTAGTAAAAGTTGCAAGATTAATAAATTAGCCAATAGGCTATCATTTATACCCCAATATCTTGTCTTCTTAACATATCAATCTTACTCTATTTATTTAAGAGAGGACTGAATTCAGCCTCATCCATATGAAGCAAAACTCATTTTTTTTTTTAATAAATGCTCTAATGAGAAAAATACCAGTGTGGATCTGGATCTGAATATTCACATAATAAGGACTGTTTCCTGTTAATTTCTCCAGAAAACCATTCTGCTACATGACATCATCATTTGACCCAAAACTTTGGTTTCTTGCATAGATCTCAGGAGTAAACCCTGGCTCACAGACGTATAGCACGATTATGTGTGAGCATGACTGTGTGTGTGTGTTTAGAGAAGGAAATGGCAACAAACTCCAGCATTCTTGCCTAGAGAATCCTGTGGACAGAGGAGCCTGGTGGGCTGTTGTCCACAGGGTCGCACAGAGTCGGACACAACTGAAGTGACTTAGCATGCATGCATGCATCGGAGAAGGAAATGGCAGCCCACTCCAGTGCTCTTGCCTGGAGAATCCCAGGGACGGGGGATCCTTGTGGGCTGCCATCTATGGGGTCGCACAGAGTCAGACACGACTGAAGCGACTTAGCAGCAGCAGCACAGAAGTATATGGTCCATTTTATTAGCGTTCCATACCATCTTGAAATATCCTAGGGTTGTTGGTGATTGCTTTCCTCCTGATTGTATCAAGACATTATAGAAAGCATGTTCAGGACATTCGAGTGATGATGAAGACGTGGATTATCCGTGTAGAGGGAAGTATATCATGCAGTTGGACTGTGGTACCACGGTGAGAGAAAAACCAAGATAAAAAATGCTCGGAAGCATGTAACAGCAGGGAGTCGTAAGTACAGTGCGAGTGACGGGACCCAAAGAGGAAATCAAAACAAGTAGATAAAAGCAGGCCTTGGCCTGTGGTTTCTAATCAGATGCCAGGAGCAAAACCTTAGCAGGGATGATGAATCTGTGGCCACTGAATGGTATGTGGAGATCTGCGCCTGCATTCAGGTCAGTGTTTATATTAACTGGTGGAAATCACCGAGTATTCACTCTAACCCTGGAAAAGGAACCAGCACGTTAGAAAGTGTATCTGTTTCATTTGGTAGTATATATTCTCCCAACAAAACAAAAAGATGATAAATAGCAAACTAAAATTTCATATTTAATTACTTCATGTTTTAGTTATTTAAATTTCACTCATATTTAGTAATGCTTGTATATTAGATAGAACATAAAAAGTCACGCTTACTGATTGAGGCTTCATTTTTAAGGCTTTGCAAAGAAACATACATTCCACACAGGGCATTAAATGCCAAGTTCAAATTGCATAGCAAGAGAGCCCCTGGAGAACATTTCCCCAGATGGAAGCGGCAAGTTGAAACCCTTATTGAATCTCCCACTCTGCATTTCCTCTAAGAAGGAAGCAGAGTACACAGTCTCTGTTAGTTGGCTATACAAAAATCTCTCAACATACACTTTCAAACTTCTTTTTCTACTAGAACCAGTTTTTTTGAGGGTCTATGTTTTCTACTGTACTTTGATCTATTTATGTACTGTATTTCTCCTCTCTTGTAAAGTTCCTTTCATCTGTGGTGAAAAGTAGAAAACAATAGTTTGAAGTAAATTCTGCTTTTAGTAAACTAGGTGATCAGATAATTCAGGGGGTTGTCAGACAACTTCAACAACCTATTTGTTAAAAAATAAATAAGTTTCTCATAAAGAAAGGGGTGGTAGAAAAAAGATTAGTAAAGAATAAAAAATAAAAAGTGCACAACGGTCATTTTATAATCTCTTTCTACAGAGAGAATTATGCAGGTCATGTCTATAAAGTACGGAGTAAGAGACTGCAAAGTACATGAAATGTAGTTTTATTGTTTTTATTGGCAAAAGTATAATCTTGACCTTTGATAAACTGTCTAGGGAATAAGCCCTACAGATTTGAGCAATGTGTGAAAAATTTCACCATCACCTGCCTACTTTAGCACTTGAAAGAACACAGGTATAGTTAGAAATTTTTGTTTACATTGTCAAGTTCTAGCCAGCAACCTAAGTAATCTACAACTCATTTTAAGTATTTGTAAAATAGGTGAAAACAGAGACACAAACATTTGTTTTCTTCCTGTCTATAATCTAACTGTTCTGTACATATGGGCAAAGATAATTGAGGAAATTTTTGACACTAACTGTTCAAGTAGTGTCAGCTGTGCTTGAACATGAAAGAATATACTGAATGATTAGAAGACTGACAAGTGTTGTCAATCTGCAATGATAATTGAACACACTCAGCACTAACTATGAGATTCCCCAATAGACTGGTAGCTTAAGAACCCACCTGCAACGCAGGAGATACAAGAGACTCGGGTTTGATCCCTGGGCTGGGAAGATCCCCTGGAGCAGGAAAATGGCAACCCACTCCAGTATTCTTGCCTGAAAAATCTCACAGACAGAGGAGCCTCGTGGGCTACAGTCCAAAGCGTCACAAAGAGTCAGACATGACTGAGCAACTATGCACATGCACACACCTATAACTGTATTGTTAGCAATACAAGTGTCTGGAAATTTATGTTCAACAAAAGTTCTCTTTGCCCCCTTCCACCTAGGCTAGTGCCATATTATTTAACTAGCATCTGTTATTTTCTTGTTAGTTCATGTTAATTGACACATAAAGATATAGCATGGTTAAAAACAGAAGGCTACACTCTAACCACCCAGCAAAAATTTGCATGTTGAAGTTTTGGTACCTTTCATATGCTGCTTTATTGTTTAGTTTTCTTTGAAATCCATTTAATATTTTATCAAACTATGAGACCCAAATATGCAATAATTGTTTCTTATAGTCCTGTTAATAAATTTATTTCAAATGTGGACATTTTCTGAATTAGATTAGGAACTACTTAAGTTTTTTCATATTCCAGAATATTAAGCAAACTACCTGGCATATACACAAGACTCAATACACATGATCTAAATAAATAAATGGTATTTATCTTGTTCTTATTTGTTACGCTCTTCAATCCCTTTTTTCTGGGTGTTCATACAACTGGCGCTTCCATAATATATTTACAGTCTTTTCCATATTGGATTACTCCTGTTCCTTGAATGTGACAAGAATAGTTTCATCATAGGAACTTTTCCAAAAACTTTGCTTCCTCTCACACTTTTCCTCTAGACCTTAGGTTATCAGTATACCCCAGAAAATTTTGCCACACTCTCTCACTAGGTCACTGCTTTTGTTCTATACTCTCATCTGTCCTTCAGAATATCGCTCTTGTAGTTATATAATTATTAGCACAACATTTTACAGAATATTTCCTACTAGATATTGAGTCTATTTTTACTCATTTTAGTCATATCTCTGCCGAGAAGGCAAAATATACTTCAAAATATGAATGAAACAGATCAATATAAACCTGATACAATGTGTCTAGATTCTTAGAAAACTTTCTAATGTATTTTTAGATTTTTCACAAAAATGACTGTCCACCAATGCCCACCTTATTCAAAAATTTTCCCATGGCATGGCTTGTTTGGGGTGTCCACTTCTTTTTGTGATACTTTTTCTTTTCCTGTGACCTGACTGAATTATCCGACACTGATTCTTTGCCAGATATTACAGAATTTCCTAGAATCAGGCCAAATAATATGAGTGTGTGTGACTATGACTATATATGTATATGTATATGTATATATGTAATCTTTATAATAATTCTGATGTCATTAATATAGTACTATGAATTAGACTTCTAGTATCAGATGCCCTGTTAAGCATCCTTATATAACAAGAAACCATCATTCTCTATGCCTTAATTTCCTTATCTAGAGTTTAGAAACTATATACTATAGACTGTAATCCTACAAAGAAATGTATAGTTCTAAAACTTGGCAAAAATAGATTGCTTAAAGACAAAAAACAAAACAAAACCAAAAACTTTGTAGTATGGCATTTGCTCACAAATCAATAAAATAACAAATTGAGTGGCAGGATTATTTTTGTTACTTCAACAAGCATATATGGCAATATTGACGGCATCATGATTTTCTGTACAAAGATAGGCATATGCTTCTTTAAATATGCCTGTATAGCAGAGGGAAACATTGTAATTTCTTAAAAGAGAAGTGTTCAGCTAAATGAAGCCAATATAATCTTTTAATAATATCCCAAAGCTTAAAGTTTTATTATGATATCAAACATGTCACAATTTACAACAAAGTAATACATTCGAACAAAATATAACTCAAAGTTATTTGCCAGATATTAACACCCAAGGCTAGACATCTGATTCATTCACTAGCTCCTAAGTGAGGAGCACTGACTAGTGTGACTCCTCCACCCATCCACAGTCATTAACTGCAAGTAATAAATATGAATATGCACCACAGCACACGTCAGAATTAGCAATCAAATTAGCGTTACTTGCATTCACAACAGATTTTTAAGTGCCTTTAATTCTATTAAAAAGATAAAGAAGAATATTTCACACTGGTATGAATGTCTCTTTAGGAAGTACAAAACTGAAATAGATTTTCTGTGATGAAGCAGGCTAGAATTTGACTAGATCTATAGAATTGCCCGAAGAAGGCAATGGCACCCCACTCCAGTACTCTTGCCTGGAAATTCCCGTGACAGAGGAGTCTGGTGGGCTGCAATCTATGGGGTCGCTAAGAGTCAGACACGACTGAGCAGCTTCACTTTCATGCATTGGAGAAGGAAATGCAACCCACTCCAATGTTCTTGCCTGGAGAATCCCAGGGATGGGGAGCCTGGTGGGCTGCCGTCTATGGGGTGGAACAGAGTCGGATATGGTTGAAGCGACTTAGCAGCAGCAGCAGCAGAAGCATAGAATTGACACAGGGGCTCTACAGATAGCTCTAGTGGTAAAGAACCCACCTGCCAATGCAGGAGACAAAAGAGACACAGGTTCGATCCCCGGGTTGGGAAGATCACCTATAGGAGGGCATGGCAAACCACTCCAGTATTCTTGTCTGGAGCACCTCATGGACAGAGGAAGCTGGCAGGCTACATCCATAAGGTCACAGAGAGTCGGACACAAGTGAAGCGGCTTAGCATGCGCACATAGAACTGACGCCAACCATACTGAAATAGGGCTAACCTGCGGTTCCTCATGCTCAATATGGTCCTACTGAGAAAGTGTGAGTTCTAGCACTGGGTGGTAATGCACTTTTGACACCAATGGTTTTAAGGTCAAAGAAAAAAATGCAAAAATTAATTCTGTGTTTTCACATACTTGAAGAGTCCAATGCATTTTTTTTGAAATAATGTTTTAAGAATATAGTTTTTCACTTCATTGACCAAATCTATTTTTTCTAAAGTTAGTCTATCTTAAACCAGGAAATTTTTCTCTTCAGGCACTATGCATTTCTTAAACAAGACCTATTTCAATATTTCCAAAAGACTGAAGTAGCAAATGAAAGTAAGATATGTAGCCATGTCAGCAGAAAATCAGGGAAATGTGAGTGAAGGAACTAGAAGCAAGATAAAAGGAGGTGTCCTTCTGTCAAGAACTGTAGAGAGTCTGAATTTTTACCTGACTTACAAGGCAACAAGCTAATCTAGGATAGTTTAATAGACACTGGCAGAAGGTGCCAGACACCTGCATTAGAGACAAAAATGGGTTTATTACTCACAGTAATAGCAGAAGTCAGAGTATTAGCATTTTCTTGTGCTTTTTCCTCAAGCCCAAATTCCCCAGGGAAATGTAAAGAAGACCAAATGATATCTGTGCATGCGATGGATTACTATGGACAGCAAGCATGTCTTACTTTATGCTCCAGAGATTATCAAGCAAACTATCCAGAGAGTGAAATTATGTCTAGCATTCAAGGATGTGAGTAAACCTGCCCTTTGCTTTAAAGGGTGATGATATCTCTGTCTTCCAAGGCTCTTCACTATATACCGATTCTTAAAAAAATATTCCAGAACACAACCTGTGTTTCTGCTGACAAGACATGCAGAAATGCAAGGGGAACAGGGAAAACTGTGTCTCAATGCTTCTGAACATACATCACACTTTTTAAGCTAAAGGCCACAGATGCGTAGCATCTGTAAGCTAAGGCCACAGATGCGTAGTCCGAGTCACTGATTAGAAAACAGAAGACAGACAGTCTAAAAGAGAGGGGCATAAAAATCACCCACAGCTTTTAAGGTGCGCTTCGTATATAAGCTTACTAGAGTTTCTCTGCAGAATTCTCTTTCTGTGACTGTCAGGTACAAGACCACAAGGCTGTCTCAGTCTGGGATGTTGCTGTCAGGCATAGACAACACACTGGCTTCTTTACGGCGTCCTTACAGGTTTGAGAATAGGAACATGTTGAAATGGACAATACAAGTTTCAGATCATTCCTCTCCACCTCTTCTGTGAGTCTATCAGACATATTTGATTTAAAATACAATTCACTCTGCATAAAAGCTAATAAACTGCAGTTTCTTCAGAAACATAGCAGTCTGATTGACTGAAGAATAATAGTTTATGATGTACAGTATGGCTCAATCCAGTCAATATATTCAACGTTATCATTAAGTCACAAAAAAATCGTGTTAGCGTTATCCTTTCCTATGTCTAAACTCTGAATAGTAAGCTAAATATGAGACTTTTATTTGAATTTCCAAATAAAAGCTATCCAAGAAGGGTGTTCAATACTATAAGTAATGTTATCATGGAATGATAGCAACTGAAAAATGATTCTCAATTGAATGTATTATGAAAAACCTATGGAGCTCTGAATCACAAGCTTTCATTTGTTATGCTGCCAGAAATTCCACAATTAGCACACACAGGGTTACTCAAGTCTATCATGTTGCATAGGATAATACTATAACTACCTTCTCTAAAAAGCTCTGAAAATGCCCAGCAATTATTATGACATGCTTAGACTGTGAAGGAGGCATAAATGGCTATTCATAATTTAGTTTTAACATAAGAAAGGATTGTTTTGAATTCTTCTTATAGATTCCTCTGGTTCAAAATTAGTAGCAAGCAAAATATAAGAAAACCTCAGTTTTCCTTGAGTATTTTATGCCAAAGATTCTTGGCTTTCTGGTCAAATTGGCATGTATTTTATTATTAAAACCTGTGAATATTTATTAAGTTGAGAATATTCCAGCTTTCAGATATTATAATGTAACAAACGCGTGTGTGCCTGCTAAGTCATTTCAGTCAGATTCAACCCTTTGTGACGCTATGGACTGTAGGCCTCCAGGCTCCTCTGTCCATGAGATTGTCCAGGCAAGAATACTGGAGTGAGTTGGCATGCCCTCCTCCAGGGGATCTTGCCAACCCAGGGATTGAACCCACGTCTCCTGCAGCTCCTGCATTGCAGGTGGATTCTGTACCACTGAGCCGGCAGGAAAGCCCATCATCATGTAATCAAGTATCACTAAATCAATGAAGGCAAGATTGTACATTTTACAGATCCATCTTATCAGTTTTCAAAACAGATATGATGTAAGAACATATTGCCTGTGCCTGGTAAAGTGAAGTTGGTAAAATCTGATTTTTCTAGAGAGGGGCAAAATGCACTAATTACACTTCTGACTATGTTTGTTAAATATTAATTTCATTAGCCAAATTGTTTTATTTTTTAATGTATGGCATTGAATACTTTTAAAATTTAAGGAAGTGCAAATTTATTTCACAAGGAAAATGGTAAATACAGTAATATGACTAAAATTACCTTGTGAAATGTCACATGCTATAAATTTCAATTGTATCTAGTTTAATACTCTCATACAATGATTATTAAGTGTAGTATAACATATAATACCAATGTAAGCGTCTGGCAAGCATGGCCATGCCATTTTGTTGGATATCTGCGTTTATAATATGGGACATAGACACAGTACATTTATTTTTTCCTCCTTTCTGATACCGCATCAGTTCTGATACTCCATAGAAATGATTTAAAAGTTATGAAACCACAAAGACACCAAGAAAAGAATATTGCAACTGTTGCTTGGAAGTTGGGCAAATGAAAAACAGTTCATAAGCTGGGTTTCAGGGTGAAGAACATCTAAGTCTGCCTGTGACAGGGGACATACAGAGACACTCTCTTGACAAGGAAGACAGTTAATGTCACAAAGCCTCAGACCTTCTCAGGAATTTGAGGTCCATGGTACTGCCAAAGGCCATAATACAGTGAAGTGAAAGTGACAGCTGCTTAGCCGGTCCGACTCTTTGCGACCCCATGGACTACACAGGCCAGACACCGGCGTGGGCAGCCTTCCCTTCTGCAGGGACCTTCCCGACCCGGGGACCGAGGCCCGCTCTCCCTCACTGCGGGCGGCTTCTTCACCAGCTGAGCCACGAGGCCGTGATATAGGGGTTGGTGACACAGGGAAGCTGGTCGCTTGTGTCAGAGGAAGCAGAGGGGGAGTTAGGGCCCTCCTTTCACACTGTGTGACTGGTCCCCCTCGTTCCACCAGACACGGGAAGAAGACCAGAGGGTGGACGCTGGGGACGCTCTGGAAGGATTTGGTGAAACAGCCACACTGAGAGGTAAGAACCCGAGCCTGTTTCTGTCACTCAACTCCGCAAAATTCCAGATCCAGCTAAATCTGACCCGCACCTCCCCGCACCAGCTCGCACAGGCAAGAGGCCACGGGCTCTTCTCCGTGTGACAGGACCTAAGACACGAGGCAAGACGCAGAGGACTTGGGTGGCTTCCCAGCGAAGAAAGCGGGCCTCCTGTGACCAGCCCCGTGGGTGCGAAGGCTGAACGCGAACTCACTCTTTTCCGTGATCATCAGAACGGTTAACAAGTCATGGTTTATTATCTAAGTAACGCACCAAACAAAAGTAAATGGAAACTCATAGGAGAGATACCGAATATTGCACCAGCTCACCCTGATGCGAAGAGCTGACTCATTGGAAAAGACCCTGATGCTGGGAGGGACTGGGGGCAGGAGGAGAAGGGGACGACAGAGGATGAGATGGTTGGATGGCATCACCGACTCGAAGGACATGGGTTTGGGTGGACTCTGGGAGTTTGTGATGGACAGGGAGGCCTGGCGTGCTGCAGTTCATGGGGTCGCAAAGACTTGGACACGACTGAGCGACTGAACTGAACTGAACTGAACTGAACTGATCTTGAAATAAAAACAGTTGAGAGCTTCCATTCCATACTGGCCACTGAAAACAGACAGTTAACTAAAATTGCATGGTAATTATGTAAATGAAGACAGATACAATTCATAGAAATATATGTTTAGTTATTAGAACTTTAAACACTTCATTGAGATTTGAAAAGCTGTTTTGCTGTTGTTACTGTTTTTTTGTCATTTCAACATTTAGCACATATCCACAGCAAAAGAGATTATACTCCTTTTTCATTATAATATAAAACAGTTAACATTCCTATTTTAGGCAATATATAAAAGAGAATGAATGATTATTTAGTCATCATTGCCTCTCAGGTAATTTTCCCATAAATACTCCTAATCTGGAAAAAAAAAAACCAAAGGTAAGCAACCTGATAAGGCAGTATTCTGGTCTACAAATAGATATTTCTACCAGTCTATGCAATTAATCAGATATGGTTGAAACGTATTTTCAGTAGTTAACAAAGATTGGTCTATACTGTCTTAGTATTATGAGAATAGGATTAGAAGAATTCATATCCATTTGCACTTCACATTAATAATGCCCTCAATTGACTGAAACTAGCCCCCAAAATCTGCAATTAAGTGTCATTATTTGACTGAGTTGAATTCACTCAAACTGGGTCTTTGAAGAGGCTCTACAAAGATGAGAGGTTTCACTCAATATGTTGTAATGTTCTGAGTTTAATGTTCAAGTTTTGAATTACTCTGTTAGTTGAAATGCAGTAAACTTTGTAGTCGACCAGCTACATATTTTGTCACATTTTCTAAATAAAGAGATAAAATATACATTAAGATGACTTTGGCCACAAGAAACAGAAATATCTAGTCTAGATTAGGTTACAAGTATGGAAATGTGAAATATTCTAAAAGGCTTAATTATGGTAGCTCTAATCATAGCTGAACAAAGGTTGCAACAATCCCAGATATTTCATCCAAAGGGGCAAAAGGGATTAGCTCTTCTAGTTTGCCTGTGGAAGGTCCAGTAGACATATCATTGGGTATCAACACCCAGAATTTAGCCATGTGCTGCTTAACTCTTGATCGATCACTGAAAAGAGAAATATGCTCATGAATAGGCTCGGATTTATAAGGTTTACCCCTCAGCTCGGTATTGGACAGAGGGGAGGCTAGAAACTCTGAGGCAGAGGTTGATGCTACATACATAGTCTGGAGATAGAATCTCTTCCTGCTCAGGGGAATCTCAGTTTTGCTCTAATATCTCTTTAATTGACAGGATGAGTCTCACCTGCATTACTGAGGACAATCTGCTTTCCTTAAATTCAAGTGATACAGACATTAATCACACTACAGAACACCTTACTGCGATACTTAGATTAGTGTTTGCCTAGGGAAGGTGACATGTAAAACTAACCAGCACAGCTATGCTTTAAGA